>NC_051064.1:28170703-29370703 GCF_004664715.2 Peromyscus leucopus | reverse complement strand
CCACAAATTCAGCCTTACAGAAAGCACTAGAAGGAAAGCTCCAACCCAAGGAAGTTAGCTGCACCCATGAAAACACAGGCAATAGATAATTCCACACTAGTAAATCCCAAAGAAGGGAAACACACACACACTACCACCACCACAACCAAAACCAAAAAATAACAGGAATTAACAACCACTGGTCATTATTTTCCCTTAATATCAATGGATTCAATTCACCTATAACAAGACACAGGCTAAAAGAATGGATACAAAAACAGGACCCATCCATCTGCTGCATAGAAGAAACACACCTCAACTTCAAAGACCAAGATTACCTCAGAGTAAAGGGTTGGGAAAAGATTTTCCAATCAAATGGACCTAATGATAGAATTCCTGGCTACTCCCCCAGCTACATGACTGTACATGCGCTGTCCAGCAGTCAAGCAAGAGGCTTAGTCTTTCCAGGGCCTTATGTTCTATGTAATCCGTGCGCTGTGTATCATGTAATCTATGTGCATGTGTAGCATAGCTACGTAAGCCCATATGCGCATAGTTTTGGTAAAGATTCTTTCACCAGCAAGAAGCAGAGTCTCTGCTAGGAAGTTCCTTGGGAGCACAGCAGAGCAGAACAGGTTACTTCTGCTGGGAACCTCCCTTAAGAAGGTGTGGAGTAGAAGTAACTTTTCGCCAAAGGCAGAGCAGATTGCTACACTTCTACAAGGATTTTCCCTTTAGAAAAGTAAAGTAGAGAGTTTCAGAAGTTGAGAAGAAACAGATACCTCTGCTGGGATATTCTCTTAGGGTAGCAGAGCAGAAAAAGAAAACCCTATGTCTGCTGGGAAGCTCCCTTAAGAGGGGGAAGGGGCAGAACAGAGCTCAGCTGTAATGGTTCTCTCTCAGAGAGGAGCAGGATCGCTACATCCTGTGGGAAGGCCATCCCCCACAGCACCCCAGTTTTAGGTATAGCCTGACTTCCCAACAAGTCAGGATACCTTTTTCCTCATAGCTGTAGGTATCCAGGACACTTCCCTTCACAACTGTAGGTATAGCCTGACTTCTTGAGGAGTCAGGATACCTTTCCCTCCAGAGCTGTAATACTTACAATAGGTGCTATGGATATAATATACATATTATATATAACAAAAGAAATGTACAGAATGTGCAAATCTAAATTATTCACAATGATCAAAAACTTCAAGTAACCAAATATTCATCAATAATAGGACTATTGCTAGATGCAACATAAATGAATGTCATGATACAATGCTGAGCAAATGAATTCAGATCCCTTTACATGCAGCTCAAGATCAGACCAGACTATGCCAAACCTATACTAACAGATCTCACAGTAACAATAACCTCTGAAGGAGGCATAGTGAAAAGGCTCTAGTAGGAAAAACCAGGTTGTATAAACTCATCCCAAGGGAGTAATGGTAGCAATGTAGTTGCAGACTACTTGCTTAGCATACATGAGACTCTGGTTTCATCCCCAACACCAAAAGGGGGAGAGGGATAAATACAGGAACAGGAATGAAAAGCTTTATCTCAGTATCTTGAGAAATCACTTAATTTCTTTAAAATTGTTTTATTATCAATAAAAAAAATAGTGCCAGCTGTACCAAAACTAAAAATTAAAAATCTATCAACTGTAGTCAGTTTCTATAAAACACTAGATAATTTTAAGGTACGCTATTATTGTCATTACATATTCACAAACTAAAATGCATACAGCCAAGAATTTCTTAAAATAGAATTATAAAAAGAAATTCCTTTGCCAATGTCCAAAAACATATCAGGTAAAGATATAGACTTCCAGACTTGTAAAAAAAAGAGAGAGAGGTACAGACTTCCAAAAAGTAATTTCACTATTACTCACTATTTAAGGTCTGCAAAAAATGCTTTCAATATAATTTGCTTAATCATACAATGTACTTATATGGGTATTAGGGATCTATATTACAAAAAAAGTATTGTTGCTGCAACTAAGAAAGCATGATTTGCTTTATAAATTAATGCTTTACATACAATTCCAAAAGCATATTTGGCACATAGTAATAGGTTATCTTATTATTGTTACTGGTGCTACACTTTCAATGATACATGAGAGGAAGTCTTGTACTACTCAAATACCTTATTTCATTTTATTTTATACTGCCACAATATTTTGATCAGAAATATTTTGATCAATATTTTGATCAGAAAAACGAAAGTTGAATACTATATCTGTATTCAATACACACACACACACACACACACACACACACACACACACACAAATATTTCAATAATCCCAATGCTTAAAAGTGTTAACTTTGTGATAAGAACTTAAAAGAATGAAAAGCCATTCATAATTGCTCTGGATAAGAATAGTGCTCTTTCAGCCTACACAGTAAAGTAAGTGGTTCCTATTCCACCACATTCCCAGACCCATGACAGATCCTAAGACTACACAGCACTGAACCCTATGGATATGAGTTTTATTTCTTCCTATATACAGATGCCTATGATAATTTCATTTATAATTCAGGCATAGTAAGCAATTAACACAAATGAATAGAACAATTATGACAACAGAATGAACAGAAGTTATTTAAAACATGAGTTGTTTATTTTTGTATATTCCACTTAATATGTTTAGACTATAGTCATCTCCTAATAACTACTGGCTGTAAGTTGCTCTGGATTCCAGAGTGCCACCAGCCAGGGCAGCCTACAATTTCAGTGCTGGGTGAATAAATGAGGCAGCCCACTCATCTGCTACATGAGCAGAACTTCTGATAAAGAACTACATCAAAGACACCCTCCACCTCTCTGTAAGGGTGCAGGGACCACAGCATTCAATCAAAAACAAAGCCAAAGCAGCAAAATTGGTCACCAGGAGCAAGGACATCAGAAATCAATGAAGAAAAGTGGCCAAAAAACAAGGAAACTCAACTTGCTTGGGTTTTCTGTTTCTCATTCTAAAATGCTGCATGCTCAAACATGGGTGAACCTTAAACATACTATGCTAGATGAGGGGGGTCTGACATGCTACAGGCTACAGGAAAATGTAATGGAATTCAGCTACTATCACAAAAGCTACTACTTGGAAAGGTCAAGAACTTCTCCAAAGGTCAAGCCATGGCTTAAGAAGTCTTGGTGATAATTTAGCTTTTGTATATATATTAGCTGGTTCCTACAGTGATTTTCTTGTAATGCTATGCGTGCTTCCAAGAACTCCTAACAGTGTATTTATCTAAAATACCTATCAAGCATCCAAGGCCAAATGAAACAACCCCTGTCTCCTAGGTCAAGATAGCTTCATTTCTTGTGCAATTTAGGGTGAGACCTTCCTTCCTTACAGCCTTACTAACAGACTCCTAACTTCTTACCTAACTACTTCCAGGAAAGTAGACTGAGCACATAGATCCCCTTCTTGATACACTAACCAATCATTAGCTCTCTGTTGACCTCCTTTACCACTCCCCTTTTGGGTTGTAAAAGAAAGCCTGGTGGTCACTGCCTGAGGAAAATTCTTACCTGACTCTGTAACCAGATAAGAATTCAAGCCTGGTGACCTTGCTCTGGAGAGGATTGTTATTGCATGGGTTTATAACTGGATTCCTGAGAGACTTAGAGAGAAGTGAGAGAATAAGGAGACTGAGAGGAGAGAGAGAGGAAAAAGGAGAATAGAACTAGATGGGTAAAAACTGGAGAGGAATGGAGTAGATGGGAAGAACTAGATTGAAGGGCTAAAAGAGAGTACTAGAGGAACAAGATGAAAGATGAGGAAGAGCCAGATGGGGAAGAAGAAGATGAGAAAGAAGGAGATGGGAGAGGAGCTAATATGGGAAGGAACTAGATGGATGAGAATCTAGATGGGGCAGAACTAAGATGAGAGAATTAAGATAGAACATAGAGGCAACAGCAGATAAATGTATAGAATTAAACAGAAAGGAACTAGGCTTGAGTACAGAACTGAAGCTGTGTAGATAGGATCTTATCCCAGAGGAATAAAGTAGACAGACAAAGAGCATGGTGTACTTAGATTCATTTCCCAAAAATAGTTCTTACCATTTGTAGTTTCTCTTCAACTACAACTATATTGTTAAGGCTAGTCCTTTAATAATATATAAGACTGACACACAAAAACCAAGTCATAGAGTTTTATTCATATTACAATCCAGAAGAGGTAAATGAAGAACCAGAAAATAAATTAGTAGCTGCCAGGGGTTGAATGATGAGAGAGTGGGGATGGAGAAAACAGCTCATATGTACAGGGTAGTTCTTTGTTTCTAGAGTGCTGAGAATATTATAAACTTAGATTGTAGTAATGCCTGCACAATTCATAAATATAAACCACTGA
This sequence comes from Peromyscus leucopus, assembly GCF_004664715.2. Lineage (NCBI taxonomy): Eukaryota > Metazoa > Chordata > Mammalia > Rodentia > Cricetidae > Peromyscus > Peromyscus leucopus. The sequence continues at coordinate 29,366,376 of NC_051064.1, read as the reverse complement.
ACTGAAAATGCATGATTTAAACAGTACATGGAGTGTATTTCAGGAAGGTTCCTTCATTCCCTAGTCACATGTGGCTAGTGGATACCTCCACAGGCAGGCCAGATACACAGAAGGCCTGCATCACAAGAAGTCCTGTTAGAACTGCTCCAGAGTACCAAGAATCAAGTCAAAACAAGCAGGAAGAAAAACCTAGCAACTCTACCAAAGAAACAACATCCATCTGGGGACTAATGCTGGATTGGGTCCACAACAAACAAGGATGTGAGAAGCCATCTTCTCCTACACTCAGGTATCCATGAACGGGCAGGAAAGGGAAAAGGAGAAGCAAGCAAACAGAAATTCCCACTGTTTTTTTTTCAGTCTTCCAAAGCTTGGAAAGATCACAATTGACTCCTTGGTCAGGGCTTCAGCCCAGGAGTCCATTTCCAAGGCAATGCTGCTCCTCAGAAAAGATGATCTACTGTTTGCATTAAAACCAGCAAAGAACTTAACAGACAAGGTAAAGAAACATAATCAGATGCTTCTGGTTATTTTCATAACTGTGTGAAAACGATATAACAAATTTTAAGTGAACTTCACTTACACATTGCTAAGTGAAAATGTAACAATCAACCCCTCACTTATTGAAGATGATGGTTCTGTGAAGCCTCTGAAAGTAAGACTTGAATCATGGCTCTTATTTTACAGTGTCAACTGCTGCTTTATACTGCCCTCAAGTGGCAACATTAGATACTGCAGCTTACCAAACTGCTTTTTCCACTGATAATTTAAAAGCTATTCAAGGGCATAATACAGATATAGCAAAAGTCATTGTATGGAATGGGCTGAAGGAAAGCCTAAATATTCAATTCCAGTTCAGTTGTCTCTAGAAAAATTCCCTCAATAAACAACAATTTATTACATTAGTGTTTCTGACATCATCAACAATATGACCTTCAGCAAGATAGTGTACTTTCTTGTTCAGCCTCATTACTTTTGCATAAGATGTGACTAACACTATAACCTACACCAAATACACAAACACACACACACACACACACACACACACACACACACATATGGTGAAGTAAATGAAAAACTAGTAACATTGGCAGTTACAGTAAGTGCTCAATAAATACTAGCTAAGATTTGCCCATTAAAATAGGATTGAAGAAAAGGATGGCACTATTCTCAACCTGAGGTGAGGTCTGCTTTTGAAGTCAGTATCTACCTGAAAAAGAAAAGCCCTCAGGAAAAGTCATAAAAGTATGCCCAACTCTGAGGGGCACTAAAAACAAGGTGTGAAATCTTACAATTACTATTTAGAGTATGTGTGTATGAATCTACCAGATAAACCACTTATACTAATCAAATACCAGCTCCACCAATTCTGCCTTTCTAATACAATGGACAGAAAAAGAGCAAACTCGAATCTCACAAAGCTGAGCATACCTCTCCTTATGTATATGGTTTAAAGAATTAAAAACACTAAAATAAGTTTATAAATTATTCTAAAAATACCTAAAATACAACACAGTGAACTTTTCCAAACGTCATACTAGTAGAAACTCCACAAGAAATAAAGATGCCATATCAAAGGTACTTGCCAACTCTTTCATTCTAGAAACCACTTTTGACAACAGATATTTTCTTCTTTTCATAGTGATTAGCAGCCAGGTATTGAAGTCAGAACAAGCTACAAGATGTGATTCTGTATGAAGTCTTTTAATCTTTCTCTCACTTGTGAAATGGTGGATAATAGTATTTTATTGTGGGGATGACAAAAAGAATTAAAACATTAGTGGACGTAAGCTACTCACACAGTGTGTTGAGTGTAGTGGAACACTAAACAAATGGTTGCAATACATTGTTATCATCATCACCATTATTGTTGTTGTAGTTACTATAAAGAAACTATCATGTTCTTCCAAACATGCATAATAAAGTTATCTCATTGCTTAACCGGGAAAAGAAAGAAAGGAAGAAAGATGCCAGGGGTGGTGGTGGTAAATGACTCAGTAGCTAAGAATTCCCAGCACCCACATGGTGGCTAAGGGTCTGTAACTCCAATCCCAGAGGATCTGATGCCATCTTCTACCCTCCCCGGCATAGACAGGGTATAGAGCCACATATGCAGGCAAAACTGCCATACACATAATAAAATAAAATAAAATTTTTAAGAAGAAATAAAGATGCCAATTTATATATTTGTTTAACTTAACAACTAAACCCACCTGTCCACTGCTTTCTCTCCTCACTCTGGCCCCAAGAGTACTCATCTAACTCTATACCTTGTTCTGATTACACTTTGGACTCCCTTTTCTGGCTTCACACAATATCCATCACATTTTTCAACCCATGCCCCAAAGGGAAGCTTATCTGAAGCTTTTCTTTTTCTTTTTTTCTTCTTCTTCTCTTTTTTTTTTTTTTTTGCTTTGTGGAGACAGGATTTCTTTGTGTAGACCTGGTTGACTTGGAACTTGCTCTGTAGACCAGGCTGGTCTCGAACTCACAAAGATCCACCTGCCTCTGCCTCCCAAGTGCTTGGATTAAAGGCGTGTGCCACCACTGCCCAACTGTCTACTTTCATTCTTAGACAAGCATATGGGTATATTCCATTCAGACTGTGGAAGTTACAATGATCAGTACAACTGCTATATGGTTTAAACGAAGCTTCATTTGCATCTACTTTTGTCAGCCTTCTAGTATCCCATAGACATTTCCATCACATGAAGCTACATACACCTCCAGCTTCTCTCCTTTGTCTTGATGTTTCTGTCCCATGGCACCAACCATACCCATCCTTATTTGTCCAAATGTATGGCCAGTCCCTGAGCTACTCAAATACAGCAAAGTTAAACCATTCCCAAAAAGGAAAAATGATGTTAGCTAAGAACCTAAGGCCCATAGTTAATATTGACCTTTAACCACTTAGAAGTGGGAAGAGACTGGTTGAAGAAGGAGTAAAGAGGTCCATGTTGGGCCACTACACAGTCCACAGAGGCTTGAGCAGCACAGCACAACAGTGTTTTTGCACCATCCGTCAATTGATGTATTGTTTACACCTAGGTTAGACAGATACCAGACAGTTCACAAACTAATGAAATGTGACACAAAGACATGATCAGTCTCTTGTGCTGGGTACTGAAATTCCAACTCTTGCATTGATTTGGAGATCTCAAGTAGGATGTCCTGCAAGACAGCAACAAAGAAGGGCAGGATTTGTGTCTCCCATAAAAAGGGCAATAGAATTAGCCTCACTGTGGGTGGGTGACACATCAGAGCCAAGGATTTACATTTGGGGAACTAGCAAACACCTTCACATTTTTAAATGCCTGAGAGTCAAAACAATTTATTTTCAGAGTGTTAAGAAGCCAATTAAGAAGGAACATACTTACATCACTTGAAGAGATTGTTCCTGTTTCAACAGCAACACCGCTACCACGAAGTTTCTATTACAAAATAAATACTTATTACTTAGTTTTGTTTTTTATTTTATCCTAACTTATCAGCTTACAAAAGGAATTGGATGAATTTTATCATCATTTTCCCTAATCCTACTTTATAAAGAACATGAAGATGACATAGAAGTTATTATTCTCCTCCAGATAATCGACAGACTACTAAGAGCTGAACAGTAATCCTATAGGACAAGGTAAATTTCATAGGTGAAGCTAGCAAAAATTTCTGCTTCAATATTTACTAACAGAATGGTGTTTTCAATCAGATGACAGCCTGCACTACCACTCCCAATATTTTTGGCACAACTTTTTAAAATGGGTGTCTAATAAATAGGAAGATAGCAACACCATCAAGTGATCTCAATATTCAACATCACAAATATTACATAAAAATTATGAAACAAAATTCAAGAGAAAACTGATAACAAATATGGGGGGGCTATTTTTTTTTATCTATACCTATTAAGTATGAGGCAAAAATTGCCACTGTAAAGTCAAAAAAAATATATGCAAACTAGCAACTGACTTGAGCATTTGAAAGTTTATTTTCACTAGAAGCATGAAATTATGAACCTTTTGTGAAGGAGAAAATACTTTGGGTGGGGAAAAGGCTTTTTATATATTGGTACTATTAAAAAAGACATTTGAGTGATCCAAGATAGCAAATAAAATTTCAAATAATCCTACCTTTCTTTAAACAAGAAATTTACAATTTAATCCTGATAAAAGGCTATAGAAGAATTTTCTGCCTGTAGCAAGAAAGCCAAGAGTGATCAGAACCAAGCAGAGGCAATGCCCAGATTCTCAGAAGCAAAGCCAGGCTGTGCTTGGGACCTTCAATAGGTTCCCTATAGCAGAAGGACTAGCAGAGGACAGGTATCCAGCCACATCAGAAAGCCAAAGATGATGGCAGAGACGGCACACTGGAAAGAAGCAGAAAGGTCTTGAAGAACATCCACTCAATACTAAGAAGTACAACTCCAATGAAAACTGTTCTAGTCTCTGAAATACTTCACCTGCTAGTGATGAGAGACTATCTTTCCCCAACTGCAGGACACAGTTACAAGCGTGTAAACATGAAATGGATGTTAATCATTTCAGGAGTGGCAATTCATCTCTGAGGCGCACTATAAATGGTACTGCTGTGAACAAATGTCAATGGTAAACTGCCCAAGGAGTTAAGAAACTGCAGTAGTATGCAGCTCTTCCACATCAGGTTCCACTTTTGAATTCAACTACAACTACACCTTACAAGAAAGCTAGCATTACAAGAAAGAGACCTACAGCCATACATGAGATGGAGCTTGGGAATCCTGTGGAAGAGGAGAAGGAAGGACTGTAGGAGCCAGAGGGGTCAAGGACACTACAAGAACACAGCCCCACAGAAGCAACTAACCAGGGCTCATAGGGTCTCAGAGAAACTGAACCAACAACCAGGGAGCCTGTATGGGTCTGACCTAGGTCCTCCACATATACATTATGTTTGTGTAGCTTGGTATTCTTATGGGACTCCTAACCATGGGAGCAGGAGCTGTCTCTTAACTCTTGCCTGCTTTTGGAGCCCTTTTCTTCCTACTGGGTTGCCTTTTCCAGCCTTGATATGATGGGATGTGCCTAGTCTTGTTGTAACTCGTTATAACATGTTTGGTGATATCCCTGAGAGGCTTGCTCTCTTCTGAAAGGAAACAGAGGAGGGGTGAATCTGGGGGAGAAGGGGGAGGGATAAGGAGGTAGCGGGTAGGGACAGGGAGGAGTGGAGGAAGGGGGAAACTACAGTCAGGATATAAAAATAAATGAGAGAAGAATAAATAGAAAAAGAAAAAAAGCTAGCATTAAAGCAGAATAGATTCATTTAAAAGGATACTTGATTTAAAATGTAAAAAAAAAAAAAAAAAAAAAAAATGGGAGAGGAAATGTTTCCTATCTACAAAATGAAGTATTCTGATTCCAAATGATCTACATCTAGAAACCTAAAATTTCATCTCCATACACCTATTTTCATGTTTGAAATACTTTTTAAGTATCTTACAAACTCAGTAAAACCTACAGCTCATGCTGACATAAAGAATAATTTCAATCAAAACATTCTCTATAGAACTATAAAGGGCAATTAGCCCCCAAAAGACAGGCAGTAAGACAAAAAAGTAAATCTAAGCAAAATTTCAGGTGTCTCTCACACCTTAAGTTAAAATCTATTAAATTAATATATATTTGTAACCTAACATTGACAATACAGTAACTGTCAATGTCACTTTGGCTGGTTTAGTTCCTCTGTGTCACCCACACTCTTTTCTTCTTCAGAATACTCTTCCCCAGCCAACCTCTATTTCCTTCCTTTTATGAGCATTAGTCCCACCAAACTTCCAACTGACCATCTAACAATCACTGAAAGCCTGAAAGAAACATTTCATCTTAAATGTCCTATTTTTGCCCCCTTCTAAAGAGGCACAAAGATAACTGTAATTTTCCCAGATATTATATAAGCACGCTCTTTTCTCCATGGAGACACAGAGATAGAGAAACCTGAAAGCAATACAGATGACCAGTCTCAATTTGTACCCAAATGCTTAATCCCACGGTTTTGTATGATGCTGTCGGAATGAGACACTTCATAAGACAGGACTGTATGACAGTTGGATTGGGCAATCCCAGACTTGCCCAAGGACAAATGGAAGCCTGGTCCAAACTCTTGGCCAAGACAAGGACAAGCACATTGACTTATGGTCTATAATGCATTGCTTGCAGTTTGAAACTTCCCGGGTAGCATGCAAGGCCAGTTTGTTTATTGTATAACCAGTTAAACAAGGTAGCCTAGTTAGACGATCAAAAGGGCATAAGAGACCTCACTAGAAAACCTCCAGAGATCTCTCCCCAAAACCAGCATTTCTCATACAAATGTTGATGGTTCAAATACACAGGCCAAGGCAGAAGCTACACCTGGAAGTCTCTGACCCCAGAGCCTGTTCACATGTGTCTCCCAGTGTACCATTTGTTTCCTATACAGAAACTTTCAGTGAGCACTCACGGAGCTGCCTCCTGCAAGTACCTTCAGTTCTCTGATTGTGTGATCCTGTAGCTGCCTAGAAGGAAGGTAAGTCCCTGACTGCTCAAAAACAAGGGCAGAAAACCACAAGTGGCAGAGAAGACAGAAGGTTTGAGTTGTAGCCAGTTAAAGAACAGTGAAGCATGCCATCACATCAGCAGTAGCTAGGCTTACTTAGCAAGTACAAAGCGGAGTTACTTTAATAAAACACCTTTTGTAATTTAACGTATTTACCATAAATAACATAGGAGAACATGGATACTAATATTACATTTCTTTTGGATACAAAAAGAAATTTCTGTTACCTGTGAACTCAGCTGAGTTTTTATCCAGTTGAAATAGTAATTTAAGTCACTGCCTTCCATCAATTCTTTCCCCCAAGCTGCTAACTTGGCAATAATTCTTGCTGCCTGAAAATGAATAAGAAACACATCTGAATACCAGTCTCATCCTATACCTTAAGAGCAACCCCCCATCTCTTTGCTGAGTTGTTTTCCTAACACTCAATTCCGGGGGGTGGGGTGACAGTGGGGTAGATTCATTTCTTAAAACTTACTTTAAAACAAAAACATCAACGCTCTATTTTAAAATATTTCCTTTAAAATGAACAAAACTTTGCTTCTGTGCTTTAAGAAACTACACAGCATTCCTTAGATTATTTTGCATTTCAAAATAAGATTTGGAGCCAAGGAAGTGACATGCCTATATAATCCCAGCACTTCAGTATTGGAGAGTCTGAGACAGGAGAATCAAACATTTGAGACTAGCATGGGCTACATAGTTAAGAACTTGTCATTTAAAAGAAAAAAACAATAATAAGATTGGGGATTCATTTTAATTCTAGCACAGCTTTCCTAAAACACAGCTGAAAGCTGGTAAGATATCTTAGAAGGTAATGGTGCTTACTAACAATCCTTACAATTGAATCCAATCCTCAAAACTCATGTGGCAAGAGAGAACCAACTGTCAGAAGTTCTCCTCTGACCTTCATTTGCACTGTGGCACATGAGCCATACAATAAATAAATAAAGTCAACTGACTTAAAAGGATTTCTATTTGGAACCCAGGGACTGAAAATATATTAGCAGCACATGCGCAAGCAAATAGGAAATGACCAGGAATGCCACCTGACATTTATACCCCAGCATAAGTTGGGCATAACCACAACAGTGAATAATCCAACAACAGCTGGACCTTCCATTTGAAAACTTAACTAAAAGCAATTTAAGTTAAGAAGATAATTTAGGGGCTCCAGAAATACAGTTCAGTTGGTAGAGTACTTGCCTAGCATTCAAGAAGCCCTACATCTCACATCATAAAATGGGTGTGGGAGCAGACCCCTGGTCTGGGGAGATGGGGGCAGGAGGATTAGTTGTTCAAGATAATTTGCAGCTATTTAGATAGTTGGAGGCCAGCCTGGACTCCATGAGACTCAAGTCTTTAAAATTAAACAAAACAAAACAGAAAAAAAAAATTATCTGGGGTCTGAGTACATAGCTCAGCGGTAGAACACTTGCCTAGTATGTGCCAGGCCCCAGAAAGACAACATCAAAAAAGCTGATCTGGCAATTGATCATATAATATACTTAATTTTAAATCTTACATCTTTATTCTAACATCATGTGCCAATACTCTTATACATATACATGTGAAAAGTTCATTGGTAACAGTATTTTTTTCTCTAAAATTGTTATGAATTTCACAGCATCCTTTCTGGGGAGAAATTTATCTTAGCAAATATACTTGGACGTTAATTTATCATTGATAGTTCGGTGTTTTCAAATGTAAAATTAATTGTAATATTTTCAATGCCGTATGGACCATGTCATCTTTGTGTGTGTAAAAGTCAGTTATAACAACTGTCAGTATTGACGGAATGCATATGAAGCATAAGCCATAACTCATTAAAGAGATTTGGTGGTTGAAAAAAAAAAAAAAAGCTGATCTGGCTATGTCTTTATTATTAATAATGATACTCTAACTAGACCTATATCAACTTATAACACTATAGGATATTTAAACTAGAAAACGAGGCACGGGAAACAAGCCTCTACAACTGGAAAGAGGAAAATAAATTAATTGGTTTTTTAAACATTATTTCTAGAAGTTGTAGCTTTCTTGTGACTCTGCTTTTTGGAACTTTTTTTTTAAACAAATGTCTGCAACATATAAGGTATGAGTAGACAAACATGCAAATCTAGTCGCATGTGCAAAAATGGGTAGGGAAAGAATACACTTGTATGGAAATGGAAGACATTTACTAAGGCTCTGGCAGCCCACTCTATGATGGAAACAGGCGGCTTGCTTGTGCAAAGACCCATTCCCTCAACCTCTTTCTCATCTTTACACTGACACTATGAAAGATTCTTCAGTGTTGGGGTTCCAACAATAGCTCTTAAATCAAGTTTCAAGATATTAAAAATAACCAATTAAAATAAAACAGGAGTTATTTCAAAACAAAATTTCATTTTTACATAGTAAAACATGATTTTCTTGTCGTAGGCAATCTTGAGCTGATTGCACATGTAAATTCACCACTTACACTGAAGCTAATGAATGCATTCATCTATAAAATTTTGCAACTGGATCAGACCAACACTAACTAGCTCCTTTACTTCAACAGCCTTTATTCAGCACTGTTAAGGAAAGTAGCCATTCCTCTAGGAACAGGCAAGTTATCATGTCACAACCAACCTGGGTTTGTTTCTTCTGTACACCAGTTTAAAAAATAAACTCCCTTCTTATATGGTGCATGTGTATTGTGGTTTGAATATGAAATGTTTCCCACAGGCTCATGTGTTGAGCACCTGGTCCCAGCTGGTTGTACCATTTGGGGAGTTCTAAAACCTTTATGTGTCTCACTGTGAGGGGGAGAAGTCACTGAGGGTAGGCTTCAAGTTTTATAACATGGCCCTCCTTCCTACCACAGAACCACTTGCCTTGACCACCATGATGGGTAACAATTCCTTAGAACTCTGAGCTGAAACAAACCTCTTCTCTCTGATGCTGCTTCTTGTCAGTTATTTTGTCACAGTGATCAAAAAAGAACAAAATATATTTAAAGCAATGTGATCAACTCAAAATTTACCATATGAACAGTAAAGGGATCCTGGCGATTCAACATTGGCAGGAAGTATGGCCAGGCAGTGCTCTTGCTTCGTTTTGCATAGTCAAAGAAAATGCTGACACGCTGGTGATTTTCCTAAAAGAAAAACAAGAACATAATAATTGTATACTACTTCTCACCCACTTATTGCATATCCCGTTAAGATGTATGTTCAGCCAAATTTCTACATAACCAAAGTTCCTCTGGAAATCCTCCAACCCTTGAAAACCCCCTAGTCTTGCAGTTTGGGGGTGGGGGGGGGTCTATATAAACACCACCATCTTCTATGTTCCATGCTATTTTCTCAAACCCCAATTTAGTGAGATAGCTCTGTCTGACAGAAAATAAAGCTTGCATAATTTGGCCAAAGTTTGGGTAATATTCTTTACTCTCGTTTCAGTGGGATTAATAGGATCACAAGGACTATAATTTATATATTTTTTTCTCAGCTCTCAACACTGTCCTGACATTTCTACCTCCATCAAAGTATGAACAATCTGGCTGTTAAACAAAAGAAATAGAAAGTGGGAAGAGAATAAAACACCCAAAGTTAAGTACAGACTCAGAAATTCAAGACCAGCTTGGGCAACACAGTGTAAGATGCAATCTAAAAAAAGAGGCCACACTTTATGGTACACACCTATAATCCCCTGGGGGATAAAGCTTCAAGCGCTTAGGTTTGAGCCAACCTGGGCCACAAAGGTTTGAGGACAGCTTGGCCTCCGTAGCAAGGCCCCAATGGAAGGGAGAAAGGGAAGGCGAAAGAAAGAAGAAGAGGTAGGAAGGGAGAGGAGGAAGGAATAAAGGAAACAAGGAAGAGGAAGAAGAAGGGAGAATGAGAAGGAAAAGAAAAGAAAAAAAGGCTTGAGAGCATAGATCCATCGTAGAACCCTTGCTTAGCACGTATGAAGCCCTGGGTTCAATCTCCAGCCACATATAAAAATAAGTTGTAGGGTGCTTATCAGAGTCTAGATGAAACGTATTAGTAATAGTCATAAATGAAGACTGCTTAATACATCTACTAAAAGAAACAGATAGAGTAGTTAGTTAATGTTATTTGTTAAATGGCGCAGTGTTATTCATTAAGTGATTGCTGTTTACTGTGTGAGAAAAGCCATTATAAGAGTTTAAGGGAAGGGAACAGAAGGGTTGTGCATAGGCCTATGGAATGACCATGCAAGACAAAGGGGGAGGAATAGGTGAAACCCGCTTTTATAGGTACACGCCCCCCATGCACATGTGCATATGGGCTTATATAGCTACACCACACATGTGCATAGATTGCGTGACCATGCGGCTTGCAGATTACGAGATCACGAAGCGTACAGATTATGTAAGACATACGACCCTAGGATGACAAAGCATCTTGCCTAGCTACTGGACAGGGAACGCATCATCATGTAGTTGGGTGAGTGGCTAGGAATTCTAACAGTTAACATATATGAGACCTGAAGAAGGAAGGGAAGAGTAAATCATGTTCAACTTGCAAAAGCAAGACCCAAGTCCATAATGCGCATAAGAGATGAACCTAAAATAAAATTGTTCACCTGAAGCAGTGAGAAGCAAAGTGTAGGAAAAGCTATGAAGCCAAATCTTGTGACTCAGGCATGTAATCCAGCTAACTATTCATGAAACTAAGACTGAAGGGTCACAAGTTCAAGGCCTGCCTAAACATACAATGAGTTCAAGGTCAGTCTAAGCAACTTAATAAGATTCTGTCTCAAAACAAAAAGTATAATCTAAAGGGTGTGTGTGTGTGTGTGTGTGTGTGTGTAAGTAAAAACACCTCATGATAAATTGCTTGCCTAGCCCTAGGTTCAATTCTCAGTACCACAAAAAAATATGCAAAGAAGAAAAAGAGGGGAGTTGGGAGCGAGTAGGGGATAGAAAAGTAGAAAGGGGGGAGGAAAAAAGGAGTGGGAAAGGAAGAGGGGAAATAGGGAGGGGGAAGAGAGAGAGGGACAGGGAAAGGAAGAGGGAGATAGGGAGGGAGGAAGAGGGACAGAGACAGACTGACTGAGTTTAGGATGGCCAAGATGACAGTCACACAGTTATAATCCCAGCATTCAGAAGACTAAGAAGAACTAGAGTTTAAAGTCATCCTGGGTTATGGAAGCAAGATCTTGTCTCAAGAAAACAAAACAAGAAAGTAATCAAACTAGACCATCTAAGATCCAGAGATGTCTGGTTCACTCCTGTAATCTCAGTATTTGGAATGCTGAGCAGAGGACTGCCATGAGTTCAAGGCAACACAGTGAATTACAGACCAGAGACACAAAAAGAGATCCTGTCTTAAAAAGCCCAACAATTAACAAGAAAATTAGAGTACAAAATAAATTTTTACCATGCAAAACAATAGCATAAGCATAGACAAAATTAAAAATACAAACTGGGAAAAACTGTACTATATATACAGGTATACCTTTCAAGGGTTTATAATGAACTCTTCAAGTTTAAGAAAAAAAAAGACTTAAGGCTGCAGAGGTAAGTGTGAATGGAAGGCAAAGGTGATAAACCAAGGTTACAGACAATTCTAAGTGCAAGCTGTCTATATAGGGCTAACTTTCTGGAAACATGCTAAGTTTCACACTCTCAAAATTCATGAAATACACAAGGATTAGAGGAAAGTGAGGTAGGATGTAAATAGAATCAAATGACTCTACTCAGAAAAATAATAATACACCTATTCTAAAAGAAACTTGACCACAACACCCTGACAACACACTTCATGTTAAATACAAAGACCTGCAAATACTGAACTCTAGGTAATAAGCTTGAGCTTCAGTGTATATAGGGATCAGTAACTCTAAAATTACTTTCTGAGTATCATGGACATAACAAGTAAATCCATAAACTGAGAAGAAAAGCACAATGTTGCTGCCTCACTAGAGTTACAAATAGGAGCAAAACTCTAGTGTTGATGTGAAAATAAAGGAGGCATCTATAAATGATAAACTATGAGTTCACACTGGTATTTGTCTAACAACAAAGGACACAGGTGTTTCATATGTATACATGTACCTAACAGTACAGTCTACACACCAACTCAAATGCTTCCTGTGCCACATCCAGTCCCACACAATAACCAAGGGAGATCATAACATCCCTGCCTTCCTTAACCTTCCTGTCTTAAAGACTAAGTGTGCAGAGAGATGAGACCATTATGAGACAGGACTGCATCAACCCAGGATTGTTATTACAAAATAATTATCTCCCTAAAAAACTGGTGGCCCCCAGCAACTGAGCCATTCTTCCTAATTTATATATCCCTAATAATGGCCACTATACATGTCAGAAACTAGGCCATGAGTGTGCAGGATTTTTCCTTATAAACTGGCAAGAGTAGTCTTTAAGGGCCCAGACTATCACTTTTCTCCCAGTGTCTCTTCTCCTCCCCCAGTTCTAGGAGGGAAGAGTTGAACCTAGGTCAGGCTAAAGAAGCCCTTTACAAGTGGGCTAAATCCCCAAGCCTCTTCACATCTCTTGAGACACAGACAGGCACTAGCTTGAACAGCTGAAGGAACCATCTCATAAACCCTGCTCTACAAATTAAGCCATATTAAAAATTATTACTAGGCCCTTCTGAACTCACAGGCAATTAAAGCAGTAATCAGAATGTTATGCAGCTGAAAGTTTCAGATTATACGCAAAACTGTCCCAAAGGAACTAAAGCCCTCTTCCTGTTCCTGGCCTGGAACAAACAGCATCAAAAGCTGGTGGCGACTGAAAGAGAAGGAGCCTCAGGGTTTCAGTAGATTGTGTTGGTGTTCAATCAAGAGGTAGGCCTGGGCTATATGTACATCAGCGGAGGACTTGCCTTGCATGCATGAGGCGCTAGGTTCAATCCCCAGTTCAACCAAAAAGAGAAAAAAAACTTTTAGCTAATTTCAGGAAAATACAAGTGGAATTCCTTGGTATTGTGAAAATGGAAATCAGCTTTGTGTAAGTACTTCCACCATTAACACTAATAGTAAAGTAAGAAAATGTGCCATGCTCTAGAAGAGAATCACTAAGTGAAACCTTCCAAAACTGCTGTTACTGTAAAGTATGAAACAGCAAAGTCCTCAAAGGTATTAGGAATATACCTACCTGCAGCATGTCATCAACCATGGTTAGTATGTACTGCACTGTCTGTTCTTTGGAGATGTGTGTCATCAGATTTATAAATGTTTTAGCACACTGCAAAACACAAAATTAATGTTATTGTTCTCTTCTTTTTTTTAAATTTTGAAGCAGGGTTTCAGCATGTAGCCTTCACTGTCCTGTCCTCACTGTGTAGGACAGACTGGCCACAAGCTCACAAGAGATTCCCCTGCCTCTGCCTCCCAAGTACTGGGATTAAAGACATATACTACCACACCAGCACATTATTTTCATTTGTCATAATTTTAATGGAAACATTAAACATCATTATGATGAGACCTGAGAACTTTACCATGACTTACATCAGATTTTTGACTGTTTTCTAGTGGTAAGCTTTAAAATAGTTACTGTTTTTAAATACACTCACCTAGCAATTATTACTCTTGATTACTCAGGACAGTATAACACTTTATAGACAATTAAAAACTAAAAATGGTTTTTAAATATTACTTACTCATTTTTTTAGACTAACTTGGATATAGCTCACTGATAGAGCACTTGCTTAGCAAGCCAAAAACCCATGGATTTTATCCCTACCATGGAAAAAGTACTGTTATTACTAATATTAATGTGAGTAACATATGTACAGTATAATACTAAAGGTTTCCTAGCATTTTAATTTTTATGTTGCAGTTTGAGGCTGGAGGTTGAATCCATGGTCTTCCTATACATCTCTACCACTTCAGCTACACCTCAGCCCTTTCTAGACTTTGTAATGACAGGGAAACAAGTGCTTATTATAAAATAAATGTAAGGATCACCTGGCTGCCTTCACTCTGAAGCATCTCTTGCTTCTCCTCAGAACTTCTTTTCATTTCATACCTTTGAATAAATTCACAATCTTCAGCAGAAATCATCTGCCCCCTAGGAAACAAGAACAATTAATCTATTCAGTAAGTACCAAGCAGCTATTGTGAGTGACACAGAAATTCCTAATACTTTTCCTTTCTCCTTGTAAGCTCAAGGAAATTATATGCCATTGTTTTGTACTAGGTTCCTGCATGTGGACCCTGAAGAACTAACTAAAGAGTCTAACACAACCAGAAAAGATAGCAGACTAATTTCCCCAACGGTGTAGTTTCAATGAACATAATAAGGAGCATCCTGTGCTTAAATGCTAATCAAAAAATCACACCTGACTAACCTAACCATAACCAATTCTGCTATTGTGGCTTTCCATCCCCATCTTACAACAGTAACCCAGAATGAGGACTGAACTTCCTGACCTTCATTTCTGCTTTTCTTTCCTTTCTATTAAACTCCTCTGGTTGGCCCATCAGAAAACACTGCATTTTGTGGAATAGTATTGTCTGACTGTAGAAATGCAAAGGGAATGAAGTAACATCTTTTAATTTGTTGAAAATTGTCTTTTGATAGTTATAAACAATAATGCTAAGAGCCTTGTCATCATTCAAAAGTTTAGCTCTAACACTATTTTATCTAAGCAAAATAGGAACAATAACCACATGACTTTCGAAGGACTGTATAAAGGGCAGAAGTACATAATCTAAGACACAGTTAATACAGCACCTTACCCACTGTAAGGATTCAATAAAATGTCACCTCTTGCTTTTATTCAAAGTCTCCTTAATTCCTCTCTACCCCAAGCCCAACATATTTACTTGGCCTTCAAATTCATTATACCCAAAAACTTTATAGTGATATTCTACAGTCATTTCCTGACATATTTTGTCTTCCAATAGAGAATATGGTTATCCTCCCTCTCTTTGAAAAGAAACCTCTCCTTAGCCAGGCATAGTGACACACGCCTTTTATGCCAGCCCTGGTAGGCAGAGGCAGTATGGTCTATATAATGAGTTTCAGGAAGCCAGAACTGCACAGTAAGACCCTGTCTTGAAAAGGAAGCAAAAAAAAAGGGGGGGGGAGAAAAATAACCTCTCCACTCTGACCTCTGTCCTTCACAGAGTCATCCCACTTCCTGTTCTCCTCCCAGTGGAGGTCCTTCACCACTGGCTTTTTGTTCTTCACAGTTTGCATCCAACGATTAATCCTTGAAATTCTGCTTTTCTTCCTCAAACTCCTTTCTTCCAGAGATTCAAGTCAAGAGAGTCCAATCTTCCTCTCTCCACTAAATCATCTCCAGCTATCTCTTATTTCCAAGTAGAAAAAAATTCAACATCATCACCACTGAACCTGTCATCTGCTATTCCAAGCTGGCTTAACCTTCCAGCTGCTCCATTCATCAAGGACTCAGGTATGTCACAATAACCACCACCACTCTCAAATCCTAAAGTCTAAATCCAGACCCTCCTTCATAAGACATAACAGCAGAACAACCCTTCAAGTGTCCATATGACTCACTTCAGAACACATACATCCCCTAAAAGAAACTGAACCACAAGCTACTTGAAGCCTCCATATGCACCCACATTCAAACCTGAGCTCTCTAAACAGGGCTCCCTGCACTGCAGTCTCTATTCCTTCCGCTTAGATAACTACTGTGAGACTTTTCATGTGCTTTGTCAAGACTTCCCCAATGCTCCTAGATGGCTGTTTCTTACTTCTTAGTTATATACCTCCATTTGCTTTATATCTATGTATGTGTGCATATATGTGTCACATGACTTCATTTAATACTTACATAGTTTATTATTTAGTTCATCAAAGATCTGTTTCTTCATTAGACATTAGGAATTTAAAAGCAAGGTTAGAGTATTATGATTCTTGTATCCGCAACACATACTTTTGCTGATTTCTGTCTGACTAGGACAAACTCATTCCCACTGTTTTTGTTTGGTTTTTGTACTGCCTAGTTTAGTAAAAGCTTAATCAAACACAAATACATTTTTGAATATTGTATTTTCATAGCATGTTAAAGGGCAAACACATACTGAATGACCTTTTGGTACCAGGTAACTCTCCCACAGGTTTATATGTCCTCTGTAGATGTCTAATCCATTGGTCAGATCCACTGATCATGTATGTCATGTTCAGCCTGTAACTGCTCTTTCAGGAAAGACACTTTATACCCACTAGTGTCCCACATCAGAAGGTTCAAGAACAGACATGTGGTTAAATATGGTAAGCATTTGCACATAAACATGCAGAGCAAAGGGGGCTTATAAAAGGAATCTATAACACAGATAATAAAATGAAGTTCAGAACTAGGAAAAAGGAAAATAAGATGTATGTAGCACCAAGGCCTCAGGACTGGAAAAGTACACAACTGAAAAATCTCCATGTAACTCAAAGCACTCCACAGCCAAGCCAGAGAAAGTTCTGCTGCACTGCCAGTGCTTTATGATCAACACTCTTCTGTTTGCACTACAAACAGAGCCAGGCTCTGCAACCACGCAACTCCTTGTCCTCTAATCTAAGACTTTCTGGACTAAAGAAATCAGGAGCTCAGAGGATTTAAATAATTTCACATTGATGAGCGTGGAAAACATCACTAAGTCTTTTCTCCAACCGTCCTCTGGCGACTGGCCTCACAACAGCCCACGTCCTCAAAATAGGAATCTAGAAGTCATCCTAGACATCTTTTGCCCATACACATTAAACTGAGCACTAACTTTCTCAAATGTGCCCAGTTCTGACCACTCCAACAACCTTAACACTACCACTATGTAGATTCTATATAAGATTCTCCCTATGTCTAAGCTACTTCCCTTCCCCACCAAGCAGTGAACTAGGTCATCTACTGCAGGCCAAGAACCTCAGCAGCCTTAGCAGTGCTTTTCAGGAGAACGGGCATTTGGGTTCTCCTGGTGGTACTGTGTATCCCACATTCACACCCACTGTACAAGTACTCTACCACTGAGCTCCTCCAGCTCCAAGAGTAAATAAATGTTAAACTCTGTTCCTTGTACCCCATGAGGATAGGGACTGTTTTGAAAAAGGAAACGCTAGAACACAAACTGCCATCTACAATCAACTATCACTTTCATGAGTTGCACATATTGACCATCTTATACTTCAAATATATTGTGGGTTTCATGGCTTAAGAATCATCTTGAAAAGCACCAAGTGGCAGGAACAGGCCCAACTCCTCCCAAGGGCACAGAGGTACCCCTGCCTTGCTGTGAGCTTCAGCTCTCACCACTGCTTGCCTCCAAACTATAAATAACTTCCAGCACAATCGTTGCCTTTAAGACAGTGTCTGTTGTATCTGGACAAGTCCTCTTTTTTGCCATATGGTCAAAGAGCATTCCTCCATGAATTAACTAAGTTGAAGGATCACCGCTTCAGGTAACTTCTGATGGTAGAATTAGCTACCCTTTCCTGTACACTCACAAGCCCTTGAACAGCTTCCTACCATCGCCGCTAATAATGAAGTAAAGGTCTGTTCTGATACTATGAGTTCCTTTTGAGACACTACTTTATGTAACCTTTGTGTAGACAAGAAAAATAAATTTGCAACAGACTGCTCAATTGATTTTTCAATGTACATATCCAAATCTGATCCTCAGAAATTCAGTTATAAATATGCCAAAATAAACCCACATGAAATAAAAGACAATAATAAAATATCATCAAGAATAATTGAGGACCAGTGAGATGTCTCAGAGGGTAAAGGCACCTGCCACTCAAGCCTGGCAACCTAGGTTTGATCCCTAGTACCTGACAGGAGAGAACCAGTTCTCATACAGTTATCCTCTGACCTGCAAAGGTCAGCACACAGATGGTGTTTTAAACCATCTGTAACTCCAGTTCCAGGGTATCTGAGACCTACCTTCTTCTAATCTCTGAAGGCACCAGCATGCATGTGGTACACATACATACATGCAGGCAAAACAGTCATGCACACAAAATAAAATAAAATAACCACCATAATAATAGTAACTGCTCTACTTCCCCCCAAGCTGTTCCTACCACACCAGGAGGCTCCAGCTATCTGTGGAGAGGAGGAAATGTTTCTTCCACAATTAGTATTTTTCCAGTATTTCTCTCATAGAAGCATGACCATGAAAAAGGCTGATGCAAAAGCACATGACATTCATGATTCACAGCAAACCGGTACTTACTGAAGATAAGACTGCCAGTTCACTTTGTTGGCACGAACTTCGGCAGCCTTAGCTGCAATGATGTTAGTTGGGACGGCAGCATCCACAGCACCTCGAATGTCCATTTTGGTCATCTAATATGATAGTGAATGTTTCTCCACAGATCTTCAGTTTACGGTCAAGATAAAAACAGAAGAACAGGCATTACATTTTAACTACTGGTATTAATATAATCATATTAATTTCATTTAATTTAAATATTAAAGATCCTAAAACTGTACAACATTAACATATTTCAAATCTTGTCCACAGTCCCATAAAAGGGCTTTCTATTGGCTTTTTCTTTTCTAGGGAAGAGCTTTTAATTATTAGCCTTAATGTACAGTGAGACTTTTTAAATGACTAAGAGCCTGACAGCAAATTTGGAATTAAATGGAATATTAAATAAGACTCTTTGACCACCTTTGGTGAATATGCTAATAGCAACCCAAAAATCCACTACTTGAAATCTATTAAATCACGTTCCATTCTCTTCTACAGAAAATACTATTAAATATAGATAAAGGCCCAATTATGGTATTTTATTGGCATCTATTATGCTTCATGTCTAGTCTAACAAGAAAAATGTACAATAATGAGCTTCTGAAAAATCCTCAGTTATCAACTTACAGATAAAAACTTACACTTCTTTTTACCACGATAGAAAAGCCTGGCATCCCATTCCCAAAATTTATGTTCTTGCCCACAACCATAAGGAAGTAAAAATCATACCCAAATTCTACTCCGCGTTCCCACTCTGCTTAGTCAGGGTGGAACTTAAATTCTCTATGTGGGAACGTGCTGCCTAAACCAGCAAGGTCGGCGCAGGCTGCGGGTCCCGGGGAAAACCGGCAGGGTCCGGAGGGGCTGGCGCCCGGGGGCACCGAGGGCCCCGCGCCCGCTCGCCCGCCCCCGCGCCCGCCCCAGTTCCTCCTCCGGGAAGGCCGTGCGGTTCTGCGGACCCCGGCCCGCAGGGAAAGCAGCCGGCCCTCCGGAGCCGGGGAGGGGCCCAGGCGGCCTCACCTGGACCGCGGGGGGATGTGAGGGCCGGGCGAGCGGACGCCGGTCGAGCTCCGAGGCGGGGCGGCCGCGGCAGGCAGACCGCGGGAGACGTTGTTCCTCACCAAGGAAGCCGGAACAGCTGCGAAGTGACAGCAGCGTCGGGCACGTGAGCACAGGCACGTGACCGCAGCGGAGGGCGGAAGCCGACAGGGCCCAAAACAGCTGAGAGCGCGCTCAGGCAGCCCTGTGCAGCCCACCTCGCTGGCAGCCCTGTGCAGCCCACCTCGCTGGGTGATCCAGACGCCCCGAGCCCTCGGCCCCCAAAAATCCTAACATCAGTCTTCAGAGAAGTTTAATTTACGACCTCTGAGCTTGGAATTTGTTGAATTGACCATCTCAGTGAACCTGGCACTCATACTCAGTGTTTAAGGATAAAACTGAGTCTGAAAAATGAGTCATACCCAGGGTTCCAGAAGTCTATCTAACTTCAGTTTCTCTCGGCTTGTGGTGTTTTATATCACAATTTGTCCTCAGCCCAAGTTTTCTCCCAGGAAGGCCTGAACTGCCCTCTGTCTTCAGGTTACACGAAGTATATATAATAGCGTTTGGATAGGGGTAAAAGCACGCAAAGGAATGTAAAAAATTACCAGTATATTTCTACTTTAAAAAAAAGTTAAAGTCAAGTTTTAAAAATCCATCACAAGCCAAAATCATACATGGCTATAAAGAATAATAGTGTAGAAGATTATATTGATTTTCTATCAATACTGAAACAAATTACCACAATTTGGGTGGCTTAAATCAAGCATAAATTCATCATCTTATAGTGTGTGGGTCAGAAGTCCAGAAGAATAGGTCTCTCCCTGCAGAACAGCTTTAGGCTGAAATGAGTTTATACTACAGGCTCAGGAAAGTCTGCTCTCCTACCCTCTCCAGTTCCCAAAGGCTCATGAGTCCTTTTCTCAGTGTTCGAAGTCACGGTCAGCATGTCTACCCTTCACTGACCTCAGCTCAAAGAGGTATCCAAGTTTCACCTGAGTAATCCAAGCAACTCTCCTGATCCTTAACCGATTCACTCCTTCATCCTGTGATTCCATTTGCCAAGTAAGTTGATATTTTCAAAGGTTCACTAGGTTAGAACACGGGCCCATTATTCTGTCAGAAATTAGATGGAAGGATACACCTTAATTTAATGTAAATTGCTGAATAACGATGCAAAAGGGCCCATATCTTATACCTTACATAATATGCCTTATTTTTCTGAAGGAAAAAATTTATCTTTGTTTTTAGCCATATTGGGAGTTGAACACAGGACTTTCTTGTGTGAGGCAAGCACTCTACAAGCTACTGTATCCCCTACCAGAAGTAGAACAATGTTACCTTTTAAAATGGGGAATATAGGACCATGCAAAGGGCTCAGCTGGTAAACAATGGGTTTTACCACCAAACCCAACCATTGAGTTCAACTCCCAGACCCACAAAATGAAAGGTGATAGCAGGCTCTCTGAGAGTTGTCCTCTGAGCTCCATTCACTCAATACTCAGCTAGCATGCCCACACCCACTCACAAGAAGTACATAAATAAAACTTTAATGCAATTTTTTAACTGAGTAGTGAAGGCTTCATGCCTGTAATCCTGACACCTGGGCAAAAAGAGAAAAATTGGCAGGTGGAAGCCAACCTGGGCTTCACAATATGAACCCTCTCAAAGAAACAAACAAATAGCAAGTGCTTATAAGATAATCCTTATACTGCTTACTTGAAACTTGACTGATACTGTGAATTAAGTCCCTTTTTCAAGAAGGATGTCTAGAAATTGAAACAATGCCGAACACTCATTCTACCACTGAGCTACACCCCTAGCCCAAAGGAAATACAAAAATTATAGCCTGCACTGAAGATTTGCTTACCAAGAAAATACTAGAATTGACCCAATAACCACTTAGTAAAATAACTCACAGATAGCAAGCCTACAGGTTTCAAAGCTGTTTGCATTAACTGTCTTGAAAATCCAGGACATGTTTTCGAGGTTCTCAGAGTGGGGGACCTAGCCCTCAAGATTGAAACTGGGACTTTGGGAGTTGCTACTACAGTAGTGAGAGAGTGCTACTGATACTTGATACACAGAGACCACTGATGGTAAGTGGAAAGCATGTCAACAGCACACCATGTAGAAGGTTATTCCCGGCCTCCAATGTCAGCATTAAGCCTGGGAGAAAAGCAAGTCAGTAACTCTTTTTATCTATCATTACAAATAAGAAAGCAAATTATAAACTGTGCAGGGAACATGGCCTTGCTATTACAAAATCACATCATTATGAAGTTCAGCCCAGAACTTCCAAAAGTATCTACCCAAATTTTCAGTGTACGCACTTCATAACCCAACAGTCAGACCCTCAGTTTTCCCTTCTATGGAATCATTAGCATCAGTGTGTGAATATGAATATATAGGAATTCCAGTGCAATTTTTTGTTTTGTTTTGTATTATTGAAATAAAATAAATTTTTTTTATAAAATATGTTCCGATTCAGTTTCCCTTCTCCCACATCTTCCCTGATCCTCCCCACTCATACAAATCCACATTCTTTCTTGCTCTATCTCATTAGGAAACAAAAGGAATTTAATAATAATAATAATATGCTAATGATAAAATACAAACAAACCACCAGGCAGTTGTGGTGCATGCCTTTAATCCCAGCACTCGGGAGGCAGAGGCAGGCAGATCTCTGTGAGTTCGAGGCCAGCCTGGGCTACACAGTGAGTTCTAGGAAAGGCACAAAGCTACACAGAGAAAACCTATCTCAAGAAACAAAAAAACAAAAAAACAAAAAAACAAAAAAAAAACAAAAACAAAAAAAAAGCCTGATAGGATCAATAAGGACAGAGAGAGAGAGAGAGAGAGAGAGAGAGAGAGAGAGAGAGAGAGAGAGAGAGAGAGAGAGACCATAACATATAAGCAAAAGACCTGTAGGGGAAAAAATACACAGACAACGCATTATGAGAAAAATAGAGTCAAAAAATAACATTGAGTTCATTTTGTGTTGACCATCTGCTGCTGGGCATGGGGCCTGACCTGAAGTGTGGTTTGTATACCCTGTAGGACTCCATTGAAGAAAATTATTTTTTCCTTTGTGAGTAGTAATGAATTGGAGAAAGTTTCTGGGTTAGGGATGAAACCTTATATCTGCTCTCCCTCTTATCACTGGAACCCCATCTGGCTTAGGCCTGTGCATGCTGCCACAGTCTCTGTGAGTTCATATGTACATCAGTCCTCTTTGAGTCTAGAAGGCCTTGTTTCTTTGGCGTCTTCTATCCACACTGGGTCTTGCAATATTTCTGCCTCCTTTTCTGCAGTTCCCCGAGCCCTGAGTCCTGAAGGGAGAGAAGTGATGTAGGAACTGAATGTTCCAAGGTCTCTTACTCTCTACTTTGTCCAGTTGTGGGTCTCTGTCTTAGCTAGGGTTTCTCTTGATGTGACAAAACACCATGACCAAAAAGATAGTTGGGGAGGAAAGAGTTTACTCCTACAACTTTTGTACCACTGTAGTAGCAGCATATTTTGCAGACAGCTGTTGTGTGACAACACTTTTGGGGAGAAGATGTTACACACATGTCTACTCATCCCAGATATGGAGCCCATGACGGATGAAAGCATGGATACCACCAAAGTTCGACTTAGTGAATCGATGGGTGTTACTGGGGTTACTGAAGGAATATGGGTGAGGGATTACTTATAGGAGCAGAAATGACTCACAAACAGCTGCATCACCAAAGCTCATCTGTAATGAGATCTGTTACCCTCTTCTGACCTGCAGTCATACATGCTATATACATAATAAATAAATAAATCTTTTTTAAAAAAGACATCAAAGTCCACCTCCACAGTGACACACTTCCTCCAACAAGGCCACACCTCCTCATAGTGCCACTCCCTGTGGCCAAGCATTCAAACACATGAGTCTATGGGGGGCCATTTCTATTCAAACCACCACACTTCCCTACCCCTCCCTCCCCCTCCAACCCCAATTGGTCTTCCCATTCCAATCTCCCCCAACCCCACCCATCCATATATTTTATTTCACCTTCCGAGGGAGAGTCTTCCCTCCCTTCTAGTCCCTTATAGTAAGTATACCTAACCTATGTGGCTATATGAATTGTAGCCTGCTTATTGAAAACTTAACAGCTAGCATCCATATATAATTGCATACATACCATATTTATCTTTTGGGTCTGGGTTACCTTTCACAGGATGATTTTTTATCTAGCACCATCCATTCACATGCAAACTTCATGAATTATTTTTTAAATAGCTGAGTAATATCCATTGTGTAAATGTACCACATTTTCTTTTTCCATTCTTCTGTTAAGGTGCATCTATGTTGTTTGAAATTTCTGTCTATTATGAATAATGCAACAATAAATATGGTTGAGCAAGTTTCTCTATAGTAGGCTTTACGGTCCTTTGAGTATATGTGCAAGGGTGGCATAGCTGGTTCTTGATGTAGATTCATTCCTGGCTCCCGGGGGACAGACACACTGATTTCCTTGGTGGCCGATGTGCGCTTCTGCAAGGACTGGATAAGTATTCCCTAACCCACATCTTTGTCAATGTAAGTTGTCATTTGTTTTATTGATAGTGACCATTCTGATGAATGTAAGATGAAATTTTAAAGTAGTTTTGATTTGCAGTTCCCTGGTGATGAAAGATGTTGACCATTTCATTGTTTCTCAGCCATCTGAATTTCCTTTCTTGAAAATTCTGTTTAGATCTGTACCGCATTTTTTAATTTGTAAATATTTTTATTTATTTATTTGCTTATTTTACATCCCTACCAAAGTTTTCTCTCCCTCCTTTCCTCCCAGTCCCTCCCCACCAACCTTCCTTTTGCCTCCCCACCCCCATCCACTCACTCCTGCTTCTATTCAGAAAAGGACAGGTTTCCCATGTATATCAACAAAACATGACATATCAAGTTGTTATAAGACTAAGCACCTTGCATTGTGTCAAGGCTGGGTTAGGCAACCCAGTGTACCACATTTTTAATTGGGTTATTTATTTTCTTAATGTCTAGGTTTTTTGTTGGGTTTTTTTGTTTTGTTTTTAGTTCTTTATAAATTTGGAATATTAGTCCTCTATTGGATGTATATTTGGTGAAAATATTTTCCCATTCTGTAGCCTGCTGCTTTGTCTAAATGATTGTGTCCTTTGCCTTACAGAAGCTTTTTAGTTTCATGAGGTCCCTTTTATTAATTGTTGATCTTAGTGCCTGCACTATTGGTGTTCTGTTCAGCAAGTCTTCTCCTAGGCCAATGAGTTTAAGGCTATTCCCCACTTTCTCTTCTATCACGTTCAGTGTACCAAGTTTTATGTTGAGATCTTTGACCCATTTGGTATTTGGGTTTAATGCAGGGTGATAAGTATGGGTCTATTTGCATTCTTCTACATGCAGACATCCAGTTTGACCAGCACCATTTGTTGAAGATGCTGTCTTTTTTTTTTTCAGTGTTTATTTCTGGCTTCTTTATCAAAAATTAGCTGTCCATCGGTGTTTGGATTTATGTCTGGGTCTTCAATTTAATTCTATTGATCAACATGTTTGTTTTTATGACAATGCCATGTTTTTTTTATTACTATGGCTCTGTAGTACAATTTCAAATTGGAGATGGTGATAACTTCAGCAACTCTTTTTATTATTCTGTATTTTTTTTCCTATCCTGGGTTTTTTGTGTTTCCATATTAAGCTAAAAATTGTCCTTGCAATTTCTGTGAATAGCTGTGTTAGACTTTTGATGGAGATTGCATTGAATCTGTAGATTGCTTTTAGGAGATTGGCCATTTTCACTATAATTATGTTTTTTATAATAGCAAAGCAAAAATATGAAACAATCTGCAATGGTAAACTTTAGTTGTCATGATAAAATACTGTGTACTAGGCAGCATCACCAACAAGCAAAAATATGTTTCTCAAGCAATCCCATTACTGCAACCCCATTACTTGGGAGGCTGAGGCAGGAGGATCTCCAATCCCAGACTATCCTGATCTACACAGTGAGATCTACACAGTGAGATCCTGAGGCAACAAGCCAAGGAAATAGTAAAGAAATGTCCTACTTGTTCCTTCTACAATCAAACGCCATTACCAGCAGGATGTAACCCAAAGGGTACTCAGAGAAATGAAATCTGGCAGATGGACGTGTTTCACTTTGCAGAATTTGGAAAATTGAAATATGTGCACCACACCATCGATACTTATTCAGGATTTCAATGGGCAACTGCTTTGAGTTCTGAAAAAGCTGATTCTGTAATCACTCATTTGCTAGAAGTTATGGCCATCATGGGTATACCTGCACAAATCAAAACTGACAATGCTCCATCATATGTCTCTGTTAAAATGAAACAGTTTTTTGCTTATTACAATATAAAGCATATTACAGGTATACCACATAATCCTATAGGTCAAGCAGTTATAGAAAGATCAAACAGAACTCTAAAGGATATGCTAAATAAACAGAAATGGGTAACAAAAACCCCCAGAAATAGACTGCATAATGCTCTTCTAACTTTGAATTTTCTGAATGCCAATGAGAAAGGAACAACAGCTGCAGAGAGACATTGGATAATAGAAAAAACTACAGAATTAAATCAGCCTATATACTTTAAGGATGTGCTGACTTTTGTTTGTTGTTTTATTTCTGTTTTTAAAAGGGGGGAGGAAATATGTTAATTTCTCAAAAATCTGGAAGCTCTGAAGTCCAAAATTAAATTGAATTCCTGGTTCTGACTTCCCTTTGCACCCTGCAAGGTGAGGAGGGAACAGCAGCTCCCTCTGTCTTTTATGATGAGAATTGGTTATTCTGCTGGATCAAGTCTTCCCCTTTTTCAAAACATCATTTAAGTTTAAATACATGCACAGAGGCCCAAATGCACTCACATTAGGGGTTGGAAATTCAACACATGGGCTGAGGAAGAGAGAAAGCAGTACAGTATCATGCACTGACAACCAACAGCAGGAACTCAAACAAATTTAGATTAATGCTGAAGCTGGACACGAAAGGGCAGGAATGCTGTGTTAAATGAAGCAAGCAGGCTCATACACTACATCTACAATCACATAGCTTTTTGCTTAACTCAGCATTTAATGTGGGTATTTATGTGTGCACACTACTATAAAATATAGAATGATATCCATCAGAATTTTTACTTCTTTTTACAGTGCTAGACTTTAAAAAGTAGAGCTACATCTCTGTGGTGATATTGTGTTCCCCAATATATTGTGTGCCCTAATAAACTTATCTGGGGTCAGAGAACAGAACAGCCAATAGACATAAAGGCCAGAAAATGGTGGCGCGCGCGCGCGCGCGCGCGCGCGCGCACACACACACACACACACACACACACACACACACACACACACACCCCTTTAATCCTAGAATTACAAAGGCAGAGATCCATCTGGATCTCTGTGAGTTTGAAGCCACACTGGAAACAGCCAGGCATGGTGACACATGCCTTTAATCCCAGGAAGTGATGGCAGAAAGCAGAAAAGTATATCAGGTGTGAGAACCAGGAACTAGGGCCTGGTTAAGCTTTTAGGTTTTTAGTAGCAGTTCAGCTGAGATCCATCTGGATGAGGACGCAGAGGTTTCCAGTCTGAGGAAACAAGATCAGCTGAGGAACTGGCAAGGTGAGGTGACTGTGGCTTGTTCTGCTTCCCTGATCTTCCAGCATTCACCCCAATATCTGGCTTCAGGTTTGATTTTACTAATAAGACCTTTTAAGATTCCTGCTACGCATCTCCAGCCCTTTAGAGTGTGTCTTTACATGGATTAACTTGGGGGAATAAAATGTAATCTGCTTATATTCACTTCTACTTTAAATACTTTATATAATTCCATGCATTTTCATCAGCAAGGATTACTTTCATTTTCTGTGGTTTTTTATTTATTCTTTGATGTATATATATTTTGATCATATCCATCCTCCATTCCCTCTTCTATCCCCCTTTCACAACATTGGGAAGGCTTTTTACCACATGTCCATCCTACTTTCATGTCTTTTTTGTTTTGTTTTTTGAGACAGGTTTCTCTGTGTAGTTTTGGTGTCTGTCCTAGATCTCACTCTGTAGACCAGGCTGGCCTTGAACTCACAGAAGTCTGCCTGGCTCTGCCTCCTGAGTGCTGGGATTAAAGGCATGCGCCACTGCTGCCCGGGTTAGTTTCATGTCTTTTTTATTTTTTATAACCCACTGGACTTTTATTCTTTCTTAAATTTAATGTATTTTTAACTAAAATATGACTGCATCGTCTCTATTCTTTTTTCCCATGCTCCTCAGCTTCTTCTTAAATTTGTCTTCTTTTTCTTTAATTATTAGTAACATATATTTATGTTAACAAATTCATGTATGTGATAATTATGTAAATACAACCTGTTGGATTCACATACTCTAGTTTCTATGTATATGTTTTATGGTTGACCACTTAGTATTGAATTATCAATTAGGGAGCTCATCCTTGGTAAATTCCCCCCTATCTGCAGTTTTTAATTGCTTGTAGCTCTTCACATTAGCATGTCAACTTTTGCCATCACTCTTCAGGTCTTGTTTAAACAGTTATTTTGTTTAAAAGTTCATGGGTCTAGCTTCCCTACCATATCTAGAAGGCACAATCTTGTAGCAAACTTTCTAGTCCTCTGGCTCTTACAATCTTTCTGCTGAGATGTTCCCTGAGCCTTGGGATCAGCTGGATCTGGGCTCCCCAAATTGGCTGTTCTCTCCATTGTGACCAATTATGGCATTCTGTAATAGTTTCTGTATGCTGCAAAAAGAAGCTTCTTTGATGAAAGCAATACTTATCTGTGGGTATGAGGAGAAGTGTTTATAACATAGCTAAGAATTATACTGGTTTAGGAAGCTGGCAGTAGTGGGCTCTTCACTAAGAACTATGACCTCACTAGCCACAGAACCCAGAGTTTAATTAGAGTTGCTTGCATGTACATGTGTGCTGGCAGCCATGTCAGAGGAGCATCAGGTGGCAATTGACTTCAGGGTGTCAGCCCACCAGGAGGAAAATCTCTGATGGATGAATCTCGGATAGGCAATGCCCCGAGACTACAGACCCCAGAATGTCTTTTGCTTCTGCTGTGCCTTTACATGTTTGCCGCTGCCATCTTTCTCTGGTATCTGGCATGCTGTGAATGGGTGTGGGGAGATCCCCACTGCCTGTAATGTAGTGTGTTTATCTCATGGATACATCCCGTTTTACTGAGCATTTTTACCTGTGGATTATTATGAAGATGATTTCTTCCTAAACTGTACTGTCTAAATGATAATAATAATGTTAGTTTAAGTAGAGTTTTGATGATTAAAATATAAACAAGGAAGTGTCACACTACTACAACACATGAGTTTCTATTGAGGATCCATACAGATTGTGGCTTAGATTAATGATTAAAAAAAACAATTGAGTCCCAGTAGCCCAGATAGCTTAAATTTGTTTAACTTTAATGTTGGGAGATGTGTTCACAGGTTTTGGAGTTCATCATAGCTGAAACCAAGCCTTAAAATAACTTCAGGTTCGATCAGATGCTTTGATAATAGTTTTAAGATGAAAAACCCCAGAAAACAATCTTAAGTTCACAAGGACACATAACTGAGTTATACATTCATTAGGTTAGAGTCAAAAATACAAAGCAACCCAATTATCATTAGCCTAGGTGCCTTTCTTGCTAGGATTGGTTGATGATCAAAAGTGATGATTAATTCCTTATACCCATTTCTGCCCTCAATCTCCTGATATAAGAAACTATTGATGAGTGGGTGTGCACCCCAAAGATTTAAAGTAGAGCTGACTGATTCTTTTTCATATATAAAAGTTAATGTTTGTGATTCCTTTAAGATTCCTTATAAGATTACCTTTCAAGATATGTAATAAAGTAATTGGCCCATTCTTTGTAATGGCAAAATGCAGTCTGCCAGTAAAAGACATGACTAAGAAAACTATCTGGCTTGCCTATATGGTTAATTTATAACATATAACAAGTTGCTTGGATATGAATGTATGTGGGTTCTTGGGATAATTTGTTTTTCACCTGTAATATGTAAAATGTTTAAACATGTAAAGGATATGAAAAACATGCTATTTTTTACTTGTATTCATTGTAATCATCCACTTGAAAAACATAATGTAATCACATTGTAATTCTTATATTGCCTGAAAAGCTTTGTTGGGGTATATAAGCTTCAAGAGAAAGAATAGAGATAGAGAAAAGAGAGTTAAAATGGACTAGAAGGAAAACATCAAGAATGAGAGTTTAAATGAGTTAGAAGGAAAACATCAAGAATGAGAGAAGGAAATCACCAGGAAAATAAAGAATAGAGAATGCCAAAGAAGAATAAAGAAAAGGTCTGAAGGAAACCATAAAGAGAGTGTATGATTGTCTTTTCCCCTAACTCTCTCAGATAAAAAAGAGTTGCAGTATATGCTGATGCTGTGGATTTCCTTTTGAGCCCTGGACTGTATGGAGGCTGGTCCCCCAGGCAGCGATGCATGTGTATGTGTATGGGGTTATTTAGTGAATCATAGGCATCTTACCAGTGGCTATACCCCTGAAAGAATTACCCCACAGCCCCCAGCAGCCATTAACTGTCAATAGCTTCCAAGCTGGGGGGCGGGAGGGGGGTGGCACATGCATCAATCTCCATCCGTGCTAGAATGTTGAAAGGCTTCATCTCACGTAGGTCTTACACAGTTAAGCACAGCTGCTATGATTTCATGAATCCAACAGCCATGTCCTGTACAGAAACTAGAATTTCACAACACTCCAATCTATCCTCTGTCTCTTACATTCTTTGTACCCTCCCTCTTCCATAATATCCTCTAAGCCTTGGATGAGAAAGGACTGTTGATATAAGTCCCATTTAGTACTGAGCACACAGCCATCACTTGTTCTCAGTACTTTGACCTGTCATGGGTCTCTGCAGTAACCACTGCCCACTTCTACAAAAGCTTCTCTGACCAAGGTTGAGAGTAGCACTGATCTATGTGTGTAAACATACGTATTTAGAATATGGTTTGACAACGTGCCCATTTAACAAAACCATATGACCTCCTTAGCCATTGGCTTTTGGCCAGTCAGATATAAATTTGCTCTGATGGGTTGAGCCTCAAATCCAATCACAGAAAGTACTTACCTGTATAACATTCATGCCATTACTTTACTAGTGTATGTGGAGCATGTGTGTGTGTGTGTTTATATACCAGTGTGTGCATATGTGTGCTTGGGTGCATGTACAGGTGGGGGCCAGACGTCAGCCTTGGGTGTCATTCCTCAGAGACATACCTCTCGGGTGTTTCATGTTTTTCACTATGACCTGGGGCTTCCTGATTATGCTAGACTACCTTTAGCAGCGAGCCCCAAGTCCTCCTGTCTCTGCCTCCTCAGTATTAGAATTACAGGCACGTGCTGCTACATCTAGTTTTTACTTGGGTGCTGGAATCAAACTCAGTTCCTTATGCTTCTGTAAGCACGCTACAGACTTAGCTATTTTCCCAGCCCCATGTGTTGCTTTTAACTGTCAAAACTAAAGTTGGGACTCAGCAATAAAGACATCTGGACCTGGAATCTGCCTTGTAAGAAAATTTTTTACAATTTCCGTTTTCTATATAGATATAGAAGTTATTCAGGTAATTTATTTCCCCTTAACTTAACATTGATAGTTTGCATCTTTAGAGAATTTTATCCATTTCACCTAATTACTTAACTTACTAGTATGAAGTCGTTCATAATATTTACCTGTTATTAATCTGATATCTATAAAATTAGTACTGAGATTGTCTTTTTCATTCCAGATATTAATAATTAGTACTATGTTTCCCTCCACCTCTCTCTCTCTCTCTCTCTCTCTCTCTCTCTCTCTCTCTCTCTCTCTCTCTCTCTCTCTCTCTCTCTCTCTCTCTCTCTCTCTCTCTCTCTCTCTCTCTCTCTCTCTCTCTGTTACTATCTCTGTCTCTTTAAAGCTAAGGAACAAACCCACAACCTAGACACTGACCAGAGGTTTTATTGAATTTTTTTTCTATTTCAGACAGACATTTTTCTTCATCGATTGCTGTTTGTTATTGTTGTTTTTTATCTTATTTCATTGATTGCCCCTAAGTTCTCCCCTAAGAGCTGAGTCCTGAGCCTCACACATGGTGGGCTCACATCCTACTCCTGAGCCATCCCCAGCTCCTCACTGTTAGTACCTTCCTTGAAATTACCTGTAACACGAATTGCTAAAGGGTCTTATTAATAATTAAAAAATACCCCGAGCCAGATATTGGGGTGAACGTTGAAAGATCAGAGAAGCAGAACAAGCAAGTCACAAGCTCTTACATCTAGGAAATCTTTAGTCTCAAGACAGTGAGTTCCTGTTTCCTCATGCCTTATATACCCTTTTCTTCCCTGCCATCTTATTTTCTGGGATTAAAGGCGTGTGTGCTTCCCATGAGATCTCAAGTGTTGGGATTAAAGGTGTGTGCCATTACACCTAGCTCTGTTCCCAGCGTGGCCTTGAACTCACCAGATCCAGGTGGATCTCTGTCTCCCAAATGATAGGATTAAGGGTGTGTGCCATCACTGTCTGGCCTCTATATCTAATCTAGTGGCTGGCCCTGTCCTCTGATCTCCAGATAAATTTTATTGGGGTGCACAATATATCACCACAGCAACATTTAAGGAGAATTAATCTAATTTTAGCGTCTTTGTATCTAGCCTCAACAGTTATGATTTTGAGTGTTCTTTCTTCATATACATCCAGATTTGGGGTTTTGATTATCATTTTCCTTTTGCATTAAAAGTTTCATGTAGTAATTCTCATAATTAAGGGCCAATGCTGATTAATTCTTGCAGTCTTTGAATGTCTAAAAACATCTGTATTTTGCCTTCATCTTTTAATAATTTTCATGAGGATAAAATTTTTCTTTCAGTAGTGTTGATGTTGGTTTTTAAGTTCCCTACTGTCTTCCTGCTAGCCTTGTTCTGTGTGCAGTCTCTCACACTGTTCCTGTGTGCAACCTCTCACACTGTTCCTGTGTGCAATCCTCTTGTCTCCTTAGCTAAGTTCATTTCTCACTAATCTTCTTATTTTCTCTGATTGCTTTTAAGATTTCTCTTTTTCACCAGTTTCATTAGTTTTAGGATAGTGTGTCTTTTTATAGATTTTTTTAATGTTTCTTAAATTTTAGATTTATTGAGATTGTCTAATATAGAAATATTTGGGTCTTAATTTCTTCAAGTTTTTTATTCCTTCTTTAATTTGTTTATTTATTCCTGTGTGTCATGGCACACATGTGATGGTTAGAAAACAATTTGTGGAAACTGGTTCTCTCCTTCCAACATGTGTATCCAGAGACCAAGCTCATCCTCAGGCCTGGCAGCAAGCAACTTTCTCTGCTGAATCATCTTGCTGACCCTTTCTTCACATATTGTATTTACTATACCCTCCTCTCCACTGAATACATTTATATTAGATGGTTTGAAAGTCTCCCATAGTTCACCAGTGCTCTGTTGATTTTCCCTTGCTTTTTATTTCAATATTTTGCCTTCGATAGTCTTCAAATTCACTGTTTATCCTGCATTCTTATCAAGTGAATTTTTCATCCCCAGAATTTTAATTTTAATTTGAGTCACATTTGTATCTCCCTTGTTACTACTTCATGTGTTACTTTCCCCCCTCCAGCTTTTTGAGTTTGTGGAATACATTGTAAAATATTGTTTTCATTTTCTGTCTACTAGTTCTATTATCTATGCCATTTGGGCATAAATTTCAACTCTGGGTGAAGTCAGAGTGGCTCATCTCTGACTATGGGTCATATATAGTCCTAATTTGTGGCATGCCTGGAACTTCTTAGATACCAAATCTGGTGAATTTTATTTCACTGGGTATTGGGATTGCTATTTTCTCTCTACATAATATTGAGCTTTGATGCAGGACATACTTAATCACCAAGAGTATGATCTTTTGCGTCTTACTGTAAGCTTTGTTAGGAAAGACCAGGGTGATGTGTGGTCAATGTTTGATTTCCCCAATGATGAGGCAAAACTCTTCTGAGTTCTGAGTACCCAGTGATATATGGAGCATAATGTCTTTGAGAACTGTTGTACACTATTTCCAGCCCTTCCTGAGCTCTAAGGATGACTTCCTCTATTTTTGGGTGGTTCCATCCCTGACCTCAGCTCGTCTTCTCTTATCAGTACACTAATAGCAATCAACTGAACCTTTCAGAGCAACCGCTGATGGTTTCAAAGTATCCACTCTGTGTAGCTCTTCTTTCTAGCACTCAGCCTTCGGATTACCCGATGCCCAAGCATCAGCCAGGACCACTGCTCAACTCTTCACCTTCCACCGTAAGTCTCTTCCTTGAATTCAAGGCTAAAACCCTTCTCCCAGCTTGAAACTAGGGGCCTCAGTATATTTGTTTTCTGTCACTTGGGAATCACTGCCCTTCCGTACTGATGCCCAATATCCCAGTACTATAGGATTTTTTGTTTGTTTTTATAGGCATCATCAAGTTTTTTGTTTGCTTCCTTGAGGAGAGTAAATTGGCCCACTGTCATTCTGTCTTGACCAGAAGTAGAAATCTGAGTATGCTTTTGACAACCAATCTAAGGGGAAAGGTTTTGTATAGGAAAAGCAGAAAGGGATTGTGTACTAGTAATGAACTCCCAAAAAACTAAAACAGAGTTAACCTTAATGCTTTAAAAGTCAAGAAAAGAAGCCTGTTGTAGGGTACATGTTTATACTCTCAGTGCTCTGGCAGCAGAGGCAGGGGGAGCTCGAGTCCAAAGTTAGCCTTGGTTACATAATAAATTCAAGACCACCCTGGGCATGAGACCCTGTCAAAAAAACAAATAAATAAATAAGTCCAGAAAAAAATGCCTGCTTTATTTCCAGTCCAAGAAACAACTGACAAACTAGATATTCATCTAAATATATCCCCTATCTTTTTGTTCTCAGAACAACTCCCTTCGGTCTTCAACCAGCATCCTACATTTTCCACCATCATTTGTACCCACATTTAACAAGCGAATTAAGATTTTAATACTCTGGCTATTTCTACTGTTGGAGTCCATGTCATAGTGGGTACCTTGGCAACAAAGAATAGATGCAGATGGCCAAAATGTGTGGATCCTAATAAAAACCATGAGATGTCAAGATTATCTGAGAGGGTGGGAATTTGAAGCAAACACCTGAGAAACCAAATATGGAAATCCTTTCTTCCTACAATTTCCATTAATAACTTAGCAGCTATGGCCTGTGGGTTGACTGTGAGTGAAACTGAAATAGGATGAGATTAGAAGAGATGTTCTGTCTTTCCAAATGTTCCTTTGTACCACCCACATGACTTCTTTCATAAGTCAGTTTGAATTCAGGCCTTAGCCTATTATATGCCTATCACATAAAAGCATTTTATATATAATATTGTATATTTGGGCAAAAACTGAATTACTGTTCACTGAGCTTATTTTAATCTACGGTGAAAGAAAGTAAGAAGCAGAGCAGAAGGACATGAAAAACACGAAGTTTTGTGAGGAGCCTGAGTGACTTTTGCGTTGTGGGCAAGAAAAGTTCAAAAACAGCCATATGATGGTGAAGATTGTCAGTTTGACATAATCTAGAATCACATAGAAGATGAAACTTGGTGGCTGAAGAAATGGCTCAGTGGTTAAGACTGACTGCTCTTCCAGAAGACTCGTGTTCAATTCCCAGCACCCACAAGGCAGCTCACAACTATCTGTAACTCTATTTCCAGGAGACCCCATGCCCATGGCAAAACACCAATGTACATAGCATAAAAATAAATGATTTTTTAAAAAAGAAGATGAACCTCTTGGCATATCTGAGAGGGAGTTTCTAAATTGGGGTAATTGAGATGAGGAGACTCACCCTAAGTGTGGGTGATACTATACCATGACCTGGGGGCCTGAATTACTAATAAGTCAGAATTACTCAGGTTCTTTGGACACAGGCAAAATACAGTCAGTTCTTTGCTTGCTGTTCTCTTGGAACATCCTCAGGCAGCAATTCAGGCCTAGTTGATTCCTAATCTAAACCTTCAATGTTTATACCTTCATGTTGCTACTGACGCTTATACACTATTTGAAGATTTGTCTATGTGTCTCATGCCATAAGTCAAGATAAAACTTCTGCAGCCAAAGGGAAGGAAATGGGCCAAGAAAGAGAGACAGGATAGGCAGTGATCTATATGCCACAGAACGCTCCTTGGAGCACATACTAGAACACTGCTGTAGCACTGTGTTTCACATGAGAACAAGCTAACAAAAGGCAAGCAAATGTGTTGTGAATGCCACAGCTCAGGAAAGCCACAGCTCTTCTGTGCACCTCAGATTATAGGCTCAATGTTACTGCCTTGCCCGGTGCTGGCTGATGTGCCCCCTGCTGCAGAGTACAATGGCACCATTCCTCAGCATCTGCAGACAGAGGCTGAAACCCAAGATCACAAATCATGTTCTTCAGCCAGTTCTCAGAGCAAGGTTTTCCTGTTTCAAGGAAATTTTTATTTTATGTGTGTGTTATACATAAAAACATCAAAAGACTTTTCATTAATTGCATGTTGTCTATAAAATCCATTAATAAAAACAAAATGATGCCACCTACTCAAATTAACCTATAGTGAACAGGGAAAAAGAAAGTACTTGATTACCAATGAGCTAACTGCTTGTATGCATTTCACTATCCATAAAAAACTAAAAGACACTACATCTGTGGTCCCAAAAGGCATGTGTCATGAGCAAAACACAGTGCATATATATTTGTACTTCATATTCATGGGATCTGCAGCCATGGTTTCAGACTGAAAATGTTCTTGAAAAATGTATGCCTTGTGGCTAAAGAGATGGCTCAATGGTTAAGAGTTTGCTGCTCTTCGAAAGGATGCAAGTTCAATTTCCAGCACCCACATCTAGTGCCTCACAGCCACCAATAACTCCAACTCCAAGAGGTCAGATTCGTATGGCCACAGTGGGCACATACACAGGTGCACACCCATATAAAAACCAATATACACACTCATAACTTAAAATAATAAATGTTTTTTAAAAAAACAACTTTTCCTTCTTTCTATACTTGAGCCACTTGCAGATGCATCCAAGTTTCACTTTATGACATTTCTCTGTGATGAGGCTCCTCCCTATACCGACACAGCCACTGAGCAGCTGCAGCAGCAGCAGCAGCACTGGTTTCATGGAGTTTTGAAGGGCGTTGCTTTCAGAAAGGCAAAAGGCATGAGGAAAATCAGAAAGGTACTGTGAACGGCATGGGATGCCATGGAAGAGCATTTACAACACGTTTGCTTGCCTTTTGTTCAGCTTGTTCTCACTTGAAACACAATGCTATCGCCCAGTGTTTAACGAAAAAAAAAATTTACTTTCCCACCTACAGAGGGCAGTCATGACATGCACACTCAATGAGCAGTTCCACCTGGGAAAAAAAGATAAGTGGATAAGCCACTACTGATCCACAGAATGGATCAGCCTTTTGATCAGCCTTTTGCTTTGCTTAGTGTAACTTTTTGGGAAGGTGCCCAGCATACGCAGACACAGTCCAACATTAACCAACCGAAGAACAAAGAGGATCCACTGGTGTGGTAAAACCAGATGACAAGCTCCTTGTGAGGTACTTGTTGAAAAAGCATGCCCAGCCTTTCCCAAGAAAACCAAGAGTACCTCGAGGAGCATCTTCCCCGGCAGGCTGCCTGGGCACAATTGCTGCCCCTGTTCAGAGCAGAGAGAGATTATAACCCCAGTGTTCACCAAGACACAGAAAATAAAGACTCTCAGGCTGGGACCGGTGTCAAGGTAAGACGATCTTCACAATCCCCACTGACTTTGCTGGGGAAAAGCTTAATCTGTAAAGAATGTGAAGCCAGCAGCCAGTTTTAGTGTCATTAT
Source organism: Peromyscus leucopus (assembly GCF_004664715.2). Taxonomy (NCBI): domain Eukaryota; kingdom Metazoa; phylum Chordata; class Mammalia; order Rodentia; family Cricetidae; genus Peromyscus; species Peromyscus leucopus. The sequence continues at coordinate 29,328,693 of NC_051064.1, read as the reverse complement.
TCACAGTGCATTAGTGAGGATTTGTCAAGAATACTTTTGAAACAAACTACAGGCAATGTAAAAACTTGAAACTTACCTGATGTCCAGGTCTCTCCATCCTAAACAGCTTCCCTTTGCCACTGCTTTTTTGTCTGAGTTCTTGTTTTGTTTAATGGTTTGTGGTTGTTTGTTTACTTGTTATGCTTTTGTGCTTGAAACTGAAGCCTTGGCCTCAGGCATGCTAAGCAGGTGCTCAGCCACTGAGCCACATCCCCACAGCTTTGGCTGTTTGTTTCTTTTTATGAGATGTCTTTAAAAGCAGAAATCCTGTACTTAGTTTCTTTAGCTATTGCTATTAACACTTGAATATTTTCTGATATAAATACTATATGCCAAATAATTGTGAAATAAAAAATAGACTTCTTTCTAAAACATTACTACAGAATCACAATAAATTTCTATAGGAACATAAATATGAAAGAACTAAGAAATGCTATTTTTAAAATGTATAGCTCCCTAAAGTGACTTTCCTAAGTGTGAGTTTCTGCCATTAGATCATCTTATTACAGAGTGACATTCTTCCTATTCAGTGTTGTATGTTTCCTTGCAGAATGTACAGTTTAAGACTGCAAATCCTCTTAACTATTTATAGAAGTATCTCTTAACAGTTACTGGTATGGAAAGGAATGGGTTTGTGTCAATGTTAAAGAAATAGTTGGCAGAGCTCAGGAATAAACATTGCAAACCCACAGAAAACCCGTCCAAATATGTCAGTCAGCAGTGAAAAACTCAGCTGTCCCTCAGTCATGGCTTATATCCTGATCATTATATGGCAGACTCTGTACTTCCTTCTCTAGATCTTTCCCCTGATGTTATTTTAACTAGTTGACACAAGCAGAAGAAAGGTTAAAGAATAATAAATTTTTTGTGAATCTTTTTCTGTAGAAATAATTTTAATTTTCTGATGTGTGTGAGTAGACTATGAATTTCTGCCACTCCTACCATGGTCATCAACTAAAACAAGGGTTTATTTGATCAGCTGGTCATTTTGAGTGTTTCAGGTAGGGTTTCACTAGGTAGCTAAAACTGGCCTCAAACTCCAAAGCCTTAGTATCCTGTCATTAACAATGCGCACCCCACAACTGGCTGAGCATTGTCACTAAGATGAAACTGAACTGAAACTAAAATGAAAGGGTATCATGGGTAGGAGTCCTTTATTTATTTTAATGAACATTTTTATCAATTCTTTGAGAATTTTATACAATGTATTTTGATCATATTTACCACCAACTCCTCCACTTAACTCCACCTAGATCTACGCCCAGCCCCATTTTGTGTCTTTTATGTCTGTCTTCTTTTCCTTTGTTTATAACCCACCAACTAGGAGTTCTTCATTAGCAAGTATCTAAAAGTAAGCAATATTCAAAAGAGATTTCTCCAAGCCATAAATTAGATGATACTTTGAAAAAATAGACAACAAATGTGTGTGTGTGTGTGTGTGTGTAATGTATGTAGTGTATGTGTGTGTGTGTGTGTGTGTGTGTGTGTGTGTGTGTATGTATCTCCATCTGTATTTGGGGAGACTGGTTATAGGACTCACCTGATATGAAAACCATCAGATGTTCAAAGTTCCCTATATAAATGATATAGTATTTGTATAATGTATGCATATAGTCCAGGATATTTTAACTCATATCTAGATTACTTATAATACTTAAATAACAAAAATGTTATTCAAAGAATTATTATTCTGAATTATTTAGAAATAACAAGAAAAAATCTGCATATACTCAGTGTAGAAGCAATTTAAAATATGTTATTTATATAATACATGTGTATATAATTTTTAGACTGTGGTTGGTCGAATCCAAATATGCAGATGTATAGGATATGGAACCCTTAGGTAAAGAAAGCCAACTGTGTATGCAATTGGATACTTATACAACTTTATATAACTATATAATACAGATACTTATTATATATATATACATATATATGTGTGTGCTATTAAAGTTTCAGATCTGTAATGGATGTGTTTTACATGGAATCACATGAAAACAGAATGTCAAGGAATTTAAGAATCACCATGACATCTTCAGACAACATTCTAAAGTCCCCTGCACACTGTTGGTCCTGGGCAATCCAATCTGTCTTCTCGACCTTGTTACTCTGAATAATCAATCAGGTTCCAGCCTTTATAGCAACCAGTGACAAGAGCAGTCAGTGGTTCCATTGTTATGTTACTGTTCCTTTAGCCCCACTTTGTCTTTAAAGAAAACTTTCCATATTTTATTTGAATGTACAGATGATACATGTCTCTCCCTAGAAAATGAAAGTTTGGTATACTCAATTATTTGGATTCTACAAATCAATGAACTGTTGTTATCTGCAAAACCTTGGACTAGATACTGTGGAGAATTTTAAAAAGATAGGGGAAAACATATCACCTCTTCTCTATTAATTTATAATATACTGGAAAAACAAATATACTGTCATATTATCAGCATTGTGCAAGACTAACATAGAATACATATGTGATTACATTCTTTCAAATCAGTTTGGTAGTAAAACAATAAGAGATAGTATATCATCCGTCAGGGTAAAAATTACTGCAAAGGCTCTGAAGAAAAAGGAAGGAGCAAAATATAAAGTAGACATGAAATAATCTCTAAGAATTGAAAAAAAATAGTAACTCATACAAATAGAAAAGGGGAACACAGGCAAAATGGAGCTTAATGCTGAGGGGTTAGCAAGAAAACCCTTCAAAATTCCTCAAGCTCAGCCTCACACTTCAGAAAAACTCATCAAAAATGGGCCACAAGCAACTGTACAGAAGACTGTAACACACTTAGAAGAAAAATGAGAGAGAATATAACACTAGGCAAAAATGTAAACCTCAAAAACATAGTTAGTAAAAGAAAAAGAGTCAATAAATTGTGCCTTATCAGAATTATTTTAAATTGGTCTATAAAAACCTCTATTAAGAGTATGAAAGATGGCCAAGTGGTGGCACATGCCTTTAATCCTACCAGTTGGGAGGCAGAGGCAGATGAATCTCTGTGAGTTTGAGACCAGCCTGGTCTACAGAGTGAGTTCCAGGATGACATAAAGAAACCCTGTCTGCATGGGCAGGCTTTTGGGAGCCCAGTGCCTGCAGTGTGGCACCTTGCGCAGCCTTGGTGCAGCAGGGAGGGGCTTGGACCTGCCTAGGCTCAGTGTGCCAGGCTCTGCTGACTCCCCATGGGAGACCTTGATTTGGGGGATGTGGGGATGTGGAGTGGCTAGGGAGGGAGGGCTGGGGGATGGGAGGAGGTGGGATCTGTGGGTGATATGCAGGGTAAGTAGAAAATTTCTTAATTAAAAAAAAAGAAAGAAAACACTGCCTTTTTACTTTAAACACACACACACACACACACACACACACACACACACACACACACACACACACAAAAAGAAACCCTGTCTTGGAAAAAAAAAAAGTATGGAAAGATGAGCTTTAAATGGCAAGGAATAATCTGTAAACCTCCTGAATTAGTTACTTTTCTTATTGTGGTAACAAAAACTTAGCAAACGCCAATAAGGGTCTGTTTTGTCTTACAGTTTGAGGGGATATAGTCTACCATGGTAGGGAAGGCATGATGGTGGCAGATGTCTCCAAGGTGGCAGGATTGTGTAACCTGGACTCTTGACATCCTCACATCTTGGCAGAACATGGACAGGAAGTAAAGTCAGGCTATAAAATCTCAGATCCATCCCTAGTTACCCACTTCTAGTAATCCTGCATCTCCTAAATGTTCGACAACCTTCCAAAGCAGTGCTAACACATGGGGTCCAAGTTTTCAGACACATGAGCTTATGGGGATATTACACCAACAACTAGCCTGAATCTACTAAAGTCCTGGTATCAAGTTTAAAAAACTCAGAAAAAGAAAACAATCTAACTAGAATATAGAGAAAAGTTATAAAGTGATAGTTTATCAAATAGCATCTAAAGAAGACAGATACATGGAAAGATGTCCATTATTATCAGCCACAGACAACAGCAAATTAAAACCATAGTGAGAAAAAATACTACATATCTAGCAGAATGGCTAAAATGGAAAAAAAATAACTATAAAAATATTAGTACACAAAAAAGAATGCCTGAAAAAGCCATAAGGAATTAAACTATTTACAAAAAACAAACAGAAACAAAACAAAACAAAACAAAAACAAAAACACCAAAACCTGTAATGCACAGAATTTAGTGTATATATATATACATATTTAGTTAGAATGAATTTTTCTTTTCTGGGATGATGGTACTCCCTCTTAAGAGCCAAAGACCAACTAACAAAAACCCCAATATTAAACATGAGAAGTCCTCTTTTGAGTTGTTGGCCAGAGATGTCTAAGAGACTCCCAAAACATACAGCCTATTGCTGTTGCCCATGGCTACTGCCACCCCTCCCCCCAGTGGAGGAAGGTAAATCTGTAGCCATAAGTTTCTCAGGTCTCACCCAGCTGCACAGGCCCACATTTCTCTATATGGTCATGGTGTTACCAGTATGCTGGCATCTTGCTGCTCCTTGGGTAGCAGGCTGGTGTCTCCTCTCCTCTCCTTTCTCCTTTCACTCTCTCTCTTGGATTTTCCCACCTGGCTCCATCCTGCCCTGCCAATGCAGCTTTATTTATCAACCAATCAGAGCAACACATACTCACAGAGTACAGAAAGACACCCTGTGTACTTCTCCTTTTCTGTCTAATCAAAAAGAAAAGTTTTAGCCGGGCGGTGGTGGTGCACACCTTTAATCCCAGCACTCGGGAGGCAGAGGCAGGCAGATCTCTGTGAGTTCGAGGCCAGCCTGGGCTACCAAGTGAGTTCCAGGAAAGGTGCAAAGCTACACAAAGAAACCCTGTCTTGAAAAACCAAAAAAAAAAAAAAAGAAAGAAAGAAAAGTTTTAACATTAATGTAGTAAAATTACATATAACAAAACAGCTATAAAGCAAGAATTATAGTTACAATATCTAGTCCATTTCTATTTGGCAAAATTAAAGAAAATATTTTATCCTATTTTTGTGAGTTTAAAGTTTTTTATCTAATTTATCTTTTATCATAATTAAGGGAAGTTATAATTATAACTATCTAGTCTTCAATTCCACCAAAGACCCCAGAAGGATATAATACTACCTACGTAAATAGAAAGTACATTGTAAGCAACTTCCAAAAATCTAGGATGACAGAGCTGTGGCTGTCTGGACAGTCATCCAAAGTTCTTCTACAACATTGGGGCATCCGGCTTTAGCCTACAGGTGTAGAGTCTCTGGCAGACATTTTCATGAAGCAGGAAATTTGAAGGATTGTCTCACCTATTGGCAAAGTTCATCAGTCGTTTCCCTCTGTGTCCTGCAGAATGTCTGGCAGTATCTTCTGTGAAGCAGGAACCAGAAGGACCATCTCGCCCTGTTTAGGCAAAGTTTAGTGGTCATTTTCTCATAGGTCCTGCATGTCTAGTTTATACAACATATTGTCAAGCAGTCCAGGCAAGAACAGTTTCTTGCCCAAATGGCTACCTTTAGCCATAAATAAAGCAAACTCTATATGGAGTTTCTTCAATGCCCATCATCTTTTTGAAGTAGATTGGTGCTGCCAGAAGCAGACATGTCTCAGTGTCCAGAAAAGTCTAAGTTCTTAAAACATTTTAAATGCCATATTCTGTAGATCTTTGAAGTGTTTGAAGATTACCTATTTGAAATATATCTTTATATACCTAAAAGTTTAACACTATAAGTTTGATTATCATAGATTAATTAATCTGTATTTCTTAATTACATATTATAATTTTAAATGAGTTGCATAAACAGAATACCTTAAACAAGAGTAGAAATATACATACACTATAACAAAATTAACTTTAAATTTATACCAATAAACTAAAATCCATAGCAATGTAAAACATTTTTAAAAAGTTGTTGCTCTTTAAAAGTAGATTCAATAATCTACCCTTTTATCCTATCATATCTACATCCCTTTTTCTTCTTTAGAAAGGGATTGCATTTACAATTAACCTGCCTTTAAATAAAAATAAACCTTTATAAATAGTATTTTGGAAAATTGGGTGTAGCTTCTCACATTACTTCCTGCTGGCTGGGGTGCTGGCAATCTTATGGGGATACTGAGAAAATTCAAAATAATGGTCAAATCTTGGGAAGACATATTTGTTGATAGATACCACCTGTCAGGGTTTAGGAGGTCTCTCTTGATCAAATCTGATCCATCTTAACCTGAAACAAATTCATAGCCTCTTGCTTCCTGTGGAAACAAAGGAGAGCCTCCTTTCTAAAGCAACATATCCTTAGACTCAAAATTTGAAGTCAAGACACCTTTAAAATATACATATTGGTTTAACTGAGTAGCCTTTACAATCAAATGTCTTTCTGCAGTTAAAAATCCCAAAGACAATATAATCCAGGCTTTCTGTGTAATTTCCATCTTTATGTGGCTTATTTTTTTATATTACTTTATTCTTTTTAAAGGCCTATTTTATTATTTTAAGACTATATATTTCTTCTTCATGATTGTGTATACCTTCTGACCATTGTTTTAAACTGCAGCATGGCTAGGACCAAAGTGACAGCCTTGACTGCTGACCTTGCCCACCTCAGTTTCCAAACATGGCAGAGGTAAGCCTACCAACAACTCTGGGAGGCAGTGGGTCTATGCTTCCAACAAGTAGCATGTAGACCAGAAACTTTTTTTTTTTGTCTGTACTAGCAAAAGCTAAATCTGCCACACAGCATGCTCCTAGCTTGAGACACCTGTATGTACCAGGGCAGGAATCCACCATGCTGAAGGTCAAGCCTGCACACTGTGATGTCTCTATATCACAGCTTGCCTGAGAGACACAACTAGGAAGCTGTTTTTAACTCCATTTTAGAATCTTTTCTTAAAGCTTTCTCGGGTTTTGGGTGGAAATTCTTGCTACCATGTCTGGGTGTCAAAATGTAGCTTTTCTCAGGTCTCATCTGGCCCCAAAGTCCCAAAGTCTGCTGGCATGTTGCTTCTTAGACATCAGGCTGGCATCTCCTCTCCTTTCTCCTTTCACTCTTTCTCTTGGATTTTCCCACCTGGCTCCATCCTGCCCTGCCATAGACTAATGCAGCTTTATTTATCAACCAATCAGAGCAATACATATTCACAGTGTACAGAAAGATATCCCACAGCCTACGTCCCTATTTCTGAAGACACCATGCAGTTCAGAAACAAGAACCAGAGATCCCTTTTCTGGAAGTGATCTGAATGTCCCCTTCATGAGGACTGGCTTTCATGGTACAAGAGGGTGGCATGAATGCTTCCAAAGGAGGGAAACAACCAACAGTCCTACCTAGCTATGACATCTGTAAGCCACATCAATAACTTAGCATATCACAATAACCCTATGGATGAAGTAGTGGCACACATACCTTGGCAGTAACCAACAACTCTTTAATTGCACTTAAGACCCACTCAACAAGAGGATACCATGCCTAGTACTGGAAATTTAGACATACATACAAGTAACATTATACAAACTCAAGGGGTTGCATTTAGGAATATATGTGTGTATATATGTAGGGTTTGGGGCCAGACTGTACTCTACTCCATAGGCTCATATGTTTGAATGTTTGGTCCTAAGTTAGTAGAACTGTTTGAGAAGGATTGGGAGGTATGGCCTTGTTGGAGAAGGTGTATTACTGGGGGGGAAGGTTTTGAAGTTTTACAAGCCAACACTTGATCCAGTGTCTCTTTCTGCCTGTGGATCAGAACCTAAAGCTTTCAGCTACTGCTTCATCACAATGCCTGTCTGCTCCACAACATGATGACATGAACTAACCCTCTGTCTTAGCTAGGGTTTTTATTACTGTGAAAAGACACCATGACCATAGCAACTCTTATAAAGAAAACATTTAATTGGAGTGACTTACAGTTTCAGAGGTTTAGTCCATTATTATCAAGACAGGGAGCATGATGGCATGCAGGCAGACATGGTGCTGTGGTAGCTGAGAGACCTACATCTTGCAGGCAACAGGAAGTCACTTGACTGTGACACTGACCAAAACCTAAGCAAAAGATCTCAAAACCCGGTCCCCACAGTGACATATTTCCTACAACAAGGCCATACCCACTCCAACAAAGCCACAAATATAATAGTGCCACTCCCTATGAGATTATGGGAGCCAATACATTCAAACTACTATACCCTCAAAAACTATAAGAAAGCTTCCAACTAAATGCTATAAGAGTTGACTTGGTCATGGTGCCTCTTCACAGCAATAGAACAGTAACTAAGACAAATACATAGATGCATGCAATAACAATTAGTGGAAATGATGCCACGAATTTGAAGGAGATCAGGGAGGGGTATTTGGGAGGGCTTGGAGGAAGGAAAGGGAAGGGATAAATGTTATAATCATAATCTTAACAAAATATTACTATCTAGAATAACTAAAAAGTGATACTACCTAATGCTGGCAACAATGCAGAGAAACCCCACCTTTCACACATTGCTGTGAGGACTTAAAATGGTACAGCCAACCTAGGACACTGAATGTGCCTCTTCCTGTACTTTCACTATTGGGCATGTATTCCAGAGAGGTGGAAAAATCACATTCAGACACATCTTGTACAATTCTACAGCAGCTTTATTTGCAATATTCCCAAAAATCCTTTAAGAATTAATGAGGGAACAGACTATGATAGACCAGTACATCACATCTTGGAATATTGTGAAGCAGCCAAAAGGAAACAACTTTTTTAACTTTAAACAAAATGTTTATTACACAAAGGTTGTTGTGTAATTGTAGAGTTTTCTACTTTAAACACAAATATTCTCACTCTCCACAGAAAGGCTGATTCTGAACTTTTCATCTGGTGACACAAGAATAGTAGCAACGCCTCAGAGATTTAAGCTGAAAGCAGGACACTGGTATATGGCTCTTGCACCTAGTATCAGGAATGTACAAGCATCTTTATTTAAAAATACAAAATAAAAAATCTGTAGGTGTGGACAATGACAGCAGTAAACCGTTATATATTGCCAATAGAAATCAATAACTGATGGTTACTATGATCAGTCAGCCTTCTCTCCAGTCATTTTCTTCATGTGACTTCTCTGAAGTTATCAATGAGGAACCTCCCTTGTGCTTCCCATCACAGTTCATTGATAAGGGCAAAACACTATTCTAGGCATTAGAACATACCACCTCCCATACCCCCTCCCATTCCACCCATTCCAGGGCCCTTCTCTTCTGTAGGAATTTCTGTCTCTACAACTTCTGCTGTAGTTAACAAGGAGTCCACCCCATCAGCAGCCAGTAAAGCAGTTCTTACAAACTTTGTTGGATCAATGATCCCCTTTTCCACTGTGTTCATAAAAACTCCAAGCATAGCATCATAACCAACTTCTGAGGAACTTTGCAGAATTTTCTCAATTATCAACAGGCTTCAGATGAGCACTGGCAATTTCAAGAGCAGGTGCAACAGACTGGACACCAGAAAATTTCTTTTCCTTCAACAGAACATGGGCATCTTGGAATTCACATTTTTACCTTTTGAAGTATTAATAAAATACTAAGAAATATATCCTCTATCAAACTTCACTCCTTCAATAATTTCTAATTCATCATTCAGGGTTTTTTCATACTTTACTGTGATGACACTTTTTCTTCCAAACATTTTCATTGAATCAGAAATGATGTTTCCAATGTCTTTGTCTCCATTTGCAGAAACTGCAAACTGAGCAATTTCTTCAGGGGTTGTCTCAGATTCAGATTATTTTTTAAGTTCAGCAATTACAGCATCAACAGCCAACATCACACCTCTCCTGATCTGCACTGGACTAGCTAGCGCCTTTGCTGACCTTCTCAAAGTCCTCCTGGGCAATAGAAGAGGCCAAAACAGTAGCAACGGTGGTGCCATGCCCAGCCTCTTCACTTGTGTTATTGGCAACATCTTGAGCAGGTTTAGCTCCAGTGTTTTTGTATCTAGTCTTTAAATCAATTGACTTTGCAACAGTGACCCCATCTTTATAACTTTGGTACTTCCCCAACTCTGTTCAATAAGCAATGTTCTTCCCTATGGGTAACAACTACAGCATTGGCTGAAAGGTCTACATCTTGAAGCATGAAGGCTCAGGCATCTGTAACAAATTTTATATCTTTTGGCATCGGGCCAAGTGAGATGATGAGTCAGTGCCCAGGACACCTGTCTCATCGGGAAGATGATTGGTAGTGGAAGCATTTTTTGCGGGGCTGCAGTGGGAGTGCAGGAGGCTGTCAGTGGCGAGTGAGGGCAGGAAACAACATGTAATGCAATACAACTCTTACAGAGCTCAAAGCAATGCTGAACGACAAGAAGCTAATTCCCAAAGATCATACTGTATGATTCCATTTATATACCATTCTTGGAATAAAATCATGAAGGTGGAGAAGAGATTAGTTGTTGCCCAAGATTAGAGATGAAGGGAAAGCGGTGGGTATAGCTAGAAAAAGGTGGGGAATGGCTTAGTGGAGCCTTGCAGTGACACATATTGATTGTCATGACTGGTCCACAAGTCTAGGATGTGATAAAACTTCACATAGCAACATACGCATATTTACAAACACAAAAGTGCATGTAATACATGGGAAATCTGCATAGCCAATATGAACTGTGCCAATGTTGATCTCCTTGTAAATTTATACCAATTGCAGAATAAAAGTTTAAAAAATTTGACAAGCAGGTTAGATTGATGTTGCCAACATGCTAGTTGCTTACATTTATTATTGTAGCTTTTCTGGTTGTTCCTTTCATTTGAATCCTTGCCCAACTTCATTAAGTCAGTAGATTGAGGCTGTCAGACCAGGTTCAGAAGTTAAAAAACAAGTTTGGAAATACAGTTGGTTACACATGGGAGATCATATAAATGATGACATGAATCTGGGTTTTCTGACTGATTTCAGTGCTAACCTGATAGTTGCCAAAAGCAATTTAGAAAGTAGACTAGACTGGCAAGATGGATGTCAGTAAAAGTACTCGATGTGCAAGGCCTTGCATTTGAATTCCTACCCTACACATCCAAGCTGAACATGGTTCCATGTGCCTGTAACCTCATCCTTAGATGGCAGAGATGGGTAGATTCCAGGAGCTCACTGGCCAGCCAGCCTATCTGAAATAGACGAGCTTCTTGTTTTGTGATAGGCCCTGTCACTAGAGAATGAGGTAGAGCAGTTGATGTCCTTCTCTGGCCTCCACATCACATGTGGAGGGGCTCCATACCAGAGCAGGAACAACTCAAACACAGTAGCATCACCGGAAGCTCACACCAGCATGAGTGACAGTTTGTGCCATCTGGAGCCCCTCCAGCTGCAGGACTTGCAGCAGCTGAACAGACTGGAATGCGTCTCCTTCAGGCTGGTCTGAGCATCTCCTCTGCAGCCCTTGCTCTTTACATACCCTTAAGGGGGAGAGCCTTCATTTCAGGTATTTCCTAAGACTTCTGAGTTTTTTCTTCCAGAATCTTAATGAGGCCCCGTTAGAATGTCCAGAATCCTATCCTTTCCTATCCTTTCCTATCCTCTCCTCTCCTCTCCTCTCCTCTCCTCTCCTCTCCTCTCCTCTCCCTTCCCTTCCTTTCCCTTCCCTTCCCTTCCCTTCCCTTCCCTTCCCTTCCCTTCCCTTCCCTTCCCTTCCCTTCCCTTTTATCCTTCTCCTCCTCCTTTTAAAATAGGGTCTTACTGTGTAGTTCTGGCTGCCCTGAAACTCACTGTGTAGACCAGGCTGTCCTTGAACTCATAGAAATTTGTCTGCCTCTGTCTCTTGAGTATTATAATTAAAGGTGTTGGGTACCATGCCTGGCCAACTGCCAAGTGCCTCAAAAGAAAATGCTAAACAACTGTGAAACCAGCACTTGGTAGAGATGGAGACAGGAGTTCAAGACCACCCTTAGCTACATAACAAATTCAAGACCCTGTTTCAAAAGAAGAAAGGTAAACTGAGATCTTATACTTTTGAATACAGCATTCTCAATGACTCTACCCACATGAATTAATTACAAGTTTTCTAACAAGGCACTGTTTTACTATAAAATGAATACTCCCACAATCAGTGTATCGACATACACCCACATATTTCTATCTTCATCAGATTGTTTTACTTTCTTTTATGACAAAGAATACAAATGCGAGGCCAGATATATCCTGGGTCAGTAGTCTTCCAAGGTAGGAGACATGAGAAAGAAAGACAACATTACAGCCAGTCTGGTGAGACCTTAATATCTGAATACAGATTTATATGTGTGTGTGTGTGTGTGTGTGTGTGTGTGTGTGTGTGTGTCTATTGTGTGTGCATTCTTTCCCAGTAATAAATATAACCAGGGATAAGACAAGAGAGCTGTTTCCTCAACATCATTTCCACTTCATTCCAGTGCCTTTCCAGGACTGTGGTCCTAAATACTTCCAGCCTTGTGTGATTCCTTGAGCTAAATTTTGATATTTTAAGTGGTGAATGGAGAAAAATAAATTTCGAGGACTCCAAGTGCAACTACTAAAACGATAGTACTTCGTGTAAGGAAAACATTGAAGAAAGAAGACAGGAAAATTACCTTAGTGAGAAAGCAGTTATCCTTGTGGCATCCAAGAACTCACCATCAATGTGTTCTGAAAGCAATAATACTCCATTCTACTTCTTCTTGAGAAATGATGAGTTAACTGAACGCAAAGTTGTGTCTTTTCTTTCTAAAAGTCCTCTGAAAATAACTTCATAGCAGTTAACTTAATTCTTCTGGCATTCTTGGACCTGTTCAGTGAGTTTTCTTGGGATTCGGTCTGCCCTATTTGTTCTGCATAAGTTCAGGCAGTCCAGGACTTACTGGAAGGTCTTTCCAAATGAGCCAGAAATGGATGTGCTCAATAGGCTGCAGACCCAGGGCCTTGGGCTGTCCATAACCATGCTTTTACATTGCTTTCCTCAGATGGGCAGCATAAACAAAGGCTTGAGAACAGAAAAAAAAATGGTCTTCAGTTATTCAGTTTCTAGCTCACAGTACCCAGGACAAGCCATGTGACATTGGGAAGAAGAGAAACTGAGGAAGAGGGCACTAAGCTTCACTTTGACAAAGGAAAAGAGTTTTAGTTTTGTTACATAGTATGGTGACTATAGTTAATAATCATAAATTGCTTATTTAAAAGACACTAAAGAATTTTAAACATCCTCCATCCCCCCATAACCACAAATAGGTGAGATGACGCATGCTAATAAGCTTGAAGATTTAATCATTTAACATGTGTTTATGCATAAAAACACACTGCACCTCATAATTACACAAAATTGATATAGTTTAAGTGAAAACAAAATAGAAAACAGAGTTTTAAGGATAAACAAATTAAAAATAAAGTCAAATAATACCTCAATTTGTCGTAAGAAATTCTCATTATATCTCTGAGACTATTATTCCACAGCTATCTAGACAATTCTTTAAGTTGATGAGGTATCTAATATATCAGTCAATGCCTTTGCAGTAATAAATGAAAATGGTGATCAATTTAAAACTGAATGGCAAAAGACAACCTTCTCAATGCCTCAAAAAATTTCATAAAATTTAGTGAATGATTTTGTAATGAATCACAAAAAGATTTCATCTTTACTGACAAACAGCAGGTGCCAGGTGTTAAATCTTCAAATTAGCTTGCTGTTATGGTTTGAGTGTGTTCCCCACATGTTGGAGGCTTGATCCCTAAGGTGACACTGTTAGGACATGGGGCTTAACAGGAAGTGATTGGTCATGAAGGTGTAGTCATCAAAAGTAATGTTCTTGCCACAGAAGTGTGTCAATTATCACAACAGAGGTTTGTTACAATAATACCTTTGGCTCTCCTCCACCCTCTCTTGCTAGCTTGGTCACACCTTTCTATGTTTTACCATAATACAGCATACCCAGCAGATGCCAGGGCCATGTCATTAAATTTACTGGTCTCTGAGATTGTGAGCCAAATAAACTTCCTTTGTTCTTAAATTATCTAGTTCACAGTACTCTGTGTTAGCAGCAGAAATGTAGTAAGGGGTAGCCCAACTCAGACAACCTGTCTGTCTGCAAGGGAGACTATATTGTTCTACAGTAACAAACAAGACCTAAGATATCTCAGGGAGGAAGGTCCCATGGCTTCACTCACAGGTATTCCATGACCAAACTAGGCCCTTAGCCAATCTAATTGCAGAATTGGCTGGAAATGTAGAGAAGCCCAAGGTACCAGGAAACACTAACACACAAACATGCACCACACCCTCCAATGAAACCACAATCTGAGCATCTATAAATCCCATTTGAAATTCTGATTGGGACACTGTGATGGTTAATCTTCACCATCAGTTTGACTGAACTTAGGATCACCAAAGAGGCACACCTTTGTGTTTGTCTGAGGGGATTTCCAGAAAGGATTAACTGATTGTGACTGATGCCATCCCGTGGGCTGAGTTGCCAAACACAGGGAAAAAAGAAAAAGGAAAAAGCCAGCTGAATGCCAACACACTCTTTTCTCTGTGTCCTGATCCACTCAGGTATAAGCAAATCCTCAAATTCTTGCTGTCCTAGCCAAGGGAAGGGGACACCATGCCTTTCCCACTGTAAATCATGAACCCAAACAAAAAGCCTGGGGATATAGTTCAGTGGTAGAGTACTTGTCTAGGGACCTTTAGGTTCAATCTTACAATAAGATCAGTACAAACACCTTAGAAAACTGCACGGCATGATATAAATGAATTTTTACTGGGAACTTCATGAATAAACTTTATATAGGTTACAGAGAAGTCATTTTCTTTCATCCTGTGAATAAACATAATTCAGATCAAAATTAAGTCACTCAGAAGTTTATTTTCAAAACTTCCACAGAATAGTTCATTTTGAGGGAGTAGTAAATCAGGTTCTCTTGTAGTCCAGGCTGGTCTCAAATTCTCTATGTTACTGAAAATAACCTTGATCTCCTGATTCTCCTGCCTCCATTCCTCAAATGCTGGGATGCCAGATATATGCCATATTCTAGCTACAGGATGATTTTTATAGCAACTTTATTAAAATAACTGGAAAAGGAATTTTTAAAGTTAATCAAATACATTGTCAATCATATACAATATGGAGCTCAAATCATAGACAATAACTTGGATTTAATTTGACATTGCTTATATAGCAAACCATGCTTTTCCATTAAAATATATTTTGCTTATAATTTTGAATTTTCAACAATAAACATTTCCAGGATTCATTTTCAAGTGACAGATCAATCTAAGGATATTTATTCAAAATAAAACTGCAAATGAACTAAAATCATAGATATATAATCTAGAAATATTTTTTAAATTACCTGTTTAAAATGCATATGAATGGCAAGGCATGGTGATGCTCACTTTCAGTCCTGTCACTTGGGAGGCAGAGGCAGGTAGAGGCAAGAGGATTTTATGGCCACGCTGGTCTATACAGTCTCAGGCAAATGAAGGATACACAATGAAACCTTGTCTCAAAAAAAAAAAAAAAAAAAGTTCAGCAGGGCAGTGGTGGCGCACGCCTTTAATCCCAGCACTCGGGAAGCAGAGGCAGGCGAATCTCTGTGAGTTCGAGGCCAGCCTGGGCTACCAAGTGAGTTCCAGGAAAAGGCGCAAAGCTATACAGAGAAACCCTGTCTTTAAAAAAAGAAGTTCATATAACTAGGAGATAAAAATAATCAACCAGGACACAAGAGGCTAATGATGTCAGGCTTGAATTCATGAGTATGTGGAAGGTGCTCAAAAGACAACACCAAGAAAGTTCCAGCTGCTCCACCCCCATGTTCTCACCTCAGATCCCCAGGAAAGAAAAGCTGGTCCAGAGGGGGTGGTTTTAGTCCTGTGCTGTGAGACGGTCTGTATGTCAAATTGCTCTGATTGGTCAATAAATAAAACACTGATTGGCCAGTGGCCAGGCAGGAAGTAGATGGGACAAGGAGAGAGGAGAATTGTGGGAAGCAGAAGGCTGAGGCGGAGAAACACTGCAGCCACCGCCATGACCAGCAGCATGTGAAGACGCCGGTAAGCCACCAGCCACGTGGCAAGGTATAGATTTATGGAAATGGATTAATTTAAGCTATAAGAACAGTTAGCAAGAAACCTGCCACGGCCATACAGTTTGTAAGCAATATAAGTCTCTGTGTTTACTTGGTTGGGTCTGAGCGGCTGTGGGACTGGCGGGTGACAAAGATTTGTCCTGACTGTGGGCAAAGCAGGAAAACTCTAGCTACAGTCCTGGGTCAATTATTCTTGCTTATTCCATAAAATTTGAAAACCTTAAAATTATCTTGCTCATATCACACCAAGTCCTGGCTTGGATGTTTCATTTCTTGTATTTTGATTCTATTGTTCATAGGTTTTATAATCACAACTAAAAGAAAAATCCACACACCTTATCTACCCTATATTTGGCAAAGAATGTGTGGATGGGTCCTCCTAACTAGGGTCTAGAGTGATAGACTACCCACCCCTTATAGGACTTGGATGGGTTATGGGGTTTCTGTGAAGCTTTTCTGTTCTCTTATGGCAGGCCAGGTAGATCCAGAAGGATACCTGAACACAGGAACATAGAGCTACATGGAAAGCAACTAGGAGTTTGAAGCTACTTTCAGCCCTTCCTCAGAACCACACTCGATCCTAGTCCAAATCGGCTGCACCTTCAGAACTGAGGGAAGTTGGTATCAAACACTGATCCTTTCTTTCAAGCAGTGCCTTCTTTCCGTGGTCATATTTTACTTAACTATTTGATACATTGTTACAGTATTCACACTTTATTGATAACATCTGTCACTGGCTTCTGTTGATTACAGAGAAATTCTGTTGGTGATGGTGTGACCTCTCTCTACTTTGCTAGGTTCTTATTTTCTAAGCAGTTTTTGCCAAAAGCCAAGTCACGACTCTGCCTGGCTCCTCCATCAGAAATGAAATTACAAGGGAAAATAAAAAGTGAATGTTTTTGGATGTTAGGAAATTGGGGGTGGGGCAGAGACCTCACTACATTTTTAAGTTCCTTCTCCCCAAGTTAAGATCCAGCCTCAGTTGCTGCTTCGTGGGCAGCCAGCTCTGTACATCATGGCAATGCAACAATGGCTCCCGGGAGCCAGAGCCACCTGGGCTCCTTTCTAATACAAGGGAACAAAGAACAGCAAATGGTGACACCCCATGGAAGTTCAGGCATTTTGTGACTCCCATCTAGTAAAATCCAAAACTTAATTGTCACTCACTGAAGTTTGATTACTTGAGAATACCTTTTTATTGAGTACCTAAAAAGTCATGTAATAAGCATCCCTTTAATACAAACTGCAAAAAAGAAGTAAGACTTTATAGAGAATAATGTCTTTGGAAGTGCAAGAACTGGTTTTTTTTTTTCCTTTTATTTAATTTTACAATACCATTCAGTTCTACATATCAGCCACAGGTTCCCCTGTTTTCCCCCCTCCCACTCCCTTCCCTCCCCCCCAGCTCACCCCCCATTCCCACCTCCTCCAAGGCAAAGCCTCCCCCGAGGACTGCGATCAACCTGGTAGACTCAGTCCAGGCAGGTCCAGTCCCCTCTTCCCAGACTGAGCCAAGCATCCCTGCATAAGCTCCAGGTTTCAAACAGCCAACTCATGCAATGAGCACAGGACTCGGTCCCACTTCCTAGTTGCCTCCCAAACAGATCAAGCCAATCAACTGTCACACCTATTCAGAGGGCCTGATCCAGCTGGGGGCCCCTCAGCCTTTGAAGAACTGGGTTTTTTATTCAGGTCTAGGTTGGGTTTCATTCTCTGAGTCTTGGTTTTATCATCTATAAAATTAAGGCAATGATAACACCCACATATAAATTTTAATATGTTGTTTTGAAAAAGAATCAAATGAGATAAGTATGTCAAAACGTTGGAGTTAGGGAGTGGCTCCGTTGCATAATGCTTGCCTAGAACACGGGCAGCCCTGGATTAAATCCCCAGCATTGGAGGAAAAACAGTACTGTAACCCTTAAAGATGTAGGCTCTTCCAATGTTCTTAGAGAACCTGCATCTCTGTGTCCAGGGTCCTATGAGGTCCTGGGAACCCCTTGAAGCCAATATACTTGGTTTGTAGCCAGTTTCTTTCAAGAAGCTACTGACTTTGTTATCTCCATCTACAAGTGGCACTAATGCTTACTGGGCACATAGTAGGAACCAAATCAATGCTTATTGATCAATATATTGGTAGACAAAAAAAATGTTTCCCTGCTTCATGCCCACCATAATGTGCAGTTTTGTTATTTCTTGACTTCTTCTAATTAAAATTGTTTTAAAAAAATCTTCTTTCAGACACTCATGTGCCCTAAAAGAAGTTGATGTTAGTTATGAATCCTGAATAACTCCTAAAATGTGTCCTTTCAAAATAGTGTCAACCTCCAACTTCACCAAGAAAAACAACCCTTTAAAATTCTAAGCAAATCAGCCTAATTCAGTCACATCCAACTCAAAGAAATCAATGACTGCTTACAAATTTTTTCAGCAACCAGGCCAGAAAAGAAAGAAAACCAGAGAATAACAGGCCTCTGCATGGCCAAATAAGGCTTCACAAAGCTCACTTCATTAGAAACTACTGGAAAAGCTACAAAGCCTAGACAGCCTTTCTGAGCCCTGCCGCAAATTGCCCACTTTGAACACAACAATATCTTCCCTTGTTCTTGCCATCTTGTGTGTTGATTTTCTGGATCTACCAGCATGAAATTGGGAGATCCAGCCAGGAACCACGGGAACAAACAGGTGTTCCCTTTGGCATCAGGCCTTTTCTGAATACCCATTATGATAAACTTCTTACCTGTGAGGCTTGCTCATGCAACTGTGACAGCTTCTATCCCAGCCTCTGATATGCTGCAATTGAAAAAAAAAAAAAAAAAAAAAAAAAAAAAAAAAAAAAAGATGAAATACAATGCTTTAAAACATACCTACTAAAGGATTATAGGCATGGTGGGTCATGGCTATAATCCAAATCCTCTTGATGCTGAGGCAGAAGACAGTGAATGTGAGGCCAGTCTGGGTTACATGGTGAAATGGTTCAAATGTTCTGATCCTAAATAAAAAGCCTCACTTTTGACCTCTCTCTGTCTCTCTCTGTCTCTGTCTCTCTTTCTCTTTCTCTCTCTCTCTCTCTCTCTCTCTCTCTCTCTCTCTCTCTCTGTGTGTGTGTGTATTATTCAAACAAGGCTGATAAAACAGCTTAATTTGTGAAGCACTTACTATATAAACATGAGGCCTTGAACTTTCATCCTCAATTCCTATGCAAAGGAAAGACAAACTTAGGCCCTCTTGGACCACTCCCGTAATCCCATCATTGAGGAAGTAGAGACAGAGGATTTCTAGGACTCACTAGCCAGTCGATCCAGTCAAATGATTAGCTCCAGATTCAGTGAGAGAGACTGTCTCAAAAATAAAGTAGAGTAGCAACTGAGGAGGACACTCAGTGCATGCACATAAACAAAAGAAATGTCAAAAATTTCTTAGCACAATGGAGCTTTATCTATTCAGTATCCTAGCCAACAATTATCAACTCCATATCATAACATTTCTAAGTTCAGTCAATTAACAAATATTCAGTACATACATAGTTCATTTTATTATTATTATTTAAGTTTTTAAAAATGAGGCTAAATTAGCAAAATCCTGGCACTGTTAGAACTGAGATCTAACAGCAGTAAATGCTGTGGCAGGAGAAAGAGCAGCAGACAGCTAAACAATTCAGGAGAACTTCTCTAAAGGAAATGAACTAAGATGAGCCTTGAGGAACAAATAGGAGCTAGCCCAGAGAAAGGGGAAGAGGGGTAAACTGAGAAAGGTCCAACAACTGAAGGAGATGAGGGTGATACAAAAAAGAAAGAAAGAAGTCAAAGTACCTTTATTTGCAGATGATATAGTTTTATACATAAAAGACCCTAAAATTATGCCAAGAAACATGCATACTTGATAAGCACACGTATAGCTGATCAGCAAAGTAGCAAGATACAATATTAGTATGCAAAAATCAGTAGCTTTCCTGAACAAATGACAAGCATATTGAGAAAAAAATTGGACAAATAGTACCTTTCACAGTAGCCTCAAAAACAAACAAACAAACAAAAAAGCAAAACAAAACCTTAGGATAACTCTAATCAAATGAAAAACTTGGATAATTAAAAACTCTAAGATGTTGAAAAAGAAATTAAAGAAGGCATCAGAAGATAGAAATATTCGAATGTTCATGGATTGGTACAATTAATACAGTGAAAATGGCCATCCTACCAAAAGCAATCTATGGATTCAATGCAATCCCGATAAAAATTCCAACACAATTCTTCGCAAAAATTGAAAAAAAAATCTTCAAGTTCATATAAAAACACAAAACACCCAGGATAGCTTTAAAAAAAATCCTGAATAATAAAAGAATTGTTGGAGGCATCACCACCCCAGATTTCAACTTCTATTACAGAGTCATAGTAATAAAAACACCATAGTATTGGCATAAAAACAGACCCCTTGATCAATGGATTTAAATTAAAGACCCAGACATAATTCACACACCCATGATCACCTAATTTTTGACAAAGAAACCAAGACACTGGAGAAAAGGCAGCATCTTCAACAAATGGTACAGGTCAAACAGGACAGCTTGTAGAAGAATGCAAATAGAACCATATTTATCACCTTGAACAAAACTCAAATAAATCAAGGACCTCAGCTTGAGACCAGAAATCCTGGATCTGAAAAAAAAGAAGGTGGGGAGTGGGCTCAAACTCAATGGCACAGGAAAGAACTTTCTGAATTGGGACACTAATATAGCACAGACATTAAGACCAACAATCAATAAAGCTGAAAAGCTTCTGTGTGGTAAAGGACACCATCATTGCTGGTGGGAGAGCAAACGGGTACGGCCACTATGGAAACCAGTGTGGAGGTTCTTAAGGAAGCTGAGAATCATTCTACCTCAAGAACCAGTTATACTACTCTTTGGCATATACCCAAAGGATTCTACATTTTACTATAGAAATACTTGCTCATCCATGTTCATTGCTGCCCTATTCATGATAGCCAGAAAATGGAAATAGCCTAGATGTTCATCAACTGGTAAATGGGTAATGAAAATGTGGTGCATTTACACAATGGGATATTATTCAGCTTTAAAAAAAAAAGTGAAATTTGCAGGTAAATGGATTGAGCTAGGAAAAAATTCATTCTGTGAGGTAACCCAGATCCCCAAACACAAATAGTGCATGTTTTCTTTTGTGTTAGATTTTAAGTTTTTGGTTTATGGCTACAATCCAGATAACCACAGCAGTTAGATAGGTACCTAGTAAGGGATCAGGGGCAGGAAAGGCTCTCCCAAGGAAGGGGAAATACAATTTAGTATTACAGAAAGATAAAAGGGCAACTAAGAGGATTAAATGGGAGAGGAGGGTAAAGGAGGGAATAGGTGGAAGGACAACTAACTAAAGGCCATTTGAAAACCTATTAGTTCTTGACTACACATCAGATATCAGATGATAGGTTAGTGTGAGACTCTTGTCACCACAGATAGGCCAGTTTTCCCCAGGTGAGGGATTTATACCCTTTCCTTGGTCTATAGTGTTTGATAAATTCTTGGGCCTGGTTTTTCTGATATGAATATATATCATTGAATATATATATATATATGTGTGTGTGTGTGTGTGTGTGTGTGTGTGTGTGTGAATATGTATTCAATGTGCTTGTACCTACATTTTCACTCAATCCTCCCCTCGCCCTACTCTCCAGGGGCCCAGTGACTTTCAATACTGCATATATATAAATATATTCTGCATATATAGAATATATGCATACATATAGAATACTGCATATATTCTAAATATATAAATATGACCTGTTCAGTCCATATAATATTACTTGTATGTATGTGACTAAACATGCCCTGAACAAGGATGATACCAACAGACATGCAAACATGAAGAGGGAAAGCTCAAGAGGCCTCAACCCCAGAAAGAGCTATAGGCAACTAAGGAAAACTGAGAGTGGGAGAAATAATCTTCCCCAGGGTTTGTCAGCCCACTCTTGAAACCTCTTGAGCTCTGCTCTTGCTGTAGCCTCTTGTATTCATTCTGTAAAGGAGAGAGAGAGAGAGAGAGAGAGAGAGAGAGAGAGAGAGAGAGAGAGAGAGAGAACGAGAACCATGGGATGTCATTCTATATGCTGTGAATATGTGTTACTCTGATCAGTTGATAATTAAAGCTGTTTGGCCAATGGTGAGGCAGAATAAGGTTAAGCAGGACATTCTAACTAGAGAGGAGAAAAGCAGAGCAGAAGAAGCAAGATGTAAAGTACCAGTAAGCCACAAGCCACGTGGCAAAGCATAGATTTACAGAAATGGGTTAATTTAAGATATAAGAGCTAGCTAGTGAGAAGCTTGAGCCATTAGGCTATATAGTTTGAAAATAGTATAAGCTTCTGTGTGTTTATTTGGGTCTGAGTGGCTGCAGGACTGTGTAGGACACAGGAAAATATCCAGCTATGAGAGAGAGAGAGAGAGAGAGAGAGAGAGAGAGAGAGAGAGAGAGAGAGAGAGAGAGAGAGAGATTAGACTAAGATATCCTGCATCCACCTTGTCCAGGTTACTAAGGTAGGTGGAATTATCTAGCGAATTGTTGCCATTATAACTGTGCCTTGTGGATTTATTGTTATTCAATAAAATCTAATGTTGTGGAAAGACCCAAACTCATTCACCTACATTTCCTACATAATGTACCCATAACACCTCTTTGTTTCCATCTCTTTTAACACTTTTGGATCACATCATTATCATATGTCAAAAATTATTGCGAAAGCAATGGCCTGGTTTCCTCTTTCCCAAGCATGCCTGTTTTTAAGTAACACCAGAGGGAAATTCAGTTTTATGAAATACAGTCATGATCATATTACCTTCCTGACTAAATTTTATCAATGGCTCATTTATAGCTGGACATCTTTCAAGTGCCATAAGGTGATTCAGTATGCTTGTGCATTCCCCACCCCATTCCCCCATCCTCATCAACACTACTTTGTATTAATGATATATTTATATCTCCTTCCTACTAGAATTCTACTTTGAGCTCAAATCTCTCTTGGGGCAAACTTCTTGACATTTCCATTGGAGTGACTCATAGGCATCTCAAAAAAAAACCCATCTTTTGCAATTTCTCCATTTTAGCAAGCCACCCAGCTGTTTAAGGTGTGTGTGGGGGGAACTCTAGAAATTAACTTTAGTTCTTTGACCAGCCTGTTCATTTGATTCACCTAAAGTTCTGCAAATTACACCTCTAAAAGTTGCACCAAATTTATTTTCCACATTTTTACTCACCTTACCTGCCTAGTTCATCATCATCTCTCACCTAGATCAGTGTTAAGCCTCCTTTTTCTCTCTAGCCACCTTTGCTTCACCCCTGCAGTGCAGTCTGGTGCACAGAGTCTCAGCTGCATCCTTTGCTTCACCCCTGCAGTACAGTCTGGTGCGCAGAGTCTCAGCTGCATCATGTCATTTGTTTCCTTTCAGCTTTTTAGCAACTTCCTATTGCTTTTTAAATAAATATAAAATGTAGATGAATTTTAAAAGGTCTTATTAAATAAAAACACAGAGCCAGATATAGGGTTGAAAACCTGAGAGAGTAAGGAAATAGGAAAAGCAACAAGCTAACCTCACCTCACCGGCACCTCAGTCTCCAAAGAGACCTACTTCCTGTATACCCACGCCTATATGCCTTTCTGTTCTATTCTCTTATTGACTCTCTCAGCCCAGCTACATCACTTCCTCTTCCTGCCCCGTTTTGTCACTTCTTGACTGTCTATACAGACCTCAAGACCTCTATGGTTAGTGCTGGGATTAAAGGTGTGTGTCACCATGCTTGGCTCTGTTCCCCAGTGTGACCTTGAACTCACAGAGATCCAGACAGATCCCTGCCTCCCAAGTGATAGGATTAAAGGTGTGTGCTATCATTGCCTGACTTCTATGTTTACTTATAGTGGTTAGCTTTTTCCTCTGATCCTCAGATAAATTTTATTGGGGGACACAGTATATTGGGGGACTCAATACATCACCACACTAAAATCTCCAAATGGTTCACTTACCTGGTTTATTCTACAGAGTTTTTCCTGTCCTCTAATTCACCACACAGTCATGAAAGACGCCCATTTCCTTTCTCACTCACTTTGAATTCCAACCCTTTAAGGAAAAGATATAGAAGACATATAATAAATAGTATTGAAAGAATGACTAAAATAAGGTATGGTGGTATATGTCTATAATACTAGCATTTGGTAGGCCAAGTCAGCAGGGTTCTAAGTATGAGGCTAGCCTAGGCTATGTATGGAGACTTTGTGTTTTAGTCAGTGCTCTATTGATATGAAGAGACACCATGACCATGGCAACTCTTATAAAGGAAAGCGTTTAGTTGGAGATTGTTTACAGTTTCAGAGATTAGGTCATTATCATCATGGTGGGAAGTATAAAGGCACACAGGCAGACATGGTGCTGGAGAAAGAGCTGAGAGCTCTCCATCTGGATACACAGGCAGCAGGAAGAGAGAGTGAACTACTGGGCCTGACTTGAACTTTCAAAACCTCAAAGCCCACCCCCAGTGACATACTTCCTCCAACAGGGCCCTACCTCTTAATCTTTTTAAACAGTACCACTCCCTAACCATTAAAATATACGAACCTATGGAGGCTATTCTTATTCAAACCACCACATCTTGCCATTAAAAAAATGTAGTGAAAGTGTAGTAGCATGAAACACCCCTCTAACCTTCTTATCCAGCCCCTGCTTCTGTGTCTGTTTCAGATATTTCTTTCTACTTCCCTGTGCTATAGTCTGCCTTTCAGCAAATACTGAGAGGAGAATTATACTAGGCAGTGTGTATCTTACAAACGCTTTGTATAATGACAGCATACATCAAAGTGAGAGAACCCAAGAGAGTAAAAACTCAGCGACAGAATGAGCATCAACCTGCTGTGCCCTCCCTTTGTCCTGGTGGACTGCAAGCTCAGGCCTGGAAGAGTTTGTTTGCTCCCCTGCTTGTTCAGATTTCCGAGTCTAGAAGTGGACTCAGGCTTTGCACATCCTAGCAAATGCTCTGTCATTGAGCTTTATCTCCACCCCCTTGCAGTTTAGAGGTGATTTTGTTCATTGCATTATTCATTGAAATAGAAGCGAAGCAACACACAGTTCACAGTCTTAGCCATTTTAATTATGTGATTCAGTGGCATTAGATTCATTTATCATGTTTTATACCCATCACCACTATCTACTTCTAGAACTTTTTTCTTTCCAAACAAACAATAACTTCATTCTCCCTTCTCTTCAGCCCCTAGAAACCTCTGTTTTACTCTCTGTCTCTAAATATACCTGTTCTTGGTACCTCATATGAATGGATTCTTGCAATATATGTCTTCTGTGTCTGGTTTCTTTCACTTAGTAGAAAATGTTCAAGATTCATTCACGTTGCAGCATACCTAAGAATCCTATGCCCTCTCTAGCTAAAAGAATTTTACTTATCCATAGTTCATTTGTTCACTGACTATTTATTGAGTCCTTTATTAAGGGGCACACACTGTTTTGGGTACTATCAAGACAGCAATAAATACAAGAAAGAAGATTCTTACTAATTTCTTTCACAAGTACTTACATATATACATGTAAATATATGTGAGATGTGTGCATGTATGTGATGGAAAGACTTATGCTGAACCAGAACTCTGGCTGGGGGAAGGGGGGTGTGTCATTTAGATGCTGCATGAAGTGCTTGGGACTGATTCTCCTGGAGCCCTAGTCTTGTTGCTAAACCTCCAATAAGCCCCAGGAAGTTGAGAAAATTGACAAGTCTAAAGTCTGAAACAGGACAACAGCTTGCAAATTCAAATAATAACTGATGCTGCAGTCTTGATTCTGAAATTGGCAGGACAGGACAAGCAGGCTGGAAACTCAGTCAGGGTTTCTGTGTTGCAATCTAGAAGCCAAATTCCTTCTGAGGGAGAATCTGTCCTAGGCCTCTTCTGAGCTCTAGTGTTTTGCTAAGAATCTTTTGCATTGCTCGGATTGTAGACACATCACCCTGATCTCTGTCCCCATGCCTATACAGCATTCTCCCTATGTGCAAGAGTAGGTCCACATTTCCACTTTTTATGGAGACCACTCAGCAGGATACTGCCATCCTATTCTGGCATGACCTCACCTTGATTAATAATATTTGCAATAACTCTGCTTCCAAGTAAGGTCTTATCCTAAGGTGCTTGGGGTTCAAATTTCAAGATAAAAACTGGGAAAGGTCAAGTCAGTTGATAACACAAAGTGATCTGTGAATATGAAGAGTTATTGGACAATGAGTTTAAAACAGTGACAACCAAGGGGCTAGAGGTAGGGCTCAGTGGCAGGGCTCTTGTGTAGCCGGTAACAGGTCTGTGTTTAATTTCCAGCATCAAGGTGGGGGGACCTAAACGTTGGTGACATGAGATTGTTTTTACCTGGACAAAAATAATCACGTTGTGGAGATTCTTCCTTGAGAAGCCCACATCTATGCTCCTGGGGCTGCCTTACTCTTTTCTGGGTAAAGTGCTGCTCATCCAATTAAGCCCAGTTTTTGGTCTGTTAAAAAATGTTTTTTTAAATAACATCCACTCTGCTTCAAAAAATAATAATCAGGTTGGCATTTACCTCTCTAGTGAATACTTCAGCAGGAGAAGATGATAGAGATCAAGAGTTTACTTTTGGATGTTGTCTTACTCTGTTTTGATTTCTGTAACAAAATAATCAATATTTACTGGCAACTGAAAAGTCCAGGAGCTTTGTGTCAGTTTCTGCCCTGCATTTAGTGAGAGCCTTCCTGCTGAATCATAGCACAGTAGAGGCATCACATGATGTGATAGAGCCAGTAAACTAGAAAGAGTCCAATGTTGGAATTTAGCCAGTTGAGAAATGCCAGAACCTTCATGATCAGTCATTTTCTGAAGGTCCCTCCTCTGAACACTAGTATACTGGGCGCCAGATTACACATATAGTTTGGTGTGACACATTCAAACCATAGGAGATATGAAAGATGCTCAAACAAAGGCCCACTTTCTCTCCTAAGCCCCTTTCTTGATAACTAATGCTCAGATAAGACCAGCTATCTCCGAAAGAACTGTGAAGAAGGACCTTTGAGTGTTGCCTGTCCTAACTTACATGGACCCTAAGTAGCTCACTTCTGCCTCACTTTACTCTGTCCTCAGGCCTTCCTTCCTCCTCCTCATTATTTCCATTATACAATGCCTCTACAACTTCTCTGCACAGGTTTTCAGCATAAATGCATTTCAAAAGTCGTTAAATACTGTGTGAGGTCAGAACTAATTATGAACTGTAGAAATACTGTTTTAAACCATTGTGCTTCCAGAGTGAACATGAAGATTTTAAGTAAATGCAAATAGAAGTGTGTTATTAATAGTTGAGTGGTCCTTGAATTAATAATAATCTGTGGCTCTATTAACCATGTTGTATTTCAAGCATTACCACTCCATCTGCCCAGTTTATATCAGTGCAGGCAAACTCTGCCTTTCTACTTCTTGGTTGCTGTTTACTGGATCCTTGGGACCTAGAAGAAGGATGATGTTGATGTTTCCAATAGCAGAAAATTTAAAAATACATCATGGCTAAGCCACAGCAAAATAGAATTTTAAACATAAGGTCTTGTACAAAATAGATCACTTCATAAATTTAAAACTAATTTCAAACTGTCTTAGCTGTGATTTTTAACTCTATGGGTGATTACCCTATTTTGGGAAAGGGGTAGTTTAATTTGCCATAGATGTTTCCTTTGTGAAGTGCTATTGTTTAAATGCAAAGAACCTCAGTGTGCCCGGGAACCAGGGAAATATTGTTTACATTGATTTGAGTCTGTCTTTTCCACTGTGCAGAAAGTCATTTTCATGATCTTCAGCAGATGATATAATAATTGGGGAAGTCAATATTCAATCAGTATACAGCCTCTAAGTTGTCTGATCCCTAAAGATCAGTGCTTTCAGGAGTAGGGATTACATGATGATTCCACTGTGTGACTGTTACCTGCACCTCAGATTGACACTCAGGATCTAGTTGAAAAGCAGACAGGGGCATCTGCAGTGCAGGGGGCTGGGGGGCAGACAGGGGGCAGCTGGAGTGGAGAGTCTGGCAGGGTGGGGATGGGCCCTGGGGTTACTCAGACAGCTAAAAGTCTTCTCTGAGATAGCGTTTCTCCGGTCGAATTTTGTGGCTGCAAACAATACTCTGTGGCTCTCTCTGTTCTTGCTGTTGGGGCCTATAGAGCACTACCACCCACACCCACCATACTTACACCTGGGGTCCTACCCAGGCTTCCACAGCAGGAGTTTCAAGACCAAAACTGGTAGCAGGCTAGTCTAGGGAACCCAAATGGTGAGTGTCTCCAGATGAGCAAATGAGCATAAACTTTGTTTCTCTGGGATCTGTTAGAACTTTTATTCTGCCTGAAAACTTCCACAGCTCCCTCAAAAGGGTCTCTGTATTGAAGCAGAGGACCGGAGCAAAATGCCTAATGAAGCATACCCAAGGAAGGGGCTTGAGAGAGACTGGGGAAGACTGGCTGGGAATAGGGGGAGAAAAAGGAGGGTCGGGTTTTCACAAACACTGTGACACCAAACGCCACCGGGGTCTACAAAAGGCCCTAAGCTTCCTCAGTTCCCTTGAAGGCAGTCCAGTGTCGGAAGTGTGCCGGGGCTGCCAGCGTTTTGACTGCATTCTAACTTTCCCTGTGAGTGAGCCAATAGATATGGCTGAGCCTGGGCTCCGTCCAGGTGTAGGTCGCTGGGAAGGAGCCAGCCCTGTTTTAACTTCTTAGCTTCACCTAGTTGCTGGCGTCCTGCACAGGTTGGTGAAGGGTTCTGGGACTGCCCTGTGGCCACTCTGCCCCTGGGGCTCGGGAGCCAGGAGCAGGTGTGACCACGGCCAACGGTCCAGGTAGCTGAGCCCATAAGAACCGCCCAGGCCCCGCTCCTCAGTGCAGCTAAGTGTGTTGGCATGTGCTGGACAACCCCTTCCCACCCACTAACACACACACACACACACACACACACACACACACACACACACACACACACAGCTCAAGAGGGATACATTCACTGCCGCCTCCTAGGGCAAGGCGATCCTTGTTCTCTGGGTGAGGTGGCAGGTCTGAGTTTTCCAAATGACTCACTTGCGCTCCACAGTGAGCTGTTGGCATTTCTCCAGAAACCTCCAGTGCTCATAGTTCCATCCGCAAAAGTAAATGCACCATGGCAGAAGGCAGGAGTGGGGGCCTGTGAGCCTGGAGATTGAAAATTCTAGAATGACCCCATTCCCCGCAAGAAACGGTAGTGAAGGAAAGCGACATTGTGTGTGCTTACACAGAAATGCAAACCCAGATCAACTCCCAAGCATACAAACGACAGGACAAATCAGACAGGGCTCGGCGGCTTCCCACAAAAGGCCTCATGAATGAGAATGGGTTGCTAGGTTTCCCTGCCCCCACCCCCATCCCCCGACAATCCCTTCCCACAAGACTTCCACAGACAAAAGAAAACAGGCTGGCCCTGTGGCTACAGACACTGGGAACCCAGCCAGGCCTGGGAGTGCCCGCGGCCGCTCCCGCATTCAGGACCCTGGAGAGCTCCCGTGCCTAGCCCCTGGGACCTGAGCCCAGCTGTCCTGGCTCTCTCCCCACAGGCGCCCCAACACACTGTCACTGGTATTCTTCGCTTCCTGCCTCCACTTTCATTTTTCTTGGCAACCACTACTCTTTTTTCACAGACAGATTGAAATGTTTTTGTGTTTTGTTTGAGGGAAGTGTTTGGATTGGCAGAGCTAGGTTCCGGTTTGTAGCTACACTAAATGTTAGTGCCCAAGAAGCTAAGAAAAACTTAAACATGGAAGCCTAAAGTAAGTGGTCTTCAAAGAGCACTAAAGCGCAGGGTGGCACGTACCTGGAACCCTGGGGCCCAGGAAGCTGAGGTCAGAGAAGGAAAGAATGACAGCCTGAGCGACTCAGCAAGGCATTGTCTCCGTAAACAAACAAACAAACAAACCACAGATTTTTAAAAAGCAATAAAAACTTATGAGAAATAGTTCTTTTTGGCAGTCCTACTGTATATCTTCTCTCTCTTCCCCTCCCCCTTCCCCTCCTATTCCTCCCCCTTCCCCTCCTCTTCCTCCCTCTTCTCTCCTCCATCTCCTCTTCTTCCCCTCTCCCTCCCCGTCCTCTTCCCCTCCTCCTCATCTTCTCCTTCTCCTCCCCTCTCCCTTCCTCTCCTCTTGTTTGAAAGAGATTTCTCAGGTTCTCATGTAGCTTGTGCTTACCTCAAATTCTCTAAGTCTAGGATGACCTTGCCTCCACCCACCTCCCCAGTGCGAGGCTTACTGACATGCTGGACTAGGGCTAGGTAAGCATCCTACCAAAGAGGTCCATTCACAGCCTTAGCTCCTGTGCATCCTCATTCTCCTACTAAGGCCAGAAGAGTTAAAGTTTAAAGATTCTTTCAAACAAACAAAACAAAACACAAAACAAAGCTAACAAAGGTCTCTCTGCACTCTCTACATAGCTCTGGCTGTCCTGGAACTCGCTATGTAGACCAGGCTGGCCTTGAACTCAGAGAGATCTGCCTGCTCACATGCTGGGATTAAAGTCATGTGCCATTACCTGCCGCTAAAGGTTCTTTTTAAAGACTAACTTCATTCTTCCATTTTTACAAAAGAAGTAGATAAACTCTAAAGTTAAAGTTTTATTCCCACAGTTGGGGATTGTTAGTGGGAGAGCTATTTCTAGGACCCTGTGCTCCTGACTACTACACAAAACATGCCCAAGGACGATATTTTTTAACTTTCCATTGGGGGGGGAGCATGTTTACTTTCACCCTCTTAATGCTTAAGTCTTCTAGGAATTTGTAGAAAATGGAAGAACTCTGAGAACAAGATGTGCACATGGAGTTCAGAAAAGAGACCTGAAGTACGAATGCTTACAAAACGGAACCCTGGTCTCCTCCACTCTACTGAACGCTAAGGCCAACTTGGCCAGCCTTTCCCCACACAGCTTACAGGTCTGGCATTCTTCACCCACCTGCATCTACCATCCATGTCTCACTTAACAGCTACCCCAGTGTGACCTGGTAACCATGTGTATCACTACCTTGGGCAGGTAGTGGTGTATTGGAAAAGAACACGGTGAGAAGGATTCAGATGACAGAAGGAAAGAGGAAGAATTGCAAAAATGAATGTGTGGACATAAACCTTCTTACACAAGCACTCCACGTTGAATATGCATACAGATTCCATTAGGTTGTTAACTGGCAGATTCTGATGAACCAGGCTGGGGTAGGGACACAAGTTTTGCATTTCTATGGAGCGGCTGGATATTGGATATGAGCAACAGCTGCTGGTCCAGGGACCACAGCATTAAACAGCATAGTTTTAAATGCACAGAGAGCAGGGCAATGGTGGCACACGCCTTTAACCCAGCACTCGGGAGGCAAAGCCAGGCGGATCTCTGTGAGTTCGAGGCCAGCCTGGGCTACAGAGTGAGTAGCAAAGCTACACAGAGAAAGCCTGTCTCGAAAAACCAAGAAAGGGGCGGGGGTGGAAGGAGGCTCTAACCTCGCTCTTTTTCTTTTGCTTTCACCGACCTTCTCTTGAACCCCCAAAGTAAATTCTCAAAATGCTTCAGCAAGCTGTCTCAAGTAGGTGAGTGAACACGATACTAATGATGTGCTGGGTTTGTTTCTCTCGTTTCCCCACACCCTTCCCGTCGTCCTCCCTGCACAGCTCCCAGACTCTCCAGCAGTCCAGACGCTGCTCCACCACCTTTCTAGCCTGCTCAGCAGCTTCATGCTATTCTTTAAGGATCTTCTGCGGCGACCCCCTCCCACGGCTTGCCTGCGACGCTGGGACTTCTCCCCTCAGCTTCCCGCCTGGCCGGGTGCCTGTCTCTCTCCAGTGACCCGCCGTCTCCTGCTCCTGCTTGTGGCCTCAATGGCATTGCCAGGCCGACCTCCGAGGGGTCGTCGTCTGAAGCTGGCAAGTCCAAACCCAGAGCCCAGAGAAGACGCCTGCACTAGGAAGAGTTCGCCTGAGTCTGTGAGTACTAGGGACTCCACCAAACCTATCCTCTGCCTTCTGCGGCCCCAGCCTTTCCCACTCGTTCTAACCCCGACTGACCCAACCCAGTCGGCACAACGCTGGGCACACTGGGCTCCCTGACACTCCCACATCCGCGGAGGCACTAGAAAGCTACTTTCTACCAAACCACTCATTTCCTTTGTACAGTTCCTAAAAGTGGGAGGAAGCCCTCTGACGCCTCCGAGGATCTTTTCCAAGTGTGGTTGCAGCTCCTTCCCAGGAGCCTCCCCAGGCATCCCAGCGTGTCGCCACCGCCCACAGCCAGGTTGGCGCACCCACTCTTCTGCCCTCTCTGCGGGAGAGGGAGGAAATGACGTGATGTTATTTTTGTGTCAGGTCACTTTGCTGCTTCAGGTTAGCCCCCCAAGCTCAAGCTCACTGTCCCAGGGGGCACCTCCAAGGCTTGCTCCGAGAGCTGCGGCGACCCCGGCGCTGGGTGTCCTCAAGAGCCCGGCGCCAAGTGGCGCGCGGTCGCACGGGGCTTCCCCTCCCTCCGCCTTTGAGTCCTAAAGGAAAGAAGGCTACCGAGGACATTCCACCTTGCCATTCCAGTCGCCAGGTTAGGCCACCCGACTCTGGATGACCCGGACCAGGGGGACCACCAGGAGACAGAGAGAGACAGAGACAGAGAGAGAGAGACAGAGAGACAGAGAGAGATACAGAGACAGAGAGAGAGAGACAGAGAGAGACAGAGACACACAGAGAGAGACAGAGACACAAAGACACACAGAGAGACAGACAAAGAGAGACAGAGAGAGACAGAGACACAGAGAGAGAGACAGAGAGAGAGAGAGACAGAGACACAGAGAGAGACAGAGACACAGAGAGACAGAGACACAGAGAGAGACAGAGACACAGAGAGAGAGAGACAGAGAGAGAGAGAGACAGAGACACAGAGAGAGACAGAGACACAGAGACAGAGACACAGAGAGAGACAGAGACACAGAGAGATAGAGACAGAGAGAGACAGAGAGAGACAGAGAGACAGAGAGAGAGACAGAGAACTGGCGCTAGAGGCTGCACCGAGCGAGTTGGGGGCAGAGGTCAGAGGCGCTGGGGCAGCGGGGACAGTGGCGTCTGCAGGAATTGTCCTACAGAGGCGGGCAGTTCACAGGTGCGACCCAGGGTACAGAGCATCTGCTACTCTCACGACCTCATCCCTGCGCTGCTCCCCTCCTCCCTCCACTCCCTCCCCGCCTCACTCCATTCACAAGGTTCCAGCACTCATTCACTCACTCTGGATAGGCCCACTCAAGCTAAGGCCAAGGCATAAAGGGGGTGGGCTTTGCAAGAACCCTCAAAGCTCGCCCCGCATCGCACACACTCCTTCGGTGCGACTGGAAGAGAGAAGCCTAGGCTGGGGCTCTCTGGTTAGCGAGGCGACTAAGAAGTGCCCCCAGCCTCTGAGTGCTGCGCGCCGCCGCCAGTAGGAGGCGAGCCCGGGAATGCCCAGCCCTAGGAAAGCGAGCGCGGAGGCGGAGAGGAGTCAGAGAAGGAAAAGGAGAAGGAAGAGAAGAGCTCGGGAACTTGGACCCAGAGACGCAGGAAAGGGCGGGAGGCAGAGAGCCAGCACGGGCGGAGTAGGAACCGCGCTTACTAGTGTAAGAAAACTGAGGCTCACTCTGGACGCATGCGCACGGCCAACGGAGGCCAGAGGGCCAGAGCTTCCCCTCCAGCTAGTCCAGTGGATCCTAGCTTGGTAAGAAACTGGCGTCCTCTCCTTCCTCTCAGAGTCTCCCCTGAAGCCCTGAACCCGTCCGTGAAAGGAACCCCGAGGATGGGCTCGCTAGAGGGACCTGGGACGCCAGTCCCTCCTTGCCCGGTGGTTGCAAGCCCTGGCGAGTCATCTCCCCCTGGGTTAGTGAATGGCTGTGGCGACTGGGTTGTGGGTTAGAGGCATGACACTGTCTGAAGGAGGGCTTGAACCATCGAGGACAATTATTATCAGACCCCCTTAAGCAGGTGGTCCCGGGTCTGAGACTCAGTGCGGGACGACAAATGTCATTAAAGTCTAAAGTGAATATTGGCCATGCCAAGTAAGCATTTTTGGAAAACCCAAGCGCCCTCACTGAGTTGGGGGAAGGTTGTGCTCCGGGGCGAGCGCCGGGAGCGAGCAGTTTGAGCGCAGGTGGGAAGGAGGCGGCACTCCCGGAACGCACCACCTCCCTCTCAGAGAAGTGCAACCTAGGCGATCCAGCAGAGCTGGGTAGAAAGTGGGCGCTCAGATCGCACCCCGAGCTCTAGAGTCTGCATGCACCTGACAACTGAGCAGATACATCAGTTGCTTAAGGAACAGGCGCTGGGGGCTATTCCTTAGCAGGCCCGGGCTCTAGATTCGACACACTCGGAGGGGCGCTCTGGACGTTGGAAACAAGGCAGGTGCCCAGGCTGCGGCGACTGAAGGTACTAGTGGGAAGCGGAGAGGGTGCGAGGAGGTGAGCGATGGAGAGTCGGGTCCTTGTACACTGGTGCCCTGGGCCTTGGGAGAACTGAGTTGACTGGGAGACAGCTCCTCGGGACAAGGGTGGGCTCTTTCGGAGATCTGAGTGTCTGTGGATATCCGCACCCACTGCTTCAGCAGAGTAGGTAAGGGAGAGGCCTCGGAAGAGGCGGCGCGCGGGGCGGGGTGGATGTTTGGGGAGAGGTTTGAATACGCTTCAGGATTTCCACACACAAGGAGTGGGCGGTCGGAGATGGGCGTTGGGGAGGAGTGCGCGGGTGCTGCGACCTACCCATCCCACGCGTGTCTGGATGTGGGGTGCTGAGAGAGGTGGCTCTCTAGGGCTGGGATGGATCGGGAACTTAATGAACTCTACCAGAAGCACGGGGAACCAGGGCGAGAGGAGCTAGCCACACACACAGCCCAGCAGCTAGTGGACACCGGGTGAAGTGTGCTTGGGACCGAGCTGAGGAGATTCCGGAGGGAGCAGCTTCCTCTGCGCCCCCAGGCGGTGAATAGCCCCGCGGCGCCTGGAAGGTGGTGGTGCAGAATTTCTGTCCTGAAGGAAAGTGAGGGAAGGGAAATCTCTCTTCCTTTCCAGAGACTTTGTCGAAGGTCTACCACTCTCTTGGGCTTTCCGACTTCACAGCCATATAGCTGTCCGGATGGGCTTGGGGACCAGTCGCCAAATCAGTCAGTGCTCTCAGTCCTGGCGATAGCTCCTCACCCACTAGCTAGCAGAAGCGATCAGGGGTTATTGGGCTCCAAATAACTCTGGGAATGTGGGCAGTGGGGAGCTCCAGCATCAATCAGTTCTCACCACCTCCTTTGCTTGGTCAACCCCTACCCTTCCTCAGGGGCACTGGTGACAAGTCTCCTGAAAGACTTGACTTCCTCAAGGACATTTGTGCTAAATGACACTTACCTTTAAGTGCTTTGGAACAGTTTTAATGCATGCTATCTACTGGTTTTGTTTCTATTTGCCCCAAACCCATTTTTTTACGGCTTCATCCTGTTTATCTTCTGTTCGTTAATGTGTATCTTTTATTTTCTTAAATCAGCAGAGTTTAAGACCTGAAGAGCCCTTCCTGCAATCTGTTGACTGTGATCTCAAATCCCAACCAACCTGTGTGACTTTAAGAGGTTACTTCATGTCTTTGTGCTTTAGTTTATCATCTGTAAAGGGGGAGTGGCCTACCTTTGATCAATTAATACAGTACAATTTCTGGGCTCATGCTATGCAAAAAGAAGTCAGAGGACTGGAGAGATGGTTCATCTCATAGGTTAAGAGGATGTGCAGCTCTTGTAGTGGACCTGAGTTCAGCTCCCAGCACCCATGCTGGCTGCTCCCAACAACCTGTAACTCTAGTTCTAAAAGGGATCCAGCACCCTCTTCTTGCCTCAGCAGGCACTGGGCACACTTGTGGTGTACCCACATACATAGCCATAAAAAAGAAATCTTTTTAAAAAACTATTCTTACTGTTACTATATTGATGCTACATTGGCTTAGTGGAATTCAAAAATCTGAAGACATATGAACATAGGAATATGCATGCATCATTAGCCCTGGCTCTCCAAGGCTAAGGAGGAAAAATGTAAGCTTTGAGGGCAAGTGAGCTACATACTGCCAATTTTTTTTGTCTCAAAATAAGTAAAATAAGATAAAAAGAAAGAAAGCTTAAGATCAGGAACAGGATACCTCTTTTTGTATGCTATAGAGAGTATGTTTACATACTGAAATGGGTGTTCGTTGTCAAAATCATGAAGCAGTAAATGTTTTCTCTCAATACCTAAATTTAAATACAATTCATTTCTCTATCACATGGACCCTTCATTATGAATAATTTTGAGATATTTGCATATAGTGTCAAACAGCATTTTAAGAGAAGTTTACTCTTTAAAAATAGTTGGGTGTGGTGAGATGTTAGAGCAGGTAAAGGCACTTATTATGCAAGCCTGAGGACCCAAGTTTAAACCCAGGAGCCCAAGATTGCACGTAAAGGTTGGAAGGAGAGAACTGGCTGCACGAATGTGTTGTCTGGCCTCCACGTGGCCATGTCCTGAGCACCCCTCCCAACACTGCATACAAAAGTAAATAGTAATAAACAAGTACTTTAAAGAGTTGAGTTTATGAGGGCTGGAAACATATCTCAATTGATAAGCACTTGTCTAAATCACAAAGCCCTGTGTTCCAGCCCCAACACCAAGTTAACCCAGTGGTATCCATGCAGGTAATCCCAGCTCATAGGAGATCAGAATCAGGAGGATCAAAAGTTCAGGTCATGCTCAGCTACATAGCAAGTTCAGACCCAGCCTAGGCTACATGAGATCTTGCCTCAAACAAACAAAAAGAGAGTTCCCTTTTTTAAACAAATATACATTTAAAACTTAGACAATAAATTATGGTATTTGCAAAACATCCAATATTGTCACTGAAATAAGGGGCTTAGTCTTTTAGGAAATTTGGAGACTTACTGTAGGAACTAGACAGGTTAAATTTTTTGAGAATACTAAAAATTTACTCCAAAGTAAATGATAGCCCAGTTACTTACTCTAGCTTTTTCATTTTACAAAAAAAAAAAAAGGAAACATTCAGAGGGTTTAGGATTTCAGCTACTGGGGAGCTGAAAAAAGATTAGAATTCTGACTCTTTCCTCAAAGCTCTCACAAATGACACTGAGGATCTGTGACTCCTTTCACAAACAAGAGCTAGGTCTATATAGAAGGATAAACATACAAGTATGTGTTAGCTTCAACACCGAGAAATACAAACCTTTGTTTTCATGGTACTCATAAAGACATCATGGTATAATAAAGACATGATCACAAAGGTCACAGGACAAGCCAGCACAGAATTAAAGTCCCACTAGGGGTGCATTTAGTTGTATGTTCTATTAATCCCTTTGAGCAGTTTTATATTAGAAATCATTTCAAGCTTTTCTTACATTTTAAAAATGTCTTTCCTGCTAGTCTGAAGGTCATTCCCATGAGAAAGCGTTTTAGGAAAAGCCTTTAAAATTACACAGGAGACTTTTATTCTTTCCAATTTGTGAACTAGCAAGTGAAAAAGAAAAGTTTGCCTATTTGAATGTAGTAACTTAGCTAGTAATGTCAAATGTCAGTTCTTAAAATTCCACTGTGTGTTCCTACTTGTGTATTCATGTCTGTGAGGAGGATGTAGAGGACAGCTTAAGGAAGCAGCCCTCACAGGAACAGTTGAGCAACTGCCATGGTGGTGTTCTTTCTTACAAAGTTATTTTAAGGAACACAGTGTTTTCTGGGGAAAGTATTTCTAGGAATTGTGCTTGCATCCTTGAAGAAGGAGACCATGGTTCTTTCTGGTGTGTAAGCTGAATGGGTATGTTGCCCTTGACTTTGCATCTTCAGAGGCCTGTATGTTCTTAGAAATACAGGGCATTAGGCAGGAGTGACTCTCTAGCGTGCTCCCAAGCCAGTTCTGCAGAAATGAATTTTGAAATGACATGTGTCAGTCAAGTCAGGTCACAGTGTGCTTATCTTGTGAATCACTGTCCAAGTGGAAATCTGAAGGATGGTTTTTGGGGCACCACCAGGTGACTCACAATGTGAGCTTCTATTCAAGTAAGCACAGTGCGATTCAGCAGCTAATAGATTCATTCTGAGTCACAGTTTAGCATTTAGTACAGTAAGTGTGAGTCACTGACTGCCAGCACTGTCTGAGGTGTTCCCTGAATATTACCTTGAGCTGAGAGTTTGAGGATTTAGACATGGCTGCAAGGGTAAGTCGGCCTAGAACAATTGAATGGGCTCTGGCAGAGGCCATTCACAACCAGCTTTGATGGCCCTCCAGTTGGAATGCTCAAGGTGATATTCCATTATTAGGAATTCGCAGACTAGATTGCCTTGATTCTCGTCTGCTGATTTGATCCATTTGTGCTGGAGATCGTTTGTGAAATAGAGTAAGGTGCTGGATTGCCCCAGTAGTGCTATTTTGCCTGAGTTATCTCTCAAGTTATTAAAGCCAGATGACTGTTCTGGTTTGTAAAGTAATTAAATTGTAAAATCCTTTCAAATCCATATTACTATTTGCATTTAAGACCACAGCACCTGATGTAAAATTACACAGCAATTTGACTTGACCAGGAGCTGTGCCATGTACTCTCTCTAACAATGTGGAAACAGAGGCCAGGGTCATGGCTTGGCTTTGCTCATGTCCCTGAGTAAACAGCTCAGAGCTACATCACACATCTTGTACTGCTGTGTCAAGGATAAGAACATCTTGCTGGCATTGTGCCTCCACATAGGCACAAATATGTGTGTAGAGTGATGCGTGTGTATGTGCATGTGTGTGTCTGTGTGTGCATTCACACTTGGGAAGAAATGCAAGGCCTCATGCAAGGCCTTATGTAGTTGTGGTCATCACTAAACTACACCTCCAGCCCCAAATATGAAACACATGTAACTCCTGTAGGGCTGTATGGCCTAAGACAATAAAAATAATCACATTCCTTTCTAACCCTATAAATAAATGACTGGTGACTGATAGTAGGGTGATAATGAGATTTAATGAACTAGAAGATTTCTTAATTTCTATAAAAGTTTTGTTGATAACTGGCGATGAAGGAAAGTGTTTAGAAGCACATATAAGGGGCTGGGGAGTTAGCACGGTGCTAGGGCACTCACCTAGCAGGTGTAAGGCTCTGGGCTTGATTTCCAACACAAAAAGTTATGAAGAACGTACATGTATATTTTCTTTATTCATTCTATTCGGGGTTTTTTTTGTTGTTGTTGTTTTTTGTTTTTTGTAGAACCTGAAGTTTTTCAACCTCTGGCTTTGGTTTACTGAGTATTGGGATTACAGACCTGTAGCACTATGCCTGACTTCTTCATCTATTTTCTTTTCTTTCTTTCTTCTTTTTTTTTTTTTTTTTTTGGTTGAGACAGGGTTTCTCTGTGTAGCTTTATGCCTTTCCTGGAACTCACTCTGTGGCCCAGGCTGGCCTCGAACTCACAGAGATCCACCTGCCTCTGCTTCCCAAGTGCTGGGATTAAAAGGCATGCGCCACCACCGCCCGGCTCTTCATCTATTTCCTAATGCTTACAAAGAAATGTAGATCCACAAGCTATATGAGTTACCCTTTTGGGGAAGAAAGAGGTGCTCACCTGATATATAAGCATGCCATCTTCTAACTGCCATGTAGGTCAGGGCTCCCAACCTCAGAACTGCCTACATTCCAAATAGCTGCTTTCTATGGAAGATTTTTAGTGGGATGTGCAACAACATTCCCAACCTGGGTGTCTGGAGAGCCCTCCTAGACATGGCAATCAAAAAATCTCTAGGTATTGCCAGATTTCCCTGAGGGTAGCCAAGACAACACCCTTGCTCAAGATCAAAATATGTAATATGTTCAGTCCCCCACACGTTGAGATGCCATCTTGCTTTCTCTGAGTCTGTTCCTGCAGCTAACCACTTTCATAGCCCCTTATGTCAACTGTGCTGAATTCTGAACTTCATGTGGAAATTCAAAACAATCAACTATGAAAAGTTCATAGTCCCGAATCTGCCTCACAGTTTTGCATGGCGTTTTTGAGATTCACTCATTATCTGAACTGTTATTTTCAGTGCTGGACAGTGTTCCTTTTTGTGAAGATATCACTGTGTATTGGTCCATTCCATTATGAAGGGCACTGGAGGTGTTTCTAGTGTGGGACTACTTAGATAGAGTGGTAGTGGTATGCACCTTCTCACCCATGTCTGTTGACTGATTGATCTCTGTTGGCTGTATGAACAGGGGTGAAATTGCAAGGTGATAGGTCCTGTATATGTTGAGCCTAGTAGACACCGCCAAACTGTTGCAAACTCCAAATCAATTTGCATTCCCACTAGCAAAATATGTCTTGTTTGACAGCCTCACTGTACTTGATGCTGTTTGCCTGTTTCATGTTAGTCATGTTGATGGCTATGCAGGACCACCCTATTGTGGCTTTCACTCATTTTCCCCTGATTACTAATGACGTTGACTATCTTTTCATATTTTTTGGTTATCCGGATAATGGCAATTGAAAATTATCCCTTAAAATCTTGCTCACTTTTGTGCACCATCTGTTGTTATTGTCATTACCAATTTGTATGAATTTTTTGTGTATTCCACAGTTGTCTTTCAAAAAAATGTATGTCTATGTTTGTGTGGTGGATGTTCTGCTTCTCTAGTCCAAAGTTCCAAAGTCTTCATATTCTCCCAAAGACAACATGGTCACATTCTTCACAGCAACAGCCCACTCTCTGATACTTGCTTCTGTATTAAGTTGCTTTTCTGTTGCTGTGATAAAAACACAATGACCAAAAGCAACTTATGGAAGAGAGAGCTTATTTTGGATTACGGGTTCAGTGTTATAAAAACCTGTTATGTCAGGGAGGCACAGCAGCAAGCAGCAGTCAGCGTCGCATGAGCAGGAAGCTCACATCTTCCAATGCAAGCACAAAATCAGACAGCAAGGATGGGGTAAGGCTATACACTCCCAAAGCCTGTCCTCAGTGACATACTTTCCCCAGCAAGGCTACACCCCTCCCCCAAACTTTCCACAAGTCCATCAACTGGAAAGCAAGTGTTCTAATTCCTGACATTCTCATTCAAACCACCACAGTAGTTCAGCTGATAGGGTGCTTGCAGGAGACCTTGGCTTTTATCCCAGCACCACAGAAGCCAGATGAAGTGGCAAGTGCCTGTTACCCCAGCAATTGAGAGGTGGGTGCAAGATGATTAGAAATTCAGGGTCACCTCAACTACATAGCCAGTTCAATGCCAGCATGAACTACATGAAAATAAATAAACAATAAATAAATGAAGGTTTCCTCTTTGTTTTTGGCTTGCTACAGTGACATTACCATGTACAGGTGCCTTTTCCTGGCACCTCTGTTTTGGAGTCACTGTACTCCTTGTATCTGTGGGTTGATGTTTCTCACCAGCCTTGGAAATTTTTCACTCACTGTCTCATGGTGCCCCCCCTTTTTTACTTTTTTTCAATATCTTTTCAAATTCCCCATTTGTACTACCTTTTCTTTTCTTTCCTGTTTCTGTGACTCAAACTATACATATTTAAGACTTTTTTCTCCTCTCCCATCATGCCTCTTGCTTTCCTTGGTCCTGTGTGTATGTGCATGTGCGTCCTTGCTTCAATTTGAATATTTTCTGTTCAGCTGTGATTTGGTTTACTGGCCCTATCTTCTGTTATTCTTAATCTTCTGCAAAACCAAATAGCAACTTGTTAATTTCAGAAATCATTTTGTTCTACATTAAATGTAGTTATCCATTTGATACTTTTATGCATATAAAAATTTCTTGGCAAAATCAATCTTTTCAACAGTTCTATCAATTTAATTCTTGTCTGCTAAATTTAATATTAAAATTACCTATGCATCTATATCTATTGTTTTAAAAACTTATTGGTTGTGTTCTTTTGTCCCTAGTATCTTTTCCCCAGAGGAATCTCTACTATAGGAATTAGGAACTGATAATTTCAGGCCTAAAAGACTTTAGTGGGCTGAGTCTGATTTCAGTTTTAATAAACTGTGCCTTACCCCTATTCATTCCTGTCCCTTGAGTTTTCCCTTGTGCTTTGTATCAAGAGCCTATGAGAAACTTGGTCTCACCTCCGAGGTTTCCAGCTTCGCTTTTTCCCCTCTCTCTCCTGTGTGGCACAAGTCTGAGTGCCCAGCAGTATCTGAGGAAGGTTTGCTGTTGAAGGGTATTTCTTCTTCCACATGAGACTAGAATTTGTTTGAAGAAGATACACTGCTCTTCTTGGGAGAGTCCTCACTTTCAGAAAGTTTACTTCCTTTAATCATCCTTGCTTCTGTAGAACACTCAGCTTCCCCAGAAACAGCATGTTAGCTGTTCACTTGGTTTTTCAGGTTGTTGTGTAACAGCAATCATCTTTGACCTACTGATGCTTTTTAGTTAAGTTTCTTTTTTCTCTGCCTTGGGGTTATTTTATTTATTTGTTTCTTTGTTTGTTTGTTTGTTTGGATTTTTGAGACAGGATTTCTCTGTGTATATTCTTGGCTGTCCTGGAACTCGCTTTGTAGACCAGGCTGGCTTTGGCCTCACAGAGATCCACCTGCCTCTGCCTCCTGAGTGCTGGAATTAAAGTCATGTGCCACCACTACTCAGCTACATTACATTTTTATCTTTCTATTATATCA
Organism: Peromyscus leucopus; assembly: GCF_004664715.2. Classification (NCBI taxonomy): domain Eukaryota; kingdom Metazoa; phylum Chordata; class Mammalia; order Rodentia; family Cricetidae; genus Peromyscus; species Peromyscus leucopus. Next base: position 29,285,920 of record NC_051064.1, on the reverse strand, counting down.
CTTGTTTTCTGTGGAACTCAGAAAATGTACATATTACATATTTATAACTATGTACAAGATATAAATATATCTGTGATTTTAAATGTTGGAGAAACATATAATCCTGACAGGTCTCCACTTTCATCTTATATCTCTGTGATTAAAAAGATGAGAATTAGATGAAAGAAAATTGGATTTCAAATTTGGTTCTACCTACTATGTTATAAACCTAAGTCTGAATGCATATAATGCTTGTAACATTTAGTAAGCATACAGACCATGGTTCATGAAAGCTATTAAAGACTCAGCCCTCCAGCATGTATCCATCACTGTTTTGGCATCAGACTATGCATGACTTTAAACATTTGTGCTTTGACATAATTCTGTTTTATGAAAATTTTAAACGTTGTACCATTTAAACATGGTTCTGAGAAAAAGGTTTTAAATATAAAAGTCTGTACCCATGACTTGATACCTAGGTAAATGTTTCTGAATAAATTCACGAATTTACATTTTGCCAAATAATTGGTCATTCATAAATTTTTAAAACTACCTGAATCTGAAGAATTCAGATAAAATTTAGTTGTGGGTAATTACATTGATAATAGTCATTCTGTATTGCTGTATGAGAAAATTTTTCTTGGAGAGATGTAACATACATGTCTACTCACCCAAGATAGGAAGCCTTTGACAGATCAAAGTATGGATACCACCAAAATTCAATGAACCATGAGTTTTATTGAGATTACTGACAGGAATATGGATGGGAGTTACTCACAGCAGCAGAAATTACCCCCTAAGACAGCTGCATCACCAAAGCCCACGCCAGCCTGGTGACAGCTCACAAAGCTGGGAACCTGGAACACTGCACAGCCTGCAGGAAGCTCAGCAGGTGCCCCAGTTGGTTTAAGTCTATTTTAGGCAGCTGGGCTGGTTTTCACTTCTTTCAGACAGCTGGTCTGGTCTCAGGAGTCTTCTTTGCAGCTTGGCTTGTCTAAGAATTTTCTTTGCAGCTTTTATTGCTAAATCTGACAGGGAGGGGCCTAGTAAATCCGGTCAGTTTCAGGGACTTTCTGAAGCTCTTTTGAGTTGTTTACTTTCCTGCTTAAGGAGCTTCCCTGAAGTGTGCAATGTTTCAGTCTCAGAGGAGACTGTTACAGAACATCTGCAAGCCGTCTTTTGCCACTGCTTCATGCTGTAGCCAGTGTTTGTAAGAAAACAGTATTAAGAAACATTAAGAAAAATACTGACTGTATTTTCTTTAAAGAACATTTCTTTGTCCTTTACAATGTTGCATCTGTAGGACTGTAAGTTATTTAAACATTATCTCTACTCATGATTTAAATATAATTAATTGTACATTCAATTTCCTGTTACCAGAGTGCTTTTCTTCTGTGTCATTCACTTCTTTCTTAAGCATACTGTGGTGATATGTATGCATGTGTGTGGGTCTAGGTTCTACTTTGAATCTGAGGGGAAAACAGTAATCCTGGAGGCAGACAGCAGCAGGCAGGGCTGTCCCATCTGAAGCAGGGACAGTGGCTTCTCTTCTGTGTCCCTGAGGCCTAGGCACATCGCCCTCTTCATTTCTGTAGCCTGAGTACTGGCTCCATGGCTCTGGCACATTCAGGGAGGTCTGAATGCCACACAACTATGAACAGATGTCACCCTTGACATCTGTTATGCATCAGTCTGGAGTTTACCAGATTCTCACTAGAGCTAAGTTTCACAAATAATTCACTTCCGGTCTTTTGAATAAATTGTGAGGCTATGCTGTTCTTTTGGGAAAGTGGCATTTAATACAAAAAACAAAAAACAAAAACAAACAAAAAAAAAAAAACCAAAAACCACCATGGCATCATAACTCAACCCTACAAATAAATTTGGCATAAAAAGTAAAAAAGAAGTGTGAAAGGGGTAAAATCACACAAAATCAAAAGAAATGAAGAATTCAATCTGGATTTGTTGAGTAAATGTCATAAATGAAGTAAAAGACTTTATTTCTTTTCCTGATTTTCTAGTATCTGTTTTCAAAGTTATTAAAACTGAAAACTATAAATATCAGTTTAGAGAATATATTTGTTTAATTTATATGAAATCCATGCCCAAGAATCAAAATGTTACATTTTAAATGAATTTTTGTTACTATACCAAGAAATGTGTTTCATGTAGCATTTTTCATGCATGTGGGTAAGAGTATTTGTTGCTCTTGTAGGACTTGGGGCGGGTTCCCATGGTGGTTTGAAGCATCTATAACTCAAGTTCACATAATCAAATGCTCTTTTCTGATCTCCCTGGGCATGAAGCACACATGTGTTGCAATACATACATACATGCATACATACATACAGGCGAAACACTCACTGTCTTAGTCACTGTTCTATTGCTATGAAGAGACACCATGACCACGGCAACTTTTAGAAAAGAAAACATTTAATTGGCGTTTACTTACAGTTTCAGAGTTTTAGTCCATTATCATGATGGAAAGCATGGAGGAATTCAGATAGGCATAATACTGGAAAAGTAGCTGAGAGCTTCACATCCTGATCCACAGGCAACAGGAAGAGCAAGAGAGATTGGATCTGGTGTGGGCTTTTGAAACCTCACTCAAAGCCTCACAGTGACATACCTCCTCCAACAATGACACACTTCCTAATCTTTCCAAACAGTTCAACTGAGAATTAAGCATGCAAATATATGAGCCTATGGGGGCCTGTAGTGGTTTAAAAGAAAATGGCCCCCGAAGGGAGTGGCATTATTAGGAGATGTGGCCTTTTCAGAGTAGGTGTCTTCTCATTGAAGGAAGTATGTCACTGTGGAAACAGGCTTTGAGGTATATGCTTAAGCCATGCCCAGTGAAACAGTCTACTTCCTGTTGTCTGCATGTCAACATGTAGCAACTACTTCTCCAGCACCATGTCTGCCTGCATGCTGCCATATCAAACCATGATGCTAATGGACTGAACATCTGAACTGTCAGCAAGCCACAACAATGAAATGTTTTATTTGTAAGAGTTGCCGTGATCATGATGTCTTTTCACAGCAATAGAAACCCTAACTAAGACAAGGCCATTCTCATTCAAACCACCACACCCATACTCATAAAATAAAATAAATCTTAAAATTCCACTGAAAGAAAAAGGCGGGAAAACTGAAGCAAAAAGAGAAAATATCACCCAGTAATGAAAAAAGGATAGAAACATTTAAATAAATGTATGAAGGAGAATAAGAGATAATAAAACAAATTTTTTTTAAATATGATTAAGTAAAATGCTATTGACAGTGTAGTGAAAACAAGAATAACCACAAGGTGCAAAAAGAAAGAATAAAAGGAAAATGCAAAAAAAAAAAGTGTGAAGTGTTGCAACACCTTCTTTTCTAGGTCCTGGAAAATTGGAAACTGACAGACATATGGCAGGAGGGGGCTGCTGAACTATGGACTCTCTGCTGTGTTTTTTTGCGGGTGCTAGCTGAGCTTGTATTGAACAAGTGTTCAGTGTCTACAAGTTTTGTTTTTACTCAAGGGACCATTGCTGGCCACCCTCCACTTTCAGTGCATGGGCTGGACAGGTTCTTCCATCCTCCCAACTCTCCCCAGTTTTTGTGTCCCACGTTGCTAACTGAGAGTGTCTCCCAAGCGCACTGCAATTGGGGAAAGCAACATAGCTTCCCTGAGGTATGTATGAGTAGGCCTGTCTTTGTACTTTCAAAACCCTCTTGCCTCAACTGTGGGATCACTCCTATGTATTTCCAAAGCACTTTCTCTTTCTGTCTTTGAAATAGAATCTACTTTTTCTTATCCTGATGCTAATCACCTAATCACACAGAGGCAGTCCTTAGTCTTCCCTCTTAGAACCATACCACCACAACAGGAAAGGAGATTAAATTTGGATTACAGTTTTAGTTAGCTTTTTATTGAACTGGCCATGAGTCTTTTTACTTATCCTTTGTTATGGTTCTTGTGTTCAACTCTTGGGGCCCAGCTGGTGGTTCTATTGTGGAAGATGATTGAAATGCTAAGTGGAACTTACCTACAGGAATTAGGCCCCTGGGTGTGGGTCTCCAGGGCATGTATCTTCCAGAGGGTCCTCTCAGTCTCAGTTGACTTCCTGTCCACCAGGAGGTGAATGCCACATACTTTAGCCACCATGACCTTCTTCATCATGGGCACAAAGAGCAGCAACGAGAACCATGGACTGAAATAAACAATTCTCTGTAAGCTGCATCTCAAGTATTTCACTACAGCAGTGCAAAAGCAGTGAGGCGGGCTTTTTCCTGAGTCTCATGTCTGTATGAGTGCCTTGTGTTCACACACACACACACACACACACACACACACACACACACACACACGGACACAAGTTCTAAATTGATGGGATCCTCTTAAAAAGGGGAGTCCAAAATGAATAACCACTAAGCATTGCAATTCTTTGAAGCCTTTTCCATTTTCCATCCTTATTCAGCCTATTTTACATTTTATATCTAGAGTGTAGAGCACTAAACTTCAGTGCATAATTAATACAATGTATAGAAAATGAAAGTGTCAGGGAACAAAGACTATTTCATGTTCTCCCTAGGGACATTAACTCAGAACATTCCATCATCTCAGCCCACAGAAAATGCCTTGGGAACAATGGGGTTTCCATTCTCCAATTCTAATCAACTGCACATCTGCGGAGGAAAGGACTCCATGGGAACCTACTGACAACCATCCAAAATAACCCAGATCTGTCTAACTGTGGCCAGTGTATTTTTACCTGTGGTAAGACCAGGATAGCTCTGTGAGATGGTGATGTGCTTTGAAACTTGAAGCTGAAATGCCTGGATTCATGTCTGCTTGTGGGCTGACTTATAGACATCAGGGAACTTGTGGAATTCTATGAGTCTGAATTTCTCTAGTGATTAAAGAAAAGGATCTTGAGCCTGGTGGTGGTGTGCACCTTTAATCCCAACACTTGAGAGACAGAAGCAGGTAAATGGATCTCTGAGTTTGAGGCCAGCCTGGTTTACATAAAGCATTCCAGGACAGCCAGGACTATGCAGAGAAACCCTGTCTCAAAAAGCAAAACAAACAACAACAACAAAAAAAAGATCATGAAATCAACTAAAAAATAAGATGTGAGGGAGATATGTGTCATAAGTTTCCATTGCTGTGATAAAACACTGACCAAAAGCAACTTGGGGAGGAAAGGGTTTGTCTTACATATCCCAGGTCACAGTCCATTGAGAGAAGCCAAGACAGGAACCAAGAGGCAGGAACTAAAGAAGAAGCCATGGAGGAACACTGCTTGCTTGCTCCCCATGGCTTGCTTAGCCTGCTTTCTTATGCATCTCAGGCCTAACTGTCCAGAGATGGCACCATCTACAATGCTCTAGGCCCTCCCAGATCAATCATTAATCAAGAAAATGCAATTAGTCCTAGAGTAGTTGAGTTCACATGAGCTGATCACAACCAATTACAGATTTCTTTGCCAGGTGTGGTGGCACACACTTTTAATCCCAGCACTTGGGAGGCAGAGGCAGGCATATCTCTGTGAGTTTGAGGCTAGTCTGATCTATATAGTGAGTTCCAAGATAGACTTGCCTACAGGCCAGTCTGATGGATGTATTTTCCCAACTGAGGTTCCTCCTTCCCAAATAACTGTAGCTTGTGTTAAGCTGACAAAATCTTAACCAACACAATATAATACATTTGCTCTGTAGACTAGGAAGTGTAGGGGTGTGTGCATTCATTGGAAATTGCTAGTGGGAAAACGAGGCTCTGATAAGAGATGTAGGTTTATTCTTGTGTCATGGGCTGGCACTGAAGATCCCAGGAAGATTAGTCTAGGCTAGCCCACATCTTAAGTCGGTAAGTTTTTATTATACTTTGCAGGCCATTCCTCTTGTATTAAGTCATGCTATACTACAAAATATCTGAGGGAGGTTTATAGTTTTTGGAGGTTCAAGAGCATGGCGCTGGCATTGATTGAGGTCTGGGGAGGCCATTTGCTGGCCATCCAGGCAGTGTGAGATGTGGGCTTCAAATTGGACCAATTATAGGTTGGCCACTCCCATAAGCTCTGTGCGACCATTACTCCAGCACATCTTGCATGCATAACAGATTGTTGGTCAAAATTTTCTGGCTGAATTGATGTCCCAGTCCCACTTCTGGGAGCCTTGCATGGTTATAGAAAATAACCAGTTCAGGCTTCATATCTCCCATTACTAGGAGACTTAACTAGGGTCACAAAGAATCTAGGGAGTTTCCACTGTACTGGTTTTCTACATTGTTCCTCAAAATGTCCCCCAATTCCAGAAGTCTCTCCCAGAACTCTCCCCTTCAACCCCCACCACCATCTGAACCTTCCTGTTTGCATCCCCACCCACCTGCCCCCAGTTCACCTTTGAAATCTATTCTATTTCTCCTTCCCTGGGAGATTCATGTGTAACTCAGTGAGCCCTCCTTGTTACTTAGCATTTCTGGGTCTGTGACTTGAAGCATGATTATCCTTTACTGAACTGCTAGTTTCCACTTATAAGTAAATACATACCATGTTTGTCTTTCTGGGTCTGGGTTATCTCACTTGGGATGATTTTTTTTTCTAGTTCCATCCATTTGCCCACAAATTACATGATGTTATTTTTTTAACAGCTCAGTAATACTCCATTGTGTAACAGTACCATATTTTCTTTATCCATTTTTCTGTTGAGAGACATCTAGGATGTTTCCAGTTTCTGGCTATTATAACTAAAGCTGCTATGAACATAGTTGAGCAAGTGTCCTTGTGGTAGGATGGAACATCCTTTGAGTATGCACACAAGAGTGATATTCCCAAGTCTTGTGGTAAATTGATTTCCAGTTTTCTTAGAAACCATCACACTGATTTCCAAAGGGGCTGTATAAGTTTGCACTCCTACCAGCAATGGAGGAGAGTTCCCCTTGCTCCACATCCCCTCCAGCGTGAGCTGCCACTTATGTTTTTTATCTTTGCCACTCTGACAGGTGTAAGATGGAATCTCAGAATTGTTTTGTATTTCCCTGATGTCTAAGGATGTTGAACATTTCTTTAAGTGTATCTCAGACATTTGAGATTCCTCTGTTGAGAATTCTCTGTTTAGATCTGTACCCCACTTTTAATTGGATTATTTGGTTTGTTGATGTCTAGTTTCTTGAGTTTCATATATATATTGGATATTGGTCCTCTGTCAGATGTGGGGTTGGCGAAGATTTTTTTCCCCTTCTGTTGGCTGCCATTTGGTCCTATTGATGGTGTCCTTTGCCTTACAGATGCTTCTCAGTTTTGTGAGGCCTCACTTACTGATTGTTGTTCTCTGCTTGTGCTCTCAGTTCCCTGTTCAGGAAGTTGTCTTCTGTGTCAATGCCTTCAAGGATATTCACCACTTTCTCTTCTATTAGATTTAGTGTGTTTTATTTTATATTGAGGCCTTTGATCCATTTGGACTTGAGTTTTGTGCACGGTAATAGATATGGATCTATTTGCATTCTTCTACATACATACAAACATCCAGTTAGACCAGCACCATTAGTTGAAGATGCTTTCTTTTTTCCATTGTTTATTTCTAGCTTATCAAAACTCAGGTGTCCATGGGTGTGTGGTTCTTCTATTTATGTCTGGATCTTCTATTCTATTCCATTGATCAACCTGTCTGTGTTTTATGCCAATACCATGCAGTTTTTATTATTTTAGCTCTGTAGTACAGCTTGAAATCAGGGATGGTGATACATTTGAAAGTTATTTTATTGTACAGGATTGTTTTAGCTATTGTGGGTTTCTTGTTTTTCCATATGAATTTGAGTCTGTACAGAATTGTGTTGGAATTTTGGTGGGGACTGCTGCATCTATAGATTGCTTTTGGTAAGATAGACATTTTTATTGTGTTAACCTTACCTGTCTGTGAGCCTTGGAGATCTTCTATCTCTTCAGCTTCTTTCTTCAAACACTTGAAGTTTTTGTCATACAAGTCTTTCACTTGCTTGGTTAGAATTACCCCAAGATATTTTATATTATTTATGGCTATTGTAAAGGATATTCCTTCCTTGATTTCTTTCTCAGTCCATTCATCATTTGTATATAGGAGGGCTACTGATTTTTTGAGTTAAACACTGAAGGTGTTTATCAGCTGTAGGAGTTCCCTGGTAGAATTTTTGGGGTCACTTATGTAAACTATGATATCATCTGCAAATAATGATACTTTGACTTCTTCCTTTCCAATTTGTATTCCCATGATCTCTTTCAATTGTCTTATTTCTCCAACTAGAACTCAATTACTATATAAGATGCAGGGGGTTATTTCAATTTTCTTATATCTGTTGAGACTTTTTTGTGACCAAGTATGTAGTCAAATTTGGAGAATGTTCTGTGGGGTGCTGAGAATAAGGTATATTCTTTTGTGTTTGTGAGAAATGTTCTGTAGATACCTTTTAGGTCCATTTGGTTCATAACATCTGTTAGCACCATTATTTTTCTGTTTAGTTTTTGTCTGGATGACCTGTCTATTAATGATAATGGGGTATTGAAGTCTCCACTATTAATGTGTGAGGGTTGATGTGTGATTTAGGCTATAGTAATCTTTCCTTTACAAAGGTGGGTGCCCATGTGTTTAGGGCATAGATGTTAAAAATTTTAAAAAAATCATCTTGGTGGATTTTTTCTTTGATGAGTATGAAATAGCCTTCCCCATCTCTTTTGATTAATTTTGGTCTGAAGTATATTTTGTTAGATATTAGAATGGCTACCAGCTTGGTTCTTAGGTCCATTTGCTTGGAAAATCTTTTCCCAACCCTTTACTCTGAGGTATTGTGTACCTTTGAAGTTGAGTTATGTTTCTTGTGTGCAACAAAAGAATGTATCCTATTTTTGTATATATTCTGTTAGTCTGTGTCCTTATGTTAGAGTATTGAGCCCATTGATATTAAAAGATATCAGTGATCAATGAATGTTAATTGCTGTTATTTTGTTGGTAGTAGTGGTACTGGTTGTGTGTGTTTATTTCACTTCTTTTGGTTTTGCTGGTGTGTGAAGTTATGTATTTTCTGTGTTTTCATGGGTGGTTAACCTCCTTGGGTTGGAGCTTTCTTCAACACCTGAGATTCTCTGTTCCATCTCTTGTATTCTGTTGGTGATGCTTGTATCTATAGTTGCTGTTCACTCACCTAGATTTTCCATTTCCAGAATTTCCTCAGTTTGTGTTTTCTTTATTGGTTCTATTTCTATTTTCAAGACTTGAACAGTTTTGTTTCCTTCAACTGTTTGTATTTTTGTGGCTTCCTTGACTTTCTCTAAGGAATTTATTTATTTCCTCCATTTTTTCTCTTTTCCTCTATTTCTTTGAGGGATTTCTTTCTTTCTTTTTTTTTTTTTTTCAATCTTCATAAAGTTGATTTTAAGGTCATTTTCTTGTGCTTCAGCTGTGTTGATTCAGGTTTTACTGAGGTAGGATAGCTGGGCTTTGGTGGTGCCATATTGCCCTGGTTGTTGTTGATTGTGTTTTTATGCTGGTGTCTAGGCATTTGGGTGATTATAAATCTAGGTGCTGATTCCTGAGTTTGCCTCTGTTTGATGGGTGTCTTGTTCCTTGGTTTCTGTTTCCTCTCTGGTCTTCTAGCCAGAGTGTCCTATGGTTGAGTAGAAGTTCTCCATCTGAAGTGGGAACCAGACTTCTGATGGCTGTGGTGGCCTCTGGTTTCCTCATGTGTTGGAGGCTGGAGTTGTGTTGGCATGGCCTCTGTTCTGGCCGGGGGTCCTCCACGGGGATATGGTGATAGGGAGGAGTGAAGTAATCAGTAGTAGGCTGGGTGGGCACTGAGTAGGGACAGTGTGGGTAGGTGGATTATCTGTGGCCATGCATGTTCTGATGGCCAGTATGGCCTCTGGTCAAGCAGGGGGTGTTTGCTGGAGCTGGGGGACAGAATACCATGACAGGGAGGAACAGTTGGAGGTAGGGTGGGTGGGGATTGAGAGAAGGGGGTGGTCTAAAGGCAAGCAGCCTACCTGGGGTTCTGATGGCCAGTATGGCCTCTGGTGGGGCAGGGGCTTCCACCAGAGTTGTGGGCTGTGATATGGTGGTAAAGAAAGGAGTGATGGTAGGGAGTAGGCTGACCAGGCACTGAGGGAGTGGTGGCATTTTGGGGGGCAGGGGCCTTACCTGGGGGTTTGATTCCCCACGTGTCCTCTGGTGGAGCTGGACTGATTGCAATTTTTTTTTTACCTTTCTAGAGCTTTATTGGGAGAGAGAGGGAGGGAGGGAGAGAAAGAGAAAGAAAGAGAGAGAGAGAGAGAGAGAGAGAGAGAGAGAGAGAGAGCTCTTGAAGGGGGGAGAGTACGGAAGGAGAGAGTGCGGAAAAGAGCTCTTTTTTTTTTTTTTTTTTTTTTTTTTTTACAGCTGAGTAATTCTCTATTGTGTAAATGTTCCATTTTTTTTCTTTATCCATTCATCTCTTGAGAGGCTTCTAGTTTCTTTGCAATTTCTGCCTATTATAAATAGTGCAACCATGATCATAGTTGAACAAGATTCTCTGTAGTAGGATGTGGAATCTGTCTTAGTCAGGGTTTCTATTGCTGTGAAGGGACACCATGACTGTGGCAACTCCTATAAAGGAAGACATTTAATTGAGGTGGCAGCTTACAGTTTTAGAGGTTTAGTCCAATATCATAATGGCAGGAAGCATGGCAGCATTCAAGCAGACATGGTGCTGGCTATAACTTTATCAGAAGGCAACAGGAAGTGGACTGATTGTCACACAGAGTAAAGCCTGTGAGAAAGAAACCTCAAAGCCTGCCCCCCACAGTGACACACTTCCTCCAACAAGGCCCTACCTCCCAATAGTGTGGGGGCCATTTTCTTTCAAATCACCAGAGTCCTTTGACTGTATGCCTAAGAATGGTATAGGTGGATCTTGAGGTAGATGTATCCCCAGCTTCCTGAGGAACTGCCATGCTGGTTTTCATAGTGTCTGTACAAGTTTGCAGTCCCACCAGCAATGGGGGAGTGCTCCCCTCTTCCACATCCTCACTAGCATGGGTTGTCGTTTGTTTTACTGATCTTAGCTGCTATGACAAGTTGAAATCTCAAAGTAGTTTTGATTTGCATTTCCCTGTTGACTAAGGATATTGAATATTTCTTTAGGTGTTTCTCAGCCATTTGAATTTCCTCTATTGAGAATTTTCTGTTTAGATCGGTACTGCATTTTCAATTGGATTATTTATATTCTAGTTTTTTGATAGCTAGTTTTTTTAGTTCTTTATATATTTTGGAGATTAACCCTCTATCAGATATGTAGTTGGTAAAATTTTTCCCCATTCTGTAGCCTGTCATTTTGTTAGAATAATGGTGTCCTTTGCCATGCAGAAGCTTCTCAGTTTCATGAGGTCCCATTTATTAACTATTGTTCTTAATGCCTGTGATAATGATGTTCTGTGCAGAAAGTCTTTTTCTGTGCCAATGAGTTCAAGGCTATTTCTCTCTCTCTCTCTCTCTCTCTCTCTCTCTCTCTCTCTCTCTCTCTCTCTCTCTCTTCTGTCAGGTTCAGTGTATCTGGATTTATGTTGAGGTTTTTGATCTGTTTGCAGTTGAGTTTTGTGCGGGGTGAAAAGTATGGATGTATTTGCATTCTTCTACCTGCAGTCATTCCATTTGACTAGCACAGTTTGTTGAAAATGCTGTCTTTTTTCCAGTGTGTATTTTTGCTTCTTTATAAAACATCAGGTGTGCATTTGGATTTATTTCTGGATCTTCAGTGATTCCATTAATCAATGTGTCTGTTTTTATGGCAATATCATTCTCGTTTTATTACTATAGCTGTGTACTAAAATTTGAGAATGAGGATGGTAATACCTCCAGTAGCACTTTTATTTCTTGAAAATGTTTCAGCTGTCCTGTTTTTTTATGTTTCCATATGAAACTGAAAATTGTCTTCTCAAGATCTGTGAAGAGTTGTGTTCAAATTTTGTTGGGGATTGTATTAAATGCTTTTGATAGGATGGCCATTTTTACTATGTTAATCCTATCAATCCATGAGTATGGGAGATCTTACCATCTTCTGATATCTTCAATTTCTTTCTTCAGTCTCCCATTTCTTAAAGGAGCAATTACCATACAATGCTATGTCCTAGGGCCAAACTACAAACATCAACTCTTGGAGAAAACCCTGTCTAAACCTAGTGGCTTTCTGGGGTGATTACTTAACTCTGCCACAGTAGCTGGAAACCTTTGGAGAACAGAAGCAAGTGAGTATATCAAGTTTCCCTTATAATAGTGTAGGCAAGAGACAGGACCCACCTAAGCTAGGGATGGGACAGGATGGATGCAACGTGCAGACCTGACATATACTGCTGAGATTCAGCCATCTGGTCAAGAGAGAATGCTAGCAATTCCTTAGATGTGGGTAGATTACCACTGTGTGTCTGGCCATGAGGAAAATAAAAGGAGGAGCAGAAAATGATTCAATAGTCTATTTTAGATGCTAAGGTTGATGATTCCCACTAGAGCCCCAATTTTGGCATCGAGTAGGCAGTTGTAAGTTGTTGAACACACTCCTCAAAAATTTAGTGCTTTCCTATCCCTCACAGCAAGAATTTTACTAACCCTGACCTATTACACAAATTGTAGGGGTCCGAGAAAATACTGAAGGAAGACCCAGACTCAAATACTATTGCAAGAACAAAGAACATTTATTACTATACGAGCATGCAGGGGTCAACCCTTGTCCAAAATGACAATGACCCTGAGAGGAGCGTGCAGGCTCCTTTTAAGCACAGCTAGGGGAATTTCAGAAACAGTTAGATCATCTCAAACATAACTGATCAAGCAAGCAAGAGTTACACTAGTACACTTTTAATTGGCTGAGGTTTAGTTTTACCATTTTTGGACATTCTTGAGTTTGTCTGGACATGACTCTGAAGTGGGGCTGCAGAATTTGTCCTTGAGACATTGTGGGGCTGATTTAGGACTTGTATGTGCTCTCTGCATCATCCTGAATGAGGGTTTTGCTGATAAATGGCCCTTTGTTGGGAGAGACACCTGTTTTGCTCCTCTCAGAGGACTAAAACCTAAATTCAGTTGTAAAATTTAAACCCTTCCAATTAAAGCCACAGAATGTTATGAGGCTCCTAAATAACTAATGTGAAAGTGAATGTGAATCTGAGAACCCACAGTTTCAACACTCAACATTTTCACATTAGAAAGAAAACTTAATGGCAATTAACAATTAAGTTCAAACAATAATATTCTTTCTTACGGAGATTGTATACTTTCAAACAAATTGTTGTTGTTTTCCCAAGCTAGGCATGAGGCAGAGGCAGACAGCACTCTGTGAATTGGAGGTCAACCTGGTATAAAAGGCCAGCCACAGATGTAAAGAAGAGACTCTTGTCTCAAGAAAAAAATTTTTTGGAGTCTTGAGAGGTGACTTGGTGGTTATATATACTTGCTTCTCCAGCTGAGGACCTGAGTTCAGCTCCCATCACCCACTTTGGGCAAGTCACAACTTCCTGTAACTCCAGTTCCAACAGGATCCTGTGTCTTCTTCTGGCCTCTACAAACATCACATGCACTTGGTGCCCAGACAGACAAGCAGGCCACCACATGCACACCTAATAAAAATAAATGAAAAGGTTTTTAAAAGACAGGCTGTCCTAGTTAGCTCTGTGTTTCACCAGGGAAGATGGTCCTGAGCTGATAAGAAAACTAGCTAAGCATGAGCCTAGGAGGAAGCCAGGGAGAGAGTCACCAAGCAATGCTCCTCCATGGTTCCTGCCATGGGTTCCTGCTGAGGTCCTGCCCTGACTTCCTCAGTGATGAGCTGTTATCTCTGGAAGTGTAAGCCAGATAAAACTTTTTCCCCCAACGTTGCTTTTGGTCAGACCATTTTAATTCAGCAACAGAAAGGAAAACTAAAACAAAGATCAAGATTCCAACTAAGGACTGGAAATAAAATCATGGTGCCCAAATGTTCCTCTGAGAACCCACAGTTTCAACACCCAACATTTTCACATTAGAAAGAAAATTTAATGGCAATTAACAAGCTCAAAAGTACTAATGAAGAAGAACCGTGGGGAACTATTATACACAGAGGTTTTGCACATAAGAGCTGAAACAGCTTTCAGAGGAGTAAATTGGAAACCACGAGCTTTAAATAGGATGGTCCACTCTTTCTTACCATCTATAACAGAATCACATTTGATGGTGGAGCATTTTTTTTTTTTTTTTTTTTTTTTTTTTTTGGTTTTTCGAGACAGGGTTTCTCTGTGTAGCTTTGCGCCTTTCCTGGAACTCGCTTTGGAGACCAGGCTGGCCTCGAACTCACAGAGATCCGCCTGCCTCTGCCTCCCGAGTGCTGGGATTAAAGGCGTGCGCCACCACCGCCCGGCTGATGGTGGAGCATTTTAACAGTGGCTATAATGCCAAGTTACAGGAGCCAAGCTGCTATTCACAGGGATCACAGAGATTTTCTGTAAGGATTAGTGTAATTTGTAGTAAAATAAAGGAAGGTAGTTACTTCTGCCAAAACTTTGTGCACATTTTTATTATGCTGGATTTCTATGTAATGTAACACATTTCATGGTCCATCTGCCATGAGTCATGGGGAAGTTCTGCAGTACAGACAAAAGGGCACCAACAGAATGAACCCAAAGGATGTCTTTCTGCAAGACAAGCAAGAGTGCTACACAAGCTGCTAAGGGGAAAGGCACGGATGGAATTATCTAGCTGTGAACCCCATGAACTACAGTACCAACCTTCCAAGTAAGACGTGTTCACTGGTACAGGAGTAATACAACTGTAGTGGGGAAATCAGCTGCTTTCCGGTTAGATTTGAGACCTGTTCCAGGAGAGGGAATTCATGCCTGGTAGTATAAACCTAAAAGACAAACAAACAAAAAGGTATTGCTGAGACAGTCTTAGTGAACTTACTACTGTTGTTTAGCTAAATTCTCTTCTAAATATGTTTATACCCATAAACTTAACCCCAGTCTTCACCAGAGAAGCTTGTCTTTGCAGTGAATTCAGAAACAAGTCACTGCTCACACTACTGAGACAAAGTGGCAGTTGAGTGATATTTATATCATTTCCTCTAAGTCTCAGGGGTCATTGTGGAAAGGTAGCAATCAGAGCTGGAAGAAAGGGAGAAGGGCTGTGAAATGCTGTCTTCTGGGCATAGCTCAGACAATAGAGTCATGGCCTCATAATACTGTGGTTGGCTGTGCTAGTCATGCACAGCCCTGGGCTTCTAACAGTCTGTGGTGGGTCGGAGAGGAGCTCAGAGGGCTCTAACCGTTCCCACTGCACTACAGGGTACTGGTGGATTTAAGGAAGCAATCTGTCTTCAGTTGTTTCTCTACTGAGGAGGCTGCCAGGCTCCAATGGAGTTCTAAACTCACGTTATCAAAGTAGACACTAGTTAAACTCAATGAAGACATGAGTTGGGAAAGACAGGGGGTAATTAGGATATATTTTATATATGTATAAAATTGTCAAAAATCAATAAAATATGTAAAAAAGAAGTATGATTCTATGATAAGCACATTTTGAATAATAATGTCCATATAGAAGCTGCAATTTGTCATATCCAACAAAATGATCAGTTGTGCTAATCTAAAACCTAACTATGCTGCGTTATTTCTCAGTCTCTTTGTTACTTTTCCCTTATCCCCCAGTCTTCTTTGCCCCAGAGAGTGTTTTCTCACTTTCCATCTATTTGCTGCTTCCTCGTGGTGCTGACTTGTTTTCTTTGATCCCTAAATTCCTGCAAACTAGATGTTAGATCCAAAGGCTCCAGGGAGCTTGGGATCAGCAGCTGGGCGAGAAGCCCACTGAGGGTGCTTGTTTTTCCTGCTGTGTCAGGGGACATAGCTGCTTCATGTTAAGCCTTCTTTAAGTTACATATGAAACTTTATTCCCAAAAGCTGGGTGATTGAGGGGCTGACATGTCCAAGATGTGCTACAAAGATATTGGCAATGACCTTCCAAGCTGCCCTTGGAAGTCCTGACCCTCAGTAGGCCTAAGAGATAGGTCCCACAATCCTCCTTTTATTTCATCATGAAACATTCCTCTCTGTTCCCCTGGCTGTAACTCCCTGCTGGCATGGGTGTGAGAAAGAGGATGATGATAATGATGATGATACCTCTACACTATTAAATTTGGAGAAGATTCTAGATAAGGAACGTGTGTCATCTTTAGAAATATACCTGTAGGTTGCCGATATTGCCTGATCCCTTGCCCTGGGTACCTAGTGTACCAAGGAACTTGTATAGCAATTTACAGAGCCAAGAAGCTCTTCATTGTCTTGGAAGGCTGTGCCCCTTGTAGCACTTCAGGACTGGAGAAGACACTGGCTTCATTGTCCTCCTCATCACTCCAAGCACTTTATTAGAAGTAGGGATTTGTGGAGGATTTAAATTCACATCAAATTTCAATTCTCGTTCTTTGGGTTATATGAAGCATGCATAATACATAATACCCTGTGAGCTCTAGATTTACTTAAACCTCAAAACTAGAGATGGAATGAAATATGCATGAGATTGAGCACAGCAAAGAATCATGTGGCATTAATTGCACATATTCATGGTCTTTTTTAAATAAAACCTGAAGTGTAATTAGTTCAGCTTTATGATTGTTGCCTCTCCAGATGCACTGTGTAGATGTGGGAAAGGCTGGATGCCATCACTGGCAAGCATGTCAGTGCTTTTCTCCAAGACAAGAGCTTGTAGTTCCTTATCTTTGCAGACTTAGGTCTGTAAAAGAAAGTGCTAAAATGTCCATAGTGTGATGCTCAGTAAAAGTATTACCTGGCACATTTCTTTTCAAATACACACATTTCAGTATCTGCTAAATATTAGGAGCTGCAGTGTTCTGGACTTGAGTTGGCATTTCCTTCTGAGTTGGGCCACTCCTCCCTGACTGTGACTGAGATGAGCAGAGGATGTTGTCAGGTGCTGATGCTGTGAGATACTGATGCTGGCTGTATGATTTCCTAGGGTCCCTTCTCCAGAAGGACGTGCTGCGTAGACCACTGGGATTGTCACAGTTGTTTACCAGCACACCATATCTGTCTTTCATATCTCCTTAATTTTCCTCCTTGGATATTTTCCCTATATCTTCTCTGATGTGTCTCAGCATGCTGTCATAGAATCTTAACCTCACAGTATAGAATTAACGGACAATGCAGGCACTAGCAGCCCAGAGCCCACACATACCTCATAAGACCAGCAAATTGATGAAAGAAATGAATTAGCAACCTGTGCTCCTATGGATGCTTTTTCTAGTCTACCACCTTTCAGTGAATTAAAACACAGACATTTGAAACCTGTATTATTTCCATGTGACTAACATTCCATATGATACACCTTTAAACAGATTTAAGTAGAATCCCAGGGTGGTATAACCATCACCACAATGTGCTTTAGAACATGTTATATCATCCCAAGAAGAAACCTGGTTCCCATTGGCCATTACCCACAAAGACTCTTTCCTGTGGCCCCTGGCCTGGTTCTGCAGACTTGCATGGTCCCAGTATTCCATATCGACGAGTTTATGTACTGCGTGGTCTGTAGCTGGCTTCTCTTCTGTTTGTACAGTTAAACCATGCTAGAGCCTATAACGACAGTATTTTAAAACAAGGAAGAAAACTTAATTATCATGCTCCTCCAGTTTGCAGGCAAGATAAATCTGGGCCCCAGGGGATGACTTCACTGCCAAGTGGACAAGGGCACCAATCAAAGCCTTCCAAACTCGTTCCTCCTGGCAGATTTCCTCAGGATTCCTGGTATGAGAAAATGCTGTTGGGCAAACTGGCAGAGTGACATCCCTCTTACCTAGCATTTCCTTTCTCGGCTTTGCAGCGCTGTTGTTGTCCCTGTTTGCACAGTCAGTGGCATTCTGAGTTGCCACTTCTAGTCTGTGAATGGTATGGACGCCAGATGCCTGAGTGGGGTCCCCAGGGTTTCACTCTGCTGGCAATACACACACAGACACAGCGCCAATGTGCAACGGTCTTAAAGAATGCAGGATGAGTATCTTTGAACAGAAATGCTTAGACTAGAAATTTTCTTGATTTTAGATTTTTTTACGGATCCCCACGACAAGTGTTCTGCCCACTGAGCCCTCTCCTCAGCTCATCATCTGTTTTTTGTTTTGTTTTGTTTTTGTTTTTTTTAAATCACATCCCATGAAGTCAGGTGTGGACATTTCTATTTCTGATGTATATTGGTTTTCAAGTTCAGATTCTGAAGCATTTATTTCAGTTTTCAGATTTTTGGATAAGGACTCTCAACCTGAGTCTCTTCATATTTTCTGGTCATCTTTAACACCAAACAGGAGGTACTAATGTAAAGTAACAGTGTTGGAACAGCACTTAGATTTAGGTTACTGTCATCAGTGTTGTGTGTGAGACAGAGACAAAGACAGAGAGACAGACAGACAGAGACACGCAGACAGACTGTGTGTGGTGTGTTTTAGGTGTAATTGCCAGCACAGGCACATGAGGAGGCAAGAGACTGGAATCCAGAGTCATTGGATTTCTAACTTAAACAAATATAGTCTCAGTCATTATCATTTAAAAAAAAAATAGTTCTTCCATGTTGCTTCCTAGTTCTTTGACACCAGGGTCAAAACCATCGGTGGGATAAAGTAAGCAAGTTGTAGCAGAGTAAAATCGTGTAAAGATAGTTAAATGTGGGAAAGGAGGCAAGCAAGTGTCTGCAGTATGATGGATGGGCTGTTAAAGCCAGGATCCACTTTCTTGCAAGCATCAAAGGTGACCCAGCAAACTAAAACAACCAAACCTTTGTTAACCCTGTTCCACCACGTTAACATATCTTATGTCAGTCTTACCATTTACATGGAACTTTTAAAAGAATGTGCGTGACATGTTAAAGAAAAGTATATATAGAGTTTGATACTGTTTTATAAACCAAAACATTTACATACCAGGCATCCAAATCAAGTACCAAAATCCTCCACACCCAGTGTATTGGTTAATTTTATGTTAACTTACCACAAGCTGTGAGTTAAGAAAATGTGAAGATCCTATAGGCAAATCTGTAGTGCATGACTGATGTGGGATGGCTGAGCCTCTGTGTCACCCTGCACTGGGGGCCGTGGGTTCTATAAGGAGACAAGTTGAACAAGCCATGGGGAGCAAGTCAGCAGTAAGCAGCACCCCTCCAAGGCCTCTGCTTCAGTTCCTACCTCCAGGTTTCTTCCTTGAGTTTCTACCCTGACTTTCCTTCATGATCAACAGTAATTGAGACCTGTAAGCTGAAATAAATCTTCTCCCTCCAAGTTGCCATGGTCATGGTGTTTATCAGCAGTAGAAACATCACAAGCAGTGTTCTGACTTTGAACAGTATAAAGAGTTTTAGCTAGGTCTTATGTTTTCTTTAAATAGGGTCATACAGAATACACTCTTCTGTATCTTGTTGTCATTGTCATTGTTGGATACAGGAGAGTGAACCCAGGACACTATGCATGCTTAATATGGACTCAGTAACTGAGCTATGGCTTAGTCACCCTGGGCATTTTCTTTCACTCAGTATTGCTAATGAGATTCATCCAGATACTAAGAAGACTTTAGATCTCTCATTGTCATTGCTGAATAATATTCCACTGTAAGGCTATACTACAATTTTATTTTGCCATTCTTTTGTTGGTGAACAGTTGGGTAAATTGTAGGCTGTTTGTATAATAGATTAGGAGTATCTAAATGAATTTTTTGGTTCAACCTTCCTGGAGAGTTTGTTCCAAAGGCTGCAGTTGCTGCATTATAAAATGTGCTTTAGTAGATTCTTGGAGTGTGACAAAGTCATTGCACCAAGTCATAATAGATCCCTACCAGAAAAGTAAGGTTTCTGGTTGCCTACTGTTCTTATTGCTGAAAGAACTGGAATTGGCACAGGACGCCCCAAGACTAACTTCTCAGCACAGAAGAGATGTGTTTGCCTCAGAGGACAAAGGGCACTAAGACAAGAGACAGAGGATGAGGGAGGAGAGGAAAGGAACAAGGGAGAGGGGACAGGGATATTTGTCCCAGAGGGACAAAGGACTGCCTCAGGATAGAGAGGAGACAGACTTGGCCGTTAGGCAAATGGCAGTTTATAAAGAGAAACTGTGTCAGGATGAGGTATTTAATTTTGATTTTACATGGTAATTAGGTGAGCCAAAGGGGGCTTTTGATTGTTGGGCTTCAATACTTGGACCTTGGTAGTCAGCCTCAGAAGGAAGAAGTGGCCAAATAAGGGAATGAACCTTAGTGACTAGGTTTAGGAATGCAATCTAACGGTGTAGCAAGGGAGAGGGAATGGGGGAGCAGAGTAAAGGGTAAAGCCTGTTGGCACCGCTTTTGCCGTGCTCAGGCCTGCAGAGCCCTTCAGTGGCCACTGGAGTTTTCCTCATTATTTTAGCTGTTGCAGCAAAGGTGTGGCTGGGTGTACACACATGTGGGCATCACTCTTTGGGCACCGTTGCATACACTGTTAGTCTATAGTTACTGAAATAGAAATTAAGAAAAAGAAAAAAACTTTAACTGTGAAAACAAAATGACTCAATTTGATATATTTTTTCTGCATATCAAATGATATATTTTGGCAGCTAAATCTCTTTCCTTTAAATCAGAATGAACAGACTGATTTATTAAGCAGACATATATCAACATTATGCATGTATGTATGGATGCCTATGTTTATATAAATATGCACATTTGCACATATACAGCTCATTTCACACAGAATTTCAAGTGTCTACTCTATGCTAAGTCCTGAACTACCACCACAGAAGGCAACACTGCCCAGTGTTTCCATGTAGATTTCTTTTTATTCTGTTGAATCAATACTGAGATTTTCACAGTTGTTACAGGAGAAGTTCAAACTTGGAGAACTATATCAGATTGACTACTCTAGTGTGCTAGGGACCTAATCCAGAATTTGTTCTCATCTTACTGTGACTACATGTGTCTCCAGCTAGCCACAGTCCCTAGCAGTAAAGTCCCCCAGCAGCGGTCCCCACTATAGGGACTACAAGAAAAGAAAACTGACTGCTTCCTGCCCATAACCTTGCCAGCCCCTTCCAACTCTGGGGCCTTCTTCTCTAAGGTCAGAATCTAAACAAATCAACCTACATTAGCCTGGCCTTCCCTTCTAAGCTGCCCGCAATGGAAAGCGCATCTCCCAGCACACACCTGCCCCCAAACAAATACCCTTCCTAGTCAAGTCCCCACCGCTGCTTCAGAGGGAGGAAGACTGAGCACAGTGCTCTCAAGGTGCCAGATTTTACATTTTCTTTATTCAAAGGGAGAATGGAGACAGAGTTACAGAGAAAGTCCCATCAAAATCTAAGCCCAAATATAGAGCCAAAAGGCCTCTGGGAGAAACTTCATTTGGTTTTGCTAAGAATTAGAGGTGGAAAAGCTGAAGTTAACTGCCCCCACACCACTTATTTTGTTTGTTTGTTTGGTGTTTTGTTTGAGCCAGGGTCTCATTATACAATTCAGACTGATTTTGAACGTGACAGACTCCTGCCTCAGCTACCCCTGAGGAATTACAGACATTCGTCACCATGACTGCTTGTACTACTGAACAAAGAGCAATGTCCCTTACCAAGGTAGAAAAAAATAAAGAGAATGGGTATATTTATTCAGTGAGATGCAGTTTGATTTTACAAATTGATTTTTCCATGTTGTATCTTGTTCTTTTTTTAAATATTAATTTTCAGAGATTGCTCTACAATTCTCAAAGGAGAGTCCTTTCTTCCTGGGAACGTAAAAACCTGGCAGACATTCTCACAGAAACCGTTAAGGACTGCCTAGCACAGTCTTCAGACAAAATGTTTAGTGCATATTAAATGCTTTCAAAAGTACCCAGGGCTAGCTTATCATTGATGATGCCACCTACCTACATCCTCCCGAAGAACCTCCCATTATTTCCAGGGATACAGAAAGCCAGGCAGGGTCCCTTCAGCATTGGTGAGCTCCTTGGTCATTTATTGCTGCTGAGACAAGCAGCCCAACGGATAGATAGCTCATGCCCACAAACCAAGAACTTCGAAGGCAGATCAGGGGCTGAAGGTCAGTGTGAGCTAGGCTTCATGAAACCCTGCCTCAAAAAGCAAGAGAAAAAGAAAAGGAAAAAGATGTACAATTTGTTCATTTCCTCAGATCATATTTATTCCAAATCACAGTAAGAGTTGTTTTATACAGCATTTACTTAGTAAAAGCAGGAATGGAGAGACCGTCTTAGTCTTCTCTGGCTTCAGACCTCCAGTGGCTTACAAATTTGGCAACAGCTATATAAACAAAAGTGTAAAAATTTCCATCTAAGTCCCTGCAATACAGTAACATGCCCAAGTGGCTTTTCAAAAGACATATGTGAGCAGCCACTTGGTGACAAGAACTTAGAGCAGTCTTTTGTTACTAAGCTCTAGGAAGACTTCTACTTCAGTAACATGAAAACCACGTTTCCTTCACACCCATCCCAGATTATTTTAACAATAAATCCAGAATTTCATTGTACTGTTATTCATGTAGAGGTCCACTCATTACCAAAGGCTGGCTGTCTTGCAGTATCATCTGTAGTAAATGACAGAGCTTTTATTAGATTTGTGGTCTACTTATTCTGAAGTCCATTTCATTCTAAATCTTCATCGATATTCATGAGCTAGAGCTAAATGAGCTTCTTCACGCTGATGGCCATGCTGCAGGATAGTGTACCAGCACCTAGTCAAAGGTAAAAATGAGGTCATTTCAGCATCCCACTAAACAAAATAGAAACCACTGTTGATCAGGAGTCACTCACTTCCCAGCAGTTAATAATAACAGGTGGCAGCCTTGGGCAGGCAGAGTGCCTGTTTGTGACTTAATTAGCATCACGTGATCTGGCCTTATGTTGGGAGGCTGTGATTCACAGAATCTGCTTTCACCTGTTGCTCTTTTCCGAGTAGGCCGCTAAATCCAGAGAGCTTAGTGTGCAGTCTGCCCTGCTGTTGGCTGGGGGATGTTTTCCAGAATCATTGTGGGATTCGTGAATGAGCAAAAATGAGCAGCCTACAGAAGACTTCCTGTGGGCTGAGCAGCCTGGAAGCCTGTCACATCTCCTTGGACCTTTCCTTGGGTTCCAGAAGCTGATGGCCAAACATCTGATGTATCTCCCTCCAACACACTCCAGTCTCCTGTCCGTGGCAAGTCAGCTTTTCCTTCCTTTTCTTGCTTCCAGTTCATCTGATTCCTTGCAGTTCTGCCCAAAACGAGAGGCATAGACAGGAGAGGTGGAGTGGTAGATTCCTTCTCCTTCATCCACAGGTGAGCACTCAGTTTTAGAAACATACATGATGCTCATGCCCAGGCCTCTGCCACTTTGCCCATCCATACTCATCTGCTTACTTACACCTTCATTCGCATCAGGGTGTGCTAGCAATTGTAGAGCTGTGAAAAACATGTGGCACCCACAGCAAAACACAGCAGGAAAAGTTCTCCAGGGGCAAGGCAACCCTAGAAGGCAGGAAAAGCAACAGGAGGTAGAATTGGGAGCAAATTGGAACATATTGTGCTAAATTACTCAGAAATGTGGCTTTAGAGAACAAGAAAATGAGGGTGTCTCTGGAGGCCACAGGACAGAGATATTCCTGGAATATCTGTGCTTTTCCAGCACTGAGGTACCTCAGTCCCCAGGGCCTCTGTAAGCAGGGAAATTAACTGGAGTAAGACTCAGGAGGAATGAACCTTTGTCCCTAATAGGGAACAGCAACAAAAACTGATCATTGTAACCCGCTCAAACCCACAACACTGAGGAAATAAAGCAAAACGATAGCATCCTGCCCCGGTGCAAGTCATCCACATGTGCTGGGGAGAAAGCCCGCTGGGTTGTAACTAGCCTTGAATGCTTTTATTAGAAAACAACGATAACTGAAAATACAGCTATGAATATGGACTATTGTTCGGTTTGCTTCTTTGACATGGGGGGATTGGAGTTTGTGAGCCTCCTGTCTCTGCTCCCCCCCCCCCCACCAGCCAGCTGGGAAGTGGCTTAACGAGAGCAGACAAGCATGGAAAGATGGGAGCAGAGCCGAAGTCAATCGGGTTTCACTGGACAAAACGTAGGGCTGATCCATGCAACCTAAAAGGCAGTTATGTGATGAGCAAGGGTCCGTAAAGCAGGAGGAATGAGTTGTGTCACAGCCAGAGAGGGGAATATTTTAAATCAAAAGTAAATACTGTGTGCAAGTTTATGCCAATATATTTGAAAATCTTACACATAATGGACACTTGTGAGAAAATATTTAAAATGTTGTTATAGCATGGGGGGTATAGTGTTTGTCTACCTTTACAAAGCCCTAGGTTCAATCCCCGTAATCACACACACACACACACACACACACACACACACACACACACACACACAGCAAAAGCAAACCAAAACAACAGAAAAACTGAGTTATGTCGAAGTTGGAAACCCTTAATCACATGAATAATCACACTGTGCAGAATATATTGAAAGGGTGGTGATGTATTTAATAACCTCTTTCACTGGCAAATATTTAACAGAACAACATAGGGGCAGAAAGGTCCATTGGGGCCCAGGGTTAGAGTCTCAGGCCCTCTGGCAAGGAAGGTGTGGCTGGGGCTCTTCACACCTGCAAGGACCACACAGAGTGCACCCAGAAGCAGAAGTGACCATCATTGTGAAGGCTGCCCCCCAACAACCCACTTGTGCTAGCTAGGGCCACAGTCCCAAGGTTCTACAACCTCCCCAAATGGCAATACCAATTAGATACTAAATGTTCAAACAAGCCTATAAGGTCATTTCACACCCAAATCATAGTAAGTATTAGAAATCTGACCCAAAGAAAGGCATAAGACCCAAGGCTTGTCACTTCAAGGAACAGGTGAGTCCAATGTTTCAGAGTATTAAGATCCCAACTAAACTTTCCAACCTCAGTTTGCCAAAGAACAGTCTAAGAAAATGTAAATCAGATAAGGGTGGCCCAAACAAGAATCTTCTTAAATGGACATCATAAAGACACAGAACTTAGAAGATTGCAATCCCTATACATAGAAATAACTCAACATTCATTGAGTGCCACTGTAGGTTACCGGCATGGCTAGTTGCTTCACTGGTATAGTCACACTTAATCCTTCGCCTCATCCCAGGTCTGTGGCTAAGAGAGGCAGGACTCCTGAGATACAACAGTTTCAGATGATCAGCCTTGAACTGGTGGTTAAATCACTTTCCTCAAATCCTAATTTTTATCAATGTGTGATAGATTTTTTTTCTTTATTTTATTTTATTTTATTTTATTTTATTCAGTTCTACATATCAGCCACGGGTTCCCGTATTCTCCCCCCTCCCACTCCCTCCCCTTACCCCCAGCTCACCCCCCATTCCCACCTCCTCCAGGGCAAATCGTCCCCCGAGGACTGCGATCAACCTGGTAGACTCAGTCCAGGCAGGTCCAGTCCCTTCCTCCCAGACTGAGCCAAGAGTCCCTGCATAAGCTCCAGGTTTCAAACAGCCAACTCATGCAATGAGCACAGGTCTTGGTCACACTGCCTAGTTGCCTCCCAAACTGATCAAGCCAATCAACTGTCTCACTTATTCAGAGGGCCTGATCCAGCTGGGGGCCCCTCAGCCTTTGGTTCATAGTTCATGTGTTTCCATTCATTTGGCTATTTTTTTTTCAATAATTGAGTAAAACCGAAATTTATTATAAGCCACAATCGTCCTAGGGACCTCCATGCTATATATATAGCCTCTATGGTTCTATGGGTTGTGGTCTCATTGTTCTTTATTTTATATCTAGAATCCACTTATGAGTGAGTACATACCATGACTGTCTTTCTGGGTTTGGATTACCTCACCCAGGATGATTTTTTCCAGTTCCATCCATTTGCCTGCAAATTTCATGCTTTCATTGTTTTTCTCTACTGAGTAGTACTCCATTGTGTATATGTACCACATTTTTTCCATCCATTCTTCCGTTTATGGGCATCTGGGTTGTTTCCAGGTTCTGGCTATTACAAATAGTGCTGCTATGAACATAGCTGAGCATGTATCTTTATGGTATGAATCAGCATTCCTTGGGTATATGCCCAAGAGTGGGATGGCTGGGTCTTGAGGTAGTTCAATTCCTAATTTTCTGAGAAACCGCCATACTGATTTCCACAGTGGTTGTACAAGTTTACATTCCCACCAACAGTGGAGGAGTGTTCCCTTTGCTCCACATCCTCTCCAACATTGGCTGTCATTGGTGTTTTTGATCGTAGCCATTCTGACAGGTGTAAGGTGGTACCTCAGAGTCGTTTTGATTTGCATTTCTCTGATGATTAAGGATGTTGAGCATTTCTTTAAATGTCTTTCAGCCATTTGTAGTTCTTGTTTTGTGAATTCTCTGTTTAGCTCTTTAGCCCATTTTTTAATTAGACGGTTCAGTATTTTGATGTCTAGTTTCTTGAGTTCTTTATATATTGTGGAGATCAATCCTCTGTCAGATGTGGGGTTGGTGAAGATCTTTTCCCATTCTGTTGACTGTCTTTTTGTCTTATTAACTGTGTCTTTTGCCCTGCAAAAGCTTCTCAATTTCGAGAGGTCCCATTTATTAATTGTGCTCAGGGTCTGTGCTGTTGGTGTTTTATTTAGGAAATGGTCTCCGGTGCCAATGCGTTCAAGAGTGCTTCCTACTTTCTTTTCTATTAAGTTTAGTGTAACTGGATTTATGTTCAGGTCTTTGATCCACTTGGACTTGAGTTTTGTGCATGGTGACAGATATGGATCTATTTGTAATCTTTTACATATTGACATCCAGTTATGCCAGCACCATTTGTTGAAGATACTTTCTTTTTTCCATTGTATAGTTTTGGCTCCTTTGTCAAAAACCAGGTGTTCATATGTGCATGGATTAATGTCACGGTCTTCAATTCGATTCCATTGGTCTGTATGTCGATTTTTATACCAGTACCAAGCTGTTTTTATTGCTATAGCTCTATAGTAGAGTTTGAGGTCAGGGATGGTGATGCCTCCAAAGGTTGCTTTATCGTATAGGATTCTTTTAGCTATCCTGGGTCTTTTGTTTTTCCATATGAAGTTGAGTATTTTTCTTTCCAAGTCTGTGAAGAATTGTGTTGGGATTTTGATGGGGATTGCATTGAATCTGTAGATTGCTTTTGGTAAGATTGCCATTTTTACTATGTTAATCCTACCTACCCATGAGCATGGTAGATCCTTCCATTTTCTGATATCTTCTTCAATTTCTTTCTTTAGAGATTTAAAGTTCTTATCAAAAAGGTCCTTCACTTGTTTATTTAGTGTTATCCAAGGTATTTTATATTATTTGTGGCTATTGTAAAGGGTGATGTTTCTCTGACTTCTTTCTCAGCCCTTTTATCATTTGTGTATAGGAGGGCTACTGATTTTTTTTGAGTTGATCTTGTATCCTGCCACTTTACTGAAGGAGTTTATCAGCTGTAGGAGTTCCCTGGTAGAGTTTTTGGGGTCACTTATGTATACTATCATATCATCTGCAAATAGTGAAAGTTTGACTTCTTCCTTGCCAATTTGTATCCCTTTGATCTCCTTTTGTTGTCTTATTGCTCTAGCTAGAACTTCTAGTACTATATTGAACAAATATGGGGAGAGTGGACAGCCTTGTCTTGTTCCTGAATTTAGTGATATCACTTTGAGTTTCTCTCCATTTAATTTGATGTTTGCTGTTGGCTTGCTATAGATTCCTTTTATTATGTTTAGAAATGTTCCTTGTATTCCTGATTTTTCTAAGACCTTTATCATGAAGGGGTGTTGGATTTTGTCAAAGGCTTTTTCAGCATCTAAGGAGATGATCATGTGGTTTTTTTTTCTTTCAGTTTGTTTATATGGTGTATTACATTGACTGATTTTCGTATGTTGAACCATCCTTGCATCCCTGGGATGAATCCTACTTGGTTGTGATGGATGATTGTTTTGATGTATTCTTGGATTCAGTTTGTCAATATTTTGTTGAGTATTTTTGCATCAATGTTCATGAGGGAGATTGGTCTGTAGTTCTCTTTGTTGCATCTTTGTGTGGTTTGGGTATCAGGGTAATTGTAGCCTCATAAAAAGAGTTTGGTAGTGTTCCTTCTGTTTCTATTGCATGGAACAATTTGAAGAGTATTGGTATTAGTTCTTCTTTGAAAGTCTGGTAGGTTTCTGCACTGGAAACATCTGGTCCTGGGCTTTTTTTGATTGGGAGACTTTTGATGACTGTTTCTATTTCTTTAGGGGTTATTGGTCTATTTAAATGGTTTATCTGGTCTTGATTTAAATTTGGCATGTGGTATTTATCCAGAAAATTGTCCATTTCTTCCTGGTTTTCCATTTTCGTGGAGTACAGGTTTTTGAAGTATGATCTGATAATTCTGTGGATTTCCTCATTGTCTGTTGTTATGTCTCCCTTTTCATTTCTGATTTTGTGAATTTGGGTGCTCTCTCTTTGCCTTTTGGTTAATTCGGCTAGGGGTTTGTCTATCTTGTTGATTTTTTCAAAGAACCAACTCTTTGTTTTATTGATTTTTTGTATTGTTCTCTTGTTTTCTATTTTGTTGATTTCAGCCCTCAATTTGACTATTTCCTGGCGTCTATTTCTCCTGAGTGAGTTTGTTTCTTTTTGTTCTAGAGCTTTCAGTTGTGCTGTTAAATCATTCTATGGGATTGCTCCATCTTCTTTATGTGTGCATTTAGAGCTATGAATTTTCCTCTTAGCAGTGCTTTCATAGTGTCCTATAAGTTTGGGTATTTTGTACTTTCATTTTCATTGAATTCTAGGATCTCTTTAATTTCTTTCTTTATTTCTTCCTTGACCCATTGATGTTTCAGGTGGGCATTATTCAGTTTCCATGAGTTTGTGGGTTTTCTATAATTTTTGTTGTTGTTGAGGTCTAACTTTAAGGCATGGTGGTCTGATAAGATACAGGAGGTTATTCCAATTTTTTTGTATCTGTTGAGATTTGTTTAGTGTCCAAGCATGTGGTCAATTTTTGAGAAGGTTCCATGGGGTGCTGAGAAGAAGGTATATTCTTTTGTGTTAGGATGGAATATTCTGTAGATATCTATTAGTTCCATTTGAGTCATAACATCTGTTAGGTCCTTTATTTCTTTGTTAAGTTTCAGTCTGGTAGATCTATCTTTTGGTGAGAGTGGTGTGTTAAAATCTCCCACTACTAATGTGTGGGGTTTGATGTGTGTTTTAAACTTTAGTAGTGTTTCTTTTATGAATGTGGGTGCTTTTGTATTTGGAGCATAAATGTTTAGAATCGAGACTTCATCTTGGTAGATTTTTCCCTTGATAAATATGTAATGTCCATCCTGATCTCTTTTGATTGATTTTAGTTTGAAATCTATTTTATTAGATATTAGGATAGCTACACCAGCTTGTTTCTTAGGTCCATTTGCTTGGAAAGCCTTTTCCCAGCCCTTTACTTGGAGGTAGTGTCTGTCTTTGAAGTTAAGGTGTGTTTCTTGTATGCAGCAGATGGATGGGTCCTGTTTTCTTATCCATTCTGTTAGCCTGTGTCTTTTTATAGGTGAGTTGAGACCATTCATATTGATGGATATTAATGACCAGTGATTGTTAATTCCTGTTATTTTTTGTGGTTGTGTTGTGTTGTCCTTCTGTGGTGTATGTTGGTGTGGGATTATCTATTGCTTGATTTTTCATGGATGTGTTTAGCTTCTTTGGGTTGGATTTTCCCTTCTAGTGCTTTCTGTAGGGCTGGGTTTGTGGACAGGTATTGATTAAATCTGGTTTTATCCTGGAATATTTTGTTTACTCCGCCAATGGTGATTGAGAGTTTTGCTGGGTATAATAGTCTGGGTTGGCATCCGTGGTCTCTTAGTGTCTGCATGAGATTTGTCCATGATCTTCTAGCTTTCATAGTCTCCATTGAGTAGTCTGGTGTTATTCTGATGGGTTTGCCTTTATATGTTACTTGGCCTTTTTCCTTTGCGGCTCTTAATATTTTTTCTTTGTTCTGTGTGTTTAGTGTTTTGATTATTATGTGGCGAGGGGACTTTTTTTTTTTTGGATCCAGCCTATTCGGTGTTCTGTAACCTTCTTGTATCTTCATAGGTATTTCTTTCTTTAGGTTAGGAAAGTTTTCTTCTATGATTTTGTTGAATATATTTTCTGTGCCTTTGAGTTGGTATTCTTTCCTTCTTCTATCCCTATTATTCTTAGGTTTGGTCTTTTCATGGTGTCCCAAATTTCCTGGACGTTTTGTGTTACGACTTTTTTGTCTTTAGTGTTTTCTTTGACTGACGAATCTATTTTCTCTATTGTGCTTTCAGTGTCAGAGATTCTCTGTTCCATCTCTTGCAATCAGTTGGTTATGCTTGTTTCTGTAGTTCCTGTTCGTTTAGTCAGGATTTCTATTTCTAGCATTCCCTCAGCATGTGTTTTCTTTATTGTCTCAAATTCATTTTTCAGATCTTGGAATGTTTCTTTCATCTGTTTAATTGCTTTTTCTTCATTTTCTTTGATTTCTTCCCATTTTTTGTTCGTTTTTTCTTCTATTTCTTTTTTTTTTTTTAAAAAAAAAGATTTATTTTACTTATTATGTAAAGAGTGTTCTTTCTGCAAGTTTGCCATATGCCAGAAGAGGGCACCAGATCTCATTACTGATGGTTGTGAGCCACCATGTGGTTGCTGGGAATTGAACTCAGGACCTCTGGAAGAGCAGACAGTGCTCTTAACCGCTGAGCCATCTCTCCAGCCCTTCTTCTATTTCTTTAAGGGAATTTTTTATTTCTCTTTAATGTAGTTTTTCATTTCCTCTTTAAGGAAAGTTTTTATTTCCTCTTTGAGGGAATGTTTTATTTCTTCTTTAAGGGCCTCTATCATCTTCTTAAAGTCATTTTTAGGGTTGATTTCTTCTGTTTCTTCTGTCTTGGTATGTTCAGGTCTTGCAGGTGTAGAATCACTAAGTTCTGATGTTGCCATATAGGTCTTTATGTTGTTGCCTGTATTTTTGCACTGGCATCTACTCATCTCTTCCTCTGTGCGGTGCAGGTGGTATCTGTGTCTGAGAGTGCCTCTCTTGTTCTAATTTTTAGTCTTGGTTTAGTAGGAGTTCTTGGTTAAATTGGGTCTATTGGGCTATTTCTTCAGGGGCAGCTGATCTCAGTCGGTGAAGTATATACTTATGATTCTGGTGATCTGGTTTGGTGGCTGGGCAGCACCTTCTTCTGTGTTCCCAGGTCACGTTTTGTTCATTCGTCAACTCCTCAGCTGATCTTGTTTCTTCAGACTTCCAACTGTAGGCATCTGAATCCTCTCCCAGATGGGTTTCAGCTGAGCAGGGTAGTCTCACCAACACCTCCAAGTTGTTGGGTTTTGGAGGATCAGCAGCTGGGCCCTGGGTTGTCCTCAGACGGAGTGTTCAGATTCATTCTGTTTCTGTCTCATGGAGATAGCTTCTTCCCTGGGTGTTGGGGTTAGAGGCGTCCCTGTTCCAAGCTGCGTCTGCTTGTCTCTGTCACCGGGCCTGTCTACCTCTGCGGTCCGCCGCTGGGCCTGCATGTCCCTGTCAGCTGCCTCTGGGTCTGTCTGCCTCTGCGGGCTGCCGCCGGGCCTGTATGTCTCTGCGGGCTGCCGCTGCGGGCCTACCTACCTCTGCTTGTCACTGCTGCCAGGCCCGTCTACCTCTGCAGGCCGCCACCGGGCCTGTATGTCCCTGTCGACCGCCGCCGGGCCCGTCTACCTCTGCTTGTCTCTGCCCGCATGGCTTGTTTACCTCTGTGGGCCTCTGCTGGGCCTGTATGTCTCTGCCAGCTGCCACCGGGCCTGAATGTCCCTGTTGGCTGCCGCTGCTGGGCCCGTCTACCGTGATCGATTTTTAATTTTTTTACTTTTTATAAATCTGACAGGTAAAATGTGATCCCTGGCTTTAAATTATTTCTTATATGTGAATCACATTTTTTTCTTTTGTATCAGGAATTCTTAGGAAATGCTTTAGTGCACACATTTCTCTTCCCTAACGGGCTCATCCTGACGGGTGCTTGTTCAGCTGTTTGGACACTCTGCTGGGGTGCCAGGAGCCTTTTAAATGTGGCAAAACTAACCTTCTTTTATAGGTGATTTAGTTACACACAACTGCCATTTATATGGGAAAAGTAGGATAAAAGTATGATTCTTCCCGCTTATTTACCAGCATTCACAGACATTTGGTTCCCTAAAGTCTTCTAGAAATAATGAGTGAAATATTTTAGTATTATTCAGTGCATTAAATGTGTATTTTTAAAATTTTCATGTGCACGCGTGTTTGGCTTGCA
This sequence comes from Peromyscus leucopus, assembly GCF_004664715.2. NCBI lineage: Eukaryota > Metazoa > Chordata > Mammalia > Rodentia > Cricetidae > Peromyscus > Peromyscus leucopus. The sequence goes on along the minus strand of NC_051064.1, from coordinate 29,253,655 downwards.
TGTATGTCTACACCCTATGTGTGTGCCTAGTGCCCTCAGAGAGTAAAAGAGGGCACTGGGTCCCCTGGAGTTGGAATTACAGGTGATTATGAGCCATCCTGTGGGTGCTGGGGCTTGAACCAGGTCCTCTGAAAGAGTAGCCCATGCTCTTAGCCACTGAGCCACCTCCCCAGCCCCACTAATATTATTTATACTTCAATTTACCCATTCTTGGCCAGCAGCAGCCTTGTTTGTATTTATCTCTTGTGAATCAGAAATTTAGCGTTTACATATAACCAATCTGCCTTTTATTACATACAGTCATTGGGAAATATTAAGCATGTTTACTATTTAGATCAAAACATTTTAATTATAAAATACTACCCAGCTATCAAAAATGAATGTGAAAAGCTATACCAACCTTCAAAGAACACTTTTGAGGCATTTTAAAAATAAAAGTAATTAAGGAGTGACCCTTGGTGGTAGAGTGTTTGGAGGTGTCAGGCTTAATTCCCAGCTCCAGAACAAAGGTTATATCATCCTAAACATATGTGTGAGAAATAAGTTTGAGGTCAAAAGGAAAAGACCACCACTTCAATTAAAGTGTCTCCACAAATAAAACTTGAATTATCAGAACTATGTACTGCATTCAAAAGCAGAAGAGCAAGCACTAGGGCAAGACAGCACTTGGTTTTTTTGTTCTAAATCACATGGTGACTGTGCCTTTCCCCTTTGGCCAAGGGCCAACCTCATGGTCTTTTGAGATAAGAACAAGCCCAGAGGAAAAGAAGGGAAGGGGGCAGAGAGTGCAGCAGGCCTCTGTGAAAACAAAGTATACATGCATATCCTCTAATGATATTTAGAGAAGTGTGTTTTAAACTAAAGTTATTTATGTTTTTAAATTCATAGAAATGGCTCTGGAAAGATTCACATTAAAACCTTAATATCACTACTTCTGGGACTAAAAGGCATTAGTGTTTGGGGCAGAAAATGGTTAATGTTACGCATCATGCATTCCTTTTGCATGTGGGATAGTGTTCTTTGAAATCAGTTGCTCTTTTTCAAACTCAAATTTATTACAGTATTTATTTATTATGTGTGCATGTGGGGGGGAAGGGGTGGTCAGAGGACAACTTGCAGGAAGGAGCTCTTTCCTTCTACAACACGGTCCTGGGGTTAAACTCAGATCATCAGGCTTAGCAGCGATGCCTTTATTACCCTAGCCATCTCTCCAGCCCCAAACTCAAGTGTAAATTGTTTTTCCTTTGAATAGACCTTATAGCTATCAATTTCATTTGGTTTCTGTATTTGAGACAAAATAAATGCAAAAACTTGGTTAGAATATCAAAAGACAAAAATGTGGTAATGTTTATAAAAACTTGTAGCTTCCTGGGAAACTGATATTGGGAAAAGAGTGACACTGTATGCATATAGCATGGGAAGTAAGAATATTTATAGGAATGTAATCTCAAATACTTTTGACTAATTGCATGACTATTAACAAACCCCTTATATTCCTTTGGCCTGAGTCTGATGTGGTGGCACACATTATCAATACTTAAGCTCCATGCCAGCCTGGGTTGCTGGTCAAGATCCTGTCTCAAGGCCGGGCATGGCTGTAGATACCCTTAATTCTAGCACTCAAGAGGCAGAGATAGGTTGGTCTTCGTTACTTTGAGGCCAGCCTAGTCTACATAGGACAGCTAGGGTTATGCATAAAGAGCCTTTCTCAACCTTTGCCCCACCAAAAAAAGAAAGATCCTGTCTCAAAACAAAACAATGAAAGAAAAACCTCTCCTAGCCTAAAATTAAGCATTAGACTCTGCTCAATAAAGGTCACTCTTAGAGTATGCGTGCTTTGAGGTGAACATGTCTGTAATGAGCCAATGAGCTGATATGAAAAGGAGAGTTAGATCGGTATCTCAGTGACAAGGTTAAAGGCATACCATGTCACATTGGGGAGATGAGTTATGCCATTTAATCCTTGTTTTTTTCCTCTGAAAGGGGAAGCATTTACAGTCATACTTAAGAGTCGTAGGAAGGGAGAAGTGAAATAACACATATAAGACTTTCTTGTAATATATAACAATATAAAGTATTATTTCTTTTAATCAGTCTTGAAGGCTATGCATCAAATTGGGGCCTTCAAATATAATAGTAGAATAGGTTTTTTTTCTGTATATAGTATAGAAAAGGCCTAGAAAAAGACTGCAGCATAGCAAAAATATAACTATAGCACAACCGTGTTTACCCATGATTTGATGGTCACTGACTAGGTGAGTCACAGATCTTAACTTTGGAACAATCCCTGATACCATCAGTAATTGAATAAGAAAACACCTCGAATGTAGGAGACCCTTCAGAGACTGATCTTGATATGGTTGGGCACTGGCTAACTGTATTAGTTTCTGTTCTATTGCTGTGAAGAGACACCATGGCCAAGAACAGTTATAAAAGAAAGTGTTGGCTTACTGTTTTAGAGGGTAAGAGTCCACAATGGCTGAGCCAACCTATCCTGACAGTTCATGTCAGCTGAGAGTTCATGTCTTGAAAGACAAGGCACGGAGAGCTAACTTTAAATATCAAGTGTCTTTTGAAACCTCAAAGTCTGTACCTAGTGACATGCTTCCAACAAGGCCACACGTTCTAATCCTTCCCAAACATGTCCACCAACCGAGGACCAAGTATTCAAACATATGAGCCTATGAGGGCTATCCTTATTCAAACTACCTTATTCCACTCCCTATCCCCCATAGACTCTTGGCCATATCATAATGCAAAATGCAACTTCAAAAATCTCCCTTGTCTTTTACAGTCTCAACACTGTTTGAAAATTCAAAGTCCAAGTCTTTTTTGAGACTCAAATCAATCTCTTAATTGTAACCCTTGTAAAATCAAAAAGCAAACCACATGCTTCCAACATCTAATGGCACTAAATATACATTACCATTCATAAAGAAAGGAATGAGGACATAGGGAGGAAATACTGGATCAAAGTGAGACCAAAACCTAGCAAGGCAAATTCTAAATCTTGTAGCTCCTTGTCTAATGTCAAAGGGTTAAGCTGGCTCTGCCCTTCCAGCTTTGCTGCCTAAAACACACATTTCTCTTGGGCTTCTTGCACTCCCTGTCTGCAACTCTTGCTGGCAGATGTCTCGTGACTCTGGCATCTCTGATATCTTGGTGTCTCCAGCAAAATCCAGTTTTGTTTTCAGAGTTTCATTCAATGGCCTCTCCGGACCTTCATGCAAGGACGGCCCTGTCCCACATCGCCTGGATTCAAAGGCTTTCCTTAACTATGGAGGAAGATCCCATAACCCCTTTACTCATGTATCCCTTCATAACTCTAAAGCCAGATTCGTGAGGACAATGTTGCCAAGTTCAGTTTCCCACTGATGATGGAGTCTGTCCCGCTTGAATCACATTTGCTGCTTTCCTTTGTTGCTGGTTTTTAGGCCTTTACCTTTTGCAGGTTGGAAGTTTAGTTGTGTGGGGTCATGCCCTGAGGGCACCCTTCCCTTTATTGCAAAGCCTATTTTGCAGTCTCAGCTCTTTCAGCACAAGCCTTGGCTCCAGAATTAAATTTTCTGGTGCTCTTTTTCTCTTCAAACTATATATTTTTTATTTCTTTTCTGCCTTACTTGCTCTTTACATTGTAGACCTGCCTAAGAATGATTACTAATGACATCACAAAGCCAATATTAGGCTTCCTTACAATCTCCTCTCCAATGTAAATTTGTCTATTGCTTTTGCTTTTCAATTTAACATCAAGCAAAATTTTTAGGAAAAGAGCAGAAAACAGTCACATTCTTTGCTAAAATATCACAAGAATGGTCTCTAGCCCAGTTGCTATTGTTGTCATCGGAAACCTCTTGAGCTGGGCTAAGGATGGAGAACAAGACCTCTAAGTGTCTACAGTCCACATGGAACAATAGACCTAATTATGAAGCATATTTTAGTATGTTTCTATTCATCAAAATTGTACAGTTAAATAAGAAACCATCTTCTTGACTCTCCACAATTATGTGTGCCCATAAGATTGAGATGTAATCATGAGATTACATGTACACATTACATGGAAATGCATAGTGAATGGGGAGATATCATAGCTGTTATTAAGGAAGGAATGCAGTTCTTAGGGAAGCAATGAAGTGGCAGATGAGAAAAACACAGACAAGGATTAACTGGTCATTTATAGTCAGTAACCTCATGGCCTTGCCAGGTGGGGCTTCCCATCAAAGAGTCATTCATTTGGTGGGTTGACATTTGAACACTAGTTAACACCTGCTGTATACTCTCACGGCCAATATCATGTATCAGAATCAACCTCAGGAACACTGATATTTATAGCTCCTTTCCCACCTCCTCGTTTTGGTATAGTTATGCTGTGTAGATGTAACCAAGCATCTTACTAAATAAGAAACACAGAACCAAAGTAAAAGAGAAAGCCAAGAGGTCAGAGCTCAGAGCTAAAACCTTACTCTTCCTCCTGCGGTGGTCCTACCTCTCCGAAAGAGACCTACTTCCTGTGTGTTTGTCTTCAATACTGTCTTTCTGTTCTGCCTTCTCATTGGTTGTAAACCCAAACACGTGACTGCCTCATCACTGCCTGTAAGTACAGCCCTCCAGGTCTTAAAGGCGTATGTCTCCAATGCTGGCTGTATCCCTGAACACACAAAGAGATTTACCTAGCTCTGCCTACCAAGTGCTGGGATTAAAGGCGTGCACCACCACCGCCACGCTCTTGCTATGGCTCTAATAGCTCTGACCCCCAGGCAACTTTATTTATTAACATACAATTAAAATCACATTTCAGTACAAATAAAATATCACCATAATGCTGTGTATATAAAGTTTATGTGTGTTTCAAAGCCAATAAAACATTGTTATAATTTTAGTTTTACAAAACTTTTAAAGAAGCCAAGGAAAGAAATAAGAGTAATAATGCATTACTGAGTTTAATTTTTTTAAAAATTAACCTTCTGATTTCAGGAAGCACAGGCAGGATGATGTCTGAGTTTGTGGCAAGTTTGGTCTGGATAGGGAATTCCAGGCCAAGGGGCTACACAGTGAGTCCCTATCTAAAAGGAGGAGGAGGTGGGGGAAGGAAATGAAAGAAAAAAGAAAAAGAAAATTTAACCTCTTACTTACCATTCCTGGGTTTCTTCTTCTCTTGGTCATTTCCATTTCCTTTGCTGCAGCGTCCTGGCCACCTGTCTCCTCTCCGTTATTGTCATGGGTTACCTCTTTAAATGTTAGTCCAACAGAGCAGTTTCATGAATACTGTTTTATTCAATTGCTTTTCTAATCATGTGGAAATAGAAACATATAATCTTTTATCTTTTATCATACTGTCTTTTCTTTATTTAGATAATTATATGGACTGTAGTCCCTGTGTATATATGAGAGTGTGCAAGATTGAGAGCATAAGAGAAAAGAGAGATGATAGATAGGTGATAGATAGATAGATAATAGATATATGGATAGATAATGATTATGATGATGATAGATGATGGATAGATACATAGATAGATACATAGAAAGAAAGAAAGAAAGATAGATAGATAGATACATAGATAGATAGATACATAGATACATAGATACATAGATACATAGAAAGAAAGATAGATAGATGATAGATAGATAGATATATAGATAGATAGATAGATAGATAGATAGATACATACATACATACATACATACATACATACATACATACATACATACATAGATGATAGATAAATAGAGGTTGAGAGATTAATTTACTATCTGGTATCATTTCCTTTGAAGGATGTCCTTTATTTTTCCTGTAAGATACCACTACTTGCATTGAACACTTTTTTTTTTTTTTCTTAACTGGAAATATCTTTGACTTCCATTTTTAAAAGACAGCCTTAGAGAATGTAGGCTTTTTAGTTGACAGTTTTATCTTTCAGCATTTTGAATGTGTTGTTCCACTGTTTCCCGGTCTGTTGTTTGTGACCAATAAAAAATAAAAATAAAAAAATCAGTCGTTAACCTTCTTTTGATTTACTTGTTCATTATGAGTCTTTTTTTCTGCTTTTTTCCTCTTCTCTCTGCATTTTAACTGTGGCTTCTCAGCTTACAGTTGATTGTTCCTGTTGCAAATGTATGTTAGTGGTCTTCATGAATATTAGGAATACAGCAGCCATTATTTCTTCAATTTTTGTTTGTTTGCTTCTTGAGACAGGATGTAGCCCTGGCTATCCTGAAACTCACTGTGTAGACCAGGCTATATTTGAAGTCACATAGATCCATCTACCTCTGCCTCCTGTATGCTGGGACTAGAGGTGTGTGCCACCATGCCCGGCCAAATATTTTTTTTCTGTCCCAGTACTGAAGTTAATTAACACAGGCTGCTATCTTTAGAATCTTTCCATTTCTGCTTGTAATATTTTCTCCTGCCTGGCATCTGGGGACCTGGGTTTCAGTGTTTTCAGTCAATGGCTAGGTGATGGCAGTTGTTCCCTAGTGTGTTGTACAAACAATAGGCTGCATGCTGAACACCTGCTTTCACTTTACGGCTCTGGAATTTTGTTTTTTGTGAGCCAGAATGCCAATATCCCCAGTGCTCAAACAAAATATTGAGACTCCATCGGGCTTCCTGGGCAGAGACAGCACACACTTGTTGCTGGGGAAGTGTTCACTGAGATTAGTCATGACACGGAAAGGGCCAGGGAATCCTGCCCATGGGCCCCTCTCACTTTGCCCAGCCACATCTTTCACCCTTGCAGATGCTATAGATCATGGCCCCATCTGCCTTTTGTGTATTGTTGCTAGTGTCAGGGATGACGAGCTCTGCCTTGATTACCACTACAACACCACCTTCTCTCAATTTCCTCAGTCATTTCCTCCTCCTTTAAAGATGTAGTTCCCTCAGGTAGAACTGAGAAGCCTTTATCTTGAAAGCTTGGAACTTCCTAATAAGAGGGTACCATACACACAGCATATCTCCCTGTAGTTGCATCTCTACTCTGAGAATATGGGTGGACAGCCTAGGTCTTCCCAGCCAGTTCCTCTCACTGTAGAACTTTTTAGATTTTGTTTGTTTATTGTTTTGCCTGTGTATATGTCTTTGCACCACATATGTGCAGTGATAATCTGGTGGGTTGTGAGCCACCATATGGATACTAGGAACCAAACCTGAGATCTCTGTATGCGCAGAAAGTGCTCCTAACCACTAACCTATCTCACCAGTCTCTGTAGAATCTTTACTAGCAATCTAGAGCTTCTATCCTGAGTGTGGGGACTAGAGCATGAAGGGAGCCCTTGTTGTCTTGGCCACAGTCAGTCTTCATTACTTTTCAAAGGCTGTAACAAAACACCATTACCAAGGCAACATAAAAAACAAAGCATTTAATTTCACCATTCCAGAAGGTTAGAGTCCATGACCATCATGGCAGGGAGGATGGCAACAGGCAGGCAGGCATGGTGCAGGGGCATCTGTTGAGAGCTTATTTATATCTGATCCACACATGAGAAACAGACAGGAGAGTGGGGCGGGGGTTGAGCACTAACTGGGAATAGTATGGCCTTTGAAACCTCAAAGCCCACCCCAGTGACTTAACTCCTCTAATAAGGCCGTATCTCCTTACCCCTCCCTGTAAGACAAATGTTCAAAGGTCGTATTAATAAAAAACAAAAACAAACAAACAAAACAACACCCAGAGCCAGATAGTGGGGTAAAAGCTGAAAGATCAGAGAAGCAGAAAGAAGCCAGCCATGCACTTACCGCTAGGAAAGAGCCACTTCCTTTTTTTTTTCTTTTCTTTATTCATTTTTTTATTATTATTTTTTCTTTTACAACACCATTCAGTTCCACATAATAGCCACAGATTCCCCTGTTCTCCCCCTCTCGCCCCCTCCCCCTCCCCCAGCCCACCCCCATTCCCACCTCCTCCAGATCAAGGTCTCCCCGAGGACCGGGATCGACCTAATAGACTCAGTCCAGGCAGGTCCAGTCCCCCCCTCCCAGACCAAGCCAAGCGTCCCTACATAAGTCCCAGGATTCAAACAGCCAACTCATGCAATGAGCCCATGACCCGGCACCACCGCACAGCTGCCTCCCAAACAGATCAAGCCAAATGACTGTCTCACCCATTCAGAGGGCCTGATCCAGTTGGGGGCCCCTCAGCCTTTGGTTCATAGTTCATGTGCTTCCATTCATTTGGTTATTTGTCCCTGTGCTTTATCCAACCTTGGCTTCAACAATTCTCGCTCATATAAACCCTCCTCTTTCTCACTAATTAGACTCCCAGTGCTCCACCAGGGGCCCAGCCGTGGATGTCTGCATCCAGATTCCTCAGTCCTTGGATGGGGTTTATGGCACAACTATCAGGGTGTTTGGCCATCCCATCACCAGAGTACTCACTCATAGGAAGATGCTAGATGTGGAACAAGGATGACTGGACTGCTACTCACATCACCAGTGAGGCTTCCTGGAAAACGGGACCCCAAAAAAGACACGAAGAAATGGATGAGATCTACATGAACAGCCTGGTCATGAGTGGGAGCAATGAAGGGCAACGGTCGAGGGAAAGAGAGTGGGAGATCCTAGCTGGATCAAGAAAAGAGAGGGAGAACAAGGAATAGGAGACCATGGTAAATGAAGACCACATGAGAAGGGGAGGAAGCAGAGAGCTAGGGAGGCCCACGGAGATCAACAAAGATACCCCCCCCCCCCGCAAATTAGTATTTTATTGTGTATACAGTGTTCTATTTGCTTATATGCCTGCAGGCCAGAAGAGGGCACCAGCTCTCACTATCGATGGTTGTGAAGCCACCAGGTGGTAACTGAACTCAGGACCTCTGAAAGAACAATCACAGCTCTTAACCGATGAGCCATCTCTCCAGCTCCACTACTTCCTGTATACTCATGCCTATATACCTTTCTGTGCCCTGCCATCTTACTTTCTCTCTCCACCCAACTACATCACTTCTTTTCTGCCCAGCTCTATCACTTCCTGTCTGTCTGTACAGACCTCCAGATCTCTATGGTTAACTAGCACTGGGATTAAAGGTGTGTGCCACCACACCTGGCTCTGTTTCCACTGTGGCCTTGAACTCACAGAGATCCGGATGAATCTTGGCCTTCTGAATGCTAGGATAAAAGGCATGGTCTACCATTGCCTGGCTTCTATGTTTAATATAGTGACTGGCTTTTTCCTCTGATCTCCAAGCAAGCTTTATTTGTTAGAGCACAAATAAAATATCACATTTCCCCCCCCTTTTTTGGTCTAAAATAGAAAAAATTATAACTAATATAAGAAAAACTATATACAATACCTACAATAACTATATACAATATATACAGGCAATAAATACATCAACAATGCCTAGGCCATTTGCATTTGACAAATTCAGAGAAAACATTCCATTATCTATCCTATTTTGATGAGTCCAAAATGTACCTAATTCACTTTCTATCCTAAATTATATTACCAACCGAAAACTATCTTTTGATGTCTTTCAAACTTATATATTTTATACCTCTTTAGTGCATTTCTTTTCTGAATTTGTTAACAAGGAAAACTATAACTATTGTATCTTCAACTTCCTCAGAGACTTGAGAAGGAAATAATATTACCTAGTTAAACAGGCTATGCAAACAAGCAACTTCCAAAAAATGTGAGAAATGACAGAAACAGCTGGCTGTCTGGACAGTCATCTTAAGTTTTTCTGCAATGTTGGAGCATCCATCTCCAGCCTACAGGCCTACCATATCTGACAGACTCATCTGTGAAGCAGGATTTTCTAAAGGGCCTTCCTACCTTGTCTTGGCAAGGTTTGGTAGTCCTTTCTTTTGTGTCCTACTTGTCCCATTTGGACAACATACTGTCAGCAGTCAAGGCAAGGACACTTTCTTGCCCAGTGGCTAACTTTTGCCACAATGAAAGTAAACTCCATATGCAGTTTCTTCAATGCCCATCATCTTCTCTGAAGTAGATTGGTGCTGCCAGGAGCAGACATGTCTCATTGTCATACAAAAAGAAAAAAAACTCTGTTATTAAAACATCTTAAATGCCATATTCTGTAGATCTCTGAAGTATTTGAAGATGACCTGTATATCTAAAATATATTTCTGCTTGACCTTGAAAACATATCTAATATGACTACAAGTTTGATTGTAATGACTAACTACTAACCTGCATTTCTTTATTATCCTAAATAGTTGGTAATAATTTTCAAGGACTAGAAAATTGCATTACATTGTTAAATGAACTATATAGGTACAATACCTTGAACAAGATTATAAATATATGTACAGTATTTTCAAACAAAATCAATCTCAAATTTGTATCACTATACAAAAATCCAATCCAATGTAAAATATTTAAAACTAGTAGTTGCCTTTTAAAAGTAGATTCAATAATCTACCTTTTCTCTTATATCCATAGTCTCTCTCTTTCTTTTCAGAGTAGATTCAATAATCTACCCTTTATCCATCATTTCTGTATCTTTTTTTAAAGTAGATTCAATTATCTACCTCTTATCTATATATCTATATCATCTCTTTTTTCTTTTCAGAGTAGATTCAATAATCTACCTTTTATCTATATCCTCTTTTTTCTTTTTCTTTTTCTTTTTTTTAAACAAGAACCTTGAATCTAATTTCCTTTGTTTAGAATTTTTTCCTAACCATTATCAATTAACAACTTGTAATCAACCACCCTAAACAGTGACGATTATTCATAACCCATTGAATGACCAAAAACCACCCACCCCACCTCTTGGGAATGTGGGTATCATGTTCTTAAAATTACTTCCTGCTGTCTGGGGGGTGACAGCATCTTTAGGGGATCCTGAAAAGAAAATTTTGGGGTTAATTGTCAAGTTCTGTGAGAGGTAGCTGTATCATTTGTTGTCCAATCTCTGCATAATGTGAAAATGTAGGGTTTGTCTCAAGTCCTTGCTGGAGTAGTCTCTGAGGCTAGATCATCTCAGCTAGCCATCTCAAAATTGTTCTGAGCAGTTTATAGTCCAAAGCCAATCTTTGGATGGTGTTTGTCAGCTTAGTGGTATTATCCTCGTCCTGATGGAATCAACATTGTAAGACCTCATCATCTTTTTGGATACCTCAAATTTGCTGTTAGGTGTGGTCATGATTCCCTGAAGAAAACTGATTAGACTCAAACATTGAAAACATGAACAGGCAGCTAAATGAAGCCTTTTTTTCTAGAATTAGTTAGTTAATTCTGACTCCTCAGGGATAAGTTCTGCTGTTTCAATATGTAAGACCACTCTTTCATCATACTGAGAGTCAGTAACTATGTTGAGGGGTTCCAAAAAATCCATTAATACCACCAGAATAACATATAATTCTGATTTTTGGACAGAATTATAAGGACTTTAAAACACTTTACTTAAATTTTCTAATTTGTAACCTGCCTTTCCTTGTTTGTTTGTATCTGTATAAAATATAGGGGCTCCAGATATTGGTGTTTTCCATACAATGCAAGGCAGGATCTAGTTAGCTCTCTTTATAAGTTTAATTCTATTGCTTTTGGGATATCTATTGTTACAGGATACATTAAGGTTGACTGTTTGAAAGCCTTAGACTGTTTCTCTGAGACTATATAATTCAATGCTAAGATAGGTTCACCCTTAAATTCTTCTGTCTGGGTCTGAATTTCTCTATGATTGGTTTTAACAAGTTTTTCTAAAACTTTTATCTTGGTGTGTAGCTGGAGGGCTTCTCTCCAGGTTCCCCAAGCCCCGCAGTCCCACAATCCACTTATAAAATAATCACTCAGACGCTTATATCACTTATAAACTGTATGGCCGTGGCAGGCTTCTTGCTAACTGTTCTTTTATCTTAAATTAACCCATTTCTATAAATCTATACCTTGCCACGTGGCTGGTGGCTTACCAGAGTCTCTACATGCTGCTTGTCCTGGCGGTGGCTGCAGTGTCTCTCCCTCAGCCTTCCGCTTCCCAGAATTCTCCTCTCTCCTTGTCCCACCTACCTCCTGCCTGGTCATTGGCCATCAGTGTTTTATTTATATAGAACAATATCCACAGCACTTCCCCTTTTTTCTTTTTTTTAAAAAGGAAGGTTTTAACTTTAACATGGTAAAATTACATATAACAAAACAATTGCCGAGCAAGAATTATAGTTACAATATTAAAGAAGATGTCCTATCTATCTTATATTTGTGAGTTTAAGGTTTTATATCTAACTTATCTTTTATCATAACTGAGGAAATTACAACTATCTAGTTTTCAACCACATCAAAGACCTGAGAAGGAACATAATGGTACCTGAGAAATGGTAGACGGATGCAAGCAACTTCGGGAATCTTGCAAGAGTAGAACAAGACAGCTGGCAGCCTGGACAGTCACCTGATGTTTCTCAGCATTGTTGGTGCATTCAAATTGGCTACAGGCCTAGAGTATCTGACAGACCATTTTCAGAAGCAGGAATTTTGAGAGACCATCTTACCCTGTCTTGGCAGAGTACAGTGGTCGCTTTCCTTGTGTCCCGCTTGTCCAGAAAGGACAGCATTGCATTTGTACTGTCAGCCGTCAAGGCAAGGGCAGTTCTTTGCCCAGTAGGCCATTTTGTGCCAAAAAGACAAACTTCCAAATGGAAATGTCTTAGAAGCCCAACATTCTCTCGGGATCAATTGGTGCAGCCAGGAGCAATTGTGTCTCACATCAACAGAATTTTAAGTTATTTAAATGCCATATTCTCTAGGTCTATGAAGTCTTTGAAGATTACCTATCTATCTGAAATATATCTATGTATACCTAGAAGACTTAACTAACATGGCTACAAATATGATTATCATAGATGACTGATTATTAATCTATTTTTAATCATCCATTACAATTTTAAATGAGTTAAACATAATACCTCAAACAAGAATAGAAATATATATATACAGTATAACAAAATTAACTTTAAGTTTGTATTAATAAACTAAAATTTTTACCAATGTAAAACATTTTAAACATAAACTAAAATTTTTACCAATGTAAAACATTTTAAACATAAACTAAAATCTATACCAATGTAAAACATTTTAAACAAGTTGTTCTTTAAAAGTAGGTTCATTAATCTACCCTTTTATCTTATCATCTCCATATCCTATATATCCATATCATATCCCCTTTTCTTTTTTAGAAAGAGATCATATTTATAATCAACCTGTTTTAAATAAAAATATTGGTTTTTCTCTGTCCCACACCAGAGGGCTCTTCTGATTTGGGACACAAGAATCACTTAACCATTTTTTTTTTTTAAAGCAATATGTCTGGGTTTAGAGGGGGAGTGAGCCAATTCCACCTCTAAAGCCAGCTTGGTATATTTGGGAATTTGGGCGTAGCATCTCTTACTACTTCCTGCTGGAGGGGGGCGCTGTATCTTATGGGGATGCAAAGAAAATTTTAGACCTATGGGGTAGTCCGTGAGGCTGTATTGTGTGAACCAGTTGCCTTGAAACCGATCTGGATGTTGGATCATCTGGGCCATGGTGTCATCGGAGTCCTTTCAGGGGGTCTTGGCTGGTGAAACCTGATGTATCTTAATCTGGAACAAGTCCACAGCCTCTGGCTTTCTGTGGAAACAAAAGCAGAACCTCTTTTCCAAAGTAACATATCCTTATATCCAAATTTTGAAGTCAAGGTACCTTTAAAATATGCATTTTGGCATAACTCAACAGGTTTTGTAATCAAATGTTTTTCTTTAGTTATGAATATCAAAGAGAACATAATCCAGATTCTCTGTGTGGTAGCCATCTTTATGTGGCTTATGTTTTATATTACCTTGAGCCTTGAGCCTATTGCTTTAAACTGCACCATTGTAAGCCTGAAACGGCGCTGTGGCTGCTGGCTCCGCCCACTTCAGCTTCCCAACATGGCAGTGGTACGTTTTCCGCCAGCTCTGGGAGTCATCAAGTCTCAGAAATAGTGGGTCTAAGCTTTTATCAAAGCAGCGTGTAGCCCAGAAACCTCTTTTTTTTTTTTTTTTTTTTTTTTTTAAATACTAGTAAAGACTAAATCTACCACACAGCTTAATTTGCCGCTGGCAGATGCCTCATTTCCGCCATACTGCCGGTCAAACGCACCCGCCAGGAACCCGCCAGTGTCCAAACTTGCATTTTGCCGCATCTAGCTGCCCGTATGAGACAAGAAGCAGGAACCTGGTTTTGGCTCTGTTTAGAATTGGTTATTAAATATTCTCAGGTTTAAGGTGGAAACTCGAGCCGTTGGGCGCCATTTGTAGCTGGAGGGCTTCTCTCCAGGTTCCCCAAGCCCCGCAGTCCCACAATCCACTTATAAAATAATCACTCAGACGCTTATATCACTTATAAACTGTATGGCCGTGGCAGGCTTCTTGCTAACTGTTCTTTTATCTTAAATTAACCCATTTCTATAAATCTATACCTTGCCACGTGGCTGGTGGCTTACCAGAGTCTCTACATGCTGCTTGTCCTGGCGGTGGCTGCAGTGTCTCTCCCTCAGCCTTCCGCTTCCCAGAATTCTCCTCTCTCCTTGTCCCACCTACCTCCTGCCTGGTCATTGGCCATCAGTGTTTTATTTATATAGAACAATATCCACAGCATTGGTGCTCAGATTAACCAACCATTTTAATGATAAAACAAAAATGACCAAACAAATAATATTCATAATTGACATTTCATAAATCCCATCAACATTAATTATCCTCAAATAATTGTTTCATTTTTAGACCACCTAATGTGTTATCAAACAGAGACCAAATTCCCTCCATTGTAAAAATGTTAGAATATTATCTTTTAACTAATTTCTCCCCTTTAAGAAATCTTACTTTACTCATTGAATTTGCCAACAATGATGATTCAGATGTGAGGCTGATTCCTCTGTGTAGAACGATAGAAGCCCAAGTAGATTTCATGACAGCTACTTATTGTGGTATCAGCCCGAGATGGGGATTCAGAGAGAGCCCCCAACACACCAGGAAAGAAAAAGTGAAAGATCCAGCCATCTGGATCCAGCTGGTTAGGGACTCTGGCCCATGTTGGGTGGAGACTCCAGCGGAGTGCAGCTCAAGCTTGAGCTGGGACCTATAAAGCCACAGGCAAGCAGCTTTTTCATGAATTCATGCCACAAACGTTGGGACGCCAGATGTAAGAGGAATTGCTAAGTGGTCCTATTAATAAAAAATCTGGAGCTAGATATTGGGGTGAAAACTGAGAGATAAGAAGAATAGAACACGCTAAGCCACAAGTTCTTACCACTAGGAAATACTCAACTCAAGAGAGAGCTACTTCCTGTATACTCATGCCTATATACCTTTCTGTGCCCTGCCATCTTATTTCCTCTCTCCACCCAGCTAAATCACTTCTTTTCTGCCCAGCTCTATCACTTCCTGTCTGTCTGTACAGACCTCCAGATCTCTATGGTTAACTAGCACTGGGATTAAAGGTGTGTCTGGCTCTGTTTCCACTGTGGCCTTGAACTCATGGAGATCCAGATGAATCTCTGCCCCCCAAACGCTAGAATTAAAGGCGTGTGCTACCAGTACCTGACCTCTATATTTAATATAGTGGCTGGCCTTTTCCTCTGATCTCCAGGCAAGCTTTATTTGTTAGAGCACAAATAAAATATCACTACATTTCTCCAATAGTTCCACCAACTAAGGACCAAACATTCAAGTATATGAACCTATGGGAACTATTCTCATTCAAACCACTACAAAAAGAATAGACTTTCTGTAACATTGAGCTGATGATGGTGGATGAAAGATAGTGGGGAAAACCAGCACCATGTATTAGAAAGAATGGAGAGGATCGAACACCCCCTGGCTTCTTGGTTCAAAATTAGGTAGGGGTGAAAACATGTAACCAGAACTCTAAAGCAATGGACCCTAGCAATCTCATGCTGAAAGAAGGATAGGCTAAATTCTAGTGCCAATGGAGGAACTTGCTTCCAGGAAGGGACTTCATACAGTCCTGACAGATTATCTCACAGATAGAGTCAACACAGGTAATCACTTGGCCTCTATTTTCATTCTTTCTTTTGAATTGTAACAGCACACTAGGAAAGGCAAAGAGAATCTAAGAACTTGTCTCCCACTAGTTCTGACCAAGTTACAAATAAATTCATTTTCGTTTCCCAATTTATGTTTTCTAATTACTTTTGGAATATAGGGAGACTACAGTTTATATACATAAGTACCCAAATAACATTTTTTTATATTTGTCTTAGTTAAGATGCCTATTGCTGTGAAAAGATACCATGACCATGGCAACTCTTATGAAGAAAAACATTCACTTACATTTTCAGAGGTTCAGTCCATTATCATCATAATATGACATGGTAGTGTGCAGGCTGACAAGGTGCTGAAGAAGTAGCTGAGTCCTACATCTTGACAAAGGCAACAGAAAGTGGTCTGTCTCACTGGGTGTAGATTGAGCATAGGAGACCTCAAAACCCACCCCCACAGTGGCACACTTCCTCCAAAAAAGCCAGACTTCCTCCAAAAGGCCACACCTCCCATTAGTGTCATGCCCTTTGGGGGCCATTTTCTTTCAAACCACCACATTCTACTCCCTGACCCCCAAAGGCTTGTAGCCATATCATAATGTGAAAATTCATCCAGCCCAACTTTAAAAGCCCACAGAGTCTATCACAGTCTCAAACTTATTTAAAAGTTTAAAGTTCAAAGTTTCTTTTGAGATTCATAAAACCTTTTAATTGTAATGAATGCCCTGTAAAATTAAAATGAAAAAGCAGATCACATACTTCCAACATACAATTGCACAGGATATACAATATCATTCCAAAATGTAGGAAAGGGAGGATAGTGAGGAAATGCTAGACCAAAGCAAGACCAAAAACCAGCTGGGCAAACTCCAAACTCTGTATCTCCGTGTCTGATTTCAAGATGCTCTTCAGATCTCCAATTCTTTTCATCTTTGTTGATGAAACACTTCTTTCTTTTGGGTTGATTCTACTCCCTGTTAGCAGCTTTCCTTGGCAGGCATCTCATGGCTCTGGCATCTCCATCATCTTGGGGTCTCCAAGGCAATACAGGCTTCACCTTCACAGCTTTGTGCAATGGCCTATCTAGGCCTCCATTCAGAGATACCCCTGACACATGCCTGGCTTTCCTTAGTAGTGGAGGAATGTTTCAGAAGGCCTTTCTTCTATCCTTGACTCTAAAGCCAGAACCGTGTAGCCAAAGCTGCCAAGTTATGCTGCTTGCTGGGGCTGGAACGTGGACCCCTTGTTCAATTACATCTTCACCAGCTTCCTATTTTCAATGGTTACCTTCACTGCCTAAGCTTGGCTGTCCTGAAACTGTATATGTAGATCAGGCTGGCCCCAAACTCAGAGATTCCCCCAGCCTCTGCCTTTCAAATGCTGGGATTAAAGGTGTATACCACCAGACCAGACTCTAAACATTTCTTTAATTCCTTTGCACAAGTTGAAAAGTTAGCTAGGTAGGATCTTGCCCTGAGGTCATCTCTCACTTTATTCCATTTCTTAATCTGTTTATCTCCTTGCTCCTCTTCATTATAAATCTTTATCAGAGTTAACACTAATAACCACATGACAGAGTCTATACTAAGCTGTTTTGAGATTTCCTCTTTGAAAGGAATTAATCTAAATTCTGCACTTTAGCCCCAGGCAGACTTTTCGGACAAAGGTAAAAAGCTGCCACATTCTTCACCAAATATCACAGGAACAATCTCTAGACCACATACTGACATTCTTCTTCTCTGAAACCTCTTAAGCCAGGCCCCCACAGTTCAAATCACATTCAACAGCACTATCTGTCTTCCATGTTCCTACCAGAATACCCATTAAACAGCACTTAAAGAGTTCAACTGCTTTCTAATCCAAACTCCCAAGGTCCGTATTACTCCAAACAAAAATATGATCTGGCCTATCACAGCAATATCCCAGTCCCTGGTCCTAACTTCTTTCTCGGTTAGGGTTTCTGTTGCTGTGAAGAGACACCATGACCATAGCGACTCTTATAAAGGAAAACATTTAGTTGAGTGTCTTACAGTTCAGAGGTTCAATCAATTATCATTGTGGTGAGACATGGCAATGTGCAGGCAGACATGGTGCTGGAGAGGTAGCTAAGAGTTCCACATCTTGTTCAGGCTACAGGAAGTGAACTCAGACAATGGGCAGTAACTTGGGCTTAGGAGACCTAAAAGCCCGCCCCCACAGCTATGCACTTCCTTCAAAAAGACCACACCTACTTAAACAAGGCGACATCTCTAATAGTGCCACTCTCTGTGAGCTTATGGGGGCCAATTACATTCAAACTACCACAATATTTTTATTTATTTGTTTGTTTGTTTATGTGTTTATTTGAGACAGGCTCTACCTTTGTAGCTCAGGTTGGCCTAGGACTTTGAATCTTTCTGCCTCTGCCTTCTATGTGTTGGGATTACAGGTGTGCCCACTGCTCCTGGCCTCTAGTTGGGGATTTATTTTTCTTTCTTTTTTTAATAAGTCACATATTTATCTCATAATTTGGGATTTTGTGGGGGAGAGCAATGATTTTTTGTTGTTTGTTTGTTTGTTTTTGATGCAGGATCTCACTCTACAGCCCTGGCTAGCCTGGAACTCATAGAGCTTTGCTTAACTCTGCCTCCTGAGTGCTGGAATTAAAGGTGTGTGTGACTGGGTCAACAGTTCGTAACAACAATTCTGTTTAAAAAAGGAAACAAAAAATCACAGACATCACCTTTATTCACATTTTACATTTGGTTCCATAAACAAAGTTGTCAAAAAAACCCCTCTAATCATATCTATATTTATAAAAATTTCATGAATATAATCTTTATTACTTCTGAAAATATATTATTCTAAAGATGAAAATTCAGGAGAAAAGAAAAATGTTCACAACAGACTTCTTAAATTTCCATCCTTCCAAGTATCTAAAACATCATTACATAACAAGCCCCGAAATTCCTATTTCTTCCCATTTGTCTGAAGTAAGTCTAGTAGAAATTGTACTGGTGAACTACACATTCTTTCTCCTTGCACAGTAAGAAATACCTTTCTTTCTTTCTTTTTTTATCCAGTTCAGCATTTGGTTCCAGATTTTCTCTCTTAATTTGCCCTAATAATAACCTCATTTTTCAGTGGGTTTTTGAGAAAGCAAATTATTTGTATTCTTGCTATCACATTCATTGGGTTTCTGAGGACTTGGGGTATAGTTTTGAGCTTCTCGGGTATTCTTTTGGCATGTATCCTTTTATCAGGTCAGAATCCTGACGAGAAACCAAATGAAGGTCCTTTTCCTTCAGATCTTTATCTTGTATTCCACTTGCTGAAACATCCCTTGTTGTGGACCCTCCTGGCCTTGGGATTCTCATGGCTTTGGTTCATGGCAGCCACCAACACCTAAAAGTTGGGTACAGACTAGTGTCTGACTTTAGAGCTGCAAAATTGCCTGAGTGTCCACCTCCATATGGACAGTCGTCAGGTCTTTCCAGGGAATCTGGGCTCCAAAACACAGAGAAGGATGGACACAAGCCCAAGGGAGTGGACTGGGCAGTTCTAACTGGCAATTTTTATGTGCTTTGCACTTTTGAGTTGCAGGTTCATTTCTGTGAATTAGCTCTTCTCACTCTGTTTCTTTGCTGATGGTGGTTTTCCATCTGCCAGTGTTGCACTGGTTTAACATTTCCTGCACTGTACATAAGAGCATCCCATTGAGAGCCTGGTGATGTTATGGGAGCTGTTAGGGTCAGATCCTGGGACCTGACAGCCTTAATAAGCCAGATTCAACTATGCAGCCTGAATAGGCCAGTTAAAGAGACAGAGTAACAGTAAAGATCATAAGACGGAGGTTTATTTGATGTGGGTACTTTGGGAGGAGGAACCAAGAGGTCTGGTGAACCCCCCAAAGTCCATTTTGGTATACAAACATTAGGTTTAGGTTTAAATAGATACAAGAGGTCCACATAGCTAAACAGTACTGTTACCATATAGGGGTCTTGATGGGTTCTCTTTTCCTGCCAGTCAAAGAATTAAAAGGCAGGGAAATCTTGAGTATGAGAGGCAGCAGCGGGGGAATCTCGGACCTTATGCCAGCAGTAGATAGTCAGCCAATGACGGGGCTTTGGCTAATTACAGACTAAGGAGGGGTGGACACACAAACAGAAGACTGCAATGCAGAGGTGGGCCCTGGAGACTGAGCCTAGTCTCTCCGTGGGGTGCTGGGGGACCAAAGAATCTTTGAGTGGTCTCCCTCCCCTAATTTAGCATTTGTCAGTTTGAACAAAGGGAGGGTGATAGGCCTTTGATTTGGGGTAAACATGTCCTAATCAGCAAACAGGCCCCAGTGGAAGGAGAAACAGGCTGCCAGGCTTTGTTTTAAGCTGTCTCAGTGAGGAGGGTGAGGAAGAAGCCAGACATTTGACATTTTGCTGCCTAGCTGTGTCCCCTCTCCTGATCTCTCTGCCTGTCAGGGATCTGTCTAACTTTGCTCCCCAAGTCCTGCTCAAGGCACACTATCACCATCACTGTCTAGGTTCCCGACTCTCCAGCAAGGTAGGCTGACAAGTCACCTGCAATGTGTGGAATGTCCTCCTGGAGACAAGCTCTCCTTCTCTGCCAGGCATCTTGACCCCCAGGCCTTTTCCTTCTCCCAGTACAGGAGAAATTTGTGGAAATTCTAATTCCACTGGCTGCGTTGTCTCTATAGTCTGATAGCCAAAGGAAGGGACACATGTGTCTCTTCAGAATATCTTACTCCTGCCAGCAAGGTAACAAAGCGCAGTTCAGAGTTCCGACCCAGAAAATACTGGGGTATGGATGATTTGGTCTCCGAAACAGCAACTCCAGCTCATCCTATAGCTTTCCACAATCTCACATGTAGGGGCAGTAGAGCCATGGTTGTTTCCAGTGAGCTTTGTCCATACATAAGAGAAGATTCTGTAGCTGGAATGGCAGAGTTTATGCTGTCCGTCACCTCAAACATCGATGAGCAGAAACAGCAATTAAATCATTAAGCCATAAAGTATTCAGAGAGTTGGCAATCTGGGAAAAGAGAATTATCATCCCAGGGGAAAAAAAAATCTGGCTTTCCCCTTTGCTCATCTGGAACACTTACAGGAACTGGGCCAAGGCAGCCACTCAGTGTTGCTGTTCTCTGGTCAAGTGGTCAGCCTTGTCTCTGAGATCCCTGGTTCTGCCTTCGCACCCTAAAGGATCAAAATTTCAGAGGGGAAATTTAGGGAACAGAGGAAGGAAAAGGAGCCTCCTGGCCCTGGAATCCAGGTGATGCCTTTGCCAGCTGCAGAGCAGGAATTCCTGAGGTACAGTTACCAACAGCTTCAGGTCTCCAGGAATCTCACCTGTAACCTGTTATGGGCAGAGGGCATATACTAACCCCTCTGCAGGCCCAGCAACTCATAGCTTCACTTTATCTGATTATGATTCTCTCTAAGCATCTCCAAGAGCCATCACACTTATTAAATGAGAAAAGGGAAGGGGGTGGTGGAGTTTCCTAGCAACCTCATGAGATGGAACTTGAGAGTCATCAAAATGGTGTACATGGCTGATGCTAAGATGAATTGATTTCTTCCCTGAGAAGCTCACACCCACACTTGAATACAGTCATTCACATTTTCTGCAAGTCATTCTTTGAGAAACCCACACTCATACTCTCTGTGTCTTACTGTTCTGAGAATGTCTTCTTTCTCTTAATCCTTACATTGAAGCCTATATTAAAATATTTTTAAAAATCTCTGCTTCATAAACTGACTATTCCTGTTATTATTTCAACATTGAAGCAATTAATCAGGATTTGGTCTGAGTTGGGGTCCATAAACCTCTATTGGAACTCCTCAGGCTGCTGAGGGTGACAGTGGGGTGATTTGTGTCTGTCCCTTCACTTCTGACAGTTTCTGTGCTGTGGGGTTCTTACACCCATTCCTCCCCAAATGCAGCCTAGGTCAAAGGTTAAGTCAGAATGGACGGGACATCAACAATGTGTACCAAGCTGTTTACAATGTGAATGTCCAGATAACTTCTTATAGTATGTAGTACAAATGCACCTTTATCTCTTGGAATGTAAGTGCCATCACCCTTCCTTCCTGTCTCAGACCAATCCTTCCTTGCTGCCTGTTGTTGTTGTTGTTGTTGTTGTTGTTGTTGTTGTTGTTTGAAGCAGGGTCTCATGTAGCCCAGACTGGCACTGGACCCCCTGAACTTCTAATCTTCCTGCCTTCACGGTGTTGGTGATAACAGGTACCCCACCATGCCTGGATTTTACTTGGTACTGAGAACTGAATTGTTCTCGGACTTCTTGCGTTTTAACTAAACACTCCACAGAATGGACTACACTCCTAACTGCACTTTGCATTTAGAAACAGTGAATCCAGCTCCAGACTTTAATTTCGGTTGCCTTCTAGAGCAACATTATCCATACCTCTTACTTGGGCTAAAACCCAAGGAGGCCAGCCCACTGCTATTCCAGGCAATGATTGACATTTCCATTGCCTCTCTGGCTTAGAGATACATTTCCCTTGTATTTGAACTCAGCCTATGTCTAGATTTTTGGCTGGAAGGAAAATGGGTGATCAGAGTAAGGAACTCAGCTTGATTAGATTCCCCAGTGATGGTTATGATAAACGCACTGGTGGTGGTGCTGGTTACCTCGTGGAAAGGTCACGGTCACAACAGAACCCAGTGTTAGTTTTAGAGCTTTATTAGGAGGGAAAGGGGGGGGAGGAAGAGGAGAGCCAGACCTGGTGGGGGAGGGAAGTGGGGAGCAGAGAAAGAATGGGGAACAGAGAGAGAGGGTGGGGGTCTGCATCTGGCTTTTTAAGGCAGGGATTGTGTGACCACGTGGCAGGTATGTAGTTGCCAGTGCCCACTGATGACACAAGATGCAAGACCCCGAGCTACGCATGTACAGGATCCTAACATTCCAGAGTTTTTGCTTATTATAAAAAGCAAGTGAATAGGAATAGGGGCATTGTTACTCCCGGAAAAACTGCTTCCAGCTGACTGGCTTCTGTTTTCCTATACCTGGACCTCATCTATAATTCTATATTCTTACGAAACAAGAACTTGTGTCTTGGGCCATGAAAGACAAGAGATCTATTTCCCTCCATAAAACTTTATTTTTATTATATTGATATAGTCTCATTGTGTGATTCGATAATGGCTATTTTCAAAAATTGGAAACTATAATAGCTATAATGAAAATAAACAGCTGATAATGAAATGAAGTCATTCAGTTTAAAGCCACCAGAAAATTCAAAATAACTTCACTGAGCTAATTATAGCTGAATATTTTTCTGACTAGTGATACTACTTTTAATTCAAATTAATAAAAGAATGCAATCAAGTCTGAGAGTGAACCATTGAGGTGGCTAAGCAGGTAAAGGCACTTGTCCCTGCCCCACACACTACACATACACCATACATACCACATCACACATACCACACATACACACACACACTACACACACACACACCATACATACCACATCACACATACCACACATACACACACACACACTACACACACACCATACATACCACATCACACATACCACACATACACACACACACTACACACATCATACACACATACACCATATACACCTCTACACATCACACATAACACACATACACACACACACACACACACACACACACACACGTGCACGCGCGTGCATACATATGCCATACACACCACCACACATACACAAAATAAATAAAATAAATTTTTAAATTAAAAGTTTGCCGTGGTGCTGGGCGGCAGTGGCACACACCTTTAATCCCAGCCCTCGGGAGGCAGAGCCAAGTAGAACTCTGTGAGTTTGAAGCCAGCCTGGTCTACAGAGCAAGATCCAGGGCAGGCACCAAAACTACACAGAGAAACCCAGTCTCAGAAAAAAAAAAAGAAAGAAAGAGTTTGCCCTGGCATTTAGATGAACTTCTGAAAGATCCCCTTAAACTTTTTTGTCAGGTTGCTAGAAATTTTCTGACTTTGTTAGCCTTAGATTATCTCTTATTGAGATCTGAAATACTAAGACACTATCAGTCTTGGTCCCATTTCCTCAGGCAGGTTTTATGGGGTTCCCTGCAGACAATATGGCTGGCTGGCAGAGAAACAATCCAGGTGGGGCAAAAAGGAAGTCTGGTTTAACATGACTTAGTTAGCAGGTACCAGTTCAAACTTCTGGAGTCCTGCCCCAGCAGTTTATCTTTTACACATTTAAGCACTGTACAACTTTGGAAAAATTGTGGAAAATGTTTTTTCCTCATGACAATTATCATAAAAATGTTTAAGGTATGAATACATCAAAACACTTTTGCAAAGTACCTGAGGTGAGGCCTCTTCCATAAGAATGAATTCTATCGACTGAGAAACAGTGCTCTGGAGTCTAGGGAATTTGGGTGAGTCCTGGCTCTAGATCACCAGATTATTAACTACATCCAATCCCAGCTTTCCTGGTGGCATCTGGTTTAGAGCCCTTCTGCTGAGAAACAAGCCTGAGTTTGATTTCCTGGTTCCCCTAGTGCTATCTGTGAGCACACAGACCTCGTGCCCTCTGCCATTGTGAAATGCCATAATTATCAGCAGAGCATCTGGGATGGTTAACATAGTGTCACACTCACCCAACTACTCAGACTCTGGACTCTTAGGCATGTTGTCCAGTACATAAAGGATGCTGCTTGTGATATGCAGTGTCTTTCCAGTACTCATCAAGATGACACCAGACACACAGTGAAAGAAAAATGGAATACTAGTGGCAAGTAGCTCTGTTTCTGACTAAGAAAGAATCGTTCTTGCAGATATCATGAAGCCAAATATAAATCATATGAAGTTAGTTTGCTTAATGTGGTGGTTTGAATAAGAATGCCCTGCCGCCATCACATAGGCTCATATATTTGAGTGTTTATTCATTAGAGAATAGCACTCTTTGAAAGGATTAGAAGGATTGGGAGGTGTGGCCTTGTTGGCATTGAGGTTTCAAAAGCCCATACCAGGCCTAGTGTCTCTCTCTTTCTATTGTCTGTGGATCCAACAGCTACTTCTCTATTAAGATCAATCCACGTGAGTCTATTAAATGGGTAATAGGAATTTATTAAGATATAAATTGAGGAAATACACTCACAAATACAGAATGGAGTGGACAGCTGAAGCCATCCTCTGATCTGACCAAGAGCGAATCCACCTGACTGGCAGGAGCAGGGAGAAGGGGCATGTGACCCTTCCCCCTTTCCTTCTAAGAGGTCACAGACAATGGCAGGAAGCACTGCTTCCTTCAGGCCCTGTAGCCCTAAGTCAGGAGCAGAGCAAACACCACTGCGCTTCTCCAGCACCATGTCTCCTGTGTGCCACCACGCTCCCCACCATAATGATAAAGGACTAACCTCTGAAACTGTAAGCAAGCCTCCATTCAATGCTTTCTTTTATAAGAATTGTCTTGGTTATGGTGTCTCTTCACAGAAATAGAGCAGTGACTAAGACAGTAAATCATAATCATTAAAAACAACAAGAAGTACCCCAGACAACTATGTTAAGACATACTCCTATACCACATTGTTAAACCTTATGGGTATGTAAAACTTAATACACACTATTAAACTTCATATCATTACTAACACATTTAAAATATTCATTTTTTATCAAAATTATTGACACTAAATATACAACTCTTAACTGAGTATATGATTCAAGCACCCAGGAAGCTAAGACAGAAGGATCAAGTGTTCAAGGTCAGGCTGGACCAGTGAGAATCTATGATTCAAAAAATAAAAACTCTTCCCTATACCACTTCATATTTGTCTTTTTAATAGATTTTTTTTTTCCAAATTGAGCATTGTGGTATACATTTTTAATGCCTCCCAACACTCAGGATACAGAGGCAGGCTAGAGAGAAACATGGTCTGCAAAATGAGTTCTAGGACAGCGAGGGCTATACAGAGAAACACTGTCTTGAAAAACCCAAAAAGAGAAAAAGAAAATGGATTATTTTTTATGCCATATATTATAATTACAGTCCCCCCCACTACTTCTCCCTATTTTCCCTAATCTCCCCTACCATCCAGATCACCTTTTCTGTTTCTTGTTAGAAAATAAACAGACATCTAAGGAATAATAATAAAATAAGATAAATTAAAAACAAACAAATTGGAATATGCTTACACAGCCAAACAAGAAAAAGAGCCAAAGAAAAAGCATAAGAAATGCTTATAGATGCAGAGACACACATATTTGCACACCCAGGGTGCCTATAAAAACCCAAAACTGTAAGTTATAATGTATACAGAGGACCTGTAAGGTAGAAAACAAACAAACAAACAAATAAAAAATGCCCTGATTTAGCATTATGAGACACAAAACCTCCCAAGATGCTGTTCAGCACATTTTGTGTTGGCCATCTACTGCTGGGCCTGGGATCCACCCTTAAGCATAGTTTGTTCCCTCAGTGAGACTCTCTTGGAGAAAACTAATTTTTCATTTGTAAGTGGCTATGAATTGGATATTGTTTCTGGGTTAGGGATGGGGGCTTGCGTCCACTTCTCCTTTCAGCTCTAGGACACCAATCTAGTGTATACCCTTGCAGGACCTTGGCAAACTGCTTCAGTCTCAGTGTCTTCACATATGTGGTCATGTTGATTTAGAGACTTGTTTCCTTGATGTCCTCTATGCCCTGTGGCCCTTACACTCTTTCTGCCTCTCCTTCCACCAGGTTCCCTAAGCCTGAAGGGAGGGATTTGATGAAGACATTCCTTTTAGGGCTCAGTGTCCCAAGGTCTCTTACTCTCTGCATTTTGTCCGACTGTCTTTTCTGTATTTGATCCCATCTGCTGCAGCAGGATGCTTCTCTGGTGATGGGTGAGCAAATCACTGACCTGTGAGTGTTGTTAGGCATCATTTTATTACTACATTATTTAGTAAAACAATAGTATATGATTTTACCCTAGGTCTCTGGCCTATATGGTTTCAGGCTCTTGACTACCAAACAGTGTTGGTTATGGGTTCCATTTCATGGAGTGGGCCTTAACTCAAATCAAATACCGTTTGATTACTCCCACAAAATTTCTGCCACCTATTGCACCAGGTATCTTGGAGGCAGGTTACTCTTGTAGATTGAAGAGTTTATGGCTAGGTTAGTGTTTACCTTTCTTCTTTGGTAGCCCGCAGAGTATGTTCCAGTACCATGTAGTGGTGAAGGTTGCCAGTGTTACAGCTCTGGAGGGAAAGGTATCCTGGCTTGTTGGGAAGCCAGGCAATACCTCACGCTGGGGTGTGGTGGGTGATGGTCTCCCTGCAGGATGTAGCAATACTGCTCCTCTCCTAGAGAAAGCCCTTACAGCTGAGCGTTGCTCTGCCTGCCCCCTTAAGAGGGCTTCCCAGCAGAGCTCTGCTTCTTCTTCCCTCCAGCCAAATATGTTGCTTTTTCCACTTCACTCTGCTAAAAGGGAAACCCCTACAGAAATGTAGTGATCTCCTCCAGCTTTGGTGGAAAGTTGTTACTCCCCCCCCCACCCCTCAGCCTTGCTCAACACCCCCAAGAGACTTAATTTAAATGATGACAAATATCCATGACCCATCTCTTGGAAATGTGGGCATTGTTTTCTCTAGACTGCTTTCTGCTATGTGGAGGCACTGGCACCTTTGGGGGACCCTAGGAAAATTAAGGATTATGGTCAAGTCCTGGCTGGAGTAGTCTGAGAGGCTGGGCCATCTCAGTCAGCAGCCATGAAGCTGTTCTGGATGCAGAACTCTTGAGAAAACTACAGCAGAGGTATTTTGAGATTCTGGATCATCTGCACCATTCATTTTCATTGGTATTTGCCCCCCACCCTTGTTCTAAAAATACATAAACTTTCAAAGGTAACATATATATTTGTATTAACACAAGTATGGAATGTGTGGTCTGTACACATCAGTTAAATATTTTTTTGTTTTATTTTAGAGCAAGTAATATATACGTTTCATGTCTTGTAGTTTGGGGGTGGTTTTTTTTTAGGTTTATTTCTTTATGTATGTAGCCAGGATTTTCAGGGGGCTCTTCCTCAATCAAATCTGATCTCTATAAATATGGTTGCTTCAGAGGGCTGTGTTTTCCTGGTATCCTCCTTCCTCTCTGGGTCTTAATACTGTTTCCATCTCTTCTTCCATAGGGTTCCCTGAGCTCTGAGTCTACTAATTGTAGGTTGCTTACCATATACTTAAAGGCTAATATCCACATGTAAGTGAATACATACCATACTTATCTTTCTGGGTCTGGGTTACCTCACTCAGGATGATTTTTTTTTTCTAGTTTCATCCGTTTGTCTGCACATTTCATGATGTCATTTTTTTTTTAACAACTGAGTAGTACTCTGTAGCTAGAGTTTTTCTGGTCCTGCCTGGCCCACAGTCTGGACAAATCTCTCACCCACCAGTCCCACAGCCACTCAGACCCAACCAAGTAAGCACACAGAGACTTATATTACTTATAAACTGTATGGCTGTGGCAGGCTTCTTGTTAACTGTTCTTGTATCTTAAATTAACCCATTTCTATTAATGTATAAGTTGCCACGTAGCTTGTGGCTTACCAGTATCTTAACATCCTCTCATGGAGGCTACGTCTCTCTGCCTCAGCCTTCCACTTCCCAGGATTCTCTTCTCTGCTTGTTCCGCCTATACTTCCTGCCGATACTGGCCAATCAGCATTTTATTTATACAGAGCAATATCCACAGCACTTCCCCTTTCCTTTTTTTTTTTAAAGGAAGGTTTTAACTTTCACATAGTAAAATTACATATAACAAAACAATTATCAAGCAAGGATTACAGTTAAAATATCTAGTCTATTTATAATATCTAGTCTATTTGTATTTGGCAAAATTAAAGAAGATATCCTATCTATCCTATATTTGTGAGTCTAAGGTTTCATATCTAACTTATCTTTTATCATAACTGAAGAAATTTATAACTATCTAGTCTTTAGCTACATCAAAGACCTCAGAAGGATATAATATTACCTGAGAAATGGGAGAAGGACACAAGCAACTTTCGGGAGTCTTGCAGGGTAGACAGAGACAGCTGGCAGCCTGTACAGTCACCTAATGTTTCTTTGTAAAGCTGGGGCATCTGTTTTCAGCCCACAGGCCTAGAGTCTCTCAGTCATTTTTCTCTATATCCTCTAGAATGTCTGGCAGTTTCCTCTGCGAAGCAGGAACCTGAAGGACCATTTCGCCAAGCAAAGTTCAGTGGTCACCTTCCTATGGGTCCTGCATATCCAGTTGATCAAGCAGTCCAGGCAAGAACAGTTTCATGTCCAAATGGCTATTTTTGCCAAGGTGAAGATAAACTCCATATGGAGTGTCTTTGATGCCCATCCTCCTCTCTGAAGTAAATTGGTGCTGCCAGGAGCAGACATGCCTCATTGTCCAGAAAGTCTAAATTTTTAAAAAAAATTTTAAATGCCATATTCTGTAGATCTTTGAAGTGTTTGAAGATTACCTATGTATCTGAAATATATCTATGTATACCTAGAAAGCTTAACTAACTTGGCTACAAGTTTGGCTATCATGGAAGACTAATTATTAATCTGTATTTTTAAATTATCTATTACAACCTAAACGAGTTACATAAATATAATACCTCAAACGAGAATAGAAATATATATACAGTATAACAAAATTAAGTTAAACTTGTATCAATAGACTAAAATCCATAGCAATGTAAAACATTTCAAACAAGTTGCTCTTTAAAAGTAGATTTAATAATCTACCCCTTCATCCTACCGTATCCATATCCCCTTTTCTTTTTTTTTCTTTTCTTTTTTTCTTTTTTTTTTTTTTTTTTTTTTTTTTGGTTTTTCGAGATAGGGTTTCTCTGTATAGCTTTGCACCTTTCCTGGGACTCACTTGGTAGCCCAGGCTGGCCTCGAACTCACAGAGATCCACCTGGCTCTGACTCCCGAGTGCTGGGATTAAAGGTGTGCGCCACCACCACCCAGTCTCCCCTTTTCTTTATATTCAACCTGTTTTAAATAAAAATATTGGTTTTTCTCTATTCCATACCAGAGGGCTCATCTGATATGGGACACAAGAATCTCTTAACCTTTTCTTTTAGTAATATGCTTGGGTTTAGAGAAGGAGTGAGCCAATTCCATCTCCAAAACCAGATTGGTATATTTGGGAATTTGGGTATAGCTTCTTTTACTACTTCCTGCTGAAGGGTGGCGCTGTATCTTATGGGGACACAAAGAAAATTTTAGGCTTATGGGGTAATCTGTGAGGCTGTATTGTCTGAGCCAGTTGCCTTGAAACCGTTCTGTATGTTGGATCATCTGGGCCATGGTGTCATTGGAGACCTTTGGGGGGGGGGCGGTCTTGGCAGGTCAAACCTGATGTATCTTAATCTGGAACAAATCCATAGCCTCTGGCTTTCTATGGAAACAGAAGTAGAGCCTCCTTTCCAAAGCAACATATCCTTAGATCCAAATTTTGAAGTCAAGGTACCTTTAAAATATACAAATTTGCTTAACTCGACAGCTTTTACAATCAAATGTGTTTCTGCAGTTAAAAATCCCAAAGATGGCCGGGCGGTGGTGGCACACGCCTTTAATCCCAGCACTCGGGAGGCAGAGGCAGGCGGATCTCTGTGAGTTCCAGGAAAGGCGCAAAGCTACACAGAGAAACCCTGTCTCAAAAAACCAAAAAAAAAAAAAAAATCCCAAAGACAACACAATCGAGATTCTCTGTGTTATATCCATCTTTACATGGCTTATTTTTTAAAACTATGTATTTCTTTATATAACTGAATACATACATACATACATACATACATATATATATGTACATATATATATATATATATATATATATATATATCTTTGAAGCCTACATACATTTTTACACACATTGTAAAACATTTAAAATCTTGTTCCATCTGAATATGTCTTATTGTGAATCTATTGTTTTAAACTGCAGCATTACTGGGGCTGAATTAGCAGCTTTGGCTGATGGCTCCACCCACCTCAGCTTCCCAACATGGCAGTGGTACATTTACCACCAACTCTGGGCCACTGCCAGCTCTGGGAGCCATCAACTCTTAGAAACAGTAGTTCTATGCTTCTATCAAAGCAGCATGTAGCCCAGAAACCTCTTTTTTTTTTTTAACTAGCAAAGACTAACTCTACCACACAAAGTAATGTGCCACTTGTACACGCCTCATTCCCGCCATACTGCTGGTCAAATGCACATGCCAGGAACCTGCCAACTTGAGAGAGACAACTAGGAAACTGTTTTTAGCTCCGTTTTAAAAATTTTTTTTCAGGTTTTAGGTAGAAACTCTTGCCAACCTGTTGGGCACCTTTTGTAGCTTGAGTTTTCTCTAGCTACAGTACTCCCTTGTGTAAATGTACTTCATTTTCTTTATCTATTCTTCTGTTGAGGGGCATTTAGGTTGTTTCCAGTTTCTGCCTATAATGGATAAAAGAGCAATGAATATGATTGAGCAAGGGTTCCTGTGGTAGGGTGAAGCAACCTCTGGATATATGCACAAGAGTGATATAACTGGATCTTGAGGTAGATAGATTCCCAACTTCCCAAGGAACTGCCTTATTTATTTCACAGTGTGTACAAGTTTGCACTTTCACCAGTAGTGGAGGAGTGTTCTCCTTATTCCAAATTCTCACCAGCATGAACCATCACTTATGCTATTGATTTTAGCCATTCTAACAGGTGTAAGATGGAATCTCAAAGTTGTATTGATTTGTATTGCTCGCCCTGGCGGTGGTGGCACATGCCTTTAATCCTAGCACTCAGTAGGCAGAGCCAGGCGGATCTCTGTGAGTTCGAGGCCAGCCTGGTCTACAGAGTGAGATCCAGGACAGGCACCAAAACTACACAGAGAAACCCTGTCTCAAAAAAAACAAAACAACAAAAAAAAATTAATTTGCATTTCTTTGATGTCTAAAGATGTTGAACATTTCTTTAAGTGTTTCTCAGCCATTTGAGTTTCTTCTATTGAGAATTCTCTGTTTAGATCCATACCCCATCTTTAAATTGGATTATTTGGGTTTGATATCTAGTTTCTTGAGTTCTTTATGTATTTTGGATATTAGTCCTTTATCAGATGTGGAGTTTGTAAAATCTTTTCCCATTCTGTAGGCTGCTACTTTGTTCAAAGAGTGGTGTCCTTTGCCTTATGGAAGCTTTTCAGTTTCATGAGGTCCCATTTATTGATTGTTGTTCTTAGTGCCTGTACTATCAGTGTTCTGTTCAGGAAGTCATCTCCTGTGTCAATGAGTTCAAGGCTATTCCCCACTTTCTCAACTATCAGGTTTAGTGTGTTCTGTTTTATGTTGAGGTTTGAACCATATGGAGTTGAGGTTTGTTTAGGGTGATAGTATAGATCTATTTGCATTTTTCTGTATGCAAATATTCAGTAAAATCTGAAAAAGCAGGTTTTTTTTTAAAATATGTGAGAACAAATTTTTAGTGGATTTAACATTTGACTGTTAAAAGTTATATTTGGTCTTGCCTATCTTAGGATATTCTCTAATGTATGTTCATGAAGTGAAGATTCTTACAGGTTTTATCAGAAATTAGTGTGCATAAATGAATAGAATGCCATAACTTGTAACTAGAGATGTAACTCCACCATAGAGTGTATGTGTAGTGTGTGCAAAGCCCTAGCACAGAATGAACATCTATATGTGCACATGCTAATAAGATGGGAACCCAACTTACTTTCTGCTGTGTAAGTAGAAGAAAGCTTGCTTAACTTGTAAAGTTATCTTCAAATGTGTATCTTCAAAAGTTTCTCAGATGTACTGGAAAGCATTCTTATATTCTCATTAAAGAAAATCGTGGAAGGACTAGAGAGATGATTCTGTGGTTAAGAGCACTTGCTGTTCTTCCAGATGACATGCGTTTGATTCTCAGCACTCATATGGTGGCTCACAACAATCTGAAACTCCAGTTCCAGGGGATCCAATGCCTCTTCTGGCCTCCTCATGCACCAGGCGCACAGATGATGCACAGACAAGCATGATGGCAGATACATATAAAAATCAAAGTTAAAATATAACAGACACACACAATAATCATGAAGAAGTCAAAAGAGCAACAATATTTCCATATTTTTATACTTTCTATACTTCTGAGCCAGTGAAATAAGACAGATGTTCATATCTTTAAAAGAATCAGGAGGTAGAGAAGCAAGTGTGATCATTCATAGATGGTATGATCATATAGCAAACTAAGAGTCTTCAGAAAGACATCTAAAGCAATTAGATCAGTTGGATCAGTACAGTATTGTTAATTTTCTTAAACTCCAAAAACTACTAAGAAGACACAGAGAGGTAGGGATGCAGCAGAAGTGGTTCACTGTATCAGCAATGATGACTTGTTTGAAAATCATTCAAGAGTAGGTCTACAAAAATGTGCAAGACCTGTGGAAAGAAAACTAAGATGATACATAAAATGGGTTTTAATGAATTGGTTTTTTTGTACTAATTAGGTGGACCTGATGTTGTGGATATTAAAGTATGAGGACCTGGAAACTCTCAGGCATCTCTTTCTCTGTTAGAGTCATGGATTGGATCCATAGCGGGGCATGATGTTTTTCAGTACTGACATCTTTTTAGCAGAATCCTTGTCTCTTGCCCCTGCTACTTTTCGATAGCATGGAGGTACATATTTGACAGCTGGTCTGTACATGTGCCTCATCTTTGCAGGGTACCTACCAGGCTCTGGCCTTTTCATCTTCTCCCTCATGGCCTTCAATAATCTGGAGAATATGATCTTTGGTAAAGTTGCCCTTGCCTGAGATTCTCTTGCTGTTGGTACTCTTTGCATCCAGCCTCATCCACCAACACTCTGTCACCACCTGCCCCATTTTCTCCATGGTTGCTCTGTACTCAGTCAACAAGATCTCCTCTTCTCTGTACCAGGCAATAGCTACAGTCATCACACTGGCTGTGGAAGTTTGAATGTAATTGGCCCCCATAGTCTCATGGGGAGTGGCACTGTTAGGAGAAGTGGCTTTAATGGAGTTGGTATGGCCTTGTTGGAAGAAATGTGTCACAGTGGGGTGGGCTTTGAGGTTTTCTATGCTGAGGATACCACCCAGTATCTCAGTCTATTTTCTGTTGCTTGCAAGATGTAGGACTCTCAGCTACTACTCCAGTACCATGTTTGCCTGCATACTGCCATGCTCCCGGTCAAGATAATAATGGACTGAACCTCTGAAACTACAAGCCACCCAATTAAATGCTTTCTTTATAAGAGTTGCTGTGGTCATTGTGTCTCTTCACAGCAATAGAAACCCTAACTAAGACACTGGCCAAAGTGACTGTTGAAAAACAAACAAAAAACACCATTCTTGAACATCATGTGTAACAATTCATCCCCCTGTGGGGAGGAGTTGAAGCTTTTATTTTTAATGAGACAATATTCTCAAACAGCTGGCTGGAGTCTTTTATTTATCTAGATAGACATCAGGGGTAGTCAAGGAAAATCTTGAAGTACTGGGCTTCAGTAGTCTTTGTGTCCTTCCATGTTTGACAGTCCACAATGTAGCAGACAGGCAGAAGAACCAGTAGGCAGTACCCTCGTTTGTTACAGCATGTGTGAAGGTCTGGCACCTCAAGATTCCTCAGCTCTTGGAAGTGTTAGGGTGACAGCACCCAAGCCTGGGGTTTCAGGGACTTCCAAAAGTTTGACAGATTTCTTGAACTTTTCTCACTTCTGCAGACTGTACTTTTTCTTCTCTGGCTCTTTACAGCCTTTTAACCTTTAGTCTGCTTTTCTCCCCTCTATCTGCTTTTCTTCCTCCTCCTCCTCCTCTTCCTCCTCCTGCTCCTCCTTCTGCTGCTCCTCCTCTTCTTTTGCTATGATCTCTGCCACAGTTGCCACCCTTTGCTGCCTCTGCTTCAGTCTGCAGCTGGTCTTGCAGCTCCCTCCAGGTTGAGGCTGCCAGTGCAGCCAGCACTTGAGTGCTCCTGCTCAGCCTGGGTTGCTCAGCTCCACACCTGCTGCTTGTCAGGGTGGTGTTCCTGTGTCTCTGCCCCGAGTACCACTGTTCCTCTGTCTCTGCTGCCCTGCTGCCTTCTTTGTGTTACCAGCCCAGCTTCAGTCTCCCAAAAGTAGGCAAGAAGAGACCACTGCCTTTTGTTGCCACAGGGGAGATGGCACGGGAGGCCTCCTGGCTCACGTGGTGGGCAGAGCTGCAGGGTTAAATGGCTGCTGAAGGGAGAGTGTGCCGGTCTCATCACACCTTTCATGCCCGTGAAGGTCTGTGCTTCCACCAGTCATCACATTGTCCCTTTGGCACCAGCCCCAACAGTCCCTTTGCTCAGCCACCAGGGACATGCTCCACTCTGGCCTCAGTGGAAATGGCTTCAGATCCTGCTAAACTATGCTGAGGCATGTGGCTGCAAACAGTCCAGTGCCAACTGTTAGAAACAGTTATGGTTGGGGCTGGCCCTTCAGGAGTACGAGCAATGAGTCGCAGTTGTTTCCTAGGAGTTTCTTCAAGCACTGCCTTCAAAATCTTTAGTGCTAGTCTAAGGGTGATTTAGCTGGCTGCTCGGTTGACAGCCCTTAGGTGAGGCCGCCAGGGCACAGTGGAAAGTCCACCAAATTTTCTTGTTGATGACGTATAGGAAAATAAATATGGAAGGAAAGCTTATAATAAGAACATATCAATATAGGTTTTGATTTAAGCAGTGTTCCCCACTGCTTTAGCCAGTGCTGAACACCTGCCCTGCATCCCAGAGAAAAATGGATC
The DNA here is from genome assembly GCF_004664715.2 of Peromyscus leucopus. Taxonomy (NCBI): domain Eukaryota; kingdom Metazoa; phylum Chordata; class Mammalia; order Rodentia; family Cricetidae; genus Peromyscus; species Peromyscus leucopus. The sequence continues at coordinate 29,217,937 of NC_051064.1, read as the reverse complement.
CTTCTTGTTGTCTCTGAAAGTTGTATCAAAATCTCTTAGAACCTAACAGCTATCTGGAGATGTTGGGCTCTAAACATCTTTGGGAATTGTGCGGGCTCCTCCTTGTACCTCAGTATCCTGAAGTGAAATAAACTCTTGTTGGCCTGTGTTTCTGTTGCAATGCCACAGATGAGCTGAGAACCTGGTGCCTGGTGTTTCTCTCCTGGGATCATTTGAGACTCTTTCTGTCTTGAAACCATCTCCCGAGGTGCCCATAGAACATAGTAGAGAATTTGGCAAATATCTCTGCTTCCTTCTGACCAAGAAGACTACACAGGCTTGTAAACCTTGGCCTGCTCAGTCCAGTCTAAGGTGCTGTGGAGCAGTATCTGGGTATTGTGAGTGTAAAGAGTCAGGAAGCCATTTGCTAATTCTTCTTATGTGCCCGACTAATTAAAAGAAATCCAGATGCCATGCAGTTCTTCATAAATAGGGCTTAGGCAGGAGGAGCATTTGAGCATGAGTTCAGGGCCAGCTTGAGTAATATAGCAAGAACTCATTTCTGAATGAATGAATGAATGAATGAATGGGTAAATAAATAAATCCAATTGCACATAGGATACATCACAGTCAACAGGAATAAACAAATCTAGCACTTAATTCTAAAGTCCTATTTAAGGTTCGTGTGTGTGTGTGTGTGTGTGTGTGTGTGTGTGTGTGTGTGTGGTTTTAGCTTTCAGTCAGATCCATCAAGAGTTGAAAGTTTTCAAAAGCAAAATTGGATGTAGCAATTTCTCTTCTTAGCTGCTTGTGTGCCCACCTCTGTCATTCGATCTTCTAATCTGCAACAACAGCAAACAGGCTGAAGGCCAGATCTGTTTGATAGCTTTGAACCCCTGGAGATGGACAAGAGCACTGTCCCTCCAAGGACTGGGCAGGGCTCAGGCTGGTGGCTTCCTGGGAAATACTAAGCAATTCCTATGTGAGCAGTGTTCTTAGTGCTATGCTGCTGGTGGAGAGTTAGGGCTCTTGTAAAACACCACTCAGCTAGTCAAGACGTTAGCAGCATGTAAGGCTCTGGCTGTAGACCTGAGGCACACATTGCCACCTCCTCCAAATGTTCTTCAGAGGGCCAGGTTTGAGTGGCTGATCTTTTTGGCATAGCTTACATCCATCCATCTCTGTGCTCAGACTCCTGGGCAACTGTGGTTGTACTGTCTCTTTTAACTGCTCTGCTGTGTTTCTGTATAGAGGGAATCTGAAGACCAGAAATGATTCTGTGGTCAAAACTTACCAGTGACCTCTTTATACTAATTTGCCTCCCTTAGTGAGCTACATAAGGGCAAGCCTGTTCTCCATTTTATTCCTGGAACTTACACCATGTTCCATTAACTTTGCTAAATAAGGTCTCATCAGAGTTCAAACACATTTCACCAGTATGCAAAAATGGCCTGGGTATTATCATGTGGTGTCTTCTTGATGAGCCAAACAAACACCTGGGTTTAAATCACAACTGTTTTTTTGTTTTTCTTTGGCAGCCTGTGGGATCCGAGAGGACTGAGATGCGGATGCAGCAGACATGCAGCGGGAGCGAGACGGAGGGTTCCATCCCAAGCCAGCAGGGCGCAGGTAGCCGCTCCAATGCCTGCTGCTTTTGCTGGTGCTGCTGCTGCAGCTGTTCTTGGTAAGGCTGGGGGCTTTTTACTAAGGTGCTGGTGGGAGGGGGCCTTTGACTACAGCCTCTTTATGACACGACTGGCAAGTAGGATTTGGTTTGGCTTGTTTGTAGCTCAGGCTGCCCTTCCAAAGGCCTCTGGATTCAATTCCCAGTACCCACATGGCAGCTCACAACTGTCTGTAACTCCAGTTCCAGGGGATCCAACACCCTTTCACTCAGACACATATGCAGGCAAAATACCAGTTCATATAAAAGAAAAATATATAAATTGAAATATGCTTTTTAAAAAGTTTTTTTTAAAAGAGAGAGAGAGGGAGGGAGAGAGGGAGGGAGGGAGGAAGGAAGGAAGGAAGGAAGGAAGGAAGGAAGGAAGGAAGGAAGGAAGGAAGGAAGGGAGGAAGAAAAGAACAGGGGGAAAAATCCCAAATTTGGCATGATGGCTGTAATCCCAGACCTGTGTCCCAGCATCTGGGAGACTGAGGCAGGTGGACCCTTGACACTCACTGGCCAGCCAGTCAGCCTAGCTTTGGCCAATGAGAGACCTTGTCTCAAAACACCAAAACAAAAACCCAAGGTAGGTAGCTCCTGAAGAAGGCTACTTGATGTTGTCTATGGACTCCACATGCACACACACACACACACACACACACACACACACGGGTACCCACACACATACAATAAAAAATTCATATCCATAATATACGAAGAGTGTCAGGACATAAAACAACCAAATGAGAAACAAGCAAATGAAGTGGCACAGAATAGGTAATCTATATGTGTTCCTGCCAATAAGATCAAGATAAATGCAAGCTGATAGCCTGTTGTACACACACCTTTAACCCCAGTGCTGGGGTGGGGGTGGTATGCAAAGACAGGCAGATCTCTGTGAGTTCAAGTCTAGTCTGATCAACATAGTGTGTTCCAGAACAGGACCCTGCCTCAAAAAGAAAAAAAGAAATGCAAGTTGAATATACACCCTTCTAAATGTGCACCTAGAACGCCCTCTAAGAAAAAATGAGGCACATGCAGAAAGAATGTCTGTGGGGATTTGCTATGGCCTCAGTCTCTATGAGAAAATGGAAAATGGTTCCATTCACAAACAAGAAATATGTGGATCCATGCCTTGTGGTGTCTTCATGCCATTGTCATGTGCTACAGGGAGGAAAGCAATTCTGGAACAATGGATACTGTGAAATAGTGCTTATACAACATCTAAGATGCATATGTGTGCACAGAAAACAGTGCTTATACAACATCTAAGATGTGTTATGCCCAGATTGTGACCCCAAAGAGACCACCAAGGACCATAGGTGTCCAGAATGCAACAGCAAGGTTTATTCTGTAGATACAAGTCTAGACAGGGAACTCATTTCTACACCCAATACAGTGAGGCAGGGAGGAGTTGCTCTTTCTTTGTGAGGCTGGCTTTTTAAAGGCAAACACCATAAGCCCTTCAGGGGGGTTTGGGGGCGGGGGTTGCACAGGTGCAACTCGGATTGGTTTATTTTTATCTCTGTTCTCTTTTAATTGGGTGAGGGTACGTAACCTTTGAATTTGCTGGTTGGTGGTTACAATTATCACTTTGGGGGCTGTCAGGGACAAGTCCCAGGCTTTGTCCTTGAGCCACCATGGGGGCTGGCTGGCCTAGCATGTACTGACTGTGGGGGCTGCCTCGGTGGTCCAGGCTCTGTCCTTGACTTATGCACATAACTCTAAGTTGGTGAGGGGTCCCAGACAGTAAACATCTGGCTGAACTTTGAGCAGTCAGAGTACGTGCAGAAAGGGAGCTACTGCAAGGACTATGTCTTTTGTTCACAGCCCTCCCAGAGACTGCTTGCTCAGTCTCAGGAAACTGAAACTGAAGCCTGATCTCTGAGAGAAGACTGAGCAGCCTGTTATGGCATCTGCTTGGTCCTTTCAGATACATATGTGTGCACAGAAAATAGTGCTTATACAACATCTAAGATGCATATGTGTGCCCAGTAGCATAACAGTGAACAAGAACGATGACAAATTAAACTTGATGGTTATCTCTGGGACTCAGAGTAGGGGGCATAAACAATAAAGTTTGTGTGTATTGACAAGAATTTTTTCCCAAAATTAATGGATTCATAATTATCCTGAAATATAATGTGTTGATATCACATCAGTGGAAAACAATTCGATTTCCTTGACTTACCAACTCCCCCACCCAGCATTCTTTGAAGATGTGTCTGTGTTGGTATACATAGTAAATTTTCTAGAAAGATAACTAACAATGCTTTCCTAAGCCTCAAAAACATTACCCTCAGAATTCCAGTCCATGGCCTTCTAATATAAAGGGAAGCACTCAGATTTTTATCCTCTAAAATATAAACCTTTTAGCCACTGGTGAGTTGTGCATGCTCCTGTGAATAGCACTTCACCCACGCTCATGTAAACAACTGGCCACCAAAAAGAAAGAAAAGGGTCATAAAAGTAGAAGGAGTAGTTGGAAACAGGAAGGGGTCAGTGGGAACAAAAAAGGGACAAGGGAGGGTAATGAGATGAATATCATCAAAACACATTTATATGCATATGTGAAAATGTCACATAATTAACATATGCTAATAAGGCAATAACTTTAATTGTTTTCTGTCATGCTGGAGGGTGCCCCCCCTCCTTTCTCACTGGAAAGGGAAGCCCTGAGTCTTATAGAACATTGCTGAAGTATGACAAGCAGGGCTTTGGCTTGTGTTCATCATCCTCTTCTGGGATAACAGCCACAGAAGACCCCCATAAAAACAATGAACCAAAAGAATATCCTGTGCCTTTTCTCTAGAATACATTGTCTCCTTTAAACTATTTCTCCTTTAGCAAAATAAGATGGAAAATGTCAAAGCTCAAGGAAATTTTGCATTATTAAGTTCACAATATGGCTTCTAATTCTCTTTGCAGCCTTGTGTCAAATTCATAATTCCTTTTTCTTTGCTTTTTCATACCCACTGTGCAGTCGTGTGCTCTGCTTACAAAGAAGCCAGGAAGTTAGGCAGGGATAAATGCTCCCCAGATAGGAGGCCACCCAGTGCCTCTCAAAGGGTTTTGTTTTGTTTCATTTTTAAAAACCATTATTTATTGAAATAAGTCAAAAGGATTCCTGCATTTTTAATGATTTTGTCTTTACATAAAAATAGATCTCTCTCTCTCTCTCTCTCTCTCTCTCTCTCTCTCTCTCTCTCTCTCACACACACACACACACACACACACACACACACACACTAAAAAAACTTACAAAGCTGATTGCTAAAAGCAGGCTAAAAGACATTCCTAAGATAAAATGCTTAGGAAAAGCGAACAGAAGCACTAATAGTACAGTATCAAAACAAAAAGCTTAAATCATCAATGATAAAAATTCATTTTTAGAGGTTCAGAGGGTTGTTCAGGGGTAAAACACATGCTCACTCTTGCTGAAGTACTGGGTTTTGTTTTCAGCATCAAAACAAAACACTATTTTAAGCTGTTGGGATTCTGAAAACTTCCTGCTAAATAAGTCAAGAATAAGAGAAAGACTTGACAGTCTCTCCCACTTTCACAATGTCACACAACATTGTGTTGTAGGCATCAGCCAAGAGGAGGCATATAGATAGTGCCTAGGACTGGAAAAGGACAGAGAAAATCCTCCCGATTTTAGATGACACAAAAACACCCCAAAAGTCCAAAAGAAACTTTATTAGAACTGATGAGTAAAGAAGAATATAAAGTCCATAAAAATAGCTATCATCAGAGCTTATATCTAAATTACATAAAGCTATTATACAGTTCAAAGCCCTGGCTGCTCTTACAGAGGACATGGGCTCGACTCCCAGTGTCTACAAAGTGGTTCACAGCTCCAAGGGATCCATCCAATGCCCTCTTCTGACCTCTGTGGACACCGAACATACATGTGTGGTGCACAGACAGACATGCAGGCAAAACACCCACGTGTAAAACAGTAGAATCTTTGGAATATATAAAGCTGTCTATCTCGAAAGTAACAGACAAACTGATATTTAAATGTCAAGGAATAGAAAAAGATATGTTTTCAGAGAAAATATGTGCTAGCTAGTGATACGTGGAGAGAGGCTGGACAAAATTAGCCTTTAGTAAATGCAAATCAAACTCAAGTGACATTTCACACCCACCAAGCAAACAACAGTTGGGAAAGGATCCCTTGAGACCCCTGCTACATACCGGGAGTGTGCCCTGTCCCAGCTGCCCAGGAGAGTAAGAGTGGATCGTCTGCTCTGTGGCTGTGTGTAGGGAGCATTCTGGCAGTGGAAACTTCTGCCCTCTGAGCCATCTCACCAGCCCTACCAAAACAAAAAACAAAACCCAATTTCTTTCTGTCAGTTTTGATTTTTGAGACAGGGTCTCACTATGTGGCCTAGGACTGACCTAGGACTCCTAGAGATAGACAGACCTGCCTCTGCCTTCCAAGTGCTAGGCGTGAAGGCGTGTATCACCACCCCTGGCTTATTTTCTTTTTTAAAAGATGTATTTATTTTTATTTTTTATTTGTATGTACTGCCTGCACACACATTAGTACCACGTGTGTGACTGGTGTCTACAAAAGTCAGAAAATTATCGCTAGTCCCCTGGAACATGAGCCTCCACGTGGGTGCTGGGAATTGAACCCCTGTTCTCTGCAGAAAGTGCTTTTTACCACCCAGCCATCTCTCCAAACCACTTTTGGTCCTCTTAAAAATATCATTCAGGGTCACATCTTTAAAAAAAATTAATTTTATTTGAGTATCTAAAATTATCTTAAATATATTCATTTAGGAAATACGTTTATTCAAATACCTCAGTCCACACATAATTGTCTTGTTTCTTACAGCCTCACTGTCAGAAACCAGGAAGACCAGAGGCCCGGGAGAGCCTCCCATGAACTCAGAACAGAAATTCCGGCTTGTGAAGAAAGGTGAGCTCTGGCATTTTGTTACCTCACATTACTGACAGAGATGCCAGCATCTCCCTTTTACTTTTCGCATTGTAAGTTTCAACAGAACACACATTTTCCATAACTACCATTTAGTAACATCAGATCTCAATGTGGCTTTCAGTTTCCCCTGTAGAATACCTTTTAATTCATTTCATAACGGGGAAAGTCAGCTCACTCCGGTTCCAATGCTGAATCACAAGTAGAAGTTGATCCCTCCTGACAACCCATAAAATGCATAATGTGATTTTATTTTTATATTATATATATACATATATATATGTGTGTGTATATATATATATATATATATATATATATCTTTAAAAGTAAAAAAACATAATGATACCTCATAGTTGGTCTTCAGGAAAATCGAAGAATTACATTTTTCAGTTACAAATTAGTTCTAAATGGCTGAGTATTGTATGACTTTTCCTGGAAGACATGAACCAACATCTACCCCAGATGGGGCACTGTTGGCAGATCAAAGACTTAATGAACCAGTGAGTGTATTGGAGTTATTCACACGATCATAGGCCAGGGGTTACCTGCAGAAACATGGGTGACTCCAAGGCAGATTCATCACAAAGCCCACTCAGTACAGGCGACAGCTCACAGAAGCTGCGTCCGTGAAGCTCTTGGCACAACTCACAGGTATTGGCGGTCGAAGAGTCCCTTGCCTAGCAACCATGACTACTTGTACAGTCTTGAGGAAGCACCTTGTGAATATCTCACACTTCTGCTTCCTGGATGCCTGGGTCTGTGAGCCCCCTTCCCTGCAAAAGAGAGTGTTTGAATTCAGTGGAAACCACCAGCAATCTGCTGTTTAAAATCTAAGTATTTTGAAGAAAAAACACATAATGTAATGTTTTTTACCTTTAATTTAATGTTTCAGTTTTTAATGTTTAATTTTGGAGTATTTGATGCAGGAGTGGGTTGGGAGCCCCAGATCTGATGGATCTTCCAACCCTCCTCCTATACCTCCACACCGAGCTTTGTATTGCTTTTCTTTTTATGTTTCTTCCCTTGACCCTTTTCTTTCTTTTATCAAATTTCCTATGGATTTACCTTCTTTTAACTATTATTTATTTTATTCTTTATTTTACTCTTTCTTAAATATTTATTTCGCCTTGGACGGTGCACACCTTTAATCCCAGCACTCGGGAGGCAGAGGCAGGTGGATCTCTGTGAGTTCAAGGCCAGCCTGATCCACAAAGCGAGTTCCAGGAAAGGTGCAAAACTACACAAAGAAACCCTGTCTATAAAAACCAAAAAAAATAAAAAATAAATAAAATAAACAATAAAATCCACTCTAAATAAAAGAAAAAAATATTTATTTCATGTATGTGAGTATTTTGGTTGCATGTATATATATATACACCAGGTGCATGTCCAGTGCCTGTGAATATCAGGAAGGGGTGTTGGGTCCCCTGGGACTGGAGTTACAGAAGGCTGAGCTACCACATGGGTGCTGGGAATCAATCCCTAGTCCTCTACAAGATCAGCCAGCACTACTAACTGCTGAGTCATCTCTCAAGCCCCTTTATACCTATTTTTAATTTTATGCCTTTGTAACTGCAGACATTAGACAAATATCATAATGGCATTGTTCAAATAGTTTTCTGTTAATTTGTTTATCTTCAAAGATAGAATAGTAGACCATCCCAGTTATGTAAACTTCCTTTCATCTTTACCTTATGTATGTTTGCCCAGGTTTTCAAAGTCTGAAAGATACAGCAACATCCCTGCCCCACTTCCCACGGTAATCAATTTGTCAGAAACAGCAAGTGTCTCACAGACCCCAAGGCACTGTATTCTGTACCATGGCTCCCAAGCACCAGGGCAGGCAGGATGCAGAAAGCTGATTTTCCTGCTTGTGTGGCCTTCAGCCCTGGCTTAATAATGGCCACATTCCGCCTTAATTTGTGTGTGTGTAAAGCAAGGATGATAAGTTTGTTGTGGTTAAGCCAATCAAGGGTGGTTGTGAATACTGGGTAGGGAAGAGAGGCACCTGCAACACAGCCTTGCCAAAGGGAAGTATCCAGTGTAGCTTGGTCTGGCTTTGTTCTAAGTCACATCCAATTAATAAAACACAGAGTGATAAAATGTCTGCTTTTGGGGACAGATGCTCATGGTTCTAAGCAGATGCTTCACAGATGAGTCACAGCCCCAGGCCTATAGCACAGTCTGTCTGTGACTGAAGCTCTGCTTAGGTGCTCAGTGAGAGTGTTGCAGCTCTGGAGAAAAAGGAATCTTGACTTGTCAGGAAGTCAGGCTATACCTGAGCTGCAGGGCTGTAACACTCACATTTTGGTGCTGAAACCTGGGATAGACTGCTTTGGTGCCTGTGCTCTCCCCTAGTGGTCTGAGCCACACTGGGACCCTAGCCCTTTATCTCCAGTCCATCTGCAACAGACTCACCTTCTGGCTCAGACTCAGATTCAGGCTCAGTTCCTGATATAGCCTAAGACTGCCTGTCTGGGGAACTGTCTGGCCCGCAGTGGACTGGGCCCTCCTACATCAATTAACAATCAAGACAATCCCCCACAGACATGCCCACAAGACAAGCTGTGTAGTCAATTCCTCCATGGGGCTCTCCTCTTATCAGATGACTCTAGGCTGTATCAAGTTGACAATTAAAGCTAACTGGACATTTATGTATCAAATTCTTGATATATAACCTTCACCCTTAATCAGCCTGCATGAGGCCCTGTGTTCAATTTTCAGCACCAAGGCGAAATAAAGCAAAACAATACTGAGATTTATCTTTCTGACTTGCAGATCATAGAGATTCTCACTACAAAACCTTAGTTTTTGCATGCATTTAAAATGTTGTACAAAAATAAGGAAATAATGAAATACTTGAAAAACAAAACTCAGTAAGTGAGTAAATTGAGCCCTGAGTTGTGACTACTGAGCTCAGGAAGGCAAAGTGGCATCTTTCTCTAAGAAAGCATAGATTGCTTAAATGGGACTTTACAGTGGTATTAAAAAACAATACATGGTGAGTGGAAATCATATTTCACATTCTTCCTGTGGATTCTTTCCCAGGATGGCAGTATGTGGTAGGGTCCTCTCAGAATGCTGGTTCCTCTCAGGTTCTTTCAGCTGTAATCCACTCATCAACATGATCACTTTGCTAAGTGGTGATGCTCAGTGGGTAGGAGGGGTCAGTGCCTTCTCACCTGCAACATTGTCGTCCATGGTGGCTTTATCTGGATAAGCTGACAGCATCCATGCCTGGAACCATGAGAGCAGACACTGAATTCCCAGATCCCTGAAAGGAATTTAAGGAGTCCTAGGCCTGCAACTCTTCTGAGATCCTGAAAGATGTCCCTGCCTGAAGGAATGGCAGACACCCTTAGTTCTTATCCCAGACTTCACACAGATTAGTTCAAACAAAAATGGGCTCTTGGTCCAAGATTACAAAATTGAAAGGCAGTAGCCCACCACAAAAGAGTCAATAAAACAATTCAGTTGAAAGCTGGAAGGATTTTAGATGTTAAAGCTGTCCATAGTAAAACATGGAGGAATGAGCTTTAACTCATTTGAAGAAATGAAAAGTAGAAAGGAAGAAAGAAGTGAGGCATGGCAATGTAAGCCATCATGGAAGGCTGAGCCAGGAGGTCAAGAATTTGAGGTCAGCCTGAGGTAGAGAGTGAGACCCTATCTAACAAAGTAAAGTGAGTAAGAAGAATTCAGCTATCAAAAACTGGAGAACTGTGGTCCTGTACTGTCCTCTCTCGGATGTCCCTCTCCACTGACGAAGCTGTTTAATGAGCATGTAAGAGCATCTGCATTATTTTTCATCTTAGTAATATTTTTCCTTTATTCATAGTATTGTAAAACCTCTAATGTCAGTATGTATACATCACATGTCTGTTATCAGTTGTTATATTATCTTACAAACACATAGGCAAACTCATCATTATATCAAACGTTTAAAAAAAGGTTGACTTGCCGGGCGGTGGTGGCGCACGCCTTTAATCCCAGCACTTGGGAGGCAGAGCCAGGCGGATCTCTGTGAGTTCGAGGCCAGCCTGGACTACCAAGTGAGTCCCAGGAATGGCGCAAAGCTACACAGAGAAACCCTGTCTTGAAAAAACCAAAAAAAAAAAAAAAAAAAAAAAAAAGTTGACTTAAGAAAAAATTATACATTCTTGTCAAAATTGCAGGGCCAGGGAAATGGCTTAGCTCTTCAATATGCTTGCTGCCAAGGCTGATGACCTGAGTTCCATTCCTGAATGTACAAAGAAGTTCCAAGGGAGGCTTTCCAGGAAACAAAAACAAGACCCCAAATCAAAATTCTGAATTATAAGAAGAAATGTGAGGAAAGGGTTAACATAGATATGGATATTGAGTATTTTATAAACACACGCACACATATATATATACATTATGTAATAATCATAGTGTTAGTTGATACATTTTTTGAGACAGGTTCTCATGTAGCTGTTCTCCTAGGCTGGCCTCACACTCACTATGATTTGAACTCTGGACCCTCCTGCCTAGTTTATGTAGTGCTGCTGATCAAACTCAGGGCCTCGAACATACCAAGTAGGTTCTCTACTACTGATCTAGATGATAAATTTTTTCAAGCCTCAGAGCTAAACAATCAAGTATAATTAGACAATAAGATGGCAGAAATAAATCCAAATGATGTCAAAACAAGAAAAATAAAAGAGATAAAAATAAAGAGAAAGTCTTTACTGGATAATTTAATGGAATGACTAAAATAATTACAGTTAATATGGAGTACTTACCATGTGCCAAGAACCGTATGTATGCTTTATGGTGTTATTCTGGTTCATTAGAACTTCACAACCCAGGAAAGCAGGTATTCTCGGTATTTGAGAGGGATTAAGTAATTGATCCACAGCCTCCAAGTTTATGAGGACCAGTGCTGCCTCCTGCTGACTGTCTTCTTCCCAGGAGCAGATGGCAAGGGGGAAGTGTGAGTTCAACCACAGCCTACATTCTCTTTGGCAAACTGTGTCCGCCTGGAAGAGTCCCCTTTTCTTGATCAGCATAGATTGTGACTTGTGCTTTATCAGGGCTAGTATGGCCTTGGAGAAATAGTGTTGCTTTCTTTTAAACTCAGACATTCTGACCAGAGTCTGTCTCTACCCTGTTCTATACTGCTTCCTGACACTCACATCAAACAAAATGACTCAATAGAACGGCCGAGAGAGGGTCACTACTAAAATGCTGGAGTTGAGCTTGCTGAGGGTAGAAGGACTTACATGTAACTAATATAACTAATTTAATAGTTCCCAAACATGTAATTGAAAGTTTCTAGAGTATAAAATTTACAAACCTGATATCACATGGATATCCGTCAGGGATGAAGAATTAGACTAACTAACTAGCTAGAGTTTATGCTATAACAAGTTGCTCATTCTCAAGCATACAAAAAACATTTATAGTTGACTAAGCTTTTTCTCATAAAATTTGGTTTTGCTTTTTGTGTTGTTTGTTTGATTGATTTTTGCTTGTATTGTTTGGGTTTGGGACAGTACTAGGGATCAAATCCAAGGCCTTGCACATGGCAAGCAGTGTTATACCTCTTAGCTACGATTATAGCCCTTTTAAAAAGTGTTGTTTTGAGACAGGCTCACTAATGAGAGCAGGCTGGCCTCAAACTTACATTCTTCCTTCCATAGCCTCTGGTATACTGGAATTAGAGGTGTTCCTCACCATCCAGGTCTGGCTTTTGTAAATTATCTGAATATATTACTAGGATTATTATTGAACAGACTATATTATTAACCCCAAAACAATTAAAACAAAAGTCAGGAGTTTTAAAAACATACTCAGTAAAATCCTCTTCTGTTTGATATTTCTAAGACCACTTTCAATTTAGTACCTCCTCAATGAATAAATCATAATACATTTTAAGAAATAATGAAAATATATATGAAAATATATGAAACTATATGAAAATATAATCATATAAAAATATGGGATACTGAGAATACATTAAATAGAACAAACATAAATCCCAAAACTTAATTTTTTACTCACTTACTGCTATTTTGGGGGGACAGGGCCCCTCTATGTAGCCTTCCCTAGCTGTCTAGCTGTCTTAGAACTCACTGTGTAGACTAGGCCGATCTTGAACTCACAGAGTTCTGCCTGCCTCTATATCCCAAGTGCTGGGATTAAAGGCATGGACCACTACACCTGGCAAAAACCTTAATATCTAGAAGAAAAGAACTAATCACTACTGCGTTAAGTCCAACTTCCACATGAAGAGGGAGATATCAGCATATAGCATAGAAAGTTAGACATGTAAGGAATGGGTCCAAATAGTTCCAAACTGTTAAACTGTATGAGCAATTGATAACTTTTTAAATTTATTTGCCAATAAAAAGTATTCAAACCTGAGTAGTTTAAAACATCAAAAATATTTTATATCACAGTTCCAAGATCAGAAATTTAAGATCCAGATGTCAGCAGGGCCAGGACTTGTCTACACTGGTTCTTGAGGCCCTGGAGCAGACTCCCTCCTTGCCTCTTCTGGCATTTTGGCAGCTGCCCGAAGCTCTGGTACCCACTGGTTTGTACACACATTACTACAATCATATGGCCATATTCTCCATGTGTCTCCAGAGCTTCTCTCTCTGCCCACGTCTATACCAAACTTCCTCCACTAGTAAGAGTTTCACTTTCATTCCAGATTAAGCCTGAACTAGTGACCTCATCTTAATGTGGTTAGCGAGGACCCATTTTTTTTTCTTTTTAATAATTTATTTTTAGATGTACAGGTAGATATTTTGCCTGCATGCATGTCTGTGTACCACATGAGTGCCTGGTGCTCCAGCAGGCCACCATATAGGTGCTGGGAATTGAACCCAGGTCCTCTGGAAGAGAAACCAGTGCTCTTACCCGCTGAGCTATCTCTCCAACCCAAGGACCCACTTGTAAATAAGGTCATATTCTGAGATTCCAGTCATTTGGACTGCCTTTGGGTGACACAATCCAACCAGTAACACTGTGTTCAGAGTCAACATTGCAGCCAGACGGTCTAATGGACCACTTCCACAAGATGGCCTGGAAGTAGCTCATTCCTCTTCTATATGACATCTGAGAGGCTGCTATTACCACTGATGACAAAATCTTACAAAAACAGAGAGTGAGATGCAAGTCCTACTCACAAGGCAGTGTGGGTAAATCTCAGGGACTTAATAAGATGGGAAAAGCCAGGTCACAGAAGACAGTGGACCAGCTATCTTGTAAAAGTTTTTAAAGCTACAGAATATATTCTTCAAGGAAACATAAAAATATGGAAATGGAAAAGACAGAAGAAAGGAGATATTAAGGATCACTATTAAATAGGCCTTTTCTGATCTTAGTACAGTTAAACTCAAATGCTGGGCAGTAGTGGTGCACACCTTTAATCTCAGCACTTGGGAAGCAGAGGCAGGCAGATCCCTGTGAGTTCAAGGCCAGTCTGGTCTACATAGTAAGTTCCAGGACAGCTAAGGCTAAACAGAGAAACCCTATCTCAAAAAAACCAAAACCAAACCAAAACAAACAAACAAAAAACCCTCTATTGGTTTTAAATGTGGCACTTTCACTCTGTGAGGAAAGGTCATGAGGCGAGGCCCGTGACAAAACCCAGTGCTGGGAGGGAGCAGAAGAGAGGGGAGGAGTCTGTGACTAGCTTTTTAAGGATTTCCCTGCATATGTGCATGTGGGCTTGTGGAGCTAACCCATTCATGCACAGATGCACGCTGATGACATAAGACCCCTTGTTTAGCTACTGAACTGTATGTGTGCGGTCTATAGCTAGAGGAGTGGCAGAATCCTAACACTCTCAAAGATGGAAGTGAAGCCCAGCAGGCCTCTCAGGACAAGCGGCTCCCTCTTCATGTCATTTTGTTGCTGTCTTGTATGTGTTCTGTGTTACATGGGTCACTCCAGCATGTTTCACGGCTTTAGCAGCAGCAGGGGAGTCGGCTTCTGATAGACTGTCTCGTGGCTTCGCTTTTACAAAGTCTCTTTATCGTTACACAGACATCTTTAGCACGTCAATTTCAGCATGCCAAAACCCCTTATCTGATCTGGGAGTTGTCTGAAGGAACCATTACATAGGCAGTTCTCAGCCATACTGGACTTCCTGGTTTGTCTGGAGACTAAGTTATGTGACTCCTTCAGGAAAAGCAAGCAACTCAAGTAACAGTCCTGACGATTTACAAAATGTCGCTTCAGAGCCTGCTTGCCATCACTGGGGAATTCACAACAGATACAATGAATCTGGGGAATCTTTCACTACATTGTCCCTCATAACTTGGGATTATATTATGTATGTTCTTTTCTCTTTCTCAAATGTTATATGAATCTTAGAAAGCATTCAGTGGACATTGCCCACTGATGTTCTGTTGGGCCACTGTTAAGCATCACTTAGTTCTGTTTGGGGTCAGATGGCTGCAGGATTTTTCTTCACTTCTGTAATTTAAAAGTTTTGCCAGATGTTCCCAGATGTAAACAAAGTATGGCTGTAAGGTTAGTCAAGAAGTTACAATGCACTGGGCATGGTGAGACATGCCTTTGACCCAGAGAGAGGAGGCGAATCTCTGTTAGTTCGAGGCCAGCCTGGTTTACAAAGAGGGTTTTTGGATAGCCAGGGCTACACAGAGAAACCCAGTCTTGAAAAAACCAAAAAAAAGGGGGGGGGGAGGGATGAGGAAGTTACAACACACTCCGACAAAGCCACTTGCAAACATCCAGCTTGTAGGTGTTTTTGTGAAAGAATTGAGGAAAGGAGACCGGTGTTCCCCCTTCCTTAAAGGGGAGACAGTTGTGTATGTTACGGCAGAGAGGAGAGCTTTGTGACAAAAGCTGGAGCCACTAGCGGTAACACCTTCCTTTTGTTCCTTCTGACCACTGCTCAGCCCCACCCCCACTCTGGAGGAAGTCTGTGCCTGGGCGCAGTCATTTGACAACCTAATGGTCACTCCAGCTGGAAGAAACGCATTCCGGGAATTCCTTCGAACAGAATTCAGTGAAGAAAACATGCTTTTCTGGATGGCCTGTGAGGAGCTGAAAAGGGAAGCTAATCAGAGCACGATTGAGGAGAAAGCCAAGATAATATATGAAGACTACATTTCTATTCTCTCTCCTAAAGAGGTGTGTGTCTGCAAATGTCTCCTTAGAGCCATCACTAAATTGGCTGCTTCCGTGTTTGGTCACGTGCTGCTTGAACAAGTAGCGATATTCCAAAACACAGCCATGGGCTCCTCCCAGTCATGTCGTTCAGATTCAGGGGACCCTGGAAAAAACATCCATGATTCACACCAGCTTTGTAGCAGAGGGGTCCAGACCCTCACACTGACACGCATTTCCTTTCCTTTGCTTTCTGTTTTGTGGCCCTAAGGATAAGCCCAGGGCTGGGTAAATACTCTCCAGCCTTTACGTTGTTTAAAAACACAATGCCCTATAAACACTCATTTAAATAAGATTATCCTACTATTGTGAGTAAAGTTTTTCCTGGGGTGTTTCTAGTTACAGCATTGCCGTCAGTGCTGAAACTGTGAAGGTTTTCCCCAAGATATCTTCTTAACATCACACACACACACACACACACACACACACACACACACACAAAAGAAAGAGCCATAGGACTGAGATTATGCAGGTTCCCACCTCTTAGCATTTGTTTCTTCATATCTTCTGTCCTGAAAGTTGGGTTGTTCTTTAATTCAGGTGCCTTGTATCACTAATTACACAATCAATATTATTATCTCCTGCTGTGTTCTGCTAAGACTGTGGTTAATAAGGTAGAGCTTCTCTTCTGTGGTCAGGGACCTCACAAAGGCAGGAAGACCCATGAGCATCCATGGTGTGATGATGGCCCAGCATCCTCAGGGTAGAATGAATCATAGGAAGACAAGATGGAGATAGACAACGGATAATGAAAAGGAACTTGCCAGAAGCACAGGAAATGAGGTCATCCTGGGGCTAGGACCAGCGAAGCCAAGGGTGGAAGTGTTATGGTAAATGGGCAGTGAGCATGGCAGTGTGTGGGGCCAGCAAACCATCAGAGCTGTGGTGGACAACAGCAGACCTAGAAAAGGGGGGTTCTTCAAGGCAGCTGTACAATGAGGCTCCTTTTGTACCTTGGTTTAGAAGTAAAATTTTTTAGTTTTCTGCAGGAAAAACTACCATCTTGGTCCTCTGACAGGACTCCCCTCTAGACAGTGTTGTGGCATACTATAAGGATCTTCTAGTGGACTTCATCAGGAGAGAAAAGGTTGTCCCACACAGAAGAAACAAAACAAGACCACTGGAGCTCCTTCCTTCTTTAAATCCCACGTGGTTCCAACACCTTTTCAGCTGCATAGTAAGATAGAGCTGGAAATTACAGGAAACAAATGACCATGGGCTCAAAAGCCTAACCTTGGGACTGGTACACTTTGGACTTTATCCTGAGAGAAGTCAACAAACCAGAGCAAGGCACAGTTTAATATCAGGATGAAGTTTGCTCTTTAGAAAGAGTCCCTTGGTCAAATCACAGAATATGTTGGGAGAGGTGGTGGGCAGACTCCAGAAGGCAAGCCGGGAAGCTGTGACCCAAATCCAGCAACACCAGGCATGGCGGAGGGGAAGGAGGCAGACAAATGTGTCAAGGAAGTAGGAGAGTGGTGCACACCTGTAATCAGAACACCTGGGACACAAGTTCAAGGTCACAGAGTGAAACTGTCCAGAAGAGAGGCGAGGGAAAGAGAGAAATAGAGGGAATGGGGAGGGCACTTAGAAAGAGAAGCAAAATGAGAGATACACAGGGCACTAAATTGGGGGAATAGGTGGTTCCATTGAAAGAGCTTGCTAGTTTTCAAGCACTTTATTTATTAGGAATTCACACTTTGCTTACTCTAGATACTGTCCCACTATAGATAGTGTCTATACTATCTATAGATAGTGTGACAGTTGGGATAGTGAAAGAGAGTTATCAGCTCGGGATGCCCAAGGCCAAGTTCTCAGCACAAAGGAGATTTGTTTGCCCCAGAGGGACAGAAAGTAGGGATAAGGGACAAAGACAGGGGGAGAAGGGAAGGAAAGAGGGAAAGAGGAAAGGAGTATCTGTCCTGGAGGACAAAGGACTGCCTCTGGACAGACAGGAGATAGCCATGGCCCATAGGAAAATGGCTGTCTATAAGATGAGATGTTTAATTTTAACTGGGCATGGTAATTTGGTGAGCCAAAGTGGGCTTTTGATTGCTGGACTTCAATGCTTTGGTAGCTGGACCTTGGTAGTCAGCCTCAGGAGGAGGAAGTGGTCAAATAAAGGAATGGGTCCTGGAGGCCAGCTTCAGGAATGTAGATTTTAGCAAGGCAGCAGAAATAGAGGAGAGGGGCAAGGCCTGCCAGAGCCACATGTTCAAGTGAGCTAGAGTCCCTTCAGATAGAAATCTGGATGTCACTCAGACCCTGTGATTTAGGCACTTCATGTTACAGATACCTTCCTGTTGGCCTGGAATGGCACCAGGAACCTACGCCCAGTTTCTAGCTGGGCGGGAGCCTACAGCTCCCAGGTTTGTGCCTTCATTAGCAGGATAAGTCCGTGCATGCCACCATCTATCTTCAAAGGCCATCTCACACTCATTTAAAAGAAGCAAAGCAGTGTGTGGTTTTCTAAAGCAGCCAGAGTTCTTACAACTTGTGAGTTCCTTACAACTTGTGAGAAATACAAAGCATGGCCTCTCACTATGACCTACCGAGTCTTCTGGCACTGGGCCAGCAATCTGTTCCACAGTCCTTCTGGGGCCACTGGGGCCACTGAAGTCCCGGAGTTCCCTTCCCTCACCTGTTAGTTTCTCTCAGCAGTTCAGACTTTTGGAAGATCTTGTTTGGTTTGATAAAACAAGTATGGGCGTTGGGGTGGACTTCCAAGAGAAGTAATAAATGCAACTGCTGCTTCTGTCCACAGGTCAGTTTGGACTCCCGTGTACGGGAGGGCATCAACAGAAACATGGTGGATCCATCCCAACACATATTCGATGATGCTCAACTTCAGATTTACACCCTAATGCACAGAGACTCCTATCCCCGGTTCATGAACTCCACAGTCTACAAAGACCTGCTGAAGTCCTTAGCTGAGAGATCAGGTGAAGCATAGGTGGTGTCCAGCATACTTATCATTAATAAGTCCAGAAAATAACTCACGGGCCACATCCAGCACAGGAAATCTAGAGGTAGATGTTCTCTGCTAGAGAGATTCTTGGACTGTTGTAGCAACAAATTCTTCCTCCGCAGAGAGCTATAGACTCACAGTATAACTGCAGCAACCTTTAGTAATACTTGTCAGGAAGAAAAGGGATATGACAGCCTTACAAAGACAATGTGCTCACACTCACAGTGACAGTAGCATGTTCTCAAGGGGAGGGCACACACTAGCCTCTGCTCTGCCTGCAGCTCAGACACAGAGCAAATGGGGACACTTTTGTTTTGCATGAGTTAATACCCTGTTACACTCTGAAGAAAAGGTATTCAGGTTTTTTCCAACTAACCCTTCCTTCAGTCTGAATACTTCACTTAGCACCATGCCAGGATCGGAAGTCACATTTCATGAAGATGTAACTATTCCTTGTAAAAACGGCAACCGAGTGCATCTGCTATGGTGGTGAACATACCACACACCGTGCTCCAGGTGGGTCAGTCTCAGGTATTTGGGAAGAAAAGCAATGCTTAAGTGATTCTTCATTCAGAAAGGATGACCATATTATCTACCAACCTGAAGAATGACTTTTCAAGTTCATAGCTTGTCATATTCACAAAGCTTCAAATAAGCATATTTTAATTTTTTTATTGAAAGAAATGTGAATATTTTCACTCTGAAAAATAAAACATAAAAGTTTTCTCTCAATCTTGAATTATTTCATATGGGATTACTGGGGAACATGGATCTTGTAAGGATCTTTCACCTCCCAGATGAGTATTCTGTCTTTACATGCCAGGATTTCTTTCTTTTTTTTAAATCACGGCTAATAGAATGATTTCATAGTTTACAGATAAAAGTGGCTATAGACCTAAGCCACTGTCTTAGTTAGGGTTTCTATTGCTGCAGCTAAACACCATGACCAAAAAGCAAGTTGGAGAGGAAATGGTTTATTTGGCTTCTACATCCATATTGCTGTTCATCACTGAAGGAAGTCAGGACAGGAATTCAAACAGAGCAGGATCCTGAGGCAGGAGCTGAGGTAGAGGCCGTGGAGGGGTGCTGTTCACTAGCTTGCTTCACTTGACTCGCTCAGCCTGCTTTCTTATAGACAGCCTAGGGATGTCCTCACCCACAATGGGCTGGACCCTCCCCATTGATCACTAATTGAAAAAATGCCTTACAGCTGGCTCTCATGGAAGCATTTCTTCAACTAAGACTCCTTCCTCTCTGATGACTCTAGCTTGTGTCAAGTTAACACACAAAACCAGCCAGTACAGCCACCCTGATGAATTCCATGTCTGCAATAGATGGGAAATATAACAAACTGGACGTATTTCAGGAGCAGGTTAGACATTTAATTTATAAGGACCACACCAGCTCCAGTCCTTATCAGGAGTCTTGGCCTCCCCTTTGCCTGGTCCTGCAGCAGCCTGACTGGCTTTATTACTCAGCTCAACCCCAAATAGAAACCCCTTTCCCTCACTCTCAACAAGCCATCTCACCTCTAACTTTCCATGAAGATTGTCCCTCACTTCTTACACTGTCCATGAACCCATGAATATGCAAGGGCCAATCAGTACACCTCCCTCCGTACATCTCAGAAAATGATCTACCATTTTGTACCTTTCTGGTGCCAGTGCCTTGCATATGCTTCCGATCCCATTTCTTCCAACCATTATTTTTACTGAACAGAGGTTGTCATAGTTAGGGTTTCCATTGCTGTGAAGTAACACCATGACCATGGCAACTCTTATAAAGGAAAAACATTTAATTGGGGCTGGCTTACAGTTTCTGAGGTTTAGTCTGTTATCATCATGGTGTGACAATGTGATATGTAGGCAACAAGAAGTGGTCTGAGACACTGAGCATGGCTTCAAGATATATGAGACCTCCAAGCCCGCCTCCACAGTGACACACTTCCTCCAACAAGGCCACACCTCCTAGTAGTGCCACTCCCTTTGGGGGTCATTTTCTTTCAAAGCTCCACAGAGGCTATAACTGTGGGTCTCCAAAGGGTTACATGCCAATGGCACCTACAATTACTGCCAGAAGTCCTAGAAAGGTGCAAACACAGCTTAAAGAATTTTAAAAGTTACATAAAGACTTTGGCAGAAGTCTCACCTGAGTTTAATCCAGAACAAGAGTGTGATGTCCTACCAACAGTAACTACAAGTGGAGAAGGTATTTGAGTGACTACACAGTTAAGACATGGAAAGTGTGAGATAATTGCAAGGCATATAAAAAGACACTAGGGGAGATCATTTGTGTGGAGGGACCTGATTGGTCAAGAGTCTAGGATTAGGGTTGAGTGTGATGGCACATACCTGCAATCCCATCACTCATGAGGCTGGAACAGGATTAGCTATACAGAGAGACTCTGCATTAACTATTACAGCACAGATTTTAGGCTAGAGGACTGGTCAGGGGTTTTCAGCAACAGACATTTGAGACTCCCTGGAGAGGATGGGAAGAGAGATGAGTCTCAAAGAAGATCTGGAAGAATTGCCTCAATATATGTAAGAAGGAAGTGGGGACATGCAGGAAGGCATAAAGACAGATGTCTCAAGCAGAGGGAAGCAGCATTTCCTAGGGGTAAGTCAAGCTTTTTCCACTCTCTCACACCATCATCCTCACCTGGGTTCTTCCCCACATTGTAGACTTACCCCATTCCCAGGTAAGAACAAGCCTGTGTCCAATGGCACAGTTGACACTTGCTCCTTCCTCACTAGATGTTCACAATAGTCCCCTTCTACCTCCACCTCGTGTTCCCATTCATACTCACACGGAAGGAGCTCAGACTGTTCCAAGAAGGCTTCTGTGGCTCTAAAGCACATCCTTTCCCATCAGCCTCTTACAGCGTAGGTGATTCTTTCCTCTGTCTTCTATGGGTCTGACAGTACAGTCCCTGCATCCTTCCCCATTCCACTGTGGGCAGCAGAACACAGTAACCAAGCACAAGGGCTCCTAGTCAACATCTCCCAACTCCACAGGCAGGTCAGTGATGGTGGATAGTAAACATTCTTGAGCTTGTTTCCTCCTTGGTAGGACTGGAAATAATAATAATAATGGCACTCTATAAGGACTTAGACAAATCCACAAAGATCACAATAAATATTTACAAGATGCTCATCATTGCTATCAGCCAGAGCCCCTGAAATTTGAGTTTTGGCTTACTTTCCCCTGATGTCTTCCTATTTACTTAAAATGCACTGAATGTCTACCAAATCAGGGTCTGATCTTAAATGCCTCCTGAAATTAAGTGAGCTTCTATTTGGACATCTGATATATCTCATAGATGAGTGATACTCACCCTGTTTTAATCTTGACTCAAGGCCCCACTGCTTTCTAATCTCCGATGCCTACTACACACAATCCAGCCAGTCTTCTGAGTTTTCAGTTAGTGCTAACATTGGGTCATCTTGTGAAGGCAATACAGACTCCATCTTAGGGAAGGGCTGCCATCTTAGACCACCTGCTGTACTCAGTTCCAGGAAGGACCTCAGAAATGTGCCATGACAACTCGAACAGATACAGGGCAGTATGCTTCTGCAGACATTCTGTCTGCAGTTTATGGCCCTTGAAGATATTTAGATAATCCTACTGAGCAGCCCAGATAATTCTGCTCAGCAAGTTGTTGTTCCCCACCAAAAGTCCAACCCAATAGTTTCAAATGTGGTTTCATTCCAAAAGTCTAGACCAATAGTTTCAAAAAATCACCTTGCCCCATATCCCTTCTACCCAATCCAAAGATGCCAAAGCATGTAATTCCTGGCTTGCAGTTTTTTTCTATAAAAGCTCTCTACCCCTGGGCCCACTACCACCAGGTTTCCCTCCATCTGCCATTTGGTGGCCCAGGTTCAAACCTAACAATAAAAGGACCTTTATGTGCTTGCATAGGAAACTGGCTCCTTGGTGATCTCTGGGGGTTTCGAAAAATGGGTACAACAATCTCTTCTTGTGTATTCTCCCCAAGGCCATGAGGGATACCTAAACATTTCTCATATCTCTTTTGTCCCTTCCTTTCTCTGACCCAGCACTTCTCACTGTGTCACTGTTAAGAAGAACCCCTCAACTGGGTGGTAGTGGTGCATGCCTTTAATCCCAGCACTCAGGAGGCAGAGACAGGTGGATCTCAGTTTAAGGCCAGCCTGGTCTCAGGACAGCCAGGGTTACACAGGGATACCCTGTCTTGAAAAAGCAAAAAGAAAAGCCCCACAACTACTATACTGTGTCAACTCATGGCTGCTAAGAAAAGAAAAAGACAGGTAACTGTCCGTAGACAGTATTCTGTCTGGGGCAGGAAGCAAGGTGGTTCTTTGTTCAGATGGCTTCTCTGGTTAACTCTACCAAATATTTAAAGAACTGATGTCACTTTCTTCTGAATTTTCTAAGCAATCAACAAAGAAAGGACATCTTTATGACATCAGAATTATTCTGATACCAATCAGAAAAAGTAGTGTACAAAAGCAAAACTTAGAATCCAACAATTGGGAGACAGAGGAAGAAGGATTTCCATGAATTTGAGGCTGGCCAGGGCTTTGGCAGCAAGTCTCTTTCTCAAAAATTAAAAGCATACACACATACACACACACCACACCACACACACATAACGCACACATAGATACATACAAATACATGCACATACATACACACAGCACACCACATAGAGGGGTATACAGTCCAAAACATTAGGGAAACACAACACCAGGCAACCAGACCAGGAGCTGACTGGTCACATTTGGTCAGCACAGAAACAGATAGAGAACAGCAAGTGGAGTAATACTGGAAAATCTCAAAGCCCACCAACAGTGACATACTTCCTCCAGGGAGGCTTCATGTCCTAAGAGTTCCATAACCTCTACAAGCTGTCATCCAAGCATTAAAATACCTGAACCCATGGGTGACATTTCTCACGCAAACCACCCCACACATTAAGAGAATAAAACAGTTGGGCATGGGTGCCTGCCTTTAATCCCAGAACTCAGGAAGCAGAAGCTGGTGGCTCTCTGTGAGTTCAAAGACAGCCTGGTCTACAGAGTCAGTTTGAGGCCAAGCTGGAGCTACATAGTGAGATTGTGTCTCAACAAAAAACCTGCCATCAAACTAGAAGCAGAAAGAAATTATCTGAACATAATCAGCACAGCTCATAGCCAGCATTATTCTTAGCACTAGAAAGCTGAGCACTCATCTAAGACTAGGAAAAATATAATACAACAATCTATCTCTGTTCAATACTCAGCAACTGATCACCTGTGTTTCCTAAATGCGAACCTAATAAGGGAAACAGGTGCCTTAAATAAACTACCTCTAATAAGGCTTGTCTCAGATAAAAATTAAGCAGAGTACTAAGGCCAGATCTACCTCAGATAAATGTCACATGTCTCCATCTGGGCAGGTCAGATCTACCTCAGACAAGTGTCAACTCCAAAATAAAATAATAATAATTCTTTTTCTCTAAGCTTTTTTTATGTCAACAGTATCTTGTCAAACAGAAGGTTCCTAGCCACAGCACAGATGGACAGCTGCAGAACAAGAGGATGGCAGAACATCATTCCAGGACCTCCCCACCATCATCCCAGGACTTCACAAGCTACCCTCCCCATTTCCCCCAAGAGCCAACCAACGCCCACTATTCAGCCGGAAGCAGTCATTGAGAGAAACTTTGCCCCGTACCCACTCAACCACATTTTTTTTTTCTTTTTTAAAGAAAAAGAGTCAGGGATGATGGATTCACAACACGCCCCCATGGTTGGGCATGTTTGCACATGCCCAGCGGACCTGGATACGTCTGCCCAGCCAGTTCCAGGTCAAAATAGCCATTTCCAGGTCAAGGCATCTTGCGTGACCAGAATCCGTGACTTTGCATGTTTGCATAAGAGCACCCAATGCAGCCATGTGATCTACGTGCATGCATGGAGTTACATCAACCTGTGCATGCCCAGCCTTTATAAGCTGGCGCCATATTCCCAGCTGCCACCTTCTTCTTCTTCTTCTTCTTCTTCTTCTTCTTCTTCTTCTTCTTCTTCTTCTTCTTCTTCTTCTTCTTCTTCTTCTTCTTCTTCTTCTCCTTCTCCTTCTCCTTCTCCTTCTCCTTCTCCTTCTCCTTCTCCTCCTCCTCCTCCTCCTCCTCCTCCTCCTCCTCCTCCTCCTCCTCCTTCTCCTTCTTCTTCACACATGTGTCTTTCCCACAGGCCTGGGCACTCATCTGTCCCTTTCATCTTAATAAAACTCTTGTTAGTGGATTTTGTCGTGTTTCATGATATTTCCTCACAAAGTAAGATCGCCGCAAAATAACTAACACAAAGGACCCCAAATAGATGAAGCAACCAAAAAGAATAAATAAATAAAAATAAACAAAGCTGGGGCACAGGACTTTGATTTCAAAGACAAATAACAGTAATTAAAACATTACACAAGCATAAATACATACATATGACCAATGGAACAGAAGAAAATATATAGAAATGTACAGCCACGCATACAAAGTCACCTGATCCTCAAGAAAGATATCTCATTTATTATAGAGAGTGTATTAGTCAGGGTTCTCTAGAGTAACAGAATTTATAGAATGAATCTCTCTATATAGAAAGGGGCTATGTTAGAATGACTTACAGGTTAGCCAGGTGGTGGTAGCATGCACCTTTAGTCAGGAGGCAGAGGCAGATGGATCTCTGTGAATTTGAGGCCAGTCTGATCTACAGAGTGAGTTCCAGGACAGCCAAGACTATTACACAGAGAAATCCTGTTTGGAAAAAGCAAACAAACCTACCAGCATGACTTACAGGCTGTGATCCAGCTAATCCAAGAATCCTGTAGTTGTTCAGTCCGTGAGCCTGAATATCTCAGCTGTTCTTCAGTATGCACTGGAATCCTGAAAAAGTAGGCTCTAATGGCAGCAAAAAACAGACTTGCCAGCAAGGTGAGAGCAAGGAGGCAAAGAGCAAAATCTTCCTTCTTTCATGTCCTTATACAGGTTTCCAGCAGAAGGTACTGGCCCAGATTAGCTCTGGATTAAAGGTGTGTCTTCCAACCTCAAAGAGCCTATTAGAAGTAGATATTCTTACCTCAAATTAAGCAGAAATCCCTCAAAGGTGTGCCCTCTATATTTTAGTTTTAGTTAATTCCAGATGTATAGTCAAGTTAACAACCAAAAATAGCCATCACATGGAGATGGTCTCTATAACAGATGTGCTTGTAAAACTGAAGTTGCTGATAAAAATGCACTCTAATTTTACACTATGCACAAAACCCAATTCAAAATGATAAAAGATTTACACACTAAGATCCCAAGCTGTAAATTACCTAGATGAAAATACAGCAGAACTGTCCCCAGACCTCAGCATTGGTGATGGGTTTTGAAGATGGCACCAAAGCAGTAGCCACCAAAACAAAAATGTAGAAGTGGGAGTACATGAGAATCAAATACTTCCTGTCTACACAGGAAATGGTCCACAGGAGAGAAAGCTGCCTATGGAATGGGAGAGCCTGCTTAGAAACCATGCATCTGGCTTTGAGAGATGGCTCAGAGGTTAAGAGCACTGGCTGTTCTTCCAGAGATCCTGAGTTCAATTCCCAGCAACCGCATGGTGGCTCACAACCATCTGTAATGAGTACTGGTGCCCTATTCTGGCCTGCAGGCAGAACACTGTATACATAATAAATAAATAAATAAATAAATAAATAAATAAATAAATAAATAAATAAATAAATAAATAAATCTTTTAAAAAAAGGAAAAGAAACTATGCATCTGCCAAGGGCATAATACTAAACATATAGAAATGACTAAGTGTGTAAGACTATAATCTGCACAAGTGTGAGGACCTAAATTCTAATTCTCAGCAGCAATAAGAAGCCTAGTCAGTCATGTAAGCCCATAAACCCAGCACTGAGGGACATAAGGGTGCACCCGGAAGTTTGTAGGCTAGTCAGACTAGCCAAAAACTCAAGCCTCTGTTCAGTGAGAGGCCCTAATACAAGGCAATAAGGTGGAAAGTGATGGAAAGAGATCTCTCTCTCTCTCTCTTTCTCTCTCTCTCGGGAGTTCCAGTGGGCTTTTATTGAGATAAATTAACAAAAAAAATAAGCAAGATTTTACCAACCATCTTTTCTGAACCATGTATAAACTGTGAAGACTCAGATCCTAGACATATACATACAACGTAACACATCCCGACAAAAACATACCCCCCACCAGAACATTTGCCAATTAAACAGAAATCCAACTTTCCCTTTCCCCAAAAAGTTTTCAAAATTTTAAGTTCCCACTTTTCAAAGTGGAACTGGTCCCTTGTGACTAGGGACATTACAATTTTCTTATTTTTACTGAATAAAAATTGTAATTTTTTTCTAATTTGTTTTGCTTCAAATAAGGGAAGTGACGTTGTTTTCTTCAGGCATCCTTCCCAAGAAACACTGGTTAAAATACAGCAGCCTGTCTCTTTAACCCAGACCCACCCCTCCCTTACCCTGCCCAGCTTTGTCTACTGGAGATTTAAATATACTTCTGTTGGAGTCTGTCAGCTGTGGAGGGGCGGAGTCTAGGCCAGGCCAGCTCCCTCTGACCTATACCAGCTACAACCCTTAACTCTTTATTCCAAAGATGAGTTTTTACATCAGAGAAGAAAATAGATTTGCTTTGGGAGTCTTGAATATAAAGTAGAACTACAAACTCACCAAAGTCCACATAAATTCACCCCAAAGCTGGCTTACTTCGCCTCCCATGAGGCCAATAATTTTGCCTGACAAAGGTACTTGATACAAAAATCATTCCATAGTAAAAATTTTAAAGATACACAGAAAGTTGGAAAAAAAATGTACCCAATTAAAATAACATGGCTTAATTCCCAAGAACTCTTTTTATCTTTTTGTTGCTCATTTGAAGGTCAGGGGTGTGGCTAAAGGCAGTTTCCCATGAGCTTCCGAGCTCCCAAAGTGTTTCTAAATCCTTAGTGCAGACTCCCTCCCTTTTGGGACACAGTGTCAGTCCCCCCCCCCCCCCCCCCCGCGCCATTAAAAAAATAAACCAAATCAAACAATCAGAATGAGATGTTTTGTTTCCAACACTTGATTTCACTAAAGCTTTGTGCTGGGCTCTGTTCTCACTGAACACGACGGTGTCCAACACAATGCATGTGGCCAAGGAAAGATGCCCTCGCCTCATTCTGAAGATGAATTATGACAACCACCCACCCCACCCCACCACTCTGGGCCAACCCAGGATTATGATGCTGGTACCCATTTGGAAATAATTTACAACTAGTTAGGCTCTCCTTCCAGGAAAAATCATTTTCTGGTAAATGTATTCCATTCCTAATGGAAAGTTTCGTTCACCTTCAGAACGCAAAGGAAGAGAAAACAAAATAGGCCCTGAGGCAGCAAGGTGTGTAACAGCTTACAACTTATTACACATATGACCAGAAGCTAAAACCACTGAGGTGGACATAGTCTGAATATTAAAAATGGGCTGCAGTTCTCTCATCCAAATGAACTACTGGAAAAAACAAAACCATTACTTTAAAAATTACTGGAAAGAACCTGAAAGACAGTTTCCAATAGTAGCAACATTTCTTATTACGAAGGACTTAAAAAAAAAACCCAAAACCAGGCTTTGACCCGGTCAGTAGGGCATCTTCCCAGTACCAGCTCATGTGAGCTAAGCACTTCACCCACCATGGCCTCTCCAGTGTCCCGCGGTGGTGCCAGCTAGTCCATGTTCCACAACTCATCAGAGGCTGTATTCAGTAATGCTCTCCATGTGGAGCCTGTGCTTTAAGAGGGACCTGTAGGCATGTGACACCTGGCAGAGAAAGACATTTTTCATTCACCTCTGGCCTCCAGAGTGCACACACCTGTAGGTGGACTTTTCTATGTTCTGGAATCCACTCACAAATATCCACTCTGAGACTTAATATCAATTATAAATGCTCGACCAATAACTTGTTACTAGCTAAAACTTACATTTTAAATTAACCCATATTTCTTATCTATTCTCTGCTACATAGCAGTACCCTCTTTCAACATGACATGTCCATCTTGCTTCCCTTTGCATGCCTCGTGACTTTCAAGACTCCACCCTTCTTCCTCCCAGCATTCTCTCTGCCCCCAAAGTCCTGCCTACCCATCGGCCAATCCGCTTTTTATTAACAATGAGAGCAACACATTTTCACAGTGTACAAGGTTTCTCCCTTCTTGTCTAAATATAAAAGGAAAGTTTTAACTTTAACATAGTAAAACTATATATAACAAAAACAGTTATCAAGTAAGAATTATAGTTACAATATCTAGTCTATTTGTATTTGGCAAAATTAGAGAAAATACTCTAATCTATCTCATCTTTATGAGTCTAAAGTTTTATACCTAATTTACTCTTTATCATAACTAAGAAAAACTGTAAGTTTACTTATTTAGTCTTTAACTCTATCAAAACCCCCAGAAGGGTGAAATGTTACCTAAAGACAAGGGACATCTGGCTGCCTGGATAATCACCCAAAGTTCTTCTGTAATATTGGGGCATCCAACTTTGGCCTACAGGCCTGGTATATCTGACAGACATTTTTGAGAATTTTGAAGGATTGTCCTGCTTTGTCTTGGCAAAGTTTGGCAGTCATTTTCTTTTGTGTCCTGCTGGTCCAGTTTGGACAGTAACTGTCAACAATTGAGGCAAGGACAGTTTCTTTGCCCAAATGGCT
This sequence comes from Peromyscus leucopus, assembly GCF_004664715.2. Taxonomy (NCBI): domain Eukaryota; kingdom Metazoa; phylum Chordata; class Mammalia; order Rodentia; family Cricetidae; genus Peromyscus; species Peromyscus leucopus. The sequence continues at coordinate 29,188,495 of NC_051064.1, read as the reverse complement.
AGCTTTTGCCATAAAGAAAACAAACTCCATACAGAATTTTTTCAGTGCCCATCCTCCTCTCTGAAGTAAACTGGTGCTGTCAGTAGCAGATATGTCTCACTATCATGAAAATCCTCAGGTTATTAAACATATTAAATGCCATATTTTATAGGTCTTTGAAGTGTTTGAAGACCATCTGTCTATCTAAATATATCTATGGATGACCTTGAAATCATACCTAACATGACTGTAAGTTTCACTATTAAAGATGACTATTAATCTGTATTTCTTAATTATACGTTAAATTTTTAAATGAGTTGCATAAGCACATTATCCCAAATAAGAATAGAATTATGCATACATATAACAAAATTAACTTTAAATTTGTATCAATAAACCAAAATCCATACCAATGTAAAATATTTTGAGATTAGTAATTGTCTTTTTGTATTAGATTCAATAATCTACCCTTTTACTTCATCATTTCTATATCATATCCCCCTTTTTTCTTTTAGAAAGAGATCTTTGAATTTAACTCCATTGTCTAGATTTTTTTTTTATGACTATGACCAATAACAACTTCTAACTAACCCCCCTAAACAATGACAAACATCCATAATCTATTGAATAACAAAAATCCACCCATATCCCATTTCTTGGGAATATGGGCATCAGTCTCTAGACTACTTCCTGTTGTCTGTGGGCACTGGTATCTTTGGAGGAACCTTGATATTCTCCTGAAAAAAATCAGGATAATTATTAGGTCCTGACTGAAATAGTTTGTGAGGTGGAACCGTCTCAGCCAGCAACCTTGAAGCTGTTATGGATGTAGAATTCTGAGGAGACTTTAAAAGAGGCATTTTGAGATGCTGGATCACCTCTGCCATCTGTTTTTATTGGTGTGTGGTCTCCTTGTTCTGAGAATACATAACTCTTAAAGGTAACATACATATCTGCATTAATACAAGTATAGACTGTGCATTGTACACAAGTCAGTCAAAGGTGATTGTTTTGTTTTATATTGGAGCAGGTAAAATACACATCACGTGTCTTGTTTTTCTTCTAGGTTTATTTCTTTATGTTTGTAGCCAGAATTTTCAGAGGGTCTTCCCCAATCAAGCCTGATCCACATCAAATTGAAATTAATCCACAGCCTCTCATTTCCTGTGGAAATAAAAGCAGAACCTAGGCCGGGCAGTGGTGGCACACGCCTTTAATCCCAGCACTCAGGAGGCAGAGGCAGGAGGATCTTTGTGAGTTTGAGGCCAGCCTGGTCTACAAAGTGAGATCCAGGAAAGGCGCAAAGCTACACAGAGAAACCCTGTCTCGAAAAACCAAAAAAAAAAAAAAAGAGAGAGATTTACAATACGCCCCCAAGTCTGGTGGACCTAGAGACTTCCACCTAGTCATTTCTGGGTCAAAATAGCCATTTCCAGGTCAAAACATCTTGCATGAACAGGACCCTCGTGGCTTTGCATGGCTGCATAAAGTGCACAGCACAACCATGTGATCTATGCGCATGTGTGGAGAAGCCACATGGGCCTGTGTGCGCAGGTGCGGCCCCGCCTTTATAAGCCGGTGCCATATTCCCGGCTCCTCTCTTTAATCATGTGTTTCCACAGGTCTGTCACCTCTGTCTCTTTTTCCTAATTTAATAAAACTCTTGTTAGTGGATTCTGTCATGTTTCATGACATTTCCTCGCAGGGTAAGAGTGCCGCAAATAACTAACAGAACCTCTTCTCCAAAATAACATATCTTTTGACTTCCATTTTGAAGTCAAGATATTTTAAAAAGATAATAGGTTGGTTTAATTCAACAGTTTTTATGATCCAATGTGTCTTAGCAGTTGTCATTCCTTTATCAGCAATCAGAAAATTCAAGGCAACACAGTAATATACAGAATCCAGACTCTGTATTTCCCATCTTTACATGGCTTTTCTTTTATATTATTTACTCCCTTTTTAAGGATTTTAGTTTATTACTTTAAAACACACACAGTGGGCTGGAGAGATGGCTCAGCCATTAAAGGCTAGGCTCACAACCAAAAATAAAACACACACACAGACAGACAGACAGATAGATAGGTAGATAAATTGATTGATTGATTGATTGATTGATTGTCTGTATCTTTTTTCTTTCCTCTCCCAAGCCTTTGTACATTTGTAAGCACACTGTAACCCATTAAGAGTTTTTTTTCTGTCTGGATTTGTCTTTATTGAGCATCTATAACCTTTTCTGTATGCATGAATAAAACCCCAAACCCACCATGCAGTATGCTGGCAGAGCTCACGCTGGAGACTCAAGCCCATAGACAGCAGCTGGGAGATGCCTCACTGTACCACAGCCCATAGGGGAGACTGTGACTCATGACATGCTGGTAGCTGCCAGGAGATGCATCTCTGTAATGCAGCAGGCATGAGTGACACAAGACTAGGAAGCTGAGTTTGTATTCGCTTTTGTGTGTTTAGAACCTTTTTAAAGCTCTCAGATCTTATGTGGATGAGGTACCAGACGTTTGGGTGCCATATGTAGGAAGACTTTTCTGTGTCTCAGCAGCCACTCACAAATAACCATTCTGAAACTTAATATTAATTATAAATGCCTGACTGATAGCTCAGGCTTGTTACTAACTAGCTATTACATTTTTTTAATTAACCCATATTTCTTATCTACCCCGTGCCACATGGTGGTACCTTCTTTCAACATGGCACATCTTGCTTCCCTCTGCATCTGCTTTCAACTCCAAAGACTCTGCCCTTCTTCCCAACATTCTCTCAGCCCTGAAAATCCTGACTCGCTATCTACCAATCAGCTTTTTATTAACAATGAGAGCAATACATTTTCACAGTGTGCAGAAGGATTATTCCACATCACACAACCAAGCACCCTCATGTATACACACACACACACACACACGTGTGTGTGTGTGTGTGTGTGTGTGTGTGTGTGTGTGTGTGTGTGTATGCATACATACACTGTAACAGGACCCCAGACCTTAGCACAACAGACTCCATGATGGAAGTATCATTTGGGCCATAAAACTCAGCACTAAAATGAAAAAATACACCTAATCTATTAAAGTCCATAGTTGGAAAAGTCTCTAAATGTACTAACCTAGCTTTTTGGCTTCTGTAGTTCTGCTTCCAGCTAACTGTTCTTGTTAACTAAAGTATGTCAACCCAGAACATGATTCTGCTTAAAAGCTCACCGAGAAAGGCTCTGTGCTATGCTGGGATCACAAATACCCAGTGTAGTTGTGGCTAGCAAATGAAGACTTTCTATCAGCTTAAACCCATGTCCAAGCAGTCTTCTTTAGTGGACATCTCACAATAACGCATATGTGTATGTGTATGCATACACATTATATATAACTCCATAACACAATAGCAAGTAAAGCACCTGGCTAAAAATGGGTCAAGAAGAAAAAAGGGTCAAACATTTGAATAATCATCTCCAAAACTGAACAAATAAACAGAAGCTCATTATCATTAATCAGAACTGTAAGCATCTCACATCTAGAAGGATGAGCAGCTGTCAGAAAAATAAAAAACAGTCAAGTGCCAAAAGCGAGGCTTGTAATCCAAGCACTCAGATGCTGAGACAGGAGGATAATGAATTTCAGGCCAGCCTGAACTACAAAGTCAAACCTTCTCTGAAAATACACAAACAAAAGAAAGTAACCAGGCGGTGGTAGAGCACACCTTTAATCCAGAGCTTGGGAGGCAGAGCCAGGCAGATCTCTGTAAGTCTGAGGCCAGTCTGGTCTACAGAGCAAGATACAGGACGAGATTCTGGGACAAATGTAGGAGATGGTATAATCTGTTCATTGCTGGAGAATATTGGAAAACATCACTAGAATTACTCAAAATTAAAAGTAGAATCACTATTATTATAGAAGCCAACAATCTTATTTCTAAATGTTTATCCAAAAGGAATAAAATTAGCATCTCAAAAAGAAATACAAACTTCCAATTACTACATTACTATCACAAGAGTTAAGCTGTGAAATAAATATTCAGTGGTGGTGTAGTGGAAAAAGAAAATGTGGTCTGTAACACACACTCTCACACACACACACACACACATACACAAACACACACACACATACATACACGAAGGGAGAGGGGGAGATGGGGAGTATTCATGCCTAGAAAAGGAAATTCTGCGATATATGATGATGGGTGAAACCCAAGGATATAACTTTGAGTGAAACAAGAGAGTCCTGTGGCAGGGGAGCAGAGGGCCTCCAGAGGCATCATGATAAATTATAAGGAAGTTGACAGGAAAGCTGGGAACCCTTCTCCATCAGAGCTATACAACAAACAGAGCACATGCCAGAAAAGCCCACACTCCAAACATGGGAGAAAATGTGTGCTGTGTAAACGGCCTGTACAGACTCACCACTGTCACTGAGCCCTGTTAGTGTCTCAGGCCTGGTGCTGCCCTCTCTTTAGTAACTGTCTCTCTTTCTGCCACTATCCAAGAGTTCCTGGTCCAGTCTGTCTCTGGACCCAAGAATCTGCATGTCTCAGAGGGTGCCCTCCAGATGTAAGCCACACCTGTAACTTCTGCTAAGACAGCTAGCAGGTAAAATGTCTCTCAATTCGTAAAAATATGACTTTAAAAAACAAACTAACAAAATACCTGAGCGTATTCCTTTCCTTATTTCTTTAATAAGGGTACCCATCTTACCAGCCAACCTATTCCTTCCTTCTGCTCTGCCTTTTACTTTTCCCAGAGTACTGGAAAATGCTGGGCAAGCTCCAATGGACAGCAGGCTGGCACCAACTCCAACCTCTCACTTTTTACCTTTTCCTCCCTTGATGCTTATGGTGCTTCATGGCCAATGGCCAAGGATGCACTTGGACCCTCTTCCGTGCCCTACTGGAGTGATGGCTGAGTTCATGCTAGGTTTGTGCTGAGGCAATAAATTATGTTGTTCAGTGGCAGCCAGGTTAGGAGACAGCTGCTAGGCAAGGTCTATGTTTAGACTGGGAGGCCTGCATGGATCCATGGGCTTGGCTGACACCAAGTAATGCTTAGAGGATGTGTGTAGGGCCGAGAACCTGCCGGAGACTATTGCAATGGAAATAAGTGGACTTGCACATACATAGATCTGCTTGATGACCACAAGAAGATGTCGACTGGGTTGACTGAAGATGGCAGCAACCAAGTGGGCAACCAAAACACAAGAAGACAGCCATGATGGTGCTGATAAAAACAGTGATGGCACGTGGTTGCTACAGGTAAACAGCAAATCCAGCCGCTGGGTCCCCTTCCAACACCACCACATTTCCAGACTTCCTATACTGCAGGACATTTGCTTACCTTCATCTTCTCTTCTTTCTTGTCCTTGTTTTTTAATCTTCCTTTGGCCTTCCAGGACGCCAGGGTATGATGGGCCTGGGCCAGGACTACTATAGTAGTGATGGCAGCTCTCACCCATGCCATTCTGTTGGGAGCACAGATGTCCTTGTGTCCACAGATCACCAGGGGAACCAGGAGTGTTAAGCAACAGGGTTGTCTTTTCAAAAGAAAAGGTGAAAACCCTATTTTTCTACCCAGAAGGCTGGGAATTAGAGGTGATTAACAGCCTGGTGATCATCAATATCTGAAGGGCCAGGCCATATCAAGCTCTCACAACCAGGACTGTGGATACCTAATAGCCTAAATGACCTTTACATTATCTGTATAGCCAGGGGGCTCCTGCAAGCTCCTACATCCAGGACCAGAGGTGGCTAATAGCCCAAATGACCTCTACACTTCTGTATGACCAAGACCATGACAGAGTCTTCCCTAGGCCCTTAAGATAATGCAAGTAGCTTATCTCTAGAATTCATTTTCTTGGAAGAAATGATATGTACTTGGAGTTTCTATGCAATCATGCCTCCTTGTGCACTAGGAATTTATTACACCAGGAAACTTTTTTTCCAATTTGTATTGTTTAAATATGCTTGCAACAAACTGCCTGGCATCAGACTCTGGAAAATATTGATCCGGCCTAAGACAGGCTGAACTTAATTTTCCTTCTTGCCTTTTTGCTGGTCATTTTGCTTCTGGTCATGATGCTTGCAGAGATCCCACAGCCTTCTCTCACCTGAGGTAACATCCTCAGAGATCGACTGGTGTATGTTGGGATTGGGAATGGACAGATGCTACACCAAGACTGACAGTTGACTCGGCCCCGACACCCACAGGTTCCTTACACCACCACTGGCTGTCCTAGAGCACCAAGTCCTGGCTGCAGTGGGGATGTGAGAGCTATACCCCTGTCTCAGTGGGATAGGAAGACTGTAGCCCTGGCATGGCCGGCTGGCTGGGAAGCCCCATCCACCCTGGTGCACGGCTAAGTGGATGAGGGAGAGTCTGAGGATTCAGACAGTGGGCTCTCTCTGTCTCTGTCTCTTCTCTTCTCTTCTCTTCTCTCTCTCTCTCTCTCTCTCTCTCTCTCTCTCTCTCTCTCTCTCTCTCTCTCTCTCTGGCTCCCAATGGACTGAGTTCCAATATTCCCTGTGCTATATGCTTTACTTCTGCTTCCCATATCAAAGCTGTGTGTGAACTCTCCCTTTTTGTGTACTGTAAGCAATCTCATTTCTGATGGGAAGGATTTAGGCCCTAGGATAATAAGCCATTCCTTTGAGTATGAGGGGAGGGGCGAGGTGTTCTAGCACATTTCCATTTTAACCTGGATGGTAATCTGACACAAAAGCCAGAACCATTTACACAAGAAAACCTTTTCTCTGAGCCAAGCTACCTAAAAACTCTGATCCACCTCCACCCCACCCCACCCCACCCTAGGCTGTTTAGGAGAGGGATTAAGAACATAAATAGCATCAGAGATACTCAGAACAGGAGCTTGCATCCCAATTCCAGACATAGTTCTGGAAGAGAGAGAAAGCAAACAATTGGTTCAAACCCTGGCTGGGGTAATGATGGTCAGAGTGTTCAAACCAGTGTTTCTGCATCTTACGGTCACATGAAGACTTACCAAAGGATGGGAAGCCTCCTGGCTTCAATGCTGCAGATCTCCTTGAGGACTCAGCCAGTTTTAAAGCAGAGCGCCATGTTCCCGGTTCTCTCTCTTCTCTCTCCTCTTCTCCACGCACGTGTCTCTCCCACAGGCCTGCGCACTCTCTGTCCCTTTATCTCTAATAAACTCTTATAAGCGGATTCTGTCCTGTTTCGTGACATTTCCTTGCAGGGTAAGAACACAACGCAGCTAAATAACATTTTGGTGCCGAAACCAAGTGGGCGCTTCCGAGCACCCTGCGCCTGGAAACCCGCGAACTGGGTAATCTGCTCCATACGCGACAGACCGCTCTCCATTCGCCTGAACCACATCCAAATTGCATCCAACACCGCTTTCTTCGATTGGTGAGTTCCCCCATTTTTCGGCCAGTGTAAACGGTTTCCTGAATCTGTGAGAACGACTGTTGATCGTCCGGTGCCTCACACGTATTCTTGAGACCTGGGGAACCCCCGGCCATGGTCAGCCCCTATCGCAGGCTTAACTTTTCTAGCCGTCTCCCACGTCTGCAGCCTGAGATATTTCTCACGTTGGGGCCACCATCATGGTGCGTCCTAGGAGCCACGTGGGGTCGACGGGTTCATCCCCTCGACGGAGGGGCAAATGCCATCCGGATTCCCAGGGAATCCTTTCCCTCACCGTGGAGGGGGACACTGCTTCTGGCTGACGAGTGAGGAGCAGCTTGCTCCCGGTATCCGCCCTTGACCTTGGGGACGCCTGGGGTCTTGGCTCCGGATCACGTTTATTTTTTATTTTTTTTATTATTTTTCTGCCTCTCCGCTGCAGACATGGGAAACAAGGCTTCCAACCCTGTTAGTCCTTCCTCTCTGTTAGGCTGTCTTGTTGAAACTTTAAAACCTCTCAGTTTAATGCCTTACATAAAGATTTCTAAGCTAACTCCTCTATGTTCAAAAAAGTGGCCAAAGTATGCTTTAGAAAATAACAAAAAATGGCCGCCGAGCGGCTCCTTGGATCCCAATATTTTACGGGGGCTTTCTAATCACTGTCGGCATTCAGGCAAATGGAAAGAGTTGCTTTCTTCTTTCTCAATGCTAAACTGTCTCTTCTCGTTTCCTTCTCTCCTGCTCATATGCTCCTAGCTATACGCAAACCAGAGGATTCTCTGACTCCGGAATCTCTGACTCTAGATCTTGCTAAAGAACCAATGATTAAAATTCATGTTCCATCCTCTCTCTCTAACAGAACTCTCTCAGATAGAAAGTAAGCTGGGTTCTTATACATCTAATTCTGCTTCCTTTATTAAACAGTTTCAATATATAACTCAATCTTATAGTCTCACGTTTCATGACTTCCTGAGGAGCTCAGACAAGTATGGGAGCAGGCTAGGACTCATGCAGATGAAATTCATCAAACTAACCTTTCACACCCCCCAGGAGCTGAGGCGGTTCCTGACCAAGAACCACACTGGGACTACAACACCCAGAGTGGCTGTCTAGCCAGAGATAGGTTTATTACCTGTCTCCTGACAGGCCTCCGTAAGGCTGCCCTAAAACCAGTAAATAATTCAGGATAAGGATGAAAATCCGTCTCTTGTTCCCCAGACCTTCCCGACTAAAACTTAAGCATCTGGAGAGCAAGGCTCCTGACCCCACAGGCGAAAGAGTCATCTGTGGCATTTAAGGTGTGCCAGGGAAGAGATAAAAGCCCAAAAACAAAATTGCCAAGTGCTGGCACTCGCTGACTTCCAAAAGCTGTTGGGTCCCTGTTTTAAATGAGGAAAAGGCCACGGGCTACCGAATGCCCTGCCAGGCCATCAACAGCCTTGTTAAAAGTGCCGCCTAGAAAGACAAAGAGTCAGTTGACTGCCCCCAGGCACCAAGATGCATGGGTACATCAAGCTAAGACCTCCAACAGACCTAGGCTTGGCTACAGACATGGCAGGGAACCCAGAACGCAGCAGGGAAGCGATCCATTTCTTTCCTTCTGGACACCAGAGCCATTGACTCAGTCCTAGGAGTTTTGGGATGCCACCTCCTTTCTTGTCGGGTACAGAGGACAGCCTTACCTGCCTCATCAGGCACCACTCAATTGTATTTTCAGAGGCATCCCTCTAACACACACATTCTTAGTTAGTGGTGCCCTTCAAAGTAATTCTTGTAACCCCCACAGCTGCTAAACTCGAGGGCTTTCCTCACTGGGTCCACCTGTCTCACCTAAAACCTTTTATCTCACCTCCATCCCAGAAAAATCTCTCTTCATATACAGTGAAACAAACAGGGCCTCTCACTCTCAAGCTCCAGAGGACATCAGGATCCACTGCCTTGTCACCAATTCCAGAGTAATAAGGTATCACCCCTTCCTTTCCCAACCAGGGCCACACAGAGCCGGAGGCAAAAAGGACCATCAAAAATATCCAGGCGGTAAGGAATAATGTAACACAACAATTTATCATTGTTCAATACTCAACAACTGATCACCTGTGTTTCCTAAGTGCTAACCTAATAAGGAAAACAGGTGCCTTAAATAAACTACCTCTAATAAGGCTTGTCTCAGATAGAAATTAAGCAGAGTACTAAGACCAGATCTACCTCAGGTAAATGTCACATGCCTCTATCTGGGCAGGCCAAATCTACCTCAGACAAATGCCAACTCCAAAATAAAATAATAATGATTCTTTCTCTCTAAGCTCTTTCTATGTCAACAGTATCTTGTTAAACAGAAGGTCCCCAGCAGCAGCAGGAGAGGTCCCCAACCACAGCACGGATGGACAGCTACAGAACGAGGAGACAGCAGACCGTCATTCCAGGATGTCCACCATCATCCCAGGACTTCACAAGATACCCCTCACCCCCCCCAAGAGCCAACCAATGCCCACTATTCAGCTGGAAGCAGTCTTTGAGAGAAACGTCGCCCCCATACCCAGTCAACCACAATTTTTTTCTTTTTTTAAAAAGGAAAGAGTCTGGAATGAAGGGTTCACAACACACCCCCACGGTCGCATATACCAGGCGGACACTTCCACCTAGCCAATTCCAGGTCAGGATAGGCATTTCCGGGTCAGGGCGTCTCTCGTAACCAGGATACCCGGCGGATCTGGACACCTCCGCCTAGTAAGTTCCAGGTCAAGATAGCCATTTCCGGGTCAAGGCATCTCGCGTAACCAGGATCCGTGACGTTACATGGCCACGTAAGCGAGCAAAATGACCATGTGATCTACGCAGACGCGTGGAGTAGTGATGTGATCTGACCATGCCCCCAGCCGGTTTTAAAGCAGAGCGCCATGTTCCCGGTTCTCTCTCTTCTCTCTCCTCTTCTCCATGCACGTGTCTCTCGCACAGGCCTGCACACTCTCTATCCCTTTATCTCTAATAAACTCTTATAAGCGGATTCTGTCGTGTTTCGTGACACTTCCTTGCAGGGTAAGAACACAACGCAGCTAAATAACTAACAGATGCCTCCTTCATTCTAAAGGCCCTCTGTACTTGTCTTTCCTACGAATGTCATAGAAACCCTTGGACTTCTTGCTATCATGCATCTTTGAGAATAGGAATGCTGGAGAGATGGCTCAGCAGTTAAGAACATTGTTCTTGCAGAGGACTCAGGTTCAGTTCCCAGCATTCACACGGTGGCTAACAACCATCTGTAACTTCAGTTCCAGGGGACCCCATACCCCCTTCTGGCCTTCATGGACCTTAGGCACACATACGGTATAAAGACATATATGCAGACAAAATGCCTATAGCTTTCAGACCTTCACTTTGGCCTATGCTTGTACATGGAGGGGTTTATACTGGATTCAACTTGCTGTAACCCTGAGGAAAACAGAGACTCTGAGCAGAATTAAAAAGCATGCAGATAAATAAACTATTTGCTTAAAATCCTACTGGCTGTTTGCCAGCAGTGTGTAAGTTCTCCTAGATCAAGAACCTACTGCCTGAGACTGTCAGACACCAGAAGGGAAGTGAGATGTGATAATGACAGACTCATTACAGGAGTGAAAACTGCATTAAACATGTCCACAACAAGACCAGACAGACTACTCAAGGAAAGAAAGAAATTTCTCTTATTTTTCAAGAGGCTAACTAAGGCTTTCAGGAGAGTTACCAACCTGGAGCCCTCATCTCCCAAAGGCTGTCAGCCCTCAACATGTGTAGAGCTTCAGCAAACCCCACAGACTCAGTGGGACTGAGAGATAACAAAACAAAAGGTACATTTACAGATTCCTCCCAGGAGTTAACCTTATTCTAGTCTTTTTACTTTGTTGCTGTACCACGTGTTAGTATTCTGACCCACCCCCTGGAGACCCACTCAGTGAGACACTGAGTTTTCAACATGAAGGAAGACAATGAATGAGAAGGAATTTCAATGTTTGACCTTATAGGAAGCATTGGCCAGGCACATCCAAGGGATCTCTCTGATAAAACTGGGATCAAAGAAGTCAGGCCTGCTTCATATATAAAGACTCAGGCTACAAAGCACATGAACACTGTTTGCCACCCTCCCATGGCCTTGTCTGATATCTAAGGACCCTGATGCCTAGCAAGGAAAAGTGATTGTCTCTGTTCCTAGAAAATGAAGGGGCCACCTTCAGACACAACTGCATGCAGGACTGAAAATACTCAAGAGAGACTTGGGAGATAGCAAAACAAAAGGTATGTTTACAGATTCCTCCCAAGAGTTAACCTTATTCTGACCCACCCCCTGGAGACCCACCCAGTGTCCTGACATAAAGTCCCCTCTAAAAAGGAAAACTCCCCCTCCCCACCTCTCTCCCTCTCTCTCTCCCCCCTCTGTCCCTCTCCCTCCCCCCTCCCCATCCCCATGAGGTGTGCACCCTCACTCCCTCTCCCCCTTCTCTCTTTCCCTCTTCCTCTTTCTTCCCCCTACCAAATAAAACTATTCTCTGAGCCCTGCCTGCATGGTGTCTGTCCCTCACCCGCTGTGGGGCACCTTGTCTCCAAACCCACCAAGGTTCCTCTTGCTGCTGTATCATAACACCATGTGATCATAAAAATTGTTTTCATTTATGTCAATCTGCGTCTAACAGCATAAGACAAAATTCAGTAACCCCCTAGAATTCTCCAAAATAATTGATAACAAAATTTGTAGCCACTTTGTTTTCACGTTGCTTTACTGCCTGCTAAAATTATTTTTGGCTTGCCTAATTTAAAATGTATGGTATGTGTGTGAATATCTTGAGGATATATGAGTGCACACTGTCTTATAAACTTAGGTACTATTAACTTTTTAAAACCTATTAAAATGGCACTTTGGGGTCTAGTAGATATATTTCATAGATCTTAAAATGGTAGTTACTGGTTCACATAAAACAATGTTTATTTGAATCACAAACATCCCATTAAGCTATGAATACATTGAATTTGCTAAAATTTTCCTTATAAAACACGTTCAGTTTTGTTGTTGTTTTTTCAAAATCAGAGGTCAGGAGCACTAGGCGGTGCACATCTTTAACCCCAGTACTTGGGCAGGCAAACACAGGCAGAACTACTTAGTGAGTTCCCACTCAGCTGGGTGGTTGGCGTGAGAAACGCCCCCTACAGCCTCAGGTGAGAGACACTTGGTGACGACAGGGGCAGTGTTAGAGTTTACACCCGTGCCACACAGACAGTTGGCGCTTTCTGCTTCATGCTTGTGGTTGACGATGGAGCAAGCAGCTTTCCATGCCAATCGCCTGCTGCCATGCCTCCCCGGCATTTAAGAACTCCCTCTCTGAAATAAAATGAACTCTTGCATAGCTTACTTTTAGTTGTGGTGTTTATCATGGGAACAGAAGAAACTAATACACAAAGAGACCCTATCTCCAAAAAAAATTTTAAGAGGCGAGGGTAACAAAAATAAAAAGACATAAAAGTGTTTTGTGTTTAAAAAAAGAACATCTAAAATATGTAAATTAAAAGTGCTTTTATTAGGGCTGGGGTGACAACTCACTTGGTAAACTGCTTTCCAAGCAAGCATAAGGACTTGAGTTTGATCATCAGAGCTCATGTGGAAAATAAAAGGCAGGTGTGGGTGTGTGCTTACAATCCCAGTGCTAAAGAGGAAAAGACAGGGGGATCCCCGAGACTTCGTGGACAGTGAGGCTGCTAACTCAGCAAACACCCTGCAGTGAGACATTCCATCTGAGAAATAAACAATGGCTTAGGAACAATAGTTACCGGTGACCTCTGGCCTCTCTGTGCGTTCACATGTGTGCACGTGTACACAGGAACGTGCACACACAAATAAATTCCTTTATTAGATTAATTGCTACAAATTTCTTTTCCAGAAATATTCTTTGTTTGTTTGTTTGTTTGTTTGGTTTGGTTTTGTTTTTCAAGACAGGGTTTCTCTATGTAACAGCCTTGACTCTGTAGACCAGCCTGGCCTCTGCCTCCTGAATGCTGGGATTAAAGAGGTGTGCCACCACCACCACCCGGCATCCAGGAATATTCTTAACATATTTTTATTAAGGCTGCTGTTGAGGATCTTCCCTGGACCTGCCCTCTCCAGACCCCGCCCCTCAGAAAGCCTGCCAGAGTCAGCCCCTCCCCTGGTACTGCTCAAGACCATGCCTACAGGGTATTTAAGATCTGATCACTACACCTGCCATGTGCTCTCCCTCCTGCCTTCCCGAGAGTCATCTGAGAGTTGCATTGCTGTTTATTAAACCTAGATTTATTAATTCGGCTTGATTGGCTTATGGCATTAGTGGAGGATACCCAATAACCAGGGAATCCAATACTTACCAACTTGGTGCAGAACCCGAGTAGAGCTGAGTTTTTCCAGCAACCACATAGCGGTGGAAAGCTGCTCTCCCTTCCGCCCCACCTCCTCCACATCGACTTTTGCCCAGTAAGTAATTCATTCCAAAACAAAAGCCATAAAGGGATCCGGGATCCTTCTGAGTCTTCACCCCTTCTGGGTAAGAGGCTTCTGGTTTGCCTGCCCAGCCACTGCAGTGCCAGGAGACTCTGGCCTGTTCTGGGGTAGGGATAGTCCCTGCCCCTTTGTTTGGGAGCTGTCTTGCACAGGGATATCCCAACAACAAAGCCATTTTGGCCCCAGGCTATTTCAGGTGATGCCCCATCATAGTCTATGGGCTCCAGCTAACAGCTTGTGAATGGATACTTCCGGGTCCAAGTTTGAAATTTGTCCAAATTGCGGTTGTCTTACACCATATGCTCACCCAAGTTTATGAGCAGAGCATGCACTCCTGTTTCCTCTGTCTCACTGCCTGCCTCTCTGCCCCCCCCCCTCCTTGTTCCCTGCTTGCCTGCTCCTCCAGTCTTACCTCCAGGATGGCCTTTGGTTCTTTCTCCTGTCTCCAATAAACCTCTTGTTCTTTTAGCAGCATGCCTTTGGCAGGGCTGGCCAAGGGTGCCCACTTTGACTTTGCCCACAGGATTCCCTGGTGTTTGGTTTGGCCAGGTGGGGATTTTTCCTGTGACAAATCTGTTCCCTTTGCCTGTTCTGCCTGCTCTCCCACAGTGCCATGCTGTAGTAATTCTACCTGCCCACTCCACCCATACCAAATCCATTCTCCTTGTTTGTTCCTGCCTGCTCAGTCTCCCTCTCCAGGTCCTCCTCTGGGCTCCAGGCAGCAGGCTGCCCCAACCCGATGGGAGCCCTGCTATGACCAGGAGGCATATTTTATTCCTATGCTGCTTATGCTGTAAACTCTTACTTTAGGATTTTTAAGATGGTCATCTGACATGGATTCCCAGGAAAAGTTTTGTTTGTATTACTGTTGAAAAGTCTCAACTATTTCAAATGTATGGATGAAAATGTGTGAATGATATGGCCAACTTATGCTTGTTTTTAACTGGTCTTGGATACCTGGGTTTGTGTGTTCAATGTGTCTTGGTAATAGCTCAGCTGTTACTACAACTAGCTGCTTGGACTCAGAATATGATGACAGAGAAAGTTATTTTATGCTGTTCTACCTTATTATAAAGGAAAACAGCTAAGAAATAGGGTATGGTTAAAAATCTGTAAGAAAAGTTAACTTAAAACTGGTAACTACAAATTTAAATTGCTCTGGAAACCAACACATGGTCTGCCACTACCCTAATTAAGTACAACCAGCCATGTGGGCAACCATCATTTTGGCTAAGATTAAAGAGAGAGGTCATATGACTTCACCACCATCTTAGATAGAGGTGACCACATGGATATGGGTCCACCAGGAGACATCAGGTCTCCAAGTTATTTTGGATTAGGATAGATTTCTGTATGATAATTCCTGTCCTGTCCTAAAATCAAGGTTTGTATAAGATAGGATTTAAAACAATGCTGGTTTAATGAAGTATTAAAGTGGCACCTCCATGCATTCATGCACAAGGATGTATCTTGCTGGCAGCCAGATTTTGTAACCTAAGAGTTCACACTGTTAAAACTTGGTTTTGCCTTATATCTTAGGACCACACCTTATATCTTAGGACCACAGCTGAAAACTAGAGACTGAAATATTCCTTCTAATCTTCTTGATTTTACTAACATTAGTAAGACATGTAAACTACATGTCCAGATTTAACTTATATGCTCTCAAAGTTAAGCCTAAACAACATTTGTCTAGTTTAGATATACTTAACAAATTTTGTTCCCCTGACCCTCGAGAACTTCAGAAATCTGAGAATATGGCATTTTAATAAAAATAGACATGCCAGCTTCTAGCAGCATCCTGTATCTGTTCCAAGGAAGACCACAGAAGAACTTCCATCTGGAAACTTGCTTTAAATGTGGCAAAGGTAGCCATGCAGCAAAAAAACTGCTTTGCACTTTAAACCACTGCCAAAACCCTGCCCAGACTGGACAACAGGACAATGGGGGTCAATTGACCCACTTTGCCAACATAAGGTAGGTCACTCTCCCAAAATTCCTACCCTGTAGGAAAGTCTGTTAGATATTCTGGGCTTGGCAGCTGAAGATTGGTACTGCCTTTGAGACTTATGTCTCCATTGACCACAGAGAAATCTGAGACTGCCCAGACAGTTGGAAAAGGTGTCTCACTTCTTACTTATCCTTCTCAGATCTGATGGCATTTGATGACTAGGGTACTTATAAATTGATAGAGTGCTGACTACAAACAGTTTTCAGAAGTTCTTAAATTTCTGTGGATTTTACTGGTTCCAGCTTTTAGTGACAGGTTAGCATTAGAGAGGGTATGGAAGCCTGTAGGCATGTTCAACTCTGTTCCTCCCTTCCTCCTCCTTCACTCACTCAACCTTGTCCATTCAGTAAATTTCCTCTGGTTGTCCTCTAAGTATAGACATAAAGGTGTGTTTCATTGGGCTGAAACCAGGCCCTAGGAAAAATAGTCATACCCTTTAACCCAAAGCCATAGCCTTTGCTATGATTCCAAGATGTAAATCTGTTCCAGTTGTTTTACAGACACCTGAAGGTTCCTGGGGGAAAGAGCTCTGCTATTGCATCAAGAAATTTGGCCTGGTGGATAAGTCCCAAGACAGGTCCACACTTCCTGCCAGACTCGTGCCAAGGCCAACCCACAGGGGACCCTCCAGATATGCCAGTCCCTGCGCCAGCTCCAAGGACACCAACCAGGTGAGTACTGACAGGTTGATTTCACCGACATGCTCACTCATGAAAAGCTCTGTTGTCTCCTCTTGTTGACACTTTTACAGGATGGATAGAGGCATTTCCCACCTCCAGGAAAACAGCAGATGTGATGGGTCAGGTACTTCTAAACACAGCATTCCCAATTTGACATGCCGTCCCCCTCAAGCTCCTAGAACACCAGTGTTGGTACCACATCTCCAGACTCAAGGGCATATCTGCTCTTTCATCTGGCTCATTCACCTTTGCCTTTTCTGTACACATCTCCATCCTATTCTTTTTCCCATGGATAGTGTCATTCATAGGGCCCGTGTTAATAATATATCTTTTCCCCTTAGCAACCTGTCTTCTCCGCATCCTCATGGAACAGGTTCCTGAGGTCTCCAGGATGGTAGCTAACCAAATGCTTATTCGCCCACACCTCCCACTGAGCACGAGCCCAGACTCCCAATTTTCCCTTCATGTCATCCCTTGCCAGAAGGAAGTAGACAGACTTGATCTGACATCTATATGCCCAAAAGGGTTGGGATAGCGGGGATTTCCCCTTGGAGCTGCCCTCTCCAGACCCTGCTCTCAGAAAGGCCACCAAGGGTCAGGTCAGCCCCTCACCTGGTAATGTTCAAGACCATTTCTACAGGGTATTTAAGACCTGATCACTACACCTGCCATGTGCTCTCCCTCCTGCTTTCCTGAGAATCATCTGAGAGTTGCTTTGCTCTGTTTATTAAACCTAGATTTATTAATTTGGCTTGATTGGCTTATGGCATCGGCAGAGGATACCCAATAACTGGGGCTCCAATACTTATCAGCTGTTAATAGATGCAAAATGATGGATATAAGTATTTGTTAAACATCTTTTGGTAAAGCTGGGCATGGTGGCATATACCTTTGATCTTGACCCTTGGGGAGCAAAGGCAGATGGATTTCTGTGATTTCAAGGCCAGCCTAGTCTGCTTAGTAAGTTCCAGACCAAGGTCTACAGAGTGAGACTAATTTTGGCTGTCAACTTGACTACATCTAGAATCAACTAAAATCCAAAAATGTCTGGGCACACCTGTGAAGGATTTTTGACTTAATTGGATCATTTGAAGTGGGAAGATTCACTTCTAATCTGGATATTTGAGGCAGAAGATACACTTTTAATTCAGATCCTTTGAGTGGGGGAAGACCCACCTCTAATCTGGGCCACACATTCTGCTGGCAGCTATATGAAGGATATCCAAGAGGGAAGCTCTCTCTCTTTACATGCTTGCTCCCACCCCTGATAGCAAGTCCATTCCTTCACTGGCATTAGAATCTACTTCTTCAGGATTCCAGCACCTACTGAAGACCAGCTGAGACATTCAGCTGGATTCTTGGACTTTCCATACAAAAGCAGCCATTGTTGGATTAGCTGGACCACAGCTAGTAAGTCATTCTAATACATCTCCTTTCTTTATATAGATAGAAATTCATTCTATAAGTTCTGAAACTCTAGAGAATCCAGACTAACACAGAGACCTTATCTCAAAACACAACAAAACAAAAATAACTCCCCCCCGGCCCCCCCCAAAAAAAAACAAATCGGCAGTGACGTTCAGAATCTGGGTAAGCTTACTCTATATGTGATATGCAAGGTGGAGGAAATATGCTGTTAAGTCTCACATCACACACACACTAAATAATGATCCACCAAAAAAAAAAAAAAAAAAAAAACTAGTATCTTATATTTTAAAGAGAAATTTTAATTTACAATTATGGCATTAAGGTATAAAAATGACTAGTTGACCTATGCTTTTCTCTTTTATTACCACTACAACCACCACCAAAAATACCCATCAGTAACAATCCACATTTTCCAGGGTTCTTTTCATGCCCAATTTAATATGAAAGAGGAATAAAGGTCATTTTTAAATGATGTTGTTGATGCCTGTTAAACCTACTTAGATCCTCACTGATTATGAAATTAGGCTATGGCCATTGAGGCACCTCAGGTGATTTTTTTTATTATTTAAGATTTATTTTATTATGTATATGTATGTGGGGCTATGTGAACATGAGTGCTGTGCCCACAGAGGCGAGATGTTGGATCCCCTGGCGCTAGAGTTACAAAGAGTTCTGAGCTATCTAACACGTATGCTGGGAACTGAACTCAGGTCCTCTGCATGAAGTCAGTACATGGTCTTTACTGCTGTCATCTCTCTAGTCCCACCTTGGTGACTCTCGATATGACAGGTTTAAAAAAAGTGTTTTCTCTCCAATAACAAAACTTCATTCTTTGATTTAATCAATAACTAAGGATCCTTTACTAAATGAACTTATGTAGTAACTAGTGTTAACAAGCTTGCCCCAAAGCTGAAGGAATAATAGCTGTCAATCCCAGGCTTGGAATTGCCCAGTGCACAGCCCAATAAAGCATAGCATCGGAAGTCCTTGTCTGAAAGCTAGAGAACATTCCTAGATCCATAGCTTAATTCATGTCTTAGTTACTTTTGTACTATTAGAATAAAAGATTTATAAAAGGAAGAATTTAATTTGAGGCTCACAGTTCCAGGGGTTTAGAGTTTATGACCACGATGGCAGGGACCATAACAGCGGGGAAGCAGGCAGATGGAGCAGTATTTGTTGGGTTCACATTTGATCCACAGGCACCAGGCAGAGAGAACTAGGAATGCCATGGTTTTTTTGAACTTTCAAAGTCCAGCCTCAGTGACATATCTCCTCTAACAAGGCCACATCGCTTAACCCTTCCCAAACAGTCCCACCAACTGTGGACCAAGTATTCAAAACATATGAGCCCACGTGTGGTGACATTTTGTTTGTACTCTAACAAAATTTGCCTGAAGATCAGAGGACAGGGCCAGCCACTAGATTAAACATAGAGGCCAGTCAGTGGTGACACACATCTTTAATCTTAGCACTTCAGAGGCAGAGATCTGTCTGGATCTCTGTGAGTTCAAAGCCACCCTGGACTACACAAAATTAATCCAGTGTAAAAGAGAAACATAGCCAGACAATGGTGACACACACCTTTAATCCCAGTACTTGGGAGTCATATTCCTTTAATCTCAGCATTAGGAAGGTTGAGGCAGAAAGTGATATGGCTGGGCAGAGAAAGGAATATAATGCAGGAGGAGACAAGAGCTTAGTGCCCTTTCGGCTGAGGACTCAGGAGCATTCAGTCTGAGGATTTGTGGAGACAGGATCTTCCCCTTTTGGCTGAGGAGTTGGTGAGGTGAGAAGTGGCTGTGGCTTGTTTCCTCTGATCTTTTAGCATTTACCCTGATACCTGGCTCCGGGTTTTTATTATAAGACCAATTAGGATTTGTGCTACACCCATGGGGGGCATTCTCATTCAAACCAGCACAGTTCTCCAGCCAAAAGTTGTAACATGTGGCTACTCGGACATTTACAGCAGCTAAAGCAATGCTAGATGAGACTAGTCAAAAACACACATTCTGATGTTTTCTAACACGTCTCAGGGTAGATAAAGGACTACTCCATCCAGACCAAAAGAACTCATTATGTGCTAAAATAACAACTTTATCTTTCTGAATCTCCACAATCTCAAAAATAAATTAGGTTTAAAAAATGATGTATGTGGCTGTTTTGTGCATATAACTGTGTACTATGTATATGAAGTGTCCTCAGAGGGAGGGAGTCAGATCCCTCGAAACTGGGGTTACAGACAGTTGTTAATGGTCATGTGGATGCTAAGACTCAACCTGGGTTGGTTGGAAGGGCAGGCAACTGCTGTGTCATCACTCTAGCCTGTCTTAAAAATAACTATACCTTAAATACAAATATAAACCTTGTTTATAACCTTTCAGTAGTTACTTGTTTGGGCTTTCTTATTTTGCTTTTGGCACTGTACTTACTGGTTACCACCTCACAGGTCTTTAATATATTCCACCACAGAATTCCTTCTTAAAATTGTTCTTTTGCATTTTCCCTTATTCTCAATACATAAACATCAGTATGTTCAGTATGTTTAAGATTTGTGTACGCAACCATGCCACTGGTTGAGTTTATGTGTACTATGCGCACACAGGTACCTGTGAAGGCTGGAAGAGGATGACTTCCTAGATAGTATTTATAAGAGTTATTTATAGGCAGTTGTGAGCCACCACCCGGTGTGTGTACTGGGAATCAAACCTGGACCCTCTAGAAGAGCAGCAAGTGCTCTTAACCACTAAGATATCTCTTCAGTACCCCCCACCACGTTCTTTTATTAAACCCAAGTACTTAAATAATTTATTATTGTTTAAATTACTTCTGACAGAAACCTATATGGACTTATTTTTATAAGAAAGCCTATAGCAGCTCTAATTTCCATGTGCTTGACCTGGTTCAGGCATCCTCAACTGCCCTTGGCTTCATCACAGAAGGTTGCATTAGCAAAAGCAAAGATCCCTAAATAAAGCTCATGTTGGCTTAGACATAGCTGTTTTACAGTGAGTGAGACCCATGAGGGTCACTGACCCCTTAAATAAATTACAAAAGTGTGTAAGAACCAGTGCCAATGAAACAAAAGCTAGAGCCTTGCCATCCCAACTTCAGGGTTCTTAATGATGTTTTTATTTTTTCAAATGTCAACTAAGTTTCACATTGCATCATTACACAAATAATTTTCAAACAAAGCAGGTTCAAGTATCCAGTTAAGGGAAAAACACAGGCTAATTTTGCCAAAGTATATTACTTACGTGCTTCTGTCTTTGAGGTCACCAGAATAGGTGATTCATTCAAGGCAATTTCCTGTGCTTTAATTTTCTGTCCTCGAGTTGAACACAAGAATACAGAAGTTGACTTGAAAAAAACCTCAAAACCTGGAAATTAATACTGCTGCCATCACTTGGTAGAATTAAAGCACCAAAAAGGGGTTACTTATCCCTAGACTCAAGTCAGTTTTTTCTTTAAAGTTGGGTGTCTAAAATATTACACAACCTGTAGCTCTCAGATACCCAATCTGTGGAACACTTGTAAAATCTATATCCTGGCGGCGGCGGCGGCGGCAGCGGCGGCGGCGGCGGCGGCGGCGGCGGCGGCGGCACACGCCTTTAATCCCAGCACTCGGGAGGCAGAGGCAGGTGGATCTCTGTGAGTTCGAGGCCAGCCTGGGCTACAGAGTGAGTACCAGAAAAAGGCGCAAAGCTACACAGAGAAACCCTGTCTCAAAAAACAAACAAACAAACAAAATCTATATCCTAATTTATATACACTGACACTACAACTAATAAAATCATTTCAGGAACTTCTTCCTTTGTGATGAGGAATTCTCCTAGTTGCAAAGATATAAAACAAATCTGCTCCTGGAGTTCAACTTTGTAGAACTGTAGCTACTGGTTATTGGAGATAGTCATGGTCTTGAGATGTCATTCAACACTCTGCTGCAAGCATACATCAATTATTCTCCCATTGCTGTCTAGTAACTTGTTGCTAGGTCTCTGTGAAGTAGTCCTCCAGTGGGCTGGCATTTTGCTTTCTTCTCAATATGTAGTGTTCACCCCTTAATCCCCTTCCACTGATTAGCACATCACATTCCTGGTGGGATGCTCCTTTATTTTTAACCGTTTTGGATACAGTGTCTCATGTAGCCCAGGTTGGCTTTGGACTCCTTATGTAACCAAGGATGAACTCCTAACCCTCTGCCTCTACCTCCTACAGGCTCTCAAATGACTAACTTCCCTTGGCTAAATGAGGGTGAAAGACAGGTTTGAATCAAACTACTCAAACTAAGCTGGGCACAGTGGCGCACATTTTTAATCCCAGCACTTGGGGGTCAGAAACAGGTGAATCTCTGTGAGTTCAAGGACAGCCAGGACTACATAATGAGTTCCAAGACAACAAGAGCTACAGAGGCCCTGTCTTGAAGGAAAACAAAAAATAAACATTTCTCAAATGATAGCTCTTTAATTCTAGTTTTTATTTTGAAATTAAATCCCCAAATCACACTTTTGAGTTTTCCTCTTTTACTCCCTTGTCCCTCTCCCTCTCTCTGAAGCAAGGTCTCTCTACATAGCTCAGGGTAGCCTGGAACTTGCTTTGTAGACCAGACCGTTTAGTGCTGGGATTGAAGACATGAGCCACCACACCTGGTGCTGATTTCTTTTGTTGGTTTGTTAATACTTGAAATACTCTTCATCTGTAAAATATATACAGATTTGGACCTTTGAGCTTATATAAGTATTTCAGAATTTTTGTCATAGCCTACAAAAATGTATAAAATCATTGTTCACCAGCACTCCAAGTGTTGAAGGTTAAGAAGGTCAAGGTGGTTACTTTCTCTTTGCCTGACGGTTATGGATCTTCATTACTTGCAAATGTATCTGTCCAAGTTATTTTCCCCGTGTTCCCTTCAGTTACTCTGTCTAGGGATAATTATAAGATCCCTAAGAACACATCAGTATTCTTCAACAAAAAGTCACATGTGAAATTATGTGCATATAAGATGAGCTCCTGTGCCTGAGAACCACGGCTCTCTCCATCACCAGGGGTTCAGGCAAAGAACAGAAAATGACAAGCTCTAACCACTGTTCAATACCAGTTTTGACCTGAGTATGACCAAGATTAAGTAGAATAGAACCTGAGAGTATTGCTAATAGTTGGGGGAGAAAAGGAAGACAAAACTTTTAAATGAAGTTTCAACATCTAAATAAAATGACAAAAAAAATACCTGTTTAACAACAAAAAAATTTATTGATTTACAAATTTTAAAATGGATCACTTAAAAGTGGGACTATTTTAACCTTATTATTTTTAAACTAATTCTTTCAAAATGTACTTTATTTTTAAAGTGACAGAAATTACCCATGGACCAATCCTTTTTAACACGGACATTTAAATGTTTTCTATGTTATGTCAAACAATCTGCAGAGCAGAGTGCAAAGCTTGTGCAGTGGTCTTTACGTAAAAGTCTGGCCAGATGTAGAAGCACGTACTTTGTAAGCTTTGCAACAGTGGCCTTTACTCTATGCATCAGAACATCTGTATCAAGAAAACCATGTGAAAACCACTGCTTTTTATTACCAGCAAAACAAGCGGGACACATTTAAACAAAGGTAAAACTTAATTGTGAAATATGTATTGTAAAACTACTTGCTATAGCCTACATTTCAGTTGGCTCAACATCATCATATAAGAAAAAAGTCAGCACAAAAGATTCAGACTAAAAGATTTTTCTTTTTCTTTTTGCAATCTCCATATGCAAAGAGCACAGCTTAATGATTTACACAGTTCTTGGGCTTAATCCTTGGTCAGTAGATTTCCAAGTGCAAGTCCAGTCATGCTGTTTCCAGGAACTCTACTAAGATGCTGACATTTTCTTCCCAGCATGTCTTCTATAGGGGAATATTCACCAGAAGTATGCCTGTGAGGGGCTTTGTGAAAGCCTAAGAAACTATAACAGAGTTCTGTGAAACTAAAATAGAGTGCAAAGTCAAATAAAACTGATTGTAATCAAGTCAATTCCCAAAGAAAAATCTATTAAAAACAGTAATATACATGTATGAGAAATACAAATGATCACTGCAGTTAGTCACAGATGCAAGAGATCTAGGGATCCAAGGCTTTGTGAGCATGGTAATTAACAGCAAATTAATATGCTAGATCAAATAGTGCACAATTTTGATAAGCTGGTCAAGTACTACTGGAATATATATCATATTTGGTAACTCTAAACGTTTATATTATTCCTTTTCTCTCCCTTTAATATTTTAGGTACATACCAATGAGAAAAAGCAATTTGTCTTTAATGGAGAACAACAGAATTTTTATGTGTTCCAGACTCAAAAGGTTAATATTTAATAAAATGTAACACCAACTTACTTATAAAAATAAAAAAAAATGCAACACATTATCAAATTCTTCTATGGTCTCCTAGCTGGTCTAAAACCACAGAAGGCCTTTAAGGAAGAATGTTAGGAGAAAAACAAAGATCAACCCATGGGATGTGTATGGTTACAATTAACACTTGCAGGGAAGCGAGTTGCCTGGCCTAATTTTAAAGCTAATTACAAAATCCATTTTTCTTAATGGTCCAGATACCTTGCCGATTCTTCCAACTCAACAGAACTGTAAAAACAAAAGAAATATTTTGTAAAACTTTTAAAATACAAACAATGGTGTATATATCTTGACTTTATATTCTTTATGAAAGAGGTACCTTTGAAAAAACGTTTTTATACACAGTAGTTACTCATTTTGACCCTCCACTTTAGAACTACAAGGACTATGTAACTAAAAAACAAATATGTAAAGTTTTTAGTAGTTTTTAAAAGTACTTTTCTTAATGTTTCTAGGTTAAATAACTACCAATTCTTGTCAGCTTTTTACATTAAACTCAATTTTCTTAAATTCATTAGGTACCATGTGGCACAATCTGTTTGGTGAACTGCTTGTAGTAAAACAAACTGTACTATATTCTCTCATCGCAGTGATAAAACTATATATAACAGATCTAAGAAGGCCATTTAGACAAGCCAAGTTTGTTCAAGAAGACTGGAAAAGAAAGAAATGAGCTGGGCGGTGGTGGCGCACGCCTTTACTCCCAGCACTTTGGAGGCAGAGGCAGGTGGATCTTTGTGAGTTTGAGGCCAGCCTGGTCTACAGAGCGATATCCAGGAAAGGCGCAAAGCTACACAGAGAAACCCTGTCTCGAAAAAAAAAAAAAAAAAATGACGGAGGGGAACTCAGGCATCATTTATGCCTACTACATGAGGAAACAAAAGATCAGTGAGGGTGAGAGGCAAAGGTTTTCCAACCTTTGTGTGACTCCAGACTTATCCTTACCACGGGCATCTCCCAATCCCACACTGCTAACAGCTTCATCATTAAATAATAAAAGTGCCCTTGGAACTGATATGCAATCCTAATTTGGTTTTTGGTCTTGGAGCTTAAAAAAAAAAAAAAAAGAAAGAAACCACTCAAAAATCAACTTTCCATGGGCCTGTACAGAAATGGTACTGTCATTAGCAGTTACTTCTGAGTCAGGAGGGATGCACAGCCCCACTCCTTGCTTAACTACTGGTAGATTCTGGGTGGGGGACAGGGGCAGGGGAGCAATGGAAACTCCAATAGACAGTTCACAACCCTTATTCACACAGGCTGTCCTGGTTAAACTCAGGGGTCACAAACAAAACAACATGAATGTGAGAAAGGGACGTGTAGGGAAGGGGAATTGACAGGGGTAGGAGAGAGATGAGAGGCTGGGGGTGAGAATAACCAGAGTACATTATATACATGTATGAAGTCAGCAAAGAACACAACAAATTCACAGAGGCAATATGAAGGCTTAATGAAAAGCTATCACACCAGAACCAAGCCCACTAGAATTCCTAAAATAAACCCTGACATCATATAAAACTCTTTAAAATTTTCCAAGATCAAATGTATTAAAATAAACAATAAACATACACGACTTTTCTGGAAGAACAAGAGTGGAAAAAATTTTATCACTACAGGATATATGGGAACGTGTGAAGGTAACTTAATATCTTTCCTGCCATTCCTGTGTTAGAACATATGTGTTATGATCAAGCTCTAGGAAGGTACATATTCCTATCTTAGACAGCTTATAAAGATACTCTAAATTATGCTATACAACCAAGGGGGTGCCATACCTTCCACCGATTTCCACATTCATTACATACAACAAATGTTGTCATTGGTTCATCAGCACTACGAGTTTGCACCTGTAGCGAAATTAAATGAAAAACATTACTTTTTGAATTACCACTAAAAATAATCCAGCCTATGAAAGAACATTCTACATAAAGACATAACAGATATCACCCTAAGATGTATATGAGCCTATACAAGTTCAAATACACTACTGGCAAAGGAGCATAATTTCAAACTTCATTTTTCTAAATCCTTCTGTTCGTCTTTCATGTGTAATTTATCTAGTTAAGTAGAAAAATCCTCTAAAAGTCTCTCATTAAATTATGCTTTTTATAAATGTTAATAAATATGAAAACCAATAATTAACATGTTAATAACCTACACATTAGTAAAGATGTTAATAAAATCCAAAGCATTTCTTTTTTCTTCTTGTTTTCAAGTCAGGGTTTTACCATGTAGCTCTGGCCTCTGGCTATCCTGGAACTCACTCTGTAAACTGGGCTGGCCTTGAACTCATAGTGATCCTGGGTGCTGGGATTAAAGGTGTGGGCTACCACCACCAGATCCCAAAGCATTTCTTTATGACACACATAACTGACACAACCTCTCTAAAAGTCAGGTTAACTATCCATATCTCTGCTACAGGAACTTGGCATTCTCATCTACTCTGATATACAATTAGAAATACAAAGATCTCTGTAGCACACATGCTGGATTGAACACAGAAGAGTAAATGCATCTGATGGAAAACTGTGCACTGATTAAGATGTTTACAAAAAAGCTGGGCATGGTACAAAATGCCAAAGAAATGAAGGCACCATCTCAAAGATGTATTGTTCACTCAAGTACATGGCAGTATCACTCACAATAATAGTCAATGGCTACTCAGTTTAATGGGAATGTAGTTTCACACTTGAAAGTAGAAAAGCAAAACCGGAAAACGTTGAGACCACATCTTAATAGAACACTTAGGAAGAACTGTGCTGAAGATGTAGCTCAGCTGTGAAAATGTTTGCCTAGCATGGATAAAGCCACAGGTTCAATCCCTAGCCAGAAGTTTCCATAAAATCATCAGCATGATCAAAGCTCACAAAATAAAGAAACATTCTAAAGGCTGAAAAGATGACTCAGCAGTTAAGAGCACTGTTTTTGCAGAGGACTAGGGTTCTATTTCCAGTACCCACATGGTACTTCGCATCCATTTATAAATTCAATTCCAGGAGATCTGATACCCTCTTCTGATCTCCAAGGGCACCAAGATGCATGAGATGCAGGGCAACATGCAGGCAAAACATTCCACACATAAAACATAAAATAAATAAATCTAAAAGGAGGAGGAGGAAGAGGAAACATTCTAAAAATAGTAGTACAAGGCCTTCGGATAAAAATAAATAGTCCTAGCCAGTTGGTGGTGGTGCATGCCTGTAATCCTAGCACTTGAGAGGCAGAGGCAGGTGGATCTCCGTGAGTCCAAGGCCAGCCTGATCTACAAGTCAAGTTCCAGGACAACCAGAGCTGTTACACAGAGAAATTCTGTCTCAAAAAACCAAAAGCAATGACGCCCCATCCCCAAAACCCAAACCAAAAAAAACCCCAAAAACCTCCACCTTGATATGATGTTTTGCCAAATAACTTTGAAATATTCATCCAAATTCCTATGTAACCAAAACCCTTTGGGAATCCCCTAGTCTTGCAGTTTCTTTTTAAGCTATATGTACCCCACTGTCTCCAGCACTGCTATTTTCTCAACCTTGGCTTTATGGAGAGTGGAGTTTCTGTCCTGTCTAACAGAAAATAAAGCTACCTTAATTTAACTAAAAGAATTTGGATAACGATGTTTACTCTTGCTCAGTGGGATCAACACCTACATCCAAACCTGAAACATATGGCCTTTAAGAGAGAATTTCTAAGGTTAGGAAATTATAGATATATAACAACAACAAAAAAAGTAAGAAAAAAAATCGTATTTTGCAAACGAAAATGAGGATAGTGTTTGAAGTATTTTTATATAACAACAGAAATTTGTTAACCATTCTTTATGCTATCCAAAACCAAAAAGGCCAATCATGTCATATATGAATGTAAAAGTCATCTGGCTACAAATAGGAATAGGCATCTATTTGTAAGGCATTAGGTTTGAAGTGCCCATAGGCCATGTGAGAGTGGAAAACTTCCCTTAAACTATATGGTCTTGCTTACTATGACACAGTAACCATCCACTGCTTATGAGCTGTTATAAACAACCTGCCCACTGTAGTAATCCTGTATTTTATATAACTGCTACAGTTTTTACAGTAAATATTTCAATGACCACATAAATATATCAACTTATCTTCTACTAGTTGGAATCTACTGAGAAAGCACTTTTTCACCAGAGGTACATCTTTCTCTAACACTATCAGGTTCTGTAATTATCTTACTCTGAAACAGGAGTGAAACATTCTTAATGTGATCATGAGACCCCAGTCAATCACAAACCTGTGTGTAAGTGCAGTTCTTCTTTTTACATTTGCCACACGTGAACAAGTCAGTCTGGGTCCCACCTGTCTTGGCCATCTGATGCTCTCTGATGGCTTCTTTGGTCAGGTTTTTCCTCATCTCTTTGAGCTCATCACTAGCCATTTCCTATGACAGAAATGGCAATATTAATGAGTTAAAGATACTTTTGACAGCTACTCTATAACCTGAATGCTTTCATGTTCACATAGCTTAACAATAATCTGTAATAAAAGTATAATCAGGGCCGGAGAGATGGCTCAGAGGTTAAGAGTACTGATGCTCTTCCAGAGGTCCTGAGTTCAATTCCCAGCAACCACTTGGTGGCTCATAGCTCTGGTACCCTCTTCTGATGTACAAGAAGAACATTGTATATATATAAAATAAATAAGTCTTAAAAAACTTAAAGTAAAATCAGCTTATAAAAATTTTAAAGTTTTAAAAGAGACTAATATTTTTCCCTCAGAAGATTTAAATAATTTCGACCTTCCAAAATCTCTTTAAAGACTCAAGTTTTTATGTGAAAATTAGGTATACATACTGTTTATAAACTAACAATGCAAACCTACAGCAATCAGCACTTCTGGTATCCACAAGGTGATCTAAATACTATCACCACCCATACAATCCTCAACGAAGCCAGTGGACTTTGGAGGAACATCTGGATTTGTTTAGAAGCAAGTATCCAGAATATGCCAGGGTTACTTTTCATGCCAGAAAGCATAGAGACTATCATGTTTCGGGCAAATGGGCACAAGAGCTGGCATCAAGGAGAGTCTGACGGACCAAAATAAGATAGCTTCTTCATTCACTGAAATAATTACTGGAAGGAAAAAGCCCCATAAGGTAGATAAACAGCTCTATTATAGTACTTAGTAGAGGGCATGTACATACAAAAGCCAACAGCAGCTACCATTCTGAGAATGGCTTAACTGAACACAAAGAATTTAAGTTTATCCTTTCTTATCAAACCAATCGGGTAACCAAGAGCTTGAATTTATATGAGAAACTGCTTCAATAAAAGAATTCTAGCTACAAAATGACATTTTAGAAACCGCTCTCTTGCAGTGATTATCCTACTCAAGTAACACATGATCATCAATGGATGAATTCAATGGATAAAAGATTAATGGAGTACTTTCCAATGGAAATTCTCATTGACATTACCCAAAGCCACTAACAAACCCCAGTACACCAAGAAGAAAGCAGTAAGACACTAAGTGCCTTCTGATAGAATGCAATGAAGCAAAATCCATCACTTAAGAAAAGGGAAGCTTGAGTATAATCAAACAATACAGAACATCAAGGGGGTGGGGGAGAAAAATTAAGGAATATGATCTAATGCAATACTCACAGAAATTTATAATGTGTGGAGAGAGCTGGTCCTTTAACACAGCAGCACCACAGAGGAAAAAGGCAGAGGAGAGGGGATGTGAGGGGCAAAAGAGACTACTTTAAGCCAGACATGATGGTACATGTCTTTAATCCCAGTACTGGGGAGGCAAAGGCTGGCAGATCTCTGTGAGTTCGAGGCCAGCCTGGTCCAGAATGAGTTCTAGGACAGCCAAGGTTACACAGAGAAACCCTGACTCGAAATACCCCCTACCACACATACACCCCCCTAAAAGAAACCATTTTAGCTTAAAAAACCCAAATCAAAGGTAATGTGTAGACTTTAGCTCCTGGTACATCTAATGCATAATCAAAGGTGGTTCAGCAGTTAAGAGCACTGACTGATGTTCCAGAGGAACAGGGTTCAAATCTCTGGTTATCCGGAGTTCGATCATGACAGGATTGGTCAAATAAATAGATAAATAAATAAATGAACAAGCAAACAAGCAAATAAATAAATGGGAGAAGGGCCCACATGACCTCTCTCTCCTCTCTTTTTAAGAGGTCATGTATAATGGCAAGAAACACTGCCTCCTTCAGGCCCTATAGCCTAAGGTCATGGGTGAAGCAAAAATCACTGCAGAATATGAGTAAGTATATCATGGCAAGGACATATTGTTAGCTGGACATGGTGTTGACAATATAGTTATACAAGGAGAAGTATTTTAAATATATATTTTAAAAATATGGATACACATACATATAGAGTTGAAAAGATAAATGCCTGGGATTTGCTTGACATAAATTCAATAGCAAAGAAGAAAATAGAAAAAAAGTATATTTAAAAAACAGTATGACAAGTCAGGAAGTGGTGGTGCAGATTTTAAAGCAAAGTTTCTTAAAGATAGCACACTTTACCAGCTATTTAAAAGTCAATATTACCCTGTTGGATGGTTAATAAAATCAACAGAGTGTAGATGATGGGTTCCAGATGACTTAATGCATCACAAAAAGAACATTTGGGTAGCTCAAGACATAAGGAATAAACCAACAATGTAAATGAAGCAAACAATCTTGAGTGTCTCTAATATATGACTACATCATGATGTTTTCGCAGGCCTTTGGCACATGCAATATTTATACAGCACTTATATACAGACTTGCTCACCTCTGCTGTCATTCTAGCAAACAGGTCAGGAGGAATATTCCCACACAGCACATTTTTCCTTAAATTTGGATTCTTTGCATCTTTAAGATTTGATATCCTACTTCGTACTCTGTTTTTGTATTTCATGTCTGTATTCCTTATTTCTTGATATATAGGTGCTTGGCCATTAAGGAAAAAAGATTGTTATAAAGATAAGAACATTTTTTTGTTCCGTCAAATTTATAATTCTTAAATTTTCTAAGCAATTCACGAAAATGGTTCCCAATTTTGATAAATAAGACAATAGCTCTTTCAGATTCCTTTATCTGTAATTGATCAATAGTGCTAATCTTTACAACTGTGACTAAGTGATACTTTTTTTAATGCTTAATCAGAAGCATGCATCAACATGATTTCAAGGAGTAACTCTGACATAACCCAAGTTAGTAGATATTTGAAAGAGTTCTAAAATCATACAAGCTTTTAACTTGCCTAAGTCCAAATCCTACTAAGGACTTAAAATCTATGCGAATCGCCATAGCTCCCTTAGGTCTTATGAGAAGAAACCATCTGAGGCAGCACTGGAGGCTCATCTCATTTACCAGCTTAATGAGATATATTACAGCAGGCTCTTCTCTACAGAAGGCCAGGTCAAAGCAGAGAGCAAGGCCCAGAGGGGCTCATACTTTACAGAGACCAAGGCCCAGAGGGGCTCACACTTTACAGAGACCAAGGCCCAGAGGGGCTCACACTTTACAGAGACCAAGGCCCAGAGGGGCTCACACTTTACAGAGACCAAGGCCTAGAGGGGCTTACTTTTTACAAAAGCAAGTTCCTCAAAAAGGACAGTCCCATCTTACACTGCCATGTAGGTACTCCCCTTGCAAGACCTCTCTTGCAGTCTTTTCTATGGTGCCAGGCATGAACACATGTCCTGCCAGAAGGAACAGGGACTGAGCACTCTAGAGGTCCTCCCAATGAGCAATATTCACATCTTTTCTGCCATTTTACACAACTGAAATTCAGATGCTATGCTCCCAATATGCAAAGGCAGAAAAGCAAAACTATCATCAACCATATGCTGTTTTAGTTTTGAATGAGAGAGAAACAAATGAACACAAATGCACTTCTCCTTCCTAAGAAAGTACAGAATAACCCTCTGAGGTATGTAGCAGACGGAAAAGGATAATTAATCTCACAGATTATTAAACAAAGCTATGAATGTGAACACAAAGGATATCTTCCTCAATCTGGGATCCCAGTTCTTCCTCATCAGCTCCAATAGCAACGTAGTCATCTAGAAACAGGAATGAAAACTCATTACTGTATAGTGTAAGCAAACCACTTCTATTTCTTCAATTTGCCTCATACACAGAATCTCGGAGTTTGTTAGGACCTGGGATCTTACTACCTACTACTTCTTTCCTCTGGGATTGATCTAAGAGCTGTGACACAGTACTCTTGCACTGATGACTCTTTCCTGAGGAAGTAATTTATATACTAACTAGGCAATTCCTCATTTCACAACATCATAAATTCTGGGTGTTGCAACAGAGAAGAGAAAGAACAGATATTAGGAAGAAATGCCTTGTTTCCTGTGATTCAGGATTCAACACAGAGAGAAACTACTCATTTCATCTACCAATCACATACATAGACATATTCAGAAGACTATCACAGATGCTCAAAAGGAGAAGGAATAAACAGAACTGCCAGAAAGAAAAAGGAAAAAAATAGACAGAGGCAGTAAGAAAATTCAAGTAGGAAGGGCCAAGTAAGTAGCAAAACTGGTCATCCTAGTTATGCAGAGTTCAGCATAACTGAAAAGAAAAGGGGTTAATTTGCATAAGATGTCAAACATCCTACCTACCTAACTTACTTTCTTAACTTATACACACACATTTTACACATTTTAGGGATACCATATGGTGTTTCATTATATATGAAACCTTAAAGCCAAAAGTTTGCAAGTAAAGTCTAAGGATTAGTATTTCTTAGTATTTTCCCACAGAAGTGTAAGCTGTAGATTACATATCACTTTTTCAACTTTTAAAAAGTATAAAACTGAATTATTAATATAAAAGTTAAATACTGTATATCATCCTAACATTTAATATTCATGTTACTGTTCAACCTAAGGTCAAGGTAATGAGTTTTTAAATCAAAGACTTATGTGAGAAAAGCTTAAATTAGCATGAATAAGCATCAACACCCTAGAAGGCTCTGCTTGTTGGCGGTCCCAGTGTCCTCCTTCCTACTGCCCTTCAAGAATTGCTACTAGCTCCGGGAGTCCAATTGGTGAGAAAGAGGAGGGTTTATATGAGCGAGAATTGTTGAGACCAAGGTTGGATAAAGCACAGGGACAAATAGCCAAACGAATGGAAACACATGGACTATGAACCAAAGGCTGAGGGGCCCCCAACTAGATCAGGCCCTCTGAATAGGTAAGACAGTTGATTGGCTTGATCTGTTTGGGAGGCATCCAGACAGTGGGACGGGGTCCTGTGCTCAGTGCATGAGTTGGCTGTTTGAAACCTGGGGCTTATGCAGGGTCCCTTGGCTCAGCCTAGGAGGAGCGGACTGGACCTGCCTGGACTGAGTCTACCAGGTTGATCTCAATCCTCGGGGGAGTCTTTGCCCTGGAGGAGATAGGAATGGGGGGTGGGCTGGGGGGGGGGAAGAGGAGGGGAGAACAAGGGAATCCGTGGCTGTTATGTAGAATTAAATTATATTGTAAAATTAAATTAAATTAAATTAAAAAAAAGAATTGCTACTAGCAACAAACTCCTAAGCTAAACAGTGGAAGCTATAAGCATGATGACACCTATAAAACACCAACACAAAAGTGGAGATGGCATGGGGGTGCAAAAGACTAATAAACTTACCTCCTGTTCGGAGAGCTGCAGCAAGCATCTCCCTACACTTTAACCGCACAGAATCAGAAGTGCTTGGTGCCCGAGGAAAAGATGAAACATAAGTGTCTCGAGCGTTTGTCTCATCCTTTCTGCTGCTTATATTGCCACTGGAACTACTAAAATACACATACACGGGTACACAGACCAGAAAACAATCAGGAAAACTTTCTGAAGAGCATTATCATTACTCTAAAAATAAATACTTGGGGCCTAAATGAGATAGTATTTTAGTCATCATTACATAACAAAAATGCCATCTACATATAGACTAAAAGTTTTAAAAATTTGAATTCAGTAGCTAAATCTCATGTGCTAAAAACCTCCAAAATCTCATGTGATAGCCAGCAGTGGTGCATGCTCTTAATCCCAGCACTTGGAAGGCAGAGGTCTATATCCCAGCATGGTTTACATAGTGAGTTCCAGGACAGTCAGGTCTACACCGAGAAACTCTGTCTCAAAAAATTCCGACTTTATTTTCCTTTAAACATTAACAGCAACAATTTTTTTGTTGTTGCTACAGAGTCTTATTATGTAACCCCGGATAATCTGGAACTATCTATGTAGACAAGGCTGGCCTCATCTCGGAATCTTCCTGCCTCTGCCTCTTGAGTGCTTGGATTAAAGTGAGCATCATCACAGCCAGCCCTACACTATTTCTAACAGGGAAAATGTATATAGTTCAGCACAGTACATAACAATCAGGGATCTTGGCTCGAGGAAAGGTATGAGGGGATGGGGCCAGAAAACAGGGCAGCTTACAGTCAAACTAGAAAGAGGAAAAAAATTGTTTAAAAACCTCCGTACTAGTAGACAACAGGGTTCTAATGAAACTTTAAGACAAAACGTTAAGTAGGTATAATAAATCAAGATTGTCAAAAGATTTGTTTCTAGAAATAATGGCTTAATCTGAATAGTCTAATAATTTTCTAGTCAAACTCCAAAACTTCAATTACATCTGACTAACCTCTTCTACTGGACACTCACCCAAACAAGTTGTTTTTTTACAATGCTTCTGTCTAGTCCCAATTAAGTACTGTCATGTTAGTGGTATCTATCACAGCTTTTTCAGACTTATGAAGCTGTCCAACCCCCGCCCGCCCACTGTAGAACTAACTTGCTGTGTTTGCTGTTAAGAATACATCTCCTCCACTTCTCTCCAGGAAAAATCACTGTTAATCATCAAAACAGCTCACTATGGACAAGAGTCATCCATGTCATCTAACTCCAGTTGGTTTTTTCAGAGGCCATCTCTTATGACCCCTGTATTTAGGAAATACTGTCTACACAGAGGTTTGCACATAGATTTTTATACTCTCCCCTACAAAGATTAAGTTTCCCAAAAGCAAAAACTAGAATTTCATCCTGTGTGTATTTTCAACATGTAGCATGGCACCTGTAAGTAGTAAGCAAAAGAAAAAAAAAAAAAAAAAAAGAATTGTTCATTTTTGAAACAAGGTCTCATGTAGCCCAGGCTGACTTTGAACTCTCCATGAAGCCAAGAATGACCTTAAATTTCTGATCCTTCTGCCTCTACTTCCCAAGTACAGGGATTACAGACGTGTGCCACCATACCCCATTTCATGGGTTTTGGGAATTGAATCCAGGCTTTGCATATGCCCAGGAAGCACTACATCTGCAGCCCCCAACCAATGTTAAAAAAACAAAACAAAGCTTCTTAAATATTTTAAAGGCTTTTGCTTCTTTGCCTATGGCCCATACTTAGCCAAGGTACTGCAACCTACCTGTGTGGACTGATAGAGCCTAGCTTCACTATTATCAACTCAACCTCTTAAAATATAATGCCTAGGTTTGAACCATTTAAATCAAAAGTTTCCCAAAAGCTTGCACTAAAATGTAAAATCTTGCTCAACCTCAAATCACTCAGATTTGACTTACAACTTCCTTTATATTATACCTTAGACTAGTCTGGACAGTCCTGTTTCCTCCTGAGTCCTGTTCTGCATAGATACCAGGCTTTAGCAGATAAATACTCTACCTAAGCTTTAAATACTAATAAAAATAAATTCATTGTCTTCTAAATGGCTAAATTTAGGAGGAAAAGTGCTCAAAAGGCAAATGACTTCAAGGGTCATTTGAATTCCTAATCAGTACCTTCACTATCACATCCATTATTACTCATCCTAGCAATCTTATTCAAACTTATTAAGAATGTATTGGCCTCCATAATCTCATAGGGTGTGGCACTATTAGGAGATGTGGCTCTGTTGGAGTGAGTGTGGCCTTGTTGGTGAAAGTGTGTCATGGTAGGGGTGGAGCTCTGAGGTCTCCTTTGCTCAAGCTAATCCCAATGTCAGTCAACTTCATGTTGCCTGGAAGACACAGGACTCTTGGCTACTTCTTCAGTGCCATGTCTCTTGCACACCGCCATGCTCCCTGCCATGATGATTATGGACTGAACCTCTGAAACTATAAGTGAGCCACTCAATTAAATGTTTTCCTTATAAGAGTTACTGTGGTCATGGTGTCTCTTCACAGCAATAGAAACCCTAACTAAGACAGTACAATATAAATTATTTCATTTTATTTACGTAGACTTCTATTTTTCTTCTAAAATTCTAAGAAATCTTGCTAGAAATTTTTAAAGAACATGTGTACCAGTTCCATCTAACTAGACAGTGGAAAGCGGAGTGCAGGCATGATCAGAAGATCAGGAACAGAGTAATGGAGCAGGTAAACTATCTAGTTATTCTGGCTGCTTGTTTGTTTTTGTGAACTTGACAAGCTAGAGTTGTCTGGCAAGAGGAATCTCAACTGAGAAAAATGCCTCTACCAGATTGCCTATAGACCAGTCTGTAGGACATTATTTTCATTAATAATTGATATGGGAGGGCCCAGCTCATTGGGGATGGTGTCACTATTGGGCAGGTGGCCCTGGGTTGTATAAGATAGCAGCAAGCCACAGGAAGCAAACCAGTAAGCAGCATTCATTCCTCCATGGCTTCTGCTTTGGCTTCCCTCATTGAGCTGTGTCCTGGAATAAGTAAGCCAAATAACCCGTTTGATCATGGGTTTTTTTTTTTTTTTTTTTTTTTGAGACAGGTTTCTTTGTGTAGTCCTGGAACTCACTCTGTAGACCAGGCTGGCCTCAAACTCAGAGATCTGCCTTCCTCTGCTTCCTAAGTCTAGAAACCCTAAAATAGCAACCTCAGCAGAAATTTATATAAAGTGAGCTACCTTTCTTCTCTTGCTTCAGGGCTATTCTGTGATGAAATTGCAGGTTCTTTTTTCTTTTCTTCAGGGTCTTTATCAGTTGATGGTCCATCTGAAAAATTTATCAAATTCCTAAACAGTCTACTTTTGTCAAAAATGAAAACAAAGTACTGCACATTAATAGCCTATATATACCAAAAACAAACAAATAAAAAAAAAATCACACCCCAAAGAGGACCCATTCATCATTAAAATCTTCAACTTCACACAATTGTATATAAAGTATAAGCAAACTATTACGTTAGCATATGTACTGGGGTATTTTTCACAATAGCTGTACAATCAACACTCCTAAATTGTCACTTGGAAAGAAATAGAAATTCATATGCCAATGGCACCTGAAAGTTCAAAAGGAAAATATGTAAAGGAAACAGTGTGGACGCACACAAACACAGCCATCCTGAAAATGAGAGCTTAGGCATAGAGAACAATAGCATCTGAGTGATTTTTCAAGAAGTTGAAAATGTTAACGTGCTACCTAAAGCACAGTTCAATATTTCTGGGAAAGTAGATAAAGAGCATCTTCATAGAGACCATCCCAGTATCAGTATGGTCCACTTAGCATCTTCTTTAACTCTGATCTATCAACAGAGCAGCAGAGTCCACACCCTTTAAGATGTAGAGCAGTGGTTCTCAACCTGGTGGTGGTGGTGGTGGTGGGGGCCTCATATCTCAGATATCCTGCATATCAGATACTTACATTATGATTCACAACAATACCAAACTACAATTATCAATGAACAACAAAATAGTTTTATGGTTGCAGGTCACCACAACATGAGGAACTGTATTAAAAGGTTGAAGTATTAGCATGGTTGAGAACCACTAACTTAGAAGAAAGTGACCAGACACTGTGAACAGATGTAACATGAGTCAACGTAATTATCATTGGACTGACAAGAAGCATTCACCTTAAGCCAGTCAAAACTGTCCCTGATCTCGGTTTTGAAAATATTTAGGTCTACTCTAAAAATTATTTCACTTATCTATACTTTGCTCTCTGGGATACATAAATGACCCTATAAAGTTTATCTCATTTTCTGTGTAAAACACTGTAAATACATATGAATAGTAATATATTGCAGCCCATCATACAGGATAAGAATCCATGTAAGACAAGTTTTCTTAGAGTTTAATGATGACTTGAAGAGTAAAGAAATAAAAATTTGTAATCGTAACTATAAAGACTGGGTTGGGGAAAAATATGGATCTAAGTTGGAGGAGGGGATCTGATCAAATGTAAGTTTCAGGGTCTTCAAACGTTTCTCATAGAGTAACTGTTACAAGAAGCACAATAAAGTACACACTTTGACTGGGTATGAGACTTAAGAACCTAATACCCTTATGGAGTATTCCAACTGTGGATGTAAAACATGATCTATCCAAGAGAAAACAGTAGACAAATCAGAAAAAGGGAACACATCACTAGAAACAAGAGGGGAGTGTTAGGTCTTAAATCTAGGACAAATGGCTGAGGTGCCTATTTAACATATTGTGATAGTTAGATGTAACTAGCCCCCATAAGCACATAGGGAGTGGCATTATCATAGGAGGTGTGCCTTTGA
This sequence comes from Peromyscus leucopus, assembly GCF_004664715.2. Classification (NCBI taxonomy): domain Eukaryota; kingdom Metazoa; phylum Chordata; class Mammalia; order Rodentia; family Cricetidae; genus Peromyscus; species Peromyscus leucopus. The sequence goes on along the minus strand of NC_051064.1, from coordinate 29,149,671 downwards.
TGGAGTAGGTGTGGCTTTGCTGGAGAAAGTGTGTCACTGTGGAGGCAAGCTTTGAGGTCTCACATATGCTTAAGGCACACCCACTGTCTCTGTTTACTTCCTGTTGCCTGCGGGATCAACATGTAGCTCCTTCTCCAGCACCATGTCTACTTGCATGCTGCTATGTCCTACCATGATGATAATGAACTAAACCTCTGAAAATGTAAGTCACCCCAATTAAATGTTTTTCCTTTATAAGAGTTGCTGTGGCCATGGTGTCTCTTCACAGAAAAAGAAACCCAAACTAAGACACACTATCAAAGTAGACCTGGCCAGCAGGTTCCCCCTGCATCTCTCAGTTCCTCCCAATCTGTTACAGGGCTCTCCTGGTTGAACACCCCACCCCCTTTCCTAAATTCTCCAGCCCAGAGGCTGGGCTGTCCTTCCTCCAGCGGCTCCTCCCTATATAATCCAGCCATTTTGGTTATCCCTCCTCTTTGGGGCCTTCTGGCTGCTGCACCTACCTAGTTCTCTCTCCTCTTCCTTCCCCTACTCCCTCTCTACATATGACTCAGGGTCATATACACTCTGGACTCTCCCAGAGTTCTTTGCGTCTAGCTATGTCTCCTGTTTATCTACAATAAACTTTCTCCTCCAGCATACCTAGAAATAGTCATGTTCTTTCTATTTCTTTTTTCATTCATCTGGTACTGAAACCCAGGAGTGGCATAAATGAGTTCCCTCCCAAGAAACTCAGCTGCTCTGAACCAAGCTGCTGATCTGAGATTCCTAAAGTATGTATGGATCATTTGTTTCTGTTGGCTTGTGCCACCCACAAAATTTGATTGCAAATTCCAGAGGCTGATTCTTTAGCTGCTGCTTCTCTCTACCTGCTTCCCCTGGACTCTGGCCTGCTATGTCCTCCATGTGGGTAACTACATGTTTCTCTGGCTCCTGTAACCTCCTCCACCTCTAGCCTGCCTGCCTGTAACGTTAGTACTTGAGAGGCAGAGACAGGAGGATCAGAAGTTTAAGGTCATCAGTTTAAGGTCATCGTTTGCTACACTGAGTTCAAGTTAGCCTGGATTACATGAGACTTTGCCTAAACAAATAAACAAATAAATAAATAAGTGACATAACAGAAGAAAAAGTTACTATAGTCTCCAAAATGCCATCATAGAAGAAAAATTAAAGGCTTAAAGAATTGATTAGACTAGAAACTCAACACAATTCTGGACTAGATATTGGAGGAGGTTAAAAAAAAAAAAAACTATAAAGGACATTATAATGTGTTCTAGTTGGCTTCTCTGTTGCTGTAATAAAACACTGACCAAAAGCAACTTGGGTAGGAAAGGGTTTATCTGGCTTACCTAATCTATCACTGTGGGCAGCCAAGCCAAGGAACTCAAGCAGGGTAGAAACTGAGAATCATGAAATGAAGCAGAGACTATGGAGGAATGTTTACTTTCCATGGCTGTTTGATTTTTTTTATAACCCCGGAACACCTGTCCAGTGGTGTCACTAAACCACAGTGGGCCAGGCCTTCCCACATTATCTATTAATCAAGAAAACACCACACACTGGCACACAGGTCAATCTTAGGGTGGCATTTTCTCAGTTGAGGTTCCCTCTTCTTAGATAACCCTAGCTTGTATCAAGTTAACAGGAAACTAAGAAGTATATAGGGACAGCAACAAACTAGAGCATGAACTGTAAATTAAAGTATCACCCAATGCTTGCTTTCCTTTATTACATTTGCATAAGAAAACATGCTTGTGTGAGAATGCCAGCACATGCCTGAAAGTCTAGATTCTCTGGGGACTGTCTGAAGCAGGATCCCAAGGCCCAGGCCAGCTTACACAACATAATGGGAGCCTATCTCAAATAAATGAAGGAAACTAAGACAGAAAAGGAAAAGTGTTCTGAGGAGATGTATACTCAAGTATAACATAAACAAAAACGGCACATTTAATCTACTCTCAAATGATTTTTAAGAAAGAGAGATGATTAAATATGGAAAATAATGCCAGACAATGGTGGCGCACGCCTTTAATCCCAGCACTCAGGAGGCAGGGGCAGGTGGATCTCTGAGTTTAAGGACAGCCTTTGTGTACTGAGCAAGTTCCAGAACAGCCAGGGCTACACAGAGAAATCCTGTCTTGAAAAGCCAAAAATAAAGAAAGAACAAAAGCTGATCTGGACAAAGGAATTATGGACAGTCATTTTATCCTTGCTAAAAGTAAAAAGTTGTTTTAAAATCACTCCAGAAAGCACGTACAACCTTTCCTTTGGAGAAAATTCCTGAAAGATCTCATCTACAATTACAACTGTCAGAGACCACTGAGCTTATTAGCCTACCACTTTCAAGCAAATTAAACCAAGCCCCTCATGCTTATTGCAAAGCACTGAGTTCACTAAGTCTAGATTCATAGACAGAAAAATGCAGGAACCATATGAACAAGCCAGGACATCATAAATATATGTGAGCAAAGATCAATTTTACCTAATAATTTTTTCCAGGATTTGATAAGCGATTTGGCTAAAGATGTGACTTCTTCGTCTGTACTCTGCTTGCGAATAGCGTTGACAGACATTCCAATTCTCGTGGACTGCAAGGCAACAACAACAAAGTGTCCATCAACGCTGTTACAAACAATTCAGTATATTAATTACACGTGCTTCTTTTTCAGACTTTTCTATCTCAGATTTAAAAACTTCAATTATTCACATTCTGGTAAAAGTACACATATCTTCAGATCAAACACTGGAGTCACCAATGCTTCATCACTGAGATCAACAACTTCGAAATGTGGTATCAAGCAATGAACTACTGAAATGAACTCAGTCTTTCAGGGAGAAATGAGGGTGAGATGTAAAATGTATGTGTACAGAAGGTAAGCTGAGATGCTCATGGCCATGGCAGAGATTACCTCAGAGCACTTGCCTACAACTCCTAACAAAGCTATCCAAACAAAAACTACCACCTAGAGAAGATTAAAAGGCATCTTTATTTTTTGATTCTATGTAAGCAGCATATAATTAGGTATTAAAATGGATTTCAGAATACAGATAACATTTAACATGCAGTAATATTATCCTAGGATTATTCTGAAATAACTAGGTATATAAATCTTCCCAAGAACCTTTCAACATTGAGATCATTATACCTATTTTTAAAGACAAAGAGACTGGAAATACCGATATAACCTGCTCAGCATTATACTATTGCTCACTGGCAAGACTAGAATTTCCATCTATGCTTTACCACTTCTAGAATGAATGTTCTTTCCAACTCACTAAAAACCATAAAAGCTATGACAGCTCAATTATGAACAGTAAATAACAATGGTAAATTATTCAGTAAGTTCAAGTTGTTAGTAGACAATCTTTCAAAACATGGTCTATGGAAGAAAACATGATAAAGAAATTCTTAGCTATTTAGGAATAATAAAGGAAAACTCCTGCTGATACTTTTGTGGTATAAAAGTAAGTAGGTACTTAAAGGCTTCCTTCTAAATTATTAAACGCTCAGCACAAAAGCTGAAGAATTTAGAATACACAGTGGGCTGCAGTAGCCTGTGTTGTATCTCACAGAAAGCTGAGCAAAGCAGGTGAGGTTCAACAACAGAAGAATGAAAAGGACCCCAAATTTTAACACCTACCCCCAATGTTTGGGGATAACAAAGCAAGTTTTCTAAAAGAAATCCTAACTTTGGATGTATGGAGGAAATAACTGGAATTACTGAGTTATGAAGTGTAGACTGACAGACAACAGTGTCAGAAAATGCATCCTAGAAGCTCCTACAGGAGACCACGATATAAGGAGGAGAATAAACTGTGCTGTTGAGTGACAGTTATTTAATGATGACAGGACGCTTTGATTATTAAAACCAACCATTCCTTGCTTGGCACCTAGTCTAAGTATGCAGCTTTCTACAAGAGACTATTGAGCTGCATAACAAGATCAGGCTGCTGAGGTGGAGTGAAAAAAGACCACAGCACATTTCTTTTTCCTATAATGAGTAGACACTTGGGGAAATGGAAGAAAGCAGAGGATGGAGATGAAAAGGAAGCTATTTGCTTGGGCAAACAGGTCTGGATTTCTCTCTTAAAAGACTTCCTAAAACTGGTATGCTAAGATTTAGATATTATAAATAGACTGTTTAAAAGGTGACCCGTTACACTGTCACAGAGAAATTATCTATCTTCTTTCTACCCAGGTTTCTATTTAAAATCAGACAGGAGAAAAGGCATGGAGGAAAGAAGGGAGGACTATGATGAAAGACATGGTAGAGCACTGAGCACACTCAAGAATTACAATGAACATCTAGATCAAGTGGCTCCAACTCAGAAATCCCATTCACCATCATACACAAGTTTGTTTGTTTCAAGTTCTATGGATAGAACCCAACACCTTGTATATGTTAGGCATGTGCTATATTCCTAGTTGAATAATTAAGATTTTTTAATATAATATTTTGCTGTTTTTCCCTTCTCCTGCAACTCTTCCCAGATGCTCTCCATGTCCCTCCCTACCGACCTTTGTTTTTTCTCTAAAAATATATAATTAAATAAATTGCATAAGACCCACAGAAATGAAAATCAAGACAAACAGGCAAAAGACTAATAAAACCAAACATGACAGACAAAATGAAATAAAAAGTCCACAAAAATACCAGAGTTCATTTTCTGTTGGCCAACCATTCCTGGACATGAGGCCTGCTCTGGAATGTGGTTGACATACCCACGTCACACTCCATTGAAAAAAAGAATGATTTTTCCCTTTCCCTCCAATACCAACTGCAGATAAATTCTTGGTTCAAGGTGGAAAACTGTCCACTTCCCTTTCTCAGTGCTAGGACCCCATCTGGCTTGAACCTGTACATGCTACCAGTCTCTGAGTGAAGTTAGTATCTAGAAGACACTGTTTCCTTGGAGTCATCCATCATCTGTGGTTGTTAACAATGTTTTCACTTCCTCTACCAAGCCTTGAGAAGGGTTTGGTGAAAACATCCGATTTAGGACTGAGCACTCCAAAGTCTCTCACTCTCTACAGATTGTCCAGTTGTGGGTCTCTGTGTTAATTACTATCTATTACAGAAAGAACCTTTTCTGATATGGGTTGAGTGAAGTGAGAAACTTATGTGTCATTAGGAGTTATTTTATTACTCTTCCTTTAGTAAAGTAATAGTATTAGCTTTTCTGCTAGGTCCACAACCTATCTAGTCTCAGGTCCTTATCAGTTTCAGATATGGGTTCTATCTCATGGAGTGGGCCTCAAATCCAATTTAAAAAGTGATTGGTTACTTACTCCCACAACATTTGTGCCACTATTCTACCAGTACATTTTGCAGACAGGTCACAGGATTTGTAGGTGGGTGATACTACCTTTTTCCTTCAGTATCATACAGTGTACTTTCTAGCACTATGAACACTACTAGTCAGTAGGGGTGAAGCTTCTAGTCAGGATTCAGCTTAACTTCTTCATGTTCCTTACATGTCTTCAGCAACAGGTTCTTAGCATCAGGTTGTGAAGAGCACACCAATGGCCTGTGATGTTTGGGGACTCCACAGGAGCCCTTTGGCCAATGAGCCAACAAGAATGCAGGAATGCAATGCATTCCTGGCACTGGAGGTTTGACGTGACAGAATAAGATGTTTAGAATAAGATGTTTGTCTCCACTACTATTTGGTGACTCCATTTAGATTCCTATCATATGTTATTTTTGGAAGCTATATTAGATTTCCCAATGTTTTTTAAAATGGCATTTAAAGTTAGTAATCCCTCCCCATTACTTACTTTACCCTCCTATTCTATTTTCTCCTTTATTTAACCGTAATACTATATTCTAGTTTCCCTTCCTTGGGAGATCTTCTCCCTCCCTCCCTCCCTGGTGTTTTACTAACTATCCTTAGAAGTCATTCAGACTGTAACACACATATCAAAGGCTTAAACGCTAACATCCACATATAAGAGAAAACATGCAATACTTATCTTTTGGGATCTGGATTACCTCACTCGGAATTTTTTTTTCTAACTTGATCTATTTAATATTAAGTTTTACTTTTCTTACCAACTGAATAATACTCCATTGTATAACTATAACACATTTTCATTACCAAACACATTCATTGGTTAATGGCCATCTAGGTTGGTTCCAATTTCTGTCTATTATGAATAGAGCAGCAATGAACATGAATGAGCAAATATCTCTATAGTAAGATATACCCAAAATCCTGTGGGTATATGCCCAAAAGCGTTATAACTGGATCTTAAGATAGATCTATTCCTAGCATCTCAAGGAACCTCCACACAGTTTCCATAGTGGCTGTACCAGTCTGCTCCCCCACCAGCAATGGACAGTCCCTGCATAGTCTCCAGCATGTACTATCATTTTCCCCCCTTTTGGTCATTCTGACTAGGGTAAGAGAAAATCTCAAGAGAAATTTTAGTTGGCATTTCCCTGATGGCTGAAGATGTTGAACATTTCTTTGTGTTTCTTAGGCATTTGTGTTTTATCTTTTGAGAACTTTGTTTAGCTCTATAGCCCATTTTAAAATTGGGTTTTATGCTCAGTTATTTTTTTTTAGTTTGTTATATATACCAGATATTAACCCTCTGTCAAATGTATTATTGGTAAAGATCTTTTCCCATTCTGTAGGATGACCCTTTGTCTGAATAATGGTGTCCTTATTATGCAGTTTTTCAACTTCATGAGGTCCTGTTTACTGATTGTTGGTCTTAATGCCTATGCTATTGGTGTCTTATTCAGAAAGTCCTTTTCTGTGCCAATGTGTTCCAAGAATATTCCTCACTTTCTCTTCTTCAGGGTGTCTGGTATCAGGCTGAAGTCCTTGAACCACCTGTAGTTCAGTCTTATGCAGACTCAAATAAATACGGTTCTATTTGCATTCTTCTACTTGCAGTTGTCTAGTTTTGACCAGCACCATAGGTTAAAGATGCTAATTTTTCTTCCAGTGTGCATTTTTGGCTTCTGTCAAAAATCAGGTGTCTGGCAGGTATGTGGAATTATTTCTGGTTCAATTCAATTCCACTGATCAATCCGTTTTAATACCAATACCATGCTGCTTTTATTACTATGACTCTGTAACAGAAGTTGAAACCTGGATGGTGATATTTCCAGCAGGTTTTTTTTTTTTTTTTTTTTTTTTTTTTTTTTTTTAAGTTTTTTTGAGACAGGGTTTCTCTGTGTAGCTTTGTGCCTTTCCTGGAACTCACTTGGTAGCCCAGGCTGGCCTTGAACTCACAGAGATCCTCCTGTCTCTGCCTTCTGAGTGCTGGGATTAAAGGCATGCGCCACCACCGCCCGGCTTCCAGCAGTTCTTTTATCATTCAGGATTGTTTTAGCTATCCAGTTTTTTGGGGGGTTTTGTCTTCATATAAAGTTGAAGATTCTTTCTCAATTTCTGTGAAAAACTGTCTTGGAATTTTGATGAAGAATACATTCAATTTATAGACTGCTTTTGCTATGATGGCCATTTTCATTATTTTAATCCCACCAATCCATGAGTGTGGATGATTTTTCCATTTCTGGTATCTTCTTCAATTTCTTTCTTCAATGCCTTAAAGTTTTTTATTATACAAGTCTTTCACTTGCTTGGTTAGAGTTATCCCAAGATTTTTGTTTGTTCTGTAGCATTGGCTGTCCTGGAACTCAGAGATCCAACCTGACTCTGCCTCCCAAATGCTGGGATTAAAGGCATGCACTATCACTTTCTGATCAAGTTACTAGATCTTAACTTGCTACTGCAAGTTTGCTACTGCAAACACACACACATATAAAGAAAAGATTTAAGAAATAAATAGCTGATACAAAACACTGTGGGGAAAAAAAGAAAGATGAGCTAAATAAATGGAAAGACATCCTGGCTTCAGGAATTGGAATGCCTAAATGTTAGTACTTTTGTAATAATCAAGTCAAAATTACAGACCCAATGCTATGAATGGAATCTGACCTTTCTTTGGGTAAAACTGGTAACTTACCCCAAATCACTGAAACATTTTACCAAAACAATCCTGGCAACAAAGTTGGAGAACTTACAATTCACTATTTCCAAATACACTACAACCCACAGAGATGACAATACTAAGGTGCTATCTTGTGGGATAATGCTTCTGGTACACTGGTTTAATAAAATGCTGATTGGCCAGTAGCCAGGCAGGAAGTATAGGTGGGATAAGTAGACAAGGAGAATTCTGGGAAGAGGAAGGCTGAGTCAGGAGACGCCAGCCCACCGTCCAGGGAGCAACACGTAATGACACACAGGTGAAGCCACGGAACATGTGGCAACATATAGATTAACAGAAATGGGCTGAGTTTCAGTGTAAGAGCTAGTCAGTAGTAGGCCTGAGCTAATGGCCGAGCAGTTTTAATTAATATAAGCCTCTGTGTGTTTACTTGGGTCTGAGTGGCTATGGACTGGGCGAGACACAGGAAAATTTCTGGCTACAGTGCTAGCATGGGACAAGTGCAGATGAGTAAAGCAGAGAGGACTCCCTCAGACCTTCATCAATTAAATTTATATCCATAAAGACCAGAAAGGGGTTGGAGTTGCAAACTATATTTCTTTACAAGCAGTATGCTCTTAGCCACCGAACCATCCCTCCAGCAGCAGCCTGCCCAAAAAACACTTTTAACATATGGTTGCAGAATGAGTCTTTGTAACCTTGGATTAAGCAATGGCTGGTATGCATGGGTATCTATCTGCTCAGTCCTCTGCAAGGGATTTTGAAACAAGGTATATGTAATGAGGTATCTGGGGGGAAAGGGGATAGAGGAAGACAACGATGACATAAAGAGATAAAAGTACAAAGAAGCTGACCACTTAATCTGGGAGCTTGCAAAAGCCTTCACACAGGTGACCTCCAAAGATATTCAGGTTCTCTCTCAGCAGAAATAGCATGAGGAAGTAGTGTGGTATATTGGGTAGTGCGGGGCAAGGAAGAGTTAGAGGCAGGATGGCATAGAGCTTCATATACTATCAAGAGCAGTACTGCCTGGAGGTGTTAGGAGATGATATAACTACATCTGCACCTTGAAAGACAGAAGACTGGCTGACTAGTGAAGTTATTCAGTTATACTGTAATAGGGGAGTAAACAGATATTAGCAGTAAAAATGGAGAGAAGAGGATTTGAGGGGTGGTAGTATTGGGGTGGTGGTTAAGGGGTGGAGATGGTAAGTAATTCAGAATTGCCTTGGTCTTACAGCAGCCCTGCTGCTTTAGCCTCTTTGGTTAGGGATTAAAAGGATGTGCCATAATACCTGGCAAAAGATACTTTTACGTTTTATTAATTTAAATCTTGAGATAGAGTCTCACCATATATTCCAAGCTAGACTTGTACTTGCCTCACCTCCCAAGTGGTGAAAGTACAGGCATGTGCCACCTATCCAGCATGCCCTCATTTATTTATTTTTAAACCAAGGATCAAACCAGGGGCTAGGGACTTGCATATGCTAAGCAAGTGATCCATCACCAGCCTGAGGAGAGGAACTTGATAATGATGGACAGTGTGTAAGAATTATGGAGAGTAGTGTATTGCATACCTTTAATCCCAGCACTCAGGAGGCAGAGGCAGGCAGATCTGTGTGAGTTAGAGGCCCTCCTGGTCTATATAACAGTTCTAGGACAGCCAGGACTACACAGCGAAACCTTGACTTGAAAAACCAAAAGAATGGTTAGGTGACTCAAAGTAGGGAAGGGTGAAAGGAAGAATTTAGGATGAAACTTACTCAAAGATAGTAGTAAATATAGCAATATTTGTTAGCCATCTAACAATCTTTTGCTATGCTAGGGACCAAGCCCCAGACACCTTACATTAAGCTAGGCAAGCAGTCTACCACTGAGCTGTATCTCTAGCTGTTTCTTCTAGTGGTTTTTTTTTTTTCCCCGGTTTTTTGAGACAGGGTTTCTCTGTGTAGTTTTGGTGCCTGTCCTGGATCTCAATCTCTAGACCAGGCTGGCCCTCAAACTCACATAAATCTGCCTGGTTCTGCCTCCCCAGTGCTGGAATTAAAGGTATGCGCCACTGCTGCCCAGCTTTTGTTCTAGTTTTTAACAGCTTTATTAAGATACACTTCACATGCTACATAATTTATTCCTTTATATACTTTAGTAGTGTGTTGGTTAGAGTTATTTTATTTGTCAACTTAACACAAACTAGAGTCACTAGAGTATAAGGAACCTCAAATGAGAAAATGCCATCAACTTGGCCTGCAGGCAAGTCTGTGAGGCATTTTCTTGACTGATGATTGGTGTGGAAGGGCCTAGCCCACTATGAGCAATACTACTCTTGAGACGGTAATTCTGGAGTATATAAAAGAGTGAATTCAGCAAGTCATGAAGAGCAAGCCAATGAGCAGCATTTTTCCATGGTCTCTGCTTCAGTTCCTTCCTCCAGGTTCTGCCTTGAGTTTTTGTCCTGGCTTCCTCCATGATGGACTGTGATCAGGAACTGAAAGCTGAAATAAATCCTTTCCTCCCCAAGTTGTTTTTCATCACTGTGTTTGTCACAGCAGTAGAAACTCTAAGACAAGTAGTTCCTAATATGTTCAAAGAATTTTTCTATCCTTAACCATAATGAATTTCTGAACATTTTTGTTACTCTAAAAATCCCACAAAAATGCTGTCTACTTTTTAAGTCATTCTTCATTTTCCCCTGTAGGGGTCCCTCCATCTGCCCTATACAACCAGTACCTTATGTGTCTGTCCATTTGTCAACTTTGGAGAGTTCTTAGAAATAGAATCACATATATACGACTTTATATGTCTGGCTTCTTTCACGTTTTCAAGATTTGTCTATGTTGTAGAATACATCAGAACCTTTTCCTTTTTACAGGTGAATAATATTACACTGTATAGACAAATACACACACATATACAAATGCTAGTATGTAAATAGCACATTTATTGTTGCTAGTTAATGGACATTTGGGTTTCTTTTGGACTGTTAGGAATCATGTTCTATACATGTTATCACACAGATTTGTGTGAATATGTTTTTCGTTGCTCTTGTATACATACCTAGGAATAGAATTGATACATTATACAGTTACTCCATGTAACATACATTCTTAGTAGTAGTTAAGTACAGCCTTGGATCTCTTGGGTTATATGCATTCTAGGGAGTATGGAGTAATGATTAAAATGTGGTGTGGCTTTCCATGTGTCTAAGGATCTTGTGATGCTGAGCATCTTCTCATGTGCTAGTTGGCTTTTCCTTCTTTGTTTTTCTTTGAGTCAAGGTCATTCCTATGTACCCCAGGCTCGACTTGAACTGAGAAACCCTCCTGGTACCACCTCCTGACTACAGAGTCTTTTCTCCATTTTATTTGGAGAAATGTCTTCTTTCTCTTTCCCATTTTTAGTCTGGATTGCTTCTTTCTTACTGATTTGTAGTAGCTCTTTTTTTTTTTTTTTGGTTTTTCGAGACAGGGTTTCTCTGTGTAGCTTTGCGCCTTTCCTGGAGCTCACTTGGTAGCCCAGGCTGGCCTCGAACTCACAGAGATCCGCCTGGCTCTGCCTCCCGAGTGCTGGGATTAAAGGCGTGCGCCACCACCGCCCGGCTTGTAGTAGCTCTTAATGCAATCCTTATCAGGTAAGATTTGAAAATATTATTTCCCATTATCCCCCAGGCACTGAATACAGGGCCTTATATATAACCAAAAAAGTACTCTACCACTCTATCAATGAGCCACATTCTGGCTCTCTTTTTACTTACTTTCTGTGTGTGTGTTGTGTGTGTGTTGTGTGTGTGTGTGTGTGTGTGTGTGTGTGAGAGTGAGAGTGAGAGTGAGTGAGTGAGTGAGTGAGTGAGAGAGAGAGAGAGAGAGAGAGAGAGAGAGAGAGAGCGAAAGAGAGAAAGAGAGAAAGAGAGAAAGAGAGAAAGAGAGAGAGAGTTATAGGCAGGAACCCGGTCTATGTTTTTATTTTCCTACTGATTTTTTTTTTAAGCATAAAAGTTTTACCTTTTGATGTAATTGTTTACATCTATGGTTGCTCGTGTCTTAGTTATCATATTTAAGAAAACATTGACAGAAGCTGTCCATGTTGGTGCATTCTACTTGGGAGGCTAAGGCAGTAAGATTGAGAGTTCCAGGCCACCTTGGGCTATATAAAGAAATAATTATTTCCCAGCCCATAACCCCCTCAAATCCTCTTCTCTCCATTTTTACTGTAAATATCTGTTTACTCCCCTATCACAGTATAACTGAATAACTTCACTAGTCAGCCAGTCTTCTGTCTTTCAAGGTGCAGATGTAGTTATATCATCTCCTAACACCTCCAGGCAGTACTGCTCTTGATAGTATATGAAGCTCTATGCTATCCTGCCTCTAACTCTTCTTTGCCCCGCACTACCCAATATGCCACAATGCTTCCTCATGCTATTTCTGCTAGGAGAGAACCTGAATATCTTTGGAGATCACCTGTGTGAAGGCTTTTACAAGCTCCCAGATTAAGTGGTCACGCTAAGAAATTAACTTCTGGGGCTAGAGAGAGAGTTGGTGGTTAAGCTTTTGAAGAGGACCCAGGTTCAATTCCCAGCATCCAGATGGTGGTTCCCAACCATTTGTTAATTACAGTTACAATGGATCTGAAGCCCTCCCTCTTCTGACACATAGTGCATAAACACACATGTAGGCAAAACATCCATACACATAAAATAATAAAACTTTGAAAAACAGAAACGTCCCTTTCTTCCAGACTTTACCTAGTTACCAATGCTGTTGCTTTTAAATACAATTTCTTCTCCTAGTCTTTGAGCTCCAAGGGAGAAAGATCTTAATTTACTGACATGCACAATTGTTAGCCATAATAAAAATTCAGGGATCTGTTATATAATTAGACTGCAGAGAAAAAAATTATGAAAAAAATTAGAGATGGATAGAAATGCAAACCCTACCTAGCCTCCACACTTTTATAACTCTACATACCTCTTAATTACATGCTGGGATTACTAAGAATTGCTTTCAATGTATTTTCCTCACATAAGTCTACTGCAGCCATTTCCTTTTGGATAGTACCTTACCTCCCACCTAGGTACTATCCAAAAGGAAATGGCTGCTGATCCTAGAACCCACAAATTCAACTTCATGGGTAGTTTCCTCTTTCTTGAGTCTGCATGTAAAGTTTTTTTAATTTGGTTTTGTTTTCCACTATAGATCGTTCTGGCCATCTGGTGAAACTTACAGACATTTCCTCAGAAGTGCTTTAAAGCACATTAAATAAAACACATAGGAGTGCAAAGAGATGGTGGCGCACGCCTTTAATCCCAGCACTCAGGAGGCAGAGGCAGGCGGATCTCTGAGTTCGAGGCCAGCCTGGGCTACCAAGTGAGTTCCAGGAAAGGCGCAAAGCTACGCAGAGAAACCCTGTCTCGAAAAACGAGAAAAAAAAAAAAAAAAAAAAAAAGTGCAAAGAAAAGCAACTATACATTAAGTACAGTAATACACTTATGTCATTATTAAAATATTAAAACAGAATAAGCAACATAAGCAACCATCAGGATGAGCAAATGAATTTTAATACATTTGAAAAAATATAGGTTAATGGAAATTAAAATATTTGCGATTTCTTTTACAGTCAATAAATGCTACTAAAATGATTGTAGTTTTATCATCATTATAATGAGAAACACGCTCAGTTTCAGTTAGACACTCCTGAAGATAATTTTCTCCAGTAAGGTTCACACACCTTTCTAATTCTTTCTTGAATTCTGATTTAATGAAATAGAAACATCAAGGAAGAATGCTCATAAACAACAAGGTATATCTAGTGGAAAAATCTACATTCATGTTATTGACCATACTTACCTCCCTTTTTAACATTTTGACTTACTTTCTTACTTTAGATTGAGCACCTAGACTTTAGTACTCACTCTGCTGACATTCAGTTGTTTGCATGTCTGGCTGATGCTGAAAGAGGGAGAAGAGGGGTGATTCCCTCATCCCTACACTAAGCTACAGTGAAATGCTGAAAGACCAAACCAAGGCCAGGAATCCAGGGGCAGCCCTTACGTTGAGATCTCACGACCCCATAACCTTGGAAAGTTCTTTGAGGAACACATATATAATTTATAACAATTGACTGATTTATGTTGTCATCTTAAAAAAGGAATGATCTATTCTACAAAAGGATAGATTAAAAGCATGTTATTGGTAATGAAGATGATCTATTATTTTATGGCAATTACCAATTTAAACATTCTGACACATAGAAGCACATACCTGTAATAGTTCCAGAGTCATGGGAATATTCTTAAGTTCTTTCAGCAAATCCAATGCACCAGCCTATAAAATAAAACAGGTTCATATTGAATTCCCATGGAAGTAAAGCAAGGACTAGCCAATTAACAACTTACAATGGCTCATCTACTCACATGAGTACAAAGATACATGTATGCATATACATACATTCATCATCTTACAAAGGAGATTAAAACATCAGAGGTTCATAATATCTGCTTTCTGAGTTATGGCTAGCACTTGTGAAGTAATTTTGAATTGTATTTTCAACAGTATTTGTTCAAATGTGTCTTCCGAGAAGAAATGTAAAATTTCTTCCTGTAATAAAAAACATACCTAAGACTTCCATTGGAAAGAGCTGCATTAGAGAAAAGCCAGACTGAGAAAATGGAGGCCCAACAGCTGCTACACCCTCTAGTGCTTATCCATAATACAAACTGGCATTAAAGAGGAACAGAGGGGCAACAGTGTCACCTATAGCTTTGGCCAACTATCCCTCCCTACCCCCCACTGCCTTTTTTTTTTTTTTTTTTTTTTTTTGAGACAGGGTCTTATTAGGTAGCTCTGGATGGCTTGAAATTCCCTATGTAGACCAGGTTGGCCTCAAACTCAGATCCACCTGCCTCTGCTTCCTAAGTGCAAGGATTAAAGGCATGTGCCACCATGCTGGGCACACTGGTATTCACTTAATTTCATTTCACTTAAAACAGTCATTTCATTAATGCTCTACATTTCAACAGAACAGAAAAAAAAAGGAAAGTTTAATTTGTTTTTCCATCTGTGTGGGTTTCCCTGTGTGTGTCAGAGAGTGCTAAGAGGTCTGAGGTCAGGTGTCTTTCCCCAGTCCCTCTCCACTTACACACTCAGGCAAAGCCTCCTGCTCAACTCAGTGCTCCAGCTTGTTCCAGGGATTCCCTGCCTGTACCTTCTGCACTGGGGTGACAAGACAGCTACCAAACCCACCTCCAGTCTTTTTTATGTGGGTTCTGGAAAAAAACAACTCCATTTCCCATGCTTTACTCTTTGCCCCATAACACACAAACACACAAACACAAAAGTTATGGTATATTTTCTTTTAACTCCCTTTTCTTCTGCTTATTGAAAAATATATCCTTTCAGCTATGTACACACCTTTATTCTCAGCACTCACAATGCTAGGGTAAATGGATCTTTAAGAGCTGGAAGTCAGATACTGTTAAACAAACAACAACAGCAAAACTCAAGAATTCTTTTAGGCATGAAATTTTTATTTTTATTATATATTGCCTATTATTATAATCATAAAATGGAAAATATGAATAAAACAAATCAGCTAAGGTGTTACCAAAGTACTTCATATTCAGAACCAGACATTTATAAATCACTTTTTGGCTCAAATGTGATAATGTCTGTTTCTACAGAGGGTTGGGTAAGGCAGCACAGCATATAACTTGAATCCTAGAACCTGGGAGGCAGACAGGCAACTCTTTGCAGGTTCCAGATTACATAGTGAGCCCCAGTCTCAACAACAACAACAACAACAACAACAACAAAAAAGTTGTATCAAGAAGACTAGTAACAGGGTGATGACTCTGGTAGTGTGATAACAGGTGCCTGTAATCCCAACACTGGGAGACTAAGGAAGGAGCATCACAAGTTTAAGGTCAGCCTGGGCCATACAGGGACACTTTGTCTCAAAACATGAATGTAATGAAACACTCTTTGAAAGAATACATAAGAAAACTAATGTCAGGCTGGATCTGCAGCATGGAGAACCATACTTTATCTACTCTTTCTATAACTATTTACTTCCTCAGGGTATCTCTGATTTTCTTCCAAGATTATGATACTGACTCTGCACATCATTATTATTCTTACTGTGCATGTGTGGGGGTGAATGCATGCCACAGTGCACTTGGGAAA
Organism: Peromyscus leucopus; assembly: GCF_004664715.2. NCBI lineage: Eukaryota > Metazoa > Chordata > Mammalia > Rodentia > Cricetidae > Peromyscus > Peromyscus leucopus. Next base: position 29,133,525 of record NC_051064.1, on the reverse strand, counting down.
GTCAGAGGGCGACATGGCATGCAAGTGTTGGCTCTCTGTTCCCACTTTGGGTTTTAGGGATGGAACTCATGCTGTCAGGCCATCTCACCAGCCCTCTCTCTACAAGTTTTGACTCGTGCTGTGAAAGTACACAGTACACTTCCAAGAGCCATCTGGCCAACTATATATGTAACTCACGCTGCCTTCCAAACTCTTAAAATATGAAAACAAAGCACCTTACAAATCAATGAAAATATAGCATACCTGGGAACAATAAAAATCCCTCACCACAGTGCATTCTATAGAAAGAAGCAAAGACTTTCATACTGTATTTCTTTTATAAAAAATTTAATGTGTTTTTTATATGTGCATGGGTGTTTTGGCTGCCCATGTATCTAAGCACCACATGCATACCCAGTGCCTTTGGAGGCTAAAAGAGGATGTTGGATTCCCTAGGACTAGAGTTACAGCCAGTTGTTATCCACTATCTGGGGTACTGGGAATAGAACCTGGGCAGCTAGGGCTCTTTAACTGGGGCATTTCTCCAGCCCTTTGTACTGTTATTCTTTTAAAAAATAAAACCAAGAAAAGATTTCCCATCATGATTATTTGAAGCCATTCGACATCAGACCTGACCTTCCAGAATAAAATGGTATTAACATCTCTTCCGACAACATCAATATAGAACATTTAAATTTAACCACAAACTTGAAAGAAAACACAAGAAAAATTATGAAGCAGGTTATTATAAAGGGTTTTAACCATCTGTGGCTTATAGATCTCTTTTTATGTTAAAATTCTGTACACATCACATTTAGAGTGAACTAAATACAGTGAAACATTGTTAGAGATCATTGGTCTAAAGTTCAACACTAATTAAAAAAAAATTCTAGGGGCAGGAGAGATGGCCCAGCAATTACAAACACCTGCAGAGGACTCGGGCTTGGTTCCCAGTACCCATTCAGGCGGCTTAGAATCACCTGCAACCCAGTCCCAGGGCACCTAACATTCTGGTTTTCATGGGCACCTGCATGCATGTGATGCATATACATACACTCAGGATTGGATATATATGTGTAAAATAAATTAATAAATACATCTTAAAGAATTTCTACAGCACTTTTTTTCAGTACAAATGAGGTTTAATCATTTATGTGCATATGTCTCACCTCCCTCCAAATCAAAAACTTTCAAAATTAAAAAGTTAAGAAATTCATTTGGCAGCAAAGGCCAGTCTCAACAGATGTAAAGCTAATGGTTCTACATACCTCACTTAATGTCTTTTTTTTTTAACCTCACTTAATGTTAAGGGTACAGTATTCACTATAGAAATGTTAATGTCTGATTGTTAGGAGCTGCCCAAATCCCTTTTAGGGGTATCATGTAATACATGATGAGGCATAATATCTTGTCAATCTGAAATATTCTATAATTCTCAAGAGTCCAAAGGCTTTTAACAGATCTATCTGTATTCTCTATTTTTGATAGCATTTTTTTTTTCTAGCCACATCTCCATGGACTTTCTGATCCATTTCAGACCAAAAATCAACAAGAAGTTAACAAATTCAAATTTATAGGTAGTTCTTAAAAGCAGCACCTCTCTTAAGGCACACATGCCATGTCACATCAGAAATACAACACATGTTGTAACATCACTTTCCATGTAGCAGCAACAGATTTACTTTGACTTTCTGTTTCTACTCAGCCAGCCCTCTGGTGAGAATAGGTTTAGGAGACCGAGGCTATGATAGGAAGAAAATAATAAGTGACTCACTGGATTCAGCAACTATGCTTGTTCTCAACAACTACCATGTGTCCCAACCAGTTAAGATGAGAATTTCATTCAAGGTTCTTTACAAAATAAACTAAGATGAACTGAATGAAACTAGCAAAAAGCATGATTGTATGCTAACTAAGTGACAATTTATCTTTGAGTTGTGTGAAATATTTCAATGTGGGTGCTGGGAACTAAACCCAGGTCCTCTGCAAGAGCAGTAAGTTCTCTAAACAGGTAAGCCATCTCTTCAGCCCTTCAACAGATACTCTTAATGCCATATAATAAGCTCCATTCTGTGTGAGCACATAGCAGTAAACAAGACAGCAATCCCTTAGGATCTCAGAGAATTTTATTTAATGTTGGAGATTGAACCTAGAGCCTCATATATGCTAACCTATTACTCTTCTAGTAAGCTGTATACCCAGCTCCAGGGATTAAATCAAAACAAACAACAAAACTCTACAGTCTGTGACCCAGCACAACTGTGTCTTCCGTTCCTCTGGCCCACCACTGATAGTTGTGCTTTCTGAACTCACTACCAAACAAAAGCTGCATTCTATCCCTCCCCAGTCATCTCCCTCCTAGCATCAAGCCCATTGCAGCATCGTCTACAGATAATGATGCAAGAGGAAGAAAGATCTGACTCTAACTTCCAAAGCCACATTTAGTTCATAGTACTGACTGAAAAGTAAACTACAACTATCACACTATTTGATTAAATTTTTAGTAATCCTGTTAGCAGAAGTGCTTTTACAAAACACAGTATTCAAACTTGCAGACAACCTAATTTATATAAAACTAGAGGATTCAAAGATCCTTCTTTTCCACATGCTAAAAGAAGAGGCATAAGGGACTTACAGTTAAGAACATGTGCTATATTTCCCCCTGACCCAGATTCAAATCCATACTCTTGTTTCCATAATTTTAAAAATCCTTTTCAGGCTTCTCACATATTGAAGAGAATAACATAGCTTCTAAGAGGTAGATGAAACGGTCAAGTACACAAGTGAAGTATTAAAACACAGAAAACACCTGGTATAAGAGACAGCTGGGGGGCGGGGTGGGCCTTGTATAGATGTTCCTTCAAAACAGACACACAGACGTTCAGTAAATTTGGAAAAGATGCCCAGAGAATTTCACTAAAGACTGTAATTTAAAGGATAAACATCAACAAGTATTGGAACAATATGGTGAGATCAAAACAGTCAAGTACTACTGATGGCAATGTAAAATGGTATGAGCCACTTTGTGGGGGAAAAAAAGAATTTTTTTGGACAGTTTCTCAAATGGTTAAGTAGGTTTGGGGTATAGCTTCATGGTACAGTGTTTGCCTAGGAGTCTAGACCTAGGATTAAAAAGCAGTGTCACATAGACACTGTATGGCTCAGTATTTCTACTCCTATATATATACCTAACAAAAATGAAAACATATGCTAAAACAGACAGACATAAGTATATCTTAACATTAGTTTTATAGCCCAAAGTGGAAACAGCCTAGATGTACATCAAAAGATGAACCCAAATGTGATATACATGCCAGTACAATGAAATACTGTTCTATAATAGAAAAAAATGAAATATTATCAAAAAAAAAAAAAAAAAAAAAGAAGCCCAGCAGTGGTGGCGCACGCCTTTAATCCCAGCACTCGGGAGGCAGAGGCAGGCGGATCTCTGTGAGTTCGAGGCCAGCCTGGGCTACCAAGTGAGTTCCAGGAAAACTACACAGAGAAACCCTGTCTCGAAAAACCAAAAAAAAAAAAAAAAAAAAAAAAAAAAAGAAATATTAACAAGATATGATACAGATTGGATTTTAAAACACATATAGTAAGCTGAGCATGGTGGCATGTATCTAGGGTCCCAGCCAGCTACTCAAGATACAATAAATAAATAAATAAAAATAAGAGAGTTCATAACTAGTCCAGACAACACAGTGAGACCCTGTCTCAAAACAAAACACAGGACATTACAGTAATCGAAAGAAGCTATTTAAAAGATGTCACATACTATCAGATTTTATTGATACGGAATTTCCAGAAGCAGCAAAGACACAATGTATGCAGTGGTTCCAAGAGTGTTTTACATTTCCAAATTCTCCTTTGTAGAATGGGACTACTAACCTAGCAAAACTATCTTAGTAATAAAAAGAGGTGCAAGTGATAATTACTGGATTTAGAGGAATATGTGGCTAAGAATACCAGCTCAATAATTGGTAGCTGTTTGTAATTAAGTGACATCTACTCTATAGCTTTATTAAAATGAAGTGATATTTTTTTAAAAAAGCAGTACTTAGATTTGTCTGTTAGTTACAACTATCATTTTCAAGTAGTTTCCATTTTTATGATCTAAATAACTTAAAAATAGCTCCTATCACAGTTCATGGCTGTAATCCATTTATGAGGAGACTGAGTCAGGAGAATTATATGAGCCTAGCTAGGGGTCCCAGGTCAGTCTGGGCTACATACAAGACCCCATCTTCAAAACCACACACATACACACCAAAAAAACCAGGGTTGGGAGTGGGCAGAATTATGGCCCAGAACTTTAATCCCAGGAGGATTTAATCAGGAGGCACAGGCAGACAATCTCTAGGCGTTTGAGGCCAGCCTGGTCTACATAGTAAAATCCTGATGTCAGCCAGGACTACACTATGACACCCAATATAAAAAAAAGGGGGGGGGGAGGATGCCAAGGAAATGATTAACGGTAAAGCCACTGGATCTCAAGTTTAGTAAGGTGAGTTCAGCACCAGGAACATCCCTTTAATCCTGGCACCTGGGAGGCAGAGGGATCTCCGAGTTCCAGGACAGCCAGGGCTACTCAAAGAAATCCTCAAGTTGTCCTCTAACTATGCACCTGTGCGTATGCACAAATGTTAATGCTTTTAAATTTTAAAATTCACGGAGAGAGTTGTCACTCTGACCTTTCTCTTTATTTCATCAGCCTGCTTGAATTTCGGAGGACAGGAAAATGAAATATTATATAAAAAACAATTAAAAGAACCAGATTTATGCTGGATGTGGTGGCGCACGCCTTTAATCCCAGCACTTGGGAGGCAGGGGCAGGCCTAGCTCTGTGAGTTCGAAGTCAGCCTGGTCTACAGAGTGAGATCCAGGACAGCCAGGGCTGTTACACAGAGAAACCCTGTCTCGAAAAACCTAAAAAGGACTTGATTGATTGATCTATCTATCTATTTATTTAATCTATCTATCTATCTATCTATCTATCTATCTATCTATTTTGGTTTTTCGAGACAGGGTTTCTCTATGTAACTTTGCGCCTTTCCTGGAATTCACTTGGTAGCCCAGGCTGGCCTCGAACACACAGAGATCCACCTGGCTCTGCCTCCCGAGTGCTGGGATTAAAGGCGTGCGCCACCAACGCCCTTATTTTTCTTTTCATACTGGTTAAGGTTGTGCACTGTCAGAAAACAGGCTCGAGAATTGCTTGAAGTTTGTTCTGATGGATTAGGGAAAAGAAATAACCCAGTTAATAGTGTGTCGTGTCCTGCCCCCCCCCCCCCGCAGAGCTTCTAGTGTGGCAAACTGGGGACCTCCAGGCAGAGAGAAAAGCTTCCCAATTTAATACAAAAAAAGAAATGCTCAACCTATCATATAACCAAAACTCATCTCTTGCAGCAAGGAATGAAATGGCTCAATAAGTAAGGACGATAAACGACAGGCTAAAATCTGGAACAGAAAACAAACAGGAAATATTTGAAAAGACCAAAATTGCAAATGCAGATTAACAGGGCATGAAATTAAATGCTTGGCAACTCACCTGCTTAAGAAAAAGAGGAACAGGGGATGTCTAAAGTTTTAGTTATTTGGTAGTTACACTTAATTCCTATGCTTGCAGTAAGTGGAAACTTAGCTAGCTCCTGGCTCAACCAAAACTACACAGTACTTAAGCAGAAGTAATTTGACTCAATCTCTTGACTTGAAAACGTATATACCATGCACTCACAACTGTGTCCTACTTACAAAAGAATTCTGCAGAGGTTTGTAACTCTAACGCGCTAACAAATGTAAGCACCCCTTTACGGCTTTAATTTAATAAATGGGAACAAATTATTTCTAGTACTTTTGGTAACAAAAATGTGCGGAGCACGGGAGAACAAATCCAGGTGAAGTTGGCCGAGGAGAGGTAGTGTGAAGCAAAGGGGTGGGAAGACGCACACACCGGTAGACTCAAAAACACAGACGGTGTCACCGGCCCGCCACCACCTCCGCACCATTCCCACCCCAGCAGCCTGCCGGGAGTGTGGTTTTTAACCACGGCTGGCCGGCGTATCCCACCAGGCCTGCTTGCCCAGAGACGGCGGATTTACAGTCTCTAGTACCGACGCGGGTCCGCGGCAGAGCACGCACTCTACCGCCCGCAGACGGACCGCGGCCCCCAGGCAGCCGTTCGGCGGCAACCGGCGGGGCCGCACATCTCTCAGACGAGAAGGGTCCCGGCCCGGGCTCCCTGCGGACGTTGCCAGCACCGACGTGCAAGCCGGGGGGCGCGCGGCGCGGCGCGGCCCGACCGGCTCCGCGTGGGCCGGTGTCGCGGTCTCGGCCTGCCCGCCCGCCCGCCGGCCCGCCGGCCCGCCGGCCCGCCGCTCACCGCGTTCTTCTTCTGCACCATCTTGTCCATCTTCTTGGCGATGCGAACCACCTCGTCCTCCATGGCTCCGGGAGGCCTCCGCGCGCCCGGCCGCAGCGGACGGGAAGCGGGAGAGGCTGCGCAGACGCTCGGCAACCGTGGAGCAGGCGGCCTAGGCCTTCCTCACGGACCCGGCCCGCGGCAGCGGCGGCGGCGGCGACAAACGCTCCGCCCCCTAGGCCGCGCCAGTCGAGCGCTGCACGCGCCGCGCAGGCGCTACCAGTCGATCGCGGAGGACTGGATAGGGTCGCTGGAAGGCCGCACTGTCCTCTCCCTTGACCTGCTCCCGGCCGCAGAAGTCTGCAACTTCTGGTCCTACCTCAACTCGCATTGCTGGAGAGTTGGGATGGGACTCGCACGGGCTTTCACGCCGGCGGGAGCCCGGCTCTAGGCGACAGACAGCACCCGGTTCCAACGGAACCCCGCCTGCACGGCGGGGTCCGAAGGGACCGGAGTAGGCGTGGCTGTCCCCTTGGAAGGCTGAGCGAGCGCCCAGGGTCCACTCTTGGCCTCTCACCTGCTGAAGGAAACCTATTTAGAAGATGACGGCCTTGAGAACTGTGACTAATAAAAGCCAAGGTAGAAAACTGACATATATATTGTTTGGGGTTGTTTACTTCGTTCCTGTGTGAAAGTTTTTAATAAATCAAGAGCCAATGCATATTACAGACATTAAGCCTCAAAATGTCTTCTTTCCAATGAAAAAGTTAATTAAAACACATATCGTGTTATTAATTAAACAAGTGTCATTAAGCATGAAAGAAGACCGTGTTATGAGAGTAGTAGTAACTAATGTGTGCTTCCACACTTTAGGGCTTCTCTAATGAGCAAATAAAGTATAGTTCCCCAGGGTGACACAGTCACCAGTCACAGTTTCCACTGAAATGAAACAGTTCAGTAGCATGTTTTATCCACAATACGTGCTTTCCATTGTTTTCTTTTTTTACCTTTCCCCTCAATATTCTTGTGAGCTAATAAAGAAGGGACAAGAGAACACTGGACTAGGCCCTCTGCATAGGAGAGACATTTGTGTAGCTTGATCTGTTTAAGGGGCCCCTGGCAGTGGGATCAGGATCCATCCCTGGTGCATGAGCTAGCTTTTTGGAGGCCATTACCTATGTTGGGACACCTTGTACAGCCTTGATACAGGGGGAGGGGCTTGGACCTGCCTCAAGTGAATGTACCGGGCTCTGCTGACTGCCCATGGAAGCCATACCTTTTCAGAACAGGGAATGGGGGATGAGCTGGTGGGGAAAGGCTGGGAGCGGGAGGAGGGAAGAGAGGGGGATCTGCGGTTGGTATAAAAAATGAATAAAGAATTTCTTAATAAAAAAATGAAAAAGAAAAACTGAAAAACAAAAAAAAGGGGACAAGAATTGTCTCATTGGCACATGAGAAACTAGGTCTGTGCTCAGTTAAACCATTTACTACCAATTCATACTATTCTCAATTATAACCCCATCCCAAAATTAATTATCATTAATTGAAATCTACCACCTAATACAATTCTCTCTATACCAAGATAACAGGTTTTTATGGTTCATGTATGGGGAGACCAGAGCAAGATGTGGGATGTTTGTACAATTTTGACCACTAGACAGTTACCAAATTTTCTTGTAATTTTGTCAGGTCCAAAAGAAACTTAGAACAAATGGCTAACTGTGGTACCTATTAGCATACCTCTATGCTCTTTTCATATCACAAGTACCTGTTACAGAGTCCTTGCTGGCGTCCTGGCTTCCTAACTCATTTCATCCTATCCCGTTACCTAAAATTCTCCAATTTACAGGCTTCCCTCCCCACAGCTTCTGATTCTTATATAACCATGCTGTTTTAGCCATGTGTCATCCTGGCTCTTGGTCCACTTTCTGGGCCCCCCTCTGTTGGTCCTCTCTTGCTCCACCCTGCCATGGCTGGGTCCATTCTGCTGGCCATGTTTACTCTACTACTTTGTCTTCCTGCTCTGGACTCTTCATGATGCTTCTGGCTGTAGTTTCCCTCATATCTACAATAAAGACCTTACCCTCAACCATACCTTGAAGAGGTCATGCCCTCACTCTATACATTTTTCACTTTAAAAAAATGTACAATTTTGCCTAATTTTTTAATAATTTATTTCTATTTTATGTCTGTGACTGTCTGGTGCCTGTAGAAGCCAGAAGAGGGCGTCAGATCCCCAGAACTGGAGTTAGAGGCAGCCTTAAGCCACTATGTGGTTCCTCAGCAAGAGCAGCAAGTGCTCTTAACCTCTGAACCATCTCTCCAGTTCCTGTTTTCCTAACTTCTACCTGGACTGTCAGGTTGTGTTGTAATTCTTTTTATATTTTGGATATAACTCTTAGGGGATGTTTCCTCTTCTGCAGTCTGTCTTCCCATTCATCTTTTCCTGGATACTTGGCCTGTCTGTTGTAGAAGGCTACTGAACTATAGTTATGCCATCTTGTGAAAGTATCCCTGGTCTGCAGTCACTTAGACCAGCCATAAATTCCTATACAATGTGACCTAAAGATTGTGAGAATTGCCTGAACACTTAACTATTTTTCCACTTCTGTAAACAATGCTTGCTTGCTGCAATGTCCACAGCTGCCTTTCTGTATCTGTCATAATTGTCATCCTTGCCTTTAAAAACTTGCACAAACTGAAGGTCGAGGTTACTTCCCAATACTCTGCCTGCAATTGCCTTGCTGGTGTTGCTTAAAGACTCCATATGACATTCAAGCATCTTGGCAGTTTTTCTCTTCAGGTACCCAAAAATGGTGTCAAATCACAGAAAAAAATCACCAGATCCAAGGTTATGGAGAATAACCATTGTCATTTTAATAATATTGTCTTCTAATCCATTAAAATTATTTCCATTAATTTGGAGCTAACTTTTGATTTTTTTTTTTTGGCAATATAATTTTCAGCATGTGATTTTTACTATGGCTAAATTACTAAGTATTTTAGTCTTTAGAATGCAATTGTAAATGGAATTCTTTCTTGAGGATCTCTTTCAACTTATTTGGTGCTAGTATTTACAAATACAGTGACTATTCTTGTACTGATTTCTTATCCTCCAAATCTGTTGGTTTATTCGCTCTAGTGGTTTTTTGTTTGTTTGGTTTTTGAGACAGCCCTGGTTGGCCTCTGTTGATCATCACTATCAATAGAGCCAAATAGCTGCCATTTTCATGAATTCAGTTGTGCCTACCTGGAAAAGCTCATCATAGCTGACCTTGTTGCTGTTGGATACATAAAAGTTGATACATACAAGTTGGATACATACAAGTGGGCAGGAAGGGGAGGGTCATTAGACCCTCACCTGAGTATCCAGCCACCTCTCCCAACTAGTTGTACACAGTTCTGTCACAATTGCAGATGGCCTCAGGATCCTGGGGAAGGGCTAGTCTGTAGGCTGGAAAAGACTGGGGGGCAGGTCTCTATCTGTGTAGCCGCATGGGAGCCATTATCCAGGTGAAGCAGGTGGGGAAAGGGCAGACTTTGTGCTTTAGGGTCATCCATGCACTGTGAATAAGGCTTACGAACTCATTGGTTCCCAGAGTGAATCATTTGTCATCAGAACCTTAGGAGTGGGTAGAAAATAACATAGGTCTACCTTCAGGGTGAAAATACTTCTAACTTGCTGTGTAACTGAGGTTGACCTTAAATTTCTTTTCCTGCCTCCACCTCCCAAGTGTTAGGATTACAAGGCCTACATCACCATGTCTAGTATCATTGTTTTTGAAAAGATGTTGTTTGTGTTTCTAGCCATCACATCCTGGGCCTAGTGTACTTTAGTCAAGTGCTGAGACACATCTGCACCTTCGGTTTTTTGTTTCTGTGTGTGTTAGGGTCTATGTAATCCATGTTGGTCCACTGGCAATCATCTGACATCAGCTGCCTGAATGCTGGAATAGTTGGCATGTGCCATCAGGCTTCCATAGGATTTTCTATATATAAATTGTTGATGCAAAGCTGAGTAGTAGTGGTGCACACCTTTAATCCCAGCACTCTGGAGGCAGAGGTAGGCAGATCTCTGTGAGTTTGAGGCCAGCCTGGTCTACAGAGTGAGTTCCAGGACAGCCAAGGGCTACACACAGAGAAACCCAGTCTCAAAACCAACCAACCAACAAACAAAAAGTGTTGATGCAAAAAACAGTTTCATCTCTAGTGACTATGGCTTAAGAACATATTTAATTTATCCTAAATTCCATGTTCCAATGTGGAAGCAGTTTCATAAAAGTTTTATACTTTTTCAGAACAAAGAAAAGTTAAAAATCAAGGCAAGTTTAAAATACATTGGTGGAGTCGGGCGGTGGTGGCACACCCCTTTAATCCCAGCACTTGGGAAACAGAGCCAGGCAGATGGATCTCTGTGAGTTTGAGGCCAGCCTGGTCTACAGAGTGAGATCCAGGAAAGGCACCAAAAATTACACAGAGAAATCCTGTCTTGAAAAACCAAAAAAGAAAAAAAAAAATGGTGGAAACATCAGAGGTGGTTACAGCAAGATGTGGAAAGCTTTTCCTATAGGCTCAAGAAGCAATCTGATTCTATTCTTAGGTTTGGGGTTGATAGAAGCCAGTTGTCTGCTAAGTTAAGATTTCACTTTAGACAGAGGTGGGCAAGGAATAATTGTTCCAGAGGGCTTGAAACTAGTCCAATGTTAGGTATGTGTGATGTTTGAAAGAAAATTGCCCGCAAGGGAGTGGCACTATTAAGAGATGTGGCTTTGTAGGTGTGGCCTTGTATGAGGAAGTGTGTCATTGTTGGGGATGGGCTTTGAGGCCTCCTATGCTCAAGCTACTCCCAGTAAGACAGTCCACTTCCTGTTGTCCTGATCAAGATATTGCCAGCATCATGTCTGCCTGCATGCTGCCATGCTCCCCGCCATCATGATAATGGACTGAACCTCTGAACTATAAATCACTACTTCAATAAAATGTTTTCTTTTATAAGAGTTGCCATGTATCTTCACGACAATAGAAACCCTGAGACAGTGGGTCTGCAGAATTCCAATCTCTCCACAGTACTGAAGTTCTGATTGGTCAGTAAGTCTCTGCAGAGCTGAGCCGGGGTGCGACAACTTGTAGTATGCTGTTGAATACAAGTAAAAATAGTTCTTTTCCTTGTCTCTGACCTTAGGGAGAAATCTTTGTCTTTCCATTGTGGAATATGATGTCAGCTGTTTTTTTGTAGACACTCAGCATGCTATATTCCTAGTTCTAATTTGTTGTTCCTATCATAATTTGGTGTTGAGATGATTAGGTGCTATTTTCCTTTATCCTATTTGTTAGTTTCCTGCTGAAGGACTAACTATACTTCCCAGCTTCTTTTACTGACTATGGAAGTCATCTCCACTCATTTAGCCATCTGCACACATGAGTGACAAGATGTCCCCTCAACCTGAATAAGCATGTTCCCACTTAAGGTCAGACCAAGCCTATCTTCTCTCTACAGCTGCTAATGTTAACACTTAATGTGGCATATACAGCTGGTTTTTTATGTTGAACCACTCTTAAATTCTGCATAGCTTAGTCTTTTAAATATGAACTTAGATTGGGTTTGCTTATAATTTAAAAAATTTAAAACCATCTCTATTGATAAAAAATGGAGGCCTGTAGTGTGGCCTTGGTACCTGGAAATACTGATTTCATACACTGCTTTAAAGGGGTGTTCTTCCATGTAGTTTGATATAATTGAAAAGTATTATTGTGGAAAGGACAGGATAACAATGTGACGATTTCAGTTGACTGCAACACCTTTTAAAGTCAATAAAACTCCATTCCACTGAGTGGGAAAAAAAAATGCATGTTCTGATGAGCTCATCACAAGAGCTGTTACATAGACAGGAAAAAAAGTTGAAGGAAGCAGAAATTAAAGAATACTAATAAGGAAATCAGATTGGTCAGTTACTTTCCTTGTAAGCTAGGCCACACAACAATTTAAAACAGAAGTCAACATTATGTGTCTTTTGTGTGAGTGTTAAGGAGAGTGAACGTGACCAGCTCTCTTTAAAAAGCTGCTGTTTTGTCTTCACTACACAGTGGACTGCAACCTAGAACTGTGAACTAAAATAGTCAAAGCGGTCTACCATAGCAACAGGAAACTAAGACAACTCTCTTAATACCAAAATGAGTTAAATTTTAATATATGAATCTCAGGGGATTCATTCAAACCACATCCTATCCATAGCCTGATCAACAAACACCATGCCATGTCTTCTGCGTTACTTTGTAGAATTTCTTTTCCCTTCAAATCCTGTAATTTAACTTTATTCATTTGTAATCAACTGTAAATGGCAATTTAAATTTTATTTACACAATCGAGTTGCTAGTGGTAAACTAAAATGGTAAACTTTATCTTCTAACACACTAAAAATATCTGGTTTAATAATCAGTGTATACCAATGGCAGGTGTCCTTTCTCCTACTCCCATTCATTTCTACTCATTTCTTTACACATGCTCCACAGATATATTTGTGTGTATGTGTGAATGAATATGTGTGCAAGTGTGGGGGCCAGTAGAGGATGTTGACAACCCTTAGAAGGATCATGTTTTTATAGTGGTAGATTATTTCCACATCTTTCCTCATCTGAGCCTCAAGTTAAATGTGCCACATGAGCTGTTTTATTAATTCTCTTTGGCTCTTGAGATTTCAATTTCTGCATGGCGTGATGATTTGCATCATAATATGACTCAGCATTTTTAAAGTGTGTTGTAGTATAGGAAATACATTTTTGTTTAAAACATAATTACCCTATGGGGGCACAGAGTAAAATGCTAATGACCATGGAATTAGGCAAATTCATTTGAATTCCAATAACTATAGTCCTAGGCACAACTTACCTCTGTCCCATTTCCTCTTTCAGTTTTAGGAATTTGTACAAAAATAAAATGTTCTTATAGTGTGGCAAGGGTTGCATATGTTTACTTCCAGAAAGTAACAAGTCCTACCTACTACAAAAGCAGGCAAAATTCTGTTGTTTATGACTACAATTAATTAAGCATGCACTGGATTCTTTTTAATACAAAGCTGATGAAACAGATATCAACACCTTAAGTTAGGTTATTACTCAGTAGACTGTCTAGTGCATGACCAAGAACCTGGGTCTGATCCTTAGCACTGCACGAACTGGGTATGATGCCCCATGCCTGTAATCCTAGTATTTTGGAAACTGAGGTAGGAGGACTGCTATGAGTTCCAGGAGAGCCAGGATTATATTATAAGATCCTACCCTGACTGACAAATAAAACCATAGGGAATGTGCTTTGCAGGGTAAATCTGGAAGAATAGATGTTAGAAATAACAGTTTATAGCCGGGCGATGGTGGCGCACGCCTTTAATCCCAGCACTCGGGAGGCAGAGCCAGGTGGATCTCTGTGAGTTCGAGGCCAGCCTGGGCTACCAAGTGAGTTCTAGGAAAGGCGCAAAGCTACACAGAGAAACCCTGTCTCGAAAAACCAAAAAAAAAAAAAAAAAAAAAAAAAAAAGAAATAACAGTTTATGTTACATATCTCTGTATTAGTTACTTTTTCATTGCTGTGATAAAATAATGATCAAAATCAATACGTGCGCGCGCGCGCACACACACACACACACACACACACACACACACACACACACACACACACACACACATAAAAGCAGCCGGGTGGTGGTGGCACACACCTTTAATCCCAGCACTCAGGAGGCGGATCTCTGTTTGAGGCCAGCCTGGTCTACAAAGCAAGTTCCAGGAAAGGCGCAAAGCTACAGAGAAACCCTGTCTCGAAAACCAAAACCAAAACCAACACACACACACACACATATATATATATATAAGCTTATTTTGGCTTACTAGTTTAGAAGGATAAGAGTCTATCCTGGTGCCAGGCATGGTGGGGCATGTATGTAATTCCAGTACTTGGGAGGCAGAGGCAGGCGGATCTGTGAGTTTGAGGCCAGCTTGGTCTACATAATGAGTTCCAGGATGGCCAGGGTTATTTAGAGAGGCCCTGTCTCAAACATAAGGGTCCATCTTGGTGGGAAGACATGGCAGCAGTTGGTAGACATGGTGGCAAAGCTGGAAGCTGAGGGGGTCACATCTTAACCATAAGCATGAAGCAGAGAAAGCAAACTGGAAGTGGGAGGAGGCTTTAAACTCAGTCCCTAGAGCCACATGAGTAGCCCCCCCCACCCAGGACCTCTAACTGCCAGGTTCCGCCCACAGAATACTCTTATTGCCCTAATTGCTGGGCCCTGCCCCCCACCCTACAGAGTAAAAAGCCCAATCTCTGGACATGAAATCCCACCAACTCCACCCTGGAAAGTCCCACCCCATTCTTAGAACCTCTGTAAGCCCTGTATCCTGGTTTCAGTTTGCTGCTGTTTCTCGCCCAGGCAGAGGCAGCCACCCTCCTGGTTTTTTCCCTCCCAATAAATCTTTTGTGTGAGATTTGTTGTGCAGTGTGACTTTGTGGCATTCCTTGGCTCCCAGCTGCCAGGATACTTTCCACCAGAGCTGCAATGCTTACACTGATCACAGTGATATGCTTCTTCCAGCAAACCTGCCCCTCCACTTGACCTCTCCAGACAGCACCACCAACTGGGGACAGAGCCTATGGGGGACATTTCTTATTCAAACCATCACAAAATCTCTTGCCACTAGGACTATGCCAAAATCAAACAAAGCAAAATCACAAAAAGGTGAGCTCTAAGTATTCAGAAGCAGAGACTAAAAGACTATTTAACACAAAAGAATAGAACCCTGTATTAGCAAAAGTTAGAACTCAATAATGAAATACATGGAGAAAAAAATATTTGGATAACTGACATATGATACTTATTTAAAATTCCTAGTGATAACGTTTTTTTAAAAAAAAGATGAAAACACCCAATAGATTAAGACACTGAATGAATTTTTAGCAGATTAAAATTAAGTAAAAATTTTTCTCTCATGGCTAGTTCCTTTCCAAGCTAATCTTATCACATCAAAACTTTTCTCCCAATGCATTATGATTACATTTTTGTATCCTCCTTTTCAACATAGATGGCCATTCCTATACCAGTCATTCAGCACTAAGGAGACAGAGGGAGGAGGATTGAGACTTCGAGGCCAGACTGGGATGGCTATGAGGGAGACATTGCCTTAAAAACAATACAAAAACTTGGGAAAACAAGCAGGTCATGGGAGTATATACCTGTATATACCTATAATATCAGCACTTGAGAGGCAAAGGCAGGTCAATCTCCATGATTTCTGGGTCAGCATGATTAGTTACTTTGCTGTTGCTGTAACTACACCATGATACAACACCACGGCCAAAAGCAACTTAGTAGAAAGAATTTAGGCAAGCTCTAGGCCAGCCAGGGCTAAGTAGTAAGACTCTTTAAAAAAAAATGAAACAGGGGCTGGGGATTTAGCTCAGTGGTAAAGTGCTTGCCTAGCAAGCACAAGGCCCTGGGTTCAATCCTCAGCTCCAAAAAAGAAAGAAAGAAAGAATGTATCATAAAACAATCCAAGAAAGCCAGAATTAAATTTTATTTCACACTGATAGAAACTGAGAAATATGACATTTTCTCACATTACAGCACAAGAATTCAACGGAATATTTCTTACCACAAATAAAATTTTACTGATGTTATAACTGAAGTAAGTTTATGTTCTTCAAAGTAAAGCAAAATAGTAAATGATTGTTTGAAATTGTTTTAAACCTAGACATAAGCATATGGCTTCATTATTAACATCCTAGCTAGTCCATAGCAAATGATCTCCATATCAGTTAGCACCTGTTTATAATGATGCTTCTTAGCACGGTCATGGTCAGTTGGAAACATCAGGAACAACAATTCATAAATGACCATAATTTTTTGCAACATATTCAACTGTGTTGTAAATACACTATATATATAATTAGATATATATAGGTTCTATTCAGTTTTTATTACCCATAAATTAGTTTAAATAATTTTCACCAATATTCTGGACATGTTGATTTAAAATCAAATGATTGCTATTTTAATGTTTGTACAGGAGACTAATTCTCAAAAACTCCTTTACCGGTAAAGACAAAATTTTCAAATTAGTTTGTTACCAGATAAAAATAAAAGTTTCTGATTGCTCATCTTGAACAATATTTGGTTTCAATCATAACATATGTACAGAAAATGTAAACTTAAACTCTGCTATAAGATGTAACTGATTTAAAAATTAGACTTCAACACTGGTCTTAAATATTTATTTCTGAACATGCCAAGATATTATTTACTCTTTTAAGTTTTTTACAGAAAAATAAAACCACAGAATTATTATCAGTACTGAAGATGCCGATAACTCTACAGTCTAAGGTTGGATTACAGTGCAGTTATTTGAAATACATAAGCATAAGTAATGTTTGGTTTCTTTTTACATTACCTAGATTTGGAATACTGTATGTTTGTGATTCAAAATGTCAAATTATAGTATATATATTGACAGTTTTTTTTTAATGGCAGAGAGGCAATATTGGTCTTCTATGAAAAGAAATCAAGAAAGAAAGAAACTTTTTTGTTTCTTGAGAGGGGAAAAATTAAGTAGAAGGAAAAGAACAGCCTGGTCCCCCAATAAAAGGACCATTAATTGAAGAGAGCAGTATTACTTTTCTGACACTTAAAAAGCATTATCCTAGTATCAGGGATAATGTAATACCATCTAGTCCTTATGTATTACAGTCATGTATATATGATTACATATATAAAAATAGACACTGCATGGTGACTAAACAATTGAGTAAAACCATAGTCTAACTCACAGCATTAACGAGTCACTTACAGATTATCCTAAAAGCTTGTTTAGACCTAACAAATTTTCAGTGAGCATACTAGTGATTTTCAAATGATGTAATAAAATTCTGGATGTGGTATTTTATTTTGCTGAATTAATTTGAGAAAAAGAAGCTAGCTGCTTCTTTTCACCTACTTTAATACTAGTATATTCTGGATTGTATAATACAGATATGTATAGAAACTTAAAAGGATCACATATTTCCCATGAGGGAGACACCATTTAGTCTGTATCATTGGTATGCATTTGCAAAACATTTTAATACTGCAAACATTAGAAGTTTTACAATCAGGCATGGGAAAGGGTTTATACTCTACTACAGTGATGCTGGTGAACGTCTACACAAGGCCTCTTAGTGACGTCAATCAATTGGAGGTAGGAGTTTATCAATGAACTGCTTGACATCCATCATTTCCTATTTGGAAAAAAAATGATTTAATAAATAGCTACATAAGTCAAAAATTACAATTACAAGAATGCTAGTAATAAAATCCATGTAGGTGAGATGTTTTACTATTATAGTAAAAGGGCATGTAAGAAAAATGAGGCTCCCAACAGAAATTTTGTAAAATCTCTTAGGATTATTACTATACACTGAAATATATGCTCCCATACTATCTAGTTCCATGAAGTCTATATTTTCTGACACTCAAATAAAACACTGGGGAATCAGGAAGTTCAGAATGACAATAACCTATACAGAGAAGTTTAATAATGTCTACTTACTAACAACTGAGCATCAGTGAATTTCCTCATTAGAATGAAATGATACATAGCTCATCTCTTTTTGTGTGTGCCGTTCATAAAGAATGGCATACAGCTACTCGTTTGAAAGAATGTATATATGTCAGACAGTCCTTGGGAAAAAAAAGAAGGTAAATTTCTCCTGGAAGCCTCCTAGGTCTGAACCCATCTCCTCCTTTCCTCAAGCTCCTGGTCCTCATTGGTCAACAATCTAGCTATGCAGTGAACTTCCAACCTTATATATGTATCACTGAGAAGAGCTACGGCATGAGAGAGATTATTTTACAACACTCTAAAGCCCTATCTCACAGTTTCCTGTAATATTCCACCCCCATCATCCTCTCATTCATGATCAGCCCAAAGTTTTCAAATGCCAGCACAAGAACTCATTTATATGTATGATTCTCAAGATGCTTCGAGTCTTCAGCCACCCCCCGAGTCTTGAGGGTTTAGTGACTCCCTACTCTTCTGGATTCAACAGGTCCTTTCAGGGTGTGTGGGGTGGAGGCTCTCTAGAATCCTAGGCACGTTGGTCTTTCTGTGTACATCATATTATTTATTACCCACTTCTTTTGTGCCTAAAGCAAATGATTTAACTTTGCTTAATGGTTGTACAATAGTGTTAGCTTGGACTACACCCCAGCGACTGGCTAATCAAATTTTATTCTAGGCCATTACAAGCATCCCACACCCATCCAGGTCTTTCTCTTCTAAGTAACTGTATCTCCTACTTCATCAAGAGGACAAAGAGCATGTAATGTAAGTTCCCAAAAACCCTGATCCCTCTTGACTTCTTCTATTAATACTCACCCAATCTTGTTCTCCTCTTTTGAGGTAGCACAATCCAGCTATGGTCCCAGATGATCAAATGATTTAAGTTATCCCCTCATCAAATATCTTTATCACCTTCTACTCATAGTCTTTCTGCCATTTCATTAAAGAAGACTCTCATTTATTGTAACTTAAATATTACTGAATAAAAAGGTATATTTATAAATTGGCCTTTGGATTATATACAAATATATATATATGTATATATATATATATTATATGCTCATTTTTAAAATGTAATTGAGTAAGCTATCATTGAAAATTGTGTTAAATTGATTCAATTATGAATTCATTTTAAATCACCAACATCCAAGTGTTATTTGTCTTGAAAATATAACATGGGAGATATTAAAGTCGTGGCTATAATCATTGCTTCCAGACACCTACCTGCTGACATGAACTGTGCATCATGCCTTCATAGATTTTGAAGGTTACATTGGATGGATTTATCAGTGTTTTTAGCTTTTCAACAGTAAGAGAACCAAACATTAGGGGAACTAAAGGATCACAATCTCCATGGCACTGGAGAACAGAAATATCTCTATTAGTGCTATTGATAGGACCCTGTAAAACAAATATAAAAGGAATGTTATTCATCAAATATGTAAAACACCATGCCAGACTCCTAAAAACTATAGATATACATGCATATGCTATTATTTATAATTCAGTCACATATTTTGGTCAAGTAAACTCTCTATCCTTATGTTCCCCCAACATCTTTAATTTAAACTTCTATGGGATACATGATTATTTTGCCACATATTGTAATACATGTTTCCAATGAATCAGTTTCTTTAAGCCAATTACATTTTAATTCATCTTTCATTTTCAGTATGTTGATATGAGAGGTAATCAATAACTATTAGGGCACATTAGGTAAGTCATGTTCTCCTCAACTTTATGACCAAATTAAATAAGAGAGTTAGCAATCTATTATGTATAGTACACTGAAAAGTTACTACATGACAAAAAGACTGAACTCTATCTAGAATAGAAAATGAATTTGGAGTGTGGCAAATTGGTATACCTGCAACCCCAGCACTTGGGAGGCTGGGGTAAGAGGATCACGGATTTAAGGTCAGCCTCATCAATATACCAGCTCAAGAGAAAACATCATAGCAACTTGAACACAGCAGTAACGGACTTGACTAGCATGTTCAAGGTCTGAGATTAATCTGCGGCACCAAAACCAAGAAGTAAAATAAAGAATCTAAAAATAATATCCACATCTCTGATGGTACATAGCATATTACACCACTGTTAAAATAATTTACAATTTTATAGTAAAATTCTGCAAATGACTAAACATTTAAAATTTGAGTTAAAATGTGTATGTGAATATGTATCTTAAAATGTACCAAATAATTAAATGTAAGACAGGACAGTAAGCTGCTTCTTCTATCTATATAAACCACAAGAAGGATATACAGATCAAGTGTAGTAATACACCACAAAGGTCTAAAGAAATACTTTAAAAATAAGATAACTGGTGTAAGCCATTAACTTTGGGTAGTAGAGATGTTTCAGTGTATGTTCACCAACTGAAGCAAAGGTACCACTGTAGTGTGGGATATCTACCGTAGGGGAGGCTGTGTGTGCAGCAGAAAGGAGGAATAAGAAAACTCTTTATTTCCCACTCAAATTTTCTATCAACCTAAATTTTCTAAAAAAGATAAAAAGTTCATTAATTAGAAGAAAAGACGACTTGCTTCTAAATATTTTCTGCTATGTCCTAGCTCTGTAATCTTGTTTATTCGAACCACGCAAACTACCTGTGGAAACGAACCCCGAAGTGGAAGCCAGCAACTGAGCGCAGTGACACCGGCCAGCTTCTGCTGCGTGGTAAGAGCAGTGTATAAAGATAAAGCGCCTCCCTGGAACAGAAGCAGGGAGTTAACTGGAGCACAGTTCTGCCAAAAGCTTGTGAGAGAATTCCTATTAGTAATGTCCATAAGAAAATATACTCTGTTAAATCAAACCAGGTAAGCTGGGTGTGGGGTGCACTTAGGAGACAAGAGGCAGGTGGATCTCTGTGAGTTTGAGGCCAGCCTGGTTTCCAGTTTCAGGATAGCCAGGGCTACACAGAGAAACCTTGTCTTGAAAAACCAAAGGGGAAAAAATCAAATCAGGTAAAGAATGAAACTATATACTCATAGTGGATGGATCTCTACCTCTAAGAAAACACACCAATATAAGATCTCCACTTAGAGCACAGCATGGCTTAAGAACAGTCTGAATTTACAGTTCTCTCATTTTCCTATCTGAAAAGTCTTAGATATAAACTCCAAATGAGATTTAGGCTATTTTTCCAAAACAGAAATTTAAGGTAATACAGATGGAATACCAGATACCTTTAGAGATTTGCCCACCTAGCTCACAACATGCCATGTGTTGGGAACTATAATTCTGTCAGCCATCTAGATGCCACACCCTGACCAGGCCTGTACCACATGGGGACATGAGAGACTTACTTGCAGTTCTGGAGCCTGACCTGGATCTCACTCTGTAGACCAGCTGGCCTCAAACTCACAGAGATCTGCCTGCCTCTGCCTCCCAAGTGCTGAGATTAAAGGTATACGCCATGACTGCCCAGCCTGAGAGACTTTCTGATCCCAGGCAGTGATGTTCTTTCCCTCAGGACTGTGGGGTTGGAATTCAGTTACTGTCAAGGCCATATCCATATGGTTAGAAACGCAACACGTAAACCAAAGAGCTGTAAAAGCTAACATGGCTAATGGTCGGTGGAAAGGCAAATAAACAGATAAGCAGGGAAAGAAATTATGATGGAGAGAAAGTCCTGATGGCTTGCCAAGTACTAACTGTTTTCTAGGGTGTAGTTTTATTTTCAGTTTCCTGGATATAATGATGCTACACACTTACAAGTGACTTCTTGCTTAAAAGGATCTAGAATGGGTTTCCTCAGGTGTATGGAGTGTTAGTGTGGAGATCAGAGGTTGAAGTCAGGTATCTTCCACAATTGTTTTCAGCCTTATTTTTTGAGGCATGATCTCTGGTTTCTGAATAAACCTGGACTTACTCAAGGCTGGGGGGCCAGGTAGCTCGGGGGATCTGTGTGTTGCCACTTCCCTTGCACCAGGGTTATGGATGTTTGCCATCACACTCAGCGTTTTACACAGGGTCCCGGGATCCAATCTCAGCACCTTATGGCTCTGTGGTAAGTGCCCCACTGCCCCAGCCCTAGGAGTTAGTCTCTGTAGGCTGTGATCAGTATCAAATGACAACAGCTGTGTGCACACTAGACTTCAATCTTTGGCCCTTATGCTTGTGTGGGTGTGCGTGTTTTGTATTATCTGGACAAAGGCCATATATCAATAAAAGCTTTTTATTTAAAGTTACTTTGTTTTTCCAGTTTCTCTGTGTACCTCCGGCTGTCCTGGAACTTGTTCTGTAGACTAGGCTGGCCGTGAACTCAGAGATCATGCCTCCCAAGTGCTGAGATTAAAGGCGTGCATTGCTGTTTTGTCTGTCTGTCTGTCTGTCTGTGGGAGGGTGTCAGATCCCCTGGAGCTAGAGTCGCAGACAGGTGTGAGCTGCCATTGAACCTGGGTCCTCTGGAAGAGTAAGTGCTCTTAACCATTGTGCAGGACCCATCAATATTACCTTTTTAATGTGTTGTATTAACCACATTACCATATATACAACATTCCATTGAGTGTATTGTCTCAACTGATTCCAGAATTCTGATATTTCTCATAGTTATTGACTGAGGAGATTAGAAGCTAGAGCATTCTGGGAACAGGTTACTTAGAAACTGGTGAGTAAAAATGTAAGTTCAAAGTAGGGATATAACTTAGTGATAAAGAGCTTCTTGTTCAGCTTGTGCTAGGACCTAGGGCAGTCACTAGCACTACAAAACAAACCAAGAAGGATGTAAGGTCAACACACATTATCAGGCTGAAGAAAGTAACCCAAGTAATACCGTACTTATATCTTAGAAACCTAGGCACTTACACCTGTCCCCTTACAGTCCTGTTTCACTAAAAAAAGCTTAACTAGCACATTGCAGTTACTTTAAGAGACTATATTCTACCAGGCCAGTGGTGGTGCCTGCCTTTGATTCCAGCATTCAGGAGGCAGAGGCAGATGGATCTCTATGAGTTTGAGGCCAGCCTGGCCTACAGAGCAAGTTCCAGGACAACCATGCCTATATAGAGAAACTTGTTTCGAAAAACAAAACAAAACAAAAAAAAGTCTAGGTTCCAAACAATTTTTTAATCAACTTTGAAAGCAATCTCTCTCTCTTTTCCCTCTCTCTCTCCTTTCTCTCTCTCCCCTCTCCTCTCCTCTCTCTCTCTCTCTCTCTCTCTCTCTCTCTCTCTCTCTCTCTCTGTGTGTGTGTGTGTGTGTGGTTTCAAGACAGGGTTTGTCTGCCTTTCGATTGTCCTGAAACTCACTTTGTAGACTAGGCAGGCCTCAAACTCACAGAGATCCACCAGCCTCTGCCTCCTTGAGTGCTGGGATTAAAGGTGTGCACCACCACACCATGCCATTTGAAGGCAATCTAAAAGAAAAATGTGACTGGGGTAAGAAACTAGAAAATAAATAAGTAAATGAAAATGCATGAGGCAGAAATTTTGTCCAGTCCAATTCAACTTTAACTCAGCACCTATATCATCTAAGATTCTGTAACAAGTCCAAACAAGAGACTCTTCCAAAGAAACATAATTGAAGGTATGGACTTATAGATCAATATGCTGATGATATGGACACACCAATCACTTACCTGAGAAAATCCTCCCAAAATAATTCTGTTAGAGGGAATGCCATTCTTTACCTCTTGATCTATCAAAGCTTTTACTAAAAACAAGAAAAATATCATAAATATTTTCAAAGTTAAGTCCACTGAGACAACTAAAAATCCAAGAAAAATAACAGAAACAGAGTCTATTAAAGACAGAAGTGAATGACACCTTGAAGCAATCTACTTTAAAACACAAAGTGGCATGTAGTTTCATGATGTGACTCCTCAGGCTCTCCAGGGGTGGCTGAGCTTCACACTTCTATAACTTCCTGTTATATACTTTGTCCTCACAGAGAGCTGTATGTCCTTTTATTTATGGTTAGTTCTAGTGTTCATTATATACTTCTGTCCAATAAACTAAACGGAAATTAGGTAAAACTTGTCATTTTAAAACAGAATACATTTAAAGATTATGTAATTTGTGGCTTACAGTGTCTAACACCATTAGTCATATTTCTAAAAGCTGCTGCATTACTTTTTCCTATAATTCAAATGATTAGAATTCTGTTTAAATAGAAACAGCAAATAATGGGGGAGGTATTTGAAATTCTGTGTGTACCTGTGTGTGTCTGGTGCCCACAGAGTCCAGAAGAGAGTGTCAGAATCCCTGGGACTGCAGTTATAGACAGCTATGTCCAAATTTAAAGTTATTTTTAGTTTATAAAAAATTTTTAGCTGGGTGTAGTGGCTCAAGCCTTTAATCCCAGCACTCGGGAGGCAGAGGCAGGTGGATCTCTGTGAGTTTGAGGCCAGCCTGGCCTACAGAGTGAGGACAGCCAGGACAGCCCTGTCTCAAAACAAACAAAAATTAATTTCTTTTTTTTTCAGTTAGTTCTTAAAGTTTGTATGAAAAAGAAAAGGCAGTCCAACCAGTGCAAAGAGCATGAGACGGTGGGTTTTGCAGCAGGCAATGAAAGAACTATGAGACACAGGAGGAGCTGAGGGCAGAGACAGCCCAGTTGTCAGGGGGCCACCCTGTGGGTTTGAGGCACGCGAACTCCATCCAGCCCAGGAACCCAAAGAGACTAGTTAGCTTCACTTTCTAGGTTTCACCAACTGATGGTAGAAAACAGAAATGTTTTAACAAACCACACTGAAAACAGCCACTTGTAGAGCAGTGGGTCCCAAATTCCGTCACATTCTACCTCAGAGCACAGGCACGTGCCCTTCCCAGAGGGCAGCTCTGACTTTATCCAATAGCACATCTATCCTTGTCTTCCTGGCCAGCTCTCTAACCTTCATCCCCTTCAATATTCATTTGGCAGCAAAGAAATAAGCAACTCTGTTGTTAAAAGACTCTTTTACTCAGGGGCTCAGTAACCACGACAGCCCTTCCATCTTCCACAGGTTCTAACACACTTATACCAAAATAAATATTTTTCTCATTTAATCTTAAGACAAAACCTTGACTTTAGGATTCTGGCATTAATGCACATTCTGATAATCTAAAAAGTCACTGATCAGGGTTTCACATCCCCAGATAGAGAAAATACATTCAAAACACATTAACTATCGCAAAGATTTCAAGTTGTTTTTAAAAAGAATAAAATGATTTCTCTGGGTTTTGGTTTTTCATCTATTTTGGAAAACTTCAAATAAATATAAAAGTAGAAAGAGCAGCTCATGTACATGGCTCCAAGATTCTGCAGTTACCAGTTCTCAGCTGGACTGGTTTCTTCTAATGTGGCCCACACACTTTTCTAAGTCATTGCCAGTCACTGCATTACATGAAAACCAAAGATAGTCTAACTCCAACACATATGTAAAAGAAAAGGCTCTTTCTGTGCAGTTCTTAAAAACTACGTATCTCAGGAAGTTAACCTGTTTTCACTCACAAAACAATACTTTATAAAGGAGAATGGAATACCAACTTCACAGAACTGTTAAATGAGACAGGTTATAAGAAATGACTAGCTGGTAAGAAGCTAAGTGATGAGTCAGTGGAATCTATTATGACTTCACTAACATTAGCATCCGTATGTCTTTTACTGTTAGTTACCTTTACGTCACTGTCATTACTTCAAGTTTCTTTAATACCTATATACAACTATCAAACACAGTACTCTTTTCTCCACTGCTGATCTGTTCTTGTTTTGAGACAGGGTTTGCTGTGCAATCCAGGCTGGCTATATCTCACAACAATCCTCTTGCCTCAGCTTCCCAAGAGTTGCGATTATATATGGGCATCACAACACTCAGCTTTGCTTATGTCAATCAAAACAAAATCCCTATCCGACAGAGCTCAAATTTGATAAATGACACTACTGACTACAGATAAGAGAGTGCATGTAGGTGGCAAAGGAAAGTAATGAGAATGGAGACAGTGTGCTTGTCTGGTATTTGTGAGGCCCTTGGCTAGTCCCCAATATGACAAAGGGAGGAAGGGAGCGGAAAAGAAAGGGAGGGAGGAACAGGACGGCAGGAAGTAAGGGAAAGGGACAAAAGGATTGGCTCTTAAAAACACATAACTATATCACATTTAATCAAAATTTAACTATTCAGTCTACTAAAAACAATATTTAATAAAAATTTAACGACTGAATATACTAGAAACATTTATGAATGTGTTTGCCTTTACAAACACTTTTGGTACTCACCATTTTCTGCTGCCTGTTTAATTCCAGATTCATCCTCCTGAGAATCTGGTGAAAGTCCAATAATATCAAACCTGGAAAATAAGACCAAGAGAAAAGAACTGCTGGATTCTAAAAGCCCATACCTGGCAAATACGTTTACTAACTTCAAGTTAGTCTGTAGAGAAATGGACACTCACTAACTCTTCTTTCTGGCTGTGCAGGGCATAAGAGGCATCTTGAGAGGGCTGCAAGGGAAATGACCTAAACATCAACTAGCCAGCCAGGAAGGCAAGGGGTTAGCAGATCCAAGATGCTGTGGCATAATCCGTGTGCACGTCTCATGAGTCAAATGTTGGATTAATGATCCCAACAAACACCAAGCAGCAGGATAGATTTCTCTTTATTATTCACTCTTGTTTTTCTACCTTTTGTATAGCTTGTTAAGTTAACTCACAGTTATTACGCATGAATACCGGAATAAAGGTTAAGTTTAACCTCTTAACAATAATGGAGAGGGTGCCTGAACTGGCCTTCCCCTGTACTCAGATTAGTGACTACCCTAATTGTCATCATAGAGCATTCATCCAGTGACTGGTGGAAGCAGATCCATGGCTAGGCACTGGGCTGAGCACATTGGGTTCAGTTGATGAAAGGAAGGAGGGACTGTATGGGGGGAAGGGTCAAGATCATGGAGGGGAAACCCACAGAGACAGCTGACCTGAGCTAGTGGGAGCTCATGGACTCTGGACTGACAGCTGGGAAACCTGCAGGAGACCAAACTAGGCCCTCTGAATGTGAGTGACAGTTGTGTGGCTTGGTCTGTCTGTGGGGCCCCTGGCAGTGGGACCCAAGATTTATCCCTGGTTCATGAACTGGCTTTATGGAGCCCATTCCCTATGGAGAGATACATTGCTCAGCTTGATGTAGGGGGGAGGGGCTTGGGCATGCCTCTACCAGGCTTTGTTGACTCACCATGAAAGGCTTTACAATCTCTGAGGAGTGGATGGGGGTTGGGGTAGGGGGAAGATGGGGAAGGAGTGGGAGGAAAGGAGAGAGGGGGAACTGTGGTTGGTATGTAACATGCAAAAAAAGTTTAAATAAAAAAAAAAAAAAAGAAAGAAAAACCAGTTAGGCTTAAATGTTCCCGTGCAATTAAAAAATATCTAAAAAAACAAAAACAAAAAAATAGGGGTGTACACAAGGGCTCTTCTGAAAAGATTAAAAGGTTTTGTTTTTAGTTTTTTTGAGAAAGTTTCTCCATGTAGCCCTGGCTGTTCTAGAACTCACACTGTAGACTATACTGGCCTTGAACTCACAGAGATCCACTTGTCTCTGCCTCCCCTCTGCCTCCCCAATGCTGGGACTAAAAGTGTGTATGCCAGCACTGCTCAATGACTAAAAGGTTCTTAATGAGAAAGCCAACTCTTACTTACCAGGAAGGCATAGCCATATTCATATTTAATGTAACAGGCATAATGGGCCTATGTGGGAAAGAAAGAAACCGCACATCAGGATAACAGAGCCAAGTATAACAGCATGGCTTTAACATGGGGTGCATTTCACATCTCTGTTCCCTTTGTCCCACAACTGTTTTCTGAAGACAGAACAGCTGTTGCAGAGGACTAAGTTGGCTCAGGACTAAACTTGGCTCATAACAAGTACTTTTTGTCTCAGTGGCCTTACTTATAACTGTAACTTATAGGGACTGAGACAACTGGAAATACATACACAATAAGACTCTGGTAAGAGCAATTTATTGCTAGCTACTGTACCATTAATCTCCATATGCTTGTATTACATTGTTTATTTCCTAGTTATATACTTGCTTGATTAAGAAACCTAGAAATAAATATAAGTTCTACCTTAGTGTTCATATGCCCAACTCAAATCTGGAATGAAAAATAGGCTGAGCAACAAAAAAAGTCTGGTATAAGAGGAAAGAAACATGACTATACTCTTAAGTTACCAATTCCACCCTCCTCCTGATTCATACAACAAAACCAATTCAACATTTTAGGAAAACAAACTTCCCCAGATTAGGAAACATCTTTACAGCAATTCAACTTAGGGGCAAATATGGTGAAAATTAAAATAGTCAAGAATTCTGTCTCTTGCTTGGGCTGGCCACTAAAGCGTTCAGCTGTAGCCTACAGAGGTAAGTCAGACTCTCTGCTGCCAGACAAGGAAACCCTCGGACTTCACTCCCCTATCCTGTCCCCTCAGTTGTCTTGTCATTTCTGAGGCATAAGCGCTAACCTACTGTTGTGGACCCAATGCTTTTAGCTTCCCTCTGGCTATTCTAAGTAACCTTTCACCTCAACCTTATTGATTTTCTGAGTTTGCTCAAAACTTGCTAGTTCCCTGATACCAGAAAACATTTTCAGAGCTAGGTACTGAGATCCTGTTTATGACAGTGTATCACATTGCCTTTAATTAATAAAACCTGGGTGTCTTCAATTGCATGAAGATTTCTCACAAATCTAGCCGGTAACCTGTTTATAGATAACACAAGGGTATCCTTGGAACTCTGCAGGTACTTATATATCTAAAAGAATTGTGGTTTTAAGTT
The DNA here is from genome assembly GCF_004664715.2 of Peromyscus leucopus. Taxonomy (NCBI): domain Eukaryota; kingdom Metazoa; phylum Chordata; class Mammalia; order Rodentia; family Cricetidae; genus Peromyscus; species Peromyscus leucopus. The sequence goes on along the minus strand of NC_051064.1, from coordinate 29,104,855 downwards.
CATCTGACCTCCAGAAGAATATCTTAAATTTCAAAAAAGGGATTTTTTTTTTTTCAATTTAACCAAGAGACTATTTTAGCTTTAAGGAGTGTTAGTAGTCTTTTTTTACCTAAGAGGGAAAAAATTGCATTCAAATATTTTCCTGGAAAAGCAAACCTATTACAATTTGTTCTAGATTCTGAAGAAAAAAACCTAAATATTAGAAATACTCACGCATGTGGACAGATGTATTTGATGTGGGAACTTCTGATACCTGCAAAGGCTTCTGCCCATCCGTGCCTGGTAGAAAATTATTAAAACCATGCTAGTAAATACTGTTTTAAATTCTAGTAAACTGATACAGAACTGTTATTTAATGCTTCTATGAGGTTAAAGGTTAGCTCCTTAGAGTACTGTACGAGTGAGGAGATTGTGTTACTGAGCACCACTGCTGACCTGGGAGCAATGGCCATTCTCTAACATTTGCCTCCATAGAAAAGGATGCTCTCGTGAGTTCTGTCAACAGACACTGCTGTTGTTAGATGATACGATTTGATACATTAAAAAACTTCAAAAAACTCCAGGAAAGTAGCTGTATACAAAACCAACACTAAAATCCACAGCCTTCCGATATACAAATGACAAACATATTGAAAAGGAAATCGGAAACAGTACCTTTCACAACTGCCTCAATTATATATATTCTGAATATATATTCTAAAAACTATGTGTTCAAAATATAGTTATTCTAAGACACACACACACACACACACACACACACACACATCTTTTAACGAACAAATGAAAGACCTGTATAATAAAAACTTTAAGATACTAAACAAAGAAATGAAGAAGACAACAGAAGATGGAATAACTGCCCACACTCATGAGTTGGTAGGATTAACACTGTGAAATGGCCATCCTACTAAAAGGATCTACAGATTAAATGAAATTCCCATCAGAATTCCAACAATTCTTCACAGAAGTTGAAAATAATAATCTCAAAACTCATCAGGAAATAAGAATGACCAACGACAGTTAAAACAATCTAAGCGATAAAAACACTGCTGGAAGGATCCCCATCCTTGACTTCAAGTGATACTACAGAGCTATAGTAATAACAACAGCATGGCATTAGCATAAAAACAAAACACATTGATAAATGGAATAGAATAGGAGACTCAGATAAAAGTATAACTCCTATAGCCACCTGATTCTTGATAAAGAGGCTAAAAAATACACATTGGAGAAAAGACAGTATGTCCAACAAATGGTGCTGATCACACTGGCCAGCTACATACAGAAGAATGAAACCGAGCCTCATCAATCACTCTACAGAAAATTCAACTCCAAGTGGATCAAGGACATTAACTGTCAGACACTAGTACTGACCTGTCCAAGGGTTCTTGGGGGGAGGAGTGAGGAATGAAGAATTAGATAGAAATATAAGCCTAGATGACGAGAAAGACAGAGATACAGGATAGCTTTGGGAGGGTCCTGGGTCAATATCCAGCAACCCCTAGTTTAATCATGATGGGCTTTTTATACATCAGCAAGGGGAGGAGCAAAAGACCCCCCCCCCATTCCAAGGTCAAGGTATACATTATCAACAAGTGTAGACCCTTCAAAACATCTGGTAACCATGCCCTTGGCCAAATCATCCCATTATGCAGCCCTGCTGGGCAAAGCAAGCTCAGACTTTCTGACCTTGAATAAGGACTTACTAGGAAGCCTCTGTGAGCCCCCACAATTAACATAAGACATAATACCTTAAACTGATAGAAAAGAGAAAGTATGGAATACACTCAATCTCATTGGCACAGTAAAGGACTTTCTAAATAGGACACAGGCATTAAGACTAACAATAAATGGGACCTCAGGAAACTTAGTTTCTGTACAGCTAAGGACACAATCATTTAAGCAAAGAGGTAGCCTACAGAATAGGAAAAAATCTTTACCAATCACATAGTAACTAGAATATAAGAGAACTAAAACAAAACTCCAAAGTACTGGAACGTCAAAAAAATAACCTAATTTAAAGAACTAACAGATAGTTATAAAAAGATTAAATAAATACTAGTGGCTGAGAAACATTTAAAGAAATGTACAACATCCTGAATCATCAGAAAAGACAAATTATTTTCAGATTTTATCTTAGCCCAATTCAAAATGTTCACAATTAATAAAAACAAATGGCAGTACATGTTGGTGAGGCTGTGGGGGAAAGGGGAACACTTATTCATTGTGAGTGTGAGTGCAAACTTGTACAGTCACTATGAAACTCTGGAGGTTCCTCAAGAAGCTGGGAGTCAACTTCCCTCAAGACCCAGCTACACCACTCTTGGGCATATACACAAAGGATTCTACATCCTACTACAGAAACACTTGCTCATCCATGTTCTCTGCAGCTCTATTCATAATAGCCAGAAATGGAAAACAATTGGATGTCCATCAACAAATGAATGTAAAATGAAAATGTGGTATATTTATACAATGGTACATTACACAATTCAGCAGATAAGAAAAATTATATCATAGGATTTTCAGGTAAATGGATGGAGCTGAAACAACCATCCTGCACTGTTTTTAAGTAAATCTCTATCATTCTATTTTACCATTAAATACAACAGGGTGGAAATCTGCTAGTTCAGAGAGGTAGAGAAAACACCCAACTGACCTTCCTCCTCTGCCAACATCCCAGAAATACAGCTTTCTCCTAAACTGTCTCAAACAAAACTCCTCAAACTGAATGTCCCTCCCTTCTACTTCCTGTGCATCTCTCTATCAGTCCTCCTGACTCCCTCTTACTCTGTTTTACTCCTGCCAACTGGTTGCTTTGCCTCTTAACCTATGGTTGACTTTAATTTAACCCTGTTTACAATATTCAAACAGAAAGTTCTTGAATTAAAGGTGCATACTAGGGCTGAGGGACACCACAACTAGAAACAGGATTTTCCCTTTACAAACCATTTTGGGGGCTCAGGCCGTCCTCCTCCTCTCACTGTGTTGGAGTGCTGGAACATGGACCAAGCCTGGGCTTGTAATCAATAAAAACCCCTTTGTGTTTGCATCAGACATCGGCTCTGTGGTGGTCATGCTTAGAACCCTCGTGGTTCTTGCAGACCCTACCCTAGGGGGAGGACCGGCGAGGGGTACCTGGAGATGGAGAGGAGAAACTCCTGATCCTGGTGGGGTTGCCCTTCCCCTAAGAGCTGTCGGTCCCCCGATCGAGATGAAAATCAGCCTTTCCACTACTGACCCTTTGCAACCAGTGACCTATACAACTGGAAATCTCAGAATGCCCCTTTTTTCTGAGAACCCCCAAGACCTGATTAACCTTCTTGATACTGTCCTCTTTATATACCATCCCACTTGGGATGATTGCAACAGCTTTTACAGGTGCTGTTTATCATGGAAGAGAGGGATCAAATCCAACTGGAAGCCCGGAAATGGGTTCCAGGCCCCAATGGAGAGCTCACAACTAACCTGCCTCTCATAGATAACCCGTCCTGAGGGGGATTACAATACAGAGCAGGGTAAGGAGAAGTGCCTAGTCTATTGCCAGGCTCTATTGGTGGGTCTCAAAGCAGCTGTGTGTTGGCCTGCAAATTTAAGCAAGGTCTATGATGTTAGGCAATGCGAAAATGAAAGTCCAGCTGCATTTCTGAAGCAACTATAGGATGCTTTCAGGAGATACACCACGTATGATCCAGAGTCGCGGGAAAATGAAGCTACCTTGACTCTGACCTTTATCAATCAGGCAGCCCCAGGTATTAGAAGGAAACTACAGAAGTTAGAGTGCCTAGGACACAAAAGCAGTAGAGATTTAGTTACAGTGGCTGAGAAAGTGTATAATGGAAGAGAAAGTGTTGAGGTGACAGATAAAGGAGGAAAAGCATCAGAACCAGCATCTAGCTAGTGTTCTACTAGCTGCTACTGCTTATCCTGACGAATGTTGAAGGAGGCTGCGACAATTAGCGGAAGAAAGACCAAGAAGTCACAGAGGACCCTGGCTAGGGAGGAACCAGTGTGCTTGTTGCAGGAAGGAAGGGCATTGGGCAAAAGATTGCCCTGAGAAGATGATTCAGGGCAACACCAAAGTCCTTAGCCAGAGAGAAATGGACAGTGATTATGGGAGACAGGGTCCGGCCCCACCTCCCTGATCCTAGGGTAAACCTAAAAGTGGAGGGGAAAAGGATTGATTTCATGGTGGACACGGGAACTCAAAATTCAGTATTAAAGGCCAATGGGCCCATGACAGACAAATGAACTTGAGTCCAAGGGACCACAGGGGATAAGCTCTATTCATGGACTACCCAATGAACAGTGAACTTAGGAGCGGGATGGGTAACCCACTCATTTCTGGTATTTCTAGAATGCCCATATCCCCATTAGGGTGTGATTTACTGACCAAAATGAAAGCTCAGATACATTTTTCTGATGAAGGAGCTAAATTGCTCAGTGAAAATGGGAAAGCTACTCATGTGTTGGTAACCACATGACTGAAGAATATAGATTACACCAAGTGGCTCCCACACCTGACCCCAGACTGGAGGAATGGCTCCAGGAGTTTCCATCAGCCTGGGCTGAGACCTGGGGATGGGGCTGGCAGCACATCGCCCCCAGGTCTATGTTGAAATCAAGCCAGGGGCAGATCCAGTAAAAGTCTGTCAGTACCCCATGCCCTTAGAGGTCAAGAAGGGCATTACTCCACACATTAGGCGATTGACTTGGAAATCCTCTGGCCTGTGCAATCAGCCTGTAACACATCCCTGCTGCTTGTTAAGAAGCCCTATACTAATGAGGCCAGTCAAAGATCTGAGGAAGGTCAATAAAAGGATGATTGACATCCACCCAACAGTCCCGAACCCTTACACCTTGCTCAGCTCCCTACCTGCTGACCGGCAATGGTACACAGTCCTACATCTGAAGGATGCTTTCTTCAGTCTGCCTCTGGCTCCCAAAAGTCAGCAGTACTTTGCCTTCGAATGGCATGACCCAAAGATTGGTGTCAGTGGCCAGCTGACATGGACTAGGCTAACACAAAAAATTCAAAAATTCTACCATCTTTGATGAAGCACTGCATGAAAACCTGGGTGAGTACCTCCTGCAGAACCCTGAAGTTAGTCTCTTCCTGTATGTGGGTGATCTGCTAATCGCAGCTGCCAACCGGGAAAGCTGCCTTGAAGGGACTAAGCAACTACTCTTGTGCTTTGGGGAGTTTGGGATGTCGAGCCTTGACCAAGAAAGCCCAGCTATGTCAACAGGTAACATATTTGGGGTACGTCCTGAAGGGAGGACAGTGGTGGCTTTTGTATGCATGAAAAGAAACAGTCCTTAAGATCCCAAGCCCCAGACTGCCAGGCAAGTGAGGGGTTCCTAGGCACGGCGGGCTTTTGTCGCCTGTGTATCCTGGGCTTTGCTAAACTGGCTAAGCCCCTGTATGAAGCAACTAAAGAGGGGCAAGACTTCTTGTGGACTGAACAATGTCAGCAAGCCTTTGACAAACTCAAACAAAGCCTGCTTTCGGCCCCAGCGTTAGGCCTGACAGATGTTAACTAAGCCCTTCCACTCATTCGTGGATGAGCACAAAGGGATTGCCAAAGGCATCCTGATTCAAATCTTGGGTCCTTGGAAGCGACCCTGTGGCTTACCTGTCCAAGAAACTAGACCTGGTTGCAGCAGGATGGCCCCCATGCTTCCGTATAATAGCAGCTGTGACTCTACTAGTCAAAGATGCTGACAAATTGACTCTGGGACAAAATCTCACCATAACTACCCCTCATGCTTTGGAGAGAGCTCTTAAGCATCCCCCTGATAGGTGGCTGAGTAACACTAGAATGACTCATTATCAGACTGTGTTGCTCAATCCTGCCAGAATAACGTTCCAGGTACTCACAGCCCTGAACATGGCCTCCCTGCTACCAGACCCGGACTTGGAAGAGCACCCCAGCACAACTGTTCTGGGATTTTAGCTCAGGTACACTGTGTCTGACCTGACCTGAGGGATACTCCCGTCTGACACGGAAGTCACCTGGTACACCGGTGGAAGCAGTTTTGTGCAAATGGACAGAGGTATGCAGAGACAGTGCTTACCACCTTGGAGGAGGTAGTCTGGGTAGGCACCTCTGTTCAGAGAGCAGAGTTAGTGGCTTAAAAAAAGCCCTGGAAGTGGGACAAGGGCAAAGGGTTAATATCTACACAACAGCCGCTGTGCATTAGCCATTGCCCATGTGCACTGGGCAATATATAAGGAAAGGGGGCTGTTGACTTCAGAAGGTAAGACTATCAAAAATAAGGAAGAAATCCTGGTCCTTCTCAAGACCCTATGGAGTCCTAAGAAAGGGGGCATAATACATTGCCCAGGACACCAAAAGGGAATGGGCGGATCCCAAAGGGTAATTCATGGACAAAACCGCCCAGGAGGTGGTGCTGCAGAATGGCCCAGTTTTGGCTCCAGTCTTAGTGGATCCAGGGCCCCCTGACTTACCTGAAGCTCTTTAATACACCAAGGACAATCTTGCTTGGATAGAGTCCCTTCCCATGGTGCAGTGCCTAGAGGGATGGTGGTGGTGAGCAGACAAGGTTATTTTGCCTGAATACCTGGGACAAAAGATGTTCTGAAAAATTCATTGTGCCTCCCATATGGGAGCCCAGAGAATACAAGACCTACTGAGGCAGTCTGGAGTAAAAATCAAGGATGGACACCAGAAAGTCATAGACATTGTTTCCAAATGCAAAGTCTGTCAACTAACCAACACCATTGCGAACTCAAAGAATCCTGGAACAAGACTTTGAGGAAAAAAATATGGATCCTACTGGGAGGTAGACTTTATTGAAACAAAGCCTGGCAATTATGGATATAAATATCTGTTAGTGTTTATGGATACCTTTTTAGAATGGGTAAAAGCATTTCTTACCAAGCATAAAACGGTGCAGACAGTGGCCAAGAAGCTTCTAGAAGACATCCTGCCCAGGTATGGATTTCCTGCTATGACAGGGTCAGACAATGGACCAGCATTTTTGTCCCAGGTGAGTCAGAATTTAGCCACTGCCCTGGGGAGCCATTGGAAATTACATTGTGCTTATAGACCGCAGAGTTCAGGACAGGTAGAATGCATGAACATAACTCTAATAGAGAGTCTTACAAACTAGCCTTAGAAACTCGTGTGGTTTTGGTCGCTCTTCTCCCTTTTGCCTTACATAGAGTGGTGGTCCCCTACCAAATGGGACTGACACCCTATGAGATCATGTTTGACACACCACCCCTTATTATTCCCAGCCTGCAGACAGATCTCTTGGCAGAACTGGATGATCAGGATCTACTTAATGCCATGCAAGGAGTCCAGTGGGCACACAAGCATGTGTGGCCAAAGCTCAGGGCCCTTTGTGAGTCTGGTGTCCCTCCAGAACCCCACAGGTTCCAGCTGGGTAAAGTCAGGAGGCATCGCCAGTGGATGCTAAAACCCAGGTGGAAGGGCCTTGTCACCTTGCCGACTACACCCACAGTAGGGAAAAGGGGCTGGCTAGAGAAACCCACCCTCACCCTGGAGCCCAGAATTAGGGAAGGATGGCTCAGATAAAGCCAGTGAGAGAAACACAGTTTAGCTCAGATCAGAGCCATCTCTGCCCCTGGCCATCTGACTTGTGAAACCAACCAATCACAGGGCAGGACAGCAGAATCGTGGCCCTAGGGCCCAGGACCAGGAAAGAAACACAGCCTGTGTTTGTGACCTGAGCCAGAGAAATGAACACTTTATCCCCAAACCCAGAACCCAGGAAATATGCCCTGACTCCAAAACTAGTACCTATTAATAACACTCTTAGCCCCTAGAATCACAGTCAGTGAAAGAAATGAGCCCTGGCCTTAGAGGTAGTGTCAAGAAGCCAAGAAAGGCCAGTGAAAGAAACACAGTTTGGCCCTGAAATCAGGGCCATCTCTGCCCCTTGCTCACAAAACTGGCCAATCCCTGGGCAGAAAATAAACTAACCAATCGCAGTTGACTCCGCCCCCTAGACATCCTATATAAACCACCCTGCCCGGTCAGTTGTGAGCTGTTCTCTCCACCCTGGTAGAGGTAGCTACTCTCCTGGACTCCTCCTTCCCAAATAAACCTCTTTCTCACTGGGTGAAGACCTTCACTGACAGCTGAACAGAAGAACCTTGCTGGGACATCGCACAGTGGACTGAGTGAGAGTGAGCTGGTAACAATGAGCCAGAGAGTGTGGCTCTCAAGGAGAGGAGCAGGATTGCTGTGTCCTGTGGGGAGACCATTCCCCATCACACCAGGTACATCCTGACTTTCCCGAAGAGTCAGGACACCCTTCCTTGCTGAAGCAGTTCCAGGCCTGACTCTCCCAAGAAGTCAGAAAACCTTCCTTTCCAAGGTTGGGCTGTTTCTTTGCAGTCCCAGCCATCCGAGCTGTGCTAAACAGCTCCAGGTGTCCGGGACACCTTCGGGGCAGAGCTCTTGTTCTGAGCAGTTCGAGGTGTCCGGGATACCTCGCCCTCTAGGGCTGAACTGTCTCCTTGCAGTTTCAGCCATCAATTTACTAACATTTTGGTGCTGAAACCTGGGACACCAAACCCAGAGTTTTTGCAGCCATCAAAGTTGATGGTGTAGCTGCCTGGATCCACTACACCCATGCCAGGCCTGTAGACCCCTTCACACTCCAAGATTACCAGGGTGAAGGATGGGAAGCCTCCAGGGATCCAGCAACACCCACAAACTCTGGGTGCCAAAGTGAGGGCAGGGCTGGAGAAGCACAAAGGGAGTGGAAGCAAAGCAGGGATGGTTCGAATCATGGTTTAATGCTTCTCCATGGCTGACTAATCTCTACTTTGTTGGGTCACATTGTTATATTGCTACTGCTCTTAACTTTTGGCCCTTGCATCTTAAATAAACTGGTACAATTTATAAAAGACAGACCTGGGACCATTCAACTGATGGTCACTAGGTCCAATTACCACATTATGCCTTTTTTGGAGAGAGCAATAGCCTGGATGGAGATGGAAAACAGGCTACTACATAGAGACAGACAGTTAAATCAAGACAGGCTGAATCGAGAACATACGCACCTGAGTGAATCTTCCGATGTATTTTCTTTTTATCGCCCCCCCCAACATATATTAATTTAAAAATAAGGGTTGAGCAGGCATGGTACATGTAGCTTACAACTTTAACCCCCAACACCATGGAAGGCAGAGAAGTAGGTAGATCTCTGTGAATTTGAGACAGGCCTGGTCTACTAAGTGAATTCTGTTTCAAAGTTAGGGGGTGGGGGGCTAGAGATATTTCTGAGTGGTAGAATGCTTACTTAGCATGTAGAAGGCACTGGGTTTGATCCCTAGTACCACCAAAAAATGAAAATGTAATAGATTTGATAAAAATGAGACTTCTGTTAGTATTCTGACCTGCCCCTTAGAGACCTGCCCAGTGTGCTCAGGTAAAGTCCCCTTTAAGAAAGAGAACTGCCCCTCCCCCTCCATTCCTCCAAGGCGTGCACCCTTGCCCCATCCCCCCTCTTTCTTTCTGCCTCCTTCTTTCTCTGTCTCTTCATCTCTCTATTATAATAAACTTATCTCCATGTGGATGCAGGGCCTGGGGTATAAGTGACTGTCTATGTGCTGCAGCCCAGCCCTGCATCTGCCCGGCATGAGTGGGATGGACACCCTGGCCTGGCCAGCCCAGGTCCCCCTCGTGCAGCATCATAACACCTTCTATACAGTTTCTGCCTTGCTTACTCTTACATTACATATGATACTTTTTTACATGTTATCTTTACTAAAGAATTAAGCAGAAGTCACTTGAGCCAGATTTCCTTTGCAAAACTGTCCAACATGAATTTTAAATACTTTTATAAACTTTTATTCTTTATTAAATCCACTGTCCTCAAAGTGTTAAAGACAAAATGATTTAAAACAAGTATGATCTAGGCTATTCTAGCAGTTGGGTGCATGTGTGTCTAAGTACAAGCTCATGCGGATTTACATGTTGTGCGTTGTCAGAACATGGTTCAAGAATGGAGTGCTTGTGGGAAGACACCAAGAAATCAAGACAAGAGTCTTGTGACCTCAGTTTCTTCAATAACATGGAATTGTTCTTAGAATGTTCTTTCCTGATCCTCCCAGGTGTAGAAGATAGGAGTGAGTTTACTTCAGATTACTCATTACAACTGGCTACTGTTACTTATTTACCTGCCTCTGTGGAAAAGCATGACTGCTGCAGGCGGCTTATCTGCCACGTGTGGCTTGTCCTTGTGACTGGACACTCTACTCATGTGACTCTTCTTAACCCTCAGTATAAACTGTCTGATGCTCTAAAGTTGGCTATTGCATGAGACTTTAGTCCCTCTCATTTATCAGCTCCATTCTCCCAGGTCCCATCACTTCTAGAGTATATATGTGTGTGTCTGTGTACCTCTATTAAGATTTACTTGGAAAATTATAAAACAAAGAGCTATGTAAATGGAAACAGATCCCATGCTCACACACAATGTAATAGTAAGAAAGAGTGCAAGACCAGGGTAAGGACAGAGCTATAAATCAACTGGAAGTTCAGAAATAAACAAACACTACTCCTGCCAATTAAACAATGCCATACTAAGACAGTGCAAAAAAAGAAAAACAAAACAAAACAAAACAAAAAAAACAGTCTTTTTAGTCAACATAGTTGGGACAAGTGGATATCTACATGCAACAGAATGAAACTAGATTGCTGTTTCACACCATACATAAAAATTAACTCAAAATAGGTCAAATTATTAAATGTAGCAAACAAATCTATATATAGAACTTACCAAATAAGCCATATAAATCTTTGTGGTCTTGAAATTAGCAATGATTTGAGAAATAACTATGAAAAAATAAACTATAAATCAACAAAATTAAAAACCTATGCTTCAAGGACACTATGAAGAAAGTGAAGAGAATTTACAGAAAATTAAACTATATGCACATCATATATATATATATATATATATATATATATATATATATATATAATAGCACCCATCCATAATATATACAGAACACCTGTAACTAACATAGCGGCCACTCAGTTTACAAACGGGCAAAGGACATTCTGCAAAGAAAGCATTGTAATACTCAACAAACACAAGGACAGATATTCACCATCATTAGTCATTAAGGAAATACAAGTCGAAACCACACTAAGGGCTGACAGAGTACATAATGCCTGTCATCCCAGGGGGCTGAGGCAGGAAGAGCTGGAGCTCAAAGGCAGCCTGTGCTGCAGTTAGACCCTGTCTCAAACCTCACACATACGCAGCGAGCACACATAGTGAGATTCCAGTTCATACCCACTAAGAGGGCTAAAAATTGGGGTTGCTGTTTGTTTGCTGAGACAGAGTAACACTCTGTAACTGGATGGCTTAGTATTCTCTAAGTAGCCCAAATTGGCCTCAGACTCATGGCCATCTTCCTGCCTAGCCTCTGAGTAGTGGGTTTACACAGGCATGTGTCATGTACATAGTAAGAAACTTTCTGCAGTGTTGATATATACCTGCATTTCACCAGACCAAGCCAGACATTATCAAGTAATCAAGGCAATCCTTGCCTCTGAGTGTTAACCTGAGATCTTTTAAGTCACGTGACCAAAGCAACATTTAAAATACATAATGTAGGGCTGGAGAGATGGAACTTGTTTGGTTTCATAGAGGACTGGAGTTTGGGTCCCAGCACCCACATGGTGGCTCAAAACTGTCCTTAATTCCAGTTCCAGGGGATTGGATTATCTTCTTCTGATCTCGACAGGCACCAGGCATGCACATATATGCTGAAAAAACATTCATATAAATAAAATAAATCTGAAACAAAGTACAATACAAAACCTTCTGGGTAATCCCAGCTAAGTCTAGAGAGGTTATGAGTTTATAGTCAACCTGGTTACAAGTGAGACCTTGTTTCAAAAAACAAAAAATAATTATTATAATTAATTACATAAAACCTAAACTACACATACACACACACACACACACACACACACACACACCCTGTTATCCCTGTAAAAGGCAACAGGCAACAGTCCAGCCACAATAGAAAAGGTTTTTACCTTGTTCATTGCCAAGGCTGATTCAGTTTCTTTTTCAATTTCTAAGTATACCATTAGTGTATTCTCTATTTTGGGATTTGTTCTAATGACCTCAGGGATAACTAAATAAGCCATAAACACCATGGCATGATTTCAGTTAATTAGAGCTCTGGGAATGGATAGTCACCAAAAACCATGTTTATAAAACAATTGTCCACCAATTATTAAGAGTCCGAATGGAACACAGGTTCAATTATCTTCCTCAAAGTATTACTGCAAGCCTGGTCTGGTAACATACACATGCAATGAATACTTGTATGGCTAAGGCAGGAGGACTGTTCAGCTTGAAGTCAACTAAGCTAGCTACACAGGGAATTAAAAGCCATCCTAGAAGAGATAGCAAGACAGTCTCTTAAGGAGAAAAATAGCCACATATAACAAAGCTTGATTTAATATGACTAACTAGAATGCTTGATGGCCTCACCTCCTTCTCTTTATTGAGAAGCAGTGACTTAAAAGTATGGCAAATGGGAAAACAGAACTCAGACAAAAAATGTAACATTAATTTTACAATGCTAATATACAAAATCTTGGTCATTTTTTTCCATATCAAATGGTCTACAGTACAGGCTTTTAACCTTATGATCTTTTGTGGCCTGTATATTTATTCAAATTCAATGACGAATAATAAAAAAGCTGGAGTTGTGAGGCTGGTTAGCAGAGTGCTTGCCTAGTTCATACAACACCATGTTCACTCTCAAGCACTACACAGACCAGGCAGGACAGCGTATACTTGTAATCCCAACACTGGAGAGGTGGAGGAAGGAGAATTAGTTCAAGGTCATCTCTGGCCTACAAAAAGGCAGCCTGGGCTACACTGAAACCCTATGTAAAAACCAACAAACAAATAAATAAATAAAACAGCCAGTGTTCAAATAAAAACCCCAGCACCAGAATGTACCTCTTTCTGAGTTGCTAGCCATTGGGGTCTCACAGACTCTCAAACATTAGAGGCTATTGCCACTGTTCTTGGTAAGCAGAACCTGATAGTAAGAACCTACTGCTGAAGATATCACACACTTAAGTCACAAACATGGAGAAAGCAAGCAGATACTGACCTGAAGGCTTTATCTCTATTGGCTAGCTTTCAGTGCTGGAAGGTACTGGTATTCATCAATCTCACCAATGAATGTTGCAAGCTGCAATAATGACCTGCTTCGCAAGGTATGTCCATTGGTGCCACAGTGGCATGACTGTTCTGGGGGTAACCAACCACTTTCTGCTTGTATTTAAGACCTGTTACACAAGATGAAACCCACACCTAGTAGTAGTTGGGCAAGGGGGTTGATTATGATTAAAACACATTGTATGGGGGAAGGGAGAAAAACATTGTATGAATGAACACATTCTCAATAAATCAGTAAAATATTTTTGGAAAGCTGGAATCCATTGTATTTAGAAAAACAAAGTACAAGAGCCTGAGAATATAGAACTGCAATTCAAGGTACTTTTGTTTTTCTCTCTAGCTCTTGAGTCTGGGGTAAAAAAGGTTGCTGAAGAATTGTCTTTCAATTACTTAATGATAGAATAATTAATTGCAGTATTACTTAATGTAAATCTTGACTATTAAAGATTCTACCTCTATTTATTGTCCAAATTATAATCTAACAATTTTAATAATATTTACTAATTGATATTTCAGGCTTTCAGGCTCTTTTCCCCTAAGATATGCTACTATCATTAATTGGTGTTTTTGCCACACAAGTCACTGTTTTCCCTGTATAAATTTAGTCAACATCTCTAGCCTAATGGAACACCCCCTAAAAATAATTTTTTAATAATAGATGTTTAAAAAATATCAAGGACAGAATTTCAAAAATTCTGTATATAACGAAAGAAGGATTAAAATTTGGACACTATTTCCAGATCTACAATCTAGTTTAAGAAAATGGACATAAATATACCACCACAAAAATCAAAATATAAGTACTACAAAGAAGTTATAAAGAATGTCAAGGAGTTGGAGAGATGGCTCAGCGGCTAAGAGAACTGTCTCGTCTTCCAGAGGACCTGGGCTCAATTCCCAGCACCCACATGGCAGCTCACAACTGTCTATAACTCCATTTCCAGAGGATCTGGAACCCTCACACAGACATACATGCAGACAAAACATCAATGAACATAAAAATGAATAAATCTATCCAAAAAAAAAAAAAAAGACTGTCAACACAGTCTAGAGTAACGCTCAGTAGCAGAACATCTGCTTATCATGTCTGAGTCCGAGGGTTCAATGTCTAACCCCAAAAAAGAACTATAGAGAGTCCCATGTCTTCCCCATGACACATGCATGCTCACACATACAGATTAGTAGGGTTTACTACATTTACGGTCAAATGATTTTTGTAAAACCACCTCAGATAAGTCACTGGGAAAAGATTAGTTTTTTGGGGGGCTTAGACACAATGGTAAAGAGGTTACCTAGCATTCATGATGTCCTGAATTGAAGCCCAGCACTAGAGGATCAGCTTAGAAAACTGCACAATCATACAAGACAATGCAGTTGGAATATCTCATCTGATACAATAAATAAAAATTTAATTCAAAATGAATCAGAGCTCTAACCATAAGAAGTAAGTGTGTAAAGCAGAAAAAAAGAAAGGAGAAAAATTCTAAGACTTTGGATTAGGGGATGATTTCTAAATATAAAATCAAAAGCACAAGCAACCAAATAAAAATAATAATAATAAAATAAAAAATATATATACTGGAATTTACCAGGATTGAAAAATCATTGTGCTTTAAGTTTAAGCAAAAAGACAACCAACAGAATGGGAAACAAAATTTATAAATCACATTATCTGGCAAAAGTCCAGTATCCAAAACACATAAAAGACTATTTTAAAATCTACTACAAAAAGACAAAACAATTTAAGAAACAGGCAAATGATTTGAATAGTTATTTCTCCAGAGAAAATACATAGTTGGCAACAAACCACATGAAAATTCCTGAACACCATCAGCCATTAAGGAATGCAAATCAAAATCCACAATTAGAAACCACTGAATGGCTAGAATAAAATCAGAAGCCCAGTTGTTAAGAATGCTTACACAGCATTTGTTTGAGCCCCAGAACAGAATAAAACTTGGATGTGGTAGTAACATGCAATGCCACACATACTCAGGAAGATCAAACTTTCAAGGTCATCCCCAGTATAGCCAGCAGGAAGCCAGCCTGGGCTATACAAGACCTGTCTCAAAAAGGAGGAGGAAGAGGAGGTGCATGGAGAGGGGGAAGAGCAGTAGACAATAACAAGTATGGATGAGAATGTAAAACTGGGTCTGGGGAGACAGTTCTGGCAGTCAAGTGCTTACCTTCTAAGCATGAGGACCTGAGTTAACCACCCAGAACACACATTTAAACAAAACGGGGGTGGGGGGCAGTAAAGAGAGGTGGGGTCCTGGGACTCCCTGACAAGCTCATCCAGCCTACTTAGTAAGCACTAGGCCAATAAGAAACCCTGTCTGAAGTAAAGTTGGATGGCTTCTAAGAAATGATGTAAGAGGTTGCCCTCTGGTCTCCTTGCACACATGTATACTCCCCTCCTCTACACAAAAGAAATGTAAAACAGCACCACCATTGTGAAGATACCTTGGGAGTTCTTCAAAGGGTAGAATACTGACCCACCATTTCTACTCTGGCATACAACATAGAGAACTAAACACATGCAAAATCTTGTCCGTCAATGTTCAGAGTAGCATCATTCCTAGGGGTCCAAAGGCGTAAATGACCCAAATTTTCATTAACTCTAGACTGTATAGCCATGCAATGGATCATTTGGTAATAAAAAAAGGTGCAATATCTGGGGCTGCAGAGACGCTTAGGAGGTAACATACTTGTTCTGCAAGTGTGAAAACCTGAGTTTGAATCCCAGGACCCATGAAAAAGCCCAGCATGGCTGCACATGCCAACCCTGGAAGATGGAGACAGATTCCAAAAGCTTGCCAGCCAGCCTCATCAAAACAATGAGCATCTAGTATAGAAAGAGAACCTTTCGGGTTGGGGATTTAGCTCAGTGGTAGAGTGCTTGCCTAGCAAGTACAAGGCCCTGGATTCGGTCCTCAGCTCCGGGGGAAAAAAAAAAAAAAAAAGACAAAAAAAATAAATTAAAAAAATTTAATTAAAAAAAAGAAAGAAAGAGAACCTTTCTTAAGTCAATAAGGCAGAGTGCAATAGAAGATGGCACACAGTGTCCTGTTCCAGCCCCTACATGTGTGCTCATATGCACCAGTACGGAATACTCACGTGCATGCAACATCACCACCCAAAGGAAAATGTAGTATTTATCTGTCACAACATAAATGATCCTGAAAAGCATTATGCCAAGTCAAAGAAGTCTGACAAAGAAGACCAAACAGTCTGGGTTCCATTTATATGACACATTCAGAATAATCAAAACCATGGAAAATGAATGGCCGAGTAATGCCTGAGACAGGAGTAAAGAGTCTGTCTTTTGTGGGACATTGGAAACATTCTGCAGTTAAGGCAGTGAGGATCTTTGCAACTTACTTTGCAAATAAACTAAAAATCACCCAATCATATATTTTAAAGGTGTAAATTTTATGGTATGTGAATTACATCTCAATAAATAACAACAGTAAGTAGTGAGCCACAGTTGAATTTGGGTTATCTTTTCCCAACCTCTGTCCCAGACGCACAATGATAAAAATTCTTTTCTTTTTTTTTAGTTTTCGAGACAGGGTTTCTCTGTGTAGTTCTGGTGCCTGTCCTGGCACTCGCTCTGTAGACCAGGCTGGCCTCTAACTCACAGAGATCTGCCTGCCTCTGCCTCCCGAGTGCTGGGATTAAAGGAGTGCACCACCACTGCTTAGCTGATAAAAATTCTTACATAAGAAAAACAAGTGGAGTGTGGCTTGATGACACATGCCTTTAAATACAGCAAGCACTTCAGAGGCAGGCTCTGGGGGGTATCTGTGAGTTTCAAGGTCAGCCATGTCTAGGTCAATTTGTATTCAGCCCTTTAAAATTTTTCACAGTATAAGAACTTAACAGAGCTGGTCACTGGTGGTGCAGCAGAGCCAGGCAGATCTCTGTGAGTTCGAGGCCAGCCTGGTCTACAGAGCAAGATCTAGGAAAGGCGCAAAGCTACACAGAGAAACCCTGTCTTTTTTTTTTTTTTTTAAATTTTATTTATTTTATTTTACAATACCATTCAGTTCTACATATCAGTCACAGGTTTCCCTATTCTCCCCCCTCCCACCCCCTCCCCTTACCCCCAGCCAAACCCCGCATTCCCACCTCCTCCAGGGCAAATCCTTCCCCGAGGACTGTGATCAACCTGGTAGACTCAGTCCAGGCAGGTCCAGTCCCTTCCTCCCAGCCTGAGCCAAGTGTCCCTGCATAAGCTCCAGGTTTCAAACAGCCAACTCATGCAATGAGCACAGGACTTGGTCCCACTGCCTAGTTGCCTCCCAAACTGATCAAGCCAATCAACTGAAACCCTGTCTTGAAACACTAAAAAAAAAAAAAAAAAAAAACTTTAACACAAAGCTTTAAGAACAAATCAATGTTCTACGACCTCCATGCATATGTGCACACCCCCACAAATGAATAAATGTAAGAGGGAGAGAAACACAGAGAACAAAGCCTAATAATAAACTTATATAATGCAAGTTCGTGAGGTTTGTCTGGTTTGGGATTTGTTTTTGTTTCAAATGGTCTTGCCAGGCTGAAGAGATGTCTCAGTGGTTACGATTACAAAACATCACCACATTTGTGCTCTTGCAGAAGACCAGGGTTAGATTCCCAGCACCAATATGATGACTCACAGCTACCTGTAATCCCAGTTCCAAGGTATCCAATAGGCATGTACATGGTATACACACATATATGCAGGCAAAATACTCATACACATAAAATAAAAATAAATTAATCTAAAAATTAAAAAAAAAAAATAAAGAGTCTTGCTATGTAGTCCATGCTGGTTTCAGCTATGTATAGTCTAGGCTGGTGTGGAGCTTCTAAACCTCTTGCTTCAGCCTGTGTGTGCTAGAAGGGCTATAGCGTATATCATCACAATCAGCTAACATTTGAGAGTCTAGGGGAAATCTATACATTCACTACTATCTACATATCTTTTAGAAGAGGCTGCAAAGTAAAGTACACTTTCCATTATGTTCCCTATTCTGTAATAGCAACAATGATTCTGCCTGGATCTTTGCAAGGAATTTCCCTCATACTATCTAAATTCTCATCAGTCTTTCTACCTAACTGGCCAAAGGCAAAAATGACTCAACATAGGTTGGTTTCTTGAGAGTGGACATAAAGCCATACCTGCGAAATGACTCGGAAGTCAGACACTACTATGTAAATATACCAAGAGAAGCAAAAGTGAGAAACCAAGAGGCCAGAGGAAAGTGGTGTGAATAACCTTAGGGATTTATTTGGTTAGTGCTAAAACCATTAGTAAAAAATATGGTGAGGAGGGGGCTGGAGAGATGGCTCAGAGGTTAAGAGCACTGACTGCTCCTCCAGGGGACGCAGGTTCAATTCCCAGCACCCACATGGCAGTTCACAACTGTCTGTAACTCCAAGATCTGACGTCCTCACATATACATACATGAAGGCAAAAACACCAATACAAATAAAATAAAGATAAATAAATTACTTTAAAAAAAATATGGTGAGGAAAAGATTACCTTCAGGAATGCCAAGTTGCTTCTTATAAAATATTCTTAAATATTTAAAATATTGAATATGTAAGTATTCTGCATTAAAATGTTATATTAAATTATTATTCATAATTACTAGGCAACATCTTAACCAACTGACAAAATATAGTATCACCAACACTGGAACAAGAATTGAAATCATGTGTACCTGAGACAAATAGCAACAGTCTTCTGATAAATGCACTGAGACCAGCCTTGCCAGACTTTGGCAAAAACAAGCAACCACCACCCAAACTGAGGCACAATTCTTAAACATATCATAAAAGACAAGAAAAGACTAATTCAGATAAAGAAAAGACTAATCCAGATAAAGATTGAAGGAGAGAAATAAATGTAACTTGTAATCTTGGACTGGTCAACTAAAGGAAATATGGTGTTGGGAGATTAGATGGTAACATTAGACAGAATTGATGGTTATACTGTTAGCATGTCGGAATGTCCTTGTCCTTAAAAATACACACTGAGGCCAGCAAGATAGCACAGAGGATAAAGAAAGCACTTGCCATCTGGCTAGGTGGCAAGTAAGCCTGATGACCTGAGATATGCCCTAGGAACCACATGGTGGAGAGAAAGAACCAAGTCTCCAAAGCAAAGTTGTCCTTTGGTTTTCACAAATATAACCCCTCCATAAATAAAAACATAATAAATTTTGTAAAATACAAGCTGAAGTATAAAGGACTAATGAGGTGATATGGCTGCAACTCTTTTGTTTGTTTGTTGAGACAGGGTTTCTCTGTGTAGCCCTGGCTATCCTGGAACTGCCTCTACCTTCCTAGTTCTGGGATTAAAGGAGTGTGCTCCTATGCCCAGCTAACTTTTTAATTTTTTTTCTTTGAGATGTCCCTGTTATTAGGTAACATTTCATCTTTCTGGATTCTTTGATAGAGTTGAAGACTAGATAGTAATAGTTATAATTTGCCTTAGTTATAATAAAAGGGTAAATGAGATATAAAACTTTGGACTTGGGGCTGGAGAGATGGCTCAGAGGTTGAGAGCACTGGCTGTACTTCCAGAGGTTCTGAGTTCAATTCCCAGCAAGCACATGATGGTTTATAACCATCTGTAGTGAAATCTGGTGCCCTCTTCTGGTCTGCAGGGATATACGCAGGCAGAACACTTTATGCATAATAAATAAATATTTAAAAAAACAAACAAACAAAAAAAACAAAACTCTGGACTCACCAAGATAGGATAGAAATTTAAATGTTTTCTGATTTTGTCAAATACAAACAGACTGGATATTGTAACTGTAATTCCTATTTGATAATTGTTTTTGTTGTATATAATATTACTTTGTTAAAGTTAAAACTGTCCTTTTTAATTAGACAAAAGGGGGGAAATGCTGTGGAATAATCCTCTTGTACACTGTAAAGATTTGCCAATTGAACTGGTTTAATAAAATGCTGATTGGCCTGTAGTCAGGCAGGAAGTATAGGCAGGGTGAACAAACTAAGAATGATGGGAAGAAGAAGGGTGCACTCAGGAGTCGCCAGCCAGATGCAGAGGGAGCAGGATATGAATATGTCATGCTAATATAGGTACCACCATGTGGGAGAGTGTAATTAAGGAATATGGGTTAATTTAAAATGTAAGAGCTAGTTAGTAATAAGCCTGAGCCATTGGCTGAGCACTTATAATTCATATAAGCCTCTGTATGTTTATTTGGGATCAAGTGGTCAGGACAGGAATCCATTTACATGTGACAATGAATTGGATTACATTACTGGGTGACCTCGCAAAACTTGCACATGTGCTACATTAGATAATATCAAATGCCCTGAATTTTGATAACTGTTCCACGGTTATATAAGATGTCCTTATACAAAAAAAGCATTCAGTTTATATATAGCTTATAGGAGTTGCGTGGCATATAGGACACACAACTATTGCATCTGCAACTTACCCTCACCGGTACAGCAAGCATATGTATGTCAGCAGAGGAAGAGATTAGTAAATCTAGATAAAGGGGACTCAGGGATCTGTTATTCTTGAAACATCTGTAAGTTTGGAAATATTTCAAAATAAAAGTTTTTAAATGCTATGAAAATAAATAGGGTATATCTGGGTTGTAGAATTTCAATGCATTTCATTCCCTTTTTAAACATATTAATTTTGTTTTGCCATACAGCTATAACATTTTCAAATTACAAAAACTATTTTTACTTTAGAAAGAAAACTGATGGTATGCAATACAGAACATGATTTCCTCAACATTCATTTTATTACATGTTACACATATAAGCATGTCAGAGGACTTCTGTTAAAGAGTTTTAAACACTAAATTGCTACTTTTTAGGCTGGCTGGTTTTGAGTTTCATTGTATATTCATGGAATTAATCATGTTACCAGGCCTTTAGTGATAGTTCATATGGTATTTTCATAACTGAATATTTTTAATTTTTACATAAATAACTGTAACATGAAACAAATAACTCCTTTCATATCACAGAAGCTTCTGGTATTTCTAAACTGATTTTTTTTTTCCTTCATATTTTCACTCTCTTAGTTCAAGGAATCTGGCCACACTGGATCTGTAGAGGACATGCTTACACTAAAGTCTGTTCTTGTTTTGACTCACCTGGTCCACAAGACTAAGCTGTGAACAAAATAAATGAACAAAACAAAACAAACAAACAAACAAACAAAAAACAGCTCCCCAGAAGTTCTGCCATTTAAAATCCTTTCAGTTGTCAGGCAAGGTGAAGCAAGCCTTTAACTAGCACTCTCTGAGACAAATCTCGAGTTTGAAGCCAAGCCCACGTCAGTCTACACAGGGAGTTTCAGGACAGCAAAGGGCCACACAGACAGGCCCTGTCTCAAAAACATAAAAATCCATTTAGTAGAGCAAGTGTGTGTGTGTGTGTGTGTGTGTGTGTGTGTGTGTGTGTGTAAATCAGTTTCACTTCCAAGACCAGGACTGACTTCAAAATCACAGAGAGGCCCCTCTCTGCCTTTGTCTCCCAAATGCTGGGGTTAAAGGCTTGTACCACCAAGCTTGGTCCACAAATCTGCCATATTTATCAAATGGATTGATAGAGTCCTACAACATTTTCATTAACCTCATATTAGACATAGTACAAATAGAAGAACATGAAAAATAAATCATTTTTAAGAACTAGTGTAATGGGTAGCTGTTCCAGCTTTGACCTGGAAGTACTACCCCCATTGAGGCTTCCAGTAACTGACATGCCTACCTATGGCCTGCCCCTGAGGTGGGGTTGAGACAGGAGCCCTTAGGACCTGGGATCTGGATGTGTCTGCTCTCTTGGTTCCTGGTAATCCTGGATGTGGGATGGTAGACCGAGCAGAGTTCTCCAGAGAACACCACTGGACTACACTACTTCACCTCTCCCGGACCCTGTAACCTATCCCTTTACTTGTTGTAAGTAGAAGCCCCAAGTAAACCCCCCTTTCAACTACATGGAGTTGCCTTAATACTTCCACCAATAAACTAGGGATGGGACTGAGAAGATAGTTTAGTTAGTAAAAATGCTTGTCTTCCTTGTAAGCCTGAGGACTTCAGTTCAGTCCCCAGAAACCATGCTTAAAGGAAACAAAAAAGCAGGAGCTCGAGAGACAGCTCAGTGGTTAGAGCACTTGATGCTCTTCTCTTGCAGAGGACTTGGGTTAGGTTTTCAGCACCACAACTCTGGTTACAGGGCACCTGATGCCCTTTTTTGGCATCCAATAGCACCAGAAACAAACACACACACACACAGCCTACACACAGGCAGGCAAAGCACTTATACACATAATAAATCAATAAATCTTTAAAAACAAAAGCAAAACCAAAAAACCAGGCCAATGCTGAACCCTATCTCTAAAAACAAACAAACAAAAATGTAAAGGTCAACAGTGGACAACATTCAAGGCTATCCTCCATCCTCCCCATGTATGTACACATGTGCACCCACACACAGAACTGCTGCTCCCCTAGGCTGTGTGTCATGGTGGCAAACATCTGTAAAGGAAGCTTTGGGGAGGCAGGGAAAGAGGATCACAAGCTTGGAGCAAGTCTGGTCTACACTGACCTCAGCCAGCACACAGAGACTACCTCAACAACAACAAAGAAAACCAGCTGTGCATGTAGAGGAGAGGGCGAGAGAAAGGGAAAGAAAATTATCCCTTCAAAGGGAAAACCAGTCAACTACCAGGTGACAGCTAGGTTAATTTGAAGGCTTATCAGACAGAAGTGGGCCTGGAAGACAGCTGCTAATTCTGGGCCGCCCTTGGATACAGAGAAAAATGACAGCAACTGGGCTGGAGATGGCTGAGTGGCCACGGCACTTCCCACCATCATGGGCAACTTGAACTCAATCCCAGTAACCCACCTGGTGGAAAGAAAATTGACTCCTCCAAAATGTCCTGATGGACCCACCCACCCACACACAATGTAATTTTAAAAAATCTAGCCCTTGTCGGGAGGTGGTAGCACATATATATCTTTCGGAGACAGGGGCAGGTGGATCTCTGAGTTCAAGGCCAGCCTGGTCTACAGAGTGAGTTCCAGGGCAGCCAGGACTACACAGAAAAACCCTGTCTCAAAAAACAAAACAAGAATCTAGCTAATACATCTAATTTCCAAAGTTAAGAGGGTGGACACAGTTAGTACCTTAAAGGGACTCTAGACTAGCTCAATGCCCCATTCATTCAGAGGCGAGGTCTATGTTGTCCAGGTTGGTCTCAAACTCCAGGGTTTGAGCAAACTGCCTGTCTCAATCTCTTCAGTATTGGAAACAGCAGGCCTAATAACTCCTTGGAAAGAACATTTAATAATATTTTGGCTACTTTATAAAAATTTATCTTTTTTAACCAATTTTTAAAAATTTAATCTTTTAATTTTTTATGTGTACAGGTGTTCTGCCTACATGTATGTCTGTGCACCACAAGTGTGCAGCTCCTGTGGAGGTCAGAAGAGTGATAAGACTTCTTGGAACTGGAGTTACAGGTGGTTGTAAGTCACCATGCGGGTGTTCAAAATTGAACCCATGTCCTTTGGAAGAGCAGCCTGTGATCTTAACTACTGAGCCATCTCCCTAGTTTCAATTTCAATTTTTAACAACAGCCCTATGTAACCCAAGTTTCAATCAGATTTTCACTGAATTAAACACAAGAAAACCTCTCAGCAGAAAAAAAAAGAATGAATAACAAAAAATCATAACCTAAAGTTAGTACAGCATAGACTGATAAGGGACTGAGATAAAGCGTCTGCCCAGCACATATAAGGCCTCGGGTTTGGTCTCCAGAACCACAAAAATAAAACAAAATTTGTTTGATAAGCCTCCAAATTAATCTTTGAGTTGTCGCCTCTACCTATTCTTTCTTGATTTTCTTTTTTAAGGGATCATATGCTTCATGTTATTGCTATTTCTCCTTCTCAACGTGCTCTGAAACTTTAATTCCCTTGGAAAGCTCTCAATTGCACACTGCTTCGGCAAACGTTCCACTCCTCTGGTATCTAATATCCACCCAAAGAGAATTAACAATTTTAATATGTTCTAGAGACGAGCTCAAAGAGGAGAAATTCAAGGTAAGGGGGTAAATCTGGGGGCGGGGGAGGGGGGGTTGTAAGCAGAAAAGCCAGTCTCATCACTGGGCTATGAGAAATGCGAGCAGCAATACTTGTTTCTACAGTCTCAGTCTTCTTCAGCATGCAACCTTTCACCAGTAAACAGCAGCATGACCCCATCTCATTACTGTTACTAATATTGGTACCTACCCAGTATCTCCCAATCCATGAAGGAAAATAACCTAAAAGAGAATAAGAAAAAATAAGCCCACACTGAACTCTTAAACACCGTAGCTTTGGCTAAGTTACAAACGCGAATGAAGGTCCTAAAAACTTCCAACAGAATACTATTCCTCAAGCTAATTAATCTCTATACGCCTTCCTTTTCATTCCTAAAATAATGCGGCGTTTTAGCACTTAGAGGCAAATCACAGTCGGATCAAGATAGTCGTCTCTCTAAAGTCAAGTCACGAAAGCCTCACATACACAGTCGAATTTTTTCGTCACAAAAGTTTCCCGGAGCGAAAGTTAATCTGAGCTCCTGCGGCACAGTTACACACGCAGGTCGGCTGTTCCAGCTCCAGCCCTCGGAACGCGCTTCTCGGGGGTCAGAGTGCGGGGCGGGCGGGCGGTGCCCGCCAGCTCCGATACCCCGGCCCCGACCCCCGCGGAGCCCGCGAGCCGGCGCGGACGCACCCACGCGCGGCGGCCTGCGTGCCGCTGCGCCCGCTGGGCCCCGAGCCCCGGCCGCCGCCACTCACCGCAGCGGTGGCCTTCCGGGCGGCGGGCACGACGGCAGGCAGCGGGGCCGACATGTTGTTGCCGCACATCCACCGGCTGGCGGACAGCGCGTCGGAAGCGGAAGGGAGCGCAGGCGCCCGGCCGTGGAAGGGCGTGTGAGCCCGGAGTCCCAGCCCGCCCCTCCGGGCGCGCGCTCGGGCGCGCACGCGCCGCCCGCCCCTGCTCCGGGCGCTCGGCCCCGCCTCGGCCGCGCGTGCACGTCACAATGCGGCTTCCCGCCCCCAGCGGGAGCAGAGCGCGCCGGGGCTGACCTCGGGTTGCCCCTCCTGGCTGGCAGGGCTGGGCGAGCAGCAGGTGACCAGGACAGAAACCAGGTCGGGCGGGCGAGCACTTGCTGTGGTCCCTGCGGGCTTGACTCCCGAATCCACTTCCCCAAACAGGTCAGCGTTATTAACTAATGGACAGGGATTTATTGAGATTTATTAATCGGTTTAAGCACGAGACTATAAGGCCACCTTTTTGCACGGGTTGCATATTTAGTGCAAACATGATTTGTTTGAGTTGAGAAGGGTCAAAGACAAAGATCTAAGGCCAAAATGCCATGACCTTCAGAAGTCTACAATTCAGTGAGGACACCAAATACAGGTTTTAGGGAACATTCTTCAAGACTGGGAAGAGATTGGTGAGGCAAACACGTAAATACAGTTCACTTAATTAAATTACACAGGACAGACTCAGTCCTGAGGGATTTGAGGGTCTTACTTGGAACTGTTTTAAATCATTCTTGTCCTGGATTTTAATGGTGAAAATTTTGTAGTCTCAAAAATTGTTCAGTTTATAATTTCTCCAAATGATAGGCAATGTAACTCACAAGACTTAGTTCACAATATATTTTTGGTTTTTCGAGACAAAGTTTCCCTGTGTAGCCCTGGCGGTCCCGGAACTCACTTTGTAGACTGGCCTCGAACTCCTGGAGATCCTGCCTCTGCCTCCGGAGTGCTAGGACTAAAGGCGCTCGCTGCCAGACCCTGCGATGCCACTGTATACTTAAGTCAATCTGTTGGGTCTTTTCTTTGTGACGGTATGAGCATAATGTCCAAATCACTGTGATGTGAGTTTCTCTATGATAAGATATGTAGAATTCAAGGCCTACCATTATTCCACTAGAGAGAATGAGGACACCTCAAGTCGGGGTGTCTGTTCTTCCTACCTCAAAGTTTCTGCATTGTTTCTGGGGTTTTACATTCTCCAACAAGCTTGTTTCTGTTGTTCTGAATGATTTCTTTCTTCCCCAAGTAAGGTAATAAAGTAAATATAAAATTTCTTTAAAGGAAAAAAAGCAGTTAAAAATTATTCAGATGATATGATTGTACAAAATAAAACAAAGCCACCAATAAGAAAATTAGCCATATAGTCATACTAGGTCAGTACATGTGCAGAAAAGTATATTTCTAGATATAAGCAATAGCCAGTTAGTTATGTAACAATATGAAACGGTCACAATAGAGATTTAAAAATATAAGCAACATTATTGAATATGACTGACAAAATGCTATGCAGTACATACCTGCCTGTGAAACCATGATTATCAAGACCATAAGCATCATCATCACCCGTGGCTGGATTTATCTTTGGGCTGCCAACCAGCTCCCAAATAATTACAGGGAGATTTCTTATTAATTATGAAAGCTCAGCTTCTAGCTTATGCTTGTCCCACAACTCTTATAACTTAATTTAACCTTTTTCTATTCATCTGTTTTGCTTTTTTTTTTTTTTTTTTTTTTTTTTTTTTTTTTTTGTTTTTTTGAGACAGGGTTTCTCTATGTAGCTTTGCGCCTTTCCTGGAACTCACTTGGTAGCCCAGGCTGGCCTCGAACTCACAGAGATCTGCCTGCCTCTGCCTCCCGAGTGCTGGGATTAAAGGCGTGCGAAGGCGTGCGCCACCACCGCCCGGCTTTGTTTTGTTTTTTTTTTTTTTTTTTTTTTTTGTTTTTGTTTTGGTTTTTCGAGACAAGGTTTCTCTGTATAGCTTTGCGCCTTTCCTGGGACTCACTTGGTAGCCCAGGCTGGCCTCGAACTCACAGAGATCCGCCTGCCTCTGCCTCCCGAGTGCTGGGATTAAAGGCGTGCGCCACCACCGCCCGGCACATCTGTTTTGCTTTTTTACCTTTCTTTCAATCTGCATGTCCTGCTTTCTGCTTCCTCTGTGGCTGGTTGGCTAGCAACTGGCAACTCCCTGGTGTCTCCCTCTGTCCCTCTGTCTCTCTTGAGCCTAGATTCCTCCTCCTACTGACTCTCTCTATCCAAAAGTCCCACCTATAGCTCCTGCCTAACTATTGGCCATTTCGATTTTTATTAGATCAGTCAGATGCCTTAGGCAGGCAAGGTAAACAACAAATGCAACCAATCTTGAAACAAATATTACACAACATAAACAAATGCAATACATGTTTACATAGTTAAACTAATATTCCACAACAATCACCCCTCAAAAGTCTCCTCCTACCCTTTCTATTATTGCTGTGGGTTTTGTTTTTATTTTACTTAGAATGCTACATAAAATTTACCTTCTTGGTAATTTTAAGTATCTTCTTGGTGCTCTTGTCAAGTTAGTTGACTTTACATGCATTGGTTTACTTTTAGTCTATGTGTTTATCTCCCCTTCTATAAACAATTGCTTTGGAATTTTGATAGGAAGTGTATTGATCCTGTAGGTCTTTTCACATAGTATGAGCACTTTAACAATATTAATTTTTCAACCCATGAACATAGGATATCTTTCTAATTATTAATTTGTGTCTACTTTCATTAATGTTATCACCATACAGATATTTAATCTCAGGCTAGAGTTACTTGCATTTTATTTTTTAGTTTCTTGACATGTTTTTATTTATTGACTTATTGTATGTATGCATGCTTGTGCCATGGCACACATGTGAATGTCAGAAGACAACTTATTGAAGTTGATTTTTTTTTCTTTTGCTGTATGGGTTTCTTGGATTGAACTCAGTGTGTTAGGCTTGGCAGCAAGAGCCTTTCCCACGGAGCCATCCTGCTGTCCCTGTATTTTTTTTCCATGCTATTGCAAATAGGATTTTTTTTTAGAAGCATAAATAATTATTTGTAACAAAGGAGTTGTGTACAGTGTTGAAAATCTACAACTTCTTGTTAAATTCACATTTGCACTTCACCTTTTTAAACAAACATTTATAATCATTATTTTATACAGATACAGATATGTAAATACAGCATCAAGTTCAGTGGTCCTTTAGCATTTTCCACTTAAATGATTTTTTTAACATAAAAACAGGTTATAATTCCAAGGTCCAGAGTTATTTGAAACTGGAAAATATTTCCTCTGTAGAAAATAGTAAAAATGATAACATTTCCCAGTAAGCCCTTTTAGGCCAAATAATAGCTGAATTATACATATAAATATTGATTAGATTCTGGGATACAGAAGAAACCTATCTTCATCTGCTCAGAGAGCTATGTTTTACTTAAGTTGTGTGAGATTCCTATTCATTTTCCCCTTCACTATTTGATTTACGGCAGACATTTTTCTAAAGGCTAATCCATAATCTAAAAGATTTTAGCCTCCCCTCCTGAAAGTACAGCTAGCATATCCTTTCATCAGCTCGATATGGTACAAATTCTTATCCTAGTAGTGAAATGTTTTACTAAAGCTTGCCCAGTGATGGGGCAAAACCAAAACTTATTATAAGCCACACTTATCCTAGGGTTCTCCCTGCTAGGTAGCCTCCCTGGATCTGTGGGTTGCAGTCTGATTGTCCTTGGTGTATCTAGTATCTGCTTATGAGTGAATACATACCATGTTTGTCTTTCTGAGTCTGGGTTACCTCACTCAGGATAATATATTCTAGTTCTGTGCATTTGGCTACAAATTTCATGATGTCATTTTTTCTCTGCTGAGTAGTACTCCGTTGTGTATTACCACATTTTCTTAATCCATTCTTCAGTTGACTGGCATCTAGGTTGTTTCCAGGTTCTGGCTATTACGAATGATGCTGTTATGAACATTGTTGAGCATGTATCTTTGTGGTATGATTGAGCATTCCTTGGGTATATGCCCAAGAGTGGTGTAACTGAGTCTTGAGGATATCAATTCCCAATTTTCTGAAAAACCGCCATACTGATTTCTACAGTGGTTTCCCACAGAGCCATCCTGCTGTCCCTGTATTTTTTTCCATGCTATTGTAAATAGGATTGTTTTCTTTTTGTTTTTTCTTTTCTTCTTGTTTTTTTTTTTTTTTTTTTGAGATAGTGTTCCTCTCTGTAGCTTTGGTGCCTGACCTGGATCTCGCTCTGTAACCCAGGCTGTTATTGAACTCACAGAGATCCACCTGGCTCTGCCTCCCAACTGCTGGGATTAAAGGCATGTACCACCACTACCCAGCAAGGGTTGTTTTCTTAATTTCTTTTTCTGATAGTTTGTTGCCAGTGTATAGCAATACAACTAATTTTTGTCTGTTAACCTTATATTTTGCAGATTTACTGCATTTGTTACATTATTCTGTGGTGGTAATCTAATTGTACTGAAATGTGATTTTGATTGTATGTTAATAAATAAAGTTGCCCGGGGGTCAGAGCTATTAGAGCCATAGCAAGAGTGTGGCGGTGGTGGCACACACCTTTAATCCCATAGATCTCTGTGTGTTCAGGGATACAGCCAGCATTGGAGACATATGCCTTTAAGACCTAGGGGGCTGTACATTTAGACAGTGACGAGGCAGTCACGTGTTTGGGTTTACAACCAATGAGAAGGCAGAACAAATGAACAGACAGGAAATAGGTCTCTTTCGGGAAGCTGGGACACCGCAGGCTGAAGGGTGAGATTTTAGCTCTGAGCTCTGACCTCTCGGCTTTCTCTTTTACATTGTTTCTGTGTTTCTTATTTAATAAGACTATTGATTACACCACCATTATTCTAATTGTTTTTTTTTTGATGGAGACTCTAGAGTTTTCTAAAAGTGACATCTGCAGAGGTAATTTTACTTTCCATAAGCAAAACTTTAATATATTAGACCTATATCAAGAAAAGTATCAAGTTTCCCAGGTGAAGAAGAGACAAGTTAATAGGAAGATCCAATATTATACAATTACCAATTTTCTCAGACTTAATCTACCATGTAATCTCCACTAAAATACTTACACATTTTATTTTAATAACAATTTTATTTAAAATTTCAGTAATATGACTTTTAAATTTTATAATTATAAAAGTTACAAAGATGGTAAAATAACTATGCAAAGATATTCAGAGTTCTTGAAGAAGAAATAGAGGATCTAGAGACAGCAGCTTCAGAGTGGCCACTCAAGAAGCAACTATAAAAATGTTGTCTATACTGTTTCCATGGCAGCAGCTTCCTGTGTCTTACCTTGACAGTCTAAGGTGTTTCAAAAACTATGTTGAGATCTTCCTTCATTGCTACAAAGTGCCTCCATGCCTCCAACACTCATCCTCAGAACACAGGCACTGTTGAGGTGTCTTGTGGTCTTAGAGAATATATTCTTGGAGTTGAAAGCATTGTTGACCTCAGATATACTAAGTGTGTGTGAAGTATTGGTGTAATGTTGCCAGATTCAAAGGACTGAGGTTGTTCAAGCAGAAGAAATGGTAGAGTTTTTTTCCTTCAGGCTTAAAGGTCTTATCTCTGAACTTAGAATCATACCCTGTTGTTTTTGTGTTTGGAAATGATTCAGGGGGCATTACAAAGAAAACAGAAACCATTATGGGCATGCCAGCTATCAAGGAACATCTGGATCATGTAGTGGATGTTCTTGATATTGCTATCAATGGAGAGGATTCAATTGGTTCCAAGACTCATAGGACATGTGTATGAATGATTCCTTGAATCTGTACAAGAACAAATGCAGACTGGCATCAAGGCATGATAATGGTTAGTCATTGTGATGGCTAATCTTAGTTGTCAACTTGACTACATCTGGAATAATTTAAAATGCAAGTGGCTGTATATGGCTATGATAGATTTTCTTGACTGGATAATTTGATATGGGAAGACTCACTCTAAATCTGGGCAACATCTTCTGGTGGTAAATGAACAGGGTGTGGGGGCACATGCCTGTAATCGCAGTACTCCAGAAGCAGAGGCAGGTGAACCTCTGTGACTTTGAGGCCAGCCTGGTCTACATAGTGAGATCCAAGCCATCATAGCCATACAGTGAGACACTGTATCTAAAAAAAAAAAAAGACATGGAAGAAGGAAGCTTTTGCTTTTTGCCTGCTTGTCTTCATTCTTGCTGGCAAGTTCATCTACACTGCTGCTGAGCATTCCTTCACTGGCATTAGATCCTACTTCTTTGGAATTCCAACATAAACTGAAGAACACAGTAAAATTCTAAGTAAAATTCCAAGACTACAGGGCCAGATTCAGACTGCTGAGACATCCAGTGGATGAAACAACTGCTGGAGTTTGGCTTTTCCATCACGAGACAGCCAGTGTTGGACTACCCAAGCCATAGCCTGTAAGTGTAGGTGGAGTTTTTGTTGTGACCGTAGCTCCAAAATAAATGAACAGACTTAATATTAATTACAAATGGTCGGCCAGTAGCTCAGTTTATTACTAACTAGCTCTTACATTTTAAATTAACCCATATTTCTTGTCTACTCTCTTCCATGTGGCAGTACATTTATTAGCATGACATGTTCATCTGCTCCCTCTACACCTGGCTGGTAACCCTCTGACTCCATCCTTCTTCCCAGTGTCCTTAGTCTGGTTTTCCTTCCTAACCTTATCCTGCCCAGCTATTGGCCAATCAGCTTCTTCTTTAAATCAATGACAGTGACAAATCTTCACAGTGTATAAAGGGATTATTCCACAGCATGTAAGTCACTACCCACCTCCTATACACACACCATCTATCCATTCTGTTTCTTTAGAGAATCCCAATTAAAACAGCTATGGTCAGCATAAGGTAATTGTTGGTAACAAGCATACAGGAAATATATCAATTGCTGTTGATATAATCATCAACCAGAAATGTTTCAGTGATGGGTCTGATGAAAAGAAGCTATTCTCGTCTCTATGTTGTCACTGGTTAGAACTAATCCACGGTTGCTCAGCAGGTGTAGAGATGAACAGATAGGTGTGATGCCAATGAGTTCATCATTATTGTGTCAACCATTGCTTATGATGCTGCCCCACTTTGGTATTTAGTTTCTAGCTCTGGTTGTTCTATAGGAGAGTATTTTAATCATCTATGACAATTTATTCAAACAAGCTGTTGCTTATCATCAGATGTTTTCTGCTGATTAAAACTTTAATGGCTATAGAGAGCTGGAATGTTACCAGTTTGGAGACAGATTATCTTGGAGTATCTTTAGTCTCCTTAGTAGTCATTTATTGCCCACCTCTTTGCTTAAACATGTTTGTGAGTGTCAGGGAATGTTTTTGGGAATATACAAGCAGATCCCTTAGGTTCCCACAGGCTAAGAATGTTGTCAGATAACATCTGGAGCCTTTAGTAGGGACTTCCTCTCTGCAGTAACTTCCCTATCTGATGTCTCTATCAATGCATTTTTTACAGTAGCTTGCTTTGTGACTTTGTTCTGTTGCTATAAAAAGTTCATGAGACTTATCATTTTGGAACACAGTATTTGGGTTAACCACAATCTGTGTTCCTGGATCATGGTCCTGAATAAATATTTCATAATGAATAAATAAACCATCTCGTTTTCTTTTCCATGTGAAAGTTCAAAGTTGAAGTTTTCTATCATCAGTTTTTGGTGTGTAAACATGGGCCCCATGGATGATCCATTTATGGTTTCTGCTGCTGTGAAGACACACCATGATCATGGCAACTCTTATAAGTAAGACATTTAATTGAACCTTTTATAGGTTCAGTCCATTATCATCATGATGGGGAACATGGCAGTGTGCAGATAGACATGATGATAGAGAAGTAGCTGGGAGTCCTACATCTTGCAGGCAACAGGAAGTCAACTGAGACACTGGGCTGACACTGAGTATAGAAAATCTCAAAACCGACCGCCTTAGTAACACACTTCTTCCAACAAGACCATACCCATTCCAACAAAGCCACACCTCCTCATAGTGCCATTTCCTATGAGATTATGGGGGCCAATTACATTCAAATTACCACAACTGAAGAAGTAAGATGAGTTGGTGCCAGGTACCCGCATGGGCCCTTTGTGTTCAACAGTCTAGTGTTGCTGCTGCACATGGATGCTGGTGAATTCTTAGGGCTGAGACTTCTCATGGTTTTCTTGATGTTCCTTTGGTTATTCTGAGCTGGTTCCTAGGATCCTATTTTTTGAATATCTTTTTTCTTGCCTTCAGAACCTATGGTTAAGCATCCAAATTGCTTGTTTTCAGTGTATATAGTTTCAAAGCACTGAGTTTATTTTTGTTTTATTTGCTTTAGAGTATTCTCTTGTTAATTTTCTAGTTCTCAACTTTTTTCCTGTCACTCCTCCAATATTAGTTCAAGTAAGGAGAAAATGTTGAGAGAAAAACTGCCATTTTGTACTCTAGTTGGTTTTAGGCTTCATAAATGTGATAGTTGTATTTATACAACTACTTTACCATTTGGGAAATGGTAAAATTTAATTAAAGATAATTGGCTTTATGCTTCCTTCAATGAGGAACATTTGATCCTAATTTTTCGTTTTTGTTTGTATGCTAAGTTGAGAGTTCTAAGCAATAGAATCATGAATGTCCAGCCTCCTTTAACTGAAATATAAAAACATCTTTTTAAAAAAACATGATAAAATTAATAATTTACAAAAAATTAATGAGTTTCACAAGCTACATTACAAGTTTAAAAGATATGTCAGAAATAAATAGGAAAACCAAGTGTGGTGGCATATGCCTTTAATCCCAGCACTGGAGAGTCAGAGGCACTTGGATCTCTGAGTTTGAGGCCAACATGATCTACAGAGCAAGTTTCAGGACAGGCAGAACTACACAGAGAAACCCTGTCTCAAAAAACAATAAGTAAATAAGTAAATAAATAAATAAATAAACAAATAAATAGCTTTTTAGAAGTACAGATAAATTACAAAACCCTAACTATTCTCAACCTCCTACTTACTATAAAGGAAAAGAGAAACAACAGGTTTGTGGAAAGGTGTTGCCAGGCAGTTTAGAAGAGCTGCATTAAGAGAGGGAACTTTGTGTGTGTGTGTGTGTGTGTGTGTGTGTGTGTGTGTGTGTGTGTGTGTGTGTGTGTGTGTGTGTAGACAGGGTCTCTCTGTGTAGCTCTGGGTGTCCTGGAACTTGCTCTGTAAACCAAACTGGCCTTGAACTCACAGAGATCTGATTGCCTCTGCCCCCTGAGAGCTGGGGCTGAAGAATTGGCTATGGTTAACAAGATACCAGAACAACTAAGTGAAACCTTTGCTTTGCTGGGATAATTGATGCTGGGAGAAATTAGCAGAGATTAACAAGAGACCAGCATTGTTGAGATAAAGTCTTCTGGGAATGATTTCCTTGTGGAAACCCACAGAGGTTTCCTGTGTTTCTCTCTGTCTCCTTTCCACTATCTTTTTTATCTTATTTCTCTCTTCTACTCATAGGAACCCTTTAAAGATGAGAGCTGGCTTCCCACAGATGGTGCCCTGAATAGGGACTTAGGTTCAGGGACCCCCACAGATGGTACCAAAACTAGGGACTTGGGTGCAGAGGATAGTAAGTGAGAGTAGGATAACACCACAGAAGTGGTTGGACATGTCCAGTTGTGAATTATGAAAAGGTTAGACAGTGGTATTTTATTCTTCAGGAATGAAACCTGTATATAAGAAGACTAGGCTGCTGCAAGTATCTCTCTGTCTAGGTTTCTTTCTATCTCTCTCTTAATTTCTATCTATTAAATTAGGTAAAATTATAGAATTTAAATATAGGAATATTGTGTAGGAAGGAATTTAGGGTAAGAGTAGAATTTCCTTAGTACCAGACCTGATGCACATAAAACAGCATCCAGGAACAAGCAGCACTGTGGATTTAGCAGTCTGAGAAAGAAAAGCCACTATGGGGCAGAGAAATAGTATACTCGCTTGTAGAAAGTCTGAAAACTAGGGTATTTAAGGTAGAACTGCAATAAGTGCTGAGGTTCTTGGAGTTTGTAGAGGAATTTCAGACTCCTGGGGAGAATTGGAGTCAATGCAAAAATATTATAAGGAATATGGCCCAGAAAAGAGTCCTGTGGAAGCTTTTGGCCTGTGGGCATTAATTCAGGACAGCTTAGATCTAACCCCTGAGTTGTAAGGGGGAATTTTTCCTGAGGCAGACATGGGCTGAACAAAACTTTCTTCTCTGCTGGAACTGCTGCTAGATGAGAACACTTTTACAACATCGTTTAATCAGGGTCAGTTCCCTCTTGGCCATGAAGCTGAGTGTAAGGAACAGAACTCTTGGGATGGGACAAGGGAGGAACTAAAGGGCTTGAAAAACTTAGTAATTTCTCTTTCTCAAAAACTGGAAGCTCTTTAGGTCTCTTCCTTCAGTAGGGGTAGAACTAAACTCACCTGGGGGGTCATCTATCAGAATGGGAAAGCCGCCCATAATTGCCCTGGCATAAAAACCTCCCAGAACATGGCAAACCCTTGCTGTTAGCGCTGTGTCTCCTCTTCAAGCCAGTATTCAGAAGGCAGTTAGCAGAGGGGAAGAGGTGCAAGGCTTTCAAATATTCCCTGTAATTGAACAGCCAGACACCCGGGGAAACCTAGTGCAAGTGAATGTAAATGGAGCAGCTGTGGCTGGGTTTCCTCCAGGAGCCAGGGCTGCTGGAGAGCCATGGCTCATAGCAGCAGGAGGAACCTTGAGCCTCTGGCGTGAGAGGCAGTTGAGAGTGTTCACAGGCCTCAGGACTGGAATTGTAAATGCCTGAACAGAGCTAGCAGCTATTACCTCTCAGTTTCTGTTTGCTGGCTGTAATTTTGAAAGGACTTTTCTCTAGCCAGCCAACAGCTTTTGCCCTGGAGCAGTTTTCTACTAGGGAAAGCTAATTGAAAATGCCCCCATGGCTAAGAGTGAAACTTCAGAGCCTCTTGTTTGAACTTAGTTGAATTGTTGCATTCAGGGGAACTGCAATGACTTTGGGTAAAGAGACCACTCCTTGGCTGGTGACCATCTGCCACTGGGTGCACTTCGGCTGGTTCCAAAATGTTCGGAGGGTCAGGCAGAGAAGGTGGCTCGGGAGAGCAGCATCACTCCAAGTGTAACAGCCCCCTGGTAAGCACTCACCGAATCCCAGGGGTGAGGGGGCCGTATACAAAGGCTCTAGTGCCACTGATGAATTAGGCTCTGGTTTCAAACTGTCAGTTGAACTTTGGGACTGGTATTAAAACTGACTCTGAACTTCAAAATGAAGCAATTCTGAGTTCACCTGCAATTTAAATTATGGTGGCTCATGATTCATTCACCCTCTGTCTTGTTGGAAGAAAATGTAAATAGTTCCGTTAAGAGATCTCTTTTAGATGTTTGCTAAAGTTTGCAAAGTAGTCCTATATAGAGTTTGCTTTTGAATGTAAGTTTGGAAGAGTTGTAAATATGTATAATAATATTCATGCTAGTTGTAAATATATAGTAATATTTCTGCTAGAATTATGTTAATCTGTTGATATTAATGAACCATGGTTTGGTGAAGCTAAGGGAGTCTTTAAGTTTTTTTTAATGTTATTTTATTATTTTTTATGTATATGATACATGTATGTATGTTTGTGTTCCACTTATGTGCAGTGTCTGAGGAAGTCAGAAGATCTCCTGGAACTGCTGTTGCAGAGTCATAAGCTGCCATGTGGATGCTGGGAATTGAACATAGGTCCTCTGGCAGAACAGTCAGTGCTCTTAACCACTGAGCCATCTCACCAGTCCTGGGAGTCTTTAAGTTTGATGCAGTTGCATCTGGAGTTTATTGATTTATTTGATGTGTTTGCATCAAGAGTCTATTCATTTTAAAAAAGGGCTTGGCACAGCTAAGGCTGTTATAGACATCTTAGACCCATTTGAAAATTATATTCCATCTTTATCAACCTCTACTTTACTGGGGTGTGTGGCAGCCCTAGGGATTGCTGTGGTTGTTTCAACTACTTGCATGTTCTTAGTTAGGACCTGAGTCAGAGCTGAGTTAAGCTCTGTACTTCCCTTTGCCAGAGGCTGGTAGTCAGGGATGGGAAACGTTCTTCTTGCTAGCTTCCAACATAAGACAGAGTTCACATGGCAGAAAGTATATCTGGAAGATGGGTAAGGCTTGTCTAGCTAAAGAAGACGACCTAAGGCAGACACAGTCTATCTAAGGGGCCCTTTAATACGTGAAGAAGGGGGAGCTATGGAGACCCACAGAGATTTCCTAGTGAGGTCTGAACTTGCTTTACCCAGCAGGGCTGCATAGGGGAATGATTGGACAATAGGTGTGGTTACCAGGTATTTGGAACGGTCTGCATTTGGCTGTGCGGTATCTAGCAAGGGGGAGGTCTTTTGCCTCACCCCTTGGCATTGTTATAAAAAGCCCTCTTGAAAAGACAGATGGGGCCGGTGGATTTTGATCTAGGTCCTCCTGAAGCTGTCATGTTTCTAACTGTTTCCTCTCTATCTCTCTATCTAAAAATTTATTCCTCTCTCCTTCTCATAGCAGAAGGTGTCATAGCAGACACCTTTAAAAGGTGGGAGCTGGCCTCCCATAGATGGTGTGCTGAACATGGAGTTAGGTTCAGGGACCCCCACATTTCCTCAAGGTCAGCACACAGAAGCTGTGTTCCAGATGTGGCCAAGGTTGTATATCATGCTTGAAGCTGAGCTTGGTAGTGTAAGTCACCTAGGTGGTACTGGTTTTGAAGGGATGCAAGGGTCATAGAGAGCAGCTGAGCCTTGGCACTATGTGGCAGGACTGGAGTCCTTGAAGAGAACTCAGGAGAGGGTATTGGTAAAAGTACAGACCAGTTGCATCAAGACACCCCAGCATTTTGGAGATGCCAGTACCATGAGATGACCACCAAGAACAGCAGCAATGGTGGAGTGAGAACAGCTGAAGCCTTGAAGACAAGCTGCGTGTGCTGTACAGGACAGAACCAGAGAAGTGACCCACTCCCTTGGGAGGATTCCAGATCATGAGTGGATCCTAGACATTGGACATTAGATTATTTACAAATTTGGAGTTGGTTTTGCTTTAACCAAGTATATGGTCAATTTTGGAGAAGGTTCCATGGGGTGCTGAGAAGAAGTTATAGTCCTTTGTGTTTGGTTTAATGGTCTGTAAACTTCTGGCAGGACCATTTGGTTTATAAAATCTGTTAGCTCCAGTATTTTTCTATTTAGTTTTTGTCTGGATGACCTGTCCATTGGTGAGAATTGGGCAATGAAGTCTCCCACTATCATTGTGTGAGGGTCAGTATATGATTTAAGCTGTGGTAGTACTGCTTTTACAAAAGTGTGTGCCCTTGTGTTTGGGGCATACATGTTAAAAATTGAAATGTCATCTTGGTGGATTTTTCCTTTGATGAGTTTGAAGTATCCTTCTCCATCTCTTTTGATTTGAAGTCTATATGGTTAGATATTAAAATGACTACACCAGCGTCCTTCTTAGCTATATTGCTTGGCATCTTTTCCCAACCCTTTACCCTGAGATAACTTCTGTCCTTGATGTTGAGGTGTGTTTCTTGGATGCTTCAGAAGAATGGATCCTGTTTTCACATCAATTCTGTTACTCTATGTCTTTTTAATGGACAATTGAGACCATTGATATTGAGAGATATCAATAACTAATGATTGTTGATTACTGTGGGATGACTTTCTGTATGCTGTGAATATGTGTTTCTCTGATTGGTTGATAAATAAAGCCATATGGCCTATGGCAAATCAGGTTATAGCTAGGTGGGAAATTGGAGAGACAGGAAGAAGAAAGGCAGAGCAGAGAGATGCCAGCCTAAGGAACAACATGTCAGCAAACTGGTAAGCCACGGAACACGTGGCAAAACATAGATTAATAGAAATAGGTTAATTTTTTGGGGGGGGGTTCGAGACAGGGTTTCTCTGTGTAGCTTTGCACCTTTCCTGGATCTTGCTCCATAGACTAGGCTGGCCTTGAACTCACAAAGATCAGCCTGCCTCCACCTCCTGAGTGCTGGGATTAAAGGTGCGCGCCACCACCACCCAGCAGAAATAGGTTAATTTAAGTTATAAGAGCTAGCTAGCAAGAGGCCTGCCATAGGCCATGCAATTGGTAATTGATACAAGCCTCTGAGTAATTATTTTATATGTGGCTGTGGGACCGGGCTGGGCGGAACCAGAGAAACCTTCTGACTACAGTTGATTCTTTTTATTTTGTTTTGTTGTTGTTGGTGGTGGTGTTAGTAGTGGAAGTGGTGGTAGTGGTTTTAGTAGTGGTGTGTGTATGTGTATTTTGTTAACCCCTCCAGCCAAGAATGAAAAACCACCATCCAAATTAAAACCAGTTGAAAGAAAGCTTTATTTACTATGCGTAGAACTGACTCTCCAAAGTGGGGTTTGAGAGTACAGTGTGGGTTAACTTTTCAGGCCTCCTTTTATAGGGAAAAAGTATAAACTGGGGATTTTGTAATATAAGAATTTTGCAAGTGAATTTTACAGAAGCAGAAAGCAGATTAGATTATTTGCAGATCATCTTGGCAGAAAATCTCAAGATTCCATGACAAAGTATCTTGTCAGGATGGGGTACATGTGAGTCAAACTTGAATTTTGCAGCAACTAGAAGCAACTTATTCTGACCTTAACAAAATGGTGTTTTACCAAACTAAGCTGGTCTATCAGTTTCCCTTCTTTTGTTTTTTTCTGGTGTGAGATTATTTATTTCCTGTGTTTTCATGGATGTAGTTAACTTCCTTAGGTTGGAGTTTTCCTTCTAGCACCTTCTATTGGGCTGGATTTGTACATACATAGTTTAAATTTGACTTTATCATGAAATTCTTATTTTCTTCATCTATGGTGATCAAAAGTTTTGTCAGTATAGTAGTCTGGACTGGCATCTATAGTCTCTTAGAGTCTGCAGCACATCTGTCTAGCCCCTTCTGGCTTTTAGTCTCTGTTGAGAAGTCAGGTGTAATTCTAATAGGTCGGCCTTTATATGTTACTTGGCCTTTTTCCTTTAGCTTTTAATATTCTTTTTTTGTTCTCTATGTTTAGTGTTTTTATTATTATGTGCCAAGTAGACTTTCTTCTTTGGTCCTCTCTATTTGGTTCTCTGTATGCTTCTTGTACCTTTATAAACATCTCCTTTAGGTTAAGAATTTTTTTGTATGATTTTATTGAAAATATTTTTGAGCCTTTGGCCTGGGTTTCTTCTCCTTTGTATATTCCTATTATTCTTAGGTTTGGGCTTTCCATAATGTCCCAATTAGATGTTTTGTGCCAGGATTTTTTAGATTTGACATTTCCTTTGTCTGGTGTGTCTATTTCTTCTATTGTATTTTCAATTCCTGAGATTATGTCTTCCATCTCTTGTATTCTTCTGGTGAAGCTTGACTCTGTAGTTGCTGTTTGAATTCCTAAATTTTTCATTTCCAGAATTCCCTCAATTTGTGATTTCTTTATTGCATCTATTTCCATTTTTAACTCTAGAATAGTTTTAATGTTTGATTCAATTGTTTGTATTTTCTTGGCTTTCTTTGAGGAATTCATTTATTTCCTCTTTAAGGACCTTTATCAACTTCATATAGGTGCTTTTAAGGTTTTTTTCTTGTGCCTCAGCTATGTTGGAACAATCAGGGCCTGCTATGGTAGGACAGCTGGGCTCTAGTGGAGACACATTGTCCTGTCTTTCATTGTGTCTAGGCATCTGAGTTTGGGGTGATTATAGGTCCAGATGCTGATTTCTAGGTTTGTCTTTGTTGGGTGGGTGTTTTGTTTCTTGCTTTCTGTTTCCTCTGTGGATTTTCATAGCACCTCTTATAAAAGAAAGCATTTAGGGGCTGGAGAGATGGCTCAGAGGTTAAGAGCACTGGCTGCTCTTCCAGAGGTCCTGAGTTTAATTCCAGCAACCACATGGTGGCTCACAACCATATATAATGAGATCTGGTGCCCTCTTCTGACCTGCAGGTGTACAAGACAGCAGAACACTGTATGCATAATAAATAAATCTTAAAAAAATAAAGAAGAGAAAAGAAAGCATTTAATTGGGGCTTGCTCCTATTCAGGGGGTTAGTCCATTATCATCAATAGTGGGAAGTATGATGGCAAAGAAGCAGACATGGTGCTGGAGAGGTAGCTGAGAGTTCTACATCTGGATCTGCAGAGAGCAGGGAGAGAGTGAGAGAGCCACTGGGCCTGGCTTGGGCTTTTGAAACCTCAAAGCCCATCTCCTAGTGATGTGTCTTGCAACAAGGCCACGCCTACTTCAACAAGACCCCATGTCCTAATCTTTTCAAATAGTGCCACTCCCATGAGATTATTGGGGGCATTTTCATTTAAACACCACACAGAGAGGGTTTCCTTGTTTAGCCTTGCCTGTCCTGGAACTCGCTCTGTAGATCAGGCTGGCCTGGAACTCAGAGATCTGCCTGCCTCTGCCTCATAAGTGCTGGGATTAAAAGCCTGTGCCACCATGCCTGGCTTATTTTGAATTAAGTTTTGTACAGGGTTAGAGATATGAATCTAGTTTCATTCTTTTTCACTGCATATACACTTTTGTCAGTACCATTAGTTAAACAGGCCTTTCTCTATTGTATCTTTATACCTTTGCCAAAATTTAGATGTCCATAGCTATTTAGGTTCCAAGTCCTTTATTCTGTCTCATTGATCTACATTTCTGTTTTGTGCCAGTACCATGTTTTCTTTGTTATTATAGCTTTGTAGTAAAATTTTAAGTCACATTTTTTTAATGCCACCAGTAGTGTTCTTGCTACTTAAAACTATATAGCTCTCTGTGGTCTTTTATATTTCCTTATGAATTTTAGGATTTTTTTCTTTTTTTTAGTTATATGAAAAGTATCATTTGCATTTGTGATAGATGTTCAAGTATCTCTGTTGGAGAATATATTCATTTGGGTACATGCCCAGAAGTGGTATAGCACTGAATCTATAGATGACTTTTAGTAATATTGTCATTTCACAACATTAATTCTGCTGGTCCAGGAGCATGGAGACTCTTTCCATTGTCTAGTGCCATCCTCAGTTTCTTTCTTTAGTGTCTTAAAGTTTTCACTGTAAAGGTTTTTCAACCTCCATGGTTAGGCTCATTCTTACATAATTTTTTTCATAAATTTCATTAGTATTTTTATGTGTATGGGTATTTCGTCTGCTTGTATGTCTGTACACCACCTGTGTGTCTGGTGCCTCTGGAACTGGAGTTACAGACACTTGTGTGTAGCAGGCTTTCTTTTGGGCCACTAGCCAGCTCCCAAATCATGACATAGAGACTTATTATTAGTTATGAGTGCTTGGCCTTATCTTATGCTTGTCCCTCTAGCTCTTACAACTTAAATTAACCTGTTTCTCTTCATCTATGTTTTGCCTTGGGGCTTTTTACCTTTCTTTCATTTTTATGTTCTACTCTGTGTGCCCCAGGTGTCTCCCTCTCTTTCTCTCTCATTCTCTTTCTCTTGAGCCTACATTCCTCCTCCTAGTCTCTCTGCCTGCCAGTCCTGCCTATTCCTCTACTGCCTAGCTATTGGCTATTCAGCTTTTTATTAGACCAACCAGGCAGGCAAGGTAAAACAGCAA
Source organism: Peromyscus leucopus (assembly GCF_004664715.2). Lineage (NCBI taxonomy): Eukaryota > Metazoa > Chordata > Mammalia > Rodentia > Cricetidae > Peromyscus > Peromyscus leucopus. The sequence goes on along the minus strand of NC_051064.1, from coordinate 29,062,130 downwards.
CACATCTTTACATAATTAAACAAATGCAGCATAAACAAATGTAACACATCTTTACATAGTTAAGGTAATATTCCACAACAGTTGTGAGCTACTACATGTCTGCTGGGCATTCAACTAGGGTCCTCTGGAAGAGCAGCTGAGTGCTCTTAACTACTGAGCTATCTTTCTCTCTAGCCAGTGCTCTCCCTGTCCCCCCCCCCCCCCGATAATTTCTTTGAAGTGATTGTATAACTGGGATATTTTTTGTTAATTTCTTTTCAGAAAATTCATTATTGATATATATATATATATATATATACACACACACACACACACACACACACACACACACACACACACACATATATATAAAAGCTACTATTTTTGCATCTTGTTTTTGTATCCTATAAATTTAATGAAAGTATTTAGCAGATCCAAAAGTTTTCTGGTGGAATCATTATGAATATTTAAGTATAGAATGAGGTCATCTTCAAATAGAGGAACTTGACTTCTTCCTTCCTATTTGTATCTCTTTTATATCCTCTTATCTTATTTCTCTAGCTAAGACTTCAAACACTATGTTGAATGAAGTGGAAAGAATACACACCTATATATAATTCCAGATATTAGAGGAAATGCTGTCAGTGTTTTCCCATTTAGTATAATGTTGGTTATATAATTTGTCTCATACATCTCTCTCTCCATAAATAAATTATATATATATATATAATATTATGTTGAGGTATGTTCAATCTGTTACTAATTTCTTTAGGACTTTTATCATGAAAGTATGTTTTCTGTTGACACATACTAGGTTCATCTGGGAAGAGGCACAAAACCTCAATCAAGAAAGGAACAATTATTTCTCTGTAATGGGACACAGGTAAAACCATGAGACACATGGAGATACATAGATTAATAGAAATGGGTTAATTTAAAAGAGCTAGTTAGCAGTAAGCCTGAGCCATAGACCAAACAGTTTGTAATTAATATTAAGCCTCTGACTGGTTATTCATGTACTGGTGGGTGGGAGAGATTTATCTGTCTACTTGTCTCATCATAACCCCTCTGTACTATTATATTTATTATATATGTATTATATAATAGTATATATAAATATACTTCAAAAAATTAAAGCAAAAACCTCTTTAATTGTAAAAAGTGACCTTTAACTTGAGACTATGACTTGGTGTTTTCTCTTTTTGTTGTTGTTGAAATAAATATATTATTACTACAAGTCCTCTTTAACTATTTAAACAGAATTCAGAGTAATGCCTAAAGCATATTTGTGTATAATAGATAACAACTGAGTGATTAAAGAAATTTTGTTATCACAGAGCTAGGACTGGTGATTTACTACACCCTTATGACACTCTTAATGACATACATCAAACTCTTCAACTCATTCTCACAGTTTTATATGCTTTTGAATTTGAGGTAAATATAGCCTACAATTACAGACCAATATTTCCACTGTTACTGACTGATGAATATTAGTTACATTATATAACCCACACAACAAAGAAAATGTGTTCTCACAAGAAATGCAACACCATATTTTGTATTTTCTGAATCTCATTTACTCCATACAAATTCTTCTCAAAATAGAGAAGCCATTATTGGTATTAACACTCAACTGGAAGTTCGTCATTTAATACAATGTATATATTTCTGTAAATTAAGGTACAGTTTGTAACTATATTTTGCAATTTTTCCCCCAAAAGTATTACTAAAAAAGGTGATGGAAAATAATTAAAAACAACTATGGACTAGAACTATTATAGTTCTGTTTTTGTTGTTGTTGTTGTTGTTGTTCTTATAAATTGAGTCTGGACCTTATCTTTTTACCATTTTGTAGAACTAGTTTTGGTATTGGATAGGCAAGGACTTAAGATATGAGGAAATGGGGGAAAACTGTGGTTGAATCTTTACATCTCTGTTTCATACTTTCAGAATGCCCTCTGTGGGTAAATATTCTTGAAGCTGCCATTATGTTCAAGCATTACCAGAAATTAAAGCACCAGGGCATGTTCCCACTTATGTACACTAAGGAAGGGTCTGCATCCTCAAATGTGCTGATCAACCCACTTGCACTGTAATTTTGAATTCCCCCCACTCCGTGGGCTTTCTTAGCGAATCATTGGAAGAAATATCCTTAAACGGAGATCCCATCCACCATGGAAGGTCATAAACTTGTTCCCTTTTAAATATCATTCACTTAATAACTATTCATAAGACTCTTAAAACCCAGCCGGGTGGTGGTGGCTTTAATCCCAGCACTCGGGAAGAGACAGGCGGATTTCTGTGAGTTTGAGGCCAAGCCTCTAAAGAGTGAGTTCCAGGAAAGGCACCAAAACTACACGGAGAAACCCTGTCTTGAAAAACCAATCAATCAATCAATCAATCAATCAATCTTAAAACTCCACAAGGCAGAATTCAAGAGACTGCTCCCTACCTTTGGGCAGCCCATTCCAATAACTGGACTATTTGCTTATCTTTTTCAAATAAACTGTTCAAGTTGTCTGTTACTTGACTGATTTTTTTCTTTCCTTCAAAAAGACAAAAACTCAGGGACCCCATAATGTAGTGGTTCTTAACCTTCTTAATACTGCAACCCTTTATTACAGTTCCTTGTAGGTGGAGTTTTTGTCAGGGCCACCAGCCAGCTTACAAATAATCACACTGAGACTGATTAATTATAAATGCTTTGCCATTAGCTTAGGCTTGTTATTAACTAGCTCTTACAATTTAAATTAACCCATATTTCTTATCTACATTCTACTGTGTGGCTCAGTACCTTTTCTCAGTATGGCACGGTCAACTTGATTCTCTCTGGCAACTCTGGTGACCCCGCCCTCCTTCACAGTGTCCTCTCCATTTGGCCCTCCCACCTATCTTCTTCCTGCCTACCTACTGACGAGTTGGTTCTTTATTAATCCAATGAGAGTGATACATATTCACAGTGTACAAAAGCATTGTTCTACCGCAGTTTCTCATGTTGTAACTGTCCCAAAGATAGAATTATTTTCATTGCTATTTCATAACTGTAATTTTGCATATCTGGTATGCGACCCTTATGAAAGGGTCATTTGACGTCCCAGAGGTTGAGAACCACTGCAACAGTTTTGCTAATTAGTTTGCAAGACTACAAGAGCCTATCTTATAAAAACAAACTTAAAATAAGTTGACTTTGGATTCTTCTGGATTTCAAACAACCTAGGAGCAATATTTAGATTGATTTCCTCTACTACGTCTGTTGGTTTGGCCAGTGCCTTGCTCATAAAAATATTTTTTAAAGGCATGAATGTAACTTGTTTATGTAGCTGTTTTATAGTTGATTTGGAGGCTGGAAAGATGGTTCAGCGGTGTAGTACTTATTATTTTTTCAGAGGACCTGCATTTGGTTTGGGGCAGCTCAAGCTGGCAACTACCTATAATGCCAACTCCAGAAGGAGGCCCTCTTCTGGCCTCTGCCAGTTCTTAAAAATACACATACACATGAAAACAAAACAAACAAAAAAATCAAAACAAAACCTTTACAGTAACTTCAAAAAGGTTTAGTGAGATTTAGAAACAACTGCCAACCTTTACAAATTGTCTCACCTTAACTATGTAATTGTTAGTAAGAGCTAGCAGGAGCAACTCTCTTGCAAGACAGTGAAATAGCAAAAGAGTATCAAAAGGCACACGGTCTTTTCTATATTACTTGCATTAAGACAAGTATTTAAAATCATTTAGTTTTGGAGTCAAATATATGTTTGGCAGTATAAGTTCATTAGCTTTGAATCCTGGCTGGGTCAGGGATTGGCTTGGTCAAATCTTCCTTACCTCTAGGGTGGCTGTGATACACATCACAGAAGGCTAACTTAACGCGGTTTCTGGCACACAGCAGGTGCTCAGTATGGCCCCCATCATTAACTGTAAGATAAGTTAGCAATTCAGTGCTAGTCGGAGCAGGAAGATGAGCCAGGCATTGTAACAGATTACCAAAGCCCCAAAGCTAGAAACTGCTCACATTATTTTGGATTACTCTTCGTTTCATGAGACACCACTTTCAAAACCCAACGAAGAAGCCGAATTTTAACTCAAAATATCCTCTAACGTTTCAGGGTGGAAGCGAACATTTTTCAGAACGTGGTGCCAAAGCCTAAAAACAAAGCACGACCTCACAAAAACCGATGCCATTCCAAACACTGTACTAGCTCGGTTCCCGGAAACCGGAAGCGAGGGTCCGTATTCCGCGGTCGTCGGCGTGCTGTAGCGCGACAGGGGCGGGGCGAGGCCGTAAAGCAACGCCGAGCCCGCCCGGCCTCCCAGGGCGCCCTTGGAAAGACCGTGCGTCATGGCTGGCGTCGCGCGGGGCAGCGGGGCCAGCCTGGACCTGCTGCGGTCCCTGCCGCGCGTGAGCCTGGCCAACCTGAAGCCCAACCCTGACTCCAGAAAACGGGTAAACGGATGGCAGCGGTGCGGGAGTGCTGGGCCGCGCCGCCGGGGTGGAGGACGCGCGTGCGCCCCGCGGGCCCTGGCCCCCGGCCTCCCGCGTGCGCCCCGTAGTACGGCTCCGGCTGAAAATGACCAAGATGCCAAGGGTGCGGAGGGCACACTCCGGGGAACTGCTGCATGGTTCATCCGCAGACACCTCCAAACGGAAGTCCTTTAGCAAAGTGCCTGTTACTGACTTTTTACTTCAGCTGTCCTAGGTGCACCCCACGGCACAACTAGGAAAGCTGTTTTCTGTCACCTCTTATTGTAACTCAGTTTATTGCTTGTAGGAGGTGATACAGTAAAGTAAAGGGAAGATATTGGTACTGAGTTAGAAAACACCGAAAGAGCACCCGACTCTACCGAGTTGTAATCAGCCAGTTTTTAATTTAAGGTGCAGCTGTCCTTGGTTCCCGTGGTCGGATTTGGGACTGAGGCACAGCTTAAAGGGGAGGAGGGCTTAAAAGGCAGGTCGCGATTACTTCATACCTGAGAACTGTCTCACTCTTTGCCATGTAGGGAGTTTACAGAAACCAAAGCAAGCGGTTAATCAGTTTTACAACAGCTTTACAATTCTGGGGAGGGGGACAAGGAGTCAGGGACACCAGGAGCTTATCTTTTAGGAATTGGGAATGGGTTCGTAGCACACAATGGCGTTTTCCTTAGCTTGGCACACAGTACCTAACTAGTACTGGTTGGATGAATAAAAGGCATAGTAAAGAAATGTGCTATGGGGTGAACAAAATCCTGAAATTCACTTTTCCTTGTAGGAAAGACGTCCCAGAGATCGGAGAAGAGGCAGGAAATGTGGCAGAGGCCATAAAGGAGAAAGACAGAGAGGAACTCGGCCCCGGCTGGGCTTTGAGGGAGGGCAGACTCCATTTTACATCCGAATCCCCAAATACGGATTTAATGAAGGACATAGGTAAGGGTGTTTTTTCTTTTGAAGTACAAATCCCTAATTTCCAACAAGAATTGCATAAATAAATAATTTGGTAGAAACCTTATATTTACTTAGAAGCAAACTTGTTATATTGTTCCTCTGAGTAATTTCCAGTAAGGAAACTTAACCTAGATTTTGTGTGTGTGTGTGTGTGTGTGTGTGTGTGTGTGTGTGTATACATACACACACACATATATGTATATATATAATGTTTATGGTATATTGTAGCTACCATTATTCTATAATCTGCTACTTTGGGTTAAACCTTTGTGAGTTTACTTGTTTGCGTGAGTGAAGTAAATGTTTAGAGAGGTAAATTGTTTTTAGTGGAACAAAGGAAGCACTAGTGCTTTATGTGTTTGTATTGTACTCAAGTTTATTTTAAACCATCAGAAATGATGAAGGAAAACACAAAACAAAGCTTTTGATTTGAAGAGGTTACAGGAAGATTACTTGGTGTTTTCTAACTATTATGTTCCTGTTTTACAGTTTCAGACGTCAGTATCAACCTTTGAGTCTCAGGAGACTGCAGTATCTCATTGATTTAGGTCGAATTGATACAACTCAACCTATTGACTTAACCCAGCTTGTCAATGGGAGAGGTGTGACCATCCAACCACTTAAAAGGGATTATGGGGTCCAGCTGGTTGAAGAGGTAAGTCTGGATTTGTTTTGTTTGCTTGTTTGTTTTGTTTGGTGTATAGACACTTTGCCATAATAGTCTTTCCTTATCTGTGAGGGACACATACCATGTGCATGCTTCACTGTGGTCATTACCAAACTGTATAAACTGTATTCTTCTTTTTATATAGACATATGATAAAGGTTAATTCATAAGTTAGGTGTAGTGGGAGGTTAGTAATAATTTGCTACAGTTGTTAGAAACCTTAACCCTTTGAAATGGAGAACTCCATCTCTCTGCTTAAAGTACACTGTAGTTCTCTTTGTCATATCAGAATTGTTAGCATCTCTGTTCTTGTACGATAAGAGAGAAATATACAGTATTAAAATACTATGGCAGGGTGGTGGGTGGGTAGCAGATAGAATGTAAAAATGATATAGAAAGGTGTAATTCATGTCAGGAAGGGATGGGGTTGAGCAGCACAAGACCTCCTCATGCTCCACAGCACAGTTTACACTCTAAAATGTACTGGAGATGCACTGTCCAGCTTGCACAGGGTCTTGGTTTGATTCCTAGCCTTGCAGAGCCAGTAACAGAAACCATGGAAGGTGAAACTGAGAGACTGCTTAATCAGCACTTACCCCTTCTTGGGGGCTGGAGAGATAGATCAGTAGTAAAGAACATTGGCCAATCATCCACAGGGCCTGGGTTCAAGTCCCATCATCCATATGGTCGCTCACAACCATCTGTAACTTCAGTCCCAGGAGATCCACTGCCTTCGCTGGCCTTGATGGGAAGTGCATGCACGTGGTATGCAGATAGTCATGCAGACAAAACATACATACACACAGAATAAATACAAACATAAAAAATGTAGTTCATGCTAGCTGTGGGTACAGAAAGCTGATGTACATTTAGGCCACAGCCTTGTCTTCTGCTTCTGTGGATCTGTACATCTTTCTCCCTCATTGAAAAAAAATTCCTTAAAATATTTTTTAGATGGTTTTGTTTTTGCTTTTCAAGACAGGGTTTCTTCTCTGTGTAGCTCTGGCTGTCCTGGAACTCACTCTGTAGACCAGGCTGGCCTCAAACTCACAGAGATCCATCAGGCTCTACCTCCCAAGTGTTGGGATTTTTAAAGGTGTGCGCCACCACTGCCTGGCTAGATTTCTTTATTTTATATGTATGCGTGTTTTGCCTGTGTGCATGTGTACCATAAGTATCCCTGGTGTCCCCAGAGTTCAGAAGAGGATGTTAGGTGTCCTGGAACTGGACTTACAAATAGTTGTGAGCCACCATGTGAGTGCTAGAAACCAAACCCCAACCCTGGAAGAGCAGCAAGTGCTCTTGACCTCTAAGCTCTCTTTCCCGCCCCAGAAACATCTTTCTGAAATTATTTTTGTTGTTTGAGGCAGGATAGCTCTGGCAGGCTGTCCTAGAACTCACTGTGTAGACCAGGTTGGCCCCTGCCTTTATCTCTTCAGTGCTGAGATGACAAGCTTGTGCCACTACATCTGTTTACCTACCCCACACTTTTTAAAAAATAGTTTACATTGCAGGGTGACAAGAGCCGGCCAGAAACTCAAGTGCAGCTTGTGGCCCTGTCCCCACTCTTAGAAGCACACTCTAGGTCTGCCTTTTCCTGCCCAAAGCAGTTTTCTTTTTATTGTTTTTAAATGTGTGAGTGTTTTGACTTCATGTGTGTGCCATATGTACTCCTGGTGCCAGCTGAAGCTTTGGCTCCCCTAGGACTGGAGTTACAGACACTATGAGCCACCACATGTAATGTAATAAAATCCTGGCTTTCTGGAACAGCAGCTAGTTCCCTTAACTGCTTAGCCATCTCTCTAGCCTCCCAACTAATTTTTCTTATTATCTGGTGCACAACTGCGCTTCCATTTTATCTTTCTCACTATCACCTAAGCCTTGTAAAGGTAGGTGCTTTATTATAGTTTCAATATTGACAATCTTAGCTCCGAAAGTTAATGACAATCTTAGCTCCGAAAGTTAATATTTATGGAAAAAAGAATGAATTTAATCCCATTTCAACTTCAGTAGAAATTTCTGTTACACTGATTGACCAACAATTCATAAATAGATTAACTACATAGCCAAATAGTAACTTAGTGTCCACTAGAGGGAAGCATATACCCATGGAAGAAGCTTTTCAAGTTCTTTGAGACTGTGAACCTAAAGATAAGCACTTTCCAGGTCTCATTCATTGTCTGATGTGGTAGATCACGCCTGTGATTCCAGCACTTGAAAGGCTGAGCCTGGAAGATTGCTGTAAGTTTGAGACTACCTTGAGCTACAAAGTGAATTCTAGGTGAGCCTTGGCTGCATTATAAAACCCTGTCTTACAGAAAAACAAAACAAAGCAAACCCTAATAAAACCGGTTAAGTTCATTTGGAAAAGCAATACTGAAGACATGATTGAGCCTCAATATTCTACTATGGATGTGTAAAGAAAAAGACATGTACATCATAGAAAATTCCATAACCTTGGCAGTATTTAAATTGCATGTCTCAGTATGCTTTAGGTATGTGTATATTATGCTAGCAGACATTATACTGAAAATTCTACACTGGGCCAATGATTGAATAAATGTAGTCACACAGTTATTGTAGCTTGTACATTGTTTGCCTTTTCTGAGTTTAGATTTGCAAGTAAATAGTGGGTAATAAGATGGCTGTGATTTTAAGCACAGAATTATTTGGGAGTATATGTTCTCAAGGAAAATAAAAGAAACCTGATTTGTAGACCTTCCTAAAAATGCAGTTTATAATACTTAAACCCTGGCACTAGCACCAGAGAAGAAGAGTGAGGTGGTGGAGCAGCAGAACCAGAGAAGTAACAGAGGAAGCTTTTTTCTTTTGTTTTTTGAGACAGAGTTTTTCTGTGTAACAGCTCTGGCTGTCGTAGAACTAACTGTGTAGACCAGGCTGGCCTCAAACTCCCGGAGATCCGCCTGCCTCTGCCTCCTGAGTACTGGGATTGAAGGCGTGTGCCACCATTGCCTGGCCTCAGAGTAGTAATTGAAAAAAAAAATCACAAATTAATACATCAAGTCCCTAGTTTTAAATCAACAGTCAGTTGATTATAAAAATGCACACCATTATCAAATATAAAATGAAACTACATCCTGTAGTTGATGGAATATTGAAATATATGAAATGTTCATAACGTGAGTGAAAATTAGTTTAGCCATACTAAAATGGCAAAAGCAATATGTTTTGAAGTTAGACAAATATTAGCATATCCTGAGTGACGGGACTTTAAGTTCATTGCTTCATCTTCTAGTGTTAAACATTCTGGGGGAAAATAGATGCATCCTCCATTTTAGGGAGTATAATAAAGTTGACAATGAGTACAAAATGGATCCCTCTCTCCCTTTTTTCCCTAAAGACAGCCAACCCCTTCAGTATTGTCAGATATTTTGTTTTCCAGGTTAGTCCAGACCCTTGCCTCCTCTATAACCTCCTGTTGCTTACTTAGGGATAAGGATGTTTTTATTTTATTATTAAAATTTTAAAAATGTTTAATATGTATGTGTGTTTTATCTGTGTGTATGTCTATGTACCCCATATGTGTCTAGTGCCTGGGGAGACCAGAAGAGGGCATCAGCATTGGATCCCCTGGAACTGAAGTTACAGATGGTTCTCAGGCACCATGTGGGTGCTGGAAATCAAACTATGATCCTCCGGAAGAGCAGCCAGTATTCTGAACTGCTGAGCTGTCTCTCCAGTCTCAGGAAGATTTGTTTTTAGTCTGTATAATGGAGCATAATGTTGTAGTTAAGAACAGAGGTGGGCTGGTAAAATGGCTTTGTGGGTAAAGGCCACTCAGAGCTGGAGACATGTGTTTAATCCCTGGAATCCACATAAAAGTAGAAAGAACCGCCGGGCGGTGGTGGCGCACGCCTTTAATCCCAGCACGCGGGAGGCAGAGCCAGGCGGATCTCTGTGAGTTCGAGGCCAGCCTGGGCTACCAAGTGAGCTCCAGGAAAGGCGCAAAGCTACGCAGAGAAACCCTGTCTCGAAAAACCAAAAAAAAAAAAAAAAAAAAAAAGGTAGAACCGCAAATTGTCCTCTGACCTCAACATGCATGTTGCATGCTGTGATTACACACACACACACACACACACACACAAACACACACACACACTGGAATTTTCTTAGAAGATTTCCTCCCAGAATCCTGGGGAAGATGCTTTGTCTGGTGGGTTATCTCAAGGAAAAGAATCTATGTACATCATGCTCTTTTTCATTTGTCCGTTTATTTTATCTCTCTAAGACAAAACTCTATCTATACAGCTTCAGCTCTGTCCTGACACTTGGTTCCTCTCTGTGTTACTTTTCCTGTCTTCTCATAGAGGATCCTAACTAAGCTCCCATGCTTTTGACGGAGGTAGTTCAAGATAGAATTGCAGGTACTTTGGAGGGGGAAGCACAGCTGAAAACAGACCTTGTGCTGATTTGCCTTCAGCTAAGCTATTTACTAACAGGCCTTGTTTTAACTTATGACAGGGTGCTGATACTTTTCAAGCAAAAGTTAATATTGAGGTACAGTTGGCTTCAGAATTAGCAATTGCTGCAATTGAGAAAAATGGTGGTGTTGTTACTACAGCCTTCTATGACCCAAGAAGTCTGGGTAAGTCTGGTGGTCAGTTTCTTCTTTATCTTATACTGCCTGTTTGCCAGTTTCCTTTTGAGTGCTTCTGTCATGCTCACAGCTGCCCCCTTCAGGCCTCTTTGGGCGCTGCACTCGTGTACACATAACACCACTGACATAAATGGGACTCATAATTAAAACTAAAAGAATCTTAAAATATGTTTTTCAGAGGGGTGTTAGCTCATCTCAAGTGTTTAAAACCTTTCATCCCTCCTTCTCCCCTCTCCCTTCTGTCTCCCTTTCCTTTTCAAATTATAAAAAAATGACTTTTTTCAGCCTAGCTTAGATAGCTCAGTAGGCAAGACCCCCTCCCTGCTCTGCAAGTCTGATCTGGGTTTGATCAGGTGGAAGGAGAGAGCCAATTCCTGAAAGTCGTCATCAGATCTCCATGTGCAGCATAGCACATAGGATAATAATAAAAAAATGAAAAAAATTATAAGGAGTTGTTTCTGTTTTCTTACTTAAGCCTGTTTAACAGGAAGTTCTTGGAATTCAGTTCTCATCTCAGTGAATTAATAACTAAAGAATGTCCAACATAGTTATTATGTATAAGCCAGTCTTGACATCTCTCTTTTTAAAATTGTTTCTAGACATTCTGTGCAAGCCTGTTCCATTCTTCCTGCGGGGACAGCCCATCCCAAAGCGAATGCTCCCGCCGGAAGCACTGGTGCCGTATTACACTGACGCCAGAAACCGAGGCTACCTGGCTGACCCTGCCAAGTTTCCTGAAGCAAGACTTGAACTTGCCATGAAGTATGGCTATGTTCTTCCTGATATCACGAAAGATGAACTCTTCAAAATGCTTAGTGCTCGGAAGGATCCAAGGCAGATCTTCTTTGGTCTTGCTCCTGGTTGGGTGGTGAATATGGCAGATAAGAAAATTCTAAAACCTACAGATGAGAATCTCCTCAAGTATTACAGCTCCTGAACTCTCTTCCAGTAAGCAGATGTGTTGAGAACCAGACAGGAGCTGAAGCAAGGCTTCTTGTGGGTCTCCAGTCCTTGGGGTTGATAGCAGCCATCAGTGTGGTCAGGTCTGATTTAAATCACAGGCAGCAAAAGCTCCACAGAGGAACTGGACCTTTTTGGGTATGTCTCAAAAATTCAAATGGGGACGGTCTTTAGAAAGGTGATTTTAAAAAATTACTTAAAATCATCTTCCCTCCCTTTTTGTTTTTGTTTTTTTTGAGGCAGGGTTTCTCTGTATAGCCCTGGCTGTCCTGGAATTGTAGTGTAGACTAGGCTGGCCTCAAATTCACAGAGATCTGCCTGCCTCTGCCTCCCAAGTGCTGTAATTAAAGGTGTACACCACCACTGCCCAGCCTAATTTTGACTACTTTAAAACGTCCTTTTACCGTCCATCCTTTTATGGTCTTTTCTTACCTGTTCTGTTAGAATGAAGGGCAAGTGTAGAGGATTGATTAGTAGGCCTGGGAGCAGGTGCTAAGGAGCTCTGGTTCTTTTTACACAGTATCCCTAGTGAGTCCCCAACAGGGATGGAGAGGTTCAGAATGTGACTGATAGCTGGTGAGTAGCTACAAAGGAGCTTATCAGTAGTGGAGCTAGAGAGAGAAAGAGCACAAATGAATTCATTTTTGCAGCACTGGTAATATAGATAATGGTCAAACCATTACCATTTTTCTTGAAGAAGATAGTGTTCCAATTGATAAAAATTTATCTCAGACTTCAAGACATTTCAGTTAAATTTAGAAAACTTGTTCAATGATTATATAAGCCATATGGAAATAGGGATTTTGTTTTAGGTGGTGGTTTTTAAAAGACGGGCCTTGACCAGGATCCTGAGCCCTAGCGATTCTCTTGCTTCAGCTTTCCTAGCAGGTGGGACTACTGTGCCCAGCTTAAACTCAGTTACTGTAAAAGATTCAGACGTGAGCAAGCTTTTCAAAGAGAAATTGTGTTCAAATCTTGCAAAAGCTTAATTTGCCTTAAGTGATTATAGTTTTTGTTTGTATGAAACAGGGTCTCATGTATCCCATGCTATCCTTGAATTCCTGATTCTTTCTTCCCATGTGTTGGGATTACAGCATGAACCACCATACCTTGTTGAGCAATTAAACGTTGATCCTGAATAATTCATTATAGTTCTTCCACAGTTAAAATGATCCTTAAAATAAAACGCAAAAACTCATAAACTCATAAATCATGCAATGTATTTTTTATTGACTTTTATACCTTATGTTTTGCTGACCTGGGCTCTAGTTTATAAAGTGGTACACATGCCTAGAGTGTGTTTCAGTTTTCATTCAGGATTGGGTAGGTTTTTTTTTTTTTTTTTTTTTTGGGTACAAACTCTAGTAAGAACCAGGAGCTAAGAAGAATCATCCTTAGACCAACTTCAGTGATTGAATTTGAAACTTTTTTTTTTTTTTTTCTTTTTGAGACAGGGTTTCTCTGTGTAGCCCTGGTTTCCTGGAACTCTCTTTGTAGACCAAGGTGGCCTTGAACTCAAAGATCTGCCTGTCTCTGCCTTGCGAGTGCTGGGATTAGAGGCATGCGCCACCACCACCTGGCTGTAATCAGTTCTTAAAACATGTTTGTATTTTTCAGAGACCTGGTTAGTTTTAGCTCTGCTGGTGGGAACTGCAGACCCCGAAGCGTGAGGGAAGCAGCTCTGTGCTCACAGGTGAAGTGCAGGAGGTGTTGCAGTTTGTGTCAGCTGTGCTGGGCACTGCTCCTTGGTAAACTCCTTTCTGATAATGAGGTCTAAATAGAGCCAGGCAACAACAAGCCAGTTTTTTCTAAGCAAAGTTAGAAGCTTCCACTTAAAACTTCAGTTTGTAGCTGTTGGCCAGACCTTGAATACAGTCCTGTTCTGAAGGGGCTAGAAGTCTGTGGCAGATGGTGGTCTTGGGTAAAAAGTCCAGTTAAAAGTGATGAGTAAGCAGGGTGATGGTGGCCCACACCTTAATCCCAGCAGAGGCAGGCAGATCTCTGTGAGTTTGAGGCCAGGCTGGTCTACAGAGTGAGTTCCAGGACAGCCAGGACTACACGGAGAAACCCTGTCTCGGGGAAAAAAGTGATGAATGAGAGAGTGAACACATTGAATAGCCAACAAGGAGGTGCACATCTTCCCACTGAACTTCAGCTCAGGTGAATTGACTTATATCAGAGAAGTGGAGAAGTCTTTAATTCTACATCTGGAATGTTGAATTCAATGCTTTACATAACTATCAGTAAATTGGTTATTTCTTCAATCTTTGGGGGCTTGGGGTCCTTATTAAGTCCCTTGCTGGCCTGTAGACAGAACTGGCCTCAAACTAAGATCTGCCTGCCTCTGCCTCCCTAGTGCTGGGATTAAAGGCGTGTTCACTACACTTGGCCTTTATTAATCTTTTTGCAGAGGAATGATAGGAACCTGGGAAACTGCCTATGGAGGCATTTGTCTTATGTAGCTGCTTTTTTTGGGGGGAGGAGGGGTGTTTCAAGACAGGATTTCTCTGTGTAACAGTCCTGGCTGTCCTAGAACTAGCTCTGTAGACCAGGCTGCCCAAACTCACAGAGCTGCCTGCCTCTGCCTCCTGAGACTGGGATTAAAGGTGTGCACCACCACCACCACCACCACCACCACCACCACCACCACCACCACCACCACCACCACCACCACCACCACCACCACTGCCTGGCAGTACGTATCTGCTTTGGAAACATTTTCATTGTAAAACTATGTTATGCTTCCAATATTATGTATTTTGTTTTTTTTTTTTTTTTGGTTTTTCGAGACAGGGTTTCTCTGCGTAGTTTTGCGCCTTTCCTGGAGCTCACTTGGTAGCCCAGGCTGGCCTCGAACTCACAGAGATCCGCCTGGCTCTGCCTCCCGCGTGCTGGGATTAAAGGCGTGCGCCACCACCGCCCGGCAAATAAATATTTTTTAAAAGAAAATACATTTGAGTAGTCTAAGGGGAAAGAGCTAACAGGACACAATGAAGACTGCAAAAAATGTCCAGGTAAAAAGAAAATGTGTTTTAATTGTCAGCAGTGAGTCCCTATGGGTTAAGAATTGATACATTTTGGGCTGGAGAGAGATCTCATCTTCTCAGGGCCAAGGCTTACAACCAAAACTTCAAGAATTGAGTACATTTTATTTTTTTTAAGTAATGGCTGGGGAAAAAATTCTTAAAACTCTGTATCAGAACAAAAGTTCTTACTTGTTTTGAACATGATTATAGTATTGAAGTATTTTAGTTTTGTAGCTCAGCATAGCTTCAAACTTGTCATGTATTGGAGGGCAACCTTAAACTCCTGCCTCTACCTCCTTACTGCTGGGGTTACAGAAAGTCTGCCTCCTCGCCCAGCTATTGAAGGTTTAAGAGGACCAAAGGTCCACATTCTGCTGCTGTTACACCCCTGTTTCTCAGAGGTCCCAGAACCAGTTCTCTCTAAGTCGAAGGATAGATTGTTGATAATGTTGGGGCTCTTCTTGCCTCAGTTTATTTCATTTATTTTTGGTAGTGGAGGTTGAGCTCAATTTAATCCCTGAGCTGTACCCCAGCATACAACATCTGTTTTAGATAGACTTCTGAGCACTTTACTACTTGGGAATTACACTGATCCTTGCTAGCCTTAGGCTGTTTAAAGTGAGGTGTATCCACAGACAGGTCACTTCCCCTTTGTTAAACTGAAGGGCAGTGTCAGTGTAAAGCAATGAGAGGTGTGTGGCAGACAGCAGTCTCTCCCTGCCTCTGCACCAGGGCTTCACATGCCTGGTGACACTACCCCTCCCTCTGCCTCCAGTGCCAGCTGTAGCTCCTCAGTGAGGGACACAGGTGCTTCCTTGATCCAAGGAGAATTTTGACCTCAGCCTATCTGCATAGAAATGAATTTCCTTAAATGTAAAGACATCCTGTAACAGTATGTGTATGGGGTGTGGGAGTGAGCGATCCTGTTGGGTGTGCTGTAGCCTAGGTAAGTTTCTGCCTTGCCTCAAGCACGACTTTCCTTTGGTGATGCAATTTACCATTGTAGGTCTCAGACACTGCCTCCACAGGAAAAGTTCTTCATGGGAAGTGAGAGAGGATATTAGTCACCTCAAGGAAGACCATACTGCAGCCTTCCATCTGAAAATGTGCTTTGAGGGTTCTTGGACTCTCCTCTCCCATCCCGCTAAGCAGAAGGACTAACTGCTCTCTCCACATCCATAGCACTGACAGCCAGCTTGGGCTTTCTTCATTTGGTTGTCTTTGGTGGCCTACAGGTGGAAGGAAATTGGGATAGAATGATAAAGGGAAAAATAAAAACAGGAAACAGATGTCTGGTGATGTAGAATGTTTATTTGGAGATAGGGACTTTTTCACAAACAGCTGTATCCGGGTTGTGGTACTGTAACCCCACAGCTCATTCTCAGCCAAAACAGCATGTTCCATGAAATTCGTCTGGTATACTCTAGGCTTTGTGCCATTTAAAGGGGCACAGAAGAGAGGAACAGTAGAAAGTGGTAGCTATAAGAGTTCCTGTCACCTGAGAATCTACCTTTAAAAGCAATAATGTTTCAGTTTAGATCTGTCCTTTCCTGGAATGTGTCTTCATCTGTTCTCATATGATCTTTGGTGGCCAAACCCCAAAAACCTTGAATTAATTTATGTTTTTAAAGTAGTTTTTAGGGCCAGGCATAGTTGTATATGCCTTTAATCCCAGCACCCAAAAGGTGGATCTGAGTTCAAGGCCAGCCTGGTCTACAAAGTGACACTGTCTCCAAAAGCCAAAACAAAAACCACAAAACCATTTTAGGACTGGGGAGACAGCTTGAGTGGGTACTGTGGTTTTTTTTTTTTTTTTTGGTTTTTCGAGACAGGGTTTCTCTGTGTAGCTTTGCGCCTTTCCTGGAACTCACTTGGTAGCCCAGGCTGGCCTCGAACTCACAGAGATCCACCTGCCTCTGCCTCCCGCGTGCTGGGATTAAAGGCGTGCGCCACCACCGCCCGGCTGAGTGGGTACTTTGTTTTATGTGTATGTGTGCAAGCTCTAACACTTATGTGGACCATGTGAACAGTGTACATGGGCATCAGAGGGCGAGTAGATCCCTGCAGGCTCAATGGTGGCCCGTTTAGCCAAATGGAGAGTTCCAGGTTCAGTAATAAGAAACCTTCATTAAAAAGTGGGCCAGAGAGTGGGAAGTGTCAAATGGGAACAGTACTGCTCAATTCACCTTCGGTAGAGGAGAGGGCTCTGACCATAAGGGTTGTCTATTTGGAGACCTTGCTGCAAGCAAACCATGGCACAGTATAGCTGTCCTGTTACGTGCCTGGACCTGCAGAGTCATCTGGATGGAACACAAGTCTAGGGCTTAAAGCAGGACTAGATGTGGGACTTAGCATGTGGTTTATTCTCTGCCTCATTTTGACCATCTGAGTAATGGAATGTAAAATACAAATTCAGTTTGTATAAAATACAAATTATCTTAGGGTTTCTACTGATATAATAAACACCATGACCTTTTGGTCATCATTTTTGATGTTGAGAAGAAAGGGTTTATTTGGCTTG
This sequence comes from Peromyscus leucopus, assembly GCF_004664715.2. NCBI lineage: Eukaryota > Metazoa > Chordata > Mammalia > Rodentia > Cricetidae > Peromyscus > Peromyscus leucopus. Next base: position 29,044,934 of record NC_051064.1, on the reverse strand, counting down.
TACTTCCACAGCACTGTCATTGAAGGAAGTCAGTACAGGAACTCAAACAGTTGGAACCTGGATGCAGAGGCCATGGAGGGGTGCTGCTTACTCACTTGCTCCTCAATGTTTGCTCAGCCTGTTTTCTTATAGAACCCAGGACCACCAGCCCAGCACAACGGGCTGGACCCTCCCCCATCAATCACTAAGAAAATACCCTACAGGCTTGCCTAGCTGGATTTTATGGAGGCATTTTCTTAGTTGAAATTCCTTCATGTCAGATGACTATGACAAGTTGACATAAAACCAGACAGAACAATTATGAGAATTGAAAGCAGTCAGTGTAAAGCATGGAACACATGACTTGCCTTGTCTGCTGAAGTATTGGTGAATTAGTATGTTCTAGTCTTATGTAGCTGCTATCCTATGGCTACTACTTCCCTTCCTCTTAAAAGATTTACATATAGCCTGTGTTTAGCCTTTTGTAAATTGTGCTTAAATCTTACTGATGATAAGAAAGTGCATGATAGACTTTACTACTTTTAGCAGGAGCTAAAAATACATTTTGAAGAGGCATCATAGCAGAGGATAACGTTGAATTTCTGACTTGATCACTGATTTTCTTTGCAAAACCAGAAGGGCCCAAATTATTTTTGAAGAATATTTGTGTATATTTGTGTGCTAAAGAGGCATACATCATGAAGAATATTTGGGTATTTGTGTGTGCTGAAGAGGCATGCATCATGAAGAATATCTAGTGTTTGTGTATTTGTGTGTGCTGAAGAGGCATGCATCATGAAGAATATCTAGTGTTTGTGTATTTGTGTGTGCTGAAGAGGCATGCATTTGGTGATGATAGGACAACCTACATGAGGTGGTTCTCTTCTTCCACCACCTGCATTCCAGAGATTGAGCTCAAGTCATCAGTGTTAATATTCTGATGCGCCCCTTGGCATTGCCCTGCGTCCTGACATAAAAGCCTCATTTTAAGGAAAAACTCCTCTCTCTCTCTTCCACTTATCCTCCTACGAGGTGCACACCCTTGACCCCTTCTCTCTTCCTCTCTATCTCTTCAATTTTTCTCTTCTTTTATCTCTCTATTGTAATAAACTCTCCACATGGATGCAGCGTCTGGGTTATGAATTACTGACTGCCACCACTGCCATGCCCACATGGTATGCATCTGCCCAGTTGGCTGCTGCATCTGCCTAGCATGCCAGTATGTTTCCCTGCATTCATGGATACCCTCAGGGTCCCCCGTGCAAATTCATAATCAGGCTTGGTGGCAAATGCCTTTACCTGATGAGCCGTCCTGCAGGACCTACTAGTTCCTAGAAGCACCATCCCTGTATGAAAAAGATACCACAAGGGAGAGGAAGGCCTCTAAGATAATCAGACTCCAGACACAAAACTGCAGAAGGGAAGAGAAAGGTGCCAATTGTTTGTGACCTGGGCATTGTGTTTATAAATAGCTGATTTCATTCCCACCAATTTAGATTCTTGTATCTTTTATGTAAGATTTGTAAGGATAAGAGCAGTTTAAATTTCTCATATTTGGCTGTTCATTCTAAGTTTTGTTTAAAGGATGTGCACATGGGAAATCAGGTGTAGATATCACAGTAAAAACAATGCCAACAAATTTTATGGGCCAAGGAGGTAGCTCAGTGGTCAGGAGGGCTGGCTGTGTGAGGATGAAGGCTTGAGTTTGAACACTCTGCAACTGTGTAAAAAAGCAGCCGTGGCGGCACATACCTGTAACTCTAGCACTATGGAGAGTGAAGCCAGGAGTGCCTGGGGCTCGGGGGACACCAGCCTAGTGAGAGAGACCTGTCTGGAGGAGATAAGCTTTGGAAAGGTAATGGGACAAATACCAGTCATCCTCATTTGGTCTCTGTACACATGGAAGTGGGTGCAATCACCCACATATGTGCATAGACAGCACACACACGTACTCCCTATCCAAAATAGCCTTTTAAAAGAATTTAAATTTTTATTATTCAGATTTAATTATTTTAAAAGCGTTCACTTTTTATTTAAAAGAAAATTTTGATTCCAATAATGGAAATTACTTGTTCGGATTTAGTTTTATTTTTTTTTAAGCTATGCACATATTAAGAAGAAAAAAAGAATTTAAAGTGCTGCCAAGGGGCTGGGTGGTGGTGGCAAACTCCTTTAATCCCAGCACTTGGGAGGTAGAAGCAGGCGGATCTCTGTGAGTTCAAGGCCAGCCTGGTCTACAGAGCGAGACCCAGGACTGCTTCACAGAGAAACCCTGTCTCCAAAAACCAAACCAAACCAAACAAACAACCCACAAAACAAAACAAAACAAAAAACTTTAAAAGATGTTGCCAAGGGGATTTGTTTAAAGTTAGGATTAAGGGGTGTTTTGCCTCCATTTGCCTTCATGATGTATGCCTCTTCAGCACACACAAATACACAAACACTAGATATAATACTTCACAGGACTGCACAGTCATCCTGCAGCCTTGATGTTTTTGCTTCCAAATCTTGGCGGAGTTAATTAAGGATGGCTTAGGTTCAGAAGTGATCATACTTCAGGGTTAGAGTGAGAAAGCCGGGAGATATACATGCGTTCTTCACGGAGGGGAAAATCCACCCTGAATCCAAAATTCCAACCTGGAATGTGGTGGGACTCCACAGGAGAGTTAGTCTGGACAAGGAGAGGAGCCCAGGCAAGGCCTGTGTCTGGTTGGTTAGCTCTTTGCATCTGTTTTAGTGCATTCTCCAAGTCTCCATTCAGAATGGAGAGGACTGAAGCCACAGCACAGCCAACAGCCGCCGGTCCAGTGAGCCGTGACCCAGTGATTCTGGTGGAGAGCTTAGTTCTAACGCCACCACTGGTTAGCGCGTTCAAGGCCATAAGGAGCTTCCTCAGTGCTTTTCACTTGCACCCCCACCCCCACCCCCACCCCACCCCCGCAGCGCAGCGCTTCTGCAGTGACGGCAGCGGGTTCAGTGGCTCTCGTGTTGTCTTATGGCTGAAAGAGCTGATGCCAGGCTCCTTCCCACCTGGCTAAGGGCCCCTGTTCTCGAAGCCTTGCTGTCCTTTTAGTGTGAGCTTGCTCATCTGTCACTGTGGCCTGAGAGTCAACTGCTGGGACGCTTTGTTGCACTCTAAGCCTCTTTGGGCACGACCCGGTCTCACTGCGCCGGGCTCGCAGCCTGTCAGTTCCAGATCTCTCCCTCTCATTTGATCGGTAGGCTTGTGGCTACCTGCCTGGAGTAGTAGTTGAGAATGAAATGTTGCCTTTTGCTTGGACAAACTCTGGCAAGGGGCCAACAGGAGTTATCTTTGAAATTCTTTCAAATGAAAATTTCAAAAAGAAGTAACTTTCGAGACGCCTTCCAACTCAGTTTCTCCAGGGGAAGAGTGGGAGTCTCAGAAGTTGAAATCGTTTCAAATAGACAAGACTGCCCCCTGGTGGTCAAATGTGAGCATTCTTCAGGGATTTTCCAGGTTTGATGAATGGTATTAAATATTCATGATTTCTACATTCAGCAGTCTTCAAGTGCACACACAGAACACAATGCCAGAGATACTGAAATTGGAAAAGCAGTCACATCAGAGGCACAGACACCAGGAGACCCAAATCATTAAAATACAATATGCAGAATCCGAAGTAATCACCCTGTGCTCTGGTTTGCCTTTATTTTCAAAGGGATTAGAACTTGGGTCTACTAACAAACCCAAGTTCTGTATTAGTAATAGATGGTGACCACAAAACATTAAAGAAAGGCAACCAGATCCCAAGTTGTAGCAACTGGTTTCACAATGACTTTCCTCGATTCTCCAGAAACTATTGATCCCATTATCTCTATTTTAGAAGTTGATGTTCTCCTTTCCCAAACGGATATTATAGTAACCACCAGCATGTTAAGGATACACATCTGAAAAGCTCCTACTTCTTGGCATATTATTCATACAGAGTGAAGTCTCAGAGAGAGCACACTCACATGCCAGTGTTGAACATGGGAGCAGAGTGGTTCATAAACCAGGTTAGCCAGCACTGTTGAGCCTCCGCAGGCTTGCCAGCAGGGTGGTGTGAATGGCGGCATTTCTTTCTTAGGGCTGGTGCTGAGCATGCAAGAAGAATTTAAACCAGTGTGCTAATGGAAGCATGGGAGTTTTTTTTATTTATTTAAAGAAAAGATCTTTCTATAAAGGCTAAACTGGACATGAACTTGACCCTCTGTCTCAACCTCTGGAGGGCTGGGATTACAAGCACGCCTCACTAAGCCTGGCTGGCATCCACCAGCAGATTATACAGCAGATTATAAAGGGCTAATGAGATGTCTCAGTGCACAGAAAATGTTTTCCAGTGACTCCTATTGATTTGAGTTCACTTCCTAGAACCCATGTAAAAGGTGGAAGCAGAGGCCAGCTTACATGTGCCAAGGCACTTCTCCCGCACCGTGCAGGCACACAACAATGCATTTTTAAAAGTTAAAAGGACTTATTCAGGGAAGAATGATTCAGAATTGCAGGGGGGGTACTAATTTTCTGACTATTCAAGTACCCTTGGGAACTGATACAGCTGCCTGTGAGCCTTAGTACCCACTGGCCTGTTTTCATTCCTGCATAGTTCAGTGATCTCCCCAGACCAGTAGCCTGGACATTCTTTATGATTTGATCTATGCCAGTCACTAAAAGGCAAAATAGAATCCGGAAATATTACTCTTTAGGTTGTTTGAAAAGTAGGCATGGTAGCACATACCTTAATCCCAGCATTTGAGAGGCAGAGGCAAGTGGTTCTCTGTAAATTTAAGGTCAGTCTTGTCTACATAGTACATTCCAGGACAGCCAGAGTCCTGTCTCAAAAACCAACAAGTAGAAGGCAGGGAATGAAGGCGTAAGTGAATAAGTTCTTAGACTCTGAGTAAGAGAGCAGAGGTTAAACATTCAAGGGAGGTAATTGGGCGTTCATAGCTGTTAATCCAACATTCCTGATTCACTGAAATCAATCTCATGTAGAAAGGCAGAAAATAAGTTTGACTTGTGGATTCCTTTTTTTTTTTTTTTTTTTCTTTTAAGACAGGGTTTCTCTGTGTAGCCTTGGCTGTCCTGGAAATAGCTCTGTAGACCAGGCTATCCTAGAACTCACTTTGTAGCCCTGGCTGTCCTGAAACTCCCAGAGCTCCACCTCTCTGCCTCCCAAGTGCTGGTACTAAAGGCGAGCACCACTGCCCAGCTGTGTATTACTTTTTAAATATATGGTCCTGGCGCTCAGTTCACAGCCCACAGCCTCATACACGTTAGGGAAAGCTCCACCACTGAAACATACCGTCAAAGAACCTTAATGTATAAAATTATCTTCACATATCAATAAAATTTTCTGACTCTATAGCCTAGACTCATTGAATTTTGCCATATTTATATTAAATTAAGCCCTCCCAATACAGTGTGGTTATGGGATGGCAGTGCTGGCCTGCTCTGGGATCCTGTTGACATGTTTTTTGGGCACATGGGAACTGCACCTATGTCCTCTAAAGCCTTGGACATTGGAAAACATTGAAATAAGAGGCACACCTGCCACTGTTAAAGTGGACCTGTGGTAAACATGGCTATCCTGCCAAGCAGAGGGTCAAGACTGAGAGACACTCAAACTCCTGAATAAGAGTCTTACTTTAACAAAATCTCAAAATGATTTCCATACATGTTAACTAAAGATTGCAAAGCTCTGTTAATAGACACCACACCATGCCTTTAATTAAAGTGTATGGAAACAGACAAAACAAGACAACTGCGAACCATGCTAATGTTACTGCAGTGTCACATGTGACCACTAGGCGGCAATATTTCCTAAAATTTCATATACTTAGGCTGTTCAGACTCTGCTGTAATTGTTCTTTATTTTTGTTTGTTTTTAGAGACAGGATTTCTCTATGTAATCCTGACTGTCCTGGAACTCACTATGTAGACCAGGCCAGCTTCGAACTCAGACTGCCTCTGCCTCCCGAGTGCTGGGATCAAAGGTGTGCGCCACCATACCTGGCCTGTAATTGTTTTTTTTATAATTAACCATTTTAAATTGACAAAACATTTTGCTTTTTAAAGAAAGAGAAAAAAGATTAAAAAATGTGACATATAATAAGAAATTTTTGCCTGATACAATATTATGGAGAAAAAGGTTTAAAATTTTCTCCATTAAAAGAAAAATAATTAAAACAAACAATACAAAACCAACAGTCAGAACCCCTGAAACAACAGGTTGCTCTACAAGTCCAGGTATATATTTGAAAATAATATTGCACTATTTGTATTATAGATTGGGATGAGGATGCAATAAAAAATAAGTCAAACTGAAAAACACTTGCTCTAAGCTGTGTTTGTGTGTGTGACTGATTTCAGGAAGCACACTCACTAAAGAGATGTGAAAAATACAGCAAGGATGTCGTCATTTTATGATATAAATAAGCTGCTGAACCTTCAGCCATTAAACATCATCATCAAAGACATCCAGTCAAGGTCACTGGTAAAAATGAACTTCCTGCCTCTTTCCTTTAGAATAAACAAAGAATCTATAAACTGAGACCTCAGGCCTACAGCTACAGAGAGCGCCAAGCAAGAGCAGCAGCAGGGACACACGGGGCCGGCATACACGGGGCCGGCATACACGGGGCCGGCATCTCGAGCTTGGCTCCTAAGCCTCGGGCCAATACCACTGTCCTGGCCCCAGCCCAGAAGATGCCAAGCCCCTCCCTCACCATCTCCAGGTTTAGTGGCAGTTTGCTGAGTTTGTGTCAAGCCAAATGTCCTTATTTCTACCAGCCAGTGGGCCTCCTTCAGTCCTCAGGGAGGAACATGGGGTTCCTTTTGCAAGTTCCCTAGGCCTGTGGGTGGATGGAACACTCAGAGGGAGAAATGAGAAATCCAGAGGACAGCTCAGCAGGAAGGGGCACGCCCATGTTAAACCTGGCATTGGAGCTCCAGGGATCGAGAACGGTGATGCTCCCCTGTACTGTTTCCCGGACTGTGTCTTGCACAACCTTTAAGTACTACTTGACAGTATTTTCAACAATTTAAAAGCCTTACATCTTTTGGCCCAGAGCCAGGTTCTAAGCCACATGTGACATTGCGACACTGGAATCTGGAACAAGTGCCTCTGACCTCTGCATGCCTGCCTCCTGGAGCACAGGGCAGCTGCACCTATCTCCAGCTGTCTCTCAGCCTTGCACTTGCCACACTGAGATTTCAAAACAGTCCTTAGATCATTCCTTTAGAAGTTCCAAGTTTCTTCTGGTTGTTTTGGTATCATCTGCAGAAGCAAGATGCTAAAGGGGATGCCAAAGCGTTTGGAAAGCGTTGAAATGACTGTTGTGCCTCTAAGGCTTCCCATCTTCAGAAGTCATGGACCTGTGGTAAGCATGGCTACCCTGCCAAGCTCAGGCAAAAGTAGAACTAGAGTGAACTACCAGGACTGGGCTAAAGAGGCATGTAGAGACTGTCTATAACAGATTCAGACGTGGATTCCTGGGAGGAACAGCACCTAACGCTGAGAGGGTGCTGCTATGCAGGGTCAGCTCATCACCGAGAGGGTGCTGCTGTGCAGGGTCAGCTCATCACCAAGAGGGTGCTGCTGTGCAGGGTCAGCTCATCACCGAGAGGGTGCTGCTGTGCAGGGTCAGCTCATCACCGAGAGGGTGCTGCTGTGCAGGGTCAGCTCATCACTGAGAGGGTGCTGCTGTGCAGCATTAGATCATCACTGAGAGGGTGCTGCTGTGCCCCATCAACGCATCATGAAGACTTCATTGATTTGCTGTGAACAAATGTTCTGCTTTCAAAAATTAGAAGAAAAAGGAGAAATATCAAACTTCATCAAACATGGATGGAAGGTAAAGGGAAGCACAATGTTTAAGTTAAAAACATCTTATTTGATAAGGTATTCAACAAAGATAGTGACAGAAAGGTTTCCGTCTGGTAACACCCACACTCAGCAGAGCCATGGAATGGGGAGAGCATGCCCTATTCTTTGTTCTACTTCCTATTCTGGTGGAACCTTTTTCCACCTCCTGCCTGACTCTCCCAGGGTGAGAAACGTGCTAGTATCAAGATCAGAACTAGAACGCAGTGTTCCAAATCCTGTCAGAACACAAAAGAAAACCAGTAGGGCCACTTCTGGCTCCTGAGTACGGTGTGTAATAAGCACACTAACGTGTTAGAGGTGGAGAAGGTGAGGAAAGACAAAGGGTTAGACATTCTCACTGAACCGTAAGGAATGTGTCCTGTGTGTGGCAACTCACAGAGCAGGCCTGGGTCAGCTCTGTGTCCCTGGACATGGACAGCCACCAAGAGGAGATTTCACCGTCAAGAAGGAGCAGATTTTAGGGCTCTTGGGAAGAACTGATGAAAGGTCACCTGGCATCTCTGCCCGCTCTTCTTGGCCTTCCCGACTTCTAACTTACTTCTGACATCTTTTGTACAGTGAACTCACAGATCACCCAGTCTCCAAAACTAAACATCAAAGTCTCAACATTCTAAGATGCTCAGTTTATTACAAGCAAAACCAAATAACTGAGCTGGAGAGATGGCTCTATGGTTAAGAGCATTTGCTACTCTTCCAGAAGACCTCAGTTCAATTTCCAGCACTCACATTAGGCAGCTCAGAGCCACTTGTAACTCCATCTAAAGGGAATATGACACCCACTTCTGGCCTCAATGGACACTGGTTAGACATGCAAACACATAAAATGTGTACACACACACACATACACACAAATTTTAACGAAAGGCTGGGAGTGGTAGGTGCATTTCTGTGACTTTTTGATGCTAGCCTGCTCTACAGAGTGAGTTCCAGGACAGCCATAACTACATAGTGAGACCCTGTCTCAAAAAAAGTTTTTAAAGGAAAATAAATTACTGACTTTTAATGACTGCTAATATGCCAGGTCTAGTTCTTTGTATGATCTTTAAATGCTCTCAGTCCCACCACAGGCTTCTGGGGCTGTTTAAAGCACCTGCCTATCATTGGCTTTTCCCTGAGGACCATCTTGTAATGAGCCCAGTGGGCAGATGATGCAAATAATTAGCTGTCTTCCTGTTAACACAGAGGACACTCATAAATATTTGATGCTTCAGGTGAAAAAACTAGAAGACCCTCCAAGGCCACGTGGGCAGGATGCGGCTGTGTTGTAGAAGCTCCACTACAGGTGGAGTGGAGCAACACCTCAGGCGGAGGCTGCAGAGGCTTCAGGAAAGTCTGCGGGAAATGTGGCACCTATTTTTTGGTTGGGGAAGGCAAGATTTCACTCTGTAACCTAGGCTGGCGTGGAATTGCTATGTAGACCAGGCTGGGTTCAAGCTCACAGAGGCCTGCCTCTGCCTCCTAGGTGCTGGGGTTCATGGCATGTGCCACTTTGTCCAGCATGGGGTCAGGTATTTGAAGATGCTGCCCAGTGGTAGAGATGGCCCCGAGAGCAGCATCCTTGCTTGTACAAACCTGAGTGGATGAGGGGTGTGTTGACAGGCAAGCAGGGAGAGGTGGACCCTGATTGGAAAGGGATTCTCTCTCTTTGCCTCTTTTTCCCAATCCCATTTCTTCTGTTTTTCTTGCAGCGGAGCCTTGTTATAATGCCAGGCTCACAGAGCTCTTTCCATGTTAGCTTCCTGAGTGGCTGACACTGCAAGTGTACCACCATGCTCATCTCCTCTCTCTCTCTCTCTCTCTCTCTCTCTCTCTCTCTCTCTCTCTCTCTCTCTCTCTCTCTCTCTCTCTCCTTGTCTCACTCCATGCTCTGGATGGACTAGAACTCACTACGTAGACCTGGCTGGCCTCAAACCCACAGAGCTCTATCTGCTTCCTGGTGCTAGGAGTAAAGGTGTGCATCACCATGGCCAGCCATTAATTTAAATTTGAAAATAAGTTTCAATATTCCTAATCTAAAAGTCTGAAATATGATACAATCCAAAACCTGAAACTTTCTGAATGATGCCACGATATCATCAGTGGAAAATTCCACACTTGAAAAATTGCTTTATATATAATATCATTTAAAATAGTATCTAAATGTAATTATCTTAAATTTTTGTTTAATATGGATGTGCTTAGACTTTTATTTTCTCACTAGGACCTCTCATTAACTATATGAAGTATCCCCAAATCTGACAACATCCTGAAATTCTGAACACTTTTGGGTCCAAGCTTCTCGGGTAAGGGACACTCGACCTGTTTTCTTCCATCTTGTATCTGTAGAAGTGTGATATATCTATAACTAAATTCAACCTAATAAGAATTTTATTCTGGTGATTCAGACTAGTCATCTTAGCTACTTGAGAAGTTGAGGCATGAGAAATGAAAACTCAAGGCCAGCCTAGGAAACTTCTGAGACTCTATTTCAAAACAAAAAGTAAAAGGATGGTTGGAGAGGGATGTGTAGTTCAGTGGTAGAGCTCTTGCCTAGCAGGCACAAAGTTATTTAAGTTTAATTCCAAGTATCAGTCCCAGAGTATGGAGGCATTTTAATAATATACAAAATAAAAATGTAAAGCAAGAAGTCATTGTCATAGTATCAACTGGCAGTGTCTTCTTCATGTGTTGCAGGACATGACTGTAACCTAAAATTGATGATGTGTTATTTGTTTTTATTTATTTAAGACAAGGTCTTATCCTGTAGCTCAGCCTGACCTGACCTTGAACTCACTAACCAGTCCAGGCTGGTCTATAGCTGCCTTCCTGCCCGCTCTTTTCCAGGATGGAGCTCTGTTACATGTGCCTGCATGCCAGGCTCAGCGTGCCTCTAACCTTACAATCAGCAGTGTTTTAGACTTGTCAACATGCAGCATTTAAAGAGCTGGTTCCACAGTCAGGGAAACACCTATTTAAGGCTGAGTAGCTAATAGGCCGTGGAGCTGAGATGTAACAAAACAGTGTGGGCCCAGTGCCTGGGTCTGAAGGGTCGTGTATGCGCATGTGCTGGGCTTCATACTGTGGGTTGGCTACGTCTTCTGCCCTTGTCTGCACTTGGTTCCTCAGCTTCCCCAGAGCATCTGAGAGACTCAGAACATGCTTCCTCTTCGGTTGCTGCGATCCATTTCTCTTTCGAGGAAGGCACTAAGTACTATGAAATGAAGGACACTCACTGAGGCTTTAATACGGTGAGAACGAATGAACTCTGTGGGCAGAGGGAGAGACGCGGGCCCCGATGGGCACTCCTGATAGTGCTGAGGAGATGCTCCTTCACGTGTCTTCTGCATGTGCCCTGGTTCCAGTTCCTCAGCCAAGCAGGTGCTGCTGTGGAGATTGAAGGTTTAGGGCATCATAGTACCCAGACGGCTTTATTCACCTTTAATGCATTAAAGTGTTCTTCTGTACTAATCAAGACATTTGGAAGTTTGTTGTTATAATTATTTGTTTAATTCACCTTCCCTATTGTGCCAAGTCCACAGGTATTTTCACACCTGGTATTAAGTAAGTGTTCAGACTTCATCTTGATGTGCAGTTTCCCCAGCCTGGAGGGTCCTCGAACTGTATTATTTTACAAATGATACTGAAGGGTGTGGTTCCAGAAGGACTATGTGCCCTGTTTTCCCTCAGCCAGAAAGGGGCTGTCAGCACTGCTACTCCAGCACTCCACTTATGGTTCCCATTTCCATCTCAAGGCCAGCATCTGTGTCTCATGTGTTCTTCCAAGAGAGAATCTGGAGCCACTTTATCATACCCAGAGGAATAGCTTGTAAGAGTTAATTCGCAATGCTTTGGTCATAGCTGGATACTGACTGGATGGCTGAGCAATGGATGAATGCATACATTCCAGGAGGGAAGGTGGGTGAAGTCCAGTAGCAGCTCTGGAGGTAGGCCCCACCACACATGGGAGCGGTAAGCTTGTGAGCAAACACATGTGCCACCAGAGTGCTGCAGTCACTGCTGAGAAGCAAGTATCTCATGTGGCCTCTGTACCCAAACCTCTCTGCCTATGCTTTCTGCCTTCCCTTGTGGAGAGATCTGCCTGGGAGGCTCCTGAATGGAGGCATCAAAAACCCAGGACACTCTCAAGATACAGTGGTGACTTGGATGTGGAAGGGGCCTGGCAGTAGATGTAGTACTGGTTGTTTCATCACCGAGGGTGAGGGCTCCACGCTGGCTTCCCTGCCCTAGGAACAAGCTCCCTTCCATGCACACAGGTCACAGGTGTCATAGTGCAGACCAGCAACAATCACACTTCTGGTTTCTCCTCTTGTTGATTGTTTTGAGCATGGCTTTCAGAGGGGTTGATGTAGAAGCTGTGTGTCTGCTTCCATCCTCAGAATGCTTAAGGGCTTCATGCTCACTGCACAACCTTCATCCTACACTTGAAAGTATGAATCAGTGACTGAAGTTGGGACTACAGATACATCTTGGAAAACTTGCTAAGCATGTTTGGGGCTCTGGGTTTGATTCCCTGCACCACCAAAAATATTTTGTCTTTTTAAAAAATTATTTTAAGGCTCCCTTTTGGGTTTGTTTTCTTTTCTCTCTCTTCAATCTCCCCACTTGGCCAGGCAATCCTTGAACTCATAGCATCTGTCTTGCTCTAGCCTCCTGAATGCTGGCTGGTATTACAGGTGTGAGCTATCACCCTTTGCTGCTTCTTTGGTTTGCATAAGGTTAACCCATCCAGAACTCAAACGCAGGTCCAGTTAAAACAAGAAGACAGTCCTTTACAAGTGGTTTTCTTTCTTTCTCTGGATGTTTGGTGTCAAGATGACAAGTGGCTGGTAGGTGTGGGATCTGTGTGGGAAGTCTCTGACATGACCACACTGAGAATGTTTATTGTAGAAAGGGACCTTTTGCCCCGTGAAGTCACCTCCTCCGAGTCACCAGTAGCTTTCTGAGATTCTATCACAGGAAATTCCTGGTGGTCCACAAAAGCAGTCTTTGGAGTGCAGCTGCAAGGAGAGAAATAATTGCTGAAAGAGACAGTCTAGGGACCCTGTAAGGGGAGCTGAGCACCTGGGCCCTGGGCGATGCAAACTGGAGAACTCTGAACAAAGTCAAAATGATCCAAAGGACAAAGGTCAATAGAATTCTTATGTAATACACTCTGTCAGTGGGCACTAGAGGGTGTCCCTTCTGTCCTAACTAGATAGTAGAAAACTGCTGATTTTTAAAATTTTTTTCTTGGGGAGATTATGTTTTGATACATGTTTAAAAAATTACTTAGCCTGGTGTGGTGGTGCATGCCTTTAATCCAAGTCCTTGGGAGGCAGAGGAAGATGGATCTCTATGAGTTTAAGGCCAGTTTGGCCCACAAAGTGAGTTCCAGGACAGCTGAGGCTGGTACACAGAGAAACCCCTGTCCAGAAAAACCAAAAAAATAAATAATAAAGATAAAAATTATTTTAGTTTATGTGTGTTTTTTTGTCTGCTTGTATGCCTGTGTACCTTTTTGCACCATGTATGTGCCTGGTGCCCGGAGAGGCCAGAAGAGGCCAGATGCCCTGGAAGTGGAGTCACAACTGTCCGTGAGCTGTCCTGTGGAGCTGAGAACTGGGTCCTCAGGAAGAGCAGTCAGTGGTCGTCACTGCTGAGCCATGTCCCCAGCTCCCAGATGCAGCTTTTCTGAAGCTGTGAACCTGAACCCATAACTGTCTCATCCTGTACTCAACATTTGTCATCAACACATCAGCTCCAAAGTTTGAATAAGACAGTGGCATGCATAAAATATTAGATCGAGTAACTAACTACCAACCAACCAAGCAATTAGTTAATTAATTTTTCAGGGATGGGAATAGGTAACAATTCTACAATTGAAGTAGATCCCTCACCTAATGCACCAAATTGTGAATGAATGAAACTGATTCACACAAGTGATTTCAACTGAAAACATTGGCAGGACCCAAATACTTTATAGACAGTTCTGTATCAAGCCTGTTAGCTGGCTGCCCAAGTCTCCTGATTCTCTGGCCCCCGATGTCTTTTCTGGAAAGAAGGAATTTTCCTGAATCTTTTTTTTTTAAATAAATAAAATGTATTTACTTAGAAGCATTCAGAATGTCAACAAAACAGCTGCATTTTTTTTTTTTTTGCATTTACAGAGTGGTATTCAGCTAACAGAACAACAATTATCTTCGTAATAAGCTGCATCAGAGACAACTGAAGATGAAAAAAAACATAAACAAACAAACAAACAAAAAACCTCTACGGTCCCCATATATAACTAATTTGTGCTGTGCACCAACAAGAATCTGCTTTAAATTTCCATGCCAATTTACAACCCCCAGACTGTACCAGGCAAGGTTAGTGGCTATTGAGAATACCACCAGGACAGGGCTCTCTAAAGACACATTCGGTAGTGTGTTAATTATACAAAAAAAGACACTGTACAGTTTAAAAACAAATCTTACACAGCCTTACATTTCAATTTTTTTCTTTAAAAGGAGTGAGTTGTGTACAGGGGGTTTAAATGCTTTATAGACAAGAAAAAAAACTGCGCTAGAACCAACTTATTCATCATCATCATCATCTTCTTCATCTTCGTCTTCCTCTTCCTCCTCTTCCTCATCCTCTTCATCCTCCTCCTCATCTTCTTCTTCCTTCTTTTTATTGCTCTTTTCAGCCTTGACGACCCCCTTCTTTGCCGCATCGGGTTTTCCTTTAGCTCTGTAGGCAGCAATATCCTTCTCGTACTTCTCCTTCAGCTCGGCAGCCTTCTCACAGGGCTGCTTGTGGTCTGCAGCAGTGTTGTTCCACCTTGCAGTACATTGAGCTCCATAGAGACAGTGCCGGGCCAGCGCGAGCCGGACGGGCACTGGGCGACTCTGTGCCTCGCGGAGGAAAATCAACTAAATATGGGCAAAGGAGATCCTAAGAAGCCGAGAGGCAAAATGTCCTCAAATGCGTTCTTTGTGCAAACTTGCCGGGAGGAACACAAGAAGAAGCACCCGGATGCTTCTGTCAACTTCTCAGAGTTCTCGAAGAAGTGCTCAGAAAGGTGGAAGACCATGTCTGCTAAAGAAAAGGGGAAATTTGAAGACATGGCAAAGGCTGACAAGGCTCATTATGAGAGAGAAATGAAAACCTACATCCTTCCAAAGGGGAGACCAAAAAGAAGTTCAAGGACCCCAATGCACCCAAGAGGCCTCTTTCGGCCTTCTTCTTGTTCTGTTCTGAGTATCGCCCCAAAATCAAAGGAGAGCGCCCCGGCTTGTCCATCAGGGAGGTGGCGAAGAAGCTGGGGGAGATTTTCCTGAATCTTTACTCCTCCAGACTCAAGATCCTGGAATTGCATGACTTCCCATATCCCTGCGTAGGGAGGAGCAGCCCACACCTGCCACACTGTCTGGGGGCAGGGTCTGGATGAAGTGATGCGTCCTTAAGATGTGTCTTCAGGGTATGCTGAGGGCTGGTGGGTGGTGTATGCATCCTCTTTCCCAGGAGTACCTACCTCTCTGGCTGGAACGTGAGAGTGGAAAGGAGCAATGCCAGTCTAGAAGATCAGCTCAGGGGGAAGCAGAGGTTGCGCTCTCTATGGTAATGATAACCCATCACTGTAGATTGTGTCTGCCCTTTCTGAAAAATCAGTAACTGCCCTTTCTGGGGGCCCACATGACAAGTCTAGAATTTGCATTAAGTCTTTGAGTGTGTGTGTGTGTGTGTGTGTGTGTGTGTGTGTGTCTGCACACGGGAGGGGTGTTGTGTGTCCATGTATGTGGCAGTTGGGGACAGCCTCAGCTGCTGTTCCTTAAGCACTGTCTACCTTGTTTTTTCAGGACAGGGTGGTTTTTTCACCATTCTGGAAATCACCAAGTAGGCTAGCTTGGCTTGCCAGAGGGCTGCAGGACCTACCAGCCTCAGCCTCCAGCATTTTTACGTGGCCAATGCGTTCAGTAGCTCACTTGACTTGGCTGTAGCACCTCTTCCTCACCAAATTTTGTCAGCCTCCTCTGCTCTGCCTGCAGTGGGCTTCAACTCTTAGCGTTCTGTGTCAATTCTGTGTCACAAGATTGAATCCATAAAACTTGGTGCAGCCACATTCCCCCATCCTCTGCATCTGGTCACCTGCCTCATTTCCATGGGAGGTCTGGCCTTGCTGGCTTGTCTCCAGCAAGACTGTGGTCATTCCATTTTGTTCAAGACCCCACTTTCCAAACTCTGGTGTTTCCCTTTAATAATTCCCGACTTACTGACTCCACCGTACCCTGGATTATGTCTCCCTCCCCCTAGATGTGCTGAATGGACCCCAGTTCTCCACTGAGGCCTTTTTCTTCCTGTGGCTATAATACTGACTGACTTCTGTTTTTATTCACCATCTCCTCTAGCTCTAGTTTACTCTGAATCACCCTCAAGGCCAAAATTTCTTTTGACGTCTTAGAAATTCCATAATAAGAGTACCTTATAGGGCATGGGTGTGTTCTTGGTCTTCTGGGCATTAAGGTGGAAGGTTTGGGGTAAGACAGCTTCACAGGGACCAATGCAGTTCTGAAGTCAGGAGAAGTTCAGTCATCTCTGTGGCCTTCTTCTGGCAGCCTGTACTTTCCAGTCATACACTTCCCACCAGCCATAACAACTCGTGGAAATTAATAAATTCATTTATTGGGAGAGTCATAGGTCAGCAGGAAGATCAGTCCCCAGTTTCCCAACAAGAGCCAGTAGCGATCTTCACAGCATGGAATATTTGTAGCAAACTGAAGTGGTTTGAATTCTGGAGGAGCTCAGCAAGGTTAAGGCAGTTCTCTACTCGAGAAGATTTTAAATGATCTCATCACAAGGAAACAGGAAATATTTGAGGTAGTAGATAAGTTCACTCTTGCTTGTACAGGGATGCTCTTAGCAGTATTCTTTTTAAGATTTATTTATTTTTATTTTATGTGTATGAGTGTTTGCCTGCATATATGCATGTGCATGGTGTGTGCTCCTGGTGCCCTCAGAAGCCAGAACAAGGTGCTGATGAGCTACCATGTGGATGCTGGGAACTGAACACCAGTCCTCTGCAAGAGCAAGAAATGCTAACTGCTGAGTCAATCTCTCGAGCTCTAGAAGCATTATTCTTTTTTTTTTTTTTTGGTTTTTTCAAGACAGGGTTTCTCTGTGTAGCTTTGCGCCTTTCCTGGGACTCACTTGGTAGCCCAGGCTGGCCTCGAACTCACAGAGATCCGCCTGACTCTGCCTCCCGAGTGCTGGGATTAAAGGTGTGGGCCACCACTGCCCGGCTTAGAAGCATTATTCTTAATAGCCAAAAAGCAGAAATGGCTCACCAAATCATGAATGAAGAGAGAAATATGTCTACCAGTGTAGTGGGGGGGGGGGGCTTGTAAGTAATAGAAAGAGATGAGGTACTATATCTGCCACACTACCAAATCCCTCAATGAGAACATCCCACTGGTGAATACAGCCAGGCCTGCAGGCCACACTTACGATTTTCTTCACCTGGACTGTCCAAAACAAGAAAATCTCCAGGGACAGTGAGTATATTATGCTTTTGGAAGGACGGATGATGTGTATACATGTGTATATCTTTATGAGTTCGTATGTGTAGGTGCATGTGTATATATATAGATATATATGTATAAATGGGTATGTATGTGTATGTATTCATGTATATCTGTATACTGATGTGCATATGTGTGTATGTATGTATGCATGGGTATATGTGTGCATGTGTGTGTTTGAGTGTATTGAGTGTATTGTATCTGTGTGAATGTGTAGGTGCATGTGTATGTGTAAATGGGTATGTATGTGTACGTATTCATGTGTATCTGTATACCAATGTTCATATATGATGTGTATGTGTGTGAATGTATATATGTGTGCACATGTGGTGTGTATATGTGTGTGCATGTGTGAATGTGTATATGTGTGCATATGTGTGATGTTTGTGTGAAACTGTTAGGAAAATGACTGATAATGAATTTCTATTTAGAATGATGAGGATATCTTAAACTCAGCTCATGGCAACGCTTGTAACTTGTGTGAATAATACTGAAGTTAAGTCGTACACTTCAAGTGTATGAGCTCTTTGCTGTGTGAGTAACTGACACATGGGTAGAGAGCGGCAGGATATTAGCCATGCACTTTCTAGTCCCTTCTGAGCATGCTGTTCTTCCCCTTCCTGATGCTAGCCCTGCAGTCCGAAGGAGGCTTTATTCAGTTGTGAGAGGAAGTGAGCTGCTTCTCCTCCCCTTTTCTTCTTTGTCTGAGTCTCATAGACAATAATATCCCAAATGACATCCTCAGGCTGGTGTTTTGATTAGGGAGAAAAACAAAGATGATCCAATACATTGAAAAACATGCTGCTTTGGCTAAGGTCAACTGAAAGACCATATGTATGTATGTATGTATGTATGTATGTATGTATGTATGTATGTATGTGTATGTATGTATGTATACATGTATGTATGTGTGTATGTATGTATGATTGTATGTATGTATGTACGTGTGTATGTATGATTGTACTCTTCAAGTTTTAAAGATGATGTTCAATTGCCCAAAATATCCTTTCTGTTTGTTCTTGAGATAGGACCTCACCATGTTGGCCAGGCTGGCTTGGAGTTCTCTGAGTGCTGGGGTTAGAGACCTTCCCTACCATGTCTAGGCTGTATGAGCTTCCGAGACTGGCTTGTTCACAGCTCATAAATTCTCTTGAGATCCATCTGAGTTGCCACCCTTGTGTCTCAGGAGTTTGTTCCTTTTGAGTGGTGTTGTACAGTGTGGCCAAACCAGGGACACCAAACCATTTAGGCCTGAAGGTATACTGGTTGTGTCTAGATTTCTTGTGTTCAGGTTTTCCCATTCTCCCTGAGATTCTTCTTTGGATTCTGCCTCTGGTGCTGAGATTACAGGAGCAGGCCACCACACTCAGCTCACAAAGGATACTTTTTAAGGCATAAATATTTGCATGCTGCCTTGAACTTATTTTTTCCCTTGAACTTATTTAAAGCACACATACATGCAAGCCCTGGAATAAAACATTTCTGACTCTCTTATTTTCACCTTTTTCAGCTCCACCCGTAGCATTTCTCCTTTGATGCTTCCTGAGTAATGGTCAAGACAGAAGAGGGGAGACTGCTCAGAAACTGGAAAGTTGAGATTTTCATGCTACTCATAAGCTTTCAGGTGGTGTGCCCATAAGGTCAAGGAGGCATGAGGCCTGAGGCTCCTGAGCCAGACACAAAGAACTTTAATAGCATGGCTTGAGTTTTCACATTTTTTCATTCATACCTCTATTTTGGTGGGGTAGGCTTTTACCTATTCTGAAAATGTATCTACAAATACTAGCAAATATTTATAGCCCCAAACAGTAGGACTGATTTCAGCAAAGCCCAACTCCCCATCCCCAGGCCCATTTCCTCCAGTCCAGATCCCTCGTGGAATCTTCCTTCCCACGTTGGGGTTTACCTGAGCATAGGTGGTACATCTAAAGGTAGTGTCTTTAACTAGGCTTTCCAAATTTGAAACATAATACCTGAGTCTAAGAAGTTAAGCAATTTTTATGGCCCCTAGCTGGGTGGCTTGGTGGAGATTCATAACCAGTTGCCTTCCAGACTTGCAGGAAGGATGGTATACTGTTGGCAACATCCACCATTTTTGTTTATCAGTGTGGCTAGTTCTTGCTTTGCCCAGTCATTCTTGCCTGGGCTGTGTGCTGAGTGGTCCAGTAAAGTGGGCTTCAGCAGGGCTACCAACACCTGGAGAGACCTCATTGATTCTAGGACTACTTTCTTGGTGGCCAAGTCAGCCACTCTGTTGCCTCTGGCTTCTGGGGAATCCCCTTGTGTGGTTTCCTTTACAATAGATAACCACCCTCTTGGGTAACCAGACAGCTTCCAATAGGGCTAAGATTTCTTCTCTACTTTTTGATTTCTTTTCTTACGGAGGTTGGCAGTCCTCCTTCCCTGTCTAGAGCCCCACTGACATGGGCTGTGGCAGAAGCATGTTGGCTGTCAGAGTAGGTGGTGATAGCCTTGTCTTTTCCCCAGTGGAGTTCTTGAGTAACAGCTAAAAGCTCAGCTCCTTGAGCTGAAGTCCCTGGCTTACAGACTGTGTTCACATGGTCTTATCTTGGGGCACCACCACTGCTTCTGCATACTCAATCCCATCTTGAACAAAACTGTTCCCATCTGTGAAATGAGATCTAAAGGATGTATATATGAATATAAATCAATTTATTAATGGGTGCTATGGGAAAACAGACTCACAGATACAGGATAAGGTAGATTGCAGAGTCCGTTTTGACCAGGAAAGATGGGGATTGACACATGCCACTCCATGCTGCCTGATTCGGTCTCCACTACCCAAGAGAGAGCAACCCCCTCTCTCTCCTCCTTTAAGTGTTCATGTAGGCAGAGAAGAAGCCAGGCCCTAAGGCTCATACACCAAAACTATTGGTGGAACAAATTCCCACAATACCTCCCTTTTTGTCTAAATAAGAAAGTTCTAAACCCAATAGAAAACTATATACAATAAAAACAATTATCAAGTATTGTCCAGGAGAAGGAAAGGGTAATAACATAAACAAAAATGAAACTACAACCAACAATAACAACATCAAGCAAGAAACACATACTATATGTCCAGGCCAAAGGTAATTGGCAAGTTACAGAGATTACTCCAATAGCTGTCCTATCTTGAAGAATCTAAATCTTGTATCTGATATGCTCTTAGCTAAAATACAAGAGGATTGTAGCTATAACTATCTAGTCTTCCGCCCCATCTAAGACCTGAGAAAGAAAATAATATTACTTGAGTGAGCAGGAAGCAAGAAACTTCTGAAAAATGCAAGAAGTGATAGAGACAGCTGGTGCCTGCTTCTCTGCAACATTGGGGCATCCACTTTTGGCTACAGGCCTAGAATATCTGGCAGACCATTTTCAGAAGCATGAGAATTTGAAAGACTCTTCTACACTGTCTTGGCAAGGTTCAGCAGTTGCATTTTCTTGTGTCCTGCTTGTCGGGATTGGACAGAGTGCTCCCTGTCAGCAGTCAAGGCAAGGGCAGCACTTTGCCTAACAGCCATTTTTTGCCAAGAAGAAGACAAACACAAATCAACAAAATGTATTTCCATTTATTTATATCTTTAAAAGTCTTTCCAGTACTTTATTTTAGATTTTAAAGAACTTCTACTTCTTGGACAACTCTATTCCTGTAGATCTTATTTTTGACATTATGTAATGAAATCCTAATTTTCTTTTCAGATTGTTCATTTCTAGTACACAAGAACAGAACTGACATTTTGTGTTGACTTTGTATCCAGCAATTATGCTTAATTCACAGCAGCCGCAGCTTTTGTGTCATCTTTAGGTTTTCTAATACTAAAAATCCTGTTATTTGTGAACAATAATCATTTTATTTCTTCCTTTGGACACCCTTTGTCCTTCTTTCATTGAGTAGTGAAAATAGCCTTCCTTCCTTGTTAATAATCTTAGGGAAAAGCTGCCCTTTACAGTGAATAATCTTGTCCCTTTGCTGAAGATTGCTTGATCAAGTTTCGTGGAGTGCACGTCAGCTGTGGGTGTCCATCTGTGACCCACTTATGCTCAGTGAGAACGTCTCTTCCTGCTTCTAGTGGACTGAATGGTTTTGTTTTTGTTTTGAGACATGTATTCCTGGCTGTCCTGAAACTTAATATGTGGCCCCAGATGACTTTGAACTCACAGAGATCTTTCTGATCCTGTCTCCCAGGGTACTGGGATTAAAGGCATGTGTCACTATGCTGATTGGATTGAGCGTTTTTGACATAAAAAGTTGTTTGATGGATGGTCTGGATATGGAGCCCAGGCTGACCTCAAAACTGTCATTCTCCTACTTTAGTCCCCCAGGGTCTAGGATTCAAGGTGTGCACCACAACCCATGCACAGTATCACAAGAGCTGGTCATTCATTTTGTCATCTAGTCTGTTAATTTCATAATAATCAAGCTGATTTTGTAATTAGTTTTGCTAGCATTTTATTGAGAGTTTTTGGATCAAACTCATAAGGGGTATTTACTTAAAGATTTTATTTCTTTGAGAGTATCTTCTGCCTTCTTTATGAGGGTAATGCTGGTCTCATAGAACAGCTTAACTGTATCTTCCTCCTCAGGTTTTCAAAATAATTTCAGAAAGGTTAGTCTTAATTCCTTTAATCATTTGCTCTAATTCCTCAGTAAGGCCCTTAGACCCTCAGTTCTGCTGGTGGTGGGAGGGTTTGGATTAGCCATCAGTGTCCACCATGGCTGTAGGTACACTCAGGTTTTCTAGCTGTCTACTAGTCAGATCTGGTAGGTTGCATACATTTAGGAACATGTTCATCTCATTCACATTATTTGGTTTTACAACTTTCCACCATAGGTGTCTTTGTGGTTTGTCTATGTATCTCTAAGGGCCTGATCTTCCTGCCTCAGTCTCTTAAATTCTGAGATTACAAGTGTGTGCTACCATGATTGACATGGAATAGTTCTTGAAGAGAGTGGTGGGTAATATATTCTTAGCAGACATTTCATATCATAACCATTTGTATGTGTCTAGTTCAGTGGTATTAATTATAGTCAGACACTGTGAATCACTACAATCACCGATCTAGGAAAGTTTTTCTCAACTTGCAAATTGAATCTCTATAACAATAATCCCTCTCCCCACCCAGTCTTTATGAGTTTGACTATTCTAAGATCCTCATATAAATGGAATCAGTCAATCTGTCATTTTATGACTGACTTATTTCACCTTGAGGAACTGTTTGGTTTGGGATACCACTGAAGTGATAATTTGAATGTAATTGGCCCCCATAAGTTCATACAGAGTGGCACTATTAGGGGGTGTGGCCTTGTTGGAGGAAATGTGTCACTGTGGGGGTGGGCTTTGAGATCTCCTATGGTCAAGCTATACCTAGTGTGGACACAGATTCCTGCTGCCTGCACATCAAAAGGTATCTCCTTCTCCAGCACCGTGTCTGTCTGAATGTCACCATGTCCCACATGATGATAATGGACTGAACCTCTGAACTGTAAGCTGCCACTCCAATTAAATATTTTTCCTTTATAAGAGTTGCCGTGTCTTTTCAGAGCAATAGAAACTCTAACTAAGACAATCGATAAACCAGATCAATGAGTTACAGAGCTGTTAAGAGGAGAAGAGAGTTCAGTGAGAGGCAGTGTTGTGGGGCAAATCTGTTGACTTTGATAATGGGTAGCAGCAACGGAGAGGTGGCATGATCAACTTTATTTTTTAATGGGATTCCTCTGATTTTGGCACGGAGAAGGTGAAAGGTGTGGAGCTAGAGTGAGGGAAGAGGAACACTCTTGTCAAGAAATGGTGGGAATCTCCTATCTGTTTTAAACATGGAACCAACAGAATTTGCCAGTGATCAGCTGGTGTGGGAAAGGGGCTTGTTTTACAGGCTGTCAGGAGCTTCCTGTGTCATGTTGCTCAGGGCAAGTTGCTTCTCAGCAGCACTAGTGTCCAGAGGATTTCCCTCTGATGCCCTGAGCCAGGCTTCCGTGTCCTCTTGGTGCGCCATTGTCCACGTCCTTTACAGCCATGACTTGTATCTCCAGTGCAGTGCTCCTCCATCTCCCTGCTTTGTCTTCAGTTTCCCTGCTGACTGTCCTGACCAGGAGGCTGTAGTCTCACCTGCCCTGTTTACTATTGAAAACAACACTCTAACTCTGTAATTCAGCCAGGGTTCAGCCACAACCATTGACTTTTTACTACACTATCTTCACCCGCTATAATGGCGATAAAGGTGGTTTCTCATCTCAAATGTAGAGCTTGGGGTCCACTCACAGGGAACTCATGTATGTTGAAAAGTCAAGTGAAAATAGTTCTTAATTTGTAGGATTTGACTTTGAAATGTTCAATGAAGCCTTACTTTATGAGCTCCATGGTCAGCTGACTGGTTTGAGGGAAGTATTGGCTTTCAAGGCTCTGGTCGAACCAGTGAACAAGCTCCTTGATGGATTTGAGGTGATGGACAGCAGAACCTAGCTGGTAGAGGCTGATCACTGAGTGCCTGACCCCAAAATGTAGAAACATATATCTTGTCCTGAACCTGTTTCTTGGTCATTCTGCTTTCCAGCTCAACACAGTGAATGGCTTTGTCTATTACTGTTTCTGCCATGTTCAGCCTCCTCGAAGGCTCAAGCTATGAGACCCCCGAAACCACAAACCAGAATGAAATGTTTTCCTTTGGAGTTTTTCTCTCTTCTCAAGTATTTTGTCACAGATAGCTGACTAACACCAACTATGACTTGCTGGGACAAAGCTGTAAAGTAGCCAATTCCTTATGAATATTTTGCATTAATTTCTTGTTCATAATAATTCATTAAAATGATATTTGTCTTAATTACTGATGTCTGTTTTACTGTAAAATTTTGGTGACCTGGGAAAGCAGCTGGGCTCCAGGCCCTGACTCTGGCATTATTGTAGGTCATGTGGGTGATAAGCAAGGTACTATAGGGTATAGGTTTAGGGTATCATGTTTTCTGATTGGTACATGAAAGACTTTAAAGAGGAAGGTCTTATGGCTTAAAGACTTCAGTTCATCTGAACTGCTGTAGCAAAAATACTTAAATTTGGGGGGCTTAAAAGCACATATTTTCTCATAGTTTAGAAGCTAGAAATCCAAGATCAAGGAGTTTGCATAGTTTGATTTTGGTGAGTCTTCTATTCCTGCCTTGAAGGCAGGGTCCTTGGGTCCTCCTGTGGCTATCTGGTATGTATCAAGTGTGAGCTCTAGCATTTTTGCCTCTTGTAAGGATACATTTCTCTCAAATATGGTCTCAATTAACCTTTGTTGACTCCACAAAGCCCTTATCCTTAAATACAGTCAATCTGAGAGGTAGAGTTTCAACATCCAAGTTTTTTTTTTTTTTTGACAGACACAGTTTAGCCCACAATAGTAGTAGGTCATGCCATCTGATGTGGGAACTTACATGGGAAAACCTAAGTTGTTGGAGTTGGGTGGAAAATGGAGATGAGATAAAGCTGAGTTTTGCTTTTCTCTTTCAAATTAGCTGTGTCTTCCTGGACTCATCAGCTGTTGCCTCCAGACACTGGCTTCTCCTTCTCTGGAGTCACTTAATGTCATTAATCTCACATGGAGATAGAGATTGATCTGAGAGGTGGGTAACAACCCTGAGGTAAAAACTCTAGGTGATTGGAGACAATGCTCAGTGACGATCAGGGTACTTTTGGGAAACAAGTGGAAATAGGCATGACATGGGATTCGATGTAGCTCAGTGGTAGAATGTTTGCAACCATGCACAAAGCCCAGAATTCCATCTGTAGTGTCACAAAAGAAAGTAGAGAAAGAGAGGGGGGAGGAGAAGGAGAGATGAAAGGAGGGAGGTAGGGAGGAAGAGAGGGAGGGAAGGGGGGGAATTGACACTTGTAGTTAGGTTCATCAAGCTGTGTTCTTGGATTCCATGTGGATGAAGGGCTAGTGAGGGGCATCCATAGAA
This sequence comes from Peromyscus leucopus, assembly GCF_004664715.2. Classification (NCBI taxonomy): domain Eukaryota; kingdom Metazoa; phylum Chordata; class Mammalia; order Rodentia; family Cricetidae; genus Peromyscus; species Peromyscus leucopus. The sequence continues at coordinate 29,019,588 of NC_051064.1, read as the reverse complement.
ACTGCTATTCTGCATTCCAGTGGCTGCATACTCTTACCCCACAGATTAGATCTTCAAGCAGACATTGGGCAAAAGTCCCAGGTTCACAGACATCCTTAGGTCAATGAGGAACTTTCCATAGCTGTCCAGTTGGAGAGAAAAATGCTGAGTCACAGATTCGTTTCCTTCGGATTCCGTGTGGGTCTTATCGAGTTCGTCAGGAAGTGCTAGCACACCCAGCCATTAATAATGATGGTGAAATGAAGTTTCCGAGTAAATCCGGGGTGGAGGTGAGGGTCACCTGCCTGGCTAACCTACACCTCTATCTATCCAGGAAGGAAAGGCACTATCTGGAGTCAGCTTAAGGAGACAGGAATGACCAGCAGGCTGAGAATCCCTCAGCTTCACACGACAGGACAACCCAAGCTCCTGAAGGTCACTGTTGGGTGGTAGGTGTGGATGTTGGTGTTGGCATATTTTTCCACCCAACTCTAAAATTTCTTAGTAGGCAAAGTAGATTAAAACAAAGGAATGAACAAACCAAACAGTGTGGTGGTCTTGCAGTGGTCTTACAGTCCAGGAGGAAGTGCTTGTCTAGATGAGCACAGGACCGTTCTCACCCCATCAGCGTGGATGACTTGTTTTCAGTTCTCTTCACTCTTAGTCCTCTGGCCACCTTTTGAAAAGCAAGAGTTTCATGCATGCAATTCACTGGTAAATACTAATTTCTCCCAACATCCTTTCCTCTAACTTCCCTGTCTACAACCCCCAACCCCCATCCCCAATGCCCCTTCAGTCAGCTTAACTGTATTGATGAACAGCAAGTGTTTGATGCCTGGAACTGTCTGGAATTTATGATTATCAAGTAATCCCAAGAAAGTCTTTGATTCTGTGTTTTCTACCAGAGGTGGACAGTTCTGACTAACACCCTCAATGCATAGACTATTTTAGGCAATGATCTGTGTTGTTGGACTCCAAAGGTCATGACTTCATCCACATCCCAGATGGAAAACTTCACTTTGGTGACAGAATATACATCAAGTTCAATCAGTCCTTACTGACATAAGGGAAAATTATGCTCAACTATTTTTGGCCCCTTCCCCTTGTAACATTCATAGCTGAGAAATTTTCACAACAAAATTAAGTTTCCAGTATTTAAATCAGGCTATTAATTAACTCAAGGAATCCAGGAAGAACTGTTGTTGAAATCTGTTACTACAAGCACAGGCGTCAGGGCATTGCAGCTTACTAAAGCAACATATGTGGACACGTCATTTATCATGCCAAAAGGCGCCACCTAGTGCAGTAATTACTGTTCACATATGGCTTCTGGAATGTAAACCGAGTTAAAAAGAGAAAGTCAGTTCCTTAGGTATACCAGTCACACTTCAGGGGCTCAGTAGTGCATCCTGTGTGCAGGTGGCGTGTGGGGCTTCTCTTCGTCCCTGTTTTGTCGTCTCAGAGGGGGAGATGTTGCATGTAGAGGCCCTGTACACTGTGAACTGCTCCCCATACCTTGTTATTAGTCCTGGCATGGCATTTGCAAGGATGCAGAGTACAGTCCAGGTTTTCTAAAGAAAGGTTGTGTGAAATAGTATGACTGAACATGTATTTCTAGGCATTCTAGGCGGAATGAATGCTACCCACTGAACTACACTTTCAGCCCCTCCCTCCCACCTTCTCTTTCTCTTTTAAAACCTGTTTTCTTATGTCAGGTTTCAACAGACAGTGCAAACTGGCCTGGGACTTTTGGTCCTCTCGCCTTCTTGACTACACAGGTGCTGGCATCACCATGCTTGGCAGCTTTAGTGACTCTTTCTAATGGTTTTCCGAGTTAGCCTTATTTCTTTTACTGTAGTCAACAGGGTTAAAAAGTCCCATTCCTAGGGCAGGAAGAGCCTTTCTTCACCCACTTAGCCTGAGAAGCTCTTCCTGGACCAGATTCTCTTGGCTTCTTGGCATGCCAAACTTCAGCTTCCAGTAGTAAAGATATGAAACACCTCCAGGAGCCTCACGTGTCTTTTGCCTTCTCTACTCTGTCACGTGCCCTGGGTGCCTCTTCTCCCCCACAAACCTGTCCTGGAACCAGGCGGTGAAGATGTATCTCAGGGAACACAGGGGCTTTGAGTAGGTAAAGGACTGGTGCTACTCTTTCATTCTCACTGACTTTGAGAAGTTACTTGACTTCCTTGGTATAAATTTTTTTTTGCCCCTTTAATCTGTATAAATAGAGGAAATAGCCTCCATTTTATAGAATTGTTGCAAGAACCAAATGAGCTAATGGGTACCAAATTCTTAGTGCAGTGATAAATAATAAACAATAAACAATAGATGTATTATGCAAGAGATGTCTCAGTCTAGGGGAAATGGTTTCCCACTTCACTTACAAAGCAGTGGAAGGATCAGACACTGTATCTGTTAGATGGGATTAAACAGCTTCAAGCAAATATGCTAGATACCCCTTGTATGTTACGGTAAGTAGATTTGGCATCAACCTACACCATCCCAACTTTGTTTTTTTGATAACAAAATACAGATTTTGTTTGATATCCAGAGCACTTTCTTGAGGTCTGAAGTACTGGATTGTCATTGGTCAAATCCATAAGGTTAATAGTTCACTTTCCCAGTGTGTCTTATGAAAATGACCAAGTGGTATATTTTTGATTTGTGAGACACAGAGAAAGTTGAGAGGAAACATAGTTCCAAGGAAGGTTTCTTGCCTAGAAAAATGAAAGGAAAGCAAGTGAGACCCTGCCATTCCATCTAAGATTGTTATCTCCATGTGGACTGGTAGCCGTCTATATCCATGAGGTGACAAGTTCAAGGACCAAGCCATCATAACAAATGACAGAGAGAATATAGATGCATGATGACATCATGCTGTTACATCAACCAGCCCCAGAAGCACCCAATTTCTAGACTTCTTGGTAAGATAATAAATTAATGTTACCATTTACATAAAAAAGCTGACATTTTCTGTTATTTATACTGACAGTATTCTAAATAATATGCAGTATAAGTAATCAATGCTTACATACTATCTATGTGTGTCTTATAGTCCCTTTTTAATTCTACCTTCTTGGAGATCTTTCATTCTTGTTCAGTCTCCTAACACCTGATTCAGTATCTTGCACATAGGAAACATTAACACATAGCTTATAAATGAATGAGGAAGTGAAATAAAGTGAGGAAAAGGGGTTCTAAGAAGCCTCTACCACAGGCTGATAAGATAGAGGGTTGGTGGTGTGGAAGGGTGTGGAGATAGTCAGGACTGGATTATGCCTTCTATTCTGTGTAGACGCTGTTCCTCATGGGGACACTGATGTAGCAGTCTGGTGCTGCTATTGCCTCTTTCCTCATGCCAAATTCTTGTCTTATCATCTTGGCTTTTGAGCTTATTCAGGGTAAGCAGATTCTAGGGGAGGGAAGCTTATATTCTCTAAGCAAATGAAAATTTCCAGAGACAGAAAGACCATGTCATTTATTATAACAGGAGAACCACTTTTCAGAAGGAAATCTAGACTAAGGCCAGAAAGTGGCTTGTAAGGACAGATTAATGCAGGGCTGTAGAAATTGTCCCAATGTCTCAGCCCCATTGGTGCATCCCCTGATTTACAGGGCCATCCCACTCCCAACTGATGGAGACTTCTGCCCTTTCTCTGCTCTCTTCTTGGTTCCTATGAGGCTGGCAGTGGCAGTGTGAAGTATTAGGGACCTAGACAGACTCTTGTCTCACTCTCTGCTGGCAATAATTCTAATGCTCTGAAATGGACTCTCAGTCTTCTAGCACTCAATGCTGTGAAGTTCTATGTCTTCTCCAGACCTGAGCAGGATGACTTTTACTTCCCCATGATCTACATTGCAGTTTTTTCTTCAGGCCATGGTGCAGTTGGCTGAGCAGCCAGGGATTTCTCCTGGAGAGGAAAAGCCATGTGAGAGGACCTTGACTTTCTATGGAGTGTGAGACAGAACACTTCTATTGTCACATGGGTCTTCACAGCTGGCAGTGCACAGGGAGCTCTTGTGTCATTGTTCCCAGCTGGTGGCTGTCTCCTCTGTGAAGGCTAGACAGAGGTTTTCAGGATGACTCACTGGCAGACCCTGACTGATTCCATCTCCACATCAAGGAATCTTGGCCCTTTCACTCTTTCATGGTCCTCTGCTTGGACTTTTCTCTCCAGAACCCTGTCTGGTGGCTTAGCATAATGCCCTGTGGCCTGCTGGGAAAACCAGGGTGGGTGGTGATGGGAAGAGAACTCCATCCTGTGGCTTGTGTGTGGAGAGGACACAGCACTCTACAGCTCCAAGTGTTGTGAGACCTGTGATGTTGCATTTCAGATTTGAGGAGTGGGAAATGAGTAAGAGAAATTTAAAAAGTGTACCAAGAAGGAATACAAGGAAATGGAGCAAGGCACAGTGGCAAATATCTGTAATCCCAGCACTGTGGAAGGTAAAGCAGGAGGATGGTAAGTTTGAGGCCAGTCTGGGTTACAAAGCCAAACCAACCAAACAATAAACCCAAAACCCCTGAACAAAACAGGTCAGCAAGGAGTGCGCAGGGAATAAAAAATGCAACAGAAACAAACGTAGAAGGAACAACCATAAGCCACTCTGAGACCCTGAAATTTTCCCTTATAATCCGGGGAAACTGACCCACATCTCCCCGATTGCTGCTTGTGATACAGGGAATGGAACCCGGGTCCTTTTTAGTAAGTACTGTTCCATTGGTTGATAAGACTCAGTGACCAAGGCTGCATACAGTGCTAGAGGGACACGAGTCCATCATGTCAGGGACGCATGGTAACCAGCAGCAGACATAATGCTGGAGCAGAAGCTGAAGACTCACATCGTGAACCTCAAACACCAAGAAAGGACTGCACTAGAAGTGATGTGAGTCTTTTAAACTCTCAAAGCGTGCCTTATTGATATACTTCCTTCAACAAGGTCACATCTAAGCCTCCCTAAACAGTACCATCACCTGATGACCAGTTTTTCAAATGCCCTAGAGCATGGGGGACATCTCATTTAAGCCTCACACATTAGGCCAGATTTCTGCCACCAAAGCTACATCCCAGACCAAGATACATTTTAAAAGATATTATCTATTTATTATTATAATTGTGAGTGTGATGCAAATGTCACAGTACACATGTAGAGGTCAGAGGGCAACTTTGTGGAACTGGGTCTTATTTTATTTTATTTTTTAGTTTTTCAAGACATTGTTTTTCTGTGTATCCCTGGCTGTCCTAGAACTCACTCTGTAGACCAGGCTGTGCTCAAAAACAGAGATTTGTCTTCCTCTGCCTCTGAAGTGCTGGTATTAAAGGTGTGTACCACCATGCCTGGCTAGAATTGGTCCTTTCCTTCTACCCTTACATGGATTCTAGGGTTGAACTCAGGTGTTAAGCTCACAGGGAAGCATTTGACCCACTAAACTACCTCCCTAAGCCCCAGATAGATTTTTGTGTTAGTTTTGGACATAGTAATAATATAGTGGGGTCGTTCTTGTCATTTTCAATGACAGTTTGTTCAATGCCTCTCACCGTCATTCTTGTAGAAGTTAGAGCCTTAGCCATGAGAAGAAGCCTGGAGGTCTGGTGTTGAGCTTTTCAGAGAAAGGGACTCCTCAGGCTAGAAACATATAGTAGGTGACCCAGGGAAGCTAGGATTGAATTTTTCCTGTACCAGGGCTCCGACAGTTCCAAGCAAGGCTTACTGTGCCCTCGGGCCTGTTTTCAAATACATTCATGCTTCTCTACCTACTGAAATTTGTAATTTCTGTAGCACTTTCTTACCAAGCTTTATGAATTTAAATCACTCTCTAAAATTGCTAAATAGCATTCTATCATGAATGTAAACTATTATAGAAACATTATTAACTAATGCAGAGTCACATCTTGAGCCCTTTTCCCCTTGGAAAAGTACATTAACACTGTAGCACATTACAATTTAAGAGCTAATATTTATAGAAAACTTATTATGTGTCAGGAATTTCATAGTGTGTATATAAATGTGTATTTAGTTCTTATATCAGTATTTTAATGATTGAATGATTAATAACTTAGCTGATATTCAATGAAATTTATATCATATTCAGACACTATGCAGCTGTGTGGTTACAATCTCAACTCTCAATTTATATGTTGAATTTCTTGCCCTTACTACTGACCTTATTTGAAAATAGTGTTGTTATTATGTGGAGTGATTTATAATTCAATATGACTGGCGTCCTTATCACAGAGGGGAGTTAAACCAGAGAAGGACATACATGACTAGAAGATGGTGTGAAGCCAGGAGAAGCTAGGTATCTCCAAGGCAAGGAAAGAAAGAACCTGGGGAAGATGTTTCCCTCAAAGCCGCAGGAGACTTTGATCTTGAAATTCTAGCCCGCAGAACTGAGAGAGGACGCCTTCCTGTCATTTAGTCTTTTCAGCCTCTGGTATTTTGCAATGGCAGCCTTAACAAATACACTGTTATGTATTTTCACTCTCACAGTCAAACCTACATGTTGATACTTGGAAAAAGAAAAAAGTTAAAACACCCTTAGAGTGAAGCCATTAACCTAACCTCAAATGTGGAGTATTCAACAAGGAAAGTGATACAGCTGTTCTAGCAACAGTGCTGTGACAGGTGGCCCAAGAGATGTGGCCAACCACACCCCATATGCAGATTTAATTTGCATTGTGTTATAGTGAGGAAAGAAAGAAAAGGCTCAAGAATACCAACTGCCACCACCCACTTCTGATTCCCAACTGTGAACAAGAACTGTGGACTCTTAACTACTGGAGAACTTGACTACAAATTAGATATGAGATGGTGTTAAGGAATCATTAGTTTTCCTGGATGTGACAGTAGCATAATGGTCACATTAATACGAATAATCTAATTTGACAGCACGGTCCAACGGCGCAGTGCCTGCCTCTCTGTGCCAGGTACAGCATCATGATGGGAACATGTAGTCTAGCACAGCTATTTACTTTATGGCAGCTGGGGATCAGAGGGGGTGGTGGCGGTTAGCATTCTTGTGCCTTTTCAAGGACACACACTGAGTGGCCTCTTAGAGGTTCTACTTCCTTCAGCTACATTGCAGACTGGGACCAGGCCTTCAAGCTGCAGACCCTGGGATACACAGGGCCCACACAGTAGCAAATGTGTTCATTCATTTGTGTTAGTCATACAGTGCCACGATACAAATTAGCACGTGTACAACTTGAATATATACCATGTTTGCTAATTAAATACTTAAAAATAAAAATTAGTATACTACTGAAACAGTTTGGCAATGCCATGATAAAGAGAAAAACTCTGTGGCATTCTGTTATCACTATTTTATAGAGATAAACTGGAACTTTGAAGGTGTTGTAAGTGTCCTCCGTGTGGCTTCAGAGTGTAACTCCACATGAGCATGTTAATAAACTAATTTTCAATGGCAAAATGCTGATGCTCCTTATCCCTTCTAAAGCCATTCTCTGAGACACACAGCAATTCTCCCTTCCACACATCTTCAAAATGGAAGCAGAGGTGCAGAGAGACATGGGCACCCTCTGCAAGGCTGGACTAAGATTAGAATTCAGGCTACTTGTCTTGTGGTTAAAGACCAAACACACCCATCAGGAACAACAGCCAATGTGCATCATATTTACGAAGGAATTAGGGATCCGCTTCTGCATAGGGGTCCCTTGGATAATTTACCTCAATGGGCCCCAGATATTCACTGCATAAAGTAGATGACATGGCCCCATGTGCTGAATGTCCTGAGGTCCAGGTGAAGCAATGTTTGGATAAAGAAGTTGGTTAACTGTAAAAAGTGCTATGGCGATGCTGCATGCATGCCCATCTATTTGAGTAGCATCATGTATCACTGGTATGGACAGAAAAATGGAACTAAGTAGATTTCAAAAGAATCTGTTTTGCAGGTGCTGTTGAGATGGCTCAGCTGTAAAAGTGATTGCTGCTCTTGCAGAGGACCTAGAGACAACCCAAGTTCAGTTCCCAGCACCCACACCAGGCAACTCCCAACCACCTCTACCTCCCACTCCAGGCTATTCAAGACCCTCTCTGGCTACTGTGGGTACCCAGGCACATCTCTCTCTCTCTCTCTCTCTCTCTCTCTCTCTCTCTCTCTCTCTCTCTCTCTCTCTCTCTCTCTCACTCTCTCTCTCTCTCTCTCTCACACACACACAATAAAATTAAATCTTTTTTTTTCTTTTTCTTCTAGATTGTCAGATGTACTCTTACAAGACTCTAAGATCTTGAGATGAAGTGTGGGCACAGGGGATCCACTCAGACTGTTCCTGGGAGACACTTGGCTTTTCTGAACTTATTCTTGACATTTGGATTGTAGATGGAACACTTTCAGCCTACACTTCTCAGAAGCAGCCTGCATTGTCCATTAGGGCTGTCCATCCAGTCCAACTTAACAGTGATAAATCTCACAGCCTCTAAGGGTCCTCACAAAGGTGGGTGTGGTGTGCTGATAGCAGGCATGATTAAGTGCTTTCCTGTGTCAAATATAGCTGTAATATGCTACAAACAGGCATCTGAGCTTTATACAAACTGATCTGGCCACTATCAGCTACTTTGACATTTTATACTAATACTTAAAATAAATCTAGAAACAGGAAAGAAAGTACAGAATTATTGTTTTAAGGAGCTTGTGAGAGCTTATCTTCAAAGTGACAGAGGTTCCATTGTATTTAGAGAAACTGCTCACTTCACTGGCATAAAGGTTAGTGGCCTGGCCTGCATGGCTGCACTGAGCCAGTTTCCCACGTGAGCACGGAGGTTCACAAGCAGCAGAGCACTTACTGCCCCCCCCTCCGGCCCTGTCCTCTTGCTTGTATGAGGACTGTCCCTTGCACCCAAAGGCACCAAACACACTTTCAGAAGCAATTTAGACATTCTCCTGAAAACAAATAAAGCCATCGTGATCTTTTTGTTGAAGGCAAGCCATAAGAACTGGAAAGCATTTTCCCTGTTAAGCATGTTGATCTTTACCTGGTATGTGATATCTTTGCATGTCTGTATTTCATACAGCTAATACATACATACATACATACATACATACATACAGCTCAAAACAAAATACTCTGAATTTTCCTTTTGGCATAAGAATCCAAGGGAAAAGTGTCCCTTGAGATGGAAAGCTGAGTGTTAGTTTTTTTAGTTTTTTGTTTATTTATAGTTTTGGAGTAAAGTCTCTCATGTAACCCAGGCTGACTTTGAACTACTTGGCCCAAGGAAGATTACTCCAGTCATGTAGCTGGGGCTGCTGGTGTGTGCCATCCTGCCAAGCATTGAAGACTTTTTTCATTTTGTTATCTGCTTGTTATTGCTTATACAGCTTAGGTGGCCTCAAACTCTCAGTTCTCCTGCTTCAACCTCCCTGTATCCCCATGCCTGGCCCTAAAAGGTGTTGAAGAGATCGTAGCTAGCCCCTCCAGTAGTTCTCACCTCTGCCAATACACCAGAGTCACTTGGGGGGAACTTTTAGAAAGTACTGCTCCTGGAACCCACTACTAAAGTCCAATGCAGTTGTCTGGGTTTTCTGCGTGTGAAGATTGGGACACTGGTGGTATCTGATACTCAACTGACATGATTCTGTCAGGCAGCAGAGGAGAAACCACTGCTTGTCTCTCTGGTTCACCAGACTAGTGGTGCTTGAGATCTGGAAAGCAGAGCTGTGGGACTCCCTGGAGGGGTGGGGAGAAGGCAACCTGGGCTTTCAAGTTCTTCTTCATATCATTCATTAGGATTTATTGGTACCTTTTACTGAAATAAATTTAAGAATGGACTTAATGCTCAAGGTGTCTATATTTGCAATCATGGTTTGGATTGTTTTCTAATTTTATCTCATAATTTAAAGAAGTTTTCTTCTACAATATAATAATGTGTTTTTAAATTTTTGATCTCTGGAAACCTCTTTATTTCCTGCTTGCTCCTTTCTTACTCAGCAATTTTGTGCAAATTTAAGCCCATAAAAGCCTAGAGGCTGGAGAGATGGCTCAGCAGTTGAGAGCACTGGCTGCTTTTCCAATCAGGGCCAGGTTCAGTTCCCAACACCCCATTGAATCTCACACTCATCTGTAACTCCAGTGCTAGGAAATCTGATGGCCCCTTCTGGCCTCCATGGGCACCAAATGCACACAAAGTGCACAGACACACATGCATGCAAAACACCCACACACATAAAATAAAATAGTAAAAGAGGAAATGCTGGAAACTCATGCTTATGTTCATTCTGTAGAGATGAAACGGGGGTTAAAAATAATGCAGCAAAGACAGACCAGAGTAGAACTGATGTAACTTGGTCCAGTGTTTAGAGAACTCTTTCTGATGCCATTTGTAAGAATGAGAAGTTAGTTACTTTTTCAACTCTAATGGTCTCATTTTTCAGGGAAAATTTTTAAAAAACATTTTCTGTCCAGGATCTAACTCAGGCAATACAAGATTGTAGAAAGCATATGCCCAGGATTTTCTGAGATTGTCCTATTGTAACTATTCTATTTTAATAGTCAAACAAAAAAGTAACTAGAACTCAGAAATGTCAATTTTTTTTTTTCAAGACAAGATTTCTCTGTGTAGCTCTGGCTGTCCTGGAACTTGATCTGTACACCAGGCTGGCCTCGAACTCACAGAAATCTGCCTGCCTTTCCCTCTCTGAGTGCTGGGGTCAAAGGCATGTGCCACCACCCCCGGCAGAAATGTCAATATTTTGGTGTCTGAACAATATTTCTCAGACTGTAAAGATGGTATAAAATCATTGTTAGCTGTGGTTCACCATTGGAGATAATTACGAGGTCACTTCCATGGTACATGTAGAAGCTCTTTAGGGCTCTAAGCTGAAGGAAAGGGTCATTGGTCTTTTTGTTTTGTCCCCTCACATGTGAGGAGGAACAGCTCCAGAAAGCTGGGTGACAGCACTCCTCACTCGCCTACCCAAGGTTACTAGTCTCATCAGGTCTGGAGTTACCCAACCTTGCTAAGTCACAGGAAAAGCCTAACCAGAATGTCTTTTAAAAATTAAACAAAATGAATAAGCAAGCAATCAATCAATCAAACAAACAACAACAACAACAAAAAAAAAAACCCAGGCCCTGGATTAAGAGGCTGGGTCTTTTGAACTTTGGGTTTTATTTGCTTAATGGAGCAGGATGGGTAGAAAAAGCAGCATGGCAAAACGCTGTTGGGAACTGCCAATCACAAAGCTCACTCCTGGAAGTAATGGCTTGGGTCACACATTCTGTGCAGCAGGGGCTCAGTTGATTAGTGCACACAGTGTGACACTGATTTTGTGTCTTTCACACCTTCCTACTCATAAACATCCTTGCCATTTTGTTTTGCTGTTTTACTCAAGAACAAATACTGTTACTTGAGGAGGCTGGAAAGGACATCTACAAAAGAGCTCATGCTCGCCTGTGTATGGCAAAGCCTTTCCCACGAGGAGGGCCCTTCTTCTGCTCCCTTCCCTCTCACACTTTTATAAAGATGACTTACTGAACTGCCAAGTGTGTTACAGTCCCAACCCTGTGTTGCACAGATCCAGCTGCTCACAACACAAGAGGCAATTCAAACAACTGTGACTTGTAGATGTTATGGATTAATAATGAGTCTTCAAGCTCCACTGTTAGCAGTGTGTGACCCTAAGTGAATTTCCAACCAATCTAACCCATATTCTTCATCTAGAAATAGATACAATAGTAGCACCTAGTTATCTCAGATGTGTTGAGTGCTGAGGGACTCCTGTGAAGTCCTTGCTCAGATCTTAGTAAGCATTTAGTAAACATTAACTTATTTTGAAAAGATGGCTGGGACTTTTTCTCGCAGTCTTAATCTTTTGTGTTAACAGTGGCATTTCCTTTAGAGAGAAATTAAACTGAACATTTCCTATAACTAAATATGACACAAGGAGGAGACAACTCCATCCAAGTCCAACATTATGTCCTGATGTCACATTGGTTCTGTGCTTCCCCACTGCCCCACCCCCAGCACACATCATGTGTCTTGGAGGGTTGTTGGGCCACAGGGCTGGGTGAGTATAGAGCAGTGCTTACATTTCCAGGTGTATGTTTTCTCCTAACACTGAACTTTCTAGTTGCATTGGGTGTGATATCTCTGCTCACACACAGCTAGGTGCTAATTTAGCTTTTATTATCTCACAGTGGATACCAAAAATATTTATCATATAAAAAGAAAAAAGTGAGAAAAATCCAGAACTTTTCCATAAAGATATTTTTCTATTTCCCATCTTAGCTGGTATCCTGCACAGAAATTGGTTGTAGGTTTTGGTTAAAGTTAGAGTGACACATGTGTGTTTTAAGGCTAGAGATCAGTGTGTTGGGAAGTGCTGGATGGCTGTTTCTAAAGAGCAGACCTGTGAGTTGATGGAATTTACCTAAAGAAGTACTCAAGGTCCTTGCTTGAAAAGAGAAGCCCTGACCTTCAGAATTTTAAGGTCTAATAACTTGGTAAAAGGTTGAAATCTCTTGTAATTAAACAGGGTTGAATGAATAGTAAGCTCAGAGCTGAATGACACAAAAGATTCATAAATTGAGATAAATTTGGCTGGAGGGGTGGTAGACTGCTTGCTAAGTATTGTGAAAATCCTGGGTCCTATTCTTAGCAACAGAATGGGTGGGGAAGACAAATTTACTGAGAGAAAATTTGGTGATAAAGATATTTAGGATCTGATGAGGGGGCTCAAAGCCAAAGTGCTTATCAGCAAGACTGATGGTTTGAGTTCAAATTACAGGAGCACATGGTGGAAGGAAAGAAGCACCTCTAAGTAAGCTGTCCTCTGAGCTCTGTGCATGTGTGTGTATGTGTGCCTGTATGTGTATGAGTGTGTGCATGTGTGTATATGCATATACATGCACATGCATGTATATGTGTATATATAGCATCCATATGCACATATATAAATGTCATTAAAATTAAAATAACTAAAAATGTATTGAGGATTTATGCTCTATGTATAGCAGAATGTTCCACTTGAAGTTTTCTTCTCCTTAATCTACTTACAACAGGAAATGCTAGATGACAGTCAGGCCTGTCCCACTGGGTCACTTCCCAGCTCTGGCTTTAGAACACAGGGTCAGACTAGGGTAGGCTTTTATTGAATTACAACATTTTGCTGCCAGCCTCTTGGCTTATAAATCATCCCGGCTTCACTGTCACATGTAATTAGTGTTTCTTCAAGGTGACTATGGCTCATATGACCACAGTGAGCAAAGCAGGCTCATCCCAGCCCACATTTCACCAAGTACCTTTTAGGTGGTCAGTCTCAGGCGGCTCATGAAGAGAGACTGAAGGCAGAGTCATGCCACAATTCACAGATGGACTTTGATTAGCTGACCTCTGACAGTGTCGCCACCTGATGAGCCAGGACAATGCCTAATAAAGTTTACTCCTGCAACCTTCCACTGAGCAGAATATACCCAGATAAGCTGGGGAACATTCTTAACCTGCTTCCCCAGCACCTGCAAGGAAGTCACTGTAAGATTAGAAAAGGTAATTACATCTGATAGAGTGATTGACAGCACATTGTTTAAAGAGAGGGCTTAATCTGCCCTATTGTGAGAAGGTTAATGGAAGCCCAGGCCACTGGTCTCTCACCTCAGGCAGAATGAAATCTGTTTGATTTGAGTGTTTAGAGAGCAGTCAAGGCTGCCCACAGTCCCAGCACCCACTGGGTACCCTTGTGCTGTCAAGCACCCTCATCTACCTGAGTGCTCAGTTCTCTCTTGCCCTCTCCCTGCTTCTCCCTTCCTAGCATATGCCTCGCTCAGTATTGACTTCACTTTATTAAAATTCTTCTTCACTCTCGAGACTCAAAGACCCTTAAGAGACAGGGACTCATGTACTGTGTATTCCCAGAGTCGAGCACAGATTCTGCCTTGAGACTCACTTCCAGTGTTTGCTGATTTGACTTGAGTTCAGAGAAACTCTTGGTATGATAGGGGAATCTATGAGGTCTCAGGGTGAGCTAATCATAAAAACCACGAAAGGTTGGAGGAAGAGGGAGTTAACATGGAAGGAGAGAAAAGCTCTAGAGGGAAAGAAATGACTACTGAAACAGAAGCGATCACCCAGTCCAGACTCTGCTTCACAGTCTTGATGAAGTCACAGGGAAGGACCATGACTCTATATTTCTCTACTGTGTCATGAGGAAAGTGCCATGTGACATGTGGTCAGAAACAGTAAATGTATTTCTGTTTTTTTCCAGGAATGAGTATGACACTTTAATGAATCAAGAGCTTGGTATAGATCAAGATTTGCAACCTAAGGACTTTAAAAAATGCACAACATAGATGTACACATAAAAAAAAGACATCTTGTATTGTGAAATTCTTGATACATTTCAGAAAAGGCTGCAGTCTTGTTATCCAAAATTAGGTTTTGATAGAAAATGTTCATTGTGACTTTCTCCTCAGCAACTTCTCCACTTCCTTTGCTAATGTTCACTTTTTACCTCAGAGCTTGGACTTAATGCGTCCCATGCTGGGCAGAAGCTCTTAGTCACAAAGACACTGGGGACAGCCCAGTGAGGGCAGAACACAGGTGATGCAAGTGTGCGGAGCACCATGTGGAGCAAGTGTGCGGAGCCGAGGGAGAAGTGTACCTGTCCCAGCAGGTCCTGGGAGGCCTATGGCATGCGTGCAAGCAATCCATCTCTCCATAATGTTCAACACAAACACAGATGACTTTCTCTCACCTGTGATCAGTCTCTTTGTTTCTTAGCAAATCCCAAAGAGATGCACAGGACAGCTGAGCGACCAGATGCAGGACAGCAGAGGGAACGGGATGCCAGGGTAATTTCTCCTTTTCAAGGGACCACATTAAGGGACGCAAGGCATCCTCTCACACCCAGTGTTCCTGTCAGGCAGGCATTCTCACTGTGGGTCATGAGGAGAGTCATCTACATCAAGATCCTCCACCCCAGAGAGGAGGAAAAGGCAAAGAACATAGCACATTCAGGCAGCCCCGAGAAACATCTTCTCTGCCGACACTGTCAACAGGGACTGTCCAAGAGCTTGGTGACAGCTGGGCACAATCACCTGCTTCAGGTAGTAAGTGCCACATCATGGGGAGTAGATTTCCAGGCGACTGCTACCCAGTGCCTCCTTGGCTATTTGCAGTAAGCCTCTTACCATTCTTTTACAGACAGTGCAAGTACAAAGATGTCACACGACTCGGAAATCACGAAGCACAGCTATAGCTGCATGCTTACAGGGTTTGGTATTTTAGGCCAAGAATTTAAAATCCATTCAGTGGTGCTTGCTGAGCTGCACAGATAATAAATCCTGGAACGATGCAGAGATTAGCAGGTCTCCTGCTCAAAGATGACATGCAGAGTCACAAAGCATTAAAAAAAAAAAATCCATGCAGTGATTACTATTCACTTCTGGCTTAGCTAAGCAGAACTAACCTCTTACAAGTAATTGAAAATAGCATTAAAGTTCCTTTTAAATGGAAGTTTCACACCATCACAGATCTGTGCAAAACCCTCTGAGTGTCTTCTGTTCATTGTATGTCTTTGTAGCTCCAAAGTGGCTTTGCAGGAAGGCAGCAGGCTCCAGGAGGCAGCGTCACAGTCTGTTTTTCCCGTGTCAGTTTTCTGTAAACAGGCTCAGTAGTCTTTATATTTTATCAAAATCAGAGCAGGGACAGAGATTTAAATGTCTCCAAACCTGGTCAAGGCATCTGTGGTGTGCGGTGGCAGCCCAGACATGGTGTGTGCGCAGAGCAATCCACAGGAGGATGGCTGAACTCTGAAGGCTGAAAACTCTCTCCAGGGAGGGGCCTGGAACTCTCACTTGTATCTGCCACAATGGGGCATTGTTAGGCCTGGGCTCCATCAAACAATGGCCTCGATAGGACATAATACCCATTGAGAAGGACAGCTTTGCACCCTGGCTCTCCAGGCAGTCCAGCTGCCTCTCCACTTGTTCCGTCTGTGCATGAACACGGATGTGTTTGATTATTGGACCTGCCTGTCACTCCCCATGACTTCACATCTTCGCACTTCTGATGACTCTGGGTGGCTCTGCTTGATGAAGTGCTGCGTTTGTGATCACAGTCTTAGTCTTTTTTACATTCCTTGTTAGTAGGTCACAGTGTTTAAAATGAAGAGAGCTTCAGTGACTTCTATCTACACAAATGAGCACAGCCTTGTTAATAAGCAACACATTCATCATCTAAAGCTTCAGTGGTTTGGCCATGCAAAGCATAGCAAAACTTTTCCTGGTTGTATTAAAATGGGGAGTACACTGTGGCCTCGAGGCAGGTCAGCTTCAGTATGCTTCCCAGTTTCTCCAAGCTTATGATGAGACTCCAGGCCAAACCACTGACTGTATTAGTTGAGTCTTACTCTTCTTTTTTTGTTGTTGTTGTTGTTGTTTGTTTTTTGTTTTTTCGAGACAGGGTTTCTCTGTGTAGTTTTGGAGCCTGTCCTGGATCTCACTCTGTAGACCAGGCTGGCCTCGAACTCACAGAGATCCGCATGGCTCTGCTTCCTGAGTGCTGGGATTAAAGGCATGTGTCACCACTGCCCCAGCAATATGAATGTTTAATTGTTCTACATGCTTGCCCTCACTTGCTTTTTTTTTTAAACTTCCGGAGCTGAGGACCGAACCTAGGGCCTTGAGCTTGCTAGGCAAGTGGTCTACCACTGAGCTGAGTCCCCAACCCCCTCTTCTTATATCATAGGGGAAATGTACTTATCTTACTGGGAAACACATTGAAGCCTTCTCCAAAGAATTTTATCTACCAGGGAGAAAAGGCTTATTAAAAGCCTCATAGTATAAGCCTGAGTCCAGTATCAATATCAAGTATTTTAATTTTTACAATATCATTTATTTTGCAGTTATTTTCTAGGGTGATATGCAAACTGTACTGTCAAATAAATAATGTAAAAAAGTATAGAATATATATTTATTCCTTACAGGAACAATGAGAATATATGTGTGCATGTGGATAATGGCCACAAATTATAGCTAAAGACAAAGACTCATATTTAATAATAACAATAATGAGATTTACAGCTGCTTAAAATTCCTACGAGTTTTCTTATAATGTCAGCTTATTTTATGACTTTGGATGGTAGCTGATGGAATGCATTTCACCTCACTGTTGCAATCCTTATTGCTTATGGCATATTCTTAGTGATGGCCAAACTGTGAGTCACACTCCGACCTTTAGGACACCACCAAGGACCCCTGGAATAGACAGTGAGGCCCTAAGATTGGATCACCTTTTCTTCTTCCTGTGAAGTTAGAAGGAGTGAGAAGAAAGCAGAAGTCATTCTGTTCCTGAAAATGCCTTCCATGCATGATCTCCAGCAGCCTAAGCATTGGATATTCATCACTTATGAAAGGGTCAATTAAGGTATAATTGCTAATTGAAATGCCTATATCATTAAGTAGACTTTTGCTCAGCTATGGGCTCTACAGACTCATTCATCCTGTTACAGTGGCTGTTGGGCCTAAAATGTGCTTTGTAGGAGCTGCTGTGTCAGGGAGAGTCCCCATCACTGGTCAGGTGAGGGGCACGACAACCTGACTGGTGGTCAGGGGCTTGCTCTTTTAGTACATGTATGTTCTCACCCAGCTGTCACAATTTAGGTCTCTCTATTTTATGGTGAAAAGAGGCACAGGGAAGTCAAGTTTATGCTTGACTACCCAGCCTGTAAATAGCAGAGCCAAGATGGGAATTTCTCTTCCAGAATACCATAGGCGCTGAAAAATATTTGCAAAATACATTTTATATATTTTTGGTTCCTAAGTAAGTCAGACAGGTGGAATTAAGAATCATACAAATATGTCTTATGTAAAAGAAATTTAAGATTTCTTTAGTTTCTTTAGCTCTGACTATGTAAAATGGCATTTTCCAGGAGATGTCCAAGTTCTGGAGTTAAACTTTCCTCATGAATTGAACTCACCTCTCTCTGTTCTCCCAGGGACTTCCTAAAACCCAAGGTGACCCTGCCTTTCTTCCCTGTTAAAAAATGGATTCTTCCATTTGTTGCCTTTTGTACAAAACCTTAGGAACTTGGGGCTGAAGTGGGCAGAGTACTTGCTCTGCAAATATGAGAACCTGAGTCTGAAATCACAGCACCCACATAAAGCCTGGGTGTGTGTTGTACATATGTAGCCTCAGTACTGGTGGAGCAGAAACAGGGGACTTGTGGAAATGCCAAACTTCATGTTCTGTGAGCCCCCTGTCTACAAAGGTTCGTCAGGAGCTTCTCAGATGCAAGGTATACAGATGTTCTGTGATCTCCTTGTCTACAAAGGATGGTCAGGAGCTTCTCAGATGCAGGGCATACAGATCCTTTCACATCACTCCCCATCAAACTTGCAAAGAATAACTAAGGTCTGTGAACTTTTTACCTAGAGGGTGAAAAGATCCTGGCTTCACTCGATTGTTGAAAGGTATGTTTGCTTCTCTGTTGCTGTGATAAAACACTGACCAAATAAACTTTGGTGGAGGGTTATTTGACTCATACTTCCACATCACAGTCCATCATTAATGGAAGCCAAAAGCCAAAGCAGAAACTCAAGGCAGGAACATGGAGACAAGAACTGTAGCAACAATCATGGAGGAGCAGTGCTTACTGGCTCCACTGGGCTTGTTTAGCAACCTTCTTTATACAACCCAGGACCACTTCCCAGGGATGGTACTTCCCACAGTGGTCTGGGCCCTTTCATATCAGTCTGTCAATCATCAACCAAAAAAACGGCCCACAGACATGTTCACAGGCCAGTCTGATCAAGGCAATTCTTCAGCTGGGGTTCCTTCTTCCTATGTGTGTCAAGTTAAGACACAACTAACTAGGACCCAGGCTCAAATCTTATAGGTAGGGAAATGGAGTTGTGCAGACACAAGATCAGACATAGAACACTCAAGTAGTGTGGGCTTGTTGCAAGGAGGAAGGTTGAGATTGTTCTCCTTAGGTAGAAACAAGTACTCATCACATCAAATAGTAAGTAATCTTATCCAGCAGGGTATGGATGGCTCGTATTTACTTATCACTGATGTCTAAATGTTACAAATGCACTTGTGAAGCTAAAGTGAAACATTAAATGTTTGACTAATATGAGTAGATTTTCCCCATGCTGTTGCAAGACTACAAAGACTGCTGGTTAACCATAAGGGCAACTGCTCTGCTCAAACCACAAGCATGAAGGGGCTACTGGAGAATTCTGGAGGGTTCTTCTGAAGATGACTTCTGTGCCTAGAAAGAGTCAAAGCTTAGAATGTAAACTCTCCAAGGTCCTGCCATGGAAGAACCACGCTGTTTCTTGGTCTAAGTTGCCTACACTTGGATTTTCTACTTACTGCATCCCCTTAAGACTACAATGCTGCCCAGTGGTGGTGGCCCACACCTTTAATCCCAGCACTAGGAAGCAGAGGCAGAGGAATCTCTATAAGTTTGAGGCCAGCCTGGTATACAGAACAAGTTCCAGGACAGCCAAAGCTATACAGAGAAACCTTGTCTCAAAAAATAAACAAATATAAAACCAGAAAAAACCAACCAATCAAACAAACAAAAAGAATACAATGTTGTCACATTGTGTCACAAAAAGTAGGCCCCAACTTATGTTTTAGACACTTGTGGTGTGGTTCTAGTTGTTTTTGAGAAGGGCAAGAAAGCACAGCTATGATTTGGGAAGGAGGCACACACGTGTATAGAAAGGGCCAGATAATTACTCTTTTAGACTTTTTGGGTTATGTGTTTCTCTCTCTCTCTCTGATTTCTTTTCTTTCCTTTCTTTTTTTTTTTTTTTTTTTTTTTTGAGACAGGGTATCTCTGTGTAGCCCTGGCTATTCTGGAACTTACTATGTAGTCCAGGCTGGTCTCAAACTCACAGAGATCTGTCTGTCTCTGCTTCCCTGTGCTGGGACTAAAGGTGTGTGCCACCAGGTCTGGCCATGTCTTCTTATGTCTGTTCCACTCTGCCCTTGTGGTTGAAAGTGGCAGTACAGAATAGAGAAATCAGAATGGCTGTCCATACTAAGACTTTATGGGAGCTGAATTCTCTCTCTCTCTCTCTCTCTCTCTCTCTCTCTCTCTCTCTCTCTCTCTCTCTCTGTGTGTGTGTGTATGTGTGTATGTGTTTTCACATTTGTCTGTGTATGAGGAGGCCAGAGGTTGGTATTTAATGTTGTTCTTCATTGTTGGTGTTCACTTGCTCTTCATCTTATTATTTGAGACAAAAATCTCTCATTGTACCCGAAGCTCACTGACTTGGCTTCAGTGGCTAGCTAGAGAACCCCAAGAATCCTCCCAGGTGTTAGGATTGCAGTGGATCACTAATATGTCCACCTTTTTATATGGGTGCTGGAGATCAGAACTCAGGTCCTTATGTTTGTGTAGAATGTACTTTACTAGATCTGCCACCCCTCCAGCTCCAGTATGCTGAAATTTTGAGGTCACATAATTTTGTGTTTTCACAGAATTCTTTAGATTGTTTGTTGTGTGATGCTTTGTTTGTGTTCTGACAAATAAAGTGTGCCTGGAAATCAGAGGGTGGAGCTAGCCACTAGTTAACCACAGAGGCAAGGCAGTGGTGGCTCATGCTTGTAGCCAGAGTTTTTCTCTCCAGATCCTACCAAGTCCTGGCAGTCTCGTAGCCCACTTATAAAATAAACATATTTTAACATGTTTTAACATATTTAAACATTATTTAAACTGCTCGGCCATTAGCTCAGGCCTACCATTGTCCAACTCTTATGCTTATACTCAGCCCATTTCTGTTAATTTATATGTTGCCACATGCTGTGGGATGTTCTGTATGTTAAATGTGTTGCTCTGATTGGTTAATAAATAAAACACTGATTGGCCAGTAGCCAGACAGGAAGTATAGGTGGGACAAGGAGAGAAGAGAATTTTGGGAAGTGGAAGGGTGAGGCAGAGAGACGCTGCCAGCCACCGCCATGAGAAGATGTTAAGATACTGGTAAGCCACGAGCCACGTGGCAACTTACAGTTTAATAAAAATGGGTTAATTTAAGATATAAAAATTAGCTAGAAGCCTGCCATGGCCATACAATTTATAAGTAATATAAGTCTCTGTGTGTTTACTTGGTTGGG
The DNA here is from genome assembly GCF_004664715.2 of Peromyscus leucopus. Classification (NCBI taxonomy): domain Eukaryota; kingdom Metazoa; phylum Chordata; class Mammalia; order Rodentia; family Cricetidae; genus Peromyscus; species Peromyscus leucopus. The sequence goes on along the minus strand of NC_051064.1, from coordinate 28,998,516 downwards.
TCTGAGCAGCTGTGGGACTGGCGGGTAAGAGAGATTTGTCCTGACCAGATAGGAAAACCCTAGCTTTACCTGCTGCCTTTATATGATGCTCCCTGGACAGCAGGCTGGCATTCTCCTCTCCACCTTCCTGTTCTCTCAATTCTCCTCTCTGCTAGTCCCACCTGTACTTCCTGCCTGGCTACTGGCCAATCAGTGTTTTATTTATCAATCAATCATCCACAGCACTTGCCCTTTTTCTTTTTTTTAAAAGGGAAGGTTTTGACTTTAACATAGTAAAATTACATGTAGCAAAACAATTATCAAGCAAGAATTATAGTTACAATATTAAAGAAGATATCCTATCTATCCTATATTTGTGAGTCTAAGGTTTTATATCTAATTTATCTTTTATCATAACTGAGGAAATTATAACTATCTAGTCTTCAACTACATCAAAGACCTCAGAAGGATATAATATTACCTGAGAAATGGGAGAAGGACACAAGCAGTTTTTGGGAGTCTTGCAAGAGTAGATAGAGACAGCTGGTAGCCTGGACAGTCACCTAATGTTCCTTTGTAAAGTTGGGGCATCTGTCTTCAGCCCACAGGCCTAGAGTCTCTCAGTTACTTCTCTCTGTGTCCTCTAGAATGTCTGGCAGTTTCCTCTGTGAAGCAGGAACCTGAAGGACCATTTTGTCAAGCAAAGTTCAGTGGTCACCTTCCTATGGGTCCTCTATGTTCAGTTGATCAAGCAGTCCAGACAAGAACAGTTTCTTGCCCAAATGGCTATTTTTTCCAAGAATAAGATAAACTCCACATACAGTGTCTTCGATGCCCATCCTCCTCTCTGAAGTAAATCAGTGCTGCCAGGAGCAGACATGTCTCATTGTCCAGAAAGTCTAACTTTTCAAAACATTTAAAATGCCATATTCTGTAGGTCTTTGAAGTGTTTGAAGATTACCTACCTAATTGAATTATATCTATGTATACCTAAAAATTTAATATGACTACAAGTATGATTATCATAGATGACTAATTATTAATCTATTTCTTAATTATCCATTACAATTTTAAATGAGCTGTGTAAACATAATACCTTAAACAAGAGTAGAAATATACATACAGTATAACAAAATTAACTTCAAATTTGTATCAATAAACTAAAATCTATAGCAGTGTAAAACATTTCTAAACAAGTTGTTCTTTAAAAGCAGATTCAATAATCTACCCTTTCAACCTATCATATCTGTATCATATTCTTTTTTATTCTTTAGAAAGACATTGCATTTATAATCAACCTGGTTTAAATAAAAATATTGGTTTTTCTCTGTCCCACACCAGAGGGCTTTTTTGATATGGGACACAAGAATCTCTTAACATGCCTCTGATCCCAGCACTTGAGAGGTGCACACCTTTAATACCAGCACAATTGGGAGGTGGAGACAAGATCTCAGGCCCCATTTGGTCTGAGGATTTGTAGAGGTAAGAAGTCTTTAGTGGCTGTTGCTCTGCTTCTCTGTCTTTCAGGCTATTAACCTGATATTTGACTCCTGGTTTTTATTGATAAGACTAAATAGATTCACACTTCAATTATTTTCAATCATCTATGAAAGAATGAGTCTTAGCTTGTGGGCCATTCAACAGTCAGCAGATGACTGAGCTGGTCTGTGGGCTTCAGTTTTCAAGGTCTGGTCTACTGTGCAGAATAACCAGGCTTGCAGTATTGTAATATTCTGGTTTTAGAGGAACATGTTGGCCTGAACAAGGGTAACATATAGTGGCTAGACAGAGAGGACTGACTGAGGATATGGCTTCTTGCCAGAGTTGACAGGATTTGGAGGATGCTGAAGAGGGTCCTGTTGAGGAACATTCTCTTTTGAAAAAGTGGATAGAAAATAAAGGAACAGAAATAAGAAGAAATTCATGGTGGTGTGGGAAGAGGAAAATAAGTTTGGATTTGGGATTGTTAAATCTGATATATTGCCAAGATATTCATGTTATGATGCTTAGACAGCTAGAAATAGAACAGACACTGAGACATGGCTTGAGGTAAGACCTGGAAGGAGGGCTGGTGCTTCACCACAACTGTGGTCCTAGCTGCTTAGGCTGAGTAATAGGAGGACTGCTTCAGCCCAGTAGTTTAAGCAACATGGTGGAAATCCCATATGAATAATAATAATAAAAAACCCCAAACTAAAAACCAAAACACCCAAACCCCAAAACTTTGGAGTTTTGGAGAGAGAGAATAAATCTAAGGATAAAGCTTGGAGAATCAAATTGTATCACATATAAAAGCCAGAAATTACAGTAATATCTAAGACATTTAATGTCTCCTCTAAAGAACAATGAGGAAGTTATGATACATCATCAAGTATGAGGCATAAAATCAAGCACAGCTAGCTTTAGTTTTCAACCCAATGACACTCTTAAAAATTATTTAAAAGAAAAAACCCTCCATACAAATGCTGGTGAATGACAGTGGGGCTGTGCCCAAGCATCATACCTGCCTCCTGGACCAGACTTCTGATTGCTTCACCTTCTGGTTGTGCAGCTCACTGGAAGCCCAGCCTAATTTTGCCAAGCAGTCCTAGAGGGATAACTACATAGTTATTGCATGGTGGCTCATGCCTGTCATTCCAGGCCTTGGAGGCTGAGGCATGTGTATTTTGAGTTCAAGGCTGGCTTGGGCCATATAATGAGACCATGTCTCGAAAAATAAGACATAAAATAAAACAATTAAAAATTTAAAGTACCATTTTTGTAGAACATGGACTGCTTTTTTATGACTGTAAAACTGAAAAGATTTAAGTTGAAGCATAAATCAGAGGCCATTTGTTCATAGAAAAATAGGTATTTGGTAATACAAGTGTTAAGTACATAGATTCTGTAGCCAAAAGTATGAAATATATCAAAGATGGGTGTTCTCCATCTATCATGCCACTATCGTTGTAGATGTCATCACCCTAGGTCAGTGGTTCTCAACCTGTGGCATGACCCCCTTGGCAAACCTTTATCTTCAAAAATATTTACATTATGGTTCACAACAGTAGAAAAATTACAGTTATGAGGTAGCAATGAAAATAGTTTTATGGTTGGGGGTCATCACACCATGATGAATTGTATTAAAGGGTCACAGCATTAGGAAGGTTGAGACCACTGCCCTAGATAATGCTATTTTGAGAACTTACCCTGAGTCAGACGCTAGTCTCAGCTGTCTGGATGTTTTTACATATTTTCTGTGAGTCACCCTAGGAGGGGACAGTGTCCACATGCTCACTCTTGGAGATGAGGCTGCTGATGCCCAGTGAATGGAAGGTGCTGTCCCATTGGAGGTGCTGTACTGACCCAGGCATCTCCCATTAGCCTACCACCCAGTCCTGACAACATCCTGTCATACAAACCAAAGGCATAAGTGACATGAACATGTAATTCTGGAAAATGAAAAGCAAATTTTAGTAGGAATAAGGAATAAGTGAAACAAACTCTAGTTATTCTGAGAGACCAACCTATCTCCTAATGAGCTTAGACAACAGCAAAAATCTGTGGAGGGACACTGGAGATGAAGGATGTGTGTGGAAAATTTCTATTGTCTCTAAAAGCAGAAATCATAATCAATAAACAGTGCAATTAAGTTTAAATGTACAATTAAAAACAAGGTAAGGGAAAAGAATGGAAAGTGTAGGCATCTGGCATTTTGAAACTTATCTGAATTATTTCCTGGTTAATTAAGTTTCAAATTTTTAAAATCTGATTTATCAAAACCTGTAAATGAAGCAGGGCATGGTGGCTCATGCCTTTTGGAGACAGAGGCAGGCACATCTCTGAGTTTGACCACTCTGGTCTACAGAGTGAGTTTCAGGACAGCCAGAACTACACAGGGAAACCCTGTCTTCAAAAACAAAAAAACAAGAAACAAAACAAAATAAAAGTTAATGGACAGTATATACTTTACATACTAACATCTAGACACAGCAGGTTGAGAGGAATGGTTTTGTTGTTAAATTCAATGGTGTGTATTTGTGTGTCTATGTCCCAACCTCTCTGTTCTTTTAAGGGTACCATTCATGTTGGATTTGGACCCATTCCAATCCCACATGACTTCATCTCAACTTGATTATATCTGTAGAGAATCTATTCCTAAAACACAGCCTTGCTTATCAACTCTGTGTAGATTTAAAATTTTTTGCCTATTTTTCAGGAGTGTGATAGTTTTAACATTTTCTCCACACAGATGAGAACAGTTATTTTAAGCAAGATGTGGACTGGGGGTGTCTCCTTCCTGTTTTCCTTCATTTCCCGGTGACCTCACTGTGTTCCCCTTCCTCAGGTCTCAGCCTCTCTTCACCTGGACATGTCAGTCTTCTAGCAGAACCAATGAGTGCAGGGTAGGTGGAGTTCCTGCCTGTGAACGAAGGGTCATGTGGAAGAGGAAATGATACAACTATACCATAATCTCAAAAATAAAAAAAAAAATCATTTAATAAAAAAGGAAAACTCCTGGGTTGCAAACCAGGCATGGCAGTACATGCATGTAGTATTGTAAGTCTTCTCTTAGGAGGCTGAGGCAAATTATTAGTTCTAGGCCAGCCTAGGCTCCATACAGAGACTCTGTCTGGGGAAAAGAAGTTGCGCTGGAAGTTGGCATTAATTTCTGCCATGGAAATATTTACATTCATTTAGGATACTAAGTTAATAGATCAGAGTAACTTTGTTTCTTTCAAATGTAACACTACTGCAGTGCCTGTATTGTAGGTCACTTTTGAGCTGTGTTACAGTTTAGTGATGTAAACCAACTGGGCCAGTGAATCACTTTTTAGTTTTCCTTTTTTTTTTTTTTTTTAAGTAAAAGCTGGAGAAAGGAGCCAGCTAAGTTCAAGGCTGTTTAGATTGTATCATTTTCTGGAAACCATCTTAATTGTTTGGGGTAAGAAGTTGAAGGTTTATTTTTATGTGACTCTGTTTTTAGCTGCAGACCAGCTCTAGGGCTTGTGGTGGAAGCCCCTTTGTGTGACACATCCCCTGCTTCATTTGTCCCTGGAGCATAGCATGTGCCAAATCATCACTTGTCCTAGGCGAGCTGGCTTTCCAGAGAGAGGAAACATCTTGATAACTCACTGAGACGCTGTATGTCAGAGAGAGTGTCGCAGCTGCTCAACACCTCACCAGGGCATCCTTAGGGGTAAGGGTCTTCCAGCTTGCCTGGCCAGGGCTGTTGCTCATCACATCTTATTACACAACTGTGCCATTCGGCTGCCATTTTCTCAGACACTTACGCAGTGGTATTTGCTAACGACGTCAATTCTTTTCCTGTCTGACCTCGAAGATTACAGTGACTCAATGTTGGCTAGTCAACCTTAAAGATTAAATCGAGGACATTGGCTTAATGATTTTAGCAGTGAGTGTAAAGGATTTTCCAAGTATGAGAATCAAGATATAAAATAGAATTGAGAATTTTGTTTAATCTTAAAGAGAAAGTAGCACAGCTGAAAACAATCCTTAGGATTGTATTTTCCTTCCTTCCTTCCTTCCCTCCTTCCTTCCTTTGGACAAAGCCTTGCTCTGTAACTCTTGCTGGCTTAGAAAGAACTGACTATGTAAACCAGGTTGACATCAAACTTGGGATTCTCTTGTCTCTGCCTCTGAGTGCAGAGATTATAGGCATGTGCCAACAAGCCCAGTGTGAAGATAGTATTTCTTAAAAAAGTAAGTTTTAATTTCAAGCACATGCATGCAATCCCAGCTCTTGGGTGGCAAAGGCAAGAGGATCACATGCTCAAGGCCACGCCTGCTCCATGAGACTTTTGTCTGAAAAAGAAAGAGTAAACCGGTGTGCTGGCATACTCCTTTAGTCTCAGGAGTCAGGCAAACAGAAGTCTGAGCTTAAGGCCAGCCTGACCTACATAGCATACTTTTGGCTAGGCAAGGCTACACAGTGAGAGCCTCTCAAAGGAGAAGTGGTGGAGAAGGAGAGGAGGGAGATTTATATAGAAATGTCTCTAAGGAAGAATCAAAAAGCCAACAAGAAAATGGAAAAATATTTGATATAATTAATGAGGGAAATGTAAAAAGCCATAATAAAATATCACCTCCAAATCATTTGAGTGGCCAGTACCCAAAAACCAACCAACCAAACAGATCTGGAAATAGGAAGCCTTGACTGTGGATCCTACACTTGATCTTAGCCAAAAGACTGAGAAGCGATTGATTGTGGATCCTAACATGATGCAGTGGGATGGTCAAATTGCTAAAAATGGAACTGCTGGAAGATACTGTTCACTAACCAGTTGCACTCTACATAATCGAACTCTGTCTGGGGAGGTGTTTTACACCCATGTTTACAGCAGACTACTTACAACATTTGGGAGGTGGGTGGTAGTGGCCCACAAGTCTACAGCAGATGAGTGGAAAGACAAAGTGTGGTGCACACATAGAATGGAAGGACATTTGGATGAGATGTGAGGACAGAACCTGAGTGGAACACGTATTCACAAGAAGATAAACAGCAATGATTTCACATATATCTAATTGTCAAATCCCTAAAGACAGAAACAAAATGGTGGACACCAGGAGCTGGGGGCCTGGGAACGGAAGTGAGGATGGAGAAAGTACAGAATTTCAATTTGCAAGATGAAGTTTAGAGGTGAATAGGGCAGTTGTCGTTTGATAATCTGGACACACTTCATATTTCTGAGCTTCACACTTAATAACTATGGAGATGGTACAAAACAACCCCAAAGTATCATTTGTCCTCACAGCACTTCCTCTGCTCATTTCTAGAACTCTTTGTTGCAAATCACCACACTGCTTTAATGACACAAGCAGAAAGAACTCAGTCACAGGCTGTGTCAGACTCGCTCTCCATAAAAACATCGCAGTGACTGGAGTGATGTTGCTCCATCTTCCTGGCATCTGCACAGAGGTCAGCTCTCTCCTGGCCAGCCCTTCTTGAGGTTTACTTTCTGCTGGAGGGAACTACCTTACCTGAGGCTACACCCTACACAGACTAAGACTGTATTGGGTACAAAGGTACAGTTGTCTTGCTCTTGTGTAGGACAACACAGAGGACCCTCCAGCTTCAGAGTCTCATGTGGTTCTGCCAAGGCCGCTATTTCTGTTCCATTGCAGCTCACATCTTCCCCTGCCTGTCCTGATGCCTTGGTTCCTTACATACATTATCCAGGAAAGCCATCCCCGGCAGCTGCTCACAGGGCCTCTCTTCTGAGGAACTGGTCTAAGTCGGCATGTCCCTATTTGACTGGGCATCAGTTTTCCTTTCTTAGTGCTCCACTAAACAAAAGCCTGACTCACCATTAGTGGTTTCTTAGCCTCCTCAGAAGAAATGAGCATCCATCAAGTGAAAGAGCTGAGGGGAAGGGGAATGCTGATGTAGCCTGGAGCAGTCTGTTTGGAAGGCCTTGTTTTTCTATTGAGTTTGACTTTGTCTTGAAGAAACATAAGTAAATTTTGCTACTGGGGAGATCTGCCATCTGCCTAGTTGAAAGGCGAGACTAGATGGGGAAGAACAAACTTTGGACCTTGGGAAACAGAGTAAGTCTCTAGAAATAGTTTATGGGTATACGTGTGCTTTGCGTGGAAGCATGTCAGTAGAAATACAAAGGAGTGATGTGTGGACAGGCGGGATCTAGAAGTGTTGGCCACATGCTGACTGTAGTATTTGCACTGGTGCAGATTTCTAGAAGGAGAAAGGCCTGGCTTGAGTACCATGCTTCAATCAACCAGGCTTGATTGTAAGATGTACCCATATTTTGTATACTAATGCCCACCCTGTTAACAGTGACTTGTCATAGGTTCTAACACAATGTCAGGTAACCAAAAAGATAAAGAATAGGCATATTAGAACTTTACTTGTAGTTTTGAGATCATTTAAGCCAAGTATATAATGTAACATTTACCACAGACAAATAATTTAGGTAATGTAAGGAATTCTGTGGAATAGAATGTGGACATACTGATTTCTAAGCTATAGTAAATGGTGAACAGGATCAATGATGCCCAGGGGTTCCCCTTTCACGTAGGTGGCTGCAGATCCCCAGTATGGCTAGGGAGACTGCTGCAAGCAGTCTGTTTCCTACCACGTGGCATCTAACACTAATCATGAATCAAATGTCTATAGATGGAGGTGGCTGGAGAGGGCACATTAGGCAAAGAAAAGAGCAAATGACATTCATATGAGAGAGTGGTGTGTGTGTGTGTGGTGTGTTTTTTTTGTGTGTGTGTGGTGTGTTTTTTTTGTGTGTGTTGTGTTTTGTGTGTGTGTGTGGTGTGGTGTGTGTGTGTGGTGTGGTGTGTGGTGTGTTTTGTGTGTGTGTGTGTGTGTGTGTGGTTTAGGCACCAGGACAAGCTTCTCTTTTGTTCACCATGAACAAATGCATCTCTACTCTAGCACAGGCTCTCACCAACAGATATTGGGAAGAGGGTAGGCCTGAAGGCACGGGATTCCTGGAACTGGATTGCAAGTCCTCTGCAAGAATACACATGCTCTTGACTGTTGAGCTGTCTCTCCAGCCCTAAATGCAATTCTTGAGGAGAATATATACATATAGGCTGGGCACAGTGATGCATGCCTTTAATCCCAGCACTTGGGAGGCAGAGGCTGGTGGATCTCTGTGAGTTTGAGGCCAACCTGATCTACAAAGAGATTGCCAGGATAGCCAGGACCATTACACAGAGAAATCCTGTCTCAAACAAAAACAATAACAACAAAACAAACAAACAAATAAGGAAAATCACAGGCTTTTGTTGTGATTGAACATAGACTCCAGGTGTATGAGATAAGTGCTCTACCACTGAGCTACAGTTTCAGGCCTAGGATTGGCTTCTGAATGGTTTCTGTGGCCCAAAGGTACTGATTATTCCCATGTTTCAAGGGCCATCTTTATAGACTCTACAGTTTTCAGTCCCAATGCTCTTTTCACGGGCTACCAAATTTAACATGGCTCTTAGTGCCCTGAAGGCAAAGTTGTGCTGTTATTGTGTGTTATGTACATTATCCACAGCTCTTTCTCACTAACAAAGAATTGCGCCTTAGATAAAATCTTAGTTAACACTCTGGGTCTTTGGAAGATGTCAGACTGCAGGGGTGCCAGGAGCAGCTTCCCAGGAGAAGAGGGACAGGACTTAGAAAGTTAAATTCCTACAGGACTTACAAAGGTGTGTGAATACTTTTGCCTTCATTAGCCACATGGATCCACAAGAAAGACAGATCTGAGGACTGTGAGGCCGCACAGTTAGGATGGGACAGAGGCAGGCTGTTGAGCCTTCCTGTTCTTACTCTCGGATTTTGTTTATGGATTACAATGATCGCATTTTAAAAAGTTGAATTTACAACATATAATGGGAGGACTATCACACTGTCAGCATCCCCTGAGTTCTCAAGCACTTACCTCAGGACTGAACCTCTGTTAGAAACTGTGAGCAGCCTTCTCTAGAGCCAGCTCATTTGTGTCCGCAGCCAGGCATTGATTGGGAGGCCTTATCTTCCTCCCTGATGTATCCCAGCATGCTTTGCCATCTTTACAGCTATTGTGCTCTGATCTCATTTCCATGGCATTTATTCTGCTGTTTGCTTCTGCTCAGTTCCTGCTGGGGTGAACAATGCACCTGCCCAGCACAGTTCACACCATGTTTCCCTCAGTACCTACCTCCCTGCTAGCATTTCCCAGCACTGTGGCTGTTTGCCTTGAAGTTCTGGTAGATCTTTCCTCGATCTGTAGGATACTTCTCAGGTGTGCTCTCGGTAGACAGCACCAAAACAACATAACAACACACATTTGTGTGTGCTACTCAATCTCTAACTTGTAAAGTTTTAATTTGCTGGAGTGGTAGTTGGTACAATCATGACCAAGGAAGCATGGGTGGTGTCCCTTGCCCCTTTGGTGAACACAGCAGCATTTCTATCCCACTCTTCACCCATATTTTCTAGCTAATAATCTTGTTTATTTGATAAGGTACTTCAAGAGGTTGAAACGTTGTCAGTCCGGCCATTGCTGAAGTAGACACAATAATGCCCAAGGAAGCTAAAAACAAAGCTCAGTTTGGGCAAGAAGAAAACCATTTCCAGCCAGGTAAACGCCTTTAATCCCAGCATTTGGGAGGCAGAGGCAAGCAGGTCTCTGAGTTCAAAGCCAGCCTGGTCTACAAAGTGGGTTCCAGCACAGCCAGGGCTACACAGAGAAATCATTTTAAAAAGTCATTTCCCTAAACCATGGGAAATGTATGATGGTTTGTAAGAGGCAAAGCCATGACTTCATATATACAGGTGAACTGAGTTAATTTCAACTACATGAATATTTCCTTCTCCAAATCTCACCTCTCACAGGGTCAGAAAATTAGGAAACAGGCAAGATTACTGCCATGGACCTAACTAGACATTAACCCAAGACTAGCTAATGGGTGCAACAGTAGTAGAAGGAAGCAAATGGTCATTGGAAAGATTCATTTAAGGAAAGTCACAAAAGCATGGTAATGATGAACATCCGTGGACCCTTCCTTCTTATTCATTATTAACATCTTTGCACAGTTGTTACATCTCTTCGATAGTTTAGCATTCATGTTGTGTAGCAACAGGACATCTTCACACAAATCATCATTTCACTGTCATTACACCAAGTAGATTCATTACTTTTCTAACACTGTGACAGAAAACCAGATAGAGCAGGTGAAGGGGAGGAAGAATTCTTTGGGATTGTGGTACTAGTCCATCACCATAGGGAAAGCATGGAGGAATTCACGGTGCCAGTCCATTACCCTAGGAAGGCATGGAGGAATTCACGGTGCCAGTCCATCACCATAGGGAAGGCATGGAGGAATTCACAGTGCCAGTCCATCACCGTAGGGAAGGCATGGTTCCAGTCTATCACCGTAGGGAAAGCATGGTGGAATTCACAGTGCCAGTCCATCACCATAGGGAAGGCATGGAGGAATTCACAGTGCCAGTCCATCACCGTAGGGAAGGCATGGTGCCAGTCCATCACCATAGGAAAGGCATGGTGGAATTCACGGTGCCAGTCTATCACCGTAGGGAAAGCATGGTGGAATTCACGGTGCCAGTCCATCACCATAGGGAAGGAATGGTGCCAGTCCATCACCGTAGGGAAGGCATGGTTCCAGTCTATCACCGTAGGGAAAGCACGGTGGAATTCACGGTGCCAGTCCATCACCATAGGGAAGGCATGGAGGAATTCACAGTGCCAGTCTATCACCGTAGGGAAGGCATAGGGAATTCATGGCAGTTTCTCGTATCTTGATGGATAAGGAAGCAGAGTTTGAGTCAGTACCAGATGTGGCTGCTCCTACAAGGCTGGTTGCCAGCAACCCATTTTAACGAGACCATAGTTTAAAAGGTTAACCTCCCCAAATACCTCTATCTGCTGGGGGCTAAGTGTTCAAACACATGAGCCTGTGGGGGTATTTCTCATTAAAACAATAACACCTAAGGAGAAAGTTACCCATTCAACAATATGTTCTTCCCCATGATCCATAAACTACCCACCATTTCTAAAAGGTTGTTTCAAGAAGCTATTATCTTGTTTTCAACTCAGATCTCATGGGTCACACTGCATATTTGACATTACCCTCTCATAAGTTGTACTGTGTGAGACATTTTCTTGGTGATGTGGGAGCACCTATATCCACCAGTGAGCAGTCTTGGATCATGTCCCAGAGAGGATCACAGCCAGAGTAAAGTATCTGAATCAATATATTTTTTATCAATAAAAATCAATAAAAGAAAGTACTTAGGACACATGCTTATGTGAGCCCTGACTTGGAGTTTTATATTCTACTTATGTTTTCATCTTTTGCATAATGTGGATCAGAAATGAGTTTGTGTCAGCATGCTATTCTGTGGAGAGGGGGTTCAGTGTATGTGTGTTTTGGGGCATTCAGTGCACTGTTCAGTGTATGTAGGAGGGCATTCATTCAGTGTGCTGTTCAGTGTATGTGGGGGAGAGTATTCAGTGCGCTGTTCAGTATATGTGTGTGAGAGGTGACATTCTGTGTCCAGAAATATAGTTGTTCTGGGGAAGAGACACCCACAGGCTAAGCCAATCACCACTGTGGCAGCCAATCACCTATCCTGGTGAATAAATGAAGAATGTCCATCACTGACGAGTAGTTGATTTTAAGACCTTGCTAATATTGAACACCTAATATACACCTTCTGTGTGCATTCATGCTTCAGTACTCGTGGGAATTGATCCAAGACCCTGTGGATACTGAAATCTATAATTCTCAAGACACTTATACAAGTGGTATATTTACATATGACATATACTCCTTCTTGAGTACTGCAAATCAGCTTTGTGCTCTCCAACCTAATAAAATATAAACACTGTCTTCATAGCTGCTGTGCATTGGGTAGTGAAGACAGACAAAAATGTTTACACACACTATGTACAGTCCATTAAAGTTCCCTTTCTCTCTGTAGTTGCTTGAATTTGTAGATGCAAAACCTGAGGCTATGGACTATAGTTTTGACAGTTTGAGAATTTACTGTCTTTCTTTTTTTCTGTCCCATTTTGTTTGGCCCATTGAGATGCATTTAATCTAGGCAGACACATCAGGAGTTTCTATTTTGCACAGCACATTGTATGAATCTGGCTGAGTTTCATAAGCGACTTGTTTTTAGACATAATTCCCCCACTGTGCTGTTTTCTCATTCCTTAACAGATTCTAAAATTCTGAAATAAGATGTCACACACATACATGTTAAGCATCTTCTAATCTAGAACTGTCTCATTTCCTTTAGTTTTTAATTGCATTGGGTTTTTGGAAGAGTCTAAGCAAATAGTACTTTAGAGGATCCCATATCTTCAACTTTTAATTTGATCATTTCCTTGTGATTAAGTTCAGGTTGAACATTCTGTCAAGATTCTTTGTAGATGTCTTACCCCAAGTGGACAGCAGTTTAGAGCCGTCCTACTCAGGATCTTTGTTCACTTGGGATCCTTTAGTGGGGAAAACGTCCCTCGGTTTTGATGCAGTTTGTAGGGCACCATTTTCACACGGTGTAAACGGCCTTTTGGTAGACCCCGAGACGGGGTGAGCAGACGGTTCAATCAGTGATTGCAAAATTCTTTGTAGGGCTTGTACGTTCTCTGCTCCCTGCATCTAACAGCAGCCTACTTTCCTAGAGCTTTATAAGTGGTGTATGAGCAAGCTGTTGAGTTTCAGGGATCAGATGGGGACATTTTACTTATGAATTAATTTGTGTGTCTTTTGTACAGTCAAATATAATTGGCTCATTTTGTTCTGTGGACTGTTAAGCATTTTTTTTTTAAATCAATGTGATTTAAACTACTTTGTTTTTTTGTTTTTGTTTTGTTTTGTTTTGTTTTTTGTTTTTCGAGACAGGGTTTCTCTGTGTAACTTTGCACCTTTCCTGGATCTTGCTCTGTAGACCAGGCTGGCCTCGAACTCACAAAGATCCGCCTGCCTCTGCCTCCCGAGTGCTGGGATTAAAGATGTGTGCCACCACCGCCCAGCCTCTACTTTGTTTCTTTGTCTTGAAAGTTTTTCTGTTTACAAAGTCACAGGCCCGAGCCGGGCGTGGTGGCGCACGCCTTTAATCCCAGCACTTGGGAGGCAGAGGCAGGCGAATCTCTGTGAGTTCGAGGCCAGCCTAGACTACCAAGTGAGCTCCAGGAAAGGCGCAAAGCTACACAGAGAAACCCTGTCTCAAAAAAACCAAAAAAAAAAAAAAGAAAAAAGAAAAAAAAAAACAGTCACAGGCCCTTTGTTGGTGGCAGCGGTATGCTGCCCTGTTAGACTGACATTTGTGTTTTGCTTTTCCTTGTGGAGATTTGTTGTCATTGCTCTTATAGAAAATTTGTGACTATTTTATGGAACCAGGCTGAGGAGTCTTTGCCTCTATTACTTTTGGAAATAGGGTAATAGTTAGTGGCAGTTCCTACACCCATGTTATAAATAAATTCATCAAAATTTCTTCTAATATTTGTATTGATTTATTTCTTATACTTTTACTTATTTATACTTTCTTATTTCTTTTACTCTTTGGAGTTTATTTGAATATAGATCAAGGAAACAAATTTTCTACTAAAATTATACTATATGATCTTCCCCAAAAAATGAATTTCAAAGTGGAATTCTTATTTAACAGAGAAAGCACTATACTAAATATCTAAACAGGAAAATCAAGCAGCCAAATAAAGAAGAGAGAAGTTGAAAAAGTATTTAATGAAAGAGGGAGTCTAGTAATCTAGTGTCAAAAAAGTGTACAGAAAAGATGCTCATTAATTACAGCCACAAAAGTGTGAGGTTTTCATGAGAGGGAAAGGGGGATTGGAGGAGAAGGAAGGGAAGAAGGAGGAGAAGGGGATGAGGAGGAAGAAGAGAAGGAGGAGGAGAAAGGGAAGAAGGAGGAGAAGGGGATGAGGAGGAAGAAGAGAAGGAGGAGGAGGAAGGGGAGGAGGAGGAAGAGAAAAAAGAGAATGAGGAAGGGGAGGAGGAAGAGGAGATGGAGAATGAGGAAGAAGAGGAAGAGAAGGAAGAAGAGGAGGAGAAAGAATAGGAGGAAGAGGAGGAGGAGGAAGATGAGAAGGAGGAAGAGGAGGAGAAGGAAGATGAGGAAGGGAAGGAGGAGGAGGAAGAGGAGAAGGCTGAATTATAGAATTGAAGCCATGTATATGAAAGCGTACTTTAACTCATGAGCAGCTAGGGAGATAGAATTAAAATAACAATGAACTGTTACTTTGTATGAAGAAAATAACAACAAACCCAAATGAGAAATAATTCCTGTCACAAGCATACTGAATGTTACAGCATTATTGGAAAGTCATGTGTCATACCTACTAAAAGAAAAATAAATGAAACACTGTGATTCATTCAACCCTGCATGCTCACTAGTAGTTGGGAAATATAGGTGTAAGAACTGTTGCCATAGCTCTCTGAGGTTGAACAGTTTAATAAAGTAATGGTTGATTAATTATATCATGTGACACTACAGGATGTTATGCACACTAATAAAGAATGAATTAGAGATACTACACTTGACTAGAAGGCATTTCCATAAAGCCGCATTGGCAGCTAGGAAGGCAGTGAGAAGCACAGAAAGCGTCTTACCGTTTGTGCGAGGCGACAGCAGCCTCACGTCCTCAAGCACAGACACACAAGGGAGAAGCAGAGAGGCTGCTCTGTGTATTTACACAGGCTTTGCGTGTGTGTATGGGGGGTGGCGTTCTGGAAGAAAGAGCCGTGTGAACAGCTCAGTTTATGGGCTGAGAGTGTACACAGTGGTCAGGGCTTGTCTAGCACACAGTGTCTCTAAAGGAGGATTGCTACGGATGAACAAATAGCAAGACAGTTCCTTACAACTTCAGAGGAAGAGCATCAGCAAAGAGGCCGTCTTAAAAATGGTGATCTCTCTAGTGTTGTTCCAGGCATTTTTTTCACTTTCCTTCTAAGTGAACTGCATTTTTTTTCTGGATGCCATGGGCCCATTTCCTCATTTTCATGTGCTTTGCCTCTGAGCTACATCCCTAGCCCCTGCTTTTTGAGTGCTCACTTAACTTCAGGCTGTCTTTGAAATTGCTGTCCTCTCCTCTCTGTCTCTGGAGGGCTGGAATGACAGGTGTGTACTACCAGGCTGAGCGACACACTTTCCGAGAATAGTGATGTGGACAAGCTATGGTCGTGAGTCCTGCTACTCGAATATACTGATTACGAGCTGCAACTCTGTGAATTTACTTTTTGGTACTTTTTTTTTTTTTTAGTTTTAAAAGTAATAGGGCTTGTGGTAGAGCTTAGTACCAGAATGTCTGTGTGCCTCCTCATAACTGCTTCTCCCTTCTCAATAAAAGTAATAGCATATCCTAAAAACAGATTTCTATACATTCATTTGATCAATCAAGATAGGTAAGTATGTTACTGCCAAAAGATAAAATACATAGAGCATGCACAGAAATTAAGAAGCTACAAAGAAGCATATTCCATTCAACAGCCATCAAGAAATGCAAGTAAAATTCAGTATTAGATGTAGCACATATCTGTATAGTCATGTGCCACAAGACAATGTCTCAGTCAGTGTTGTGCCACCACCAGCTGTGATCCAGCATGCATGATGGAGCTGAAAAGTTCCCAATGAGCAGCATAATAGCTACCACAGCACAGGGCGGTATTTGCATGTGTGTTGTCTGTGCAAATAAACCACTGTGTTACATAAGAGAACTGACATGTAGTTATTACAGTACATACAACCCCACAGCAATAAACAACTGATGTGGCCATAGGTATTTACTATACCTCCCACTGTTGTAAGATTATATCCTATATTTTATTTTATTTGATCTTACTTTATTTTTGTAGCCCAGGTTGTCCTGGAACTTGCTGTGTAGACTAGGCTATCCTTGAATTCAGAGAGATCCACCTGCCTCTGTCTCCCCAGTGCTGGGACCAAAGTGCTCACTAATACCTGGTTTACCATGCACAGATGCATACACAAAGAGAGGGGGGGGGGGGGAGAGAGAGAGAGAGAGAGAGAGAGAGAGAGAGAGAGAGAGAGAGAGAGAATTGTGAGCACCAGATCTCCTGAACCTGAAATTACAGATGGTTGTGAGCCTCTATGTGTGTGGTGAGAATTGAACCTGGGCCTCTGGAAGAGCAACCAGTGCTCTTTGTTGCTGAACCATCTCTCCAGCCCCTACTATTTATATTTTAAAAAATTAAGTGGGATGCTGGAGAGATGGCTCAGAGGGTAAAGGTGTTTGCTGCACAAGGTTGATGACTGGAGTTCAATCTCTGGAATCCCCACATAAATGTGGAAGAAGGGAACTTGTTGCTATGATTGATTGATAAATAAAACGCTGGTTGGCCAGGAGCCAGGCAGGCAGTATAGTTTAGGTGGGACAAGGGGGGAGGAGAATGCTAGGTGGAAGAAGGTTGAGAGGAGACACTGCCAGCAGCCAGAAGGAGATACTGATAAGCCACAAGCCACATGGCAAGGTATAGATTTATAGAAATGGGTTATTTTAAGATGTAAGAACAGATAGCAAGAAGCCTGCCACGGTCATACAGTTAATAAATAATATAAGTCTCTGTGTGTTTATTTGGGGGACGTGAGTGGGAGAGATTTGTCCCGACTGCTGGCAGGCCGGGACACAGGAAAACTTCAGCTACAGGAACTGACCCCACGAGGCTGTTTGTTGATCTCTACAAGCACACTGTGGCATGCAGGTTGTGCATATGTGTCCATATATACATCCTGTGCGCTCATAAGCACACATATGCACACAAACAAGATAATAATTTGAAAAAGTGTGAACAGTCTCAGGCAGGAGCAACAAAAGAATTTAAGAAGGCAGTGTTACTGCAGGATGGGCTACCTCACATGCTTCCCCAGGACCTCCAATAGGGTTAGACGTGGACGTGAGAGACAATGGTACTGATCCTGACCTTGAGAAGGCTGATGCTTGTACTTGTGCAAGTGTGCATGTGTGTTTGTGTGCATACCTTAGCTTTAGCTTCTGACAAAAATGTTAAAAAAGGAAAACAAAAAGAATAGAAAATATAATTTAAAAAACTAGAGTAAGGGGTGGGGAATTGGCTTGGTCAGTAAAGCTGTTGCTTTGCAAACATGGAGAGCTCTGTTTGATCTCCAACAGCCACATAACAAGTTGAACATGGTGGTGAACACTTCTGACCCTAGCACCAAAGAGGCAGAGATGGGCAGATCCCTGGAGCTCACTGGGCAGTCAGCCTAGCCTAATGTGTGAGCTCCAAGCCAGTGAGAGACCCTGTGTTGAAACAAAACAAAACACCAAAAACACCAAACCAGTGTGGGTAGCTCCAGAGGCATGGCACCTGAGTTTGATTTCTGCTCTCTACATGCCTGTGCAAACACAGGTGCTAGACATCAGCACCCACGTGTATCCAAGTATACATGAACACACACATTTACACACACACCACATACACACATATCAAAAAATACAAGAAGGGTTCAAAGGGAGAAACTTTGTTTTTGAGACAGGATCTCACTATGTGCTCCTGGCTGTCCCAGAACTCACTGTGTAGACCAGGCTGGCCTTCAGCTTACAGAGATCTGCCTGTCTGTGCCTCCACCTCCTGCTGGAACACTATTTTGTACAGCTATACAATGTGTTTCTATTTTAAGCCACATATTACAAAAGTGAAAAGTAAAATGTTTGTAAAGCAAATATGCTACAGTAATCAAAGATTCATTTATGAAAAGAAGAAAACACTGAAAAACAAACTTTTGCTCACCTAAGGCTACAGTGTTTGTGATTGAGAGCTTCCACACTCGGCCTCCACACTTGTGCTCACTGTTTCGCCCACGTCAGCTTCCAATCCTGCAGGTGCTGTCTAGCTGTGCCATTCAAAAACATGTGTTCACACTGTATCTTTGTGTACTTCTTCTTGTTTTAAATAGAGATTTATTTTTATGTATGGTGTGGTATGTGTGCATGTGTGCCCATGTGCCATGCTTGTGTGGGTACCCTTCAAGGCCAAAGAGGGCATCAGATCTCCTGGAGCTTGAGTGACAGGTAGTTATAAGCTGTGGGTGCTGAAAATACAACTCAGGTCCTCTGGAAGGGCACCAAGCTCTTACCCACTGAGCCATCTTTCCAGGCCCACATACCTTTCCTATGCTAAGATGCACACAATTACCATTGTGCTGTGACTGTGTATAGTGTTCAGTATAGTAGTATGTTGTCCATGATTGCTGGCTGTGAGAACAGGCTGCACCATATAGCACAGCCATGTAGTAGATAGTGTCATTTATGCTTGTGTGAGTACTCTGTGATGTTCACACAATGATGAACTTACCTAACGTTGCTTTTCTCAGAAGTAATGCATGCCTAGTCCTGCATACAGGTAACTACATGTTTATACACACATTTCTATCATAATTTTGTTTTGTTTTGTTTTGTTTGAGACATGGTTTTTCTGTGTAGTCCTGGCTATCATGGACTAGTTCTGTAGACCAGGCTGACTTTGAACTCAGAGATCCTCCTTCCTCTGCCTTCTGAGTGCTGTGATTAAAGGTATGCACCACCAAGGCCCAGCCTCTCATAAAAATTGTATACATGAAGTAACATTTACATGAAATTCACTGTAAATGTTGTTGAGAGCATTTTGCTATGTGAACCAAGAGCTTTAACATATTATTTTTGGAATTTGTTTTGCAAACGTTGTTAGTGATATCACTCCATACCCAGAGTAACAACTTGAAGGGAGGTTTGTCATGTGGGCAATGGTTTTTGTTAGTCTATTGTTCTTGCAAAGTGTACTTTTGAGGAAGACATTAAGGAAACAAATGACAACAGGAAGGCAGATGTATGTGCACTTTTCCCTTTTCTCACAATGCTCCATAAAAGGCATGACTTGGAAGCACAAACTTTCATCTTTCCCTGCACACCAAACATAACAAAGAACTTTATTGAAGGGGCAGCCTATGGGTGATATCACTTACTAACAAAGTCTGCAAGACGAATTCCAAAAATAATATGTGGCCGTTTACTGCTCTTGTCCTTGGTTGCCTCTCAGAAGCTGAAGGTAAGGCCCTGTTTTTGACACCACAGACTTCAGACAGAGTACTTGGAGGAATCGAGCTGTAACTGACCTAGAAGCCTCCTCCATGAGAACTGACTCTCATAGTCTGTGTGTGCTGCTGCCAAAGGAGAAAAACAAGGAACAGTCCTCCCCAGCTGCATGAGATAGGAACCGCAGCAATGACTGTCTGGGCAAGAAATTGACAAAGGTGCCGTAGTGGCACTTATCAGTGGCACTTATCACCTAAGGCCCACTCAATAGGAAAGAGTTCACAGTAAGCTTGCACATGCCTGGTGAGGTCATGGACAACAGGGAGAACCTACTGCTGTCACTTTCTTAAACCAGTGTAATTCCAAACTTCTGTCTAAACACCCATCCTTAGATCCACAGGTAAGTGAGGCTCTCAGCCCTCATCACAGAACCTTTCTTTGCAGCAGATGGAGACCATCACAGAAATCCTTAAGCAGTCAAGATACAGAGAACAACTGACCATAGGGTACCCATCTTTAACTGATAACATCTGCAACAAAAACCCTGCTTCTGAGGCCCAGGGAACATCAGGAAGAGAGAAAAGCCAGAGGACAAGAATGTCAGAGGATGAGAACGTCTACCGTGAGACGTGTCCTCTCTGTATGACGGAGCCACACCCATGAAATCTCAACAATATGGCTGCCTAAACAAGACCCACACAATGACACCAGCTGATATGTGGATGTGGGTGGGAGACTCTTACGAGGCCCCACCCCTAGATGAAGAGTAGCAGCCTCAATGGCTTCTTGGAGAGGAGACTCTATCTTCTCTAGGGATGACTGATCAGATCCCAAGTGATCAGCCCTGAATATCTCTCTGTAAGAGCAACACTAAATGGAGCAAGTTAATTTATAATAATTTTAAAAGGTGTAATGAATTTGAGAGGGGGCGTGGAAGAAGTTGGAGAGGGGAGAGGGTGTGTAATATAAAATTCTCAAGAATAAAATAAATATTAAAAAAGCAATTTTTTTTTCTTCTGATTTTTGAGACAAAGTCTCACTGTATAATTCTGGCTGTCCTGGAACTTACTTTGTAGACCAGGATGGCCTTGAACTCACAGAGACCTGCCTGGTTTTGCCTCCTGAGTACTGGGATTAAAGGCATGCACCACCAAGCCCAGCAAATTTTGATATTCACACATTTAAATTTATCCAATACTTGTCTTTTTTATGTAACTTTTAATAAGCAAAGTAGTGATGTTTGGTTAATAAGAATGTGTCAGTAAAACATGTTGAGAACCAACTGTATATAAAACATAAAATAAAAATAAGATATATTAGGTCCTCACATGGCGGTGCACAGACATAATCCTAGCACTCAGGAGGTAGAGACAGGAGGATTAGAAATTTAAAGTCATCTTCAGCTATATAGTGGATTCAAGGCCAGCCTGGGCAACATGGGATTCTGCTCAAAGAAACTGAAAGAGCCCATCAAGTCAAACCTGTTAAAAAGGAAAGTTCTAACTATGAAACGTTATTTGTGCAGATCAAAGGACATCTTCACCAGTGGACAGAGTCACTGGTCAATTGTCTCAAGAACTTGCTATGTGCTAGGCCCTCCTGCGGGTGCTGGAACTAGCGGAGAACAAATAAAAGTGTGCACTGAGGGCCAGCACTCACTTTGGAAAACTGAAGCAGAGGTAGTGCAGACAGCCACACAAGGGAAAGAAGAGCAGAGTGAGGGTGGCATTGTTATTTGAATAAAGTGAGAGACAGGCTTATGAAAAGGGTAGGGAAGAGGCCAAGGCAGATGGAATAGGCCTCAATGTCCATAATATATATGTTATCTCTAATGCTGAGATGACCACAAAGTGTGTATAGTTGTGTTTTGGATATTCATCATAGAGAAATAATAGTTCAAGTGCAAGAATAGATCCAGTTCAAGGTAGCAGTTACCCACGAGGGAGGAAATGGAATGGCATGAAGTTGGTGAATGGGAAAATGAGATCTTACAAGTGGGTTTGCTATACTATTTCTTACATATGTGATCCACAAACATTACAGAGTATTTGTTGTTATATGGTCTGTATATATGTGATTAAGCTTAAACTCAAATTCCATCTAGCTTCAAAGCAGTCATCTTTTAGCTGGTTCCCTCAAATGAATGACTCCCACCAATGGTGAACATATCACAAAGCAACACCCAGCCACTTCCCTGGAGCTCAGCATAGCAGGCCAGGGCGATGTCTCCAGGTTTCACTTCTTGAGCATCCAAGCAGCTGATTCCCGGGCACATCTGGTGGTAGTGAATCATGGCTGCTTTACTGGCAAGCTAACTAATGGGCAAGGCATGTGCAGGGACTGAAGAATGAGTCACCTGGCTTCCAGTAAAGGCTGCAGTCCAGCTGCTGGTGGTAGCATCACCATAATGATCATGATTGTCATTGAGGTGGTGAGTATGCCCAGGTCTCACTTGGACTCATGAGTACAGTGTCATGTTTGCACAGATCCACGCCCACAGAACTTTCTGCTTTGCTTTCAAGACTGCCTAATAATACATCAGAAGGTCTACATTCGGTCATATACATATGTCTATGCTCTTTCTCTCTCCCTCCCTCTCTCTCTCTCTCTCTCTCTCTCTCTCTCTCTCTCTCTCTCTCTCTCTCACACACACACACACACACACACACACACACACCAATAAATAAATAAATAAATAAATAAATAAATAAATAAATAAATAAGTATATATATATATATATATATATATATTTGATTTTTGAGAAAAGGTTTCTCTGTGTTGCTCTGGTTGTCCTGGAACTCTTTCTGTAGACCAAGCTGGCCTCGAACTCAGAGATCCACCTGCCTCTGTCTCCCAGATTAAAGATCTATACCACCACCGCCTGGCCTTAAAGATATTTTCTTCTTGCTTAATGCAAGGCTTCTAAAGAAATGTTATGCCATTTCCCATTTCTTATCTGTGAGGTAGCAGCACAGGCATGTTTTCTTGTCTGTAGAAGGTAAATAGTAGACTTGTTATTTAGGTTTCAGGGTGATGGGCTCCTAGTAATTGTTGGTGGAGCAGTCACGTTTTATTTTAAAGTGCTGTTTTTTTTTTTTTTTTTCAGAAGTTTGCAGAAATGTGGTCATTTTTTTTCTATGAAATTAGTGTTAAGAATGATAAGTGGCACTGATTACCAGAATCCTAACAATTAGTTTTAAGAAAAGTGGTGTATCTTTCCAGCAATGAAGAATAGCAACCAGCTTCATGGGCACTTAACCTTTGTTATTGTTTATTACTTACTTTTGAGTTTTATTTATTTGTTTGTTTGTTTATGACACTATCTCTCTGTAGAAGCCCAAACTGGCCTTGAACTTGTGACACTTCTGAATATGTGGCACAACACCAAACTTAAGCCTTTAATTTTTAAAACTGCTTCTGAATTCTTACTTTTCCCTTTGTATTGTTTATCCATTGTTAGGATGGATGAAGGCCTGAACAGCAAGTTGCTGATGAAGTTGGAATTAGAACGTGGGTTTCCTGTGTTGAGTTGTTTGTTTTTACTAGATATTGATTTCCAAGTACTCATTAAATTCTTCAATTCAGAAGAAAATCTGTATGTTCAGAACTCATTTCTCTTCATTTATCAGCAGCAAGTTATAAAGGTGAAGGTGTGTGTGTGTGTGTGTGTGTGTGTGTGTGTGTTCAAAAGGCAGAGCAAAACCCAGAGCTTTAGATATCGATCTGACAAAGGCCACATGTGTTTTTGAGTGGAGATCTAGCAAAGGATTCATATTTTGTGCTGACTCATTGAGTGTAGACTTTTGGCTCCTGTCTGTACTAGGGGAAGCTCAGGATGCTTAGGCTGCCGACCTGGATGTGAGCCTTGTGTACCTGCCATGGACTGATTGCTTAGTCAAAAGACACATTTTAAGAAACTGGAAAAATTAATACCTGATACATAAAATACAGGCATAATTCTAGGAGTTCAGTATATATTCACCTAGTTATTCTTCTGAAGACCCAGGCACTGTTCTCACTCTGAATTTGGGGATGGTGGTTAGAGCTGTGGCCGCCTCAGCCCCCGCAGTCCTAAGTCCTTCTCTCAACCACTTTATTGCATTACTTCAGGAATGGTTTTAATACTCTGTTTCAGGTAATTCACTTAAAATTATTTCCCAACTTGTGTTTGGTTTCATGGTGTGGACAGTTGCAACTGTGTTTGAGAAACCAATCTCTAGTAAAGTGTATGTGTGTGTACTTCTGGTTGGTCTGAATTTAAGCAGGTCTTATCCTCCTTGCCTCTCCTGGTCAGCTGCTCTTGACACATGGTTTTCATTCATTCTTAAACCAAAGTTTTAACATGACAGGTTGATAAGGCACAAGATGAAAGGAGATGATTTGGGAGGTTCCAAAGATCAGCTGGCTCCAGAGTGCCACCTCTCCAGTTTAAAACAAAACAAAACAAAACAAAAAAAACCACCCACAAGCCTGAGGCGCTCCCAGCAGAGGGCCCTGTGAGGTGCAAATTTTGGTGGTCAGAATGTTTGGTTGTTTGTTTTGGTCTGTGTCTATCACCTAACCTCAAAGTTTCTGGAGGGACCCAATGCCCCCTAGGAAAAGCACTTTTCTTTTACACCGGGGCTGGTTAAGGAGGCTAGGTAAAAGGCCAGCTAAGAGTGTGCAGTGTGATAGGCCTTCAAAACAAACATTTATGGGGGGCTTATTTTGTATAAAGCAATGCAAAGACACTTTCCTCCCCCAGAGAGGGTGATAAACACCTTCAGTCCTGCTAATGGAGTTTACTGCAGAGAAGATTAGGGTTTGGGGCTGGGATGGAGAGGACTCTGCCTTGATTCCAAACATGTACAAAATGCCCAAGAGGCATGAAATGCCCAAGGGCATGAAAGACTCCTGTCTTTCAACCATGATACCCATAAACTGACTCCTTCTGTTTCAAGTCACCTAGACTGAAAATCATTTAAACCTACAAGTTCACTTTACCCAGTTCATAAGAGTTTCAATTCTCAGTTGAATTTCTCTGCCTACCCCTTGGGAACATGGTGGCACCTCAGACTGTTGCTCTGACCCTGGTGGGAAGTCTCTATTCATGGGTACTATGGCACTAGGGTTCAGAAGACTGTCCATGGGGGCCTGGATGTGCCCATTGCCAGCCCTCAGCATCTAGGCAGCTGCTTTATCCCTCAAAGTGCTAAGAAATGCCAGCCTTTAAAATCCAGAACTTTAGAAACAGAGCCAGAGTCGGAACTGCCTGTGTGGTTTTTCAAGGACCGCTGCCACTGCAGCAGCAAAATGTACCTGTTCAGAGTGTGCAGTCTCCCTCCCATTCCTATTGCCTGGCACACAGTTCCTGTGAAGCTGACCCCCACTCCTATTCAGCGAATGAGACCAGGGACCCCACTGCTGCACAGCTAACCCCCAGGATCTCTGGGGCTTGTGGTTTGCTTAAAAGTCCAATTTGTCTCAGTGACTTGCTTCTTAGTTACACAAAGATTTGGGTGTTTGAGATAAAACACCAGCCATCACTTTGAATGAGAGAGAGAGACAGAGAGAGACAGAGAGAGAGAGAGAGAGAGAGAGAGAGAGAGAGAGAGAGAGAGAGAAGGCAGTGAGGAAGAATAGATTTATTTATTGATTTATGAATTCAGTGTTTGCTTATGCTGGATAATGCCTCTGGGTAGACACCATTTTATTCTTCTTGGGCGCTGACATTCCTTAGCTAGCCCTCTGTGGGGATTCTTCCCGCCTTCTGTAAGACTCTTGGTCCCATTCTAGACAGCGCTCTTCCTCAGTCTGCTCAGACTGCTCGGACTGCACTAGGAGGCCTCTGCTTCATCTAATAGCTTATGGACAAGAGTATTCAAGAAGGGAAGAATCATGGATTGAATCATGCCCCTCACCTGTGACTCACACTGAAGCCCTGTGTAAGAGGGCTGTAACATAACACCACAGACTGGGTCCCTTAATCAATAAACATCCATTTTTCATAATTCTTCAGTGTAACTGCATTTATATAGGGCCTTTAAAAAGACAATTAAGGTTAAGTGAAATCATAAGGGTGGAGCCGTAATTTGAAAGCATGTGTGTCCCTTATAGGAAGAGGGGAGGGCATAAGATTTCTTTCCTTGATAGAACCAAAGACAACTGTCAGGAAGTCAGGAAGACAGCTCTTATGCAGAATCGTGCTCAGGGACCAGTAGCCTACAGAATTGTGAGACTGGACAGCCCCATTATTTAAGGACAACCTACCTGGAAAATGTTACTTTCGTAGTATTTGTATTTCTCACCAAGCCCACAGCCACACTTACATAATTGTTTGCTTTGCTAATTGAGACCCATTTTTTTTGTCTTTGTGGATATGTGTGTTCAGATTTTGTGTGTGTGTGTGTGTGTGTGTGTGTGTGTGTGTGTGTGTGTGTGTGTGTGTGTATGCATGTAGATTCCAGACAGCAACCTTGGAGTTGTTCAGTAGATGTCCAATTTGTTTTTGACATGATCTCTCACTGGCCTGGGGCTCACAGAGCAGATATGATAGGATGAAAAGGTAGATTAATGAACCTACTTTTAAAGAGTAACAACTTGTTTAGAAATGTTTTACATTGTTATGGATTTTAGTTTATTGATACAAGTTTAAACTTAATTTTGTTATACTGTATGTATATTTCTACTCTCATTTGAGATATTATGTTTATGTAACTCATTTAGATTGGAATGGATAATTAAGAAATACAGATTAACAATGAGTCTTCTATGATAGTCAAACTTATAGTCATGTTAAGTTTTCTAGGTATAAATAGATATAATTCAATTAGGTAGGTAATCTTCAAACACTTCAAAGACCTACAGAATATAGCATTTAAAATGTTTTGAAAAGTTAGACTTTCTGGACAATGAGACATGTCTGCTCCCGGCAGCACTGATTTACTTCAGAGAGGAGGATGGGCATCGAAGACACTCTATGTGGAGTTTATCTTATTCTTGGAAAAAATAGCCGTTTGGATAAGAAACTGTTCTTGCCTGGACTGCTTCACAAAATGTTGCATCTACTGGACATGCAGGACCCATGGAAAGGTGACCACTGAACTTTGCTTGGCAAAATGGTCCTTCAGGTTCCTGCTTTGCAGAAGAAATTGCCAGACATTCTACAGGACACAGAGAGAAGTAACTGAGGGACTCTAGACCTGTAGGCTGAAGACAGATGCCCTAACTTTACAGAACAACTTTGGTTGACTGTCCAGGCTGCCAGCTGTCTCTATCTGCTCTCACAAGACTCCGGAAAGTTGCTTGTATCCTTCTCCTGTTTCTCAGGTAATATTATATCCTTCTGAGATCTTTGATGTACCAATAAAAAAAAACCTTGTGGTGGGCTAGGGAGATGGCTGAGCCATTAAAGGCTAGACATAAAGCCAAAAAATATAAAAAACCCTCTTGGCACGGTGATGTAGAAATCCAAGACCATGTTTAGTTCCATAGTAGTTTGGGGCCATCCTGTCTCAAAACCCAAAACCAAACAAAACAGCCATCCAAACAGTAAATAGGAAAATGAATTGAACAGATAGTTCTTGAAAGAGGAAATGAATGTCCAATAAATATATGAAAAAAAATTCAGCAGCTTTAGTCCTTGGGCAATGCAAATTTGAACAGCATTGAGAATCATCCTGTAACAGACAGGCATCAGAGCCTCGGGTCCCGTCTTATAACAAACATGGATCCCAGGATATGCACTGGGGTATTCCAGGGTCACCTAGTGAAGTATGCAGGATTTTGTGTCCTGGACCAAAGAATTGGACCAGGAACACATGGTTAAAAACAGAAGTAGAGACAGCTTCTTAAGCATTCCCAAGAATGGAGTAGGCTTAGTGAGCAGAGGGAAAGTCCAAAAGTGTGAGTTCACAAGGAGCATGGTCCTTTATAGGCATTTGCACAGTGTCTGCCTTTTCCATTTGCATACACTGTAGGCCTTTTTTGGGCATGCTCTGTTCATTAGATGAAGCCCAGCTGGGGAAGGACTTTCCATCTTTCTCTGCCAACTGGCTTTTTTCCACATGTTAATCTTGATGCTGCAGACTCCGTCTCT
This sequence comes from Peromyscus leucopus, assembly GCF_004664715.2. Taxonomy (NCBI): domain Eukaryota; kingdom Metazoa; phylum Chordata; class Mammalia; order Rodentia; family Cricetidae; genus Peromyscus; species Peromyscus leucopus. The sequence continues at coordinate 28,970,918 of NC_051064.1, read as the reverse complement.
ATTCTCCACCACAATCTTCCCTTAGTCATGATGGCTATTATAAAGAAAATGAGAAGTTCTGATGAGGATGGATGGAAGGGGACACCATGAAACATGATCCTTAAATAGTATTCGTAAGAATGTAAATCAGTGTAATCACTGTGGAAATCAACACCAAAATAAAATTAGAACTGCCGTATGATGCAGCATTCCTCAGTATGTACATTCCACAGGAATCAGTCTGTCATGTCTGTGTATTCATGTTCACTGCAGCGTGTGTCACAGTAGATGTAGAACCAGCTCAGACATCCACCAGCAGATGAACAGATAAGAAAGTGTGTTACACATACAATGAAACTAGATTCATATCTCTCACCTGCACAAAGGTCAGTTAAAAAGGATCAAGACTCTAATATAAGACCTGACACTTTGGAACTGCTAGAGAAAAATACAGGTAAGACATCTTAAGATACGGACATAGGTAAGGATATTCTGAACAGGACTTCAGTAGCTCAGGAAGTAACCCCAAGGATTGACAAGTGGGATCACACAAAATTACGAAGCCAAGTGACAATCAATAGAATGAAATGATAGTTTGCAGAATTGGAAAAAAATAAAAACAAAGAACTGCAAAAATTAAACACCGGAAACCCTAATCAATAAATGTACTAATGAACTTAATAGGCAAATCTCAAAAAGAGAAAGACAAAAGGCCAATAAATGCTTGGGAAAGTGTTCAACATCCTTGGCCATGAGGGAAATACAAATGTAAGTTTCTTTGAGATTCAATCTCATCCCCAATCAGAACAGCTATCATCAAGAAAACAAATGACAGTGAATGCAGATGAGCGTGAGGGGCAGGAGGAACCCTCACCCATACTGATGCAGCTACTATGGAAATGAGTGTGGAGGAACCTCAACGTGGAAACACAGCTATGATGAAGCCAAGTGTATCACTCCTGGATACCCACTAAAGGACTGTGAGTCAGCACACCCAAGAAATACTCACATAGCGATGTTTATTGCTGCTGTATCCACAGGGCCAGAAAATAGACCCAGTCTACATGTCCATTAATAGATGAATGGAGGACAAAAATGTATTTCCTGTATGAAATTTTGCAGTGGAATTTTATCCATCCAAAAAGAAAAGTGAAATCATGACATATGAGGGAAAATGCACATAACATAATCATTGTGTTAAAAGATAAGCTAGACTCGAAAAGAAAACACTACATGTTTTTTCAGAACCTAGATTTAAAATCATGTATTGTGTGATTCACATGTGTGTGTTTTCAGCTCAGGAAACTATAAAATGTGTCATAAGAGGGAAGGAAAAGCTCTTCAGGAGGTGGGAAATGGGGTGACAGAGCACATGCAATAAGGAAGCAGAGGGGACTCGAGGCTGGGGAAGACATCACAGGGCTCACAGGTTGGAGAGGGAAGGCCAGATAGTGAAGCTCATGGTTTTGTATATTAACTGTAAAACTCACTTAAAAAGAGAATATGGCACATACATAAACAACTGAGTTTTATTCAGATTTTGTAACAAGAATGAAATTATGCTATTTCAAGGAAAAGGATAGAGCTAGAAATCATCATGTTAAGAGGGAAATATAGGGATACTAGCAAAGTATAATGATATATATGTTATAATGAAACCCAATATTTTGAAAAGTTTCACATTTTCTGCGATGGTAATTGCCCCTCAGTTTATTAGAACTTAGACATGGTTGCTGTCTCTCTTCCCCACCCCAGGCTCTGCACCCCCTGATTTATCTGTACCTGATCTGCAGATCCTCCCTCAGGACTCCTTGGAATTTCATCACGGCTTCTTTGTCCAACTGCACGCACATTTCTCCATGGTCCCTTACTAGATTTTTTAGGTATATCACCTAATGCCCTTTTGACTAAATCTGTCCAGATGTCCTGGTTTCTGCTTGCCCTGGACTGTGTATTCCCTTTCTGTCTCCACGAGAATCTGTCTTTCTCTGTGTGTTCACTGCACTTTCCTCTTCTACCCTGCTAGTCTCTCTTGTGTGGTTCAAGGTTTTCAAATTCTCCAGTAGAGAATGCTGGGTGGCATCTTACATCTGTGTCCCTCAGGATGGAGGCACTCACTTACCTGCAAGGACTCCTTTCATTGGAGCCCCCTCAGGCCTTCAGTACAGAGCATCCCTTGGCCCTTCCCAGGGAAGTTACATCCTATGGCCTGCTGATCTAGGGTTTAAAGATCCAGGTTGTAGGGGGCTGGAGAGATGGCTCAGTGGTTGAGAGCACTGGTTGCTCTTACAGGGGACCCAGGTTTAATTCCCAGCATTCACATGGCAGTTCACAACTGCTTGTAACTCCAGTTCCAGGGGATCTGACATCTTCATACAGACATATATGCAGGCAAAAACCCAATGTATGTTAAATAAATAAATCTTTAAAGAAAAAAAAAAGATCCAGGTCGTTGCTCCTTTTCAGGTCAATTCCAAAGGGCAATCTCCACTCCAAAACAACTTTTAACATTAAGAGAATTCAGTTTCTTTTATTTCCCTAAAGGTGTTGGCCCTCAGAACTCTCATAACAAACTTCATGAACAACAAACTCAACCATAGAACTGCTTGCCCAGGATCTGCTTGTTCCCTCTACATGCCACAGACAGTTCTCTGTTATGTGCTCTGCCTGCATTTCCAACTGCTGTTGGTTGGGTTTCATTGTCTGGGTGTTTACAGGTACTTCAAACTTGGCAGTACCCTAACACTGCAATCTCTTTTCCCTTAATAAAAGATTCACCATTCCCTGAGTGCTTCAAGCCAGAGGCATGGGAGTCCCCCTTAGTCTCTTCTTCATTGTTCATGAACAGTCTGTTCCAAACTTCTCAGCAAGGCAAGGAGAAGGCAATGGGCATCCCTGGCAGGCTAGAGCAGAGACATAATATGATAATACTTAAGGTTTAGAGATGGTAAAGGAGGAAACTGAAATGTGTGATAGTGGAGATCTGAGATAAGGTGGTATCAGAACAGAGGAGTAGTCACACCAGGGATGCACCTACTCTAAGGATGTAGACAGGCACACCCAGTAAGACTTCCAAACAGACTGTTCATCAACAGTGAAGGAGAGACTGAGGTCTCACCACCCTTCCCATACAGGACCACCATTGGAGACCAAGTGTTTAAACCATGAGCAGACAGAGGACACTCTCTTTGAGACCACCGCCATCCTTCAGACCTCTGTGGGCTGCCGTCTGTCCTGCCACCTCAGGAACTGTCCAATAGCAGACTTGAGAGTCTTTCCCTGGGAGAGCACTTGTTTTATTTGACTGTTAGATATCATTTGGATTTTATTACTTTCTTGTTTTACTTACTTGTTTTGGTTTGCCCTCCCTATTAGGGGACTACGAGATCCCCTCTGAGAGACAAAAGACAGCAGTTATTTCAGTAAACAGACATCACCCCTCTGGGGCCTCTTGGCTTTTTTCACTTCTTGTTTTGGCACTTACCAATAATACTGCCCCAATAATCATTTTGACATTCGATTTATTTCCCCATTTTTATGGAAGAGCAGACATGTTTAAATTAGGATAAAATTCTAATGTGACTAACAACTTGAAGGATATTCATTTTTTTTCTTTCTAGGTAACTGAATTATTATTTAACCCTTTGCATACTGTTGAACATTAATTACTTTTGTGTATCTTTTCCAGTGTTGAAATTGAACCCTGGGAACACAGGGATTTGCACATGCCAGGTAAGTGCTCTGCCACTTAATTGCAACCACAGTTCTCTAATTCTTCTCTTAAAATAAGTTGTGCCATTTTTGGATAGCTTTAATTCTTCAAAAATTGAAATAATGGTATAGAGCATTCCCACATATGCTATGTTTTCTCTGTAATTGATATTTTACTTGAATATGGCATTTTAATGAACTAATATCTTTATTAACTAAAGTTCATTTACTTTTCAGATAACCTTTATTTTTCCTAATATCCCTTTCTGTTATGATTTCGGTATGCCAGCCAGGGCATTGTATTGGTTATTTGTTTTGTGGTGCTGGGGATCAAATAAGGAAAATACTTGCTCCTTCAGCCTCCTTTGACTCCTCCGAGTTCTCTGATTATTCAGGTTCTCCGAGTCTCTGATTATTTGCTTCCAGATTTTTGATGATCTTGCTGGATGCTGGCTAGGCATCTTGCAGACTAGCTATTAATTTTTTTTTTCTGATGTGTGGTATGAGGTTATAATTTACAGGCGAAAGATCATATCATTCCACGGGTACCCACCGTCAACACAATTTATCACTGTGTGTGTGATAACACAGTTTTTCTTCACTGTACATCTATTTTCCAAACTACTTCTTGTCATTTTATGAAATGAATGCTGACGGAAGTGGGAATCATTCTTTTTGGTGGTGTTTTTTTTTTTTTTTTTTCTGAGGCAGGGTTTCTCTATGTAGCCCAGGCTGTCCTGGAATTTGCTTTGTAGACCAGGCTGGCCTCGAACTCACAAAGCTCTGTCTGCCTTTGCCTCCCAAGTGCTGGGATTAAAGTTGTGTGTACTACCATGCTCAGTCCATTATTCACATTTTTAAAAAAATTTTATTTATTTATTTATATTTTATATATGAGTGCTCTGCATGTTATATGTACATGCCAGAAGAGGGCATCAGATCCTATTATAGATGGTTGTGAGCCACCCTGTGGTGGCTGGGAATTGAACTCAGGACCTCTGGAAGAGCAGCCAGTGCTCTCAGCCTCTAAGCCATCTCTCCAGCCTGGTGTAGCAGGAATCTTAAAAGGTTTTATTAATAAAAACGAACTGGAGCCAGGTATTGGGGTGAATGCTGAAGATCAGAGAAGCAGAACAAGCCACAGCTTCCTCACTTCGCCAATTCCTCAGCTGATCCTGTTTCCTCAGACTGGAAGCTTCTGAGTCCTCATCTGAATGGGTCTCAGCTGAACTGTTGCTCCAAAGCCTAAAAGCTTAACCAGCCAAAAGCTTCTAGTTCCTGGTCCTCACGCCTTATATTTCTTTCTGCTTTCTGCCATCACTTCCTGGGATTAAAGGCTCACTTCTTGGGATTAAAGGCGTGTGTCACCATGCCTGGCTGTTTCCAATGTGACCTTGAACTCACAGAGATCCAGAGGGATTTCTGCCTCTGGAATGCTAGGATTAAAAATGTGAGTGCCACCGTTTTCTAGCCTCTGTATCTAGTGGCTGTTCTGTTCTTTGACCCCAGATAAGTTTATTAGGGTGCACAATATTTTGGGGAACATAATACCACCACAGCCTGGTTTACATTTTTAAAATTTAATTTCATTCATTCCTCACATTTCTAAGAGCAGAATATCTTCTTAAATTACTTGGAATTCTTCTGTCAAAAGATTGGTCTTCTGTCCCTCACTCATTCATATACCCCTCTGTCATTATATCATGTATTTATGATGTATGTGTTTATACTTGAGTGTGGGTCCTCCATGTGATGACCATGTGTAGAGGTCAGAGGACACCCTCAGATATGGACACTCACTTTCCATCTTATTTGAGACAAGGTCCCTTGCAGTTCACAGCTGCCTATACCAGGCTGGCTACCCTGTGAGCTACTAAAAGTATTCTGTGATCTCTGCTTCCTGTGTTCCTGAAGGAGCCCAGGGGTTACAGATGCATGTACTGCTGTGTCTAGCAGAATTTCATGTGATTCTGGGTACCCAAGCTCTAACGGTGAAGCTGCGCTCTACCCACTTAGCAATCTCCTCAGCTCCTCTCATTTATTTATGTAATCGTTTATTCACAGTTGTTTATTTCATGCTCTGGATGAAATATCTGATATTTATTTCATAGCATTATCAGATGCTCTTTAATTAGTTTCTAATGAGTTACTCCTCTCTATGTGTCAATGTGTACTTTTCTGCTACCAAATTGAACTACAAAATGCTGATCTTGTGTGTTTCCTATCTTGGTCATAGAATTAGAACCAGTAATTTCTCTAAGAAGCTGTGATTCCTGCCCCCCCAATGATGAGTCGTATTTGAAGCTAAGATCTGGGTGATAGATACAATTGTTGATACTTGGTGGCACTGGTTCTCGGCATTTTCACTGATGACCACCAGTTTATGGGAGCATATCAAACTACGTATGTTCCTGTATGTATAACTATTGGTGTAAGACCATCTGCATTAAGCCAAATGTGAGTTCACATTGAAGCCTCCATTATCATATGGATTGGTCCAATCTTTTCTTGATTAACTGTAAACCCTCCTTCCAACAGTGAGAAATGTGCCTTCCCTCAACTGCCATCCGTTTACTTCATTGTTCAGTTCTGGTACTCTTGTCTTATGGTATCAGCATTGTTGACCCATACTCCCATGGGAAACAACGTTATCAAGTAGCATTCCACTTTAAATACTTGGAGGCTCTACTCATTTCCAAAGTTACCTGAGTCTTTGCTTTTATCTCCCCCACCCCAGTGACATAGTTGCATTCTGTTTGTAACACAGTTAGACTCCTTATCTTAGTCTGCATTTTATTCTGGGAAACCCCACCCCTAAATGGTTTTAAGTTTTTTTTACATGCTTTAAAGATCACCCTGCATGCTACACGTCCTAGGAGTCTCAGTAACTGCATAGCATTGTGTGCATATGATTATGGTGCATAGAGTTCCACCATACACAAAATCCTCCCTGGGTGTGACAGCATGTGTCTTTAACCCCAGCACCAAGAGGGCAGAAGCAGACCAGTCCTTGAGTGTTTGAGATCAGGCAGGTCTACACAGAGAGTTCCAGGCCAACTGGGACTACATAGTAAGTTTGTCTCAAAACAAAACGAAGCAAAACCAAACCCCACAAAACTCAAAACAAAACAAGTGAAAACCCTCCGTTTAGTCCTCCAAACCCTTGGCATACATTTTTGTGCTTTGGACTCTTTCAAAATGTCAAATAATTGGGTTCTTTCATTTGACAAAATGCATGTAAGACTCCGCCACGCCTTTTGTGATTTATAGTTTACTTACTTTTGTTTCTTAATAGTATCCCATTGTATAGGTCTGTATTTTATTTTAAATATTTCCAGCATTTGGCAATTATTACTATGGATACTTATCTGTGGACATTTAGTTTTCAAGTAAGTTGGCTAAATTTCTAGGATCACAATATAGAAGCATGTAAGATTCCGTTCATCTTTGTAAGACATGAGCAAACTGGCTTCTAGCTGGTGATAAGAATTCACCGGCCATAAACAGTTTCTGGAGACCCACATCCTCATCAGGAAACAGTATTGTTGTTTTTGGGAATGTGCTGTTGTCATAAGTGTGTTTAGGCTCTCAGTGTTGTGGATTTTCTACCTCAGCTTTCCCTTAAGTGACTATTGGTTCAATTGTTTCACTGAGTGGGTTGAAGGGTGATAGATGGCTGTCTTATTTTGAAATTTTTGAACTACTACTTGAAAGGATTGTATTATCTAAGTTTAACTATTTTGTAAGCATACCTGATTTGATTGGCAGAGTATTTGCCAAGTTGTTTAATAAGTATATAGCTTATTTCTAAAGAATACCTCATCAGATATAACCAACATAATAAATTTACCATTTCTTGCACATTTCCATGAATATGAATAGAAGAATATAATATACAACTTTTAAAATCCAAGTTTATAACTAACTGAGATATATGTGTTATTTTTAATTTAAGTTTAATGAACCTTGGAATAATGACCCCAGTAAAACTGATGAACAAAATATAATCTTGATAGAAATTTAGGGAGAAAAGAAGTTCGTTTTTTTTTTTTTTCTCCTTAGGATCTATAACCTTTAAAAGACAATTTGCATGTAAGTTTATTTGTATGGTTTGTATTCTATTTTGTATTACTAAAGTAACAGAATTTTAAACCCAATGAGACACATTCTCCAGGGGACATTTTGGTGACCCCCTGCTTGTTCTGCCCTTTGTCCCATCTGCATTCTGTAGTCGGGCTGGGCTAGTCTTTGTCCTTCTGTGGAGTCCAAGAGTCATCTGTCTTTCCCCTTGCAAGCAGGTTGTTCCTCAATTCTTCTGGGACTCAAGTTGGGTGGGAATGATTTATGATGAAAGGTAGTTTTACTCACAGTTGTGCATTGTCCCAGGAGGCTGACATTGAGTGATGACGCAACCTTTAACATCCACAGCTTCTTTAACCCCACATTTGGTTTATTTAACTTAATACCATCCGGTAGTTGCCTGTTTTGATTTTACCCAAATCTTTGAACTTTGCCCTCTCTTTATTCTTGATAAACCCAGGCTCTGCCCTCACCATTCTGCTTGCTTTCTTTTGGGACTTGCAAATGACAGGTCTGCTTTGGTGTAGAAAAGACATTCGTGGGCATTTGCCCGCTACAAAAACCTCCACCCCAAAATTACTGATACATAGTCACGAAACAAACTTCTTGAAATTGCCAGTTTCAGGATGAAGGAAAGATAAATCAGTAGGAGTCATGTCCCCTTGTCATGAAGCCCAGTTTTGACCGTCAGGCTTAGGAGACCTGACGGTCACCGTGGCTTTGTTCCTTTAAGTCCTGGCATGAGGTGCCAGTGTGGGATCTGTCTGGTTTGAACGGTTAGCTTGCTGTGGCTCAGGGGGTTGCTATAGTAACGCCGAGCTTCCAGGTATTCATGTGGGTGGTGTCAAGAACTGGGAATGTTTCCAGAATGTTCTTAGTGTTCCAGAGTCCCCTTGGGGTCAGATTCATTTCATGCTGTCATGGGGTGAGGCAAGGGCCATGAATCTGAGGCGACAATCCATCAGCTATCAGAAGCCAAGTTGCGTTTTCTGTTAGAAAGTCGCAGTTTTGAACTTGGAAGGAAGCCAATTTAGTCTCACAATAAGTCTCAACTTCAAAGCCTCAGGGGAAACTGTGGCTGGGTTTGGGCTGGATCAGTCAGCAGTAACTGACTGTGGACCCAGAAACAACATGGTCACCGCAGAGATCAGAATGTAAAGCAGAAATACAGTGAAGGCCTCTTCTCTGACTGCCACAGTCATGTATATCCTTGAGAAGATTTTTCTGTGTGTTCACATAGGGATATAACTATTATCAAAATAAACACCATTCTTTACACACATTCTGTGACCTGTTTGATTAGTTAATCATTTTCATTTTAATATGATGCAAATGTATAATTCAATTGCTCCCAAATTTACTGCTACATTTTTGCAAATAGCTGATCTGCTATCACATATTTCATGCATGTGTTTGTTATCATCTAAAGACAAGGAAAATTTTCATTATATCAGCATTTGTGTCGGGGGAAAGGTGCAAACACTGAGTACGGTGTCTTATCAAAAAAGATTCTAATTGACTCAGTAAGACAGCAGGAGCTTTGAGAGGCTTGATGGGCCTCAGTGTTTCTGACTCTTAACTGAAGGCTTCTTCTTAACCAAGGAGCATCTGGGCCCATCTGATGGTTTAGAGATCCCAAAGCTGAGCCCTATCCAAAATCCTGGTTTCCTTTTGTTATTACCATGAGCACTCTCATGCTTCTGTCAGCCTCCATGCCCAAACTGCTCCCTAGGTGAATTGTTTTTTGGGTGAGAGTTCTTGCCAGGGTAGGAAGCAATAATTTGGCTTTGTATTTTTTTCTCCTTTCTGCTGTTTATTTAATTATTTGAAACTCACACCCTTAAACATTATCTAGGAAGCTCTTGGTGGCAGCATTGGAATTACTGGGCAATTTGAGTGGATCATGGCAAACTTTCATTTTTTCTTTTTTCTGGAACCAGGAGGGGGTGAGTCAGGCTGTTTGCCTGCTTGTCTCATCCCAGCACTCACCTGGCCAGGTGACCTGCTGGCTCCCCGCCTACGCTGCAGGATTCCAAACCCTTGTCCTCATGTGCCTCTTTGAAGTTGGATAGTGTTATCTTAGGAACAATTCTTTTGAAGTATATTGATTTCCCCAAATCTCTAGGTTTGATCCAGTTCTTAGACAAAAGGGTAGCAGGTAGCACTGTTTTTTTTTTTTTCTATGCATCCAAGACAATGCATAGAAATCACAGGCTTCCCAATCCCTTATCCAGTCAACACGAGATTTTCTGAACTCAGAAAAGCTCAAAGTCTCAAACTTCATTCTGTAGTCTGTTCAGTTTGACAAATCAACATATTTCATTTTAGCTTTGATGTTAAAAAAAGTTTATTTCTTATTTCCAATGTAGGACTCCGAAATAGTAAAGCCATGGTTGAGAGGAAGTGGGGTCTTTTCTATTTCTGTACAACTCACCATGTCCTACCATACCAGTACTTAGGTCCCTAGGTTCACTTTTCTTACTAGAAAAATAGGCTAACACTCCATCACAGAATATTCTTATGACTGAAACATTTTAGGTATTAAATAAGTGTTTTAAGGATTAAGAATGAATTAGTATTTTAGCTCAGATTTTTGTTATCATCTGAAGTGAGTAACTGATAATAATTCCAAGAAATAGTCAACATGCTTCTGACTGTATGGTGTAGACTAAAAGTTGACAGAGAACTCACTCTAGCCCCTGGCTCTTTCACATGTGCAGAATTTGAAAATTTCCTGGAGCCTCCCTTCCCACAGGCAGAGCCTATTCTGCAAGGCTTGCCCAGGCCTTGCCCTGAGAAAGCTGGAAGGGTTAGTGACAGCTGTTTGTTGAGATCACTTTTCATGACAGCAGGAGCGTTTATTTAAGCTTGTTGCATTCCACACAATGTGCATTTGGTACAGTCATGTTGTACACAGGTCAGAATCTCACTCTTTGTTATGACTGAATAGTATTCTATTGTATGCAACATACCACACTTTGTTTACCTTTTTATCTCATAACAGATACTTGTATTGCTTCTACCTTTTGGTGGCTATGAATATGGTTCACAATCTGATCCTGGAGTTATATAGTTTCAAATGGAGACAACAAATGGAATTGTTGGGTCATATAATAATAAGGAAACTTAGGGGTGCTAGGGATCAATCCCAGGCAACCCATATGCCAGACAGCCACTCCATGATCGACATTCCTAAGCCAGAATATTTTGTTTTTGCTGCTGTGGTTGAACCCAGGGAACTATCTTCCTATATCTCCCTGCCTCTGTCTCTCTGGCCTGTACATGTCAAGCAACTGCTCTATCACAGAGTCCCTTCCTCAGTCTTACACAGTAATTTTGTGTTGACATGGCCTCCCCTTGCTGTTTTTCACTGCTAGTACGTTGCTTTCTCTTCAGTAATGGTAGAGTTCATCTGAAGGCAGATTTCAAGAGTAATTTTGATTTGTGTAAGTACTTGGTTGTTGCTTTACTAAGTATTGCTGTTAGATACTGTGATAAAATGCCTGAAAAAAGCAACTTCAGACTGAAGGCTCCCTGGGGAGGTGGCAAATGCTGATAACTAATGTGTTTCTTAAATACATGTGATGAGATGTATTAATATTTGTATGATCTGTGTAGTCAATATTACAAATAGTGAATCAATACTTTCTTAATGTCTAATGTATAACGTTACAAAATTGCACGTAGTTAAAGCAATCTATTCAGAGTTCAAATTGAACTGGCAGATTTTAGCATCACAGAGTATAAAAATTGCATTGATATGATTTCGGGTCTGTGTTGCAACTGCCCTTCAAAAACAATACCCACCCACTGAGTTTTAGTGAGTGACTACTCCAGCCATCTGGAACAGATAAACTCACCTTGCTCTTCCATATAGGCATCTGTGTGATTGGTTGGCTCCACTAATACCTACCAAGATAGCATGTTGCTACAAGGAAGGACAGACTCAAGAGGCTTCTGGGACTCTATCTCCTGGTGGTTCATTCCCTGTGTGATTCACCATTATGGTCTGTTTTTTAGCTGTCATAACAAAACATTAGAGACTTGGAACTTTATAAACAAAAGAGATTTATTTGGGTTCAAAGTTCGGGAGGCAGAATTGGCAGATTATATCACAGTAAAACATTTAGTATCTCCAGATAGGAGCATGTGAGAGTGGCCAGGGACATAGTCAAAGGGAACACAGGGCAAGAGGAGACAAGAGCCAGGGAGGGGCAGTCTTGCTCTTTTATTGTGAAAAGACAAAGATTTCTTTCCAAACACTAAGCAGCAAGATTAAAAAGTCCAAAAGTCATATAGTTTAAGAATAAAGAAAAGGTTGGATAGTCTTTTCTTAAAACATAATTAATATACGTTTGCTACAAGGATAATCAAGAAATTAAAATGAAATGGAAACAGCAACAAAAACAGCAAGGCCTCTGTCCCCCTGAAGGCACCAGTGCCACTGTTTTTATATGTTGTACAGGAGGTGCTTGTGGCCACATGGCGCAAGAGGCCATGCCACAAGCAAACTAACTCGCATTGCCACAGACCTCACACATGAAATATCCACAGTTACAATGGTCACCACAGAATTAACACTGTCACCAGGGTTAGAAAACACTTCATATTTATGATATTAACAAGCAGTTTCCAATGTGATTGCTACCTGACACTAAAGACAAAGATTAAAATTATTCCCACATGTTTTTCTAATAAATTTACATTCTTACATATAAATTAAAATTGGGAAATTACCTACTGTGGGAAAGACATTTTAAGGTACGCCTGATGTGTGTAAGCACAACAGTCAAGCAGCAGCAGGGAGTTAATGCATACAGAAAGGAACCAGTGACTCAAGCCTCCAACAGCAGCTTCACTCCTAAGCTGTCATCCGTCCCGTCCACCACCAACCCCGTGGAGGTCAGTGGCACCAGGGGCAGCTCCAAGTCCCCACACAGAGGACATACTAAGTTGTTTTCCAGACCAGGACAAAGAAACTCTGATTTTGTACAGCAGATTCAAAAGATAGCTATGGTTTAAAACTCTTTAAATGGAAACGAACAGCTAAACTTCATTCCACGAAACTAACTGCTCCTGCTGATAGTTGACAATCACCATTACAAAGCCTGGGCCACATCCTCAAGCTGTTTATCAGAGCATACATTTAAAAATCTGCGTTCCATTGTGTGCAGGTGTTTCAGTGAGGCTTCTATTCCACTGTCCTGAGGTCAGTTCAATGACTTTTTTCAATTTTTCCAATGTCTAATCTATCTATCTGTCTGTCTGTCTGGGGGGCACCTCATGGTGTGAGCTTATACAGAGAAAGCCCTGGGGTATTTACAGACAAGACATCTATCTGCAAATCAGGAATAGAAGTCCCAGAAGAGACCTATCCTGCTGCATATGGTGATAGACTTTTAGCCTCCAAAATGGGCACAAAGTAAATGTTGTTGGGCCACTGGGCCTGTGGCATTTGTTATGGAGTCGCTAGCATGTTAGTGCTCCACATAAAATGTGCTCTTTTGAGTTTGAGCTGTTGATTCTTTTTTTTTTTTTTTTTTTTTTTTGGGGGGGGGGGTCCATGCTGGTAGATCAGAGAGACAGAACAAGCCACAGCTATCTCACCTCGCCGGATCCTCAGTTGGTCTTGTCTCCTCAGACTGGAGGCCTCTGAGTCCTCATCCGGAATGGGTCTCAGCTGAATTACTGCTCAAACGCCTGAAGCTTAGCCAGCCACATGCTTAACCAGCCAAATGCCTCTAGTTTTTGGTCCTCACGCCTTATATATATCTTTCTGCTTTCTACCACCACTCCCTGGGATTAAAGGCTGGCTTTCTGGGATTAAAGGCGTGTGTCACCATGCTTGGCTATTTCCAATGTGGCCTTGAACTCACAGAGATCCAGAGGGATTTCTATCTCTGGAATGCTAGGATTAAAGGTGTGAGTGCCACCATTTTCTAGCCTTTGTATCTAGTGGCTGTCTGTTCTCTGACCCCAGATAAATTTATTAGAGTACACAATATTTTGGGGAACACAATACCACCACATTTCCTCTCTTTTTGTCTAAAATTAAAAAAGCTTATAACTAATACAAGAAAAACTATCCAATAAGTATATACAATATATGCAGCTAAAAATTACATTAATGATGTCTAGTCCATTAACATTTGACAGATTCAGATAAAAACTCCATTATATATATTAACAATGTCCAGTCCAGTAACATCTGATAAACTCAGACCAAAAAATTTTCATTACTTATCTTATTTAAAACAAGTAGTTCCTTTTTAAAAGTAGATTCCATAATCTCCCTTTTTAATCTTATCATATCCATATTCTCTTTTTTCTTTTCATAATACATTCAGTAGTCTACCTTTTGTCATTTTTATATCTTCCCCTTTTTCTTCAGTGTAGATTCAGTGATCTACCTATTTATCCTATTATTTCTTTATCTTTTTTTTCTCAGAGTAGATTCGATGATCTATCTCATATCTATATTCTCTTTTTCTTTTTGCTTTCTAGGGGTGAAGATATCTTTAGGGAATCTTGAAAAGAAAATTTTGGGGATAATCATCAAGTCCTGTATCGTTTGTCCAGTCTCTGCATAATAGGAAAGTTCAGGGCTTGTTTCAAGTCCTTGTTTGAGTAGTCTGTCAGGCTGGATCATCTCAACTAGTCCTCTCGAAATTGTTCTGACCAGTTTGTAGTCCAAAGTCGATTTTTCCATGGTGTTAATCGGCTTAATGGCTTTATCATAGTCCATGTGGAATCATCGTTGTAGGATCCTGTCATCTTTTTGAAGATTTCAAAGTCACTGTTAGGCATGGTCATGGTTTCCTGCAGACTTTTTTTTTTTTTTTTTGCCTCCTCTGTGGTTTGGAGCAATCATAGTCTGATAAATGTCTGTCTCTCGTAACCATGAACATTCTTCCCTAGAACAGAAAATCTTCACAACAATTTCTCCCCACCAAAATTTGTCTTGCCAAAATTTTCCAAACTGACCTTTGCCGATGCTTTCTTGTAACACGATGGTCCTGGCAATTCTTCTCTGAACCAGCAGCAGTAAACCCTTCATCCCAGGTAACAGCATTACCGCAGTCACCAACATGATGAGAAGGAGCTGGCAACATGGAGCAGTAGCCACTGCTTCCATGGTCCCACCACTGTTTGTGGTTCAGTCCGGGCCAAAGCTTCGCCCAAGCCTCCTAGGCCGGCCTCAAACTCGGGATCTTCCTGCCTCTGTCTCCTTCAGCAAATCCAACCGGCGTGCGCCGCCACAACCGGCTGAGTGTAGCTTGGGCCTGAGCCGGGGCTCACAAGGCCACAGGCAAACAGCTTTTTCATGAATTCGTAACACGAACGTTGGGCGCCAGATGTAGCAGGAATCTTAAAAGTTCTTATTAATAAAATCAAACCCGAGGCGAGTTATTGGGGTCCATGCTGGTAGATCAGAGAGACAGAACAAGCCACAGCTATCTCACCTCGCCGGATCCTCAGCTGGTCTTGTCTCCTCAGACTGGAGGCCTCTGAGTCCTCATCCGGAATGGGTCTCAGCTGAATTACTGCTCAAACGCCTGAAGCTTAACCAGCCACATGCTTAACCAGCCAAATGCCCGAGCTGTTGATTCTTAAGAGGGTAGTGAGTTCCTGAGAAGAAAAACTTTGAGGCCATCATGACAAGCAGTGGCATTAGTGTATAAAATTCTGGGCCAGTTTCCACTGCTCCTGAGCTGTAGGGTTGCCCTCATTCTCAGCAGTCTTTTCCAGTCCTTATTGTTTAACCATTGCCATTAAAATCTCGTGTGTGTGTGTGTGTGTGTGTGTGTGTGTGTGTGTGTGTGTGTGTGTAGGTGCCACAGCACACATGGAGGTCAGAGGACACCTCCTGGAAGTCACTTTCCTCCCATTGATTGAACTTGGGTTGGGAAGCCCATGCACAAGTGCATTCGCCCGCTGAGTCATCTCACTAGCCCACCATTGCCATTTGAGTCCATACTTCCATAGCTACTTACGACGTGAGCACATTTCCATCTGCTTACTGTCTGTCATCTGACTCTTTAGCGCCCATCAAATACCTTGCTTGTTTTCTTACATTTATTTTGTGGTTTTGTTTGGAGTTCTTATATTCTTCATGTGGGTAGTTTGTATTTGCATATGTATATTACAAGTAATTTGTAACATCTGATGTGCATTTTCAATAATTTAGTCTTTTATTATAATTTTTTTAATTTTGTGTGTGTGCATGTGCACGTGTGCGCATGCACCTGAGTACAGGGCCCATAGAAGCCAGAAGAGGGTGTTGAGTCCCCTGAAGCTGCAGGTAGAGGTAAGCTGCTCAGTGTGAGTCCTCTGCTAGAGCAGCTGGTGCTCTTAACCACTGAGCCATCTCTCCATCATCTCACAGAGTCATTAGACAAGGAGTTCTTATTTTAATGAAGTTCAACATGTAATATTTTTATTTTGAAACATGCAAGCCATGACACCAGTCTGCTGCACCACCTTCTATACCTTTGTTCTTTCTTCACATTTTCTTTCTTTCTCTCTTTTTTTTTTTTTTTTTTTTTTTTCATACAAGATCTTACTATGTACACTGGGTGTTCTGGCACTTACTATGTAGTACATGCTGGCTCTGAACTTGAAGGAATCCTCTTGTTTAGCTTTCCAAGTTGTGGGATTATAGGTGTGTGTGACCCTGTTGAGCTTTTACTTTTTGCATTTTGAGGGGAAAAAAAGTTTTTGGAATCTAGTTTTGATTATGCTATGAGATGGGGCCAAGTGTAATTCACCCACATATGGATAGAGGATTGTTCTGTTGTGTTTCAATAGGGAAACCTTTCCTCCTGAGAAGGGCTAGGTTTGGATGTCAGGTCCATCCTGGCCTCACGTTCTTATCTTTTTGCCATTTCTGTACTGTCTTGTTTGCTACAGACCCATCATGAGTCTTAACAGCTGGCAAAAATACGTCTTTTCACCTGTCTTTTCTGGTTAAATTATATGTGTATTTTTGAGAATTCATTATATAGCTAAGGCTGGTCTTGTATTATTGGCACCCCTGACCCAATCTCTCAATTTCTGGGGCTACAGGCATATACTACCATGTGCTGCTTTTGTTAAAATACGTTAACTGTAACAGTTGATTTCATAGAAGTAGAGAGAATGGTAGTTGCTAGAGAGTGTGCAGGAGGACAGCAGAGGAGGATCAGATGGCAAGTACAAAGTGTGAGTGGAGAGGAGCACCAACTCCAGTGTTACACAGTGCAGTGGGTGACTCGTGTTCACAACTGCTTAGTTCAGGTTTTACAGAGAAGTGGGAGAGGACTTGATGTCCCTGATACATAAGGATAGTGTATATTAAGGGAGAAGAAATCTAAATTGCTCTGGAATGATCATTATATATAATCCTTACATGAAACCATTACACACTACCCCATAAATGTGCAAAATTATTATGAATGAATTAAAAAATATGTCTTACTTGGTCTGGTGTTGCAGACCCTAATTTCACCTGCTGTGGGACGGTCTGTATGTCAAATTGCTCTGATTGGTCAATAAATAAAACACTGATTGGCCAGTGGCCAGGCAGAAAGTAGGTGGGACAAGGAGAGAGGAGAATTCTGGGAAGCGGAAGGCTGAGGCAGAGAGACACCGCCAGCTGCCGCCATGACCAGCAGCATGTGAAGACGCCGGTAAGCCACCAGCCACGTGGCAAGGTATAGATTTATGGAAATGGATTAATTTAAGCTATAAGAACAGTTAGCAAGAAGCCTGCCACGGCCATACAGTTTGTAAGCAATATAAGTCTCTGTGTTTACTTGGTTGGGGCTGAGTGGCTGTGAGACTGGAGGGTGACAAAGATTTGTCCTGACTGTGGGCAAGGCAGGAAAACTCTAGCTACATTCACCTACTTCAGAAGCTGAGGCAGGAGGATCCTAAGTTTAAGGACTGCCTTGGCCAATTAGTGAGACCTTAGTTCAAAATAAAAAGTAAAAAGTCAGGGTTGCATGTAACCGAGGGGTAGAGTTTGCTTAGCATGCACAAGGCCCAATGCTCAGAACCCAGTGTTCCAAGAACTCAGGGCTCTCTCCCACTTAGCACTTCTATTTTGGTTAGTTTCTCTGCATAGATATTAACTGCTGGGATTGGCAGGCACTGTGTTTTCTCCATGGGTGGTTTGGGAGAAGACTGACATTTTTGGAGTAGAACTCCAATGTTCTAGTTCAGGAACATGAAGCCCACATCCATGCATTCATGTTTCTATTCCCTGAGCAGAGTTAACAGACTTTTGTGCAACTGTTTCATGGTTCCTTTCCTGAATACACTCAGCTGTAGATGTAACCAACCGTCTTATTAAATAAGAAACACAGAAACAATGTAAAAGAGAAAGCGGAGAGGTCAGAGCTCAGAGCTAAAATCTCACCCTTCCTCCTGCTGTCCCAGCTTCCCGAAAAGAGAGCTATATCCTGTCTGTTCATTTTTTTTTATAGTATGTTGTTCTGCCTTCTCATTGGTTGTAAACCCAAACACATGACTGCCTCGTCACTGTCTGAATGTACAGCCCCCTAGGTCTTAAAGGCATATGTCTCCAATGCTGGCTGTATCCCTGAACACACAGAGATCTATGGGATTAAAGGCGTGTGCCACCACCGCCACACTCTGTCTATGGCTCTAATAGCTCTGACCCCCGGCGACTTTATTTATTAACATACAATCAAAATCACATTTCAGTACAATTAGAATACCACCACATTTCCCCTTTTCTATTTTAATAAAAAGAAAAAAAAGCAAAAGGTTATAACTAACAAAAGAAAAACTATATACAAAAGTACAATAACTATATACAATATATACAAGTAATAAATACCTAAACAGGTATTTGACAAATCAGAAAAAAATAATTCCATTATCTATCCTATTTTGGTAAATCCACGATGTATCTAATGCACTTTCTATCCTAATTAATTTTCAACTATAACTAACTAATCTTCAACCATAACTAACTAATCTTCAACTCCCTCAGAGACCCAAGAAGGGAATAATATTAGCTAACAAAAATAAAAACAGGAAGTGCATGCAAGCAACTTCCAAAAAATTTTGTGAGTTGACAGAAACAGCCAGCTGCCTGGGCAGTCACCTGAGGTTTCTCCGCAGTGTTGGGGCATCATCTTCAGCCTATAGGCTTAGTGTATCTGACAGACTCATTTGTGATGTAGGATGTACACAAGGTCAACAGTTCAACCTCACATTGGGTGAGAGCAGTCCACGTACCAGAAACACCTCAATTCCACTAGTGTCCTGTCATGATTCAGGATTTTAAATTCTGGAAATTGTTGACAGTTTTTTAATTCAGCTGTCCATTCTTCTTGGCTGTGTATATATGGCTTCATCTCAGCATCCCCTTCTTCTCCACATCCCTCTATTAAATGCCAGTCTACTTTCGAGAGGCATGAACTTTCAGCTGCTGTTCCATTGCACAACAGAAGCCATTGGCCCTCTGCCTGTTAAGCTGCCTTCAAAGAAAAGGGCACCGTACCTTTTCCGGATGGGAAGGCCACTTCAGGGATGGGGCCATATTGTCCTGGCCTCAGAAGATGCCTTTTGATAAAGCCATAACCACACTTGTTTTGGCAAGAATCAGTAGTCCCTTGTTTCGTGTTCTGTCTGTCCATTTTGTCCTGTTGATTCGAGGATACTTTGTTGTCCAGTGGCTAACTTTTGCCACAATGAAAGTTGACTCCATATGCAGTTTCTTCAAGGCCCATATTTTCTCTGAAGTAGATTGGTACTGCCAGGAGCCGACCTGTCTCAAAAAAGAAAAATTTTCTAAGTTATTAAAACATTTTAAATGCCATATTCTGTAGATCTCTGAAAGGTTTGAAGATGACCTGTCTAAAACATCTCTGCTCAATTTTTAAAATATATCTAATATGACTACAAGTTCTATTGTAATGTCTAACTACTAACTTTCATTTCTTTATATCCTAATAGTTGGTAATAATAACATTCAAGGATCAGAAATTTGCATTACATTGTTAAATGAATGGTATAAATACAATTAGAAATATACATATAGCATTTTCTAACAATATCAGTTTCAAATTTGTATACAATATAAAACAATCCAATCCAATGTAAAGTATTTAAAACTAGTAATTGTCTTTTTCTTTTCTTTCTTTCTTTTCCTTCCTTTTTTTTAAAATAAGAACCTTAAATCTAATCTCCTTTGCTTAGCCTTTTTCCTAACCCTTGGCAACAACTTGTAACCAACCCCCTAAATACTGAAAATTATCCCAGACCCAAAACCCATTAAAAAGACCAAAAAAACCACCCGCCCCACACCACCTCTTTGGGAATGTGGGCGTCGTATTCTTAAAATTGCTTCCTGCAGGGTATGGGCGAAGTTTTCTTTATCCTGAAAGAAAAATTTTAGGTTAATTGTCAAATTCTAGGAAAGGTAACTATATCCTTCATTATCCAGTCTGTGTATAATGCCAAAGTTCAGGGTTTATCTCAAGTCCTTATTCAAGTAGTCTTTGAGACTGGATCATCTCAGCTAGTCATCTCAAAATTGCTCTGAGCACCTTGTAGTTCAAAGCTGATCTGTGGATGATGTTTGTCAGCTTAATGAAATTATTATTGTTCACGTGGAATTGTTGTTGTTATGGGGCCCCATCTTCTTTCTGGAGACTTCAGTTGATGGCTTCCTTAAGCTCCGACCACGTGCGTTGGCTTTACAGGCAGGGCCCTGTTCGGCAGGGCAGGTCTGAGTTGTTTGTAGCACCGGCTTTAAGCAAGCTGCTCACAGACCTAGGCCCGGGCTAAGAAGCCGCCGCTCGGACTAGGAAGCCAACCGCCACCTGCCACCGCCTGCCGCCCTTGCAGGAAAGCGGACCTGCCGCCAAGCCAAGCGGCTTTTTAATGGATTCTTGTCACGTTGGGCGCCAGATATAGATGTAACCAACTGTCTTATTAAATAAGAAACACAGAAACAATGTAAAAGAGAAAGCCGAGAGGTCAGAGCTCAGAGCTAAAATCTCACCCTTCCTCCTGCTGTCCCAGCTTCCCGAAAAGAGAGCTATATCCTGTCTGTTCGTTTTTTTTATAGTATGTTGTTCTGCCTTCTCATTGGTTGTAAACCCAAACACATGACTGCCTCGTCACTGTCTGAATGTACAGCCCCCTAGGTCTTAAAGGCATATGTCTCCAATGCTAGCTGTATCCCTGAATACACAGAGATCTATGGGATTAAAGGCATGTGCCACCACCGCCACACTCTGTCTATGGCTCTAATAGCTCTGACCCCAGGGCAACTTTATTTATTAACATACAATCAAAATCACATTTCAGTACAATTAGAATACCACCACACTCAGCTACTTGATAGGCCTTGATGTTATTGTAAGTGCTACACTAAGATCTATGCTCTGTAGCTGTTGTTTTTGTTATTATTATTGTGTGTATGTGGTGGGGGGGTATGTACTTGATGTGTGTGGTGTTATGTGTGTGTGTGTGTGAGATCTGTGATATGTATAGGATGTGTCTGATTATGTGTGATGTGTATGTGTGTGTGATATGTGTATAATCTGTATATGTTGTGTATATGTATGCATGATGTATGTCTGCATGTGTCTGTATGGTATGTGTATGATACATATGTGTATGATGTATTAATAATGTATATGTGTGATATGGAGATGTGTATGTGATATGTGTATATGATTTATGTATGATACGTGTGATGTGTGTCTGCATGGTGTGTGTATATGATATGTTATATGTGTGTGAGATGTCTACATAAGATGCATCTGTGTGATATGTATGTCATGTGTGTTTATGTAGTATGTATGTGTATGCACATGTATTTATATGATATGGGTATATGCTGTATGTATATGTACATGTGTATATGTGTGTGATATGTATGTTTTATGTATTTATGCAGTGTGCATATATGTGTGATATGTGTGTCCATGTGAGGGTCGGAGGACAACTTTTAGGAATCATTCACTCCTTCCACTGTGTGATCCAGGAATCAAGGTCAAGTCATCAAGCAGGTGTTCTCACTTCTGAGCCAGCCTGCCAGCCATGTAGTTCTTTTACTGATATAAAAGAATGTAATAGATTCCTGTTTGCTGACCTGTATCCAGCTGTTATGCTCACTTTCATTGTATTGTATTTATTTATTTGTTTTGGATTTTTATTTTATTAATATTTATTTCATGTGTTTGGAATTTTTATAATGCAAGGTTTTGTTTAAAAAAAAATAGAATAAGCCAGGCATTTGGTGGCATATGCCTTTATTCCCAGCACTCAGGAGTCAGAGGCAAGCAGATCTCTGAGTTCAAGGCCAGCCTGGTCTACAGAGTGAGTTCCAGGACATCCAGTGCTACACAGAGAAACCCTGTCTTGAAAAATAAACAAGTGAATTGAGAGAAATGATGTATAAAAATTTTCAATAAAAAATAGCACACAACAAATTTTCATTTCTTTTTGAAAATTTTATTGATGTAGCATGGACAGACAATATAGAAGTTATGTTGCTTTTTTTATTTTAAGTTTATTTATTTATTTTATATCCTGACCTCAGTTTCCCCTCTCTTCTTCTTCCCAGTTCCTCCCCACTTCCCCTCTCATCAACTCTTCCTCCATTTCTATTCAGAAAACCGCAGGTCTCCCATGGATATCAACACTGCTGCCTTTTTTTTAAATCAAATGTCAGGAATGAGTAACTCACTAGGCCCCCAGTCTGTGGAAAGTCCCCTTAATGGAAGTCTTATAATTCTGATAAAGTAGCATCATTCAAAAGTAATAATAATATCAACATGTAGTGATACTATATATATAGTATATATTATATACTATACTCTCTCTATATATGTATATATACATATACATATATATATATATATATATATATATATATATATATATATAAAGTGTGTGTGCAATTTTCACCATAGACCCTTTATTATATTATCTGAAAAGTGAGCCCAATGTCAGAGTTCATTCTGAACTCAGCTTTTCTAATGTAGAGTGATAGGTGATGTTGTCAACTTGAGAGAATCTGGAGTGACCTGGAAGAACCTGTGGGGATTATCCAGATGATATCAATTGATGTGGGAAGACACATTTTTTTAAAAAGACTTATTTATTTATTATATATACAGTGTTCTGTCTGCATGTGTCCCTGCAGGCCAGAAGAGGGCATCAGATCCTATTATAGATGGTTGTGAGCCACCATATGGTTGCTGGGAATTGAACTCAGGACCTCTGGAAGAGCAGCCCATGCTCTTGACCACTGAGCCATCTCTCCAGCCAGGGAAGACACATCTTGATTGTACAAGGGGCATCCCCTGAACAAGGGATAGCGTTTGAAATGAAGAACGGCTGCTGAGCAGCAAGCATGCACACATTCATTCCTCTCTGCATCTTGACTGAGGATGCAAGGAAACTGACTGTCTTCATCTCCCACTTTTATGACTTCCCTGCAATGCTAGACTGTAACCAAGAATTGTGAGCTGAAATAACCCTTCCCCCTGAAGCTGTGTTTGTAGAGTATTTTATTAGAGCAACAGGAAAAGTAATTAAGACAGTAGCTAAAAGCAAAAAGCAGGAACTGTGGGGTTAGGTAGTGATGGCAGTGAATGTGACCTGTCGCTTCATTTTGTATTCAAAGTCACATAGGAGTTGAGTTGAGCATCCTTAATCTGAAAATCCCAAGCCCCACAAGTTGTTTGAATGTCAATATGGCATCTCAGATAGAAGATTTCATTCCATGCACAGAATTATTCAAAACACTTAAGATTATTTTATTGTGGTTGTTTGAAAAAAGAATGGCCCCCATAAGCTCATAGATTTGAGTGCTTTCAAAGGATTAAGAGATGTGGCCTTGTTGGAGGAAGTGTGTCACTGGGGGTGGCTTTGGTGTTTCAAAAAGCCCATTCCAAGTTCATAGTCTCTCTCTTCCTGCTGCTTTTGGATTCTAATGTGTCACCATGCTCCCCACAATGATGACAATGAACTAAGCCTCTGAAACTGTAAACAAGCCCCAAATAAGTGCTTTCCTTTATAAGAGTGGCCGTGGTCATGGTGTCTTCTCACAACAATAGAAAACTGACTAAGACATTCATCTTACATATATGTGCACAAAACAGAAATGAATTTTGCGTTTAGACTTTGTTCTTACTCCAGAGATATCTCATTATGTATGTATATTCCAGGGTCTGAAAAAACTCAAAAATTAAAACTCTTCTTTTCTCAGGCATTTTAGGCAAGGGGTGCTCAGCCTGTATTTATCTCTCAGTAGAATGGACTTGATATTTTCTGGAGACAAGGTGGGTCTGCAAAAGGCTTCTCCCTCTGCAAGTCACTAAGAAGGACAGCCACATTGCTCTACATATTGTACCCACAGGCCTCCAGACTTGTGATATGAGGACCAGATCTTGTCTTCAGCAGGGGCTGCCCTGGGGGGTGGGGACAGCAGCCGTTTTCGGTATCAGCCTCCCACAAGGGCTGTTATTTTTCCTGTCATGTTTGTTGGGGTCCAGCTCAAGTTTGTTTTTCTTGCAGAAAGGCAGGAAGGCCAATTTGGAACACACACAACTCACATGTCATGGACGATGATTTGGCCCAGTGCTTGGCATTGGCTCCCTGACAGTTAAAAGGCCAGAGTGGGCCAGCCCAGCAGCCAGCACTGAGGAACAAGGAAAAGGAGCAAGAAGGCGAGATCCTTATCTGCAGGACCACGACCCAGCCTGCCATTCTTTCCCCTGTGCTCTCCTCTCTCCGGGGACTTCTGGCTGCCACTCACACAATCTCCTGCCTGCCCAAAGACCCCCACTGCCCAGGCGCTACCCCCACTTTCTGTCCACCTCTTCCTCCAGCTGAATGTGTGAGGAAGCATCCCACCCTATAGAGGGAAAAGTCTGGACCAGCAGGCATTGATGCCTCAGCCTGTGCAAGCAAAGGCAGGAAGAGGGAGAAAAAGCAGTTTCCAGTTAGACCCAAGACTGTCGCTCAGCTTATTTGTTGAAAGGCTGGGATTTTTCCCACCTGCCTTGAGTGGTGTTGGGAGTCACCAGAAAGAAGTTTGTACCAGCGTTGACATTCAGTGCTCTGTGATACCAAGGATGGTGGACTCTGAAGAGCTCTCAGGACTATTCTCCAGTTTTATAGAGTAGTAGGTACCATCCCCAAGACTGACTGATACACAGCCCCAAGCTTTGTGAACATGACTAATTACAGAGAACCTTGACTGGGTTAGCTTGAAAAGAAAAACAGTATACAGTTTGGGTGTGGTTCATGTCTGGAAAGTTAGCACATGAGAGACTGGGCCAGAGGACCTTGTCAGAGGAATTCTTGATTTCTATCAAAACCTGACCTCAAAAAACCAAGGGTTGGGCATGTACCTTAGTGGTATAGCAACGCGCCAGGCCCAGCATTCAATCCCTAAAAACCAAAAGAAAAAAAGATAAACAATAATGTTTAAAAAGTCTGATGGACTTCCTCAATTGATCAGTCAAATATTTTAGGCAGTTTGAATTCCTTTGGGAACGTTTTCACAGCCTTGTAAATGTACCTCGAATCCCCAGAGGTTCAGAGTATTTAGGCCTCAAAGCATCCATTTGCTCCTCTAGAAAGTGACCAGCTATGGGCCTCTTTTTGGCTGTTACACAGGGACTACACTGTCAGTTTCTTGGCATGGCCTCCCAAGAAATGGTAGCTGGTTGTAACCTCTGCACGTGTCAGGCAGGCTCATACCTGACTAAGGTGTTGCAAGCTGAGCTCAGGGCCTAGCTCATGTTAACCAGACCCTTTTGCTTCAAGCTGTGCTTCTAGCCTACTGTGGTTATAGTTAGAAAATAAACCTGGGTTGCAGACTTCAAGCTATCTGTTAAAAACTAACCTTTTACCTGGGGAATCATGGGAGCTCATGAAACACTTGGTTGATGTTTGCCAACTGGACAAATATTTTCATAGCTATTTCTCTTGGTGTGTTGTTTTCTTCCTGACTATGCAATATGGCAAGAACTTTGTTTTTCCATTTCCCTAGGATAAAAAGCAGCTTCCATGTTAGATAGCTCTTGTGGTGGTTTTCTTTTCAGTGGGTAAATGTGGTCTTTGTGTTCTTTAATTTGTGTCCTTTGTTCATAAGTAAGATGACATAGACCATACCTTTAAGGATGTCAGTGCAACAATTTTTCCATCTCAGAGTCTCTCCTCTGCAGTGTGGGCTTGTCACTCCCCATCAGGAGTAGGTGTCCCTTTCTCATCAGGTTGAATCTAGGCTGACTCCAGTACTACTTTGATCCCTATAAAGCAGTGGAAGTCAAGTTTTGGGTCTGCAAACCCAGGCTTGACAAAGGATGGCTAGATTCTGACTTTCTGTTCTTGGAAGCCAAGTCACCATGTAAGTTTACTAGCTGCTACAGAGAGTTTACAGGAGAGCCACATGTGGAGGCCAAGTCTCTGAGCCCATACGAGAAGTCCCAGAAGAGCCCACACTTCGCTAATCTGCCCCGTGAGGTGACCATGCAAGATTAGCAGAAGCAGCCCAGTCCATGACACAGAATCATAAACAGATAAATGCATTTTATTTGTTTATTTCAAGCTGAGATCATGTAGGTTGCTTACTGCTTATTGGCTTGCTCCCTATGAGTTGCTCAGCCTGCTTTCTTACACTATCTGGGACCACCTGTTAGGAGTGACCCTCCTCACAGTGAGCTTGGCCCTTCCACATCAATCATTAATCAAAAAGGTGCCCTATAGGCTTGCCCACATGCCAACAGTGGGGGCATTTTCACAGTTGAGGTTCCCTTTTTCAAATGACTTTAGCTTGTGTCAAGTTGACAAAAAAACTAGCTAGAACAATTTGACCCCCTTGTCAACTTGACAACAAACACGTTACTGTTAAGTTCTTTTCTTGTTCATCTCCAGTGGCTCATATTAATATTAATATCATGATATAAAACATCCTAACTTTTAAAAAATTATATATTTAATTAATATAAATATTAATTTATATATAAATATATATATTTAATTTTGACTGTTTGTCTAAGTATCATGTATGTTCACAGTTCCTGAGGAAGCCAGAATAGAGCATCAGGTCACCTGGGACTGGAATTACATATGGTTGTGAGCTACCATGTGGGTGCTGGGAATCAAATCTTGATCTTCTGGAAGAGCAGTTAGTGTTCTAAACCACTGAGCCATTTCCATAACCCAAGCATTTCACTTTTAACAGTCCCACAATCTTTAAAAATTCAAACACTTTAAAAGGTCGGTTTCTTTCAAATATCCCAAATCTCTTTCAAAGTTCCAAGCCTCTCTAAAATTCCAAAGTCTCTCTTTTTAACTGTGGGCTCCTATAAAATAAAGAAAAAAGTTACATATTTCATATTTCAAAAAGAGTCAGGGTGCAGACATAATCAGATCTAAGCAAAACCCAAGTCCAACAGTATAAACTGTTCTTCACTATTTAAGATTATTTCATTTTACATGTATGTGCACAAAACAGAAATGAATTTTGTGTTTAACATCTGGGACTCATTCATGATCCTCTGGACCCCAAAGGGCTCCCGAGTGCCGGGATTAAAGGCATGAGCCACCACCGACGAGTGGGTTTATTTAATCTTAAGCCTCAGATCACATTCCATCACTTAGGGAAGTCATGGCAGGAATTGAAGGCATAAGAGATAAGTAAGTGGAAGATCTCAAAATTTCGAGAGCAGACTTTTACTGGTGTGAGAGATTGGTGCTTCCAGGAACCTGGATGCAGGGACTGGAACACAAACCATAGATGAACGATGCTTATTGTCTTGCTCCCCATGGCTTGCTCATCCTGCTTTCTTGTACAGCTCAGACTCACCAACCCAGGGATGGCACCACCCACAGTGAGCTGGGTCCTCCCACATTCACATTGTTGGATAGTCATCCACCATTCATCCACAGAATTCTTTTATTTTTCTAAACTGGAATTCCCTACCCATTAAGCAATCACTGCCCTATTTCTCCCTTCTTGCCCCTAAGAACCACTTTTCTACTGTCTGTCTTTATGGATTTAACCACTCTAGGCACTCACATACCTGGAATCCAGCAGCATATATCCCCTCATGGCTGGAATACCTCACGTGTGTAAGTCTTCCAGTTTCATCCATGCTGTAGCCTGTGCTAGGATGTCTTATTTTCTGAAGACTGAAAAATATTCCGTTGTCTGTGCATGCCACATTCAGTCTGTCGGTTTATCTACCTGTGAACTGCTGTGTTGTTTCTGCCTTTTGTTGCTGTAAAGAATGCTACTAAAAATGGGTGTGCAAAGATCAGCACTTGTTATTAATTATTCTTTATTCTTTAACCCTTAAGAAAAAGAATTTGTTTCTTTTCCCCATTGGACCCTCACTCAAAATCTCTTTAACATATATTTGTGTGTGTGTGTGTGTGTGTGTGTGTGTGTGTGTGTGTGTGTGTGTGTATGTAGATGCAGGAAGTCAGAAGTTTTTTATCTTGATAGATTATTTCATGATTTTATGTATTTTCTTTCTAAGTTCAGAAATGCCTTCTAAGGTAATTTGAAACCTATAAGAACTTCCTGTCTTTGTCCAGTTAGCTAATTTTGTTTCTTTCCTCATCATTTCCTTTTACATTTATGTGTTTATCTGTTTGTGGTGCTAATGATCCTCAGCTATGCTGGGCATGGGCAACATTGGCTCACTTTTAATAGTACTCTTTTGTAAAACTAGATTGGGAAAATGAGACTGGATAGATGGACAAAGAACAGAGATGTAGATGGGAAAAAAAATCCCTGGTCAGGACAGTTAAGTATATCACCCTTCAAGTCAGCAGGTTAGTGGTTTTCGCTGTGGGAATGGAGGAGGGGATGTCATTGGGAGACAGTTGATGGTGCAGTGGGGCAGGATGGGAGAGGAACTGGGGGAGAAGGTACAACAACAAATTCTAATGCTGGCAATGTTCAGCAAATATTATCCCTTCTGGAACCTTCTCTTCCTAAGTCCATACTTGAATTCCCCATTTCTGTGCCTCCAGTACCTGGTCCTGAATTACCCTCTGCAAGTAGGACATCCATCCAGATTATTTTACCACAAAGAGATGAAAGCCTGGCATTTTCTTAAGGTAAGTTTATCATCACATCTCTCATTTAGAATTTTTAGCAAACAAAAGAAAACCAGAACTTTAAAAACTCATACTCATTTAAAGTTTATAAGGTTACATGAATTTTGGTCTTCATTCAGTAGGATCCAGCTAGTCTTAAATTCATAAATGATTGCAGAGTTACATGTAAAGAGTAGACTACTGACTATATATAGGTTATTCTGAAAAACCAAGGTTCCCAGAATGCAATTTGTCAAGGTCAAAGCTGAAAAAGGAACAGCACTGACTTTGTTGTGTTCTCTGGCTCTGAATTTAGGCAGTCCACTACATTCACAGATTTCATTCATGAATTCAACCAGCTGTGGATCAGAAACTGTAAATGGAGATGAAGTTTTCTATCCTGTCCACCTGGTCCCAAATAAACCCACAAAAGCTTATATTAATTATAAAATGCTCTGTTGTTAGCTCAGGCTTATTGTTAAGTAGCTCTTACATTTAAATTAACCCATTTCTATTAATCTATGTATTGTCACTTGACTGTGGCTTTACCAGTCCTCTGGCATCTTTCTTCTTGGGCAGCTGGCTCGAGTCTTTGCCAACTCTACCCTTCTTCATCCAGTACTCAGTTTGATTGTTCCACCTAACCGTATCCTACTTTGCTGTTGGCCAAACAGCTTTATTATTATTAACCAATGAGAGTAATACTTATTCACAGCATACAGAAGGATCATTCCACAGCATCTCCCCCTTTTTGTCTAATCAAAAAGGAAGGTTTTAAATTTAATATAGTAAAATTACATAAAACAAAACAGTTATCAAGCAAGAATTACAGTTATAATATCCAGTCTATTTGTAGTTGACAAAATCAGAAAAAACATTTAATTATCCATCCTATCTTGGTGAATCCAAAGTTTTTTTTTTATCTAATTTACCCTTTTATCATAACTAAGAAAAATTATAACTATGACTATTTAGTCTTCAACTCCATCAAAGATTCTAGAAGTATGAATGTTACCTAATGATAGGGGCATCAGGCTGTCTGGACAGTCACCCAAAGTTTCTCTGTAACATTGGGGCATCCATCTTTGGCCCATAGGCCTAGCATATCTGACAGACTTTCTCAGAAGCAGGAAATTTTGAAAGACTGTCCTACCTTGTCTTGGCAAAGTTTGGTAGTTGTTTTGCTTGCACCCTGCTTTCTTATTTGGACAGTTACTGTCAGCAATTGAGGCAAGGGCAGTTTCTTTGCCCACATGGCTAGTTTTTGTCATAAAGAAAGCCAATTTCATATAGAGTTCCTTTGATGCCCATCATCTTCTCTGAAGCAGATTGGTGCTGCCAGGAGCAGATGTGTCTCACTGTCATGAAAAGCCTTAAACATATTCAACGCCATATTTTATAGGTGTTTGAAGTGTTTGAAGACCATCTATCTAAATATATCTGTGTATGTCCTGGAGAATATACCTAACATGACTATAAGTTTGACTATTTTAGATGACTATTAATCTGTATTTTTAATTATATATTATATTTTTAAGTGAGCTGTATAAACTCAATATCTTAAACAAAAGTAGAAATAGAC
Organism: Peromyscus leucopus; assembly: GCF_004664715.2. Classification (NCBI taxonomy): domain Eukaryota; kingdom Metazoa; phylum Chordata; class Mammalia; order Rodentia; family Cricetidae; genus Peromyscus; species Peromyscus leucopus. The sequence goes on along the minus strand of NC_051064.1, from coordinate 28,940,476 downwards.
ATACAGTATAACAGAAATAGCTTTAAATTTGTATCAATAAACTAAAATCCATACCAATGTAAAATATGTAAGATTGACAGTTGTTTTTTGGATTAAAATAGATGCAATAATCTACCCTTTTCCATCATAATAATCTATTTCCCCCCATCATTTCTATATCATATCCTCCTTTCTCCTTTTAGAAAGAGATTGACTATGACCAATAAGAATTTGTAATGAACCCCCCTTAAATGAAAACAAACATTTATAACCAATATTTTGGGAATGTGGGCATAGTTGTCTAGGTGACTTCCTCCTGATAAGTGGATGCTGGTAATCTTTGAGGGACTCTGAGAAAATCAGGATAATTGTTAAGTCTTGACTGAAGTATTTTGTGAGGCTGGGTCATCTCAGTCAGCAGCCTGAAAGCTGTTCTGGATGTTGGATCATCTGGGCCATTGCTTTTATTGGTGTCTGGCCCCTTTTTTCTGAAAATATATAAAATTTTAAAGGTAACATCCATATCTGTATTAATACAAATATAAACTGTACATTGTACATAAGCCAGTCAAAGATAATTTTTTGTTTTGTTTGAGCGGGTAAAACATATGTCACGTGTCTTGTAGTTACTTTAGGTTTATTTTTCCATGTTTGTAATCATGATTTTCAGGGGTCTTCTTTGATCAAACCTGATTTTTCTTAACCTAGAATGAATTCATAGCCTCTTGTTTCCTGTGGAAACAAAAGCATAACCTCTCCCCCAGAGTTACCTACCTTTTGACTTAAATTTTGGAGTCAAGATATTTTTAAAATATATATGTTGGTTTAATTTAGTCCTTTTATAAACAAACATCTCTCAGCAGTTATCATTGATCCATTAACAGTCAAAAAAAATCTATAGAGAACACAATAAAATACAGAGTCCAGACTGTATATTTCCCATCTTTATTTGGCTTATTATAATTTTTATTAATCTATTACCTTTTTAAGGACTCTACTATTATTTTTAAATAATTTTTTAACCTATGACTATTTTTACCCTTTCTCTTCTCTCTTCCAAGCCTATGCATATTTTTTTAAACATACTGTGACCAGTTTAATGGCCTTTTTGTCTGTATCTCTAGCCCTTTCGCCCTTACTGTGTATCTCTAACCCCTTTTGTCTGTATGAGCAAAAACCCTAATCCTGCCATGTATCTTGGCCCATGTGAGACTATGGGAATCTGCCATGCTTCAGCTCAAGCCTACATGCTGCAGCTGGGGGATGAGTCTCTGTACTGTGGCCCACCTGAGAGACATGAACTCTGAAGCTGTTCTTGCCTCTGTTTTTTTGTGTATCTAGAACCCTCCCCCCCTTTTAAAGCTTTTTCAGGCTTTATGTAGATGTATATGCCCCATGTTGGGTGCCATATGCAAATGGCGGCAGAGTTTTCTGTCCAGTCCACCAGGTGCCAAATAAAAACACAAAAGCTTTTATTAATCACAAAGTGCTCTGCTGTTACCTCAAGCTTATTGTTAACTAGCTCTTATATTTACATTAACCCATTTCTATTAATCTATGTATTGTCATATGCCTGTGGCTTTACTGGTCCTCTAGCATCTTGCTTCTTGGGCAGCTGGCTGGAGTCTCTGTTGACTCTGCCCTTCTTCATCCCAGTCCTCAGTTTGATTGCCCCACTTAACTTTATCCTGCCTTGCTATTAGCCAAGTAGCTTTATTATTAACCAATGAGAGTAATACATGTTCACAGCATACAGAAGGATCATCCCACAGGAAGAAATAAAGATGCTGCAAAGAAGACAGACACATCTCAGTACACACTGCTCATGCTCAGTGGTCATATTTCCAGACAATGAAGAGCAGCACTTGTTACCCCAACATAGAAACAGAAGCCCTGTCTGGTACTGCAAAGTTGAGAGCTTTAATCCAGGAAGGAATCTAGCAGGACACAAACATTGCAATTAGTTGCTGGGGTGGGGTGTTAGAAGGCTGAAAGAAAACTGATCTAGCAGTTATACTTCTGAGTATACAATTACTCCTAAACTGAAAGCAAGGACTCAAACATACTCTTACCCTACTGTGAATTCACAATGATAAAAGGGAGACATAATCAAGTAGCCACTGGAAGGAATGAGGAAACACAGTGTGGAATAGACACACAATAGAATATGATTCAGCCTTAAAAATGGAAGGATATTCTATCTCACACAGCAATAATTATGAATCTTGAAGACACTATAAAATAAGCCAACTGTACAAGTACAAACACTGTATGAATCTACTTGTTTCCAGTGGAGTCAACATAGAGAAAGAATGCAGGACAGTATTGCCAGGAACTGAAGGGAGGAAGGTGAGGCATTATCTAAGGGGTGCATGCTTAGTTTGGAAGAGGATAATGGGGTGGTGGACCACCTTGTAAGGACATCTACATTCCCCGAATTGTATGTCATGTGCATTTACAAATGGCTACAGACATAAGTTTTATGTTATGTGTATTTTATCACAATTAAAAGAACCATGAAATATAAGCTGGGTGAAGTATCTTTTTTTTTTTTTTTTTTTCTCCAAGACAGGGTTTCTCTATGTAGCTCTGGCTGTCCAGGAAATCACTCTGTAGACCAGGCTGGCCAACACTTGGGAGGCAGAGGCAGGCAAATCTCTGTGAGTTCAAGGCCATCCTGATCTACATAGTGAGTTCTGAGACAGCCAAAGCTACATAGTGAAACTCTGTCTCAACAAACAAGCAAGCCACACACACACACACACACACACACACACACACACACACACACACACACACACGAAATACAGCACATACTGATGGGCTGGGGACTTGCAGTGTGTTGCATTGGTAAGCTAGGATGTTAGGTGGAGACCATGCTGTTTTGATATAGTTGATTCCTATTTTGGGTGGATTTATAGGCTGTCAGCCTTTCCTTGTCAAAGGGCAAGTGAGGTAATGCAGGTGGCTGTCAGGACTAAGTACTGAGACAGCTGGTAGAGGTCCAGGGAAGTGTGCAGGGTGGTGGAGATTAAAAGAAAGCAGGTGAGAAGACATGCTCTAGAGACTTTCCAGCCAAATCTCAGAGTGCAGAGGTGAGGTGATGCTGCACCCATAGAAGGAGGGGTGTACAACGTCCCAGGGACCTCTTGTTTATTTTGGGACTTCTAGGAGCAGTGGGGCAGAGCCTTGGGCTCTGGAGTAGGAAGGGAACCCAAGGACAATGTGGGACTGCCTGTGGGAGGAAGTCGTAGGGCAGGGGGTAGTGGGGGATGCTCCAAGAGGTCTGCCCTGCTGAGAACAAGAAGAGAGGAAGGTGAATGCAGGGGCAGCCTGGGAGTAGAGCTTGTGGAGGGCTGCATTCCTGACATGCTTTCTGAAGGTAGCACATCCCCACACCTCCCAACCACAGGAGGGCAGTGAAATAAATGGGAAACTAAGCAGTTGAAAATTCAAGGTCTGTTGAATAACAGAGTGGAATGGCCACCCTGTTCTCCAGAACAGACACCCTGGGGGCCTTGACAGTGAGCACTCTGCGTGGTGGATCTAGAAGGGCAAGAGAGGGCCAGGAGGGTCAGGAAACTGAAGCAGTGTGAGCCTTTGGAGGAAGGTTGGCATTCCAGAGGGAAGGGGCACAGTGTGAGAGGTTGAGCACAAGGTCTAAGGAGAGTGAAGCTGCCTAGAGGAGCCTCAAGCTGAGCCCATCTTTGAGTCTTTTCCCCACCTGCCCAGTTGTGTGGAAGTCACCCTCCCAGCACCTGCTCTTCCCCGCCCCCTGCACCGCCTTGGGCTTTGTTGATTGCTTTCCCAGACTTGCATTTTGCTGCTCTGGGGTCAGGGAGAGGAGTCCCCTGAACTGGCTTCCTGGGAAGCCTCTTTGCCTCCCCATTTTGCAAGTCTATCTGGGTTTCTTTCACAATTTTGTAAACACCATTCTCACGGAGGTGGTAAAATAAGCTGGCCCAGCAGGCTGAGTGTTAATGACAAGAACGTGTATTTGGTTAACCTTCTCATTCTACTTGCAGCCAGAGCCACAGGACCCACCCCTAGCACCCAAAGGTAGAGGCTGCTTAAAATCCAGCTGTTCTCTGTCAGTGAGAAGGAACATCAGGAAGCAAAGATTTCTGAGATTTACAGAACGGTTAGCCATGTGCTGAGAAGTGTTATTCACACACAACTGCTAAGACCACACTATTCCTGAGAGGGAGACTACGGTATTGAAAAGGACAATGTGGGCTAAATCTGTGACTGTCTCTCCTGATCAACAGTACAGTAGGCTTCTCAGTAAGTCCCACCTAGTGAGAGGGACTGTACGGGGCTGGGCTTTGCTTTGTTATCTGCTACAGTATTGTAAGAAATGATCAATTAGTGCAAGACAAATAACTTGAATGCAAAGTGCCTTCTGATAGTACTTATAACATTCTTCCAAGATACTCAGATTTAATGAAAAGAGGGAAAATTGAGTGAGGATAAAGTGTGATTCTCCCAGTGGCAGGATTTTCCTTCTTAATGGTTGGAATGCCAATTCTCAATTTCCCTCCTCAATGGAATGCCCCAGGATTAGGCATTTCAGTCTTTGAACACCAGAGTTCCTGACTTAAGTAAATTTTGTTAGTCTTGTAGATTTGGCTAATTAATACAAGACTTGGTCTGTTTGGGGCAAAGTTCATGAATTCTAGAATAAAATTTGGCAGCTCAAAAAAACCCTTAAATTTCTTACTTGATTTTTTTCTATTAAAATCACTATCATATTATTAAAACATATAAATAAATGCATATGCCTCTAAATATCCCAGGATGCATTGGTAAGCAAAAACCGAAACTGAGAAGAAACTTTACCAAATAGATTGGCTATGCACATGAGACAATTTTGGTTACTATATTAAGATTTTTTTTTTTTGGAAAATTTTCTGGGAATATTTTGTTATATTTTGCTGAGCTGTCCATGTTGCTTGGTAAGCTGGCATTCTTACTTAGCGGTGTGTCCTGACTGTGTTCTGTGCCAACACCTTGAGTCTCCTGATTCCTGGGAGGCTTACTGTGCTTTCTGGCTGGTTTGTTGAAGTGTTTTGTTCTCTGTGAGTTTAGCAACACTTTCAGATACTAGCTACAGCACAGCTTCACTCTGTGAGATGCTGTCTTGACCTCTTCCAAGACAGAGCCTACTGAAGGGTGTGCCAGTTCATCTTGTGAGCATAGTCTTAGCCTCAGTCTGTGGCCATGGCTTTCAGAGTTGGTAGAGAGACCCAGAGCCCAAGTGTGCTACTTCTTAGCTCAGATATGGGGCCAGGACTGAATTTAGTGTAGGGCATGATCGGAGTGTGCTGGTGGTTGGAACCTCCTTCTGGGGAAACTCCTATTGGTGGGCCCAAGCACTGGTTGAGTGTCTGTCATCTGAAATACTCGAGACTACAAATATCCCAAATTTCCGATTTTATGATATTTCTGTATGCATAATGAGATACCTTGGGAATGATTCCCCACAGGAAATTTATTTGCGCACAGTAAACACCTTATGCATATAGCCTGAAGGAACTTATATGTAATTTCTATTGTAGCATCACGCTGGTGCTCAGAAAGTGTGTTCACATATTGGAATATTTCAGATTTTACTTGCCCAGAATGAAACTATCTCAGCTGAGTTATTCAACCCACCTGTACTCCATTTTGAGAATGAGTCTGATTGGTGGCAACTTAGACACAGATGCATTTTTTTTTTTGCTAGACTTTTCCAGCGTCCTGTGATCACGTTATTCTGAAACACATTCAATTTCCTAAATACACTTTCCTGTCTGAGTCCTTATACACACTGTTATCTGCCCCTTCCTTCCTCTCCTTAACCACAGCTCATCCTGGGAACATCCAAAGTAGATCAGGGGAGGACCATGCAACCTCAGAGCATCCAGTATCTCCCACACTGCAGCAAGTTCCGTTTTAGTATAATTTCCCAGCTTCTTCCCTCCCTTCCTCCCTCCCTCCCTTCCCTTCCTCCCTCCCTCTCTCCCTTCCTCCCTCCCTCTCTCCCTTTTTCCCTCCCTCTCTCCCTTCCTCCCTCCCTCTCTCCCTTCCTCCCTCCCTCCCTTCCCTCCCTCCCTTCCCTCCCTTCCTTCCCTCCTCCTTCCCTCCTTCCCTCCTCCTCCCTTTCTCCCTTCCTCCCTCCCTCCCTTCCCTCCCTTCTCCTTCCCTCCTTTCCCTTCCTTCCCTCCTCCCTCCCTCCCTTCCCTCCTCCCTCCCTCTCTCCCTCCCTCCCTCTCTCCCTTCCTCCCTCCCTCCCTTCCCTCCCTTCCCTCCCTCCTCCTTCCCTCCTCCCTCCCTCCCTTCCCTCCTCCCTCCCTCCCTTCCCTCCTCCCTCCCTCTCTCCCTTCCTCCCTCCCTCCCTTCCCTCCCTTCCTTCCCTCCTCCTTCCCTCCCTTCCCTCCTCCCTTCCTTTCTCCCTTCCTCCCTCCCTCCCTTCCCTCCCTTCCCTCCCTCCTCCTTCCCTCCTTTCCCTTCCTTCTCTCCTCCCTCCCTTCCTCCTCCCTCCCTCTCTCCCTTCCTCCCTCCTCCCTTCCTCCCTCCCTCCCTCCCTTCCCTCCTCCCTCCCTCCCTCTCTCTCTTCCTCCCTTCCTCCCTCCCTTCCCTCCTCCCTCCCTCCCTTTCTCCCTTCCTTCCTTTTCTTTCATGCTATCCCCAAGCTTTCTAACCTGTCTGAGGAAAAGGACGTCCTCTGAGTTGTTGAGGGCTCTACCCACAGTACCTTCTGTGGTTCCTGAGCAAAGGAGATACCAATAAGTAATTGTTGACTGAACCAGTGGTAATTTAAAAAAAAAAAATAGAAAAGTAGAGAAATGTTTAAATTTAGTGTCAAAAAAGGCAAAAGAGCAAAGAGAGTAGGGAGGATGGCCAGGAACAAAGAGTAATTTATTTACTAATCTTAAGTGGAATTTATTAACATAATGTTATTGGAATTTAGGTCCAGCTGATATTTTCTTACCAATTTGCTTCTGCAAACAACATTATCAGGAACACCTTTTCCATCTGGCTTTTGTATACACTTTAAAATGCCCCTGGGATAAGCTGATAGACGTGGGATCTTCATCAAACGATTTCAGATTAGTAGATGGTTGAAATCTGTTACATCCCATTTACCCTACAGAAAACATGTACCTTTCATGTATATTTCCTAGGAATAAATTATCCTCACATTTTAAATATTTCATTTTATTTATGAAATACTTTTGTTGCAGTAAAAAAGGTAAACCATATAATTTGTAATGACAACTGATTTTAAATGTACAGCCGGGGCTTGGCCACAATTCTGGTGCTCTGTGACCGTTGTAGAGTGCATTCAGTGTTGGCTCTGTCTGTGCACATTCTGAGCACTGGACATCATATCAGACAGGTAGCTCCGTTTCCCACATCACTTCTGTTTTTGAGAATTTGCTGTTTGCTTTGGAAGTAAGATTGGGTCTCCTTTGCCTTTTGTCCAGCAGCGTACTAAGTGGCTCTAAGTCTTGTGACCGCATTAGGCCAAGTGCTGCAAGTGTCAGCTCTTTATGCCACAGAACAGCACCCAGAACAAATAGGCAGCCATAGTGACTGAGAATACATATCCTAGACACAGAAGGGCATCCTTTTGTAGTAATCAAGTACTTCTTGATCATTCTGAAAGCATTTACTCTGTAATTAACAATAAATCCATAAACAATCCATTATCCGCAGGCTTAGGGTTTGGGAATCTCGATCTGGAAATAAGATGTGCAGGTGTCTGCAGGTGAAACACACAATCCTAAGTATTAGCCCTGAAACAGCTCGCAGAACTTGTAATCTTGGGAGCACTGGCTACTCTTCCGGGACCCGGATTCAATTCTCAGCACCCAGGTGACAGCTCACAACTGCCCGTTCCAGGGAATCTGATCTGACCCCCTAACACAGACATACATGGAAACAAAACATCAATGCACATGAAATAAAAATTAATTAAAAAAATTGTAAAAGAAAATTGGCCTCTGGTTTTAAATGATTTCTTAGAGAAGAAAGGTCTGCATTGCACAGTGCTGAAGCTTGATTTTGGGTATTCCACTGGATAATAGAATAGTCCTGGAGGAGATTCTGGGATCCTGATGTTAAGGTGTACTTGGCCCCTCTCCCTTTAAACAATAGTACTCTGAAGCTCCTCTCTAATCCTAGGCTCTTGCCTCTTACCATTACTGCTGCTAAGCAAGGAGGCATTGTATGGAAACTGCTTCCAAGAGCTAGGAGAACTCATGGAGGATTAACAGGCTTTCATCTTTGTACCTTTTAAATCAGAGAGCAGTCTCACAAACTGAATTAGAGGGAGGTGCTTTTGTAAAGCTTTGAAGTTTTTCTTTGCAAACAATAGAATTTATTTGAGCCTTTCCCCTTCAAAGTAAGAGTCACGCAAGCAAATGATTTCCTTTCTGTATTTTTTAACCTCTGTAAACTAACATGTGTCACAGAGTAAACAAGCCTGGTAGCGGGAGGAGCAAGCCAAACACAGAATGTAAATAATGGCCAAGGGGCTTCAGGTTAGAGGAATTTTAGGCGAAACTTTGGAAGAATTGCTTCGTAGATATGTTTATTGCACCCACTGTCTGACATTGACACTCCACATGTATTGTTCTTGTTCTCTTAAAAGATGTGTGTGTGTGTGTATGTGTGTGTGTGTGTGTATGTGTGTGTGTGTGTGTATGTGTGTGTGTGTGTGTGTGTTCAGATGCCTACAGAGGCCAGCAGAAGGTGTTGGATGCTGTCTCAGGGTTTCTATTGGTGTGACCATGACACCATGACCAAACAGCAAGTTGGGGAGGAAAGGGTTTATTAGGCTTATACTTCAGCATTGCTGTTCATCACTGAAGGAAGTCAGCTCAGGAACTCAAACAGGGCAGGATCCTGGAGGCAGGAGTTTCAGCCCACTTTCTTATAGAACCCAGGACTAGCAGCCCAGGGATGGCACCACCCACCTTGGGCTGGGTCCTCCCCCATTGATCACTAAATGAGAAAATGCCTTATAGCTGAATCTCAAGGAGACATTTCCTCAGCTGAGGCTTCTTCCTCTGATGACTCTAGCTTGGGTCAAGTTGACACAGAAAACCATCCAGTATAGCTGCCCTGGTGCTGGAGGTACAGGTGGCTGTGAACTGCCTGACGTGCGTGCTGGGAACTGAACTCAGGTCTCTGGAAAAGCAGCCAGTGTTCTTAACTGCTGAGCTCTCTCTCTCTCCGTCTTCACTTCCTCCGATGACACCTTCACTGTGTATCATCTGTCTTATGATCAGGCAGTTAGAAAAGAGGTTTTTAGATAAACTGGTTTGTTTTGTTGTTTGTTCGTTGGTTTGTTTGTTTGATTGATTGATTTTTGAGATAGAGTTTCTTTGTGCAACAGTCCTGGCTGTCCTAGAACTTGCTTTGTAGACCAGGCTAGCCTTGAACTCACAGAGATTCACCTGCCTCTGCCTCTCAAGTGCTGGGATTAAAGGCATGTACCACCACTGCCTGGCAAGAAATTGTTTTTGAATGACAGATTTTAAAGCATTCATTCGATGAAAATTATTCATGTCCTTACTTCAATGACACAGAGTCAAAGGAAAGATGAAATGATTATAGAAGTGCTGAGAAGCTGGCTAATCAAATGTCATATACTAACCCAAAAATGATTTATATTATTACAAATAATGTAATCCAACAAATGACTATTCTGACACAAATTAACTGCCACAACTGATTTCCGAATGAATGGTGCTTGCTGTCAGTAGGTTCGTAAGTCCTAATAACAAAGCAGTTCTACAACAGAACTGCCTGGTGTTCACACAGCATAGGCCCCACAAAAGGGAGAGCCTGCTAGAGTTCTGACACCCGACCCGACCGACCCCCTACTTCCCCAACCCTCCTCTCCCTCTCATCCCCCCCCACCCCTGTCTCTCTCTCTCTCTCTCTGACTCCCAGCAGTTTGCAGTTGCTGTGAAGGTTCAGCCTCCTGTACCTTCTCCCCCAGGACAGCAGGTGGAGTACTTGTGTGGTGCTCCTCACCACCTCCCATTGGTTCACCTCCTCAGGGGAACCCCACCACACTCACGACACCCACAACCCTGACTGAGGAAGACTCCAACACAGACACAGGATGTTTAATCTTCATTTACACCAACTGTAAATGAAGTTTCCATTCACATGGAAACTGAGATGTCTACGTCTGCCTTTATGGATATACTGGGTAATTTAAGCTCCTGAAATGGAAACCAATGAGAAAGATAAGGAAGAACATAAATCAAGAAATAAAGAAAAATACTTAATATTCATATAAATCACTGACTTTGAGGTAGGCACCTTCACTTGTTGTTACCTCAGCCTCTCTGAAGTTACCACGTTGAATTAAATCTTTGCCTATGCTTTTTTTTATGTTGAATAACTGTGGTGATATATTGTGTCCCCCAATATATTGTGCACATTTAACAAAGCTTATCTGAGGATGAGAAACAAGCCAGTCGCTATAGTAAACATAGAAGTCAGGCAATGGTAGCACACGCTTTTAATCCTAGCATACAGGAGGCAGAGATCCATCCAAATATCTGTGAGTTCAAGGCCACACTGGGAACAGAGCCAGGCATGGTGGTATGCACCTTGAATTCCAACACTAGTTAGCCATGAAGGTCTGGAGGTCTGTACAGACAGACAAGAAGTGACAGAGCTGGGCAGGAAGAGGAAGTGAAACAGGAAGGTGGAGAGAGGAAGTGAGATGGCAGGGACAGAAAGTCATATAGGTGTGGGTCTACAGGAAGTAGCTTTCTTTGGAGACTGAGGTGTCAGTGAGGTAAGGTTAGTTGTGGCTTGTCCTATTCCTCTGATCTCTCAGTTTTAACCCCAATATCTGGCTCTGGATTTTTATTAATAAGACCATTTAGTAATTCATCTTACAACTGGCAGCCCATTGTTTATGGCAAGAATTCACTAAAAAGCTATTTGTAGCCTTGGAGGCCCCCAGCTCAGGCCTGAGCTATACACGGCTGGATCTCCACTCCACATGGGTCAGGGTCTTTTTGGCTTTTTCTCTCCTGGTGGGTGGTGGGCTCTCTCTGGATTTCCACCTCAGATTGCTACCACACTAGGTAGCTGCCTTGAATCGTTCTTGGACTTCTACTGTTCTATGCAGTCAGGAGACTTAGTGAGTCAATTAAGGTGTCTTAAAGGGAGAAATTAGTTAAAAGAGAATTTTTTCCCTCATTAAAAAATGGAAACATTTTTACAATTGAGGGAATTTAGTCTCTATTTGATAACACATTAGGCAGTCTGAAAATGGAACAAAATTAAATGAGAGAATAATTAATGTAGATGGGATGTACATAGCATCAATTATGAATATTACTTGTTTATCATTTTTATTTTAGCATTAAAAAGGTTGGTTAATTTGAGTGCCAAGATAGAAGTTTTAGAAAAACTTGTTAAAATGAATTATAGAGAAATTCAGACCCAGACAGAAGAATTTAAAGTGAACCTATCTCAGCATTTAATTATACAGTTACAGAGAAACAGCCTAAGATTACCAGACAGAAAACATTAATCTACCCTGTAACTTGAAAGGAACAGTCAAATGCTCAAGGTTTTACATGAGCTATCTGGACTCCAATGGAAATGTTAGATTTGAGGAGATTTAAAGAAGCATAGTATCATATGGCATGCATTCTCCATGTGTAAAGCAGATGTTAAACTCATGGTCAAGTTGTAATAGAATTATCCCTCAGGACTGGAAAGATTTGGTTACAGCTGTCCTAGTGGTTGGGCCACAGTTACAATGGGTGACCTGGTGGAAAGAGGAGGCAAAGACTATAGAACAATGATGTTGGGCTAGAGAGATTGAAATTTCCCAAAACCAACTTCTTGAAGAAGGCAATTATGCTGATATACAAAGGCAATCTTAATATGATGACCACACCCTAATTCTATGCCTCATGGCAGCCATAAATGTATGGGACAGAATTGAAGAGGCAGGGAAGAAAATTGAGTCATTTATGAAAGTTATACAGTGTCCAAAAGAAACATTCACAGATTTTTTCTTTCTTTCTTCCTTTCTTTCTCTCTTTCTTTCTTTCTTTTTTTTTTTTGATTTTCAAGACAGGGTTTCTCTGACTAGCTTTGCACCTTTCCTGGAACTCACTCTGTAGCCTGGGCTGGCCTCAAACTCAGAGATCCACCTGGCTCTGCCTCCCGAGTGCTGGGATTAAAGGCATGCACCACCACCACCACCACCACCACCACCACCACCACCAGGCTATGGATTTCTTACAAAGGCTCTCTTCAGCAGTAAATAGAATGATACTAAATTAAGAAGCTAGACAGATAACAATTGAATCTCTGGCTTTTAAGAATGCTAATGTAGCTTGTAAAAGGGTAAGTAAAGATATGATCAGCACACTTGGAGGAATGGGTCTAGAATACAATTAATATTGAATCTCATGACCATGATGATAAATGTATAGGAGAGGAGATTTCAAGAGGCTTGAAGAAAAATACTAATGTCAGGTGTTTTCATTGTGGTAAACAAGGCCACCTAAAAAGGGACTGTAACAGGGCATTCCTAGAAACAATGTTTCTTGAAGAAACAATAGCAACAGAATGCCCCTCCCTTCTGGAATATGCAGAAGGTGTGGTAAAGGCAAACATTGGACTAATGAAAGTAGATCAACAAGGGACAGACAAGGTAATCCTTTGCCTTTGCCATTGGGAAACTCCTTGAGGGGCCTCTTGCAGGCCCCCGTGGCAAATTCAGTTCAGTCCTTTCCTGCCATCATAGAAGAAACTCCTCAGAGCAATTAAATAGCCAAATGCCTATTGTAATAAACCATACTGCTCAGGGTGATAGAACAGCTATAGCAGAGAGAACAGAAAATTCAGGAGAAACCATAAAGCAAATTTTTGGTAGACTTCTATAAATGAACAAAGACCAAAATTAAAAATAAGAATATTAAAGTTAGACCTCAACAACAACAAAAAATTATAGAAAACCCACAAACTCATGGAAACTGAATAATGCCCACCTGAAACATCAATGGGTCAAGAAAGAAATAAAGAAATTAAAGATTTCCTAGAATTCAACGAAAATGAAAGTACAGCATACCCAAACTTATGGGACACTATGAAAGCAGTGCTAAGAGGAAAATTCGTAGCTCTAAATGCACACATAAAGAAGACGGAGCAAGGAATTAACAGCACAACTGAAAACTCTAGAACAAAAAGAAACAAACTCACTCAGGAGAAATAGACGCCAGGAAATAATCAAATTGAGGGCTGAAATTAACGAAATAGAAAACAAGAGAACAATACAAAAAATCAATGAAACAAAGAGTTGGTTCTTTGAAAAAATCAACAAGATAGACAAACCCCTAGCCAAATTAACCAAAAGGCAAAGAGAGAGCACCCAAATTAACAAAATCAGAAATGAAAAGGGAGACATAACAACAGACAATGAGGAAATCCAGAGAATTATCAGATCATACTTCAAAAACCTGTACTCCACAAAAATGGAAAACCATGAAGAAATGGACAATTTTCTGGATAAATACCACATACCAAAATTAAATCAAGACCAGATAAACCATTTGAATAGACCAAGAACCCCTAAAGAAATAGAAACAGTCATCAAAAGTCTCCCAACCAAAAAAAGCCCAGGACCAGATGGTTTCAGTGCAGAATTATACCAGATTTTCAAAGAAGAACTAATACCAATACTCTTCAAAGTGTTCCACACAATAGAAACAGAAGGAATACTACCAAACTCTTTTTGTGAGGCTACAATTACCCTGATACACAAACCACACAAAGATGCAACAAAGAAAGAGAACTACAGACCAATCTCCCTCATGAACATTGATGCAAAAGTACTCAACAAAATATTGGCAAACCAAATCCAAGAATACATCAAAACAATCATCCATCAAAACCAAGTAGGATTCATCCCAGGGATGCAAGGATGGTTCAACATACGAAAATCAGTCAATGTAATACACCATATAAACAAACTGAAAGAAAAAAAACCAGATGATCATCTCCTTAGATGCTGAAAAAGCCTTTGACAAAATCCAACACCCCTTCATGATAAAGGTCTTAGAAAGATCAGGAATACAAGGAACATTTCTAAACATAATAAAAGCAATTTATAGCAAGCCAACAGCAAACATCAAATTAAATGGAGAGAAACTCAAAGTGATACCGCTAAATTCAGGAACAAGACAAGGCTGTTTCCCCATATTTATTCAATATAGTACTAGAAGTTCTAGCTAGAGCAATAAGACAACAAAAGGAGATCAAAGGGATACAAATTGGCAAGAAAGAAGTCAAACTTTCACTATTTGCAGATGATATGATAGTATACATAAGTGACCCCAAAAACTCTACCAGGGAACTCCTACAGCTGATAAACTCCTTCAGTAAAGTGGCAGGATACAAGATCAACTCAAAAAAATCAGTAGCCCTCCTATACACAAATGATAAAAGGGCTGAGAAAGAAGTCAGAGAAACATCACCCTTTGCAATAGCCACAAATAATATAAAATACCTTGGGATAACACTAACTAAACAAGTGAAGGACCTTTTTGATAAGAACTTTAAATCTCTAAAAAAAAGAAATTGAAGAAGATATCAGAAAATGGAAGGATCTCCCATGCTCATGGATAGGTAGAATTAACATAGTAAAAATGGCAATCTTACCAAAAGCAATCTACAGATTCAATGCAATCCCCATCAAAATCCCAACACAATTCTTCACAGACTTGGAAAGAAAAATACTCAATTTCATATGGAAAAACAAAAGACCCAGGATAGCTAAAAGAATCCTATACGATAAAGCAGCCTTTGGAGGCATCACCATCCCTGACCTCAAACTCTACTATAGAGCTATAGCGATAAAAACAGCTTGGTACTGGTATAAAAATCGACATACGGACCAATGGAATCGAATTGAAGACCGTGACATTAATCCATGCACATATGAACACCCGGTTTTTGACAAAGGAGCCAAAACTATAAAATAGAAAAAGAAAGTATCCTCTACAAATGGTGCTGGCATAACTGGATGTCAATATGTAAAAGATTACAAATAGATCCATATCTGTCACCATGCACAAAGCTCAAGTCCAAGTGGATCAAAGATCTGAACATAAATCCAGTTACACTAAACTTAATAGAAAAGAAAGTAGGAAGCACTCTTGAATGCATTGGCACTGGAGACCATTTCCTAAATAAAACACCAACAGTACAGACCCTGAGCACAACAATTAATAAATGGAACCTCTCGAAACTGAGAAGCTTTTGCAGGGCAAAAGACACAGTCAATAAGACAAAAAGACAGCCAACAGAATGGGAAAAGATCTTCACCAACCCCACATCTGACAGAGGACTGATCTCCACAGTATATAAAGAACTCAAGAAACTAGACATCAAAATACTGAACAGTCCAATTAAAAAATGGGCTAAAGAGCTAAACAGAGAATTCACAAAACAAGAATCACAAATGACTGAAAGACATTTAAAGAAATGCTCAGCATCCTTAATCATCAGAGAAATGCAAATCAAAACGACTCTGAGATACCCCCTTACACCTGTCAGAATGGCTATGATCAAAAACATCAATGACAGTCAATGTTGGAGAGGATGTGGAGCAAAGGGAACACTCCTCCACTGTTGGTGGGAATGTAAGCTTGTACAACTACTGTGGAAATCAGTATGGTGGTTTCTCAGAAAATTAGGAATCAAACTACCTCAAGACCCAGCCATTCCACTCTTGGGCATATACCCAAGGAATGCTGATTCATACCATAAAGATACATGCTCAGCTATGTTCATAGCAGCACTATTTGTAATAGCCAGAACCTGGAAACAACCTAGATGCCCGTCAACGGAAGAATGGATGAAAAAAATGTGGTACATATACACAATGGAGTACTACTCAGGAGAGAAAAACAATGAAAGCATGAAATTTGCAGGCAAATGGATGGAACTAGAAAAAATCATCCTGAGTGAGGTAACCCAAACCCAGAAAGACAGTCATGGTATGTACTCACTCATAAGTGGATTCTAGATATAAAATAAAGAACAATCAGACCACAACCCATAGAACCATGGAGGCTATATACATAACATGGAGGTCCCTAGGACGACTGTGGCTTATAATAAATTTCAGTTTTATTCAATTATTGAAAAAAATAGCCAAATGAATGGAAACACATGAACTATGAACCAAAGGCTGAGGGGTCCCCAGCTGGATCAGGCCCTCTGAATAGGTGAGAAAGTTGATTGGCTTGATCAGTTTGGGAGACAACTAGGCAGTGGGACCAAGTCCTGTGCTCATTGCATGAGTTGGCTGTTTGAAACCTGGAGCTTATGCAGGGACACTTGGCTCAGTCTGGGAGGAAGGGACTGGACCTGCCTGGACTGAGTCTACCAGGTTGATCGCAGTCCTTGGGGGAGAATTTGCCCTGGAGGAGGTGGGAATGGGGGATAAGCAGGGGGTAAGGGTAAGGGGTGGGAGGGGGGAGAATAGGGGAACCCGTGACTGATATGTAGAACTGAATGGTATTGTAAAATAAAATAAAATAAAGAAAAAAAAACAAACAAACAAAATAAGAATAAATGACATTCTCATGGAAGGTCTTGTAGGCACAGGTGCAGATGTCACAATAATTGCACCAAATTGCCATTCAAATTGGCCTCTTCAGGAGGTAAATATTCAGCTGTTAGGGATTGGTACATTATCTCAAGTGAAACAGAATACAAGATGGGTCAAATGTATAGGTCCAGAAGGACAGAGAGGAAAATTAAAGCCATATGTAGCTAATATAGCTATGAATTTACGGGGCCATGAATTATTACAACAATGGAATACCCATATTAACATTTTTCCAACCTCAGAAACAAACCATAAACTAACACATGTTTCTGAGAGAAATATTACAAGATATTATAAAGAACAGTCACCAGCCATCCAGATTGTACAAGAACAGGGCACAACAGCTGCTAATCTTTCAAAGACACCAACAGCTCTACCTTTAAAATCATTAACAGACAAGCCTGTATGGGTTCAGCAATGGCCTTTAACAACAGAGAAACTTCAGGCCTTGGAAGAGCTGGTACAAGAGCAGTTAAATGCTCAGCATATTGAAGAAACAATCAGCCCTTGGAATTCTCCAGTATTTGTTATTAAAAAGAAATCTGGTAAGTGGAGAATAGTAACAGACCTTAGAGCAATTAACAAGGTAATTCAGCCAACAGGCTTTCTACAAGCTGAAATTTCTTTGTCTACTCTGTTACCTAAAGGATGACCTCTTATAGTTATCTATTTAAAAGACTGTTTCTTCTCAATACCCTTACAAGAAAAAGACAGAGAAATATTTGCCTTTGTGGTGCCTATTTATAATAATTCTCAGCCAGTTAAGAGATATCAATGAAGGGTTCTCCCATGAGGAATGTTAAATAGCCTTACCCTGTGCCCATATTTTGTATGATAGCCATTGGACATAATATATAAACAATTCCCTCAATCTACAATTTACCATTAGATGGATGATATTTTACTAACTGATTCAAATACAGATACCTTAGAAAGAATATTTGAAGGAGTAAAAAAAAATTTGCCTTGTTGGGGATTACAAATTACTCCTGAAAAGATACAAAGAGGAGATTCTATTAATTATTTAGTATATAAAATAGGTCTACAAAAAATTGCACCCAAAAGGTGCAAATTAGGAGAGATCAATTATGGACTCTCAATGACTTTCAAAGATTATTCAGAGACATTTCACATCTATGTATTATTGTTGAGGTAAAAAAATAAAGATGAACTGAATAATTTGTTCAAAACCTTAGAAGGTGACAAGGACTTACATAGTCCAAGAGAATTATCAGCTCAAGTTGAGAAAGAATTGGCATTGGTGGAAAAGAAAATACAGGATGCACATGTGGATCAGGTGTATTGGTGAAATTATTAAGGCCACTCCTCGAAGTTAAAAGGAAGATTTATTTAGTGGGTGACTTACAAATGAAGGGATAGGTAGGTCTCAGGGTCTGGAGGAGGTGTATCGCAGTCCAGCAGTGTTCTCTGGAACTCTGCTTGGTTAACCTCCACCATCTAGGGTCCAGGAACAGAGCGAACGCAATGGCCCATCCAGACCTCAGGTCTCTCCGCACCTCCCTTGGATTGGAATGGATATTTCTACCAAATAAACAGAGTAAAAAATTAAAAACATATGTGGAGAAGACCTTTGAGTTGATTTTAAAAGAAAAATTGAGACTTCATCAATTAGCAGGAATAGACCCAGCAGAAATTGTTATACCTTTAACTCAGGATGACATTGACAAATTACAGGCAGAAAGTGAACCTTGGCAAAGAGCTTGCAGTAATTTTTTGGGAGAGGTTAACAGCAAATATTGCCAAAGTGATAGAATTCAACTTATAAAGAGAGCTGATTGGATCCTGCCTCTCATTGTATGGGAAATACCAATATCTGGAGCCCCTACATTTTATGCAGATGCAAACAAGGAAAGGCAGGTTACAAATCAGAAAATTTAAGTAAAGTGGTTCAAAGTCCCTATAATTTGGTTCAAAAACAGGAATTATATGCTATTCTGAGGGTGTTAATGGATTTTCTGGAACCTCTCAACATTGTTACTGACTCTTTCAGAGTGATCTTCCATATTGAGACTGCAAGATTTATCCCTGCTGAGTCAGAATTAACTTTGTTATTTATTCAGTTACAAGATATAATCAGGAATAGAAAGCATCCCTTATATATAACTCACATCTGGTTCCATATTGGTCTGCCATGACCTCTAGCACAAGGTAATGATGAGATCGATAAACTATTGATAGAAAATATGCTGGAGGCCTCAGATTTTCATTAAAAAAATCATGTGAATAGTAAGGGTTTAAAAAAGGATTTTTCCATAACCTGGCAAAAAGCCAAGGAAATTGTAAGGAAATGTCCTACTTGTTCTTTTTATAATCAGACTTTATAATCAGACTTCATTACCAGAAGGATGTAACCCAAAGGAGGTTATTTCAGAGGAATGAAATCTGGCAGATAGATGTGTTTCACTTTGCAGAATTTGGAAAATTGAAATATGTACACCACACCATCGATACTTATTCAGGATTTTCAATGGGCAACTGCTTTGAGTTCTGAAAAAGATGATTCTGTAATCATACATTTGCTAGAAGTTATGGTCATCATAGATATACCTGCACAAATTAAAACTGACATTGCTCCATCATATATCTCTGGTAAAATGAAACAGTTTTTTTCTTATTGCAATATAAAGCATATTACAGGTATACCACATAATCCTACAGGCAAAGCAGTCATAGAAAGATCAAATAGAACTCTAAAGGATATGCTAAATAAACAGAAAGGGGTAAGAAAAACTCCTAGAAATAGGTTACATAATCTTCTATTAACTTTGAATTTTCTCAATGCTAATGAGGAAGAAACAACAGCTGCAGAGAGACATTGGATAATAGAAAAAAAAAACTGCAGAATTAAATCAGCCTATATACTTTAAAGATATGCTGACCTCAGAACAAAAACCAGGATATGTATTACATTGGGGATGAGGTTTTGCTTTTGTTTCTACAGGAGAAGAAAAGCTATGGATACTATCAAAATTGATAAAGGTTCGATTTGAACAAGAGAGACCTCTTGATTAGAAGAGGTGATAGTTCATCAACCAGCATGACCATTCCATTTAAATTAATTTATACAACTAACAATTACTTTTCATTTGGTCAGATATAACTTGCCAAAAGGGAACCTCCCCAAAATTAGGGTTGGGGAAGGGTTTTTGTTTTTGTCTTTCAGGAGAATGAAGGCTAAGGGATCTGAAGAACACTGTCAAATGAGACATATGAAGAAAAAGGAGAAATTATCCAGAAAAAATGTCCCAAGAAAATGAGTAAATTGGCCTACTGGTATATCACATGTAAAAATTCATAAGTCTTCTTAAGTGTTTGTTTCTGCTCTTCTTTACAGACACATAACACAAGTGGTCTTTATGTAGTCCCAGTTCAATTAAACATTAAAGCTGGCTTTGGAGTTAGAAAATGGCTCTCTCCTTCTCTAAATCCCAGCATGTTTGTTAAAAGGAAAAATGCAAAATCTCTGTATCATGTCATAAGAGCCATCTAATATGAAGCATGAGAAAACCAAAATTAAGGGACTATTCTATTGCCATTAATCTCATAATTCTTTGGTTCTGTTTTGACTCTTTAAAACTTTCCTTAAGGCATAAAATTTATATCAAAATTTATAGGATATATATATAAAACTTTTGTCACGATATCAATGGTCATATAGAGTACTAACTAATTCTAGGAAAAAAAAACTTCATTTAGCTGCCTGTACATGTTTTCATGTTTGAGTCACTATCAGTTTTCTGCAGGGAATTATGACTAGGCCTAACAGCAAATTTGAAATCTCTAGAAAAATGATGTGGCCCCACAACTATGATTCCATCAGTAAGATGATAATACCACTAAGCTGACAAATATCACCCAATGATTGACTTTGGACTACAAACTGCTCAGGACAATTTTGAGATGGCTAGCTGAGATGATGCAGCCTCACAAACTACTAGAGCAAGGACTTGAAATAAGTCCTGCCCTTTTGCATTATGCAGAGACTGGACAACAAATGATAGAGCTACCTCTCCCAGGACTTGACAATTAACTCAAAATTTTTCTTTTCAGGATCCCCTAAAGATGCCTTTGCCCCCAGACAGCAAGAAGCAATTTTAAGAACATGATACCCACATTCCAAAGAGGTGGGGTGGGTGGTTTTGGGTTTTTCAATGGGTTTGGGATAGTTGTTATTGTTTAGGATGGTTGGTTACAAGTTGTTATTGTTAATGGTCAGGAAAAAGGCTAAACAAAGGAGATTAGATTTAAGGTTCTTGTATGGAAAAAAAGAAGATAAAGATAAGAGGTAGATTATTGAATCTACTCTGAAAAAAAAAAGACATAGAAATGAGAGAATAAAGGGTAGATTATTGAATCTGAAAAGGAAAAAGAGAGGAGATAGATATGATATAGATAAAAAGGTAGATTATTGAATCTACTTTTTTTTTTTTTTTTTGGTTTTTCGAGACAGGGTTTCTCTGTGTAGCTTTGCGCCTTTTCCTGGAACTCACTTGGTAGCCCAGGCTGGCCTCGAACTCACAGAGATCCGCCTGCCTCTGCCTCCTGAGTGCTGGGATTAAAGGCGTGCGCCACCACCGCCCGGCATGAATCTACTTTTAAAAGGCAATTATTAGTTTTAAATATGTTACATTGGATTGGATTTTTATATATTGCATACAAATTATATATTGCTATAAATTTGAGGTTGATTTATATAGATGTGATAAGATAAAAGGTATATTATTGAATCTACTTTTTGAAGGCAACTACTAATTTTAAATATTTTACATTGGATTGGATTTTTGTATATTGTATACAAATTTTGTATATTGATACAAATCTGAGATTGATTTTCTTAGAATATATTGTACATATATTTCTATTCTTGTTCATGGTATTGTACCTATACAGTTCACTTAACAATGTAATGCAATTTGCTAATCCTTGAAAGTTATTATTACCAACTAATTAGAATGTAAAGAAATGAAAGTTAGTAGTCATTTCAATTGAACTTGTAGTCATATTAAATGTTTTCAAGTTCAAGCAGAGATACATTTTAAATATGTAGGTCATCTTCAAATACTTCAGAGATCTGGAGAATATAGCATTTAAAATGTTTTAATAAAATAGTTTTTTTCCCCTTTTTTATGACCATGAGACATATTTGCCCCTGGCAGCGTAAATCTACTTCATAGAAAATGATGGGCATTGAAGAAACTCCACATGGAGTTTACTTTCAATGTGGCAAAAGTTAGCCACTGGGCAAAAAGTGCCCTCAAATTGACTGCTGACAGTATGCTGTCCAAAATGGACAAGTAAGACACAAAACAAAGGACTGCTGATCCTTGTCAAGACAAGGTAAGAAGGGTCTATAGAAAATCCTGCTTCACAGAGGAGTCTGTCAGATATGCTAAGTCTATAGGCCAAAGATGATGCTCCAATGTTGCAGAGAAATGTCAGATGACTGTCTAGGCAGCTACCTGTTTCTGTCATAACTCAGTTTTTGGAAGTTGCTTGTTTGTACTCCCTGTTTTACTAGGTAATATTTATTTCCTTCTCAGGTCTCTGAGGGAGCTGAAGATTAGATAGTTATAGTTTTCCTTGTTAAGAAATTCAGAAAAGAAACTCACTAAAAAGGTGTTAAGTGTATAAGTTTGAAAGACATCAAAAGATAGTTTTGGTTATACAAATTAGGATAGAAGGTAAATTCGATACAATCCTTTGGATTCTCAAAAATAGGATAGATAATGGAATATTACTTGTATACATTGTATATAGTCATTGTACTTATTGTATATAGTTTTCTTATATTAGTTATAATTTTTTATTTTAGACAAAGAAGGGGAAATGTAGTGATATATTGTGTCCCCCAACATATTGTGCACACTAATAAAGCTTATCTGAGGATCAGAGGAAAAAGCCGACCACTATAGTAAACATAGAAGTCAGGCAATGGTAGCACACGCCTTTAATCCTAGCATTCAGGAGGCAGAGATCCATCCAAATATCTGTGAGTTCAAGGCCACACTGGGAACAGAGCCAGGCATGGTGGTATGCACCTTGAATTCCAACACTAGTTAGCCATGAAGGTCTGGAGGTCTGTACAGACAGACAAGAAGTGACAGAGCTGGGCAGGAAGAGGAAGTGAAACAGGAAGGTGGAGAGAGGAAGTGAGATGGCAGGGACAGAAAGTCATATAGGTGTGGAACTACAGGAAGTAGCTTTCTTTGGAGACTGAGGTGTCAGTGAGGTAAGGTTAGTTGTGGCTTGTCCTATTCCTCTGATCTCTCGGTTTTAACCCCAATATCTGGCTCTGGATTTTTATTAATAAGACCATTTAGTAATTCATCTTACAAATAACTACTAAGAGCTTAAAACTGAGAACTTTCTGGAGTCAATGCTGGAAGTTTGCAGTGGTGAATGCTGGTGTAGTGGTCCCCACCCATCTGAAAGGAACACATTCTATGGCATGCCTGAAAAGAGGTAGTTAAGTGTTTGTGATGGTTAGTTTTTGTTAACTTGGCCAAAACTAGAGTCACTGGGAAGGAGGGACACTCAGTTGAGGAATTACCTCTATCAAATTGATCTGTGTACATGTCTATGAGGCATTTTCTTAATTGCCAATTGACGTGGTAAGGCCCAGCCCAATATTGGCAATATCAGCCCTAGGCAGGTGGGCCTAAGCTGTATGAAAAAAGTAGCTGAGCAAGCCAGAGGAAGCAATGCAGTAAGCCACATTCCTGCATGGTCTCTGCCTCAGTTCCTGCCTTAAGTTCCTGCCTGGACTTCCCTCCATGATGGACTTAGAACTTGTAAACTGAAAAACACCCTTTCTCCATGAGTTGATTTTGGTCAGTGTTTTAATCACAGCAAACTAGGACAATACGGAGGCTCTCCTCCACACCCAAGCATTCATGTGTGTATCAGTTGCTGTTGAAACATGATGAAATATCAAGAAGGTGTATGTGATTGAGGTGTAAACTGATTGATATCATGGTCAAGGGACTGAAACATTGAGATTGTATTGGCGAAAACCCAATGTCTACATTTTCACTTTTGTGTCCTTGCAGATACCCTTAGGGTGGCCAGGGGCACCACCTTTATTAACAGGAATGTAAATTCCAGTCCTTATCTTCCAAGAATTTCTACACTGCAGAGAAGTATAAGTGCAACCACCTCACAATAAGACATCTGCTACTTGTTTTGGTGAATGTGTGGATTCCTTGTTCTAGTACGTGACTGATGTTTACACTCTGCAGCACCACTTAACAGTGCTATAGTCAATCTGCCCTGCCATTCCTGCTAATGCCTTAGTGCCTCCTTTGCTTAATGAATGGAGGTTCTACCTGCAACTTCTTACAGAACAGTTTGGTTGATTTACAATTGAAGGCTTTTTCTTGTGTGTGTGTGTGTGTGTGTGTGTGTGTGTGTGTGTGTGTGTGTGTGATATTTTCCTATGAATCAGATTGAACAACTCTTCTGGAGATGTGTTAGCAAGACTTCTCCACCCTTTCTAGGAATTTCTATAATTTTCAGTCCAAATCTACTCCTGAGTTTGTGTGGCCAAGCTGTATCAGCAGCAAATAAAGAAGAACCTTTATTGAAGTCTTTGTATGAGCTCATCACTTTCTGGTATAACATGCTGCCATCAGTCGGGTCACATTTTCTGAATATCTTCTGTATTTAATGCTTTGCTCAATTTTCTAAGCACTTATGTACTGTTATAACTCTTCTAGTCTGAGGTGTGATGGCGATGTTAGCATGGATTTACTTTTCCTTCATCATGATTTTAAGGGTAGATTTGTTTCACCATAAATCTTAAAAAGGCAGCATATGATGTTGTTTTCTTTCCTCATTAAGTTAATACCTTTCACCTTTTCACTTAAAATACATTGTGTGTGTGTGTGTGTGTATGTGTGTGTGTGTGTGTGTCCTAATTGTCAACCTCACTACTCTTATATTTGGGAACTGTTATTTAGTAAAACAAGGGCCACTTGATCACAATCACTATGATACTACAACAGTTGATCTGTAATAGAGGGAGCTGCTGTTGATTGTGGGCAGGTCGCAAACGCAAGATGGACACAGCAGACCAAGGGAAGACTCATGTTCTGCATGGGATGGGCAGAATGAAGCAGGACAGTGCAAGACCCCAGATGGCATGCAGATGGCATGTATTTTAAAGCTCATGACGTGTTCATTTCTAGAGTTTTGATTCAGGGCTTCTGGACGGGAGTTACCATGAGTTACTGGGGCTTTGGGAAGGGAAAGTGCAGAGAAGGTGGCACCACTGTACTGTGTTCACCAGCAACTGTTGTTTGGGAAAATCAGTCTACATTTGCACTTACTGTAGGAACACATGATCTACACAAACTGCCATAGAAATATATATACACTTCTGGTCATTGTCTTTTTAGACTCAGTATTTACAAATTCTCATATGTGCCGATGTTTATATGTGATACCAGGATTGACACTTCCTGTGCTCTTGGAGTTGTTTGAAGACTTGCCCAGAGTGAAGGAAAATTTGAGTAACCTGACCATCCTGAGGTTGAACAGGTAAATTTCTGCTTTCCTGTGTCCCCTCTTACACCATGAACAAGTGTCTCTGTCATGGTTTATTTATTCTGCTTTTTTTTTTTCATTTGTGCTCTTTGATTGGAGATTTTGCTATTCATAAGATACCCAAGCACAGTTCTGAAGCACCCATAGTGTTTCCATATCAGGAAGTCTAGAGCTTCTTATGAAGAATATACATTAGAAAAGTTTTATTTAGAGCTATTCTAATGATGGCTGGGAGTTCAGTGTTGAGTCAGTCATGTATTTAAGTAAGGAGTCATTAAAAAGCTTTAAGTTGTTAATTCATCAAACCGTGAAACTGTTGTAAGCAGAGGCTCATGGGAGCATCCCCCTGGCTTCCTCACGGTGTGTCATGTTGCCTAATCTGATTTCCATGTGACTACAAAGAACAACTGTGAATAACAAGACTGGCACACCTGCACATGGACACACACTGAAGAGAGTTTCACACATGTAAGATGGACAAAATGCACACACACACACACACACACACACACACACATATGTATATATATGCATGAAACTATATTCAAGGAAAATAAATCTACTTGAGAAGATAAATATATAAACAAAGGCAAAATAAATGGAAGCATTTGAATGACAACATAGAGAGCTCAATTAAGATAAATTGTTGGCTGAGTGGAGAATGTGCTAACCTATCAGAGTCCATCTCCCCTCCCCACTTTTATTGAAAATAGATTATTTTCTCATACAATATATTCTGATTATAGTTTCTCCTCCATCTATTCCTTCTGGTTCTTTCCCATCTCCCATCCCATGTGGATCCACTCCCCTTCTGTCCTTCATTAGAAAAAAACAGGCTTCTAAAAAATAATAGCAAAGTATAACAAAATAAACTATAATAATATAAAACAAAAGCCATTACATCAAAGTTGTACAAGGTACATGAACAGAAGAAAAAGAGCTCAAGAGTCAGAGACCCCCATGTTCACACACTTAGGAGTCCCATAAAAATACTAAACTTGAAGCTATACTGTGTCCACAGAGGACCTGGTGCAGACCTCTGTTGGCCCTGTGCTTGCTGCTTCAGTCTCTATGAGTTCATATGAGCTTTGCTCAGTTGGTTCAGAGGGCCTTGTCCTCCGTTATCCTCACCCCCTCTAGCTCTTACACTCTTTCTGTCTTCTCTTTCTTGGGGTTCCCTGAGCTCTGAGGGAAAGTATTTGGTAGAGACATCTCATTTAGAGCTGTGTGTTCCAAGAACACACACACACTCTCTCTATATGTGTGTAGTGTTTGGCTGTGGATCTATGCATTTGTTCCCATCCACTGTGGGAGGAAGTCTCTCTGATGATGGCTGAGCAAGACACCAATCTATCATTAAAGCAGAATATCATTAGGTGTCATTTTATGACTCTTTAAAGAAAAGACCAGTAGTGTTTAGTTTAACCCTAGGTCTCTGAGCTATCTAGTCTCTGGTTCTTGGTCACCCAAGCAGTGTTGGGTATGGGTTCCACCTTGTGGAGTGAGCCTTAAGTCAAATTGAAAATTGTGGAGGTACTTCTACAAGCTTTGTGCCACCATTACTCTAGCATATTTTGTGGGCAGGACAGATTGTAGATCAAAGGTTTTGTGGCCAGGTTGGCATTTATGTTTCTCTTTTGGTAGCCTGCTGAGTACCTTCCCATACCAAAGGCACTAGAATATAGGAGGTAAAGTTTCATGTAGGCACCAGCTATACCACTTCATGATCAGTGAGTTGTGTGGGTGTTGACTTCTGTAGTGGGGCCTTGATGTCAGTTTGTGGAGAGCAACCAATTGTCTTTACAACAGTCTGTATTTTGGGGGGATTTCCATGGGACCCCTTTCACCAACAACTCAGATTGGACAGAACCCAATCCCAATACTAGAAGCTTAATTTGCAGACAAGAGATGGCCAGTTGGGACTCTGTCTCCACCATCATTTGAAGACTTCATTAGGATTGCCTTCATATGTTCTAGGAAGTTTCCACTTCACTAAGTTTCCATACCACCCCTCAATTTTAGCTGTCTCTCCCTATATTCCCTCCCTCAGCCACCTCTTCCTTCTCCCTCCACACCTCATCCTCTGGTTCCCACCCGCCTGCCCTTAGTCTATCCATAAAATCTATTCTATTTCCTCCTCCCAGGGAGATCCATGTGTCCTCCCTAGAGCCCACCTCTTTACCTAACCTCTCTGGGTCTGTGGATTGTAGCTTGGTTATCATTTACTTAACAGCTAATATCCACTTAAAAGTGAATACGTAGCATATTTGTCTTTCTAGGTCTGGGTTACCTCACTCAGGATGATTTTTTTCTAGTTCCATCCATTTGCCTACAAATTTCATGTCATTTTTTTTAAACAGCTGAGCAATACTCTATTATGTAAATGTACCACATTTTCTTTATCTATTTTTTGGTTGAGGGACATCTAGATTGTTTCCAGTTTCTGTCTATTATGAATAAATCCACAATGAACATAGTTGAGTAAGTGTTCTTGTGACAGGAAGGAGTGTCTTTTGGGCATATTCCCATGGTATAGGTTGGTCATGAGGTAGATAGAGTCCCAATTTTCTGAAGAACTGCCATTTTGATTTCCATAGTGGATATACAAGTTTTCACTCCCACCAGCAATGGAGGAGTGTTCCCCTTGTTCCACATCCTCACTGTCATGAGCTGTCACTTGTGTTTTTGGTCTCAGCCATTCTGAATAAGTAAGATGGAGTCTCAAAGTAATTTTGATTTGCATTTCCTAGATAGTAAGGATGCTGAAATTTCTTTAGGTGTTTCTCAGGCACTTGAGTCTCCTCTGTTGAGAATTTCCTATTTAGATTTGTGCCCCATTTTTAAATTGAATTGTTTGTTTTTTAATATCTAATTTCTTGAGTTCTTTATATATTTTGTATATTAGTCCTCTATAAGATGTGTGGAGTTGGTAAAATTTTCTTCCCATTTTATAGGCTCTGCTTTGTTCAAATGATGGTATCGTTTGCCTTATGGAAGCTTTTCAGTTTTATGAAGTCCCATTTATTAGCTTTTGATCTTAGCACCTACACAGATGGTGCTTTGCACAGAAGTTCTTTTCCTGTGCCAATGAGTGCTAGATCATTTCCCATTTTGTTTTCTATCAGGTTCAGTGTACCTGGTTTCATGTTGAGGTCTTTGATCAATTTGGAGTTGAGTTTTATGCAAGGTGATAAGTATAGATCTATTTTCATTCTTCTACATGCAGCTATCCAGTTATACCAGCACCAGTTGTTGAAGATGCTACTTTATCTCTGCATCTTCAGTTAGATTCCATTGATCAATGTGTCTGCTTCTGTGCCAATACCACGTGGTTTTTATACTATAGTTTTGTAGTACAAATTAAAATTGGTGCTGGTGTGAGCTCTAGCAGTCCTTTTATTGTTCTGGATTGTTTTGGATATCTTGGAATTTTTGTTTTTCCATATGAAGTTGAGTATTATTCTTTTGAGGTCTATGAAGAATTGTGTTGGAATTTTGATGGGGATTGCGTTGAAACTGTAGATTGCTTTTGGTAGGATGGCTATTTTTACTATGTTAATCTTATTGATCCATGAGCGTGGGAGATCTTTCCATCTTCTGATATCTTCTTCAATTTCCTTCTTCAAAGACTTGCAGATTTTATCATGCAAGTCTTTCACTTGTGTGGTTAGAGTTACTCCAAGATGTTTTATATTATTTGAGGCTGTTATGAAAGGTGTTGTTTCCATGATTTCTTTCTCAGTCTGTCATTGATGTATAAAAAGACTAATGATTTTTGTGCGTTGATTTTGTTTCTAGCTACTTTGCAGAAAGTGTTTATCAGCTGTATGAGTTTCTCAGTGGAATTTTTTTGGGTCAGTTACGAATACTATAATATCATCATCAAATAAAGATATTTTTATTTCTTCCTTTCCAACTTATATTCGCTTGATCTCCTTCAGTTGTCTTATTGTTAGAGTCATTCTTTTTTTGTTTTCACTTTTTTTTTGAGACAGGGTTTCTCTGTGTAGCCCTGGCTATCCTGGAACTCACTCTGCCTCCTGAGTGCTAGGATTAAAGATATGTGTCATTACCACCATGCTAGAATCATTCTTAATATTCAAATAAAATTGTTTCTGGCCCCAGCTCCTGTGGTTTGGCTACTCTTTCCTTATTTTCAGAACAAGGCTGTATCCGGGTATGATAAACAGATCCATGCTTGTTCTGTGAAGACCAGTCTCCCAGTATCTGCTCACTTTCCTCACAGAGCAGAGCCTCACAGGTGATCAGCCTGTTCCCCTGGCCTCTTCCTGTGGTCTCAGTAGTGTCCTTAGACCTGCTGGTTAATGGCCTTTGCTCTGATTTATATTCTTTGATCATGACAGATCATTCTATTTGTAATCTATATCTAATCTGTGTTTCTGCCAAGTTCCAGCCCTTGTTTTTCCCATTTAGTTGTGAACTGAAGTTTCAAGTGAGGTGTTGAAATGGAAAGCATTTGTAATTCAGAAAGGGGAGAGAGACTTGCATTAAATGTCTCTTTTGTCATGCATCATGATGTCAATCACTTGAGGGAGCTTCAGAAACTCTACCAGAATTTCAACTAAGAATATTTTCTTTTCCTTTTGTCTCTCTTTTCTCTCTCTTTCTCTAAGAGAACTACAAAAGAGATCCCAGATATACTGGGAAGTAGAGTTCCTTAACTGTACATTTCTCGGACTTGACAAGTGGTCCACATCCTTGTGAGAGGAGAACCTTTCTTTTTCACTGATTCCTCCTCCACACCATCCTTCCCAATGAAGGGGTCTCCTGCTATTTCTCCAGAAACACATCCTAGCTTTCCCTATGCCTCCCTCCTTCCTCCCTTCCAGCCATTCCTTTTTTCTCTCCTCTACAACTAGATTCATTAATCTGATACCTGGAATAATTAATTCCCACTTTTCTTGGTGCCCTTAATGTCTCTATTCAGAACCTGTTATTTTCAGTGAATTCACAAAATTACTTTCCTTATTTAGTCCATTTCAAATTTATACTCATGTCTTAGTTAAGGGTTTGGTGCTGTAAAGAAGAGATACCATGATTATGGCAACTCTTATAAAGAAAAGCATTTAACTGGGACTAAACTCAGAGGTTTAGTCCATTGTCATCATGGTAGGAAGCATGGTGGCATGCAGGCAGACATCATGCTGGAGGAGTCAAGAGTTCTACGTGTGGATCAGCAGGCAGCAGCAAGAGAGAGACACCTTGGGTCTGGCTTCAGCATCTGAAACCTCAAAGCTCACCCTCAGTGACACGCTTCCTCCAACAAGGCTACTCCCACTGTAACAAGGCTATACTTCCTAATAGTGCCACTTCCTATGAGCCTATGGGACCATTTTCTTTCAAACAACCACAAAGCATATTTTCTTATCTTTTACAACAACATCATATTTATTAGAGCTACACGTAGTATAAAAAAAAAAAAACTTAGGACAGTTATCTGTGCTCGGTCATTAGCCCCAGTAGGTAGGATGGAGAACAGGTGACATGTTTTATCTACACAGGTTATCATATAATTTCAGGGTTCTAACAGGAGATTAACTGAGTGGTCACTTTCTTTTGCTGAGATTGAATAAACACATTTGCTGATAAATAATGGATGAAACAATTTAGCAGGAGGAAGTACTTATTCTGCTCGGTTCCTGGGGTTTCAATCCGTCCCAGAGAGCAGAGAGCATCTGTGTTGAGAGCCCTCTCCTCCCTCTTGTATTCAATTCAGGTCCCCAGCCTATTGGATGATGTCATCCACATTTGAGCATGGGCAGACAACCACTTAGGTGCTGTAGGAATGTGTGTCCCGGTAGGCAGCTGCTCAAATGCTGTAAGAGTGTTTATAGGCAGACAACACTGCTCAGGTGCTGTAGAAAGGTGAACACACACACAGAGCTAGACATGATAGACTGACAGGGAGACTTCTTCCTGGACGTGTAGCCAGCCTGCACATAAAATGATGAAATGGGATGCAGGAACCCAAATGTCAGGTTAAGTATATAGAGGATGAGGATGTAAATAGCAATGTCTTCAATGTACTGGAAAAATACTAGTTGAGACAGGTACTTTCTCTGACCATCCAAAGAGCAGTAGTCCCTAAAAGGGAGATCAGGCTGTCAAAAACCAAGAGTGAGAGTAGCATGTTGTGAGACGGAGCTCAAGGGACAGAGTATCTGGAAAGTGGTGGTGGGGTGGGTAACAGCCAAGTTCCCATCAGAGAGAGAGAGATGGACAGAGTCGGGATTTTGAGGTGACTCTTGATGCTCAGCCTGTTTACCTCTAGGCACATGCCTATGGCTAGAGTGAAGTCTGCCCCATGAGGCAGTCATCAACATAGAAGAGCAAAAGCCTCAGCCAGATTATGGGAATTCACACAAGAAGTGCTTGTGCTTTCTGTAAATTTGCTGAGCAAAGACTGCAGTTTTGCCTGATCCCAAGGAGACAAGATCTCTGCCTGTACTCTAATTAGGTGCATTAAATAATGACAGCCCACACTGCCACATAAGTGATTATTATTGCTCAAACTCTGCTGTCTTGCTTGCCCCTTCCTTCCCAAAAACATACCGGGTGGAGGTATTTTCCTACCTCTCTGGGTGATCACACTTCCTCTCCCCTCAGATTCTTTGCCATAGAGTTACAAGAAAAACACAAGAGAAAGAAGTGCAGGAAGCACCCTACAGCAGGGGCATCTCCTGGGCGGTCTACTCGGATGATTTTGCATGTGGAAAAGTTGACTTCAAACAGTTAAAAAAAAAAAAAAGGCAAGCTACTTCACAAAAAGAGAGGATAGAATCCAACTGACCAGGCTCTCAGTTTTTCAAGGATTCTCTCTACATAATCATACCCTATCTCAAACAAACAAACAAAAGTCCTGAAAATAAAACTTAGTCTTTATGTTGGCTTTAGGCTACATTTCTTGACTCATTAATGGTGTGGGTGTTGGCTTTTTGTCATTCCTCTTTAATGAGGATCCTGGGAAATCTTTGTCCATATTGTATTGTTTTCTTGATTCATCAGAGCTAGTTCATCTTTTTTTAAAAAATTATTTATTTATTATATATACAGTGTTCTTCATGTACCCCTGCAGACCAAAAAGCGGCACCAGATCTCATTATAATTGGTTATGAGCTACCATGTGGTTGGCGGGAATTGAACTCAGTACCTCTGTAAGAGTAGCCAATCAATGCTCTTAACTGCTGAGCCATCTCTCCAGCCCAGTACTAACCAGGCCCGACCCTGCTTAGCTTCCAAGATCAGACAAGATCAGGCGCATTCAGGGTGGTATGGCCGCAGACTAGTTCATCTTCTTAAAGACATTTTGTTATTTTTGTTTTTGTTTTTGAGACAAGGCTTCTCTGTGTAGCTCTAGCTGTCCTAGAACTTGCTCTGTAGACCAGGCTAGCCATGAACTCACAGAGATCCTCCTGTTTCTGCCTCCCCAGGGCTGGGATTAAAGACATGCACTACCATACCTGGGTCTCTAAATGATATTTTTGACAAAAAAAAATATAAGTATTCCATCAATCAGTCTTTTCTGAACAAATCTGTGCTGATATAGATTTTCCTGTGACTTAGTTTCTGTACTATAATCCTAGGGGTTGGTCTCTGGTGGACACAAAGGCCATGTGCAGTAGATGGTGCAGCTTCATACTAGGGATAGGTCTGGGCTCCTAAGTCTGTTCCCTTAATGATGCTTAGTTCCAAAGCACTAGGGGGCTGTAGACCATGGCAGCAATGCTGAAATGCCTTATGGCCCATTCCTGCTTTTAGAGATGTTGAGATTATTGTGTCTTGTGTGTGGAGGATCCTGCTGATGAGGCTCTAAGCATACCTTCTCCCTTTGGCTTTTCTTCCCACTCCTTTGGTCAGTGTCTCCTTATCCTCAAGTCTCTGTTGGTCCCCTATTCCCAGCACTAGATTAAGAGACCTCACCAATGTTCCTGACAGGTCTTTTGTTACTCTTTATCACTGCTTGACCACAGTACATATAAAACACTAGCATTTGGCTCTGCTTTTATAGTGGTTTGTTGTTGTTCGTTTGTTGTGAGTTCAAGGCCAGCCTGATCTACAGAGCAAGTTCCAGGACAGGCTCCAAATCTACACAAAGAAACCCTGTCTTGAAAAATAAAAACAGAACAAAACAAAAAATGACAATTGGTGTTATAGACTCAAGGCTGCCAGGGCAGCCTACGAATCCTGAGTCTTATGCCAAACATGATGCTAAGCATAGTACCTGATAGCAACATGAACTCTCAGCAGCATGCCAAGGTCATCAGCCTGTTGAGCCACTCGGTACATTTCAGAAATGTCTATGAACTCATTAATAAGGTGAGAATATTTTCTTCTATTAATTCATATTAGAATTTCTTTCTTGGAATGGCAATGCTGGTAGTCACTTAAGGTTGGATGAGAGAAAAAGGACACCTTGAAGTCCTCTAGCATAATGAGAAGCCCTCAAGGCCCACAGTGGACACTGGATAAGAAGTCATGATCCAGCCATCCGAAGCAAAGAGTTTAGGGAGACTGACTTGATCAGACAAACTGAAAAGTGAGCTCCCTGTTTGATTTTGATGCATTCGAAGTGACCAGTGTGAGCATTCTGGGTAATCCAGGGTGTTTATCTTAAAAATAGGGCAGCTTCTGCCCAGCTGCAGCCCTGAGCTTGTCTGGCTCACTGTTCAACCCTGTTGCTCTAAGCTTGAGAGCACTTCCTTCCTGACCTCATGGGCTTCCTGCTCTGGCCTTATCACCACACAAAACTCGACACTGTACTTGAACGCACTTACTGTCCATAAATGGCAATCTCTTGCTTTCTGCATTTACAAACAACTGTCATAGACCAGATACCCCCTTTATTCCCAGACTCATTCTTTATGCTAAGAGCAGGATTCAGATGAAAGTCCATCCATTCCCAGCCCTCCCTTTCTCCTGACATTTTCTGTTTTATAAGCCAAGAAAATAAACAATAAATAGGCCTGTGTGTAAGTCGTAGTCAGAGAGGAGAGCCAAAACCACAGTGTTTCCAGTAGCTTTGGGAAACAGCTTCCTGCACATGTGAGTTCATTTCCTTTATCTTATGGCACACCTGCCTTAGAGGAGGAGGATGGACAGAAATGCATATGAACAGACACGTTAGTACACATGTGAGTAATATTGTGCGCTTTTCTCCCTCATCTCCATTTTCACTCAAAAAGTCTTGAGAGTGGATGTTGGATAATCCTCACCCTGAGATCTCTTAAGGATCAGGCAAGGCTCACACAAGTTTAAAAGTTTGCTTTGGTAAGTCCTTTGATACTTCTGAAGAAAGTGCAGCTGAGTTTCCAGGAACTAAAGTAAAAGCTGCTCTTGGCTGTGCAGTGTATTCAATAAAAGCAATTTTGGAAAATAATTTGAGATTTCTTGTGGTACTCATCTGGAAAATTCAAGGGGTTAATGAAAGGCAAAAGCAGCTTCAGGGAGGTTTCTGAAATGTCTTGGCTTTCTAAATCCAACTGCTTTTCATGAGATCATCAGCCTTCTTAAGATATTATGATCTTTTACCCAGGCCAGGGGAATTTCCTCAGATATGATTAAAGAGTGGGCGGGGCCACATCCTCAGAAGTCAAAAGACTTAGTATTAGAGACATGAACTGCCTTGGCACCATTCCCAATTTTATTTCAGAGGAATTCCCCCTTGAAGAACAACTCCCACGATGGAAGGCAGAGGTGGAGGAAGCCTTTTGAAATGTATTTATTTTTCAATCTAAAAGCTGAAGAGAATTTTTCCCCCTCTGCCTGTGGAAACTTTGAAAGACAGTTGGGAAAAAGATTCTGAAGTCTCTTTTTCTTTTAGGATGAATATTAAGCAAACGATGAGCACTCGAAAATTCTTATTGGGGGCACACAACCGTGCTGAGTTTTATTTCCATGACTTCAATCACAAGAGGAAGGCCTGTGGACCCTTAAGCCCTTACTGATCCTTTAAGAACAAGGTAGCAGATAGCTTTAATGAAGCTACAAAGCATAGTGTGACATGGTATGGACAAGTGGGCAGAAAGATAGGAGAGTGTTGTATAAGATGGAACTATGAAGGAAGGCTTCTGTGGAGATAAGGCTGAGGCTGATGTGGGATGAAATAGAAGGCCAAGACTGGACAGAGAAAAGAGCTGGTGAGTTAGCCAAAGAGCCAGAGCCCAGGGAGTGTGACCAGAAAGGAAAGGAGTGGGGAAGTCTGGGAAGAAGGCAAGGCCCAAGTCCTGAGTGATCTCATTGGCCACAGTAAGGGTTTGGGCTTTTGGCTTTTATTGTGATTACACACACACACACACACACACACACACACACACACACACACACACACAAATGTATGTAAGATAAAAGTCACCATCTCAGTGACATCAAGTACATCACAGTGTCGAATGACCACCACCAGCTGGATCCAGACCTTGTTTAATGTTCTAAACTAAAACTCCATTCCCATCAAACAACACTTTTGAACATCCTCTCCTTCAGTGCCCAACAGCCACCATTCAACTTGCTGAATTCTAAGTAACTAATTTAAGTAGACTCATATAAAGGTAATTAATATAAAGTGCATTGGTTTTTTGGTTTTTTGTTTTTTGGGGGGGGGGGTTGTGACTACTTGGCACAATGTCCTAGAGCTTCATTCATATTATAGAATTTCATCCTTTTAAAACTCAAAGGATATTCTATTCTAGGCCCATGCTATGTTTTGTTCATCTGTTCATTGATTTGTGGGTATTTGCTTCCACCTTCTGACTGCCATGAATCAAGCTGTATGAATACTGATATACAACTATTTGTTTGAGTGTTTCTCTTATTTCTTTAGAGCATATAATCAGCAGTGGAATTTCTGGATCATATAGTATGATGGTTTGAATAAGAATGACCCCATAGGCTCATAGATTTGAATGCTTGGTCACCAGGTAGTGGCAATATTTGAAAGGATTAGGAGGTGTGGCCTTGTTGGAGGATGTCTGTCACTGGGCTTTGAGTTTTCAAAAGCTCAAGACAGATCTAGAGTCTCTCTCTTCCTGTTGTCTATGAATCTAGATGTAGAACCCTCAGTTACCTTTCCAGCACTATGTCTGAATGTATGCCACCATACTTCCCATCATGATGATAATTGACTAAACCTCTAAAACTGTAAACAAGCCCCAATTTAATAATTTCTTTTATAAGCATTAAGTTGATCAATAGTGGTGTCTTTTCACAGAAATAGAACACTGACTAAGACAGAAGTTGGTAGCAGGAATGGGGTATTGCTGAGACAAGCCTAACCATGCTGCTTGTAGGCAGAATGCAGACTTTGGGACTTGGGATTAGGAAAGCAGCTGAACTCTTTAGGTGGAACCTAATGAGACCATACTACCAGTAAGAATATGGGAGACAGTGATGTTAAGAGCAATATAGATTATGACAGACCAGGTCAAGAGGTTTCAGAGGAGGAGAAGATTAGTAAGTGGCCTATAGACATTTCTTGTGATATGTTGGCTGCTTTTTGCACTTGTCCAAAAAATATGACTGAGACTAAATTGAAGATATTTGGATTAACAGCTTTGGCAGAAGAGATTTTATGATAGCCTAATATAGACTCTGTCATGTGATTATTAGTGGCCACCCTTATGCTGATCTATAATAAAAAGGAGCAAGCTGATCAAGTAAAAATACAAAATATACAGTTTGAGGAGAAAAAGGTCACCATGAAGTGCGATGGAGCTAAGTCCAGTGCTCAAGGAGATAAAAAGTTTAAAGAAAAGCCTGATGGTAAATGGAATAAAGGAAGTCGTGACTTCAGGGCAAGACCACACTCAACTAAGCTACCAACTTATGAAAAAGAATTCAAGAAAAGCTTAAGAAGTGAAGGAAAACCATTAAAAATGGAAAGCTTCTGGAAATGTAATTAAATGAGGGGCCATGTTCTAGACCCAGCAAACAGTAGAACTTGCAGCTTCTGCCACATGGTTCTGGCTTTAGAGACAAGGACACAAGAAAGGGTTGTGGAATCTCCCTGTATGGATAAAGAAAGATGCTGAGGCCAGGCATGTGTGAGGAGTGTCCCTGAATGGAGGACCAGAGAGGCCATTGTGTGAAGCTGTGATGGTGAAGCCTGGATTGCTTTGGAGACCCCAAGATGTTGGAGATGCCAGAGCTATGGGATAACTGCCCAGGAGAGCTGCTAACAGAGTAGAAACAGTCCAGGAGAGAGAAGTGTGTCACAGTGAACAAAACTGAAAAGAGTTGAAGATCTGCAGAACTCTTTGGTACTAGACATGAAGATGCAGAGTTTGGAGTTTTTCCTGCTGGTTTGCAGTCTTTTTTCCTTCCAGTATTTCCTCACTATGCTCCTTTCCTCCCTTTTGGAATGGCAATGTATTTCTTGAGCCATTTTATGTCAGAAGTGTATGATTTGCTTTTTGCTTTTGATTTTACAGGGTATTATAGTTAAGAGATTGCATGAGTCTCAGAGCCTTTTAACTTTGGATTTTTAAGCAGTGTTGAGACTGTGATAGACTATGAAGATTTTTGAAGTTGGGCTGAATGCATTTCTGCATTATGATCTGGCTACAAGCCTATGGGGGCCAGAGAGTGGACTGCGGTGGTTTGAGTAAGAATGGTCCCCATAGGCTCACATATTTGAATGCATGGTTATTAGGGAGTAGGACTATTAGGAGGTGTGGCCTTGTTGGAAGAAGTGTGTTACTGGGGATATGGTTTGAGATTTCAAAGCTCAAGCTAGACCTGGAGTCTCTCTCTTCTTGCTGCCTGGGAATCCAGATGTAGAAGTCCCAGCTACCTTTCCAGCACCATGTCTGCCTATGTGTCTCCATGCTCCCTACCATGTTGATAATGGACTGAACCTCTGAACTGTAAGCAAGCCCCAATTAAATGCTTTCTTTTAGAAGAGTCGCTATGGTCATAGTATTTCTTCACAGCAATAGACCAACCCCCGAGACAAGCAGTAACTCTGTTTAATTTTCTGAGAAACTACCACGCTGTTTCTACAGCTTTTGTACCATGCTATGTTCTTATAGTAATGCACAAGATTTCAGTTTCCTAATGATAGGAGACTTAGTGGGTATGATATGAAGTTTATAATGATTGTGTGAAGTAATTGCATAATTTTAACAAGAGAATAAAACTCTTTTCTTTTGAAAATGATCCCTCTGAATGTTTGGTGGGGGAAATGCAGGGGAAAGAATCCTTTGTTCAGCAGGAGCCATGTGAAGCAGATAGTGAGAATGACCCAGGCAAGAAGAGTGAGGATGGCAATCATCATAAAAATGGAGACTGTGCATATGAACAGAAACAGGTTTAGACCCACTGGCCAGCGGTGGGCCCTTAGCTAGTTCTTTCATCTCTGATATCAATTTTATTATTTGTAAAAGAAAAAAACCAAACATGACACCGGTGTCTATGGATATGGGAGGGTCAGAGTTGGCATCACATGCAATGGACTCTGCTTAATGAGAGCTAGCTGTCTTTAATGATATTACAATAACTAATAAGTAAATGTTTCTCCTCTGAAGAAATGCTAGCACCTCCCGAAAAGACAATGTGTCACACACACATAAGAAGCCACCATGAGGTTCCTTGCCCATTGCTCACAGGACATCCCTCAATAGTTTAAGAGGACTTTTCTGGATGCAAAGCCAAGATGTTATGTTGCCTGTTTTACTTCCCCTTCCACAGCAGTCCCAGCACAGAGTCTGGGTCCTTAAAGCATAGAATGAAGGGCAACTGAAACCTGGATAGAGTGGTAATGGATGCACAGGTGGCGCCCGTGACTGCGTCAATGCCTAGATTCAGGAGGAAGCCATCTTTTTTTCCTTTCTCTTCTTTTCCTTTTTTGAGATAGAGTCTCATTATGTAGCTCTGGCTGTCCCGGACCTCATTATGTAGAGCAGGCTTGCCTGGAACTCAGAGATCCTTCTGCCCCTCCCTTCCAAGTGCTGGGATTAAAGGTAGGTGCCACCACACCTCGCTAGAGGAAGCCATCTTTAAAATAAATGATGTTCAAGGTCAGCAGAAAGATATTGTTGCTGGAGGGCTTCTCTCCAGGTTCCACCAAACCCCGTAGTCCCACAATCCACGTATAAAATAATCACTCAGATGCTTATAATACTTATAAACTGTATGGCCGTGGCAGGCTTCTTGCTAACTGTTCTTTTATCTTAAATTAACCCATTTTTATAAATCTATACCTTGCCACATGGCTAGTGGCTTACTGGCGTCTTTACATGCTGCTTATCCTGGCAGTGGCTGCAGTGTCTCCCCTCCTTCTTCCTGTTTCTCCAGTTCTCCTCTCTCTTTGTCTCGCCTATACTTCCTGCCTGGTCACTGGCCATCAGTGTTTTATTTATATAGGGTGATATCCACAGTACTTTCCCTTTTCTTCTTTTTTTAAAAAGGAAAGTTTTAATTTTAACATAGTAAAATTACATATAACAAAACAATTATCGAGCAAGAATTACAGTTACAATATTAAAGAAGATAGCCGGGCGGTGGTGGCGTATGCCTTTAATCCCAGCACTCGGGAGGCAGAGCCAGGCTGATCTCTGTGAGTTCGAGGCCAGCCTGGGCTACCAAGTGAGCGCCAGGAAAGGCGCAAAGCTACGCAGAGAAACCCTGTCTCGAAAATCCAAAAAAAAAAAAAAAAAAAAAAGAAGAAGAAGAAGATGTCCTATCTATCTTATATTTGTGAGTTTAAGGTTTTATATCTAACTTATCTTTTATCGTAACTGAGGAAATTACAACTATCTAGTTTTCAACCACATCAAAGACCCGAGAAGGAACATAATGGTATTTGAGAAATGGTAGATGGATGCAAGCAACTTTCGGGAATCTTGCAAGAGTAGACCAAGACAGCTGGCAGCCTGGACAGTCACCTAATGTTTCTCAGCATTGTTGGTGCATTCAAATTGGCTACAGGCCTAGAGTATCTGACAGACCATTTTCAGAAGCAGGAATTCTGAGAGACCATCTTACCCTGTCTTGGCAGAGTACAGTGGTCACTTTCCTTGTGTCCCCCTTGTCCAGAAAGGACAGCATTGCATTGTACTGTCAGCCGTCAAGGCAAGGGCAGTTCTTTGCCCAGTAGGCCATTTTGTGCCAAAAAGACAAACTTCCAAATGGAAATGTCTTAGAAGCCCAACATTCTCTCGGGATCAATTGGTGCAGCCAGGAGCAATTGTGTCTCATGTCAACAGAATTTTAAGTTATTTAAATGCCATATTCTCTAGGTCTATGAAGTGTTTGAAGATTACCTATCTATCTGAAATATATCTATGCATATCTAGAAGACTTAACTAACATGGCTACAAATATGATTATCATAGATGACTAATTATTAATCTATTTTTAATTATCCATTACAATTTTAAATGAGTTAAACATAATACCTCAAACAAGAATAGAAATATATATATATATTATAACAAAATTAACTTCAAGTTTGTATCAATAAACTAAAATTTATACCAATGTAAAACATTTTAAACATAAACTAAGTGCTGTGGATATCACTCTATATAAATAAAACACTGATGGCCAGTGACCAGGCAGGAAGTATAGGCGGGACAAAGAGAGAGGAAAATTGGGGAAACAGGAAGAAGGAGGGGAGACACTGCAGCCACCGCTAGGATAAGCAGCATGTAAAGATGCCGGTAAGCCACCAGCCACGTGGCAAGGTATAGATTTATAAAAATGGGTTAATTTAAGATAAAAGAACAGTTAGCAAGAAGCCTGCCACGGCCATACAGTTTGTAAGCAGTATAAGTCTCTGTGTTTACTTGGTTGGGTCTGAGCGGCTGTGGGACTGGCGGGTGACAAAGATTTGTCCTGACTGTGGGCAAAGCAGGAAAACTCTAGCTACAGGTTATTGTCCTCAAAATGAATAATGTTCAAAGACACTAGTGGTCATCAGGTGGTTAGAACTCAGACTAGGGCTTGTTAAAGGTTCTAGAATTGGAATACTCTTCAGTGGTCACTTGTATGGAGGTGGGAGATTGTAGCACACTGTGGGATGACGGACTACCCATGGGGAAGTAGAGCATGGGTAAACAGAAGACCTTTGTGAGATGGAGCTGTCCACCCCTCCCTCCAATAAAAAGAGCCAGTGTGGGCAGAAGGAGCCTCCTAAGAGTGTGGAAGCCGGGCTGGAGAGATGGCTCAGAGGTTAAGAGCATTGACTAGTCTTCCAGAGGTCCTGAGTTCAATTCCCAGCAACCACATGGTGGCTCACAACCATCTGTAATGAGATCTGGGGCCCTCTTCTGGCCTGCAGTCATACATGCTGTATACATAATAAATAAATAAACCTTTGAACAAAAAAAAAAAAAGAGTGTGGAAGCCAAAAACATATGTACAAAGGGTCACAGTGTCCAGGACAGGCTGAGCTCTGATCCTGACGCGGAGGTGGTGGTGGAAAGTGCCCAAAGGTGGGAGTCTCAGTGCAAGTTAGCTGTGATGACCCACTTTACCAAGGGAGAGCTAATTTTCACCCTTAGGTGACACTGAGGGAGCTTTTCAGAACAGTCTTTAGTTTTTGTTTCAGGCTAGAGAAAGATTGCAGGCATTTTTTTTTTTTCAGGTCTTTTTTTGAGACAGGGTTTTTCTGTGTAACAACCCTGGCTGGCCTAGAACTCACTCTGTAGACCAGGCTGGCCTTGAATTCACAGAGATCCACCTACCTCTGTCTCTCCAGTGCTGGAATTAAAGACATTTACCACCATGCCTGTCCCAGGCAAATTAAATTTTATCTACTAATATAATTGTTCTAAATTTAGTTGCTCATTTGAGTGTACATAAATGCTTCTGATATTTAGAAGACTAGCCCCAAGAAAAGGGCTACAAAGTTACTAAAACCTTTAAAACCACAAGAGTTATTTTCTCCTTATATTTCAGGTTGACCTGACCCGTCCTTGCCAAGTGCTCTGCCACTGTTCCTGACAGGCCACTGTTTATGACAGACAGGCCTCCTGTATTTCTTTTCTGTCTTTCTATTTCCAGATTCACTTTAGCCTTCCTGCTTCCTGTTTTCAATTCCGTTAGCTTTTATTTTAAGATAAAAATTAAATGTATTTACTGGTGTTTCTAGCACTTCAAAGTTTTGGTCCCTATGAAGAACCTCAGCTGCTCTGTTTCCTATAACCGGCCCGGTGACCAGTGGAAAGGGGGGGGGCACACATCTTCAAGCCTCTGGAGTCAAAGGGAGATAAGCCTGCTCTTTCAGTTCCAGGCCTCTAAGGCTAAACAGTGAGAGTTTGTCACAAACAAACCCCCAAACCTAACTAGTTACTAACCCTTGTTATTGCTCATTGGAGTTTGTGAAGACACCAAAGGAATCCAGATCTATCTGTTCTTGGATAGAAATATCAACTTCTAAGTATACATTACTACTTATACTTAAACATATTGTATATTTTCAAAGTTAAAATTAATGACAAATTAGCATAATCTATGGCTCTCAAGTCTTGTTTTGATTACTAAACAATTAGCTATTCTAACCCATCAGTTCTTAGAGTTTTTTGCAAAATTTAAAAAGCCATGTCTGAGAATTGAAATGAGTTAGGGGGAAAAAAAAAAGAATTAACTGTGAGCTCCCAGAAACAGGTTGGCCAATTTCTAATTTTGCTGAATAAGAACATTTTTAGACAAAAGTCCACTTATAGCAACACTGGATCAAGGAAGTGATATGAAAATAAAAGCAATTGAATTTATTTTGATTTTTAAAATTTATTTTGATGTAATGAGACATCTCCATCTACTGATAAAGATCATTATGGCAAAGTGTGTTTTAAAAAAAATGTAAGACACAAAAGAATTTTGCCCTTGGACATGCTAGAGCACTAATCTAACAGAGTGAGGTCATGGGTTCAACTCCAGCACTGCAAAATAAACAGAACCCAAAAGGTAAGGTGAAGAACTTTCTATAGAATATATGTTCAAAAGGTGCCTCTCCCTAGATATGTATGAATGGGTACATGTTAAAATAGGAATAGTAGATGATTGCCAGCTGGGTGGGAAAGAATGGCTTTGACTGGCTATCCTTTTACATGTTTTGAAGTGTATATCATATATGTTCAAATATTATATTTAAAAATGAATTTTGTGGAAAAACTGTTCTCATGTCTTTTCAAAAAAGTTTTGTCTTGAATCAATAAAAACTTTGTCTTAAGACTGTAACCAGGCTGCAATTTGGCCTTTGAGAAACTCTGTCCTAAACTACCTCCCAAGAACACTTCAATTACTCGGAAGAGAGAGGGATCCCTCAGCACCGCACCCCCACCCCAGAAGACAGCACCATGGAAATTATTCACCTTTAAGAGTAACTACTTTTAAGACTGAGGACTCACCCTATTCCTAGGGATTCACCTCTCTATCTCTGTCCTTGTTTATGTACACAGGAGGGTTTATAGAGGGACAGCAAGGCTCAGAGCACTTTCCCTCTCT
The DNA here is from genome assembly GCF_004664715.2 of Peromyscus leucopus. NCBI lineage: Eukaryota > Metazoa > Chordata > Mammalia > Rodentia > Cricetidae > Peromyscus > Peromyscus leucopus. Next base: position 28,896,816 of record NC_051064.1, on the reverse strand, counting down.
GGGGCTTTGTGATGGGAGTGTGTGCAGGATGCCAGAGTTTATTAATATGCACCACATATTGTGTTTATTTCTGTTCTGGACAGATTTTGCCAGATTATTGCCTGTCTATAGCTGATAGTGGCTGTGTTTGTGTGTGAGCATGGGTCATCTGATAACGAATTGTCACATCATGAGATTGGGCCATGTTTAAAATGGGTGTAAGCCAGAAAGAAGTGCCTGATTTCCAGAGTGCTAGACAAGGTCCGGACAACAAAGAAAAGTTCAGGGTATCTTGGAAGAGGTCACGAATTACAACGGTCTCCATCATTCTGAACTTGTTCCTTCCTGCAAAGACACAATTAAAATGATGTTGTACAGTAGAAAATTTTCATTATTGAGGAAGGACTATTTTCCTCCAGAAGTAAGTCAGTGTAAAAACTCTCTCATTTTTGGAAAGAGAAAAAAAACTATTATTTTTAGAAGCCCACTCAACAAATAGTTCGAAGGTTGGTGTTTTCACACCCTTGTCAGTCCCAGGTCAATGCTTATCAGATGTCTCCTCTGAAGCCTCATGGGTAGACTGTGAGCATGTGATCAGGGACTCTGTCACTCACTTCTGCATTGGGACACACAGGAAGTATTTTGTAAATTTCTACTGACTGAATGCTTCAAATAAACACCAGGCATGAGCATTTACTAAAACTTAAAACTTTTCTTAGAATTATCATCCTAAGTTTTTGCACTGGCATGTGATCTGTGATGTATCATTGTTATAATCAGCTCTAGCACTGAATTTGTCTGGAAAGTGTAAAAGCAGGACTGTCTGATTCTCAAGCTCAAGGACAATATGACCTTTACCATGACAAGTTTTGAGCTCTAGGGAAAATAATGCAATTTAAAGAAGACGATTATTATTAGTGTGTTCTCTTCCTTTTCCCCTCAATATTATGATATATGGCCTTGGTAAAACTCATTTGCATCTTAAGAAAATGTGCAAATGACTTTTCTGTTCGCTTCCGTGAAGTTGGATAATTTTAGTAATCCACTGCCCTGGGACATGCAGGGCCATTCTGTTTCCTCTGCAGTCTGTTTCTTCTTCCTTTCTTTCAAAATAACTTGCTATGTTTCCAAGGTAAACATTGAGGGGAAATACATGAGTGGGTATGTAATCACCCAGACATTTGGAGCAGTATGCCTCTACAAAACTAGCAGAAATAAAGAACTCACCAGGAGTGAGCTCTGGCTTTATGCGGCTTCTTAGCATTCTGGACTCCCCTTTATAGATTTCCAAAAACCAAGCACACTCACAGAAAAGTTTGCTGAAATCAAAGTCAAGCACCCAAGTGCCCAGAATGTAATTTTGGAATGTAAAAGTAATCTTAGTTTTCTAAGCCATATTCTTGAATGAACTTCATGAAAATGATTTTACAGACTTTTTTAAAAACACTCTAGGACTACAGTATCTTATTCTATTTTCCATGTCTATGAAACCTCATTTTGATGATCATATTTAATACCAGTGCTGATTATGTTTTATGTCTTAATCATGATATGTGTGTTTCATGTTTATTTTTAGAAACCTTAAATTTAAGAATATGTTTAGAGTTTTTCATAATCCAAAGAGTCTATTATTTCATAAAGAGTCAGAAAACTGACTTGTTTAGAAGATATCTTTGGATCAACATATCTGGTGACCAGACTTGCAACTTTGATTTATAATTCGGAAACTGCAATGATAAATTTTCTCTCTTTTCTCTTGTCCCTCCTTTTTATCCTTATTTTCTTTGTTCTGGTAAAAGCTCCACCTCAGCCCCTGGCACCCCAGCACCCATATACCCAAAAGAATGTTCTGTTGGAGACTTACCTTTCTGCCCAGACCCTACCCCATCAAATGTGGCTCCTCCCCCAGAGATGCTTAAGATCACTCCCACAGGGTATTTAAACTGCTTCCCAGAAAACAGACACATGTTTTTTTCCCGTCTCTCTTCCCAATCTCCTCTCTGAGGGGACTGGAGAATCACCTGGGAATGCTTTACCCATTAAACCAGGGCTTTTTCTAATTCAATCTGATTTTGTCTGATTTGGATTGCTGCATCGGTGGAGAGGCTTATCAGGGTGCAGAAATTTTTCACTCTTCACCTCCCACTTATTTAACATCTATTCTCTATACTGACCAAAGTGAGTGTAAAGTTTCTAACCTGGTCCTTAGCTGTCAGGGGACAAATCTCACTGTGGGTCATTACCAGGATAGAAGCAAAGCATTAGAAGAAATACAGAGAATATGTATTAACAAATGGACCCCTTGTTTGGAACCTGTGACTATTTATAGAATGCTAAACACAACTTTGCACACAGCCTACCAATCTAAGGAGAGTTATTGCTGGCAGTTCACATGAGGATTAAAGATGCTATTTAATAATTATTTTTATTTTGTCACTAACTCTACAAGGAAGCTTCCTTGCAACCAGACTTTCAAAGCTATGGCAAAAAACTCACATAGGACTATGCATCACTTAAAACTCAAAACTACAAGAATGTTCTTTAATTTAAAGTATCTGCATATTTAATATCAAAGTTAAAACTCAAAATTACAAGAATGTTCTTTAATTTAAAGTATCTGCATATTTAATATCAAAGTTCTCTGATAAATGTCATTGTGTAGATAGACCTTGCCTTCCCCATGAGTGCTAATTACAACTCCATCTGTGAAGAAAGGTCTCTTTGCTGTGGGATGTCTTTCTGTATGCTGTGAACATGTGTTGCTCTGATTGTTTGATAAATAAAGCTGCATTGGCCTATGGCAAGACAGCTTGGAGGCAGGTAGAAAATCCAAGCAGATATACAGAAAGAAGAAAAGAGAGGTGGAGGAGATGCCAGCCTGCCACCAAGGAACAACATGCCAGCAGACTGGTAATACCATGGCCACGTGGTAATACACAGATTAATAGAAATGAGTTAATTTAGATGAAAGAGATAGACAGCCAGAGGTTGAAACCATAGGCCATACAGTTTGTAAACAAAATAGAAGCCTTGTGTGTTTACTTGGGTCCAAGAAGCTGTGGGACCATGGGGGCTGGGCAGAACCAGAGAAACTTCCAACTACATCTCTTTACTCTAGTTGAGACACTGTCCGACCAATGAGGGGCTGTAGCTCCATGGGCAGAAGCCTCACTACAAGGACTATGTCTGTCCTCATTACAAGTGGATCTGTCTGTGGGAATGGGGTTTGCCATGGACTAGACATAGGATAGGAAGGAAAAATATTCTCTGCCTGGGACCCAGTAATTCCACAACACTTTCTTTTCTCCAAATAGTTTCCCTTTTCACCCTATCTTGGCAGGAGAAGGGGCACAAAAAGCATCTTAGTTCATAAATGGGAAGATGCCCTACATCTGTGCAGTCTTTCTTCATGGGACACTTATGGACCAGTTCTGGGAGTTTCTGGGTGATGGGTAGCCATTTGGCTTACAGAGAACCTTGCTAGGAAAGAATCGCTGCTCTTTGGGACATTTGGCACTATTTTTGGGAAATGGGCTCATGTGCATTGAATAGGAATATGCCATGGAGTATAATCTAAGCTCTTGGGGATCAAGAGGGGCAGTTAGCAACAAATTGTATAGCCACATTCACTCTGGGAAGAACATGGAATCAGGCAGGCCAAATGCTTAGCTCTCTATCGAAGGGGATTGGCATTGACGGAGTTAATCCTTTCTCCTCACTTCTCCATTAAGGACAGACAGGCCAAGGAGGAGCCTGCTGAATTCACAGCCTTTTAGAAATGTTAGCTTCAGGTTGGTCACACCTCATTGAACCCAGGCTTTGAGTTACCATCTGTAAAGTGCTTACAATAGGGTGTCACAAATCTGCACTTAGCAAAGTTTATCCTGTATTCACAGGCTTTTGTCACCACTTCATATTCGAATGTCATAGCACTGAACAACTAAGGTCATGGAGGGGCAGAGGGAAACAAGTGTTTGGTGGTGAGTAAATATAATTATACATGATATTTGTCTGTTACAGTGTTTCACTTAGTTCTTACGACAATTCTGTAAGGAAAATCAGCTGCTAGCCTTGCATAAGTGCCGGCAAGAGAATGAATATTGAGAGCCGGCGACCCTCTTCGTATGACCCAGCAGTCACTTCTTGTCTTGTAGTCAAAAACAAAAGTCCACTTCACTGGACACCTGCATGCCCATGTTTCTTATTGCACTAGTCACAACAGCTAAGTTATGACATCAGCCCACTGCCCATCAACACATAAAAAAAAATGTTCAGGGCCTATATGGTAGAGACTTGTGCAGCCATAAAAAACAAAATCATGCAGGAAATAAATGGAACAGGAGATGACCAAGTTAAGAAAAACAAGTCAGTCTCACAAAGAAGGTATTCCAGTTATTTTTCTCTCATGTGGAATTTAAGTGGTAAATAAGGGACATAAAATGAAAATAGGGGGCAACTGGGGGTGTGGAAACCACAGGGCAGGAGAAGAAAGCATGGTAGAGTAGGTACACAAGATCAAAGTCCATTATATGCATGTGTGAAACTGCTATGTAGAACACATTATTTCAATAAAACATAACTATTCTATGGGGTGGGGAAGGAAGATTTAAATTAAAAGATTAAAAGAAAGCCTTTACTCAATTTGTATTGTAAACTAACAGAGCCACATGTGGTAGTGCACACCTAAAAATCATAGCACGTGGTAGACTAAGGCAGGAGAGTGTGAGTGTAGGCTAGAGTGAGACAGTATGAAAAGAGAGAGAAAGAAAAAGGAAAAATTCATAAACACATCGAGGATGGGGCTGTGACTTTCCTGGGAGGAGAGGAGGCGTCTTTGCTTTGGTTCATGTAGTACGATGAACATGGTAAGGAAGAGGGCTAGGGCATTCCTGGGAAGGGAGGATTTTGTGAAGCAGATTCCCCAGGAAGTCCAGCAAAGGTGGGGCTGGGGGTAGGGTGGTGAAAGTCCAGTCACCAAGTCCTGATACAGTACAGAATGGTTTCGTCAGCCTAAGAGGGGCTGAAAGGGGAAGAAATAGAGTAGACAAAAGAGAAAAACAAGCAGAAGGGTGGGAAAGAGCAGGAGAAAACACCATAAGACAGAAGAGAGAGGAGAAACAGCGGTGAAATGAATCCACTTGGGCTTGACTTGAACAGCAGCTTCCTGAAGGGGTGTGGTAGAGTGGGTGAGAAGGGGTGTGGTAGAGTGGGTGAGGAGGGGTGTGGTAGAGTGGGTGAGGAGGGGTGCTGGGGAGGAAGTCAGGTGCTGTTCTCCACCTCAGATCTGTTTGCTGGGGAGAGGCATTACCTGGTCCTGATGTAAGTTAAGATCCAGGCCTCTTAGAACATGAATACAATCCAGCCATGTACTCTGCTCCCAGAGGCATCGAGAATCACTTCTCAGTTTCCTGGGCTTATTTTGAATCAGCAAACTTGCTAAACCCTTTTCAAGAGCCATGTGTTGGCTGAGGTAGACAGGTTACCAAGGCCCAACCTCCAGATCCCCAGTTTCTTGAGAACACAGGTAGATAGGTGTTCGGTCATGGGAATGGAGTTCTTTCCTGCCTTCGTCAGCCTGGGCCAGCGGCATCCTGTGCACCTCTGACTAGTTTGTGTGCTAGCAGGTGCCTACTGGGAAGACGTTTGGATTTGGTGAAGGAAGCATCGCTGCCACATTTCTGTAGTATCAGCTGTGGGACTAGAGTGGGAATGTCTCCGGGCCTGTGACCTGCCTCCCCTTCACTGGCTCAGCTTGGAGATCCTCTCAGAAGAGGGAGGAAGGGGGCATCTCTGGCAGGCTGGTGCTCGTCACCCCTCAAGAACGACTTTATCTCTAGCACGTAGGCTTTGTAGATAAACCGGGGTCTCCACTTCCCTGCTTTGTTCATGTGTGTGCTAGCATCTGTCAGAGACACTTGTTTATGTGCGGCCTAAAAGCTGCCAGCCACGGGGGAGGGCCGCCTGCCTGCCTGGGGACATGTCGAGAGGTAGACTTCAACATGTCTCTTTTTCCTTTTGAATCTCTTTGGCTTCTTGGGAGCACATTATTTTAAAACAAAGTTAATGATGCCAATTTAAATACCCACAGAGATGCTAGATTGCATCCAGCCTCCCCCCCACCTTTTACCAAGTTTCCCATCCCCCTTGGAATGAACTTCTAAACTCTCTCTTCACAGGATTTAATGACCAGCTTCTCCTTCCAGGGAATAAGGGGCTGTCCGCTCAGAATTAGCAAGGTTCTTTTGCATGCAGAACAGAAAATGCTTCCTTCTTTTTCTATACTGGTAAAATGGACACAGCTTAGAAAATCATCACTTCAATCTTATGAAAATCTATGGTCTTGGGGCTTGGGGAGGTGGCTCTGTGTAAGATCAGTAAGATCACTTGATGATAAGCCAGGTGACCTGAAATCAATCCCTAGGACCCACATGGTGGAATGAGAGAACCCATTCATCCAATTGTCCTCTGACATCCACATACATGTGCTGTGGCATGTCTGTGCCCTGCCCCCAACAAATCAATCAATCAATCAATCAATCAATATGTATTTATATGTATTTATTTTGTAGAGTATTAAATACCTGGAATTGAATATGCCTTTGCAAACTAATATCCCATCCCTTAGTGAACACTTTTTAAAGTTCACAAACTGTTGTTCTCTCTCTTTCATGTGGTAATTCTTTGTTTCTTAACTTCAAATCCCATCAACTTTTTTTTGGAATTTTTAATTTGGAATTATTTCTTTAAAAAATTATGTATTTATTTTATGTGCTTGGATGTCTTGTCTGTGTGTATGTCTGTGTACCATGTCCCTAGTGCCCTTGGAGGCCCTGGGGCTGGAGTCACAGATGGTTGTGAGCTGCCTTGTGGGTGTTAGGATTTGAACCTAAGTCCTCTGGAAGAGCAGCTAGCGCTCTTAACCACCAAGACATTCCTTTAACTTCCTTCTTTTGTTTATCAGGTCCCAGCTAAGCTGTGGTGTGTTCTGTTAGTGGAGACTGTATACCAGATTACATATTAAGCACAAAGATTTACTTATAACTGGAGCAAATGAAAGTATTGAACAAACAAGGGAGTGAAAATAACTCCTTTCTTATATTGTTCTCCATATATTTCTCTCTGCTATGGCATTGTTTCAGAAATATGGAAAAACATAACTAATTCAAGCTCATGAATCAAAGGCTTCGGATTTTTGAAATTAGAATTTGGACTCAATCCTATTATCTCTGAGACTGAAATTCTTATGGTATGTACCAGAAAGAGTACTTGCCCTCTGGGTTCAGCACCAAAGGACGGAAAGAGCAGAAGGGAGGGAAGAGGGGAAGGGAGGTAGGCCCCTCAAACTTCATCCTTCTTGAATTTTCCCTACAGTTTGGACTTCACCTCACCCTTCTGTCTTGAAACTCCTCCGTTTCCAACAATTGTTTGTTCTGTAGACGACAGTCACTTCCGCATACTTTCAAGCAGTGCCTGGCGTATGCAATGGAGGGCATCAGAGGGACTGGTTCCAGACTCCACTGTGAGGACTGAAGAGACCAATGAATGCCAAGTGCACAGGAGAGTGCCTGCCACATGGTCTGCTCTGGTTAGTGCTGGCTCTGCCGTTGAGAGTGACCACCATGGGCTGTTCAGGATGAGGACAGGGCATTACAATATTTGCAAATAAGCTCTCAGCTAGGACTTGTTAACTGGGTGGTACAATACAAAACAGAGCATAGTGACAAGAGAGTCCCTGTCACACGCTGACAGACAGTCTGTAATAACACTCTTCACCCCCAGGAGCCCCCAAAGCATGGATGGAGAGACCAGGGACAGTGACAGTGAGCCCTCGGTGGTAGGATGGTGGCCTCTGGACAAATCTCCTTTTAGATGTAAGAAAACAACTTACTGTTTCATTCACGTTTAAACGGCAGTAACGGGGTGCTTGCGGTGTTTTGCAGTCATCCTCTCCTTGTTTAGTTATGTTGCTGTGACAAAACACCAGTGCCAAAAGCACTTAGAGAGAGGGTTTATTTCAGCCCACAGCCCACATTTTATTAATGCAGACTGGATGAGAGACTTCATGCTATGCATGTGAATACTGTTCATAAGCAAACAAAATTTCCCCTTAGATAATATTGTGGAAAGAGGCTACAGTAGCTAATAGGAACTAAAAAAATCTCTTCAAGCTGTGTGCACTGCTCACACACTCAAACACAGTCATGATTTTGCACACATTCATGTGAGTGCATACATACAACATACAGCGCTTTTTTTATGGGCTTTTGGAAACTAATAAGTAAAACATAAGAAAATAGTTATGATGTTTATTTTTCATCTTGAAGTTTGGAAATATGTTTCAAATAATCCAGTTTTCTCTGCTTGATACAATAAATGTACAAGTATTTTAACCTTCTTTGGAAAAGCTGCACAAGTGTCTTGCTCTGAGCAAGAAGCTTAGAGGCTAGAGCTTTGCTTGCTGGACCCAAAGCACCTTTGTTTTGCTTCTGTTTTTGTTTTTGGTGCAGTATTCTCAGCTCTAAAGCTTAATGGAAACTTTGCATAAAATTTCTGGATTTGGTTTGACAAAATGGCACCTAGCTCCAGAGGGCGTGAAACTCACCTATAGTAATTTAAGGTCTCCGTGACCTAATGGAAAATGACAGACAGTATTTCTTTTGTTGAGCAGCCAGTGATTTTGTTAGTTTCAGGGCAATAACTCTGAGTGAAATTCATGAAGGCCACAGAGCAGTTAGTGAAGCAATGAGAGGTCAGCTTGCTCACTCCGGGCTCTGTCGTCTCTAGTTCTTTCTTCCACTTCCATCCATAATGTTTGCTTTGGCAGGTGGCTTCTTTTTAAATCTAATTTACAGTGTTGCCACATCTAGCTATGACCTTACTTGAAGTCCATGTCTGATGGTCCTGGAAGGGTACTTGCTCCACTGGCCCCATTGAAACTTTACTGTGGTCACTTTAAAATATTTTCATTTAATCTTTGAGAATATATTTTTCCTTTTATTAAAAGTAGAATTTTTTTCTCATACATCCTGATTATGGTTTCTCCTGCTTCTGTTCCTCCCAGTTCCTCTCTACCTCCCTCCCATCCACATTCACTCTCTTTCTGTTTCTCATTAGAAAACAAACAGGCATCTAAGGAATAATAATGAAATAAAATACAATAAGAAAAACAAAAACTAACACATCAAAATAGGACAATACAAACAAGCAGAAGGGAAGTGCCGGAGAAAAGGCACAAGAAACAGATACAGATGCAGAGACCTACTCATTCGCATACTCAGGAATCCCATAAAGACACAAAATGGGAACCAATAATATATACACAAGGGACCTGTAACATAGGTAGGTAGGTAGGTAGATAGATAGATAGATAGATAGATAGATAGATAGATAGATAGATAGAAAATAAAATTGAAATTAAAAACTAGAAAGATACTTTAAAAAAAAACAATATGAAATTATAAGACAAGGAACCTCAAAAGATGCCATTGAGTTTCCTTTCTGTTGGCCATCTACTGCTGGGCACATAGCCTACCCTTAAGAGTAGTTTGTTTCTTCAGTGAGACTCTCTTGGAGAAAATGAAATTTTCTTTTTCAAGTAGTTATCAGTTGGAGATAGCATCTGGGTTAGGGATGGGGCAGGTGTCCACTTCTCCATTCAGCTCTGGGACTTCATTTGGTGCAGACCTGTGAGGCCCTACAGGCTGCCTCAGTCTCTATGAATTCTAAGTGCAGGATCCTGTTGATTTAGAGGGCCTCATCTGCCTGGTGTCTTCCATCCCCTCTGGCTCTTACGTTCTTTCCACCTCCTCTTCAGCAGGAGCCATAAGGGAAGGGATTTGATGGAGACATTTCATTTAGGGTTGAGTATTCCAGGGTCTCTCATTCTCAGCATAATGTCTGGCTGTGGTCTCTGTATTTGTTCCCATCTGTTATACGAGGAAGCTTCTCTGATAATGACTAAGCAAGGCTTTGTTCTGCTTCCCTGGCTGGAGTGCCATGTAATACATTGTTTTCATATCCCTTCCTTCCTCCCAGATTCTCCCCTACTTCCCTACCCAAACTTCATATTGTCTGTCTGTCTATCTCTATCTATCTCTATCTATCTATCTATCTATCTATCTATCTATCTATCTATCTATCTATCTACCTACCTATCTACCTACCTACCATCTACTTACCTACCTATCTTTATCTCTATCTCTAAAAAATAAAATAAAACAGACAAAAAGGAAACAACAACAACAACAACAAAACCCCAACTAAGTCCAATTTCTGTTGGTCTACAACTCCTGGGCATGGGACTTGCCCAGCAGTGTGGTTGATATGCCAGGTATCACTCCACTGAAGAACACTGGCTTTTCCTCTCTCAGAGGCAATCAAATGCCAATAGCTTCTCAGCTAAGGGTGCCTGCCTCTCCTCCTCCATCCTGGGATTTTGTCTGCCTTGAGCTTACACAGGCTTTGTGTGTGCTGCCACAGGCTCTATGAGTTTCCATGTGCCTGTGCCTTGCCCTGGAAAATAAGGGAGAGGTGCCATACAAATACCCATTTTGGGCTAAGCATCCTCTTATTCTTTGAGTGTTAACCAGTTGTGGACTTTTGTGTCAACTGGCATCTACTGCAAGAAGCAGCTTCTCTGATGACGGGTGAGCACTGATAATCTTTCCACGCCCTCTCCCAATGTGTTCCTTAAGCCTTTACTGGAGGGGTTGTGTTGCTGATTTTTCAATCAGTATTGAGCACCCTATGGTCAATTAATCTCTGCATTTTGACCAGTTGTTTCTTTCTGTAATAGTCTCCATCTGCTGCAAAACAAAACTTCTTTGATGAGGGATGAGAACTCCACATCTGCCAGTTTTGTTTTCCATGTAGGTATGGCACTAAACAAAACAATTAAAATCCCCTCTTACAGCTCATGGGCACCACAGGCAGCTTAATTCATTTTCTTACAGTAGTATCAGAAAACCACGGCTTGGGGAAACTGTAAAGGAAAGAAGTTAATCATGCCTCAGGTTTTGGTCCAAGATTAAGGATCTGTATTTGGTTTATGGCCGTCTTGCTGGCAGTCCTATGGAGGTGCATCATGTGGCAAGACACACAAACTGTCTAGCCAACTGTTTTCTGAAGCAGACCCAACTCAGTATAATCCATTAGCCCCTTTGATGCACAAATGAAGTCAATCCTTTCATGGTTGTGGTGCCCTAATCACCAATCCCATGATAGGGATTCAATTTCAACTTGAGTTGAGCTGTTTTTCATTCATTTTTTGAGAGGTGCCCATAGAAAAAGATACTCATGTGAAACATGGTTGATGGCCAGTGGGGTCAAAGCTCTTCCAGGATAGGCAGGAGTGGGGTTCTGTTGAACTTCTAGCAAAGTATGATGTTGCTGCATTGTATATTAGATTACAGAAGAGTGTTCTTGAGCACTTGCTTTTTCAGCCCCTTAACTATTTCTGTCTTCAAATAAAACATCCTCCTCCTTTCTGCCAGACTCATTCTTGCCCCAGTATTGGCATTGGGATAGATCTGGAAACTGCAGGAGACCCACTCTTGGCTGTTACTGGGTGATGTGCAGCATTTTTTGTTTGTTTGTTTTTAAAGCAGGATTTGCTGTTGCTAGCAGAGCTAGCCATTATCTAGAATCCTCCTCCACCCCCACATACATGTGGTGTACAGGCTGGCAATGACCTAGAATCCCCCTTCACCCCCACATACATGTGATGCACAGGCTGGCAATGACCTAGAATCCCCCTTCACTCCCGACATACATATGGTGCACAGACTGGCAATGACCTGGAATCCCCTTCCATATATACCCACATACATGCGGTGCATAGATATACATACAGGCAAAACTTACACAGAAAATAAAATGTAAAAAAATTTTAAAAGTAAAAATAAATCTTAACTAGTTTAGCAATTAAAAAAAAACCTAAAGAATAAAATTTTGTAAAAATACATGTAGCACAACTTACCACCTTAATCATTTTTAAGCATAGAACTTAGTATGTAAATTGAATTCAAATTGTAGTGTAACTAATCTCTAGAATTTTCCACATTTTTGTTTGTTTGTTTGTTCTTTTGGTTGTTCGAGACAGGGTTTCTCTGTGTAGCCCTTGATGTCCTGGAACTCACTCTGTAGACCAGCCTGGCCTCAAAGTCACAGAAATCCACCTACCTCTGCCTTCTGAGTGCTGGGATCAAAGGTGTGCGCCACCACTGCCCAGCTTCATGGTCTTTTTCGAAATTTTCTTTAGTTGCATTTAGAGTGATCAGAGGAGAACTTGGAGGAGTTGCTTCTCTGTTTCCACCATGTGGATCCCAGAAACTCAGGTTGTCAGGCTTGTAGCTAGCACCTTTACTTACTGAGCCAAATAGCCAGCTCATTTTTTTTTTAATATTAGCTTCGAAATTATTTAATTAAAACTGTTTCAACTGGTACATAAAACATAAAATATACACATAGTAATAGAGAAATGTGTGGTATTTCAATGTCATCATAGACAATGTGACATTTAAATCAATTCACTCAAAGCCATCTCCTCAAACATTTATCATTTCTTTTTGGCAAATGCATTCAAAATCCTTTGTTCTAGATTTCTCTGTAAAATGCAAGGATTATTTTTACCTGTAGTTAGTCTGCTCTAGGGTGTTCACCTGAGAATCTCTCCTATGTAACTACAGTGTTATGTCCACAAATGAACCTATCCCTACCTGCCCATCTACCTTTCTGCCTTGGCCACTGGAGCCCACCATTCTACTGTTAACACTGATGTCTTTTCCCTGAAAACAGTGGAAATTCTACACCTCCTAAACGATGTCCGTTTCCTCTCTGCCTTTGGCCCGGAAACCATGAATGTCTTGGAAGTGGGATCTGCAGCTTGTCTTTCTGTGACTGTCTTATTTCACTTTACATGGCATCTTCAGGTTCATGCGTGTTGTCTGCAGCTTATGTCAGACTTGCCTTCCTTGTCAGGCTGAATATGTCCCTGCACATGCACCCCATACTATGCACACATTCTGGATGGATTGCTGATGGACTCACAGGCTGCTTCTCTTTTTGTTATGAATTGTGAACTTGGGTTATGGTATCTAAACCTTTACTTTTGGATATTTACTCAGAGGTAGAATTGCTGAATCACACAATCTTTTGAGAAATTGCCATATTGTTTTGCACAGTGGCTTCACTGTTTTGTTTTACATACCCACCACAGTTAGATATATATATTTATCTTATTTTTATATATCTTGGTGTTTTGACAACATATATGTTCATGTACCATGTGCATGCCTGGTGCCCATGGAGGCCAGAAGTGGTGTCGGATCTCCTGAAAATGGAGTTATAGGCAATTGTGATCATCATGTGGGCACTAGGAACTGAATTAGGTGCAAGAGCAATTGGTCCTCAGACAGTTCTGTACCTGAGGACAGACAGCCTTCCATTCCCAGGTGCTGGGTCTCATGAGGGTCCCAAGTTTCTCTGTGACCTAGTCTTCTGGGTGGAAGAATGTGTAGTACATACTACAAGAAGTCCCCTTGTGTCAGCTGAGCCTGATTGTCAGTGCTGGGAGACACCATCTGGCTTTTTTGCAGAACAAGAAGTTTGAGGTAGGTGAACTCCCCTGTTTCACTGGCTGTCTGATTCTGTGAAGTTAGGTGTGTCCAGGTATGGGCCTGGCATAAGAACCAAAATAAAATCTCTTTTCCTCTTCTGCAGACCTGTCTTGTTCATTAACTCTTGAACTTCAGGTCACTGCAATCACATGTCTCATCTTGGCAGTCCACCAAGTGTGCTCAGCATGTGGTATAAAACACACACTAATAAATGTACTTTGTATTTGAGGGTGTTTTTAAGAGCTGTAATTTACCATATTTCAAGTAAGCTCCAGGAACACGGAGCCCCCCTCCCTGTATCCCAGTCTCACTACTAGCCCTCCTGGTTTGATTTCTTTCATCTCTTCAGGGGCCTCAGGCTGAATTCTAGGAACCATTGTCTACACTTTGGGTCCCTTATTCTTCATTATTTCCTTATCCCACCATACATGTTTTGCTGACAGTCCCTTGTGTTCGTCTTGGTTCAACATAAGCTTGCCAGTAGTTAACAGGACAAATGCTGAATGCCAGTTAACTGAATAAGAAAACAGCATTATTGAGGTGTTTGCAGAATTTCATCTGCTAATAGTTCAGTAGCTCAGTGAATTGTCTTCTAGTTGCAGTGGTTTGAGTCTACACTCAAACATCATAGAGAATTGTAACTGAGAGTTTTTCTGTGTCCTGCCTGGTCTGCAGCCACTCAGATCCAAGTAAAGACACAGAGGCTTATATTAATTAAAACTGCTCGGCCATTAGCTCAGGCCTACCAGTGACTAGCTCTTACATTTAAACCCAATCTATTTCTGTTAATCTATATGTCACCACATGTTCTGTGGCTTTACCTGTGTGCCATTACATGCTGCTCCCTGGACAGCTTGCTGGCATCTCCTGACTCAGCCTTCCTCTTCCCAGAATTCCCCTTGTCTGTTTATCCTGCCTATACTTCCTGCCTGGCTACTGGCCAATCAGTGTTTTATTAAACCAGTGTACAAAAGCATTATCCCACAGCAGAAAATGCCTTCTGAGATTTTGTGTGTTTCTAGACATTTCACTTGACTTCCTACAGTGAATTCTTTACAGCAGAGTATATATTCCCCCTGAGGTGTGAAGACCTTCCTGGGTGCCAGTTTTCTGCAGTCTCTTTGCACATAGGCTATCACCCTGTAGATTGCACCAATTAACTTACATGTATTCAACATCCTTCCCACCTCTGCTTTCTCAGAATCCCAGCCGAAGTGACCTGGGAAGGTCGTTCATTGTCACATGTGGCTTTGAGGCGGGGAAGTCTCCTAGCATTAAAAAAAAAAAATCCTTTTGAAATAGTGTCTGTTTTTAAACTAAATTAATATTTCTACCTCTAAACCTCATGTATTAATATGGTTCCAACAAAATCTATCATCATACTTAACAATTATAATTTTAAAAAATTGGCGAATGTATTGTTTTGCTAAATTATCTGCTAGCCAAATTTAACACTGATTATTCCATCCAAAATATATTTTTTAATATTTAAAGCCATTTTGGTCATGAGGATATTTAAAATGCCATGTTTGGGGCTGGGAAGTGACTCAGTTACACAGTGCTTACCTGCTAATGGCTCTGGTTTCAGTCCTCAGCCCTATAAAAATTAAATTTTGATTTATATAGATTTTCCAGGGACATGTAAATTTAAATTATTTATTTTATGATAAAATCTGAAAAGAGCAGAGAATCAATCTCTTTCTGTCTCTGTCTATCTTTATGTCTCTACCTCGCTTTTTCAGATTGAGCCAAAACTCTTGCACATGCGTACTAGGCACATGCTCTGCCATGGAGAGCACCCCAGCACCAGAGCGCAGTGTTTGTGGAGACAATGGCTTGTTAGAAGTTTCTGATCTTATTTGCTAGCTGGTTCCATTGTTTTAAGAGATAGCAAGTGCAGGGTTTAGATTCTACATGGTGTATTTAAAAATGAGATGAATTTTATTTATCCATTTCAATATATAAATTTTTCCAATACACTGGCAATTGTATCCTTTGCAACAATTTCAATTTAAAATGAAAGTTTTGCAATATGAAGGAGGGGAGATAGTTTTTCAAAATTCTCAAAAGGTTTCAAGCTTTATTTATTTTGTAAAAGAATTCATAATGTGAAATAAAAGAAAAAGCCAGGGCTGGAGGGATTGCTCAGTCAATAAAGTGCTTTGGAAATACTCGGTATGATGATGTACAATTCTCATCCCTGAAGTGGGGAGGCAGGCATGGGAGGATGCTTGGGGCTCGGCCAGCTAGTCTAGCCTAAGTGATGAGCTCCGACCGGTGTGAGACCGTCTCAGAGGAGGGGAATGGCAGCTCAAAGGACGACACCCAAATTATCCTTCCATATGCACACATGCATCCCACTGTATGCTCCTGCAAACACACACACACACACACACACACACACACACACACACACACACACACTGAAAGAAAACAGTGAAAGAAACATCTCTCAGCACTGAGCTTAATATTAAAGGGTTTACACTAGACAGCTGAAAATAGATGTGACCTTGCACATCATGTTGCTACAGCGAAGCTGCTATTTAGGAAAAGTGAAGCTCAGTTGCCACACAAAAGACCTCCCCAATTGTGTATTGCTTATTTCCTCACATTGTGGCCTCCACTGGTGAATGTGGGGTGAGTCAGGCCTGCATTGCTGATTCCAGGGTCTAGATAAGGCATCTGGAAGTCACTGTGAGCCCAAAGAAGGGGTGAGGCACCAACTGCCCATTTTATCAGGGTTTCCCAGGATGACTGCATGGCCACACCCCTCTGGCTCTGAGGTGCTTAAGTGAAGGGGAGGCTGGAGTGAGTGATGGGGGATGTGCAGTCTGGACATCCACTCCATGAAACTTAGGCTGAAGATTTAGCTATATAATCATTCACAGAGAAAGCACTGGGAAGCAGTGCCCAGTACAAGTAGATTTTTTCTGTGTATACTCTCCATCAGAGCAGTTTAGAGCTACATTCCCCAAGGTTACAGCACAGACAGCCTTTGCTTCCCCTAGCCTAGGCAAGCTATGAATAGGCGAGCTAAGTGCTGTTGTTGTGACTCTGACTGCATCCCACATCCCTTTAGCCTGGCCTCTGATCAAGGTTCCTCTAGAGTATGCTCCTCACTCCAGGACCCCTGAAGCCTGCTAGTCATTTGGTTGGAATGTTCTTAGGCACATTAAATCTAAGTGTCCCAAGAGCCACCTCTGTCTCTGTCCCATTCTCTTGTCATAGCCTGCAAGCTACCTCTTGATTCCACCATCCTGCATTTATGCAAATCCAAAATTCAGAGTCATCTTTCACCCTTCACTGGTCTGTTTCATATCTAGCAGTTATTTATGTGATTTTTATAGGAAGGTATGCATGCTTTAACATGTACTGTGCTGGCTGTGTTTAGCCATTCAGTGGCAGTAAACAATTCATATTGTCTGCAGCATATGCTGCCAGAAACTTTTCATATGGCAAAAAGAGAGTTCTGTACCATTAAACACCAGCTCCCCATTCCCCCCTCTCTAACACTGTTCTTTGCCATGTTGTTTCTTTTATTTTCTCTTTTTGTGGTGCTGTGGATGGAGCTTAGGACCTGGAGCATGATGGGCAAGTGCTCTACTACTAAACTTCACCCAGTCCCTTTCTATCCATGAACCTGAGTTTTCTAGGTGTTGTGGAGAAGCAGCAAGGCTGCAGAGCAGGGACACCTTCTCAGCAGCATCATTCATGGTGGGAGAGCAAACTCTGAAAATCAGAACAGTGGTCCCAAGAGCACCCTAGAAATGGACCTAGCATATGAACAGTTACATCAGTCCTGCTCAAAGGACTCTGTATTTCCCACTTCAGAGACACATTCTCATCCAAGTCATAACTCCTGTTTCACAATATCTAGGACAGGGCAACAACTTAGCTGTCACCATCTATAATGAAAACACGACACACATACACAATAAAATTTTATTCAGCTGTAAAGAAAAATAGAATTATGAACTTTGCAGGTAAATTAATGGAATTGGAAAGCATTATATTGAGTTAGGTAGCCCAGACCCAGAAAGACAAACATGCATGTTTCACATGTGGATCCTAGTGTCTAATCTTCAGATTTATGTTTAACTTGGAGTACCTAGAAAATCCAGGAAACTAAAAGGGACCATTGGTGGGGAGGAAGCAGGAGAGTAGCAGAACAAAGGTGATATGAAAGGGAGAAGGGGAACAATAGGAAGGGAGGTTTGGGTGAGAAGAGGAGTGGGAGGGGAGGACAGAGGAGAGGTAAAGACAGGGATAGCTAACACCAAGAACATTGGAAAAAGCAATATTGAGAAATAGACATATATATGTATATCACATTAAAAAGTATATCTATAGTTATTATACACAGGGAATAATGTTTCTTCCAGAAGCAACCAGGTAACAAATAAGAAGGTGAGAGATGCTTCCACTTGAGTTGTTGCTCATGGATATCCTGGGGACCTCTAAAACAAAATAAACTATTGCCAGTGCTCTTTGGTTGCCCATGAGAACTTGATAGTGAGATACTATTGCTAAAGACAACATACACTTTGGTCACAGAACATGGAGAAATCAAATTGTTATTGATCAGGAAACTTCCTCCCTGCTGCCTGGCTGTCATAGTACCAGAAGGTGCTCTGTAGGCTGCTAGTGGTGGTAGGGATAATCTAGTTTTACCTATTTGTGAACCATGTGAACTACAGTAATGACTCATCTGTTAAGTATGTCCATGGGTGTAATAGTGGTACAGTGTTATGGGGTGGGGTAACCAACCACTCTCAGATTGTATTTAAGACCAAGTCCACAGGAGGAAAGGAATACCTACTACTATAAATCTGACCAAGAACCCATGGTTGAAAGTGCTTATGGACCCCATGGGTAAGTCTGTTACTGTTATTATGATAAGTGGCTGTAGTATCAAACTTCCCTCTAAAGTTTTATCTCTATTTCTATGGATTAGTACTGTTCTTAGACCTCATAAGTAGAGTTTTATCATGTAATAGATGGTAGCTAATACAGAAATTTACAATTGGTAAAGTGCAGAAAATAAGTGTTAGTGGAGTGCTCAACCATAAATGTTGAGTACTATATATTGCCCCCATCCCCACAGCTCAGGGGCCATAGTAGGCAGAAAGGTTTTAAGAACCAGAGGTTGGGAAGGACCAGAGCAAAGCAATGTCTTTCTTCAGAACTCACAGCAGCTGTGGTTGCTACGCAATACTTGCACAAGATCATGCAATCTAGCATGATGGAGGGAAGGAATCATGCATCTCAATCTCTAACTGAGGAGCTTCTGAGAACTGAAAGGTGTCATTAGTTGTTGTTGTTTTTAAGGCATGGCCTCTCATAGACTGACCACACTTCAGTGAATGGTGCCATGCTCATGAGAATATGAACAGCACAGTTTGGATTCACTAGGTTATTCGGCGGGGGTTGGGGGTGGGGGTGGGGGAACCTAACATGAAGTTGGAAACAAGTAGGACTGGGTCTGGGAGGAGTTGGGGAGCAAATGTGATCAAAATATACTGTAAGAAGTTCTTAAGGAATTAAGAAAATGTTACTTAAAAACAGTTTTAAGTACATTTCCCTTTAAAATTTTATTTTGCACAGTGGACAGAGATGGAAGAGATGAAACCCTGTCATCGTTCTGATGCAGCCCATGTGCTGATGCAGTTTTAAACACTCACGGGGCGAGGTTTGGTATTGTTTCTTAAAGACATTGTTTTGTATACCTCAAAATCCTCCTGTGAGGAAGTTAAGTTTTATTCATTTTCTATTTTAAACTAACAAGGGACCACTGACTGTATATTCAATGTGAGAAGTAAAATAGGAGTGGTCTGATCCTGGCAGAAACACTCTGAATTAATGTCTTAGTTGGACTGAACTCTTTGGGCCAATGTAAAGGGCAGTCTCCTCTCACCTATAAAATTATTTCAGGCATCGCTAAGTTACTAATCTTAATCCTTTACTCATCTTTTTCCCCAATCCTTGTCCAAAAGGAAAAACAGGATCATTGATTAGACAAGCTGAACATCAAAGGACCAATCTTCCCCATAAATCAAGCGGTTTGTTCTCTGAACTGCTTTGTTGATTTCACCCAAACTTCCCCATTTATCTACTGAGCTGTTCATTCCTAAAGCTTCAGGTCTGTTGTCTAAATTCTCCCTTTTATGTCTCCTACCTCAGGTTATTGTCCAACTAGGGGTGCTTGGGAGTAAATCAAGTGATTCTACCTGGTGACCAGCAGAGAGCATGTGACGACTCAGTGGGCCTCAGCACCTCAGTACCTCAGTGTGGGTATCACTGAAACCATAGAAAACACAAAGGTGAAATTGATGTAGTGACAGCCTCTTCTACAGACATGACTATTGATTCTGCCTCATTTCCTGGCTCCTCTTTTCTATTCTGAAGACATTAGCAACAGGCACTATTGATCAACAAGCTGCCTGTCACTTCTTTGGGTGCAAAGGACAACAGCCCTGTCACCTCCATGCCCCAGAATAGACTGAGAGGTAAAGGGTCAGAGATGAAAGGCTTCTGATTAGCTCTTCTCTGTAGTCAGCCCCCCAGGAAGCTCCTGAGCTTCTGTTTACACATGTCCTTGGGGTGTAAGATGGAAAACTTTTACTCCCAGCACCTTGCCTGATGTAGGTGAGGCAGAACCCTTATCTTCCCCGGTGTGGTGCACATGGGAGGGACAGCTTGTTTGTGGTTAGGGCTGGTTTTAGGGAAGAGCTCGTGTGTCCCCAGGCTCTTCATTTACTGTGGACAGGGCTAGAGCCTAATCTGTCTGGGAAGTGCAGTGCTGTTTGGCATTGACTGAAGAATACCCAAATCAATTTCCTCTGAGAAAAGAAATGGGACCCCTTTTTTTTCTCCTTTAAGATCGGATGACGCCATTGATTTCATTGTTGAACCAGAGCAGAGAGGGTCAGAGGGGTTCATGGAACCAAGAGAAAGAACACTGGAAAAAATGTGATTTCTTACCCTCCTCCACACAACTCTGAGGAGAGGTCAATGAGCCTTGGCTTAACCCAACCCTTCTATCTAACTCAATGAGTAACTTTAAAAACAAGGTCACACCATGAAAGCCTGTAACTTCTGTTAATACTGCATTCCTTTTTGAATTGTAGTTTATTTTGGTTCATTCCCTTGGTCCTAGCAATGCTCCTACAAAAATCCTCTAAGGGATCTCTATTACCTTTAGGAAATTTATATACCCAAGTCCCTGGCGTGGTTACAGTGGCCTTCACTCTGGGCCTCCGCACACAATGACACCAAGCCCAGCTTCTGCCCTCCTCACCAGAGTGCCGATTTGCTGTGAACTTGGTGTAGCTTTAATTTTAAGATGCCTTATTTCACGTACATTTCTCAAGTCCATCACCTAATGGATCTTCCTCTTCAGATCCTCTTTAAGTAAACCTTCTAAGTTACCCAAGCTTCAGGTCCTGCAATAGGAACCATGTAGCCCTAACTCAGGCCCTGGTTTGTACTGAGCCTGTGGTTTTCAGCATTCGGCATCCATGCTGTTTCAGTCTTTCTCATGCCTATGGTTGCCATTCCCCACAATGGACTTCAAGGTCTCCAAGATCAGAGATGGCTTTTGTCCTTTCTGTATCCTTTCTGTATCCCCAGTGCATATAGCTGGTGGAAATTGGGTGTGGGCAGGAGGCACAAACTAATGAAAGGCAGATGTCATCATTTAATTACATCATCCAATTTATCTAACAATAAAAGTGGCTGGTTGGGGAGATGGAAAAGTGCTTGCTTGCCTTAAGAGCAGGGAGAACTGAGATCTTCAAAATCCCCATAAAAAGCCAGGCATAATGGTGCATGCTTGTAACACCAGCACTGAGGAAGTGGAGACAGGCAAATCCATAGGGCTCACTGGCCAGCTAGCCTACTGGTGAATTCCTGGCCAATAAAAATCCTTCTCAAAAACAAGCAAACAAACAAAACAGGTAGATATGCCTAAGGAATGGCACTTGAGGTTGTTTACAGGCACCTAAGCACAAGTGTACCTTCTCACACATCAGCATGCCCACATATGCATGTATACACACAACATCTAACATTAACCAAATGGATATGATGTCTAAGTTAAGGAATTTGTGTATTATGTCTTATTAATCCTGTGGTTCTCGACCTGTTGGGCGTGACCCCTTTGGCAAACCTCTGTCTCCAAAAATATTTACATTACAATTCACAACTAGCAAAATTACAGTTACGAAATAGCAATGAAATAATTTTATGGTTGGGAGTCAGCACAACTTGAGGAACTGTATTACAGGGTTGTAGCATTAGAAAGGCTGAGAACTACTGACTTAATTCACTTAAATAGCTCCAGGAAACCCAGTATGAAGATGAGGAAGCCAGCACAGAGTAACCTAATTGCATGTGCAAGTCACTCACAGTATATATACAGTAGTGCTAGGATTTAAAATTAGACAGAACAGAACCAGATGTAGTGGCTTAAATCCCAGCACTCAGGAGGCAGAGGCAGGTGGATCTCTGAGTTCGAGGCCAGCCTGGTCTACAGGGCGAGTTCCAGGATTGTCAGAGTTACACAGAGAAATTCTGTCTCAAAAAGCCCCAAAAGAAATAAATAAAATGAGTCAGATTAATTCTCGAACACTAAATTATACTGCTTCAAAGAATAATGGTAGCCCTCTTGCACTCTGAGTTCACTTTCTTCTGACTTTTGGCTGGGAACTGGTACCCAAAAAAAGACCGCCCTGTGAAAACACAATCTAGACGGAAGCCGCAGGCATCAAGTAGGATGCACTGGTTTCAGACACGCGGGACTCAGAGACAGAGGAGGAAGTACTGTGTACTTTAGAACGTTCAGAGTCCCCCAGCTTTTAGTACTGTGAATGTATCAAGTAACTTGCTGAGAAGGAATAATGGAGCGTGCGGTCCCCTACTATGTGAGTCTTCATGTGTTCACTGCGGTGCTGCCGGGGAAGTGGCAGAGGGCTGGAAGTCAGGCTTTGGACAGCCTGCCTCTCCTGAGTTCCTTCCCTGTCCCCTCTGCTAGGCTTCGGACAGCCCGCCTCTCCTCAGTTCCTTCCCCGTCCTCTCTGCTACCCACTCTTCCGACAAGAAGAATTAAGCAGGCTTCTCTTATTACAGATTAGTAACTTCGTCTCCTGTTCCTTCTAGACCCTGCAAAACTGTCCCCCAATCCAGACCTGTGTATTTCCTGACTGTGGGGGTTTCTGTTCTGGCCTACATGCTCCCATGTGGATGCTGTGGGGATATGTTTGTGCTCGGATCTGCAGGCCAGCCCTGGAACGTCCACTAAAACCCGTGTGTAGGAAACTTAACTGGAAACCATTTCTACAGCCAGCTGAGAGTAACTAAGTTAAACCAAGGCACCCTGGTCGTGTGCTCAGACAGGACTAACTGCAGGCTGAGGTGGTGATCACGTCCCAGCATGAGATCACTTGGTGAGAAGCCAAGGGCACTGCTCTGCTCAGAAGCCAATGTCTATTTGATCTATATTCCCCAAATTTTCATTTATACGCCTGCACTTTCTTCTCTTTTTTTCAAGTACTAATTCATTTAGTAATAGAAATGCTATTTGACTATGTGGATATTTTAAACATAGAAATAGAGTGGCCACACGGAGCTGGGTCTCGGGTAGGCACTTTCCACTCTCCTTCCTCTCTCTCCTCCATTACAATCTCTCCAGTCTCTTGCCCTGATCTCTTGTAGAACTCCCTTTCTACCCCAAATGTAATCCCAGGGGACTCTGCTGAACCTTCCTAAGGACCCAGATTTCTCCCTGCCTGTGGACCCTCTCAGGCCGCTCTCTCTTCTAACCCATCCCCATTCATTTGTGTCAGCTGCTGAACCCAGAAGCACTCTCTACTTGGGACCCCCAGTGACCACACCTGGCAGGGACTCAGAGGGGTGAATCTTATTATCATCCTCTACTATAAGCTCTCCACTATCACCCTCAGCTCTGTAGCTTACAGGTGCGCTTCGTCCCACCTCACCTTCATTTACTGGAGACTCCAACTCTTGGTTCAGATACAGGATCTCCCTTTCACCCCTGTCTCTGCAGATTTTTCTTTAAACCTACTTGCAGGATCCCCTCTTACCAACACACTTCCAACTCCCTGGGACCCCCACCTCTTGTGTAGAAAGGATCCCCTTCGTTCTTTCCTGAAGCTGCTCTCAGTCTTTTTTCCTAGTCAACCTCTCTTCCTCTCTGCCACCCACAAAGCTGCAGATGCACTCTCTACTAGGCAACCCACAGCCACTATACTTTCCTAAGATCAAGACAGGGCATCAGAAACCAAGGAATGGAACACGCACCCAACAAAGACAAACCAGATATCAACTCTCTGAATTATCTCAGTCATCCTAACTTTAGATGCCTACATATCAGCTCATGGACTGGTAGAATTAATATAGTGAAAATCGCCATCCTACCAAAAGCCATCTACAGATTCAATGCAATTTCCATCAAAATTCCAACACAATTCTCCACAAAACTTGAAAGGACTGTTTTTTGTTTCATATGGAAACACAAAAAAGTCTGGATAGCTGAAACATTCCTTAACAATAAAAGAACTGCTGGAGGTATCACCACCCCAGATTTCAAGTTGTATTATAGTGCTATCATAATAAAAATAGCATGATATTGTCATAAAGTCAGACATGTTGATTAGTGGAATCAAACTGAAGACCCAGACATAAGGCCACACACCTATGGATACTTGATTTTTGACAAAGATGCCAAAAATATACATACACAAGAGAGAAAAGATAGTATCTTCAACAATTGGTGCTGGTCTCACTGGGTGGCTTACAGGTAAAATAATGCAAATAGACCCATACTTATCACCCTGCACAAAACTCAACTCCAAATGGATCTGAGACCTCAATGTAAGGCCAGGTACACTGAATCTGAGAGAAGAGAAAGTGGGGAATAGTTTTGACTCATTGGCACAGGAAAAGACTTTCTGAATAGAGCACCAGTAACATGAGCGCTAAGAACAACAATAAATAGGACTCCGTGAAACTGAAAAGCATCTGTAGAGCAAAGAACATCACCATTCAGACAAAATGGCAGACAAAAGGATGGGAAACAATCTTTAGCAATTATATACCTGATAGAGAGTTAATAAAGAACTAAAAACAAACAAACAAAAACCCCTGGACATCAAGAAAACAAATAACCCAATTAAAAGATGGGTTATTTTAACTAAATAAAGAGTTTTCAAAAGATGAAATACAAATGGTCACCAGGGAAATGCAAATCAAACTACTTTGAGATTTCATCTTATACCAGTTAGAGTGTCTAAGGTCAATAAAACAAATGACAGCTTATGCTGGTGAGGGCATGGGGAAAGGAGAACCTCATCTACCACTAGTGAGAGTGTGAAATTGGATAGCCCTATGAAAATCAGTACAGCAGTTCATCGGGAAGCTGGGGATAGGTCTATCTTAAGATCCAGCTACACCAGTATTGAGCACATACCCAAAGAACTTTCTATCCTACTATAAGACACTTGCTCAACCATTCATAATAGTCACAAATTGGAAGCAGCCTAGCTGTCCATCAACACATGAATGGATAATAAATATGTGGCATACTTAAACAACGAAATAGTGTTCAATTATTTTTTTTCCATCACAGGCAATTTATTTTGTTCTATTCATTCACAGTTAATACAGAAAATACTTGGAAACATTTCCATATAATGTTTGACACAGAAATCATCAAATAGAAGTATACAATGTTGACAGGAGGCAGTACATTTATAATTTATAACCCCAAATGTATTTATAAATTAGAAATGGAAAGATCTACAAATGAAATTATGAAGGTTCACCAAAGTCATTTAATCTGTCAGTTTCTCATTCATTTTTATGTCTTAATAATCTTCTATTGTATGAATAAGCCACATTTTATTTCTCTCCAGTATTTGATAGCTATTTGAGTTGTTTTAACTTTTTTACTATTAGCAACACACTGCTGTAAACCTTCATGTACATGTTTCATAGGTGCACATTTTCAGTAGTTTGAGGATATATTCCTAAGGGTAGAATTGTTGAGTAACAGAGTAACAATGTTTTGCATTTTGACCAACCACCAAACTATTTTGCCAAAGTGGCACACCATTTTACAATCTCACCAAATCCTTGTTTTTAAGACTCTGATTTTTGTACAAAAGCATTCAATCATTCTGTCAGACCAAACCAGGAAAAGCAAGCTATAGTTCAGAGCTGTTCTATTCCATTTACTATGCAAAGCCATTCTTGGCGTTTGCAACTCTCAGCCCTTTTGAGTATTCTTGCAGTGTTCACCTTTTCCTCCACCACTTTTTTTTTCTTCTTCTTCTTTCTGGTTTATTTCTATCTATTACAAATGTATAAAAAATCCTCCATCAACGCTGCTGATAGCAGCAGAACCTTGAGAAATATACCTTTGGTTTGCCTCAGAAAAGGAACACATATTGCACTGTAAAGTTTATAAAATTGGCGCAAAACATTGTGATAATGTTACAATACCAGTTTTAAGAGTTCAGTGACTAATGGGGAAGCCGATGGGATACATGCAGAACTGTGAAAGCGATCTCACTTAGCCAGCTGTACACGTAGACTGTAAATCTACATTCAGATCATTTCTGAACTAAGACTATCATCTCAGTTTATCTGTTGAGGTCAACCAGGAAACCCTAGAATATACCTTGATTTTTGCAAAAAAACAAAATAGGGGGAGGGGTTTCTTCAGCATTTCAGTCCACGAGTAACAGTATCCTAACAGGCAAAGTGTTCTCTCACTGTCAACATAGAATGAACTGCTGCTGGAGGTCAACTTGGGCTTTAATTTGCATTAGCACTTACATGCATAGTAGTCCAAGTTGTTGACCTGATGACTTTTAAAAGTAACTCTAAAAAAGTAAAATGGCCCTTCTTGGAAGACTAAAGAAAGACATCCAGCCACAGTTGTAAAAAGTCTCATCAAAACAATATACCCTTTTATGAATTACGCCTCAATTAAAAAAAAAAAAAGTAGCCCCAAATAAGAAGCAGCTCTGAAAAGAAAATATAACTTAAGATATTTGAAAAAAACAAGGTGAATACAGGTTCAAAAGTAATTAAGATACATTTTCTTGAGGCTATCTAGAATTAGGCTTTAAAGAATTCTACCATTTCAAGTTTACCACTAGTTACTAGATACCTATTTACAAACAAGATGTTCACCTTTTTTGTTCCTTTATCAAGAGAAAAATCTACCTTCAGACTATGAGCGTAGTGATGGGGAGGGACTAGAAAACAAGATTCAAACAATCCCATGCAAATATCACATTTTTCAAATGGAAGAACTCCAAACTTCACTAGAAGTTCCAATCACTAAGACACTTTCCACTGAAATGATTTAAGTACAACTACATGCCACCAAGGTTTAGGCCTAATGTAGGCCTGACAACCAAGTCCTTGTTTTCTGGAAGAAAGGCCTCAAAAGTCCCACTCAATTCCACATAACAATACTTCAAAGATCAATTAGGTTTTCCTTTCCTTAATATTTTTGTTTTTGACTTCTAATCTTTTTTTTTTTTTTTAACATTTCACATCAATTTATTTAAACAAAACTCTGTTTAAAGTAAAATAAATCCAGGGTCTTCTCTAGCATTGTTGTGAGTGTATTTCAGTTGAGGTGTACTATAATACACACAGATGTTCATGAATATGATGAGTTCAATTGAATTCTGGCTTGTTGATATATGTTTTTTTTTTCTTTTTTTTTTTCTTTTAAGTAAATTTATTTTACAACATCATTTAGTTCAACATAATAGCCACAGATTCCCCTGTTCTCCTACTCTCGCCCCCCTCCCCCTCCCCCCATCCCACCCCCCATTCCCACCTCCTCCAGATCAAGGTCTCCCCTGAGGACCGGGATCGACCTGGTAGACTCAGTCCAGCCAGGACCAGTCCACCCCTCCCAGACCGAGCCAAGTGTCCCTGCATATGTCCCAGGATTCAAACAGCCAACTCATGCAACAAGCCCAGGACCCGGCACCAACACACGGCTGCCTCCCAAACAGATCAAGCCAAATGACTGTCTCACCCGTTCAGGGGGCCTGATGCAGTTGGGGGATCAAGAAAAGAGAGGGAGAACAACGAATAGGAGACCATGGTAAATGAAGACCACATGAGAAGGGGAGGAAGCAGAGAGCTAGGGAGGCCCACGGAGATCCACAAAGATACCGCCAGAAAAGACTGCTGGCAATGGACAAGAGACGGCAGGAACTGACCTACCCCGGTGATGGGATGGCCAGACACCCTGTTAGTTGTGCCATAAACCCCATCCAAGGAAGGTCTGAGGAATCTGGATGCAGACATCCATGGCTGGGCCCCTGGTGGAGCACTGGGAGTCTAATTAGTGAGAAAGAAGAGGGTTTATATGAGCGAGAATTGTTGAAGCCAGGGTTGGATAAAGCACAGGGACAAATAGCCAAACGAATGGAAGCACAGGATCTTTGACTTCTAATCTTAGAGACTAGATTAAAACTTAGCTCATTTCCCAGAAGGCATTGCTTCCCTTTGCTCTATGAAAGAGTCCACCAAGACCTCTTCTCAAAACCATCTAGCCCCCAGCCTCCAGCCTGTGCTTGTGATGCATCTTTCTCAACATCCTGAAAAGGTAATGTAGGTAAAATATGCTCATAAACATTAAAACTAGTTGTTAGAAAGACGTAACTAGCTTTATAATTTAAGTTTTAAAGCATAAATACTTGCAGCTTAATCTGCACTGACAATGATTGTCAATGCCTAGAATTCAACATTTACAAATTCTCATTCACACACACAAAACACACTATTATCACACAACTTGTGTCTTGAGAGAATCTTCTGCTTTTTAAATCTTTGGCCTCCCAGTCAATTACAAGTTCAACCAACTTTTCCGAGTTCTGGTAGTTACCTGGACCACTGAGGCATTGCCACAAGACTTCTTCTCTTTTGAAACATCCTTTTTCTCTAGATATTAGGATAGCTACACCAGCTTGTTTCTTCTGTGGTGTATGTTGGTGTGGGATTATCTATTGCTTGATTTTTCATGGATGTGTTTAGCTTCTTTGGGTTGAATTTTCCCTTCTAGTGCTTTCTGTAGGGCTGGGTTTGTAGACAGGTATTGATTAAATCTGGTTTTATCCTGGAATATTTTGTTTACTCCGCCTATGGTAATTAAGAGTTTTGCTGGGTATAATAGTCTGGGTTGGCATCCGTGGTCTCTTAGTGTCTGCATGAGATTTGTCCATGATCTTCTAGCTTTCATAGTCTCTATTGAGTAGTCTGGTGTTATTCTGATGGGTTTACCTTTATATGTTACTTGGTCTTTTTCCTTTGCGGCTCTTAATATTTTTTCTTTGTTCTGTGTGTGTTTAGTGTTTTGATTATTATGTGGCGAGGGGACTTTTTTTTTGGATCCAGCCTATTCGGTGTTCTGTAAGCTTCTTGTATCTTCATATGTATTTCTTTCTTTAGGTTAGGAAAGTTTTCTTCTATGATTTTGTTGAATATATTTTCTGTGCCTTTGAATTGGTATTCTTCTCCTTCTTCTATCCCTATTATTCTTAGGTTTGGTCTTTTCATGGTGTCCCAAATTTCCTGGACGTTTTGTGTTACGACTTTTTTGTCTTTAGTGTTTTCTTTGACTGACGAATCTATTTTCTCTATCATGTCTTCAGTGTCAGAGATTCTCTGTTCCATCTCTTGCAATCGGTTGGTTATGCTTGTTTCTATAGTTCCTGTTCGTTTTGTCAGGATTTCTATTTCTAGCATTCCCTCAGCATGTGTTTTCTTTATTGTCTCAAATTCATTTTTCAGATCTTGGAATGTTTCTTTCATCTGTTTAATTGCTTTTTCTTGGCTTGATTTGATTTCTTCCCATTTTTTGTTCGTTTTTTCTTCCATTTCTTTAAGGGAGTTTTTAATTTCCTCTTTAATGGAGTTTTTCATTTCCTCTTTAAGGGAAGTTTTTATTTCCTCTTTAAGGGAAGTTTTTATTTCCTCTTTAGGAGAGTTTTTCATTTCCTCTTTAAGGAAAGTTTTTATTTCCTCTTTAAGGTAGTTTTTCATTTCCTCTTTAAGGAAAGTTCTTATTTCCTCATTGAGGGAATGTTTTATTTCTTCTTTAAGGGCCTCTATCATCTTCTTAAAGTCATTTTTAGGGTTGATCTCTTCTGTTTCTTCTGTCATGGTATGTTTAGGTCTTGCAGGTGTAGAATCACTAGGTTCTGATGTTGCCATATAGGTCTTTATGTTGTTGCCTGTATTTTTGCACTGGCGTCTACTCATCTTTTCCTCTGTGCAGTGCAGGTGGTGTCTGTGTCTGAGAGTGCCTCTCTTGTTCTAATTTTTAGTCTTGGTTTAGTAGGGGTTCTTGGTTAAATTGGTGCTATTGGGCTGTTTCTTCAGGGACAGCTGATTTCAGTCAGTGAATTATATACTCATGATTCTGGTGATCTGGTTTGGTGACTGGGTAGCGCCTTCTTCTGTGTTCCCAGGTCACGTTTTGTTCATTTGTCAACTCCTCAGCTGATCTTATTTCTTCAGACTTCAAACTGTAGGCATCTGAATCCTCTCCCAGATGGGTTTTAGCTGAGCAGGGTAGTCTCACCAACACCTCCAAGTTGTTGGGTTTCACAGGATCAGCAGTTGGGCCCTGGGTTGTCCCCAGACGGAGTGTCCAGACTCGCCCTGGTTCTGACCCACAGAGATAGCCTCTTCTCCAGGTGTTGGGGCTAGGGGCGTCCCCGTTCCAAGCTGCATCCGCCCCTCTCTGTCCCCGAGCCTGTCCACCCCTGTGGCCCGCCGCCACAGGCCCACCTGCCGTGTTCAGTTATTTTAAAAAAAGAAATTCATAGGTAAATAGATGGAGCTAGAAAAAAATCATCCTGGGTGAGGTAACCAAGACCCAAAAGATAAATATGGTATTGATTTCCTCATAGTGGATGTTAGCATTTAAGCCTTCAGTGCGCATGCTAAATCCATATAACCAAAGGGGTTAGGTAAGAGACTGGGGGTGGGGAAGATCTCCCAAGGAAGGGGAAATAGAATATATAGTTATGGAGAGACAGGGATAAGACTGGAGTGGGAGGATTAAATGGGGA
Organism: Peromyscus leucopus; assembly: GCF_004664715.2. Lineage (NCBI taxonomy): Eukaryota > Metazoa > Chordata > Mammalia > Rodentia > Cricetidae > Peromyscus > Peromyscus leucopus. Next base: position 28,866,095 of record NC_051064.1, on the reverse strand, counting down.
GGGGAAGGAAAGGCGGTAAAGAAGGGAATACAGGGAGGGACATTTAACACTAAAGCCATTTGAGGTGTCATATGGAAACCTACTACTGTAAAAGCTCCTTAAAAGATACACACATATGAAAGAAATCTAAATGGAGTCACCAAATAATAGGGGAGATCATGTCTAAATAGACATCTTTGCCACCAAGTGAAGCTCCCAGTGCCAGGAATTGGTATATCTAATTGATTTGTTGGCCAACAGGCCCTCATGGAAACCTCCCAACAACTCAGGCTGTTGCCAAGACCATTGATTGCAGTCTACAAACTGATGAAAGAGTTCTATTATTGAAGACAACACTTACACACCTCAATGAACAGGGAGAAGTCAGGTTGGTGCCTACCGAGAGCCTTTACTCTTTCTGCCTCGTGTTCATGGTTCTGGAAGGCACTCTGCACACTACCAGAGGAGAAAGACCTATTCACCCAGCTACAAACCCTGCAATCTACAGGGGTGACCTGCCTGCATGCTATGCTGGTGATCGGGTCACAAACTTTGTGGGAGTGGCCAACCACCATCTGATTGGATTTAAGGCCCACTCCACAAGGTGGAACCCATGCCTGACACTGCTCAAGTGACCAAGAACCTGAGACTACATAGGCCATGGACCTAGGGGAAAACCAAACACCACTGTGCTGCTAAAAGAACTTAGCAATAAAATGGCTCCTAATGACATTCTGTCATGCTCAGCCACCATCAGAAAAGCTTCCTCTTATAATAGATGGAAACTAAGTAGAGACTCACAATTGGAGAATGTTCAGAAAGTGAGAGAGGTTGGAACTCAATCCTAAATGGAATGTCTTTATCAAAACCATCCTCTCCGGGCTCAAGGAACTATGTGGAAGAGCCACAGGGGATGGATAACACCAAGGACACAGCATCTTCCAGACACAGCAGGACTGACACATATCTGAATTCACAGAGACTGTAGCAGCATGCACCGGGTGTGCACAGGTTCAAGAAAGATCGGGTCCCAGTGCTGGGAGGGGAAAGTGGAGATGAACTCTCATCCCTAACCAAAAAGCTATCTCCAACTGACAAATGCTCGAAAAGAAAAAATTGATTTTCTCCAATGGAGTTTAACTGGTTATATGAAGTGCACTTAAAGGTAGGCTCCATACCCAGCAGCAGATAGCCAACACAGAACAAACTCAATGGTATTTTTGTATTTTTTTTCTAACCATGCTTTGTTTTTATGCTTATTTTTTATCTTACTGGTCTTTTGCTTATATATTTTGGTTTCTGGTTTTATGTTTTTATGGTGTGTGTGTGTGTGTGTGTGTGTGTTTCTTGTGCTTTTTCTTTGTTTTATTGTTTTCTGGAGAGAGAAAGAAAGAGAGAGAGAGGTGGACTTGGATCCCTGAGGAGATGGGGAGAATCTGGAAAGAGGGGGGAGGAGGAACCATGATCAGAATATATTCTATAAAATTATTTTCAATTTAAAAAGTGAAAATAAACCAGGTGGTGGTGCCACACACATTCAATCCCAGCACTTGGGAGGCAGAGACAGGCAGAACTCTGTGAGTTAGAGGCCAGTCTGGTCAGAGAGAGCTCTAGGCCAGTTAAGGTTACACAGAGAAGCCCTGTCTCAAACAAACAAACAAGTAAACAAACAAAAAGTATAAATATTATTTCAATTATAACTTGCTTTTTTCTACTTAATTATATAAGCTGTTGCCAAAACAACTACTATAGAGCTATATTGTCATGCACAGTACGTGTTTTCCAACATCTTTCATGTTTTTTAATACAATTTTTTCTTTTTTTTGAGACATGGTTTCTCTGTAGCTTTTGAGTCTGTCCTGGAAGAACTCACAGAGATCCTCCTGTCTCTGCCTCCCAAGTGCTAGGATCAAAGGTTAGCACCAACACCACCTGGATGAATGTAATTTTTTAATAATTAATTTTTAGAATATAATTTTCCTTGATTTCATACATGATATAATGTACTCTGATCACTTTCAACCACATGCCCTCTCCCATCTCCCTCCCATCTCATAGACCCCTTCCTTCACTACAAGATCCTTTTTCACATTAATCTATTTGTTTTGTCTTGTGACTCACTGAGTTTAACCAGGGCTGTCTGTGTGACTGTGGTTTTGAACTCTCTGTAGGAACCCGGTCAGTTCACCTATGGTGCACAAGTGAAGATAATGACTTCCTTTACCCCCGATTCCACCAATATCCGTGAGTTTGGCAAGGTGGGGTATGACCCCATGGGTACCTTCCTGGTCTGTGATTGAGTTATGATAGGCTGGGTCTCGTGCAGGCAGTAGTGGCTGCTGTGAGGTCATGAGTGCAATAGCTGTGCCATGCCCAGAAGACAGCATTTCACAGTGCTTTCCCCATTTTCTACTTCTTGTTTTTCCTGCCCTCCTTTCACATTGTCCCCTGAAACTTAGAGGGTAATATAAGTGTCCTGTTGAGGATTTAATTCTCTCAACTGCTACTTATTCTCAGAACCCTTGGGCATCATAGTCTTTGCATTCATTATGATTCATTGCAAAGAGAAGCTTCTCTGGCTAAGGCTGGATGTAGTATGAGTACAAACATAAATGTTTAAGAGGCAGTTTGGCACCACATCTCTTTAGCTAACAAACTATAGTAAGTTCTTCCAAAAGCCTAACACCCCCTCAGCCATGGAGTTTTTGATTGTATCTACACCACAAGGCATGGATTCCCTGTGGATTGACCCTCAAACTCAACCAGACACTGGTTAGTTATCACCCTAACAGTCATGCCACTATTTGCTCCAGGGGGTTCATCTTGCCTGGCAAATTGGTATAGTTCATAGAGTTCCCAGGCTGTTGGTGCCTTTTCTACTCCAGCAGTCTGAAAATCACCTTTTGCTACTATGAAAACTAGCTACGGAGAAGAAATTTCCTGCTCTACACAGGTGGGTGGTATCTTCAGCAATATGCTCTTATCAAGTGTCTGTAGTGGCCAACCAAGAGGAATGGTATTATTTTGGTGGCCTTATTGACCAAGAACTCATAAGGTGGTACCCCATTCTTGGAACTGAGATTTTTGTTTAATAACCCATAACATTAACAAAAAGTATTATTCAGACATGCATGAAAGTGTGCCATCTCTTAAAAAAACTTATTTTTTAATTGGCTTACAAAATAGTAAGTTTCCATGTGACCTTTTCAGGCTCCGTTCATTTTGAATAGTTCCCCACACCTTCATCTTCCTCATTCTCCCACCCCAGTTTTTCTTGAAACTTGATTCCCTAGCACTCTCTCTCTCCACTGTCATATTATAGCTGGAAAGTTTTCTCTCCGGGTCCTACCAAGCCCCGGCAGTCTGACAGCCCACTTATAAAATAAACACACAGATGCTTATATTATTTAAACTGTTTGGCCTAATGGCTCAGGCTTCTAGCTACCTAGTTCTTACATCTTAAATTAATCCATTTCTATAAATCTATACCTTGCCACGTGGCTTGTGGCTTACCAGCATCCTCACATGGTGCTTGTCATGGCTGCGGCTGGCAGTGTCTCCCTCCGCCTTCCTGTTCTCTCAATTCTCCTCTCTGTTAGTCCCGCCTATACTTCCTGCCTGGCTACTGGCCAATCAGTGTTTTACTTATTGACCAATCAGAGCAACACATTTGACATACAGACCAACCCACAGCATCATATAATCTATGTTCTGTTATTTCCCCCTCACTTACATCATTATCCACCCCAATAGCCCCTTTTTAGTTTCTTGGTTTCTACAGATGTTTCAATGCAAATCCAAAAATTCAAAACTAGGATTGACATGTGAAAGAGAACACATGGATCTGTGTTTCCATGCCTGTGTTGCTTCATCTGATTTTTTTCCTGATATCATTTTTCTTCACAACTGAACAAAATTTCTTTGTATCTTTATACTACATTTTCCTTACCAGTTCATGGACATCTAGGCCAACTGCATTTTTTAGCTAGAGCAGTGGTGAACATTGACGAACAAGTATCTCTGTAGCAGGATGTAGAGTCCTCTGGGTATGTGCCTAGGAGGCTGTAGCTGGTTCTTGTGGTAGTCCTATTTCTAGCTTTTAAATGAACCAGACTGATTTCTGTACAGGCTGTACCAGTTCACATTCCCACCAACAGTGAATAAGTGCTCTTCTTTCTTAGCAGCATGTATTGTCTTATTTCTTTACATTAGCCATTTTGAAAGGATGAGATGAATAAATGCTTAGTCATTAATACAGATGGGGTAAAACTGACATGTGGAGTTTAACAAGAAAGCTGTGTCTATGTTGTAGATGGTAACAAACTAAAGTAGCCTCACATAAGAGCAAAGGAACTCTTTCTCTGCTCCTCTGCATCAATTCCATGACAACATGGGAAAAATTGGGCTGTTTCAGGGACTAATCTGCAGATATTGTCTTTATCATGATAATCAAGGAATCTAAGTGATGTTTGCTTTCAAATATTTCTTATTAACATCAGGCTCATCTGGTGACCCACCTCAGGTCATAAAACAATTCTTGAAGATAGGAAGACTAAGAGAGCTTTGAAGACAGTATCAAACAAGATGTCATTTTGTACTCAAATGCTCTAAATCCTACTGAAGGTGGACTCTTCCAAGTTGTCACACAACTCTAAGGTCACTAATTAACCATGCTTGGGCATTCAAACACTCCTTGTCCAATGAGCACATGATGAACTCAAGCTAACTTCATTAGATCATGTCACCAGTTAGAAAAGGTTCGCTTTAGAATTCACCAGCAGTGGTTAGGCTAGGTCGATATGGTGTTTACTCCTCGATGGTTTCTCTTGTTTGTTCTTCACTACAGATGGCTTTGGGGTGGTTTTGCCAAGGAGTGAGAGCCCCAGTGTCCTTGGAAGGAAGATCATATTCCGCTTTCCTAAAGAACTTAGAACTTCCTCTCCTGTCCCCTTAACTGCACAGGTGACCTGGATGAGTCACCAAGACTCACTGGTCATATTTACTCTTCTATTTAATTAATCCCTTTATTTATTTTCTTGGAGACGAAACCTTGCACACACTAGGCAAATGCTCTTCATTGAGCTACCTCTGCATCCCAATTTACCTTATTTTTAATGACAACATTAAATATTGTCTTTAGGTCAGAAATCTTCTGCAGTCAGAAATCAATTGCCCTGTTGGCTGGTCCTCCAGCTTATATGCTAGTTTGGCCTGGTGGTACTGCTTTTACCATGCCTTGGCTAGGCACTCATGTCAGGGGCTTTTCACATCTGGTCCTTTTTATACCAAAAGGACTTTGCCTCATCCCATGGTGGCACATCTTGATTGCCTTCGGTGCTGGTGGATTTTTTTTTTTTTTTTTTTTTTTTTTTTTTTTTTTTTTTGGTCAACTTGACACAAGCTAGAATCATCTTAGAAGAGAGAACTTTATTTATTTTTATTTTATTTTATTTTATTAACTAACCAGAGTTTCCCCTCCCTCCCCTCTTCCCACTTCCCCCTACCTCTCCCCTCACCCCATCCATTCTTCAGAGAGGGTAAAGCCTCACATAGGGAGTCAACAAAGTGTGACATATCAAGTTGAGGCAAGACCGAGCCCCTCCCCTCTGTGTCAAGGCTGAGCAAGGTATTCCTCCATAGGGAATGGGCCAAAAAGCCAGTTCATACACTGGGTCCCACTGCCAGGGGCCCACCAACTGCCCAAGCCACACAATGTCTCCCACATTCAGAGGGCCTAGTTTGGTCCCATGCAGGTTCCCCAGCTGTCAGTCCAGAGTCTGGGAGCTTCCACTAGTTTGGGTCAGCTGTCTCTGTGTGTTTCCCTATCATGATCTTGACCTCCCACCCCCACCCCGCTCCTATAATCTCTCCTCCCTTTTTTCGACTGGACTCTAGGAGATTCTGCCCAATGTTTAGCTGTGGGTCTCTGGATCTGCTTCCATCAGTTACTGCATGAAGGTTCTATGACAACAATTAGGGTAGTCATCCATCTGATTAGAGGGGAAGGCCAGTTCAGGCACCCTCTCCACGATTGCTTGGAGTCTTAGCTGGGGTCATCCTTGTGGGTTCCTGGGAATTTCCCTAGCATCAGGTTTCTCCCTAACCCCATAATGACTCCCTCTATTGAGATATTGAAGAGAGAATTTTAACTGAGAGGATTTCTCCATCAGATGTCTGTGGGAACATTTTTTTGAATAATGATTGATGTGGGAGGGCCCAGTCCACTGGGACAAGTGCCACTCCTTGGCAGGGGGTCCTGGGTTGTATTAAAAAGCAAATTGAATGACTCTTAGAGCAAGCCAGTAAGCAGCTCTCCTCTGTGATTCTGCTTCAGTTCCTGCCTCAAGTTCCTGCCCTGACTCCCCTCAATGATGCTCTGTAACATGGAAGTGCAAGCCAAATGAATCCTGTCTTCCCCAAGATGCTTTTGGTTAGAATATTTTATCACAGCAATAGGAAGCAATCTGGACACCTTTAAAAGTCTCACCCTGTAGAATTTATCATTTCTTCCTTCTTGATTTTGAATGGCACCCAGCCCCAAGCACATGCTGAGTGAATCCTAACAGGAATCTTACAAACTTAGGTTTATCTCTCCCACTTGCTATGAGTCCATATGAGCAGAGGCTCTCTCCTTCATGGCCACATCTTTGGATCTGAGAGGCCATAAGCTTCCAGTGCAGCTCAGCAAGTACTGGTTGAATGAGTGTCCAGAGAATGTCATGTGATTGTCTCCCTGTGCTCTGGTCAGTTGAAGTCTGTCAGTGATCCTATCACTTAGAATGACTGGACTTATTTGAGTTTTGAGAACTCAGAAGTGAGTTTTGAAATACACATTTGTTTTGTTTTTGTTGTTTTGTAAACTCTTTAAATTACAAGACAATGTCAAACTGACATAAATTTGTAAGTTGGTTCAAGGAACCCTTGTATATGTTTAGTCTAAGTTTGCTACTGTTTATCATTTACTTTTTATTCCCTCTGTGTTCTATCTCTAAATGTGTCTGAACTTACTTATTTATAAATATTTTTCCTGAGTCTTTGAAAGTTGCTGCTTTTGTAATATCTATATGTATGTTCTACATGCAGATTAGCTGCTAATGTCTATGTGTATGATCTATATGCAGACTAGCCGCTGGTTACTATTCAGAGGATTTAAATTAGGTACTTCAAAACTTCAGTTATTCCTGAGTTGTTCTTTGTGGCAACTTCTTCTGAAGTAGGGTCTAACCTGGGGTCACTGCCACATTAGCTGATGTAGCTGAGTCTTGTAAGATGTAGAACAGCTCCTTCACCCGTCTGTTACCGCCTCTGAAGATGCAGGCCGGTTGTTGAGTGCCTCTCTACTTGGGCTTCTCTGGTGCTTTTCCTGGCTAGTGTCAGGGCAGGTGCTTTGGCTGGGAGCCTGCGTCCACGTCACTTCCCATCTGAGGACACCTGTTGTCCGTTCATTTGCCTATATTGGTGATATTACTTTTGATCACCAACCAGCTAAGGTATTATTTGCTTTTAGTAAAGTGTTGCTCTTGTTCGTCATTGCTAATCATTTTCTTTTTAAAAATTTACTTTCATTGCTTGTAATTAAGTTAGTTATGTGTGTCTGTGTGTGGATATGTGCATGTGAGCACAGACACCCATGACAGCCAAAAGAGGGTGTCATATTTCTAGGAACAGATGGTTGTGAGCCACCACGTAGGTGCTGAAAACTGAACTTGGCTTATTTGGAAAAGTAGCAAGTGCTCTTAACCACCGAGCCATCTCTCCAGACACACTAATCATTTTCTTAAATGATAATTTAAGACTAACTTTCTTTATTTAATTCCCTAACCACATTTTTTTGTTAATTGAGGATTCTTGTCCAGATCAGTTTTAATTGTGATAGTTGTAAAAACTCCATATTTCTTCTATTAGTTAGATTTCTGCCTAAGGAAGAACTTTTGTCATTTTTTCCTGTCTTCTTTCTTCTTTCGCTGATCCTTGGTCCTGTCTCCCTCTCTCCTTCTTTCCCTTCATCCCTCCCTCCCTCTCTCCTTCTCTCCCTCCCTCCCTCTCTCCTTCTCTCCCTCCCTCCCTCTCTCCTCTCCCTCCCTCCTCCCTCCCTCCCTCCTCCTTCCCTCCCTCCTCCTTCCCTCCCTCTCTCCCTCCCTCCCTCCCTCCCTCGTTGTACTGCTTATCAACTACCCACACAGACTCATGCAGACTCATGCATCTTCTTTTCTCCAATGGGTTATAGTTTATTAATATTATTTTATTTTAATAACAATATTACTGAATCTGTAGCCAGCAGGTGTCTTGACTGCTCTTCCAGAGAACCCAGGTTTGAGTCCAGCACTCACATGGCAGCTAAAACCCTCATTTGGCCTACTTGGCCACTATACACCTGTGATGCACAGACATATGCAGACAGAACTTAACATAAACTTGAAAAAAAAAAACCTCAAAAAAGATGAAAAAAAAAAAGTGGAGCCAGGCTTGGTGGTGCACACCTTTAATCCCAGCACCCAGGGGCTAGAGGCAGGCAGGTCTCTGTGAGTTCTAGGCCAACCTGGTCTACATAATGAGTTTCAGGATGGACAGCCAGGGCTACACAGAGATTCTGTCTCAAAAAACCCAAATTAATCAATTAATTAATTTTTTAAAAAATGGCAACCAATCGAAAAAGACACTCAGTGTCAATCTCTAGCCTATATGTGCTCACAGAGAGGACAGACACCTCTCACACACAGAAATAGTAATGATAATTATAATAACAGTAAATTCGTAGACTCAGAATCTATTTCAGATATTAAGCCACCATTTATCTTGCACTTTGATTTCCTTTTTCCTGTATTGAGGTGTTTATATCCTAGTTGACTGTCTTATAATAAGGGGTTCAGGACCTTCTATGGCACCCCACTCTTGTTGGAGTTATAGTTAACCCCTTTATTCAGAAGTTTATAGGGCTGGAGAGATGGCTCCGTGTTTAAGAGCATGTACTGCTCTTGCAGAGAATCCAAGTTTGGTTCCCAGCATCCACATCTGGCAGCTCACACCTGTAACTCCAGCGGACAGGGTACCTCTGACTTCTACAGGCACCCACACAAATACACTTATAATTAAAATAATATAATATAATAAAATAATTCCTTAAAAATTGGTGAATGTCTGTAATTAGAATGTATGTGACAGAAATGAGTGGCTTAATTCTGCAGATTGTTTTGCAATTCTAGCAAACCGTGGAATCGCAATTGGAGTTTATAGCCTGCAAAGTTTTATTTAATTTGAGGTTTTCAATTGTTTATTTCCTTCTATGCATACTTTTCTATTATAATTATTTATTTAGAATTGAGATTAAAACATACAAATGGTAAAAATAAAAATAAATACATAAATAAATTATAAGCTGAGATATTCAGAATACTACCCTTCCCCCAGTAGGCTGTGAGGCCAGAATAGATTCTGTCTGTCATGGGCGTGGGACTAAGACTTCACTCATCACATAGAAAATACTTGCTTGTGTCGACCTTCTCACTATGCAACATTTTATTCTAGTGAAATTTGACAGGGAAAGCAAACACAAAAAGCAGGCCACCGTGACCCAGCCCTGGTTAAAGTGGACTCGAATATGTGGCTTCATCTTGACTGTCTCTGGACTCTTGGCAACATCTAAAGGAAATCCCAGGAGCTCTTAGAGACAGTTTAAAAACTACCACTATTTAATGAAATATGGCATGTTAGGAAGAGTTATACCAAGCATTCTTAGTTCTCCTTGTAACTTAGAATTGCCCTATCATATATCAGTATATGTATTAAAAGTTTATCTATTCTAGAAAAAAGTTGGAATTTATCTAAACTTTCAGCCCATGTAACTACTTAGGCAATAAATTCTATTTTTCTTTAAAATTTAAAAAAAGCAGGAATGCCTCATTCAAATGCATGAATTCCTCTGCATGTTGCTGAATTTCTTCACAAAAAAGTCTATGATACTTTAGCTGATTCATAAATCCTAAAGTCTGGAGAGTTTTTAACCAACTGTCAACTATACTGACTCAGATGGGGTTCCAGAAACAGAGGCCTGTGGGCACCATCCTGTGGAACAGGCTGGTGGTGGCTAGGGTAAAGGGAGACAGGTAGACTAGCCTGTCTGTGTGTGAGGGGCTAGCTCCCCACGAGGGAGTTAACTGTCTTCTTGGTTGCTCCAGAAGGAAAGAGGAGGATATTACCTCTTGTGGCCACAGTAATAGAAAATCAGATTTGGCTCAAAAGAAAATAATTTTTCTGACAACTCTAAGCTAGTCAAAGAAACCAACCCTGCAGAGCTCTCTGCCTCCCTCCCTCCGCCTCCCCCTGCAAACCCTCTACCAGCCTGAGAGGGCATCTTTGACTGCTCTACTGAGTCTGCTTCAGTCCTCCCCACTTTTCTCCTGACTCTCCCTCATAGGTGTCCATGCTCCCCATGGTCTGTTCTTTCCAAAGTCATGTGGAAGTTCGGTCCTCATAGTTAGCTATGAGAAGGACCTTTCAGAGGCAAGTATACTCCAGCCTCCACAGTTAACTGCTGTGTCCGTGCAGTTCATGGGTTAATGGACCTTGAGAGTCTGTCCTAAGTCAGTTCACCTAATTTTCCCCTTGTTCCCTCTTCCCTCTGTGGGATGTCCCACATATGCAGCTCCTTGACCTTGGACAGAACCACGAATCCAAACAATCCTCTCCTCTTTACTTCTCACTCAAGCTGCTGTTGCCAGACTAACACAGACAAAGACAACCCAACACCTACTCACCTTCCTTCACACCATGTAGAGAGCCATTCCTGATTCATTTTCCAGGAAAGTGTGGCTACTGTCAAAGCGTGGCTGTTGCTACTCCTTCTTGTTCTTCTTTTTATAAGGAAGTATGTGCGTGTGCGTGTGCGTGTGCGTGTGTGTGTGTGTGTGATGAGTGTGCATGTATTTGTGTGTGTGTGTGAGTGTGTGTGTGTGATGAGTGTGCATGTATTTGTATGTACACATTTGTTTGTGTGTGTGCAGTACCACATGCCAGCACATGTGTGGAAGTCAGAGGACAGCCTCTAGTGTCAGGCCTCACCTTCCACCGTGTTTGCCACAGGTCTCTTTGTTTGTCCACCCTGTACACCTGGCTCGCTGGCCCAAAGCTTCTGGACATTCTCCTGCCTCCCCCTATCTCACTACAGGAACACTGGGCTTATAAACACATACTACCATACCTGGCTTTTCCTGGGTTCTGGGGAGTAAAGGGATTAAACTCATGTGTTCAAGTTTGCAATACAAGCACTTTACCCACCAGCTGTCTCCCCAGTTCCATTGCCTTGTCCAGCCCACTGCACACCCCAGAAATGCAGTTAGTTACTCTTCTCCACACTGCAGGAGGCAGTGCTGTGCAGCACCACAGCCGTTCAAGGTGGCCCAGCACTCAGGCATCACCTATGCATTGGAGGGTGCAGATAGAATACTTCCATCCTCTCAGAAAGTTCTTTTGGACAGGGCTGTCCGAGACCACACACTCCTTAAAGCCAGCGGCAGTATTTGGTCTGTCATTACCACAAATGGAGCTCAGGTTCATTGAAGACACTCAAGAAATATTTTTAAATAGATGAATTGGATCAATTAATGCAGTGCTAAACTGGGCTATATAATAAGAAGTGAGGCTCTTGTAGAAGGAACTCAAGAGGAAGATCAGTGTCAACTGCTCAGGTTTACAGTTAAAAGGACATTTACAGTCTCCATGATTTTTTAAGAAGCACTTAAGAAGAGAAGGAAGCTCCAGCACTAAGGGGTTTGCTCTTAGGACCAACTAATAGTCACAGACTGTGGATTCACTCCTGACTCAAAACATCACTTTGAGCCACAGAATTAAGAAATAGTACATTCAGACCCAGAGCTCCGATTGGGCCCAGAGCTCCAATTGGACCAAGAGCTCCCATTGGACCAAGAGTGCCAAATGGACCAAAAGAGGCTCCCTCAGATTCAGACACCATTTGCACTGATTGGAGGAAGAGATGGGTAGACGCCAGTGCAAAACTATATTCAACAACATGAAGAGCAATGTGGTACCACCAAAACCTGTGGTTCTACATCAGTAAGACCTGAACATCCCAATGTAGAAGAAGCAGAAGAAATTGACCTTAAAGATGATTTTAAGACGATGATAGAGGACTTTAAAGAGGAAATGAAAAATTTTCTTAAAGAAATCGAGGAAAAGACAAAAATGGAAGAAATAATGCATTCTATACATTAGAACTCATAAAGTTTATTCTACTTGAGGAACCCCTACCAGGACAGCAAATGAGATACAGTTAAAAATGTTCCCTTCATCTGAACACCCCGGCTGATCATTAACATGGCTTGAGGCCATGCTGAGGTTTTCAAAGAGCTCAACAATTGAATAGCTGGACGGGTGCTAGAATAACTGGAGAGCTGCCAGACAGCACCGGAAAGTGTGAGGAGCGCTGCAGGGGCAGCCACTGATTTTCCTTCTGCACATGCTGTGCCTCAAACCCCAGGCTTTATGCATGAGAGGCAGTCACCCCACCACAGTTCACACATTGGCCTTTCTGGAACATTCTTTTAACCAATAATTACTAGTCTCCACTGGAAGGCAGGCGTTTCTCTGGTATTGGGGATATGGCCATCGACTAGAAAGAACACGTGAACCACAAAGAATGTGCAATGCAATGCATCCAGTGTGGAGATGGTAATGCCTACTGTCCAAAGTCAGGCTGAGATGGCGTAGGGTCCCTTCTGCTGGTGTCCCACCACTGGAGGGCCTCTGAAAGGTGCTCTCAAAGCAATAGATCCTGCTTATGAGATGGACTAGACTTGAGAAGGTCAAGGTAGTGCTCAGTTGGTAGTATGGCTGTAGCCATGCTGAAGCATCTGAGGTAAGGAATCAGGGAGATCAGTGTATTCCAGCAGAATGAACCATGGGGAACAGAGCAGAGCATAGAAACCGGAGTTCTGTGGAAGATGGGGGCTAAGTACTACCTGGTGTGTGTGTGTGTGTGTGTGTGTGTGTGTGTGTGTGTGTGTGTGTGTGTGTGTGTTGAGGGGTACTGCTGAGAGAACTTTGAGCAAGGAATGAGTAGTGAGAAGGATAATTGATAGAGTTTGTGTTAAAACTGCAGCTTCTGGAAGTTGCGAGTGCCCTACCATGTGTGAGTTTCCGACTTCTACTCCTGGAACCACAAAAACAAATGTGGTCCTAGGGTGCTTGTATTAATGTGAATCCCTGCCTGGTTATATACAAGGTACTCTGTTTTGGTTAGTCAGGATCCAAACTCCTGTGGATCTTGCTTTCTTTGGTTATAAAAAGTGAATGGCTACCTCATGCGTCAGTGTTAAGGATTCAGTGAATATTGGTAAATAATAGGTGTCAGATTATTGACTGTTTTTTAAAAAACTATTCAAAACACAATAGCATATCCACACAATGGACTATCTTACTACCTCTAGAAAGAGTAAAATTATGACACATGTTGAGACATGAAAGAGCCTTGAAGACATCATGATTAGACATCATGTTGGTCACCAGTGAACATTATTGGGCATTGTGAACACTTTTACTATGAATACAGGTGTATTCATACTTCTTAGTGCCCCTGATCTCATATCTTTTGTGTGCTGGTTAGTTTTTGTCAAACTAGATACAAACTAGAGTCACTTGAGACGAAGGACCCTCAAGTGGGGAGAATTACCTCCTTCTGATTGGCCTATGGGAATGTCTGTGAGTGTGTGGGGGGAGGGATTAATGATTAATATGGGAGGGCCCAGGCCACTGTAGGTGGTGACAGCCCTCGCAAGGTAATCCTGGGTTGTACAGGAAAGTAAGCTGAGCAAGCCTTGTAGAGCAAGCCAGTAAGCAGCACCCCTCCACCATCCCTGCGTTTGCTCCTGCGTGAATTCCTGCCCTGATTTTTCTCCACGATGGACTGTGGTCAGGATGTGAGAGCCAAATAAACACTTTCCTCCCCAAAACCCTTTTTGCTGTAGTGTTTATCACAGCAACAGAGAATGAAAGTAGATCATTTTGTAAGTATACTCAGAAGTGTAATTTCTGGGTAATATGGCAATTCTGTTTAACGTTTTGGAAGCACGCTTTATTTATTTATTCATACTTTTAATACAAATATTCTAGATGTCTTTATTTCTCAGAACCCTGGAGTTTCTTTAGATATGACAGCAAATGCTATTCATAATGACTGTAAGCGTAGGTGGCACACATATAAAATTCTATACTATAAATTACTTTAATTTAGATGACTTTCATTTAATAACATAATTATTCACCTTTCCTATCTTCTATATAACAAGAACCATGACTAAGAACTGGCCTGATATGCTGTCCTTCATTTGGGGGGTACCGTGTCAAGGAGGTGTGGGCTGATGTGCTGTCCTTCATTTGTGGGTTACTGTGTGAAGGAGGTGTGGGCTGATATGTTGTCCTTCATTTGGGGGGTACCATGTGAAGGAGGTGTGGGCTGATATGTTGTCCTTCATTTGGGGGGTACCATGTGAAGGAGGTGTGGGCTGATATGTTGTCCTTCATTTGGGGGGTACTGTGTGAAGGAGGTGTGGACTGATATGCTGTCCTTCATTTGGGGGGTACTGTGTGAAGGAGGTGTGGGCTGATATGCTGTCCTTCATTTGGGGGGTACCATGTGAAGGAGGTGTGGACTGATATGTTGTCCTTCATTTGGGGGGTACCATGTGAAGGAGGTGTGGGCTGATATGCTGTCCTTCATTTGGGGGGTACTGTGTAAAGGAGGTGTGGACTGATATGCTGTCCTTCATTTGGGGGTACCGTGTGAAGGAGGTGTTATTACTCACTCCACCTTGAACATGTGGAAACAGAGAATCAAGGAGAACAAGTGACTTGCACTTCACACAGCTAAGAAGTGGTAAAGGGGCAGAGCCAGTTTCCGGAGTCCACAACCCACAGACCTTGTCACTGTTCTGAACATTTCCCTGCCAACCCATCTTCTGAGACATGTCAGGTTGGATATTAGAAACACTTCGTAAATCATTAAAGCCACCACGTCTTGAGCTTATGACAAGGTGGTGGCACACGCCTTTAATCCCAGCACTCGGGAGGCAGAAGCAGGCAGATCTCTGTGAGTTTGAGGCCAACCTGGTCTACAAAGCGAGTTCCAGGAAAGGCACAAAGCTACACAGAGAACCCCTGTCTCAAAAAACCAAACCAAACAAACAAAAAAACCCAAACAAACAAGGTCTTCATTGGATCCAACTTTGGCAAGTCAACTCTTATATTTTCCACACCCTTCCATTCTTCCTTCTTCAGATCTGAATTTCAAAGGGAGCTCACTCTTGCAATTGATAATTATGAAACAACCACATCTGTCCTGTATTGTAACACCGTGATTTGGACAACACATGGTCGTGGATTTCCGTATCATCACAGTAATGCTACTTGTTCTGTCCTTTTCATCAGATGTTTGTTTATTACAAATTGATATGGCATTCTGGAACATGTGAATGATACCTGGATATGCTGAGAGTCCAGTGTGTTGATTCCTTTTAAATTTGAGGTGCTGTTTACTTCTGACAGGGATAGCTAACCCATGATGTCTTGTGGCATTACTTGGAGCCATAATGGTTTTCCTTGTATTTAGTAGAAAAGTTACCCTGTTCACACAGTTTGCGGTGGCTTCCTACACACCGCATGGGACACTCTGGATGTTCTCAGCAGTCCAGTGCCACTTCCTGTGAACATCACTTCATGATCTGTTCATCTGAGTGTCTATCTCTTCTGCCCCACTCCTCTTTCCTTTTGGGGAAAATTTAACAGAGCTGGTTGAGAATATGTTGAGAGAGCACTGAACACATTTAATTTTAAGCCCTCTGGGAAGAAGTCAAAGGTGACACCAGAGCAGTAAGAGCTTGCTCTGAGGGGGCTACTCCAAAAGTCATAAGATAGAACCTGGCGGTCATGGCCATTGGCAGTCCTTTTTCTGACCCTAACTGACACTGTGTTATCATCGCACATCTCCACTTTTCTACCATTGACCCAGAGAGATTCACTGTCTGTTCACCTACCCTGTACAAAAAGCAATGGTGCTTCCCTTCTGCCCAGGCAAATATTGACCAGTTCTCTGCATGTCCAAGAGTGTCAGTATTAAGGCTGCTAAGTCATTCTGGAGTCAGACCAAAGGGACCCAATAGCAAAGAGGAGGAAGACAGGGTTAACTCCAAGTCTATTTCAATAGAAGGTGAAATGTCATTTCTGGATGCCCTGGACCCTCCAGGTAATCGATCTAGGGAAACAAGCTTGGTCTCATGGATGAGTTCATAGACATAAAATTTTCTTCCTTGTCAGCATCAGGCCTAGCAGAGTGAGAAGTGGGTGGAGAAAGGGAGGAAAGAAGAAAAAGCAATGGTGGGAAGGAGCTCCTGCGGTGGCTGACTGGAGTGGACAGTTCTTACTGTGACATTTCTGGACCTTTGGTGTTCACCAAACTGTATCATGGAAATGGCAGGGGGCCATGGGAAAATTTTTTTTAAAAAGCATATTTTTATTAGTAGGCATATTTAAAGAAGCATCCCTTGCAATAAGGATCTAGGAGCAGGTTAAAGTCAAGACTAGAGAAGATGTGTGCTCATAGCAACAATGAAAGGATAGTATTTTGATCCCACTTGATAAGAGGAGATATCAAAGTCAGCAAGAGTCAGGACCGCCATGTCAGTAAATAACACAGCCAGGTATTTTTCATTGCTCTGACTCCAGCTCCTTCCCATATTTCCCACACAGAAAGCAACTTGTGTGGCTTAGGAAATAAATGCGAATGCAAAGGTCAGGCCAGCAGGGTTGGGGACTAGCAGCCACCACGGCAGATGGGCAGGGAGAAGGCCTGGCCTGAGAAAGCTGACAAGGAAGTTCCTAGGCCCTGGCCCTGGGAGCACATTCCACATCCATTGTTCTGCCTTTATTGCACAGCTCGCGTCTATCATAGATGGAAGTGTAATTGGTCTGCAGTGGCTTCCTCTTCCCACAGTCTTGGCTGTGGACTGATAGATGGCTTTTAATTATAATATCCGTACAGATATGAAAATTAAGCTGGTCTGTCCACTTGCTATCCAAAGCTGACATTTAAAATTTCTGTTCTAAGTTGAGTGATAATGCACTTGCCTTTTGTGGATGGCTAAGACTTTCTGGCTTCATCATCGCCAGAGAAAAGACGAATTCATTTCTCTGGCCATCTGGTCATGCTTTAGGCGTGGGGCATCTATCTGTATTCTCTGCACTGCAGGAGTTCATTTTTCCTGTCTTCCCCATTAAAGGCTTTTAGTTAACTGATCCCAGCTCACTGCTTTTTAAGCTTAAACTTCTATTGACATGTAGTGATTGTGTGTTTATGGGTTCAGTGTTCATGTTTCAATACCTGTGTACAACCTTCAGTCACGCAGTGATTGTGTGTGTTTATGGGTTCAGTGTTGACTTTTAAACACCTGTGTACAACCTTCAGTGATCTGGTCAGGGTGATGGGTACGTCTCTCACTGGGACATTTGTCATTTCTTTGTGTTGAGACCACTCAAAACCCATCTTCCTGTAGTTCACAGTTTATGAAGCAGGCCCAGGGAAGACTGTCTGAGGCTGCTCTGCCTTGGTTGCAGTTTTCCTGGGCTTCCATAATTCCCACATCTTTTCCCCTGTTGCTATCTGCATCTGATGAACAATATATCAGCTTAAATAAACATGACATCGGGATCATATACTTTTTCTTTGTGTTGTCCTTATTTATCTAGAGCCAGCCTGGTGTGTTGTTCAGATCCTGCACAGCCTGGTGACACCCTGCACCTGTCATGTCTTTCTGTTAGCATCTTTTCTGTCACCTTTGATCCCCTCCACTTTCCTTGTTAGACTCAATCCCTAAGTTTCCCCCCACACACACACACACAGGTTCTTTCTGCTAATGCTTACAGCATGTTGAAATTGTCTTTTGGAAGCTCATGCTCACTGCGTTTATTTTCCTCGGCAAACCTTGATTAAGCGCCTTCATCCAATGGATGTTTTCCTGTTGGTAGAGGAACTGCATTAAGAAACATCTCCAAAAACCCAAAAGGTAGGTGCAAGTCACCACCCCACCCTTTATAGATGAGAAAGCAGACTAAAACCTGAGGATGTGGTTCAGTGGTCCAATGCTGGTATAGTGTTCACAAGGCTCTGGGTTCAACCTCCAGCATTTCAAATAGACTTTTGGACACAGTAAATAATTTTTCATTTGTTTGTACCTTATTTTCCCATTTGTAAAATTAAATCAAGAAACAAATCTGAGGGCCTGAAGAGATGGTTCAACTGTTAAGAGCACTGGCTGCTCTTCCAGAGGACCTGGGTTCAATTCCCAGCACCCACACAGCAGCTCACAACTGT
The DNA here is from genome assembly GCF_004664715.2 of Peromyscus leucopus. Lineage (NCBI taxonomy): Eukaryota > Metazoa > Chordata > Mammalia > Rodentia > Cricetidae > Peromyscus > Peromyscus leucopus. Next base: position 28,847,740 of record NC_051064.1, on the reverse strand, counting down.
CTGCAACTCCTGTTCCAGGGAATCTGACACCTCACATAGTGACACATGCAGACAAAACACCAGTGCACATAAAATAAAAGTAATTTTTTAAAAAAAGAAACAAACCTGAGATGATGAGATGATTGCCTTCTACACCATGAAATCATGTATATGCTTCTACTCTTTTCACTGAGAGGAACTTTCTGAAGGAAATGCCGTGCACCCCATCTTATTGGGAACATTTGACTAGGAACAGAATTCTTAGATGGCTTGTCCATCTTTTGAAGGTCTTAAGGGGAAACTGTCAACATAAACCTGACTTCTGTACATTTGAGCTATAATCTGGACGTGACTAGACAGGAAGTCATAATATATAAATATTCAGTAGTATTTCATATATACGATATATATGCAAGTGTTTTATTGTGGAAATGTCACCAAACATTTTGATCTTATTTTCCCAGAGAAACTTGACAGCCTGAAGAATAGGGAAGTCGGAAGGAGGGAGAACAAAACCCAGAGCCACATCCTTGAACTCTTTTGTGTGTTTAGAACAATGTCGAGTTGAAATCAAACAATATTGCGGCTAAGTATGTCTAGAACAGTCCTTGGTGAGGGCTCAGGCTTGATGGAAGGATGCACCAGAAGAGACAAGTGATGAGAGGGCCCAGCGCTGTGGAGTAGGCAGCAGGGCGCACCAAGATATTGTATCTTTGCAATAACCCTGTCATCGCTTCTGCAGGCCTGCGGCTTTAAAATTCCGCTCCAGCACCCAGTGAGCTGAGAACAAAAGCCCGGCCAGGCCGGGTGGGCGCAGCTCGTAAAGGAGAAGTCACGAAGTCTGGTGCTGTGGCCAGGTTTCCTGCGGAGGCCGAGGCGTGGCTGCGCCTCCGGGAGGGGACCGGAGGGGACGGGAGGGGACGCGCGCCGCTCGGCAGGCTGCAGCGCTGCCTGGCCCGCGTCCAGGGAGCCCGACGCCAGTGCGGCCCGGCGGTGGGAGCGGTCGCTGCGCCGGGACACAATGGCATTATCTTGGGCCAGCCGCGGCTGCAGAAACGCGCGCTTCCTGTCCTTGCCCCCGTGGCACAAACTGTCCGCCGGCGCTCGCCGCCCCGCGGGGCAGAGACGGCTGTAGCACTTTTTCCCTGGGAACTGCAGACGCTGCAGCACCGCGTTCCATTGTGCTCACCCCACCCTGGAAGGAGCACAGTTCCATTCTCAGGGAGAGGGGGATCCTGGCTCTCAGAGCAGCAGGCGCGGCTAGCCTGAGTGCTGCAGCTTCACGTGCTGTGGCTTTGCCTGGCAGGGAGAGCTGAGCCAAGGTGCTTTAAATCCTTAGATACCTTCCGCAGGCCCAGCATCTTGAATTATCCTTCTCACCCCTGAGCGTTTGTTCGAAGCAAGGTCTTTTTGTGTTGCCCGCACTGGTCTGGAATGTGTGATCATCTAGCCTTGTCCTCGCTTCTGCAGGAAAAGTGGGCGAATGTGACCCAATGATGGTTCGAGTTAACCATCAGCTTTCAGAGCCTTTATTTTACTGTGCTTGGAATGGATCCCAAGGCCTTGCACTTGTTAGTCCTCCATCACCAAAAGGTTAGGACATTCCTAGCCCACCCACCTTTATCATCTTTGATTGAATTATTTTCAAACTTTATGATACTCTTTAGCAAAGCCATGGATTAAATTATAAACATTTTTAAAGACATTAAATCTTCTTAGTAGTAATGGGTCAAAAAGGGCAAGGGACTAAGGAGGGATTTTTCTGTTTGTTTTTTAATTTTAAAAAGTATTTGATGTTCTCAGGCTTGGCATATTTCAGTTAGGTTATAAGCATCCAGAACTGGCCTATGCCAGAAAGTTTAAAACTTTGAGCTGCTTGCTCTCAGAATTCCAGAGTTGAATCCAACAGTTACCAGAAAAGCTCTCAAGCCTCTGCCTCCGGGTCAGCAGGTTATTGGCAGGCTGACATTCACCAGAGCGTCAACTTGGCAGAAGACAGGGTTCATCAAAAGAGGTTTGGGAAGCACAGCTTGAGGGTGAAACCAGAACACGCTAGGCTAAGATATTTGCTTTGTGCTTCTGAGGAGTCCTAAACCCAATTCTAGACAGAGTTGAGAGTAACAACTTCTCCATACAATGTGGCCTTGAGTGTAGTGATGCAAAGAGAATTAATTGTTGGGTCATAGGAGTTTGAGGCCTGCCTGGGCAAAATGGCAGACCTCAGCACAAAAATAAGCAGTCCTGGGGTGGAACTCTACAGTGATGCTCACCACCCAGGGTGGTGTCCTGTGTTCCTGTCTCAGCAGTCCAGATGGCCCCTGAATGTGCCTCAGTCGATGTATTCTCTCATATTTAAGCCTGAAACATCTCTGGTCCTTCTTGTTGTTGAACAGAGGAGGCTTTCTGAGCCACAATGGAAGGTATGCTGGCAAGTGTTTAAACACCAGCAATCTGCTTCACACAGGCCTGTGGTTCATAAGCTAGGACTATAGCAAGGCAGAAATGTTTTAATGATGAAAAATCTAAAGCACACAGAAAAATACAAAGGGTAATACAGTGTTAGTGCACTCACTAAACAACTGAGTGGCATTGGAACATGGTATGGTATCACCTTTCTCTTTTAAAAACTATGCTTATTTTCTTTTATGTGTATGAATGTTTGCCTTCATGTATGTCTATGCACTGGATACATGCTTTGTAATGGTGGAGGTCAGAAGAGGGCATCAGACTTCCTGAAACTAGAGTTATAGATGGTTGTAAGCAACCATGTGGGTGCCGGGAACCAAACCTGGGTCCTCGGCAAGAGCAACACATGCTCTTAGCTGCTGAGCCATCTCTCCAGCCTGATACTATTTTCTTTTGAAGAAACAGTTTAGACTTGCCTTCTCTTACTTCTCGGCACAGGAATTTTCACTGTAGGACTTTCGATGTTTTGTCTTTTCCCTGCCTAGAGGTCACATAACTTTAAATCTTTCAGCACTGTGTGAAGCCGTGCATCAGAGCAAGATTTCAACACATCATGTTCAACCCCTGCTTGCATGTTTCCAAACATGTCTTCACGTGCAGTAGAGTATTATTTCATGTATTTTTACATCTTACTAGAAATTATATTGTAATCATATATCATATTATAGTCACGTTACAAGTCTTTTTCATTTTATTGAGATAGTTCATATGGCATACATACTTCATGTCTTTAAATTGTACAAGTAGGGGCTTCTACGGTCACATAACTATCACACTGGGCATTTTCATCATCATCTGCCTCTGAAAAAACAAAACCAAAAAACTATGTACCTCTACCAATAATGGACACTTCACATCCCTACCTGAGTCTCCGGCCCAGGAAACACCAATCAGCCTTCTCTCTCTAGAGGACTGCACAGTCTCATCATTTCATACAAATGGACTCATACATCGTGGTCTTTTGAGTCTGGCTTCTTACACCTAGCATAGACATTTTGCAGTTCTCCACGGTGAGCTTGTTTTGATAGTCCAGCATATGGAAGTTTCACTTTTTTTCTTTCTTCCTTCCTACCTTCCTACCTTCCTTCCTTCCTTCCTCCCTTCCTCCCTTCCTTCCTTCCCTCCTTCCTTTCTTCCATTCTTTCTCTCTCTCTCTCTTTCTTTCTTTCTTTTTTTTGGTTTTAGTTTGAGAGGGTTTCTCTGTATAGTCCTGGCTGTGCTGGAACTCCCTCTGTTGACTAGGCTGGCCTTGAACTCACAGAGATCCACCTACCTCTGCCTCCTGAGTGTTGGGATTAATGGCATGAGCCACCATCATCTGGTTCATTTTTCATTTCTTTATATTTTTGTATTTATTTATTTATTCATTCATTCATTCATTCATTCACTCATCCATCTACCAATGGATATGGAGCTTGTTTCCGCTTTGAACTAATTATGAACAATGTTGCTACTAATATATCTTTGGTTTTTTATTTGTTTTAAGACAGGCTTTCAATGTGTAACAGCTCTGGCTTTCCAGGAAATAACTCTGTAGACCAGGCTGTCCCGAACTCAGAGATTTGCCTAGCTCTGCCTCCTGAGAGCTGGGATAAGAGGTGTATGCCACCACTACATAGCTATTATTTATTTAAACTTTCATATGAACACATTTCAATTCTTTTGGAGATATATATTCACATGTATATTCAGGGGTGTGACTTGTGGATTATATGTAACACTGTACTTAACTTTTAAGAACTTGCTGGACTGTTTCCGAACAAACAGCTTCTTTTTCAAGTCCCATTTGGATTTATCCACATCCTCACTAGCATTTCTCACCAGGCATGTTTATTGCATTTGACTCTTGATTTGTTACTATAACCTGCTTGCAAAATCTTTAGCTCCTGAAGTCCTGTAAAAGCTGGATATGGTCCTGTTTCTAGTCTCTGTCCCTGGCCTTCACTTAGGCTAGGTACTAATAGCCCAGTTCCTTCAACACTTTCTCTTACATTCCACCCAGCTCCTTAAAGACCAACCTTGAAGAATGGGAAAAAGCATTTGAAAACCAATTCATTCAACTAGAGCTAATGTCTAGAATACATAAGAACTGAAGAACTCAACAGCAAAGAATAATAATAATAACAATGGTAGGTTTTAAAGTAGACAAAGGATCTGAATATGCATTCCTGAAAAAGAAAATATACAAATGATAAAAAATATGAGAAATTCTCAGTTGACCAATCATCAAGGAGATGCATAACAAAGGTTACCATAGAGTTCATCTCATCTGTGTTACAACGGCTATGAGTTAAACAGATAGAAAGAAAGAGTTGCTTCTGGGGGTGCAAGAAAGAGAACTCCTACTTCACTTGTGTAAGTTACTTTTGTCATTAAGGAAAATACTACAAAAAAGTGTGCAAAGAAGTAAACCTCATTTACTATACGATCCATCAATGCCAAACCATTTCCCCAAAAGGATCTGAGGTCAACATATCAAAGATGTAGTCTGCAACAGACATGGGCAAGAGCAGATATCTGTTTGATGTGCTATATGGAACACAATAATGGAAAGGTGTGTCCCTTCCTGTTTATGTAGTGCTTTGGGCCGAACTAAGGGCCTTGGGCATGCTAAGCACATGCTTCAACTACCTCATGTGTATGGCCAAGATACAGAATCAATTGAACTGTATCTTAATGGATTTTTAAATGTGCTATATGCACAATGGAATAATTTCAGTCACAAGAAGTTACTATGTCATTTGTGGCAATCATGGATGGAAATCATAATGTTAAGCAAAACAAGCCAGACATAGAAATACAAATGGTATGTTTTACTCATCTGTGAAATCTAAAAACATTCAACTCATAGAACAAGCAAACAGAATAGTAGTTACTAAGGGCCCGAGAGGGGATGGAGAAAAGCTGATTAATGGGCACAAGGTTAGCCACAGCCAGAGGAGGGGCAATGCTGGTGTTATTTTACGCAGGGATTATCACCGTTTGAAATACAGTGTCACTTTATATCCACAACACCTGCAAAAAGATTCCAAATATGCCGGGCAGTGGTGGCGCTCGCCTTTAATCCCAGCACTTAGGAGGCAGAGGCAGGCGGATCTCTGTGAGTTCGAGGCCAGCCTGGGCTACCAAGTGAGTTCCAGGAAAGGCACAAAGCTACACAGAGAAACCCTGTCTCGAAAAACAAAACAAAACAAAACAAACAAAAAAAAAAAAAACCAAAACAAAACAAAAAAAAGATTCCAAATGTTCTTATCACAAAGAAATGTGAAATGTTTTCATGTAAGTTAAACTGAGTTGATTATTATGCATTGTATGACTGCCAAAACATTGCATCATAGCCTATAAAATGCACTTTCATCTGCTAATAAAATTATTTTTTAAAAGATAAGGTTTTCTGCACTGTATCTGTAACAGATACACAATATTATAAATCTTCCAAAATTCCACTTTTATGACAATAACCTAGATCACAGAGGTATTTTTATCTGACATTTTTAGTAGAATGGATTGAATTTATCAGAATTCCTGTACTTTAGGATCTCATTAAAATTATAAAATTATAGTTAACATAGCTGGGTGTGGTGGTGAATACCTTTAATTCCAGTACTCAGGAGGCAGAGGTAGGAGATTTGTGTGAGGTTAAGGCCAGCCTGGTCTGCATAGTGAGTTCTAGAATAGCCAGAGGTATGTAGAGAGACCCTGTCTCAAAAGACAAAAGAAAACAAAATCATACCTAACCTAATATTTTATAGTGTGTAGGAAAGAACTTTCAATTGGGAATAAGGTTTTTGTTTTCATGTGTAGAATTTAATTCAGAAGGAGACACAAGGTCTAAAATTGAGTTATGAAGTCTCTAAAATTTGAAATGATCCTGGGGTTCAGGGCTTAATTTCTCACGAGTTTACTCACCTGCTGTTTTCATATGTATAGTTTTAAACATAATTTATTAAAACTTCATCATAAAGAATTTGGGAATGTATCAGGCAGTAAAAAGATAGCGACTAAACCAAGAGAACCTCCAGGGCATCTTGCTTTAGAAGCAATACAGGGAGAATGTTTTCCTAGGTTCAGCTTCAAAGGTATAGAGACTGTTAAAACTGTGGTCCAAGCCGGGAGGTGGTGGTGCATGCCTTTAATCCCAGCACTTGGTAGGCAGAGCCAGGCAGATCTCTGTGAGATTGAGGCCAGCCTGGTCTACAGAGTAGATCCTGGACAGGCTACACAGAGAAACTCCACAGAGAAACCCTGTCTTGGAAAACAAAACAAAACTGTGGTCCAAGAAGACCAGCCAGTATCTTGAGCTGGCAGGAAAATTTGGTGTTGTCTAAGTGGTATTGGTTTCTTGGGCACTCAAACTACAAGAGTTATGGACTAGTGTAGGACTGTGCCAAGGTTCCAGAAATCTGTTAGCTCCAGATGGTGTACAGAAGAGTTGTACTATTTGCATGGTGCTCCTGAGTGAGCTGAGCATGAAGCTGGGAAAGGGAAGACTGAGTTTCTAAGGAAGTGCCAGGATACTGGGAGTTGTGGAACATCCAGTGAGGATGCAGGCACTAGCTGAAGCTGGACCAAGGAAAAGTCCATAGTCATCATAGCTGGAAGATCAGGGCTCCTCAAGTCCATAGGAGCCCAGATGTTAAACATGGAACTGTAGCACTTGGCGTCTTTCCTGCTGGGTTTCAGTCTTGCCTCTGGTGTTACCCTTCCTTTGTGTGCCCTGTTTCTTCCTTTAGGAATGAAAATGTCTGCTCCATGCCATTGTTTATCAGAAGTGTTTAATGTGCTGGTTTTGTTGTTGTTTTGTTTTACTTTTTATTTTATAGCTAAGAGATCTTTAACTTCTGAGCTGAATTGAGACTTAAAACTTTGGGACTTTTGAACTTGTACTAATTTTGTATCTTGGAGTCCAAGGGTGGAGTATTATAGCCTGGATCTGAGATTTGAATCTGAGTTCTGAGCTGGTAGCATTGTGTTGTGAGCTTGCTGGATATGTCAAGACCTAGTTAGAGGAAATAGGTCATGGGGTAGGTCTAGAGACATACAGCATGCCTGTCCTTTCCCTGTTTCCTGATCTGTTAAGACCCAAGGGGTCCTGGTGGTATGCTTTGGCCACAATGAAGCCACTTGCCTTCCTGGCTCCAATAATAGATTGTATACCCTCAAATCATGAGTCAAAACAAACTTTCCCCAAAAGGCTGGAGAGACAGCTCCAGTTAAACACCCTTGCTGGTCCTCTAGAGGACCAGAGTTCAGTTCTGAGAACCCAAGTCAAGCAGCTCACAAATGTCTGTAACTCCAGCTGCAGGGGATCTGACTTCTGATCTCTGCAGGGACCCACACTTGACATAGACTCACACAGACCCAAATATACATAAATAAAAATAAGTCTTAAAAACTTCCTCCCTTACGTTGCTCTATCAGTTACTTGATCATAGTAATAATAATGCCTCAGTGGTTAAAAGCATTGACTGTTCTCATGGAGGACCAGTTTCTGGCACCTGCATGCTGGCTCACAACTGTCTGTAGCTCCAGTTCCAGGGGATCCAACACTTTCTTCTAACCTCTCTGGGCACCAAGCATACATGTGATGCACAGAAATACATGCAGGCAAAACACTCATATGCAAAAAAGTAAACACATCTAAAAATATTTTAAAAAAAATTTAATTCACCTACATTGTTCAAGCACAAGAGATGCTTTTGCATAATGTTCCTAAGTGCTTGTAGGGCTTGGTGGTACACTCCTGTGATTTCAGCCTTCAGGGGCTGAAGAAGGGAATCTCAAGTTCAAATCCAAGTTGAGAAATTATATTTTAGAAAATTTGGGGGAAAGTATGATGATTAGTCAGGCATAGTTGCACACACCTTAATCCCAGCACTCAGGAGACAGAGACAGGAGAATCTCTGTGAGTTTAATGCCAGCCTGATCTACATAGTGTGATCCAAGACTGCCAGAGCTACATAGTGAGACCCTATCTTGAAAACCAAAACTGAAACAAAACAAACAAACAAATAAAAAATTTAAAAAAAAGAATGTTTACTCAAATTCAGTATTTCAAGAAGTCATTTTCCTTTTCAATTAGAAGCAGGCTCAGTAATGTTTTCTTAAGTAAATCAGAATGATGAATGAGCAAGAATATCTTGAATAAATGTCTTTTAACATTTTCTTGCCCAAAGTAAACAATTTGTTTCAGAAGTATTATCTCTGCTGTCAGAGAAATTTAAAAAAAAAATCATTCAGCTGCAGAGGTTCGCTGGTGATGAGGGAGGCCTCTGTGTGTCTTTGGTAGGTCAAGCTTGAGCAGAGGAAGCTTGGGTGAGAATGGGGTTACCCAGTCAGCACGGCCACAGTGACAGCCTCAGATACTCCGGAAACAGCAGGGAGGGTAGCCACCAGGCTGTCCTCTCCGTGTGTCTGCTCTCGGAGAGGTGAATGAACGGGAGCCGTCCTCGGACCTGCAGCAGAGTGACAGTCACACACCAAACCGCAGCGTGTCCTTTATTTACTCCTGCTCGTGTGCACACTTGGTCGGCGTGCATTCACACGCTTACACAGCACCTGCCACCCACCCACTCAGAACTGTTCCTTTTCCCAAATGAAAGCTGTTTCTGTTAAACGGCCACTCTTTATTGTGGTGCCCCCATCCCACCCGTCTTCATGAAGGCCTGTGACTCCCCTAGGTACCTCCTATAAGCAGATTCATCACTTGTGTTTATTTATTTTACTTAGTGCAATGTCTGCAAAGCACAGTTTGATGGATTTTATCAATTTGAACTCATCTTGCAACTAGAGCCCCAATAACTTGACATTGCAGGGACAGGCAGGACGGTTCAATAGGTAAAGGAGCTTGCCACAAACCCTAATGACCTGGAAGGAGAGAACTCACGCCCTCAAGTTGCCCTCCGACCTTCACTTGCACTCTGCAGCAGTGTGACAATACAGCTTCACAGAAGTCCTAAGATCCTGCATTTTGGTTAGCTTCTACCGTGCTAGGAAGGCTACAGGGACAGCCTTGGCCGCGCTCGAGGAGGGAAAGGCTGAGCTTTTTACCCTTCTTCTTTCTAATGCAAGAAGCTGTACATTCTGAGGTTTTCATGTTAGACTTTCCCTGGCTGTCAGTGAAAAGCCCACAGATCGATGTAGCCTTCCTAGTGCAGGGCTGAACTGAATTGAACAAAGGCCCAGAGACAGTCTGCATGCTGTGTTAAAGTGTAGCTGAGGCAGCGGCCTTACGAAGCTGAGCCATCTTCCATGTTTCAGACATACCCATGGGCGCACAAAGAGCCTGCAGAGTCATTTGAATTGTTCTGGGAAATGCACCTGTTACACTTCTAGGTTACTGGGTAAACGTCCTAGTCTAAACTCTTTCTTTTGTGACTCAGCGGAGGAAGCCTGTGCACAAGAAGCCTTCATGTCATGTGTCTGCACATTCTGGACACAAATTTGACTGTGAGTCAGTGCCAGACACTTAGCCCTTGGTCCTTCTACTTACCGTCTGCCACCTTCTGTAAACGCCTGTTGAATGGACATAAATAAATTACTGCCCCCCCCCAGGGACCCCTAGTGCTTTAGAAGCTGGACTTCCTGATTTGAAAACTTTTTGTCCTTGGGTAAATCACTTCATTTCTTTGTCTGAGACACTGGCAAACAAGGGATTTGTCCCAATATTAACCCGATGGGGAGGATTCCTTTAACCAAGTGTCAAGGCAACTTCTGATTAAATAGAAGCCTGTTGTCATCATGAGAGATGATGTTCACACTTGACTTAGATACAAATGACCTCCCAGTTCTGCTAGGAAAAAAAAATCTAACATTGAATGCTTGTAATCTCAGCACTCAGGAGGAAGAGGCAGGAGGATTGCCAGAAGTTTGAGGTCATTCTGGTCTACAAGGCTAGTTTCCAGCTAGCCAGGGTTACATAGTGAAATCCTGTAGCGGGAAGGTTTCTCTGGTCCCGCCAGGCCCTGCGGTCCCAAAGCCACTTATAAAATAATCATTCAGAGGCTTATATTTATTACCAATTGCATGGTTTATGGCAGGCCTCTTGCTACTTAGTTCTTATATCTTAAATTAACCCATTTCTATTCATCAATGTTTTGCTACATGTTCTGTGGCTTACTGTTCTGCTGACTTGTTGTTCCTTGGGTGGCAGGCTGGCGTCTCTCTCCAGACTCTGCCACTCTGCCTTTCTCTTTCCTGTCTATCTCCTTGGATTTCCCACCTGCCTCTAAGCTGCCTTGCCATAGGTCAAAACAACTTTATTTATAGCCAATGGGAGCAACACATATTCACAGCATACTGAAAGACATCCCACAGCAAGATTCTGATTCAAAATGCCAAAAAATGACAAATATTAATACACATATATATGTACTCAAATATATATGTAGACATATATAATATTACATGAAACAAACACATCATCCTTCTTCCTTCCTTCTTTTCATCCTTTCTGAGGTCTCTGGTCCAGAACTCACAAAGATCCAGTTACCTCTGTCTCCCAAATGCCAGATCAAAGGCATGTGAACCATGTCAAGAAATTTTTCTTTTATAAATTCGAAGTGGGGTCGGAAAAGATGGTCTAGTGGTTAAGAGAGCTTACTGATCCTGCAGAAGGCTAGTTCTACTCCTAGCTCAAAAAGGCTGCAACTCTAGCTCTGGGAAATCTAGCACCTCTGGACTGTATACACACACACACACACACATGCATGCACGCACGCACGCGCGCACGCGCACACACACACACACACACACACACACACACACACGCACGCGCACGCGCGCGCGCACACACACACATGCACACAAGCATGCACATGCACACACACAGTATTAAATTATATATTATTTATTTGGATGCCATCATTTTTGGAGAATTCAGAACATGCTCTTTCAGTGTTGGTTGCAAGGTAACGTTAAAACAGAATCCAGCAGTAGATGAAGTCATCCTTTGCAATTTTCCAAATACCCTTTCTGAGTTATTCACCACCTGTGTCCTCACAGCTAACAAAGTGAGCACCCTACAATCGGTCATGTAAGAAGCTGTCCACACAACCAAGGCAGCGTTTCAACACCCCAAATATGCCTGCTATTTAACCTTAGGTTGAGAACAACAGAAAAAGCGTTAAGTTGACATGACTAGGCAAAACTATGGACTATTAATGGATATGCTTGTGGTGATAAAAATGGGAGATTTCAGACCAGGCATGCTAATGCACAACTTTAATCCTAGTACTTAGTAGGCAGAGGCAGGTGGACTTGGGAGTTTGAAGTTAGTCTGGTCTATGTAGAGAGTTCTAGGTCAGCCAGGGATGTATAGGGAGACCTTGTCTAGCGGTTGAGATATAAAATAAAATATTAAGTGAAAATTAAAAATGAAGATTACCAATTTGAATAAAATAATTTGGGGCCTATGAAATCACAAATTACTTAAAATCTTTAACTAGAACTAGGAGCCATTTTATTTTCCTATTTGTGTTTGTCAGATCTTTTTCACTTTTTATTTTATGTTTATGGGTGTGTTGCCTGCATGTGTGTCTGTACCATGAGCATGCAGTGCCCACAGAGGCCTGCAAAGTAGTAGGTTTCATAATAAAACCCATTTTCATACAAGTGTATGATGTGCTCTGATTGTTGCCAGCTCTTTCTCTTCCTGTATTTGCTCTCAGTACCTTCTGCCCTTTACCCAGTGTACCACTGTGATGCCAAGAGGATATTGTAAGAATTTTTCTTTTCCTGTATCTTTAGGACCTTGAAGAAGTCTAATTTGTCCCACTGGGTCCTATTAGTGCCTCACTGGGTAACTTAGTGAAGTCACTTTCCACACATGACTGTGTTTCCCGGCCATGAAGCAGAAGCTGAAAACAGACTATCTCCATGTGTTATGGTAAGACCCAGCTAAGTAATCTTTACTAAAAAATTGCAACTTTTTCTGACTGAGAAAAAGTCAGGGAAACACCTATTTTATTATGTAAGAAATGTGTCTAGGAGTCATGTGACTCTAAAGCGGAAAAATAGACTTCTTCAACCTCTTTTATTGGACCAAAAGCATAACTGACTGAATTCAGATATTTTTTGAACTTGGCTGAGAAATTCATCCCCTCTGGCCCCTGAACCAATTTCTCCTGGACAAAAAGAGCCCAGGGCAGAGTGCCCCTGTTCTGTCCTGGGCTGCCATGGAGCCGGCCAGCTTGCCCTGCACGCTCTCCCTCACCCAGAGGTAAGATTATTGCTGGATTTTTTCTTACCAATCTAGTTTATAGGTGCCGAATCTTCTGACTTTAAACAGAAAACATCTAACCTATTTACATTAAAGAAACAATTTGTTCTTGGATGTGAGTGGCCAGTTCTCATAGCCAGGACTGTTACGCAGCATCTCACCACAGTAGAAAAATGCAGGGTTCTAAGGTGGCATGGAACCTGTCTTTGTCTACTGTTTTAGAGCCTCATACACTTCCTTTCAGGTTTTTATATTTTGAAAACTATTTTCTTCTCTTGATTGCCTCATGAGAGGGAAGCAGAAATCGTAGGGTGGTTGGTTGTGGTGTCTATATGAGAAGTTTCCTCATTAGGCTGGGTGAGAATGTCAATACTTGGTTCCCAGTTGGTGGAACTGTTTAGGGAGGTTTGGGTGGTTCAGCCTTCCTTGGAGGGGGCCGGATGGGCTCTGAGATTATACAACCTCACTGTCTGTGTGATAGAGTTCCCCACTTCCTGCCCCTGCTGCCAGGCCCACCACTGGCTGCTGTGATGGACTCTACCCTCTGGACTGTAAGCAAAACAAGCTTTCTCTTCCTGAAGCTGTCTTTGGCCACGGCATTTTATTACAGCAATAGAAAAATAACTAATACAGAAGTTGTCAGGATTAAAGATGTTTTACTTACTTCTTATTTGTTTCATGGAGTACATATATTTTAAGAATCAAGTTCCTTGCCTGGTGATGGGCTGTAAACAGCAAGCTCTGCTCTGGTGGAGTAAAAGTGTGAACACAGAGTGGGGTCTAGAAAACACTAGAGCTAGAGCAAGTCAGGAACTCAAATCACTGTGATCATCATCCTCTCAGTGTTTGATGAGTTCTTCATTTACCCAAAGACAAGACAAATGGCATTTTGAAGGATTATTTGGTCCAATACACTTTGAGGAGCTGTTGGTCTTATACACTCTGGGCTGTCATTGGGTCATGCATATTTTGGGGATGTCCTTGGGTGTTATACACCTTCAGGGATCATTGAATCCCACACATTTGATACACTTCAGGGGCTCATTTGTTTTAATTCACTTTGGGGGTCACTCGGTTTCAAAGACTTGGAAGAGTCACCAGGTCTCATATACTTTGAGGGGATGGGTTTATACGCTTTGTGAAGTTACTTGTGTTTATGTACTTTGGGAGTCGCTGGGTCTCATGTACTTTGTGGGAGCTCAGTTTCAAATATTTTGGAGGATCATTAGGTCCTATGTACTTGTGGAGTGTGGGTATATATATTTGGAGGGATCACTTGGTTTCCCACACTTTGGGAGGTTGCTGGGTCTCATGTTGTAAATGGAGGCAGAGTTTCTGGGCCCTGCCTGTTCCCAAATACCTGACATTCACTTCCCAAATTACCACACAAAGGCTTATATTAATTATAAATGTTTGGCTAGTGGCTCAGGCTTATTATTTACTAGCTTTTATATTTAAATTGACCCATCCCCATTAATCTGTTTATTGCCACGTGGTCCATGGTTTACCAGTCCTCCAGCATCCTGCTTCTCGGGCAGCTCTCGGCATCTGTCTCCTTCCACCCTTCTCTTCCTTTCCTTCGTTTGGCTGTCCCACCCACACTTCCTGCCTGGCTACCAGCCAGTCAGCTTCATTATTAACAATGAGAGCAATACATATTCATAGTGCACAAAAAGATTGTTCCACAGCATCAGTACTTGGAGGGTGATTCGGATCACATTGTTTCCGTTTTTCACTGCTTATTCCAACCAATATTACACAAATGCCAGGATCATGGCACTGACAGCACCCTGTCTTCTGGGGCTAATAGTCAGATGGATGGGAGACACTGAAGCTGGAGTGTGGTGAGTGTTATGTGGAAATAGAGAATGCTTCCTACACTGAATCCTGATGCGGTGACAGAGGCTGGAGTTGTGGGTCAGGGAATGGAAAAGGCCTGACGTGATGAATGCTTAATGTCTATGGCAGATATAAAACATTCGGTTCCAGCTGATGTAGGGAGGTGTTGGGAGATGCAGATAAGGGGAGTGAGGAATATCAGGGAAGTACAAAGGATCAATCTCATATATCCTGTTCTACGGAGAACTCATCTCGGACTGAGACCAGCAGAGGCTGGAGCCTGGAGGACAGTGTCAAGACTAGCAACAGTCAAGGGCTTTGTCCCACGGAGAGTGCACAAGACTGTGGCTCGTAACTGATGAGGGCAATGAGGAGAGGAGGAGATTGAGACTAGGCCTGAAGTCCCCTCTAGGATGTCCTGGTGTCATTAATATAAAGCCTTTGGCATTGACTCTTACCTCTAATGCCTGCTGACCGTGGTCCTGGGAGCATTGTCTATTTTCTGTGTCTCAGAGTCTACCTGTAAGGGTGAGCCCGACAATAACAGGACCTCACAGTGTCACTGCACTGCATGGGTTAGGTATGTTGATCCACATAAGTGCCAGGTCAGCACATAGTTCATACCAAAACCCCAGTCAGCTCTGTGGCTCTTAAGAAACACAGAAAGACAGAAACAGAGGACAGTCTTGGCTTTGGGCCACTTAATTTTGCTTAAACAACACAAAGCTACATTTAATACATTCTGATATTAAAAACACATTATCTGGAGCATGGAAAGATGCTTCAGTGGTTAAGGGCACTGACCGTTCTTCCAGAGGACCTGGGTTCAATTCCCAGCACCCACATGAGGTCTACAACCACGTGTAACTCCAGTTCTAGAGGATCCAACACCCTCTTCTGGCATCCTTGGGCTCTAGCCATGCTTGTACTATGTACATGCAGGCAAAAACATCCACACACTAAAGTAAACAGACAGCCTTGTCCACAGAAGATTGACCCATGGAGTGCTGCTACAAAAACTGAGTGACATCTTTAAGTAGAACCTTGGACTTCCAGCATGTGGAAGCATGAGTGAAATAGACTGCTTTGCTTATAAATTGCCTACTCTTCTGTCTTCTCTTGTAGCAACAGAAAATAAACCAAATCAGTTCCTGTTGACATTGTGAAAATTATCCTTTTTTAATTGCTGCCTACTTTTCTGTTTTTCTAAAATTCTATTATTCTTTTGTTTTGCTTTGCTTGTTTGGCTATCCTGGAACTCTCTCTGTAGACCAGGGTGGCCTCCAACTCAGAGATCCACCTGCCTCTGCCTCTTGAGTGCTGGGATTAAAAATGTGCATCACCACTGCCCAGCAGAAAATTCTATTATCTTTAACTTCCTTTGAAAAAAATTTCGAGTAGTTTTAGGTACATGTATTTGCTGCTTTCCTGCTGTTACAACTGTTGAATCTACTGTGACACATTATTATCACTCAAAAGCCACCATATACTTTAGTGTTCTCTGTCTCTTCACGGCACTGACTAATAACATACATTTAGCTCACAACTGCTGTGGGATGTCCTGTATGTTGTGCATAAATAAAATGCTGATTGACCAGTAGCCAGGCAGGAAGTATAGGATAGATGGGACAAACATAGAGGAGAGGCTATGAGGTGGAAGTCTGGAGGAGACTTCATGCCTTTTTTAATTGATGCTAACTCTTCTGTTAGCATCAATTTCATGGCAGCATGAAAAAGCCTGCCATCCAGGGAGTATCACGTAAAGGCAGCAGGTAAAGCCACGGAACACATGGCGACATATAGATTAACAGAAATGGGCTGAGTGTAAGAGTAAGAGCTAGACAGTGGTAGCCCTGAGCTAATGGCCGAGCAGTTTAAATAATATAAGCATCTGTATGTTTATTTTATAAGTGGGCTACAGGACTGCCGAGCCTTGGCGGAACCCAGAAAGAAAAACTCTAGCTACACATGACTTTAAAGCATATGCACCATAACTGGGAAATTGAACACTATTGTATTTCAAGGTCATCCTCCTCTTGTCTCTCCTTCATCAGTGAAGCTTGAAGAGCTGCTCTGCTGTGCCCACTGTCAGGCACTCACCACCGCTCCTGTAAAACGTGGAATCTCTTTCGCCTTTATTCTGGGCACACATGACCCTGTGATCTCTTAGCTCTTGGCCGAATGACCTTTTTCTCTGCTTAGCCTTGGCTTCCTGTTCTCACGGTGGAGACTGTGAAGTCTGAAGCACATTATCTCTTGAAATGGCTCCACCTCCATCCTCAGATTCAGACATCCTCCTCTCTGACACAGAGCCTGTCCCTGCAGATTGATCAGATCGGCCACAGTCACCCTTCCTCTCTCTAGGCCATTTTCACTCTCCCTCCCAATCACTCTTTCCCATTTATGGGCCCTTCCCTATGATGTGTTCTGATGTGCAGGTTGCATTCTGTGACCCACGATGTGAACCTTGCACATATTCCAAGCTCCATGCTCTTGCTGTACCTGGCAAACTTAAATCCAAATGATCCAATACACTCTTCATCTTGTCAAGTACCAGGCAGCTGAGGCCTGCTGAGGAACAGCCCAGCCAGCCAGACTGGGATTATTGCTGATGCTCTAACACCAGTACAAAATACTGCAGGCAATCTGACCACGCTCCTCTAATCTCCTCCCCTTTGGCAAAGCTTTAAACGTCTGTGGAATTCATCTTCGTATATCTCACCTCCACCTGTGGCTTGTCTTCATATGTCATAAGAAAATAGAAATGCCAGCCAAAACTTCTCCAAATTGTGCCACCAAATCTACAACAGAACTACCTTCCTATTTTTCTTCTCCCTCTTCTTTTACCAAACATCTGTTTGTCCTCTAAATCAGGCTTTGTTCCTAACATAGTGAGAAGTAGCCTTATAGTTCCAGCAATATGGAAGTCGTTGGTGAAAAAAATCCATACTAAAGTGAGATTAGAGGGAGCTCTAGAACATGAATAAAGAAACAACCCATAGACTACATTTGAGAAATCTGATTCTGAAGGGAGTCACCCCCACAATCTCCATCATTCCTTCTCCCATCTCTGCTGACCTTCGCCCTTTCTTTCCAGGCCATAAACATTCACAGGTCTCTATCATTTTAACTACAGCAACAGCAGGAAAACAGTAACAAAACCGTCCTTCCAGCCCAGTCCCCTGGCTATTGGCCTGTCAATCCCCACTCCTTAAATACAACTATCAAGTGAATTGTCTCATCACTTTTTCATCATCTAATCCATTCACATCCTGTTTTGAGATGGTTTTATTAAAGTTATCAGTGACTTCTAAACTGCTAGAACTATATACCAGCACTTCCCAGTTTCCAAGGGTGCTGTCCCTGAGGTGGCTGCTGTTTGGGGAAAGTGACCTCTTAAAGGAAATTGCCAAATCCATTCTACAGATAGACGGCATGTTTGGAGATTGCACATGGCGACTGGGCTTAAGGGATGAGAAGTCACCACAGCAGCACAAGCCCATCACTCCTCAGAGACCTGCATGCTGGCCTGTGGGATGAGCCAGGCACACTTGTACCCCACGTGGTACAACTCCGTCGGAGAACACACAGGGAAGAAGAGAGTGGCTCCTCTGGATTGTCAGCAGAGATCACAGACCAGACATGGTCCCAGCTGAGAGGCTGGGAGACGGTTATGAGCACTGAAGACAATACGTACGATGCACGGAGGCCTCACGCCATGTGGTAGAGTGCAAGTCTGGTTAAGAGCTGTGCTTTAAAGGAATACTACTTTTCACCAGTGGAGAGTAACATCAGAATCTCCACATATGGTCCTAGGTGTCAGAGGGACGATTGAAAGTTCACTGTAGTGTGTGTTTGTGGTGTGTGTGTGTGTGTGTGTGTGTGGTCATGTGCACACACATGTGGAAGCTAGAGGAAAACCTTGGGTATTTTTCCACAGGTGAAGACAGGATCTCTTTGGTCACCAATTAGCTTAGGCTGTCCTGCCATCCAGCCTGGTGATGTGTTTTTCTCTAGCTGTGGGATTACAGCACATGCCTCCATGCCTGGCTTTTTACAGGGTGCTGGGGACTGAGCTCGGGTCCTTACGTTTGTGGGGTCAGCACATTGCCAACTAAGCTGTCTTCTCAGCCCCTCAAAGACTATTTCAGTTCACCAAGCTGTCACATGACTTGTGTTTTTTTATGTTTAAAATGTGAATGCATTTCAAATGTTTAGAATGCAAAAGGTCACAGAGTACAAGTGGAAGTGAAATAAAATGTCCGGGGCACTGGTGGCTGACTGCCTAGGGTTCCTATCCCAGTATCACTATTTTTCATGACTTTGAATAAATTCTTTAACATGTTAGTGCAGTGTGTATACTGGAAATTATAGTAACACTAAACTGACAAGGTTATCATGAAAGTAAAATGAGTTTGGCTGCGCAAAGTCCCTAACCCAGAGCACAGTAACAATTCCCAGTAACTGCGATTGCTATTAAATAACAAAAATTCTAGTAATTTATATTATGATTAAATAACATCGCCTATTATGAATGAGTTCTGATTCCTAGCCCCCCACCCTACGCAACACCCTTTTCCTGGACTGTCCCACACACTTGTGGTGTACATCACTCTCCACATATATCTCCAACAGATGGAGCAGAGCTTCCTAGCTAGATACCCAGATAGAAACTTAGAAGCAATCATCCATAGATCCGAAGGTCGTGATATTCCAGAGTTTACATTGTACTTCCTTCTTATCCAAAGCACCACTGAGTTGACATACAGGTGTGATCCTCTGGCATTGTGCTCCAGAAGGCTAACAAAATAGCTATTTGGGGCTAGAGAGATGGCCCAGCTGATGAAGAAAGGCACTTGCTAATCCAGACTGATGATCTTGATCAGCAGAACTCCTGGTAGAGAGAATGGACTATATAAAAGTTGTCCTCTGACCTCCACAGTAGCACCATGCCTGTGTATATGCTCCTATATCCATGCACTATTAAAAACATAAAAAAAAAAATAAATGTGGAGTGTGACTGAGGAAAGATACCTGATGTCTACCTGTGGCCTCTACAGCTAAGAAAACAAAACAAAACAAGCAAGCAAACAAACAAACAAATAAAACCCCAGTGATTTGGCCTGAGTGTGTAGTGTTGAGAGTTCCCATGACATTCTCTTCGTATTTTCTGCTTATTCATTGTTGGTTTTCAGATGTTCTGTTCAGCCTATCCCCACAGCCTGAGCGTCTATGTACAGAAAAACTGTATCTAGCCAAAGCTCAGAACAACGGACAGCAGCCTTGAGGCTTTCACTTTTAAAGAGTTTCCAAGCACCCAGCCCTTTTCCTAAATGGCTCTTTTCCCTTTTATGGATGAGCACCTGGCTCCAAGACAGTGTAAACAGAACTTCCTGCCCCAGGGACGGGCTGGCTCCTGCAGAAGCCCAGGGATCCTTTGGGAAAAGTTGATAGGAACTGTGAGCTGTGTGTGACCTAAGGCTCAGGAGCCAGCTGAGCCCAAGGGGAGGAAAGAACATTTAACAGTCCCTTTGTGTGGACGCTGGTCCCAGAAGCACTTCTGGGAAAGTAAATCTGATGCTGTACACACAGTTCTTGCAAAGAATGGCAGGGAAGCTGGCCTGGCGAGCGCCAGACCCACATTAGGCGCCTGAATCCTGGACCCGAGTAATTGGAATTCAGAGATTCTGGAATTCCCACAGTTCAGAGGTCCTGTGCTTCAGTGTGTGGGGCATAACTTGAGTGGAGCTCAGTGGTAGCCTAGCATGTGCAAAGCCCCGGGGTTGAAAAAGGAAAAGACAGAAAAAAACCAAATGGGTTCTGTACAACTTAATGTTCAAATGCTTTTCGGATTGCTTACTGCTTACCACTCTTCTTTGCCTTGGACTTTAATATTCCCCACACTTTTAAATGATAATAGTAAATGGCACTGCTCTGTGGCAGGCTTGATGGTTTTGGTTCACTCTTATAATTTTGACTTTTAACTCTAGTCTACTCCATAATCTCATTAACAGCAGGAAAAAAAAAAGAAACAAAAAGCTGTATAATACTTTGGGATTTATTATAGTGATATTGTGCCTAGTATGTAAGTGTGTAAACCTTTTATAAAACATAGGCTCTACCATCAAGCTTCACTCTCAACTCCACAAATATCATTTTGATGGCAACTAACAATCCCTGAGAAGCTAATATTTCTCTGTACCAAGCGATGAATTTATCTAATAGCCTTCATCAGTTAGAGACTGTGAGATGTCTCTGTGGGTAGAGACACCACCTAGAGAGTTGATTTTGATCCCAGGAACCCACGTAAAGGTAGAGAAAAAAAAAACCCAGCTCTATGGAGTCATCCTATAACCTCCTCATGTGTGCCATAGAACAATGCTAAATCCTCTCATTTCATGCATACATGCATGCACATACAAGCAAAATAATAATACAATAAAATAAGTTGTTCCAACACAAACCAAGAAGTTGTGATTGCTAATTTAATATACAGTATTCAAATATGCTACTATATTATTATAGCATGATACTTATAAAGCATAAACAAAAGCAAAATTTGAAATGTGGCATAATTAAATATAGCTGAGTTTCGTAGATTTTATTTTCTTTTGTTCTGACAGGGCTGGAGATTGGATTAGGGCCTTTTGCACACGAGCATGTTCTCATCCACTGACCCTATCTTCAGCCCAAAAGTTTTTATATTTTCTTTTGTGTGACAGTAGATTGAGTGCTGTTGGAGTGTGGGCACCCTAGCCTGTGGTCCAATCTGCATTTCCTTTACAGATGGTTATTGTTTTCATTTTGAAGATGAGCAAATGGAAGCACGCAGATAAGTAGTAGCCTTTGCCCGAGATGGCGGGGCCAATCCTGTGGGCAGTGCATTAGTTGCAATGTTGCCTATGGCCTCATGACCTTGCTGGCTTCTGTCGCTTTTCCATAAGCACTTCCAGGAAGCTGCCAGCATGCTAGTGTGTTCCTGTTTCTGCATCTGCTAATATTAGATTCAGGGACTTCTAGCAGGGAAGGGGAAGAAAACTAGGGGTACCACAATGGGGTATAGTCATTTGTATGAAAATGTCTTTATAAAATCCAGTACTATGTCCAATGAGAATGTGCCAAAAGGGTGTGTCCAAATGTGTTCTAGACTGATCTGAGGTCTTCAGAAGAATTCGAGTCAAATTTGTAGCTTTAGTCTTCAGCCAGACATAAGAGCCTCAGAATGAACTCAGATTTGCTCTTTCCTTCTTAAGCTAGAAATGAAGCTCATATATTGAGATTGCCACTGTTAAAAATAAACATGGACTCACAAATAAAATTAAGATAATGATTCCATTTAGAATTACAAACTCTCGGGTATAATAAAAACTTTAAAACACTGTTGGAAGAAAATTCTAAATAATTGAAAAGACAACTGTTGATGAGTTTGGAGGCCTAATGTTAAGATGAGAGTGTCTTCTAATCTATCTGTAGCTTCAGGGACTTTCCTACCCAAGTCACAAGGGCCTTGTGCTCATTGATGGATAAACACAATGTGGCATATGTACGCTTTGCATTTAATTATAATTGCTTGCATGAGCATGAGTTGGGGCTCGCTTACCGAACACAGGCAATTTATTGGTGGCTACACAAAGAAAAGCTCGAGCCTCCTTTCTCCAGTACCATTAACTGCTCATGGACTCTCAGTGAGAAATGGAGCCTCAATAGCCCCTCCCTTGTACATGGTAAAATGGTGGTGGGCTCTGTCTTTCAGATCCTGTGTAGGTAACCACATCTTTAGTGAGTTTATGAGAACAATGACTATGCCATGACCAGGAGATACTGTTTCCCAGCGATCCTCCCTGATGTCTGCCTCTTACATTCTTTCTGTATATTCTCCCCTAGTGACACCCAAGCTTTAGGGGAGATAATATGTAAAACTGACATCCCATTTAGGGTCAATCACTCCACAGTAACTTACTCTTCTCATTTTGATCAACTGTGAACCATACTTCCTACTGCCCATCACAAAAAAAAAGTTTCTCTGACAAACACTGAAGAGTAGCAATAATTTATGGTGTAAAGATTCAATTTAGAGGGAAGTTTGACACCATGTGCACTTAGCAATGTGACAGTAGCAAGTTCTCCCCTAAGATTTTAGACTTCCTCACTTACCTGTTCTTGACTAGGTTTACAGTACAAAGGCATAAGTTCCCTTCTGCAGAACCAGCTTCAAACCCATAAAGAGAGCTGTTGGTTACCCCCAAAACAGTCATGCTACTGTTGCATGGGTGGGCATATCTTGTCAAGCAGGATATTAATGTAGCTTATGGTATGCACAGCTTGGGAAGAGCTTTGATGACTTATCTGTCCAGCATCCTGCATAGCATTGCAAAAGCTAGGCAGCAGGAAGGAAACCTCCAACTCAAAGGTTTCAGTGCTCTATAACCCAGGTGTGTGGTGTCTTCAGCAATGAGGTCTTATGATCTTATTTTGGTGGACAGCCAAGAGCATCAGCAGTAGCTTGGTACATTTGAGGGGCCTCTGGGGCCTCCCCAGTCAACAGCTCATAGGGAGGTACCCTAAATTGTGTGTGTGTGTGTGTGTGTGTGTGTGTGTGTGTGTGTGTTTCTGGGGCTGGAGAGATGGCTCAGTGTACAGGAACATTTGCCACTCTTCCAGAAGACATGAGTTTAGCTCCCAGCACCCTCATGTAAATTCACAACTGTCTGTAAATACCATTCTAGCAATCCACAACCTCTTGAGGTCTCATCAGGCACTGAATACATGTGACACACTTATATACATACAGAGGGAAAATACATGTAAAAGAAAAATAAAAGCTGAGAAATTGTTTTCCAAAGTGGCTATACCATTTTCCATTTCCGTCACAAATGTATCAAGATTTATTTCTCTGTGTTCTTGCCAACACTTTTCCCTGTCACCCTGTCAGTCTGATTTTAACCATTAGAGTAGGTGTATGATGATGTATTTTTTTTTTGTTTTTTGTTTTTTTGTTTTTTGTTTTGTTTTTGTTTTTTGTTTTCTGAGACAGGGTTTCTCTGTGTAGCTTTGCGCCTTTCCTGGAACTCACTTGGTAGTCCAGGCTGGCCTCGAACTCACAGAGATCCGCCTGTCTCTGCCTCCCGAGTGCTGGGATTAAAGGCGTGCACCACCACCGCCCGGCGATGATGTATTATTTTAAAATCTCCCAATAGATCCCTCTGGTTTCCGTTTTCTAGGAGAGAATGCTGAGTATGAGAGGACCCAGGAATGGTCTTGACTTCTCTCTCTCTTTATCCTGGCGTCATCAGACACCTGACAGCCTGGGAATTGAACCTGGGTCCTCTGGACCATCAGATGGTGCTCTTAACCACTGAGCCACCTCTTTTTCCCGGTCTTGACTTCTCTACTGAGGTGACTGTGGGTGAGAAGCACTGATGGGAAGCAGGAGGAAGACTTGATGATCCTCTCACTGTCTTTTCTCATAATTTCAGGAAGAAAGAGAAAGCTGATGTGTGATGGGATCAGTTCAGCTGATACCCAGTAGTGAAATGAACCTTGTTATCATTTCTGGACCTCAGCTTTCTTTACAGAGACAGAACTTTAAATATTATACTGAAGTATCCCTTTAACTCTGCCTAGAAAGTTCAAGACTATGTCTGATGCTGGGCTCAAGATGTAGCTAGGTTAGTAGACTGCTTGCCTATACTCACAAGGCTCTGGTTCAACCCCCTGGATTTCACAAACTGGCTGACTTGGCTCAACTTTTAAACCTCACACTCCTGGAGGTTACAGAGGAAATTCAGGGCCATCCTCAACTATATAGTGAGTTTGAGACTGACTGGGGCCATGTGAAATCCTGTCATACTTGACAGCTGTAAGACCAGAGATTGTAGCCGAGCGGTGGTGACACATGCCTTTAATCCCAGCACTCGGGAGGCAGAGCCAGGCGGATCTCAAGTGAGTCCCAGGAAAGGCGCAAAGCTACACAGAGAAACCCTGTCTCGAAAAAAAAAAAAAAAGACCAGAGATTGCTGAAAAATGAAAATGGCCAGTTTCCATCTTCGCCCTTATGCTGTAGTGAGAAGATGGAGCTAATATTCTGGTAATAGATTGAAAATAATGTACTTACACTGATCTCCTAACTTCTGCTATGTGGCAGCATAATTTCTACTTTCTATTATAAATTACATACAAACTATGATGTTACTGTGTGCTGTGGACCAGGATGCTTACTTCAATAGTTTTCCTATGAAAAGACAGACAGTGATATCTGGATTCCTGAATTTTCACAGCAGGAGAAAGGCTGATGCACAATTGCTTTAAATAGGTTGGCAATTTTAAGAGTTATAGATTTGACTGTGGAATCTTTTTTTTTTTTTTTTTTGTGTGTGTGTGTGTGTGTGTGTGTGTGTGTGTGTGTGGTTTTTCGAGACAGGGTTTCTCTGTGTAGCTTTGCGCCTTTCCTGGAACTCGCTTTGGAGACCAGGCTGGCCTCGAACTCACAGAGATCTGCCTGCTTCTGCCTCCTGAATGCTGGGATTAAAGGTGTGCGTCACCACCGCCTGGCTTGACTGTGGAATCTTAAGTACTAATTTAGCTTGAGAAATAATTACGTTTTACTTAAAAATGGTATTTGTGCATCTGGAGAGGAGGCTCAGAGGTTAAGAACACTGACTGCTCTTCCAGAGGTCCTGAGTTCAATTCCCAGCAACTACATGATGGATCACAACCATCTCTAATGAGATCTGGTGCTATCTTTTGGCATGCAAGTGTGCATGCAGGCAAGACACTATATACATAATATATAAATAAAATCTTTATTTTTTTCTGAGATAGGGTTTCTCTGTGTAGCTTTGGTGCCTGTCCTGGATCTCTCTCTGTAGACCAGGTTAGTCTCAAACTCACAGAGATCCTCCTGGCTCTGACTCCCAAGTGCTGAGATTAAAGGCATGTGCCACCATTGCCTGGTCTCATAAATAAAATCTTTAAAAAAATTAAAAATAATATTTATGTTGACTAAAATGTATTTGCTATTTGTATGTGTGTATGTAAGTGTAAGTGTGGTATATGTGCACACATCTGTATGGGTTTCATGCTTTTATGTGCTCTCACAGAGGAGACGTGTCCTGACCTAGCAACCATGCTCATCTTTATTCCTTGAACAAGGTCTCTTGTTGAACATGGACATGGGCTGGTGGCCAGCAAGACTCAGCAACCCTCCTGAGGGACAAAAGTGTGAAGTCACACACAGCTTTCCTGTGCGTTCTGGAGATTTGAACTTTGTCCTTGTGCTTTTCCATAAAGAACTTCAACATGTGCAGATTTTCTGTTTTAAAGACTTTATTATTTTTAATTGTGTGTATATGAGTGTGTATGGGGGTACTGGAGTTATAGGCAGGTGTGAGCCAGTGGCCATGGGAGTTGGGAAACAAACTCTCCAAAAGCAGTAAGTGCTCTTAACTTCTGAGCCATCTCTTCAGACCCCGATTTGTTACTTTAATAGATAGTTATTTTTAAAACATACTATTTTAATTTCTAATGTTGTTAATATGAATAGTTTGGACACAAATACGTAAAATATCTGGGGTTCCCGATAATTTTTAGGGTGTAGAGGGCTCCAAAGATCTCATTCTTTTGGTAATACAGCTGCCTCCTACCTGAAGATTGTACTATGCTTGCCTACAGATTCCAGAGTCCTCCTCACATTTACATTCCTTATCTTACTCAGCCACCCTTAAGCCTCTGACATTGTCCACTCCCGTTCCTTTGATGTGATGACACCAGCCCTCTCCGGATCTTGCGACTTTCATGTCTTTTCAGTCCTCTGCTTACTCCTTCCCCTCACAAGGTTCCAACCTCGGTTTTCTTTTTACCTTACGTGTGTCCCTGGGCCCTCCAGTCTTTGGCTCTAGCTGTGACCAGTACTCAGTGTTTCTAAGTCTGGCTTTCTCTCATTGGCTTTGTGTCACCATTTCCAACGCAGATTGACGCCCAGCAAGCATCCCAAAGGCAAAGTGCCAACTGAACACGTGAAATTTCCCCTGCTAAATTCACTCTTTGACTTACACGCATGCTATGGTCAGTGATATTGTTACGAATTTATTTGGAAACTCAAGACAATAGCTCTTGAAGACAAGCTTGTGAAGTTATCTTTAGTGCCTTTTTTCCAATGTCCCTAATCCCAATATGCAGTGGAGCTCTGGAACCGAGCGCAGCTTCCAGATGGCCCTCGTGTTTGTTCCTGGCTTTTCCTTCTCTTATTTATGCTCACTTCATCCTTTTCCTGGACTGCTAATCAGCTCACCTCCAATTTTCCTCCTAATTGCCCACTAGAGTTTCCTTTCAAGTCCACACAATTGCCATTGCACTTTGGGTATTTATAACTCTTCCAGTCCCCCTCCTGACCTGCAAGATAGCACCCATACTGCTAAACAGCTAGATGCACTTGGGGTCCTTTGATTTGCTGGGCTTTCAAGCTGTGTCTCCTGCCACCCTTAATTACATTGTTTCTCAGACATGCCTTTTGGCTCTGCTTTGCTAGATGGTTTCTGAATGCCTGTTCTCACTGTCAGATGATTCACCTCGAGTGTCTTTACCGTGCCTATTTGTTCCAAATCTCTTGTTAAAGTTCAGCTCCTTTCTGAGGCCTCCACCCTCTCAGCACAATGCTATTTGCTTGCCTACCCAGCCCCCAAAACTCAGTTCACATCAGTTCCCATCAACCCTTATCATATCTCACTGTAATGTGGGTACTTGTTTGCCTGTCTAATTCCCCTCTGGACTCTCAGCATTGGACTGTCTCCTCGATAATCACCTCTGGCCACACCCTCTGATAGGCATACAACTTGATTAGTTGGGTGGGGCGTTCCTTTGCTTTCTCTCTGAGCCAGTTATAGACAGTCATCTCACTCCATTTCAGACATGAAGAATGATAGCCCTATCACAGAGTCCAAAGAACATCAAATAAGGATGCTAGTGATGCAGGTGAAATGAACTTTCCCTCTCACAGACAGCAGAGATTGTTGCTTAGACTCTTCTCATTTGCTTCCTGTCATAGATTAGCAGTGTGACCCAAGATTTAGGTGTGTGTGGGTGTGTGTGGGTGTGGAGATTCTGGGTGAAGAATTCATGGGGGAAAACGGAAAATCAGATTCGAGAACTGGAAAGAAAGCACCTAAGATGTGGGAAAATGTACAGAAATGGGACCAATGAATAGTGGCTTTGCTGCCAATTGGGAGTTCTGGAAAAAGAAGCATAGCAGCATGCAGCTTTCAATTCTTTTCAGAATTCAAGCTCAGGCAGGCACTTGACGTTGTCTCTAAAGTGTGTGTGCCCAGTGCACATGTTCACTTATGCCTTCCCTGGAAGGAGCTTGGAGGTAGAAAGGCCTAGACCCCACATTAGAAGAGGAATGTGGAACACATACAGCTGATAACCCAGTTGAGGTGAAGCCACTCCAATAACAACAGGTCTGGTTGCATATATTGGTGATATGTCCATAGGCCTCATTATAATATTTGTTTTCATCACCCAGGATATTGATATGGATTTTAACAACTCACAAATTCTTATTCTCACTCATGTCCAAGATCATAAACAACTCTCTCCCAAAGAAAACATGAAAGAACAATTCTGCTGGATATGGCAGCTTGTGCTTGGGACCTGAGTCCTTGGAGAATGAAGGAGGATGATTGGGAGCTTGAGGCCAATGGGATACATAGTGAGATCCTGTCTGGAAAGACAGAAATCAGATAAAGAAGACAGAGCTATGCATTCAATCAGGGTTTTGTTTGTTTGTTTGTTTTGTTGTTTGTTTGTTTTTTAGCAGAGGGTGGCAAGATGATTCATCCACTAAAGGCGCTTACTACAAAGCCCTGAGTTTAATCCCCAGGACCCACATGGTGGGAGGAGGTGTCCTCTGACCTCCACACACAGGCACTCACACACATGTGCGCCCATTTCTCTCTCTCTCTC
Organism: Peromyscus leucopus; assembly: GCF_004664715.2. Taxonomy (NCBI): domain Eukaryota; kingdom Metazoa; phylum Chordata; class Mammalia; order Rodentia; family Cricetidae; genus Peromyscus; species Peromyscus leucopus. Next base: position 28,819,278 of record NC_051064.1, on the reverse strand, counting down.
CCTCTCTCCCTCCCTCCCTCCCTCTCTCTCTCTCTCTCTTACACACACACACACACACACACACACACACACACACACACACAAAGTGAAAAGAATTGCAGCAAACATAGCTTACAAATCCCTTCATTTAAAAAAAATGCCAGGCAGTGGTGGTACACACCTTTGATCTCAGGCAGAAGCAGGCTGATCTCTGTGAGTTTGAGGCCAGCCTGGTCTACTGAGTGGTTCCAGAACAGCCAGGGCCACACCAAGAAACCCTGTCTCCAAAAACCAAAACCAAACAACCAACAAAACAAACAAACAAAAACACCCTTCATTTTTATGATGGCTTTTCCAGAACTGTAAGTTTTATATTGAATAAAATGGATTCAAAAACTGAAGACTGTTATGTGATAACACTTAAATGACATGCATTACTGCTTCGCCTCTCCCTATACTTACCCACTGTTAGAAGATTACCCATGCCTCATCATTTGAAAGTCAAAGGAACACAAAAAAGCTGTGTATTTTGCAAAGACATAAACTAATAATCCCTGATTCAACGTTCTCTCCCATCTGTTGTTAATGCCTGTAGGAAAATCCTGTTCATCTAGATATCATCAAGTCAGAATTGCTTCTTTCTTGTTTTCCAGTTGTCTGTAAATACCAGACTATCCTTTGGGTATCTGGAACCAAGAAGTTTCTATTATTCAAATAAGATTTTGTCAGCTCTGTACAACTCTTCTTCAGCAGGGAGATGGATTTATGGGCAGAAAATAGAGGTAAAAACATTTTGGCCAAATGTAGTGCTTGTTTATCATTTTCCCATCATTTGTTGTCTTTAACACTCTGTCCAAATCTCTCAAATCTTTTGCCATGTAAATGCAGAGTTCCCCAGCGTGAAAGTAAAGGAGACTTCTGGGCTGGTTCCAGTTTGCAGCTCAAGACACCCGAAGGCCAGAGAGCTGTCCTCAGCACTCCCAGAGAAGAGCACCAGTGGAACTCAGTGTCCCAGCTCCAGCCTGCCTGTCACATCCACCCCACACTTCCTGTACATTGCAGGCCAAACTACACGTGCTTAAGAAAAAGTGGTGTTGGTGGCCATAGCAGAAGGACACACTCAACGGTCCTCTCTCTAACACGTACTTGCATGCAATGAAAGCGAGAAGACAGCTGGGCAGGGTAAAACAGCCTCACAGGTACACAGTTCCACCTCTCCGTGAGAATCAGACCTCACCTCATACTGCCTGCTTGGCTTCCTCTTCCAGTGGAGACTTTGAGAAAGTTGTAGAATGGGGCAGTGATTGGACCTCTCTGATCTTTGCAATGGGATTTCTATGACAATTAAGTGAGCTTAAGCATTCATTGACCCTGGGGCTTGGCACATAGGCAGCATATGTGTGTTAACTGTTCCAGAAAGATCTTCACACAATTTGGCAGCACCTGATATGTCAGATGAAGTTATTGGTCCTTAAAGACACTTTCTTGTCATGAGCTCTTTCTAGAGGATACTCACTTTTCAGATTCTAACTAGGTCACATGTCACTTAGACACCATCAAATTGTCATTTCAGTACAACTGTAAGAGGTCCATAAAGAAACCAAATCAACAGTACATCTTTCCTGAGGCTGCTGGAAGGATGACAGACACTCAGACCAAGCGTGCTTACCAAAAGCAGTCCATGATCTTTCAAAAACAATAAGTGGGTTCTACTTGGGAGAAACCAGCAAAGGAGAAGCTCCTCTGGTACTACAAAAACATCAGTCTAGGCTTCATGATGCCCAAGGAGGCCCCTGAGGGCACCTACATAGACAAGAAATGCCCTTCACTAATAATGTCTCCATCCAAGGTCAAATCTTGTCTGGTGCTGTGACCAAGATGCAAGACCATTGTCATCTACTGGGACCATCTGCACTATGTCCAGAAGTACAATCGCTTTGAGAAGTGCCACAAGAGCATGTCTGTGTACCTTTCCCCTGTTTCAGGGATGTACAGATTGGCTACATTGTCACTGTGGGAGAGTGCAGGCCCCTGAGCAAGACACTGTGCTTCAATATGCTGAAGGTCACCAAGGCTGCCAGCACTGAGATGCAGTTCCAGAAGTTCTGAGAGGACATGGGTGACTCCCCAGAACAAATAAAGTTCTTTTCCAACTTAAATAAAGTAACAATAACAACAACTACTACTACTTTTTAGGACTGTAGGGAGTCAACTCAAGGAACTCCAGAATTTTTCAAGTACAAGACACATCTGCTGTCTAGAAACAAGGGAAAGGAGTTACTCCACCCCCATCAGTATTCTGGCCTCCATTAACTGAACCTGAGAAGAGACCAACCTTTGAATCAGTTTGAAAGAAAAAGACTCAGAAGTCAAGGAGAACTCTCAAAATTATCCAAAGACCTTCCTGTGCTCTTTATCTCCTAAGGCAGCATTCAGGGGGTCCGAAGGGTTTGTTTATCAGTGCTGCTATTCCTAATCAACCTGGGTGTGTGCCTTTTAGAGAAGCATGCAAATCAACAAGGCTATACATAGAACAGAGTGATTTGCTCAGCAGTCCCCACAGAGAACAGGCACACAGATTGACCAAAGAAAGGAAGTGCCATGTTTCCCTGTTTTCTTACTTGTAGGCATGCAATGCATATGCTCTATACAGCTGGTTGGCTATTCAAATAAACACTGACAAACCTTAATGCTCATTACAAGGGCTTGGTATTCCACTATTAGTGAGAATGCCGTATTACACATGTTATGCTAAATGTTATTTAGAAATGGAATGTTTAAGGGAATCACAAATTTAAACTAAAAAAGAATTAGCAAAAATAAAATATAATTCCTATATAATTTGAAAACCATACATTAACTACTGAATTCACTTGAACAATGTCCCAAACCATGGATTAGCAGGTATTTGTGAAATGCTAATGGCTTTCTCATATTTCCTTAATGATGTTATAATTGCCTGTGGAAATACAGAAAGCCACTTCCCATCTGCCCAACACAAACATGTCACCTCCTGTTTTTCATTTCCTCACAGTACCAATTACCGCTTCTCAATATTTTCTAGACAGGTTCAGTCCTAAAGTCAGAGTTGTTGATTATTAAGTTTCTGTCTTCAGGATTATCTCATAGGCTGGTATCTGTGTGTAAGGAAACAAGGCAAGTTGCCCTGCTGTCTGTCGAGGAGAGCCTCCACTGCGCAGTCCCAAGGACGCTCGCTCGCTCGTGTGCCTTGGCTTTTTCTGATTCCCTCTCAAGTACCTTTGAAATGGGTCATGCAGAGTCCAGGTGAAGGTCTGCCCAGTTTCTCTGCCAACCAGGGACCATCTTCTCCCTTTCTCCCTTTCTTAAATCTATACACAAATCTGCAGGGAGACAAAGGACTTTCTTTGCAGGGAAACTTTAGGAGAGACCCCCTTCTGGCTTACTACTGAGATAACCCTATGCAAAAGTCCATTAGATCATTATCTGGCTCTTAAAGTGAATTGATAGTAAGCACATGACATTCCTGAGATGCAAAATTTCAGGCATTACTGCTGTGAGCCATGTCTCTAGATACTGTCCCCATCTCTGGTGGAGACAGACCACTTGCTGGCTTGTCCTGGTTCCCAGTTCCCACTATAATACTTACTTTTTGAGTAGAGAAATTTCACAAGAGCATAGATTTCCAGATACCATTATGATTTAGGCAGTTCAATTATTCTCATCATCTTCTGGCACATTTTGATTCTATCTCATTCTACAAAACAATTCTGAGTCTCACCTTGAGCAAAGCCCTTTCTGAAATAACTCCAGGGTGATCCAGGAAGAGACGCCGAACACACGCACACTTCTGCTCCGCTGCTGCGTGTCATGGATGTACAGACTTAGTCCCTTGGAACTTACAAACTCTTAAGAGGACTGGGAACAGGTCTTCTCATCTCTTCCATTCAGCAGGGACCCTTCTGAAATGAATGTGTGCCTGGTGACAGGGACACACTCTGGTCTTCTCCTGAGCGTCTAAGTAGGAGGTCCAGCTAGACACTAAGCAGATAGTGTGTAAGAGCAGGCTGAGCTCTTAATCCGAGGATCAAAATCCAAATATTCCACAATCCAAACCTGCTTGAGCACTGGGAAGAAGCTACAAGTGGAAAATTCCTTCCACATATGATCTCATGTGAGAGGTTGCAGTTAAGGTGCACTACACTGTAAGTACTACATAAAATTACCTTCTGGCTACATATGTATGTGGTACATATGTATATGAATGTTGTGTTTAGAATGAATTCACATACTGAATACATCTTACTATATATATGCCATTATTTCAAAATCTGGACTCTGAAATACATCTAGTTCCAAGCATTTAGATAAAGAATCCTTAATATTAGATTACAATCTTCTCAGAGTTGTTCTTGCTCCCTGGACTCTGGCAAATAGGTCTCTATTCATTAGGTTGCCCATAGCCTGAAACTAGAGGTGGAACTTAGCTCTCCTCTCACTGGAGTATCCTTCCCCACACATACCTTCTAAATCCTGCCATTCCCATCCCTCAGATTTATCCATTATTCTTTATTTGTCCTGGTGCTGTGAATTGTCAGCAATTATAATGCTTCCTGGATTAGACTAAGAACTCCAGTGACCTTTCTCCTGGTGCCACTTAGTGCCTACTGCCAATGTCTCCACAAGGCATCGTCTCCCGATTACCCCAGGAGTCACTTGATTATTGAGTTGGTTTGGCTAGGGCTGGGAGAGGAGAAAATGTAATCCCTCTTGTACAGGGATTGTCTCAGTTTGTGGTCTAAATTGCCCCATGAAATATCAGTCATGTGGAAAACTGGCCAGGAACACAGCTCTGTCTACTGGTTTGCCAGCCGGTGGAATCCAGCCTGGAGCAACTGGTGACCACGTGGCCACAGCAAACTTCTGGCCTGCTGGAGATGGGCAGAGAGGACATGGACACTTGAATCCAGGTTTCTTCCAACCAGCTCTCCTCTAGTCTTTTCAAAACCCCAACTCTTTGTTCCTTGAATCAATTTGAGGTTTGTTTGCTTTAACCTTCCAAACTGGAGACTTTATTGTCTACAGCAGCGTAGAAACTTTGGTGGCCAGGCTTCTCCCTGACCTTTGAAGACTATAACCTTCTCTAACCTCTGGATGAGAACATTGCACCAAGTGCCTCTTTTTCTGGAATTCTTTCCCACTGCTTTGTTGAATAACTTTGATTCATTCTTCAAGAGCAACACCTGAAAATGCACCCTGGCTTCTATTGACCCTCATACCACATATATCACACACTAGCTGTCTGCATACTTGTTGGGGACTCCCCCATCAGACTGCAGTCCCTCTGACATTGGAGTCACACCTTTTGTTGTTACAACTCAAGACCTTGTATCCATCCATTCTTGTACATTAAGAAGCAACTCAAGTCTTATAAATATAAGATAAGCGATTGTCTCAATTTACTTTAAAATGTGATTTCTATGTGTCTTAGTTAGGGCTACTATTTGCTGTGATAAAACACCATGACCGAAAGCACCTTGGGGAGGAAAGGGTTTATTTCACTCACAGTTTGATATAACAGTTCATCAAAAGCAGTGAGAGCAGGAACTCAGGGAACAGGGAAGGAACCTAGAGGCAGGAGCTGATGCAGAGGCTATGGAGGAATGATGCTTAATGGTTTGCTCCTTGTGGCTTGTTCAGTCTGCTTTCTTACGGAATTCAGGACCACCAGCCCAGGGATGACACCACTCACAATGGACTGGGCCCTCCCCCATTGGTCACTAATTAAGAAAATGTCTTACTAAACATGGTATGTACTCACTCATAAGTGGATATTAGCTGTAAAGTAAAGGATAGTTAGGCTACAATCCACAGCCCCAGAGAAGCTAGGTAACAAGGAGGGCCCAAAGAGGGATGCATGGATTTCTCTGGGAAGGGAAGATAGAAGAGATCTCCTGGGTAAACTGGGGGTGAAGAGAGGGGGATGGAGGTGTGAGAACATGAAGGATCAGGTTGAGTGGATTGGGGGCAGGAAGAATGGGGAGAATAATGAAAGAGGTATCTTGGTTGAGAGAGGCATTTTGGGGTTAGGGGAAAATCTGGTGCCAGGGAAACTCCCAGGAATCCACAAGGATTATCCCAGCTAAGACTCCTAACAATAGTGGAGAGGGTACCTGAACTGGCCTTTTCTTATAATCAGATTGGTGACTACCTTAATTGTCATCAGAGAGCATTCATCCAGTAACTGATGGAAGCAGATGCAGAGATCCACAGGCAAGCACTGGGCCGAGCTCTGTGAGACCTGTTGAAGAGAGGAAGGAGGGATTGTATGAGCCAAGAGAACCCACAAAGGAGCTCACCAACCCTGGACTCACAGCTAGGGAGCCTGCATGGGACTGACCTAGCCCTCTGCATGTAGCTTGGTCTGTTTGGAGGACTCCTAGCAGTGAGATCAGGACCTATCCCTGTCGCTTTTGGGAATCCATTCCCTATACTGGGTTGGCTCGCCAGCCTTGATACAGGGGGAGGAGCTCAGTCCTGCCTCAACTTGATGTGCTTGCTTTGTTGACTCTTGTGGGAGGCCTTATCTTTTCTGAATGGATATGGAGGAGAAGTGAATGGGAGGGGGTAGAAGAGAGGCGAGGAGGGAGAGGAAAGTGTGGTTGGTATGTAAAATAAGTGAAAAAAATGTAATAAAAAAAAGCCTTACAGGCTTGCCTACAGCCCATCTTATGAAGGCATTTTCCTCACCAAGGTTCCCTCTCAGATGACTTCATTTTTCATTTTGTCAATGATTTCTGAAGACCTCCCATCAGCCTTAGTCACTCTTGTTAGGGACTCTTGTTTTGACTGTGAGTCATTCTAGTGAGTCTGAAACCTGCTTCACCATGGTTTAGTTTGCATTTCCCTGGCCAGTTATAAGGATGTGCATTTATTTCCCTGTGTTTTGATGATTCTTGCATCTTCTTTAGAGAAATATCTTTTCTGATTGTGTGTGTGTGTGTGTGTGTGTGTGTGTGTGTGTGTGTGTGTGTGTGTGTGCATATGGAAACCAGGGGACCACTCCTCTATCACTCTCCACCTTAGTTTCTGAAATGGTCTTTCACTGAACCTGGAGTTCACTAACTCACCCAGACTGGCAGCCATTGAGCTCTAGGGGTCCTCCTGGCTGTGTACCCCCAGCCCCAGCATGACAGATGTGTGCTGCCATACGTGGATTTTTATGTGAAGAATGAGGATATTGCTTATTTGGCTGAGAAAGGATAATTTCTCCTGGCATTGTCTTAGCACCCTCACATAAAAACAATTGGCCATAAATGTATTTCTCTTGTCTGTTTTACTTCACAGTCCTCATTTCTGTAGCCAGTTAGTAAATTCTGAAAGTTTTGGAATTCAAACATATAAGTCCTCCAATTTTTTCATTGTTTCTAAGATCATTCTGGCTTCTCTGGGTCCCATGAATTTGCACATAAATTTTAGGTTCTCCTTGTACACTTGTATAAATGAATTAGCTGAGATTTTAGGAGGGTGTCTCAGTTCCTTTTCATGTTGCTGTGATATAATACTCTGACAAAAAGTAACTTAAGAGAGAAAGGGATATTTTAGCTCACAACTCAAGGTCCAGTCCATCACGGCAGAGAAATGTGTGTCAGGAGCTTGAAGCAGCTGCTCACATCTCCCCACTGTCAAGCAGCAAAGAGGGCTGGGTCCTCACTCGCCGGTCCTCTCCATTGTGTGCAGTCAGCATCCTTGCCCCAGAATGCTCTTGACCACATTAACGTGAATCTTTCCGTATCAGTAACTGTAGCAAAGATGATCTCCCCATGCACATGTTCAGGTGATTCTAGAGCTGTCAAATTGACAGTTAACACAAATCGTCAGAGGTTCATGAATCCGTAGACCCCTTTACCTAACATTTCCATCTATAGTACTGAATATTTTGACTAAAAGACCTGAGCTATGTTTTCCTTGTTTAGCTGATCTCAGACAGCAATGTTTTACAGTCTCCACTGTATTTTCACTTATTTACTAAATGCATTTGTAAATGTTTTCCTATCACTGGTGTTTTAGTGTTGTAATAGCTGTTTTATAATTTCTTTTCAGGATTCTGTATTGCTGTTATAGAGAAATATAATCTTTTTTAAAAAAATCTTATACCTTGTAATTTTATAAACTCACTTACTATCTGGTAGATTTTGAAGATGTACTAATTCTGTTTTTGAAATAATAAATTTTAGGTATTTAATGTGCTATTGAACAAGGTCTTGGGACTCAGAGAAGAGCCTGGGATGGCCTTGGGAGGTTCCACCATTAATGTTTTGTTTTAAATATCTAAAGTCCTCTTTTTTTTAGGGAATGAGAAACTAAAAATGCAGTTTTAGAATTGTTTCTGAGGCCAGCTAAAAATATCTAGGTCCACTAGTGGCATGCAGACAAAGGAGGAGAGGAATTTGGAAGTGTCTATCTCCATTTCCTCCTGATTTTTTCATTGCTGACATTCCTTCTGCTCCTGCAGAGCAGGCTCCAAGGCTGCACACTGTATTGTAGCTTGCTCTCAACTATGGGGGTGCTCCAAAGTCATCAGGTATGTTCTGATGTCAGAGGTCTTTCTTGTTTCCTTTGGATGCAGTCCAACACTGGATAAGGATGTGTCTGCCCAAAGTGACTTCCCTCCTCCTGGGATTGGCCAGCTACTGAATTTCACAGATAACACAGATCTTTATACTCTAGTCTTGTGGTCCAAATGGTATGTGTTGTACAATGCACACTGTGCCAGTGTCTGTGTGGAAACCAATCAAAACATTTTGATTAAAACTTGTGGGCTCCAGAAACAACTAAGAATTGTTTTTATAGGAAGTAGGTACATAGTGAAATTTCTTTCTTCCTTTAAAAAAAATGACCCTTCTTTCTTGATTTCTTACTAAGAATCAATCAAGAATTGTAATTCTAAATATATGTAGCTACCTTTAAGTCTCTATATATGAGAAAGCGTGATTTTCATATTATAAAGAGCCATTTTAGTGGTCAGCAATTGATCTATGTCTTCTGTCAGTGAGTCATATGGAAAGAAAAACATTCTTAGACCTATTGGAAAAATAATTAAAATAATTATATTAGTAACAGTGGTGTATTCACTAAAGCCATTTCATGTACCCACCTACCAAGTCATCTAAAAATATGTTGACTTTTCTCTAGATGAAGCTTGATTGCCCTAAGTCCTTAATTTAAGTCGTGGCATAAACCATTCTTTCTGTCAGTCATTGTTCCAAGAGCTGAAGGGTTGGCCCAGCGGTTAAGAGCACTAGTGGCTCTTCCAGAGGACCAGGGCTCAATTCCCAGCACCCACATGATGGTTCAGAACCATCTGTAGCTCGGGCTTCAGGGGATCCACCATCCTCTTCTGGCCTCCACAGGCACTGCATACATGTAGTGTACAGACATACTTGCAGGCAAAACACCCATACACATAAAAATAAAATAATTTTTAACTAAAAAAAGAATATACTATTTTGGCCAGCCAGTGGTGATGCATGCTTTTAATCCCAGTACTCAGAAGACAGAGGCAGGAGGATCTCTGTGAATTTGATGCCAGCCTGATCTACAGAGCAAGTTCCAGTACAGCCAAGGCTAGTTCACAGAGAAACCCTGTCTTGAAAAACAACAACAAAATACTATTTTGAAACAGAAAAGGACTTTGGTTGTATTGTTAAAACCAACAAAGGCCTATAGAACAAACCAATTGTGGGAGCATTTTTCTGATGCTCTACCTCATCATCAGGACCTTGAGTGCCCTTTTCATAATAGGGATCTTTTTATTACACCATTCACTGGAAATCAACATGATTTCCTCTCACAACTATAAACCTTAAACTAACTGACTAAATATGAAAATTATTAGTTATTCAAAGACCTAACTTTATAGGCTGTGACCTGTGCTTTGAGAGAACATGAAGTTGTCCCTTCTCTGACTATTTAAGTCAAGCCGAGGCAAGGCACTCATGTTATGTAGATGGACTGTTGTGGGGAGCAGGACCCACACAATGGGACACCAACACTTGAGGTGGTCACAGAGCATCACAGCTGGGAGAGATGCTCTTGAAAACCTTTTAAGTTCTAGAACTCTGCACACATCTCTGAGAGGCAGGCATCCTGATTGCTGCTTTATTTGGGGGCATGACAAACTGTCTTGTGCAGGGCTGTCCCTGTTTAGGCTGGTCTAGGAAGCTCAGCAGAGCAGATATCCCACCCAGCACCCAGTGCTTGCTCCACTCCATGCTAGCTTCTGCCTGCTTGTCATCTTGGCAGGCTCTCTCTATAGCAACAGTCCTCCTCCCTGTGGCTTTCCAGATTTCTCAGTGCTTTCAGGGAAGCGGAATGTGATCTCCATAGGAACCTCTCTTTTGAGAGGTAGAACTACCTTCTGACTAGTGTCCTCCCCCATGAGTATCAGACTTCCCACCTCATCTGTGTTCCTCCCTGCTTCTGACCCCTGTCGCACTTCTGTGGCCCTGACATCTCTTAATCCCCGCTGCTGTCACCACCTTAGCCAAAGTAGCCCCATTTAAACCTCCTGGACACATAGACATTGCTCCATGTTACTGGGCTCAAGGGAGGTCTCTGGTAGCAGGAATCTTATCACCTGGCATGCTGAGAGTGCACTTTGGCTTGGTCAGGCAGGCAATGATCTGAGACTTACTAAGAGAAAATAGCTAACACAGTAGAGAATGCACACCGAGGGTGGAAATTGGTCACATTCTCTCTGTCCCTGATTGACAACAAAGCCATCACTAATGTATTTGAAACATACTTCTTTTTAGAGGTATTTTAAATATATTTTATTTATCCTTTGAGAATTCCATACATGCATATTACAGTTTTATTCACCTCCCATTCTTCTCTTAATTCACAAGCCTTCCCAACCTGCATGAGTTTGCCCAGCCTCAGAAGTTAGGGCCTGGATGAATGAAGGCTTCAAGGAAGCAAAGGAGGCAGGTAAGCCAGTTGTGTCCCGGGTCAACCTCTACAGGCTTTCTATGCACCTGTGCTGGCCCTGCCTGCGCGGGCTCCAGGTGGAATTACTCATTCTCCTGCTGATATGTCTGCTTTTTTTAAGGCATCCCCTCCAAAGGATGGCTGAGGGTAACAGAATTATTTGAAAATTTTCTGGGTTGGGTTAGATGCCGGGGTTTACACAAGTACATAGGAAGGCCAGTGCTGGCTTTACAAGATCTCGATAGAGAGACAACAACTTTAAAGATGAGAGGCTCAGAGTGATTTCCCCTGGGCCACTTGTAATAAGCAGCAGGACCAAGATGTGGTACTCTACAAGTTCAAACCTTATGCTCTCATTACCAGTGTAATGATATGCAACCTCTTTTGCTGGCTCCTCTACCCTGATCAATTCCATTTTTGCATAAATTAACCAGAGTTGATTGCTGTAGCTGCCACTCTAAGAATGTGTATTATACTCATAACAGTGGAGGCATTGTATGTAGATAAAGCACTCCACAGTTCATAGAGGACTATACCCTGAGCAATCAAGAAGCAACTGTTTTAGAACATAACTAGTGGTAGAACATGTACAAGTCTACTATCCCTTATCTACAATTCCAAAATCCAGTCAGCTCTAAAACTATAGGTAAAACCCAGCCTGACTGTGTGGTGGTATTCTAATTGTACTGAAATGTGATTTTGATTGTATGTTAATAAATAAAGTTGCCCGGCAGCTTAACAGGCAGAGGGCCAATGGCTTCTGTTGTGCAATGGAACAGCAGCTGAAAGCTCATGCCTCTCGAAAGTAGACTGGCATTTAATAGAGGGATGTGGACAAGAAGGGGATGCTGAGATGAAGCCATATATACACACCAAGAAGAATGAACAGCTGAATTAAAAAACTGTCAACAATTTCCAGAATTTAAAATCCTGAATCATGACAGGACACTAGTGGAATTCAGGTGTTTCTGGTACATGGACTGCTCTCACCCAATGTGAGGTTGAACTGTTGACCTTGTGTACATCCTACTTCACAAATGAGTCTGTCAGATACACTAAGCCTATAGGCAGAAGATGATGCCCCAACACTGCGGAGAAACCTCAGGTGACTGCCCAGGCAGCTGGCTGTTTCTGTCAACTCACAAATTTTTTGGAAGTTGCTTGCATGCACTTCCTGTTTTTATTTTTGTTAGCTAATATTATTTCCTTCTTGGGTCTCTGAGGGAGTTGAAGATTAGTTAGTTATGGTTGAAAATTAGTTAGTTATAGTTGAAAATTAATTAGGATAGAAAGTGCATTAGATACATCTTGGATTTACCAAAATAGGATAGATAATGGAATTATTTTCTCTGATTTGTCAAATACCTGTTTAGGTATTTAATACTTGTATATATTGTATATAGTTATTGTACTTTTGTATATAGTTTTTCTTTTGTTAGTTATAACCTTTTGCTTTTTTTTCTTTTTATTAAAATAGAAAAGGGGAAATGTGGTGGTATACTAATTGTACTGATTTTGATTAATGTTAATAAATGTGATTTTGATTGTATGTTAATAAATAAAGTTGCCTGGGGGTCAGAGCTATTAGAACCATAGACAGAGTGTGGCGGTAGTGGTACATGCCTTTAATCTCATAGATCTCTGTGTGTTCAGGGATACAGCCAGCATTGGAGACATATGCCTTTAAGACCTAGGGGGCTGTACATTCAGACAGTGATGAGGCAGTCACGTGTTTGGGTTTACAACCAATGAGAAGGCAGAACAAAATGCTATAAAAAAAAACGAACAGACAGGATATAGCTCTCTTTCGGGAAGCTGGAACACTGCAGGTGGAAGGGTGAGATTTTGGCTCTGAGCTCTGACCTCTTGGCTTTCTCTTTTACATTGTTTCTGTGTTTCTTATTTAATAAGACTGTTGGTTACATCTACATGACTGGAGTCGTGGCTACTCAGAATCTGTTAGTCCAGACTGTATATTGCTTTTGCAAGATTCAATGAGATGTGACTCCTGCAGTGTCATGATCGGCCCAGAGTAACAGGCTTGGAGCTTTGTCCATTTGCCTGAGCCTACTGACCTGTACCCATGGTTACCCACCGTGGGTGTCCCTGTTCCTAAGCAACAGTATCTTTTATTGATTGGCAGTAGGTGGAAGCTATGTTCTTTCCCTCAGGCAGGCTCATACATCTTGGGCTAAGTCCTGCTAAATGCAGATGCACATAGTAAGAAAATGAAAAGTCATACCTTCTGTTCCAACATGCTATGGAAAACTTCCTCTCTGCACTCCAAAGAGCATTTATTCAACAGGCAGTCTACTTTTGATGAAGACCATGTGCACTAAATGGATGCTTTGGTAGGTCCATGATCCCTCAAGTAAAATTCTAAAACAACAAAAATCAGGGACTGCAAATTACAGCAATTTTACAATCTACCAGACAGTGGGAAATGGATGTTAAGGTCTCTTCAATTTCACTTATTTTCTTCGTGAAAATAATCACATTTGTGCTCACATTTCAATGTCTGCTTGCAGGGTACTTTACCAAAGACCTCTCTAAGATATGAACATGCAGTTCATTGTTTCTATAATAGGCCTAAAGGCTTTGAAATAAGAATTTGAATCCTGTAATATGCCAGTTATCTTGGCATATGGCTGCACTCTGGAGCCTGAGACAAGAGGATCTCAGGCTTGAAAGTCAGCCTGGGCTGCACAGCAAGACCTTGTCTCAAAACAGTAATGCAACACCACCACCAAGTTCTTGTAACTTATTTATTTAGGTGCTTGAGGTACACTTATTAGTGTATGGAGAGCATGACTTTCACTAACAAAAACATTGTTTGTGGAGGCTAGAGGTGTAGCTTAGCTGTTAGAGTGCTGCAGCATGTTTGAAGCCCTGGGTTTAAGCCTCAGTACTTCTAAACCAGGCCCAGCAGTACATGTAGATCTCAGGATATACAGGCAGGAGGATCAGCAGTTCAAAGCCATCCTTGGCCAGCTGAGCTCAAGGCAAGCCTGAGATACAAGTGACCCTGTGACAAAAAACAAAATAGTATTCAAGGAGTGAGGAAGAAGCTCCATGGTGAACACTTGCCTAATGTGTGAGGCTCTGGGTACTCATTCCAGCAGTACTCACACACAGTTATTTAACATACTTTATTCTAAACAGTAAGTATATCTGGTGTATATATTATTGATACAGTACTTTCTAGTCATTTCAAAAGTGAATTTTCTGACACCTGGAGTGGCTAACCAACCACCTTGGCTTTGTAGATATATGTAATTTAAACATAAATAATCATTTACAAACATTTTTACAACACCATATATTCAGTGTAGAGTCGTTTTAAATTTTACTTTAAACTTGCCTATATTTTAAAATGAAAAGATTCATTCAAGCATAACAGTGATGACTAAACCCCACTCACAGAGAAAGAATTCAGGCAGCAGGATTGAGAATTGGCTTACCTGAGCTATGTAGGGAGACCCTATCTAAAAAGAAAGACGCAAAGACACAAAGAGACAAAGAAAGATATTAGAAAACCCTAAACATCATCTAAACTGCATTTGAAAACGTTTTTCAATAGTGAAGAAGCATTGCTAACTCCCTCTCCAGTTTCCTTTCCTTGTCCCTTGGCTGTTAAGGTGGTTTAGCTGTGGCCACTGTGCACAAACACCACGCCAGCAGGGCCACTCAGTATTGTGACCGAGACGATGTCTATGTTGAGTTTTTTAAACTGACACCCCCAAAGTATGAAATGATATAAAAATCCACACACATTTCAGGAACATATTTGAGTTTTCTGAAGTTCTAAGAACTCTGCTTTGGAAACTGTGAGGCAGTTCTGTCATATGTGAAAGCCCAAAGGAGCCTCAGGTCTAACGCCAAGGTATGTATCTTAAGATCTCCAAGCGGATGGACTTGGTCTAACCACAGTGGGGGAAGAATCAAATTATACTTGTTATTCCATGGATGCTCAATAAATTGCCAGAGATGAGTGGAAGTGAATTCAGGTGACATTTTAAAGCAATCCAATCAGTGTGTTTGCTTGGAATTGAGTTTATCTGAAATGAGAAACACCACCTTTTGTTGATTGAGGGGAAATCTCTGAAGATAATGTCTTTATTGTATTCCATGGATTTATGTAAAACATTTTGCTTATCACATCCACTTATTTCTGATTTAGTGACATAAAGCTCTGGTGCACTTTTTTTTAATTAAGAAATTTTTTATTCATTTTACATAGCAACCACAGATCCCCTTCTTTTCCTCCTCTCACTCCCCCCCCCTGAGCCTTTCCCCCTACCCACACCCCATTCCCTCTTCCGACAAGGTAAGGCCTCCCATGGGGAGTCAGCAGAGCCTAGTATGGTCAGTGGAGGCAGATCCCGGCCCCTCCCCCTGGATCAAGGCTGTGCGAGGTGCCCCCCCATAGGTAGTGGGCTCCCAAAAGCCGGCTCCTGCGTATGATGCACTTTATGTCATAGGATGCTCTGCCTGGCGCTGTTTCAAAAGTGGGGAGGCAACGGTTCTTTTGGAGAAACTGCACTTGAAAGGTGGACAGGAGAGGACAGCAGCCTCTTTCTGTCACCACAGACTCTGAAAGTAGGTGAAGAACTTGTCTCTGCTTCTAAGAAACCTGAAAGTTTCTTGCAATCTACATTCACAAAAGTGGGTGTAGGAATAAGGTAAGGCTTCAGAGACCCCTGGGGTCAGTGTTGGGCTCGGTACTCTGGGACATTTCTCACACTATCCTAAGTGCATCAAAGCTGTGAAGAGCTGAGTGCACACATGAGATGAGGAGGGTCACTGGCTTCACGGCTTCTCGACAGCCCCCAACTGTTCACCCTGAGAACATTATGAAAGACAACAAAATTAAACCACGTTTAATGGAATTCCTTAGAAGACTCAGTTGCTCTGCAGCAAGTCAAGTCACTGAGGAGTGAGTGTTCAGTGTTCTGTGGAGAGGAAGTAGGGGGCTTTCTAAATGTTGCCAATTATTGAGATTTCTTTTACCTTTTATTATATAATAAAACTTGGAGACAAATATAAAGATAAAAACCTGAGACAGTTACAACAACTTCGATACACATTGTCACCGTCAGCTTCCCAGCTTGAAAGGGGCCATGAAACTTGAGCATCCATTCGCACTGGTAATTCTGGTTGTACATGTTAACTTTCACCACCACTATCTTTTTGTTTTGTTTTTGTTTTTTCGAGACAGTGTTTCTCTGTGTAGCTTTGTGCCTTTCCTGGAACTCACTCTGTAAACCAGGCTGGCCTTGAACTCACAGAGATCCACCTGCTTCTGCCTCCCGAGTGCTGGGATTAAAGGTGTGTGCCACCACCGGCCGGCTCACCACCACTATCTTAAGTACATGGTACCACAAACAATTTAAGGATTTTTATATAGCATGAAACCATTCTAGTTTGAACTAATATAAAAAATCATATTATTACAAGTCCCAATTTTGTCTTCCAAATTGGATTTCTGTTTCTTTGCTTGCACTAAATAATGGCATTGTGTTTATTTGCCTAATTACAATCTCTCTGTGGTATCATACCACATATAAAAATAAAGCAGAGTCAAGCCATTATGTTCAATATATAATATTACTTTAATGTGTAAATTATGAAAGTAAATCAGTTTTGAAATTATCCCAGTTCTCAACATAACAATCAATTATGTACACACACACACACTTATATAATTTAATTTACCATGGATTGAGACTGACTGACACCTGTGTTACGGTAACACAAGAGATACACATATTATGCATTTCTGTCTCATCATTCACCTTATGTTTTGTCAACAGCAACCTACCTGGAGCCAGTAGATCCTCCTGTAATTCCATTTCCTTTTAAGAATTAATGAAAACACTAAGAATCCTCCAGTGTTCCCAGATACTTTTTTTCCTTAGGTAGATTCAAGAGGGAAGTGATGCATCTGTGACCACGAGGGACAACACGGACAGGACAGACAGACAGCAGGGACAGGACAGAGAGACAGCATGGACAGGACAGACAGACAACACGGACGGGGAAGATAGACAGTATGGACAGGACAGACGGAAAGCATGGACAGGACAGACAGAGAGCACAGACAGGACAGACGGACAGGATAGACAGACAGATAGCATGGACAGGACAGACAGACAGGACGGACAGGACAGAGAGACAATATGGACAGGACAGACAGACAGCACGGACAGGACAGATAGACAGCACAGACAGGACAGAGAGAGAGGGACAGCAGGGACAGGACAGACAATACGGACAGGATAGACAGACAGCATGGGCAGGACAGAGGGTTCTCTCTCCAATGTTGGGACAATTCCATCCTGGAACCATGTCCCTGCTGAGGTCAGCTGAACTGTCTTGTGGACTGTCTATTTGAATCTAACTGAATTGGGATGAGGGAAGAGGTCATTTTAGCTCATCTGTGTTTTTCTAAAGGTGGTTTGTCTTTCCAGTGAGAGAGTTTTATAGTTATTATTCTGAGGACACTGGAAACAAATGCTATGCTGACTAAATGGCTAGCGCCACCTATTGGCAACTCAGAAGCTCACGTGTGTTCACAATCCTTTTTATGGGCTGTGTGTGCTTTATGAAGCTAGTTGAAGGCTGGTAATGATGATGGTAAACACAGAAATCTTCTGAGTTGCAGCTCCTGTTAGTGCCCACTGCCTCTGTGTGCAGTGAGAACGGAAAACTACCAATCATAAGAAAGACACTTATGTGTCTTTTTTACATGGTATTTTTTTAACTGTTTACCTTGAGTACATATGGTCACCTACAACACAAATCTTTTGAAACAGCATTTTGGAATATTATTCAGCCTTTAAAGGAAAGGAATCCTGACACTGATGCACCCTGCACGAGTCTGGGGAATGCTGTGCTAAAAGAAACTAGCCATTCATAAAGGGTGAATATTATGTGATTCCATTCATATGTGGTAATCCAGTTCACAGAGACAGAAAGCAGAGAGCGGCTTGCTCCAGCTGGGAAGCAGGGGCTGGGAGATGCTGTCGGAATAGCAGAGACTAACAGCCACTCCGCATGGGAAGCCCATCTAAGGCTGTCGGACTTACTGGTTAAACGCTAGACAGTTGGGTGTGGTGGCACATGCCTTTCATCTCAGGGCCAGAGGCCAGCCCAGTCTGTAGTGAGTTCCAGGACAGAACCATGTGAAAGACCCCCTCTCAAAAACAAAACAAACAGGCAAAAACAAAACAAGGAATAAGCACAGGCATGAACAAAACAAGTAGCAGTACATACCAATGAGGATTTGGAGAACCCAAACCCAAATGTATGGCTAGTACATTTACAATACTGCAGCTGCTTTGAAACACAGTCTAGATGCTGCTTAGATGGTTACAGAGTCATTATATGGCCGAGCGTTTCCACCCTAAGGAACTTGAAAGTTTAATGTGTACAAGAAACTTGTGCATAAATGTTCAAAGTAGCTTTATCTGTAGTAGCCTCAACTAGAGACAACTGAACTGTTTGCTGAATGGTATACCCATTGATGAAAAGTAAATAAAGTGTGCCATATTCATACGAAGGAATATTATTGAATCATTGACAATATGAAGTAGGTCCATGTTAACAACGTCTTGGAAACACTGCTGAGAAAACGCAGCCACAAAGGATCAGGGATGGTCTCGTTTATGTGAAGTGTTGACAGTAGACAAAACCAGAGGTCAGAAGTCAGTTCAACGGTAAGGTTTAAGATAACTTTGAGCGACTATAAACATCTTTGGCAGATGATGAAATAGTTTATCACTTATGGTGGTGACAGATGTACATGTGGGAATACAATGGAAGCCACTGAAGTGGACACTTTAAAAGGAATTCTATAAAATGTGAACTAAATCTCAATAAGAACTGTTCCAGGGACCTAGGAGGATGGCTCTGTAGTTAAGAGCACTTGCTGCTCTTGCAGAGGGCCCAGGTTCAATTCCTAGCACCCACATGGCAGATCACAACCATCTGTAACTCCAGTTCCAGGGTATCTGATGACCTCTGAGGGCACCGAGCACTCACATAGTGCACAGACATACAGGCAGGCAAAACACCCCTCTCACACACACAAATAACAAAATAAGTCTATAAAAACATTTTAAAAAAGAAAAATGACTCACCATCATTAAATTGTAACTTCAATTAAAAATAGCTATAGAGCAGGGCAGCTGTGATGATACGCTTTTAATCCCAGTACTCAGTAGGCAGAGGCAGGCATATTTCTGGGTCTGAGTTCAGTCTGGTCTACAGAGCGAGTTCCAGGGCAGGCAGGGCTACACAAAGAAACCCTGTCTGGAAAAACCAAAACAGGAAAGAAAAAGAAAGAAAGAAAGCAAGGAAAGAAAAGGTAAAAAGGCACAATCAGAAAGGAGGCATATTCAGTGCTCCATGGTGTTAGAGCATATGCAATTATTCATGTTTAGGTTGAATAAATGTCAGGTTATTATGGTACTTACAGTTGAAATGCTTAGTGGCTATAAAATTTCCCAGTAAAGTTAAGGAGAGAAACGTCACTCCTTCTTTTATGGAAGAGCATGAAGGAGTGACTAAGTTGTGGAAATTCTCCTCAACTCTGACCCTCATTCCTCCTAAATAGATTGTCTGTTATATTTGTTAATTTACTCAATGCAAAAGCTTTGATTTTCATGCTGAATAGTAACAATACCCTCAGTAAACTCATTCACAGAGTCTTAGGCTGGGATTGTAGCTCCGTGCATACACAGGACCCTCACTTCTAGTCTCAATGCTGCCAAATAAATAAATAATGCAGATATAAATACATTATGCAGATAGATACGCAAATACATGCATGATTTTGTTAGTGGAAAGTCCAGGGTCAGGCTTTCCCATGACTGGTCTATTGAGCTATCTGGGGAAAAATTCCTTGCATGCTAGGTAAAAATGAAGATACCAGGACATAATATTGAGCCTAGTACTAGACAACTTTAAAATATGTTCTTCATTTACTTTTGAAAAATGAGAATGTTTGAAATGTACTTGCCATGCAGAGATTGATAAGAGCACACAAAAGCTGAACGGTACTTAAGAGTCATCTAGGACTGGACTGGACTGAGTGGTAGAGGGCTTGCCATGTACTTAGGCGCCTACCTACAGCACTGGACCCCCCAAAAAAACACATATAATGCACACCTATTTTATACAGGAAGAAGCAAGTGGATTACCCCAATGTCATACAAGCAACTGAGCTATAGGTGCAAGACAGATCTGGGCAGGCAGGAGGACCCACTTTTGACACCCGAAACAGCATCTTCAGTGGCCTTGGGCAGAATTTGGTTGACTAACCTCTCTGAAGTACATGATATGACTCACCATTACCTCCAATTTCAGATCATAATATAAATAACATCATCCAGAGAAAAGAAAAATAAGCCAGGATGAGGGAGGGTCTGCTACTCTCCTTGGCTACAGCTTTTCTCCACTTACCACAGATGACAGGTTTAGTGCTTGGTCTTCAGAAAACATCTTAATGTGCATATGCAAGCCTGGGGTCCATGTCTGGGTTCGTGGAGCTGTTTCCCCATTTCTCACTGGGCACTTGCTGGCACTATTAAAGATTCTCCAGATGTTGTGGCACAACTTCAGAAGATGCTTTCTCCCCTCCTTTTCTGCATTGCTGGCCCTGGAAACTGGCCAGCAGAATTACTTGCGGTTCTTAGTTGACAGCACATCTTCATGGTAGGCAGAAGCCATTTCCCTTTGTTTTTAGTTCTCAGCAGTGTGGTAGTTAAAAATTGGCTCCCATCAGCAAACTCTAAGCCTCATGTGCTATGCCTCGTACATACATGATTAACCAGCACAGCGTGTACAGCACAAGCCAGGCGAGAGATTTATCGATTCTGGCTGAGTGACTGGAAAAGCAACCTTGAACACTTTGTAAAGTCCATAATGGGCTCCACAAATCAGTGCTGGAGCCAGCTTAGCATGTCCACGTAGATGGGCAAGGAGCCTGTGTTTGATCTGATTCAATAAAGCAGCCCAAACTGACTACATTCTACAATTCAAAGTTCTTTCTTTACTGAGATAAATCATCTTTATTTCAAATGGAATTAATATTTGGTAAAATACAATATTTTATTAGATATGTTAGGGGAATACTTTCTACTGATCAATACTTTGAAACAAATTCATGGGATAAACAAATGCTTTCAATTTCAGAACCCACTCAAGGTAAAGTTCAATGATCTGGCAATGATAGAAAATTCTGATTCCCAATTCAAATTGGGCTATAAATAAGAATATGCTGGTATTTAATGAGCTGATATTATTTATCATAGACATTTGTTTTGCAGACACTCAATCCTCTTGATTCAAATATATTATCAGACAGTATTATGAGGCAATGTCTTCTGCAGTTAGTATAACCTTTCTTAAGAAGTTTAAATAACATCAGAATAGAAGACAAGAACTGTTAAACTATCTTCTACTAATTAACTTTCTGAAATCAGGAAAGGAAATACAGAGTGTAATAATGTACACATTTTTGTTTGTTTGTTTGTTTGTTTTTTTTTTGGTTTTTCGAGACAGGGTTTCTCTGCGTAGCTTTGTACCTTTCCTGGAGCTCACTTGTTAGCCCAGGCTGGCCTCAAACTCACAGAGATCCACCTGCCTCTGCCTCCCGAGTGCTGGGATTAAAGGCGTGCGCCACCCCTGCCTGGCTTGTACACATGTTTTACAGCAGTACTAAACACTGCAGGCCAGGTGTTTATGATGACCTGTTTGTTGGTTTGGGAACTATACAGGTGGTCTGTCTTTGGGTTTTAAATCTCACTCATAATGGTGTTCTGTTTAGAGTAGCGATTCTATAGCCCAATGAAAGCGGAGAATTCTTTTTATATTATCTTATTTTAGAGAAATAAGTTAAAGTGGAAAAATATAAACTATTCACCAAGAGATCTGGTGATGCATGCTATTAGTTCCAGCACTCGGGAGGCAGAGGCAGGCAGATGTCTGAGTTTGAGGTCAATCTGGTGAACAGAGCAAGTTCCGGGAGAGCCAGGGCCATATTAGAAATATTGTCTCCAAAAGAAAAGGGGGGGGGGAGGGATGGAGAGAGGAAGGAAGGAAGGGAGGGAGGGAGGGAGGGAGGGAGGGAGGAAGGGAGGAAGACGATTTTTTTCTTACTTTTTTTTCCTTTTATTTTATTTTACAATACCATTCAGTTCTACATATCAGCCACGGTTCCCCTGTTCTCCCTCCTCCCACCCCCTTCCCTTACCCCCAGCCCACCCCCCTCATTCCCACCTCCTCCAGGGCAAATCCTCCCCCGAGGACTGAGATCAACCTGGTAGACTCAGTCCAGGCAGGTCCAGTCCCCTCCTCCTAGACTGAGTCAAGGGACCCTGCATAAGCCCCAGGTTTCAAACAGCCAACTCATGCAATGAGCACAGGACTGGTCCCACTGCTAGTTGCCTCCCAAACAGATTAAGCCAATCAACTGTCTCACCTATTCAGAGGGCCTGATCCAGCTGGGGGCCGGAGGCGATTTTTTTCAGGCAGCTAGATTTTTTCCTCCTGGACCAAATTAAAAATGGCTAAGTTCTGCAAAATGGATGCCCATATAAAAAACAAGATGAGTGAAAATTCTTCATTCTGATTCTGACATACTACTATGTAGTAGTAGGAGGAGGATGGCAACTTTCATATTTCAAAATGAATGGTAAGGCTTATTACTTAATGTTACAGGGAGTCTCATTTTATCTTCTAACAAATGTTTCCAAACAGAAAATTTAGCACAATTAACTTTAGGGATATCCCTCCTTTTGAGGAAGAAAAGACAAGTTAGGTGTTTACAGGCAGCTGGCAAACATTCAATACGCCTCAGTGCTGTGGAACGTCTCAGAGCCCATACCTGTGAAACCTCGCTTGACAATGAGATGGCCACCACCTAGAACATTAGCAATTTCTACTTTTTTGCTTCTTTTGTTTTTGCGGTGCTGGCACCTTAACCCAGAACCACGAGCATGTTAGGCTGGTGACCTACCACTAAGTTACATCTTCAGATCTGATTTCCACATGTTCGTTTATTGTCACATACACTCTTAAATAAAGCCAATCTGGCTAGCATAGTAAAGCCCTTACTCCTCAGGCTCCTGCAAAAGCATTTCCCACAGAACGTGGCCAAGGCTCACTTGCCTATAAGCCTGTTCATAAGGTTGTCTATCTCAGGTGACGAGAAGATAAATATCCACTACCGATGAAAATTTTCTCCTACACAAATATTTTTCAGGCTACTTCAGCTCCTTTTCTTATATAAAATCACTCAACAGTGGTTGAAGTTCTTCTGAGCCTTGAGCCTCAGAGTGAAGAAAGGAGGGAATGTTTGATAAAAACAGCCTGGCCAGCCCGTTCATATCGAGACAAAGAGAACATGCTAAGTAGATTTCCGCCATCCTTGCAGTTACCCACACCATGTTGAACTTGATTGACTGAAGGTAAGCTTATCCATTGTTTCAGTTCCTCAGAATTCCTGAAGCCTACCTGCCACTTGATCTTAATAAAATGAGAAAATGAGCACGAGCTGCCGAAAATGCATTTCCTCACTGCAGGCAGGAAGACAGAGAGGAGAAATCTCATTTAGGACTCTAAAATATATTTGCACAATGCTTTAGGCAAACTAAAATAAAATAAAAAACCTCCTTTAGAACTATCTGTGAATTCGTTTCCAGTAAACCTTGATGTTTACAGTTTTATCTGTTGGTCTAACAGTTTATACACAGAATGTTTGTCTGTAAAATACTCGGGAGGCGGGGATCTGTTTACTCCTGGGGTGGACCATGCTGGTGGGAAGAAATCCTGACTCTGTTATCACAGCTAAGCTGGTTTTCAGCTCCAAACCAAATCTTCAATATTTGTGTTTTTTCTATATTGCCTCTCAATTCTAATTTTTAAGGTAATTGCCTTATTGAGATAAAAATGACTATGGACTGGAGTTCACTTGCTTTAAGAATACAGGTCAGTGGGCTTCAGTATATTCTGCTCTGCAATAATGACTGCTATCATATTATAGCATTTTTACCACTCCCAAATAACCCCAGTTCTTATCCCCCAGCTCTGAGTAGCCCATAGCCTTTCCCCTACCATTCAGTGCCTATTAGGGACATTTAATACCAACAGAATCAAGGATTGTGTGGTCCTCTATGATAGATTCTTTAGTCATTCATGATGTTTCTAAGATTAAATGTCTAATTTTAATAATTAACTTGGGAGCACTTTCAAACTTACAAAGAAGAATTGCTAATCTCAGAATTGGACAGCCTACTGGGTATCAATTATGTATACTCATTATCAGAAATGCAGCCCAGTCTGCATCTATTTTATAGAAATGTGACAGATGAAATTAACAAGATTCCTTCTTAGAAGCTCCCATAATTTTACAAATAGCCAGGGATTAAGAACCAAAGCCAGCAGCCCTCCTCCCAGCAGTGTTGGTGACTAGATCAGGCCCTTTAGATGCGACCACCTCCAGCCCATTTTAAAACTTTCAACACGGACCTGGGGAGCTTGCTCAGTGGGGAAAGCCCCTTCTGTACATGCACAAGCACCAACACCATCAACACCCACAAAAACCCAGAGGGAGAAACAGAAAGGTTCCAGAGCTCATGACTCAGCTAGAGTAGACAATCAATGAGCTCCAGGTTCAGTTAGAGATCCTATCTCAAAAGATAAAGTGGAGAAGCAACTCAAAAAGACACCCCAGGGTCAAATGCTGGCCTCCTCATGCACCCAGGCATGCACACACATATTTGACCTTCCCAACTCCCTCACAATAAACAAGCAAACAAATATATAAATAAATAAATAAATAAATAAATAAATAAATAAATAAATAAATAAATAATAGTCCTTATAACACAATAAAATAGCACATCCTTTGGCTAGGGAACAGAACTCCAGGATGCTTGGCATACAGACTCAAGGACCTCTGCAGATCCACTGAGAATCTCCTTTGGAAGACACTGGAAAACAGCTTGAAGCATGTGCGCTCATCAGAGTTTATAGGCCAAATCTAGTACACTCGATGTTCTTATCTTTGTTATTGGCATTTTGTCATAGTACTATTGCAAAAATATTTCATTTGAAGTATATTGTGGAGGAAGTTATATAAAATATAACTTAGTGGTCGAATATTTGCCTAACATGTATAGAAATCAATCTCCAGAACACACAGGATCACATGCTCACACTCATGCACACACACTCACAGATGCTTACACACTTGCCTGCTCACAGACTCACACACATGCACACTCACAAGAAGCATGCTGCACCACATCTTCAACCCCCGCTGGAGTGCCCTTGAAATCTAAGTCAAAGTCCTTCAGGCAATTGAGAAGGATACACAGGCTCATAGAAAGATAGTGAGGCACTCCTTTGCATGGGTAAAGCCCAATTAATGGTGTGGACTGCAGAGAAAGCACAGTCTATCAAATAAAACTGAAATTCTTGTTTGTGACTCTAGCTGAGTCACCCATCACTTGAACTCCATTTCCTTTTGAAAAAAACGGAAGCAGTAGGAACACCTATTGACGAGATTATTTCTAAATTAAATTGAAGTACATGTACAAAAAATATCTGCAAAGTATTATATAATGTTATTATATTTCTCAAAATATAATAAATAAAAATTCCCAAACCCATGTCCTTTAAGAAGCTATACTATAACAACTTTTCACAAAGCAGTAAACTATTTTAAATATATTTTGTAAACCCATTATATCAAAAAATGAATCTAGAAGAAAATTCACTTTTCTCCTTTGTGCAGTCCTCCATGCTATATCAATTATGATAACATTACAGTTTTATGCCCTGTGTCGCCACTCAAAATTCCCACTCAAAAATATGGGAAGGCAACCATGTTCAGTTTTGAGGAAATGTGTAGATATGTAAAGTAGGTAGTAAAATTCATGGATCATATGAATTCCAGAAATGCTACACAGGAGTTTTGAATGACTAGTTACATTATTCAAGAACTTTGATAGCACAGCTGATTGCAATTTCAAGTGAGGCAACTGCAGACAAATCATTCAAGCATCTGTCTGTGTACCAAATCTCATATCAAATGACAGCTATAAACTCTGACGTTTATAATAACTGTCTGGCTTAGAATGGCCATGTTTGGTGCAGAGCACTGATGTTTGTGTACTTTCCTGTGTGTGGGAATTCGTCACCACGACTGTTTGCCTGAGGTGGAGGCAAGAGAAGAGGGAACCCATCGTCATCGTAACCAAGATTTCAAGGTCACTGAGAAAGGTCGACACTGAATGTTTGTGAAGGTGGAAAGCATGTCTTTAAGCATGGCCACCTAGCCGATTCCACAAGAAGGACAAACAGCACCTCCCTGAAGTGGATGTGTCTGTGAGCCTATGTCTCTCAGGCTGAGACACAGGGGACTGATGTCACCAAAGTTGCCAGGGCAACAGATGACTGGCTTCTGATGCCAGTGCCCCAATGACCCCAGATCAGACCACCCTTCAGTCTCTCATCAGTAGAACAGAAAGAGAAATACTTTGTGTGTAGGAGTAGCTTTGGTTAATAAAATGGGTTTAAATATTTGGCAGCTGAAGAAAGAATTCAGCCATGTGGTTGAGAAGCAGGTCACTGGAAGGTTATGTTAACCTGAAAGCTCCCATTCTCCCTTTCCTCCAGCCCTTTTACCCCAGACACACCTAAACTCCATCCCAGCAGAGATGCCATAAGATCCACGCTTGCACTCCTGGGGGTGGTGATCTGACTGTCCAAGCAAAGAGCCCAGTTTTTCCACAGTGACTGTCACTTGTGCTCAGGAGGGATACAGGTTTTCCTGTTACTGTTTTGGTTGCATATCCTTTTTTTCCCTTTTAAATGTAGGGCTAGTGACAAAATTAAAATGTAAAATCCAAAATGTAAAAATGGGAGGCTGCTTCTTTAAGACCCCGTGGCCCGCTGATGAGGAGACCTCTGCCTATACGGGACCTGTAGGGGTAGCACAGAACACCCCCCAGGCAAGCATGGGGCATCTTGGGAGCAATTCCAGTTCCTGTCATTTGACTTCAACCTCCTGTCATAAACAATGTGTATTTTGTGCACTTTCATTGTTTGCGTAAAAGTATCCTTGCGAAGCAAGTTGAAAGTAAAGGACCATTTGGTATTTGTGAACAAATATACTCTTAAAAACCCTGCTTTAATGAACTTTTAATACTAAATTGTGGCTCATACTGAAAATGAGTGAGTCATTTTCTCCCTAGAAATAGTAATCAAGGCACATAGCAAAGGGGTGGAAAGGGAGGCTGGTCTTCAGATCTCCTTGTTTGCCATGGGTGTAGGAATCTTTCTTAGTGAACCTGCAGGTGGCTTCACAGAAATTCCTTCTTCCCAGCTCCTGGCTCCAGGTGATAACTCTGCTCTCATCCCCTCTGCAAACACCTTCAAAGAGGACACTGCAGATATCAGGACGGGAGATTGGCTTTCTCCAAACACAGGGAGACTGTGCTGGGCAAGCAGGTGAAAATCATATTCTCAGTCGTAAACAAACACAATTAACTGGCAACTAGATTAAGATATCAAATCAGCCAAAATTACTGAGAGACTCTTAGGAGCAGCACTCATCTTTGGAGAGTTCTTAGTTACCCTTAGAGATAACACTCTGTTAATGAAACACATGTTCATGGGGGGTGCCCCTCTTAGAGGCTTCAGTTAAATCCATAAAGGCTCTAAGAGTGAAGAGCATTTTCAAGAAAAAAAGGAGATATGAGAAAGCGCAGTCAAACCTTCCCCGGCTTCAGTCCCACTGAAGGCCACAGGGAAAATGTTGGTGATCCTTTACTCACTCAATAATCTTGGTGGCATTGTACACTGCAGCACTGAGCACAATGCATGCTGAGGCCACGGCCAACACAGTGAGTACTGAGGGAGCTGGCACTGAGGGGCCAAAGTTAGAGGGAAAGCAAGTCAATGTGAGGACGGGCGGTGGTAAGCAGAGAAAATATAACGCAGGAGGGAGAGCGGTGGCAGAAGCTTGAGGAAGAGAAAGGAGCCCGACCACTACCGGTGGGGTGGTCTCTAAGCGGATAGTGAGAATTCGCCACAGAAAATGATCTGTGGCCTTAATAACGTACACAGGGAAGAGGACACGGGCTCTGAGGGATCTCATCAAGTTCTAGAGGCCAGGGCTAGAACTCTGTAATAGGAGATGGGAGAAGAAGGCTAGAGAGCACACATGCTCCTGGAAGACAGTGAGGCTACCGTTGCTGATATGATGCTTGAATAGGGTTGGGCCAGAACTGGAGACTATGATGATACAATGTGCCCTGACTGTCCTCTTGCTCATAAGTGATGCTCAAGTCAAGCTGTGAATGTAGCCTGGTGGTGTGAAGATAGAAGGAATGCTCATCCCCTGCACTGAAAAACAAGCAAAACCAAAACCAAGGAAAGCAGTAAATGTATTCTTATTAGTCATCTTTATAAATAAACTATTATAATTTATTTGCTAAACAGAATAAGTATTGGCAAAAGCAGATTCACAGAGACCTTCCAGTTACTAACTGCTGGAGAATTATAACTGAGGTGGCATGGAAGACACATTTTGCAAGACAAGCTAAATCCTACTATGGCCATACCAGTTACTACACGCACATTTGACTACTATCTGTCAGCTCGTTTATGCATACAGTCTTTGCTTCAGCAGAGATTGCCCCTTCTGCTCTGGGGCATTTTACCAGACATGGCTGAGTCTCCTGTGCACTGGGAAAGTGAGAGACTTGTTCAGAAGGAAGAGCCTAGGTAAGTGTCTGTCTTAGTTTGGATTACTAATGCTGTGATGAAACACCATGACCAAAGCAGCCTGGAGAAAACAGGTTTATTTCACTGACAGTTTCATACAGCAGGTCATCAAAAGCAGTGAGGGTTGGAACCTGGAGACAGGAGTGCAGTGGTAAAGTTTCTCCAGTCCCACCCGGCCCCATGGTCCTGCAGCCCCGCTTATAAAATAACCATTCAGAGGCTTAATATTATTTACAAATTGTATGGCCTACGGCAGGCTTCTTGTTAGCTAGCTCTTTCATCTTAAATTAACCCATTTCTATTAGTCTATGTTTTGTCTTGTAGCCATGGCGTTACTGGTCTGCTGGCTTCTTGTTCCTTGGGTGGTAGCCAGGTGTCTCTTCCTACTCTCTTTTCTTTTCTACATATCTCTGCTTGGATTTCTTGCCTGTCTCTAAGCTGCCTTGCCATAGACCAAAACAGCTTTATTTACTAGCCAATGAGAGCAACACATATTCACAGTATATAGAAAAAATATCCCACATTGTTTCCCCTTTTCTATCTAATTAAAAAGGAAGGTTTTAACTTCAACATAGTAAAATTACATATAATAGAACCGTTATTAAGCAGGATTATAGTTACAATATCTAGTCTATTAGTATTTGGCAAAATTAATGAGAATATTTTATCTATTCTATATTTGAGAGTCTAAGGTTTCATATCTAATTTATCTTTTATCATAACCAAAGAAAATTATGATTATAATTATTTAGTTTTTAACTATATCAAAGACCCCAGAAAGATATAATATTACCTAAGTAAATAGAAAGTGCATTGTAAGCAACTTCTAAAAATCTGGAATGACAGAGACAACTGGCTGCCTGGACAGTCACCTAAAGTTTCTCAGCACTGTTAGAGCATTCGATTTGGCTCCAGGCCTAGATTATCTGACAGACTATTCTTAGAAGCAGGAATTTTGAAAGACTATCTTACTCTGTCTTGGCAGAGTTCAGTAGTCTCTTTTCCTTGTATCCCTCTCATACAGAAAGGACAGTGTGCATACTGTCAGCAGTCAAGTAAGCTCATTTTTTACGATTTCCTTGACTTATTGCCAAGTGATGGAGAAATCCTTCTTCAAACCCTTGCTATTTACATGTTTTTTTCTTATGAAACTCTGAGGCTTCTAGCACATTACCTATTAATAACTGATCAATCTCATCATTACGTTGTGCTAGAGGAACTGGAAGACCCGCATGGGATCCGATGTGATATATATATATATATATATATATATATATATATATATATATATATATATGATGTTCCCTATTTCTGATGATTTCCTGTACTTGTATGAATAATGGAATCAATTCTGTATTATCAGGAATAAATTCAGCAGTTTCAATATGTAAAACAACTCTCTCTGTGTATTGAGAGTCAATGACTATATTGAGGGGCTCCATGAAGTCCATTAGTACCATAAGAATGGCCTTTTGTACAGAATTATAGGGGCTTTGAACCATTTTGCTTAAGTCTCCTGATTTATATCCTGCTTTTCCTGATTTGTTTACATCAGTGTAGAATTTGGGGGCTCCAGAGATTGGCTTTTGCTGTACAATGTGAGGAAAGATCCGTTCAGTTTTTCATGAATATTCACAGCATATAGGAAGACATCCCACAACACAGGAGCCGATGCAGAGGCCATGGAAGGGTTGCTTCCCATCTTAGTCTCACAGCTTGCTCAGCTTGCTTTCTTACAGAACCCAGGACCAGCCCAGGGATGGCTCCTCCCACAATGGGCTGCCCCTACCCCACTGATCACTGATTAAGAAAATGCCTTACTGCTGGGTCTTATGGAAGCATTTTCTCAATTGAGTCTCCTTGCTCTCTGATGACTCTAGCTTGTGTCAGGTTGACATAAAACTGCATAGTAGAGTGTCCTTGCTGATCATGTGACTGAAGCTGAACCTGTGCACTGTTTTCAGCCTCTGATCTCTCTGAGGGACAGCAGCACACAAACAAATGCAGATTTTAGAAGTGGTTGAATACGTTTTGGAGACATGGTAGTTGGTCTTCATTTTATTTTCTTCGGTTGAACTTTCTCCTGCTGAGGATGGAAGTGACTCATGGGAATTCAATCACGCATAGAAGCAGTATAAATTAGATGGGCCAATCCTTACTCTTGGGACAAGTCAGGAAATCTGACTTGTTACACATTATGTTCTTTATGGAAGGTAATTGAGAGTGCTGGGCAGGGGGACAGGGCAGAATGGTGACAATCTAAGGTATTTCTTCAAAGATGTCTATAAATAATTCTGGAAACCTCTTTGAATGTTTGTTCTTCTTTCTTGCTATATTTTTGTTTTGCTCTTTAACTATTTATTTATTGGGTTATTTATTTATTTATTCATCTGCTGTGGTGCTGGGGGTGGAAACTAGGGCTTTGCCTATCCTAGACAAGCATTCTGCCATTGAGCTTTGATAGTTTTGAGTGAGGAAAGCCTATGAGGTCAAGCTAACCTCTAGTCTCTCATTATCCAGGACTGCAAGCCCAAGAATTTTTATTTTTGGTTTTTCTTGGTACAGTGTTATAACTTCAAAACTGTAAGGGATCATCTTCAAGCCAAACAGAAATAATGCTCTCTGATTTAATTTTTAACTAACTCCAAAAGAATTTGGTAGCCAAAATAGACACTGAACAAGAAAATGGTTTTTGTTTATGGCTACATTTGCTACTTTAATTTAAATGAGAAAATTGGGGATAAGGAAACTTGTGTATAATCACAGAATCTGTGAGGTGAGGCAAACGGAGAAGGGCCACCCAGAATTTCTGGCAGACCTGGAGGGGTGTATATTGGGAGATGGCATGGATGGGGGATGGTGTGGTTGGGGGATGATTACTGTGAGAAAGTGCACAGGCATGGAGGGACATGTGTGTCTCTCGATTTTTATTGTGAGAAATGGATTCTGTGTTCCTGCACACATACCTTGAAGGAACCTTAGGATGGGATTGGAACTGGATGTATTCTCAACTCAAGGCATATATGTGAACATATACATGTAGGCATGTATATAGGAATAGTTATATATGTGTATGTATGGACTTGCATATACAAAATTCCTTATCCGTGAGGCATATGCCTTAAGATCCTCCAGTGTACAACTAAAGTCAAGGATAATACTGAACTCTGTATTTGTTTGTCCTATACATACATTTCAATGATAGTTTAATTTATAAATTAAGACACATTGTAAGAGGTTAATAATCATAGCAATATACTATAGTAAGTTATTTAAAACTTTGAATTTTTCATTTTTAGAATTTTCCATCTAAAATTTCTAGTCTAAGACCCTTGGCCATTGAAACCATGCAAAAGAAAGGTGCTATTAATGATGTGGTGTGGAGATATGTGTATGTTTCTGTCTGCTCAGTGTGCCTAGAAATAGTGGTGCCTCAGGATCCACAAAAGCCAGGCCTTCCTCTCTAAATGCTTTCTTCCAGAAACAGACGCCTCTGACTCCGGAGACAGGGATGAGACAAGGAGAGTCCAGAATGAATCTGGAATGTCTGGTTTTGCAGGATGCATGGAAATGGCCAGAAATGACCAGGAATCAGAGGGCGAGGGGGAAGGCTCAAAGGGGGCTCTGAAGGTCAAATCTGAGGCAACAGGAGACTGTGTAATGACAGCAACTAAAGTCGGCGAACTGTTCAACACCTAACATGAGCATACAAGGAATAGCAGAGTAGAAAACCAGTCCTTCCTGACACTTGTCATGGTCAAGTGCAGGTCCAGGCCAGCAAGTGGATGTCAGAGAAGGAGCAAGATTTATCATAACAGTAGAATTTCCCCCGAAGGGGAAAAAAAAACAAGTATTAATGGGGAAATGGCGACTTCCAGGTGGAGACACTGAACAGACACTAACTTGACCAAGTGACTGAGGTGAACATCACCAGTGCTTTTCCCGCCCAGGCAGGACGTGTGGGCCATCATCTGCCTGACTAGGCTGTGGGTATTCTTGCAGAGTAAGACTCTGAAAGTTAATAGAGATTTGGGGAAAGATTGATAAGACTTGACAACAAAATATTCTATATAATTCTGTAATGCAGACCCAGAAAAAATACAGTATTGGGGCAGTTTGCAAAATATGCTAGATATGAGACTTAGATGACAGTGACATAAGAGTGTCCTGCACAGGTTTTTGTCAGAAAACACACAGTAGTTATAGAAGCTTCCCTAAAAACTTTGCAATAAACTTTGATAAACGCACGGCAATAAGATGCTTCTATCAGAATGTTAACTTGCTATGAAACACGCTTATTCTGCGGCTGCATTCACTTATGCCCTACACAATGGCAGCTTCTATTTTTCTCTCAGTTTAAATGTACACATATTAACTATGTGCCTGGCCCTATTTTACTCCCAGGAGTTCGTGAACAATGAACTTCTTCATCTTCATAAAAACCTAAGGAGTCATTGATATTGTCACTGTGCTCCACTTCTCAGGTGAGCTTTACAGAGATTTCACAGCATTCCAAACATACACAACTAGTGTGTTGCCGAAGCAGAACTCAGTCCTAAGTAGCTCATTCCCCATGTTTTTGCTCACTACCAGACAATTCGGGATGCTGAGCCATACACTTAATGGAACCAGATAATTATTTGTTGATTAAGTGAACAGTATTATCTCTTGGGATTATTGGAAGCATCAAGCAAATCACTAAATTGCTTTGTATCTTAACTTTCTGTTTCATGACAAAATAATTGAAATTTTTTCTTAAGATCAATTAGAGCACAGAGAATTTATCTAACTGCTATGACTTTTTTGCCTTTAAAACAGTTTTGATAATGTATATTGAAGGCTAGTGGTTGAAGTAGGTGATGAATGAGAGATTACAACAGTTCATGATAGACAACAAAGTCTTTTACAGCCTGAGAACATGGCACACAATGATAAAACTTGCTTTCCTTCTATGTGAACTTTAGCTCAGTCTTTGACCTCATGTAGCTCAGTGAATTAGAATTTGTCTATAGGAAACAAGAGTCAAAATAAATGAAACATTATGCAAGGCTTAGACTGTCTCTTTAAAAACTTAGATGTTCCAAATATGTTTTCCTTTTGCATTGCTGTATTTCTGATACCAAAATCATCACAACCCAGTTAATAAGAACATTGCATTGTGTTCCCAGGATCCTTAATCCCTCGCTGCCAACTTCCTTCTCTATTTCGACCTTGTAAATTCCAATTTGTCTCTCGTTATTAATAAACATGGCACAGAAATTAATTCAAAATAAGATCTGTTACTGTTTACAGTTAGGGAAATTAGATGGTCCAAGAACCCTTGTCATGTGGCTTTAAGTCTCTGATCCTCTCTACCTTAGTCTCCTCGGCCAAAGGAGACTGTGGTACTGTGGGTTCACAAAGCTCCAGGGCAGTTGTAAGGGTTAGACAAGCTAGGGAAACTGCTTTGTAAACAATACCATGTTTTTGAAGAAATTAATTTCAAAGATTACTTCCAAAATGCCCCAAAGATAGACATTTACTTTTGTGTCATAGCTATGTGTAAAATTATCCAACACTGATAGCCTCAGGACTTAAATGCTCAGTAATGTGTGATTTCAGTTGCAAACTGAATTACTGAAGAAGGGAAAAGGATATTGTTCTCCAGAAGCCTTGTGACCACGGGCCTATACAGATGAGCTGCTAAGGCCTATGGAGGTGGTTTTTAGTTTTTCAAATAGAAGTAAGACACTGGGACTGATCGGGACAGCCATTCTATTGTCTGTAAGTATTTATTAAAGACTGATGAACTGTGTGATCTAGGGTGAAAGATGAAGGGAACATAAGGGCCTGTGTTCCTATGAATAAACCAAAGAGAAAGTTGTTGGCAAGTCGAACAAATGGATAGAGAAGAGCATCCAGGTAACCGACAGTTGAAAGCAGCTGCGGAACCCACAAAGGTTTTCTAACGTTCTCCTTTCTGCTTTTAAGCTTTGGAAGATAAATTAGGGTCCAGTGAGGTGCACACAGGAGGTAATGAAGGCTGTCGGGAGTGGCAGTTCCTCCAACCTATTTAACTGGGATCTTTCTATGATCACAGAATGCACACCTTTCCCTAACCAACCATCTGGCACCATGTGGTCAGTCCTCCTAGTGGATCTTGGAAGCAGGGTTTTCAGAGTGAAAAGATGCGTATTACTTCTGCTACAAAAACAAAACAAAAGAAAACACAGTGTGCTCGACTCTCTGTGGTCAGCATCATTTTCACATGCCAAGACCAGATTATTATAGGAGCATAGACTGAGAACGTGCAGCTGGATCTTAATAAATCAGAGCAAAGACACCACACTAGACATTCCTAGGAAGCATGCCCTGTCCTTCTGCTCTCCTTTGGGTGAGAGTGCAAATGCTCTGCTCACCGTGGATCTGTTGCTAAGAATGTCACTGAGAATTATATTTCTCCAAGGAAGCGCTGGTCTCTTCTAGCGTGTGGGTGGCCACAATGGTGACAGGCTGCAGTAACCACCACCTAAAAAGGCCAAGGAAGACTCCAGAGAAATGTGAGCAAAGCTGTATTCCTCGCTCTCAGATCACCTTTCCAAGAGAACCTGAAGTTCCACAGACCAGGCAATAAAGCGAGAGTCCATACTTCATCTGGGGATCGCAGTTGGGGGTGTGGGTTCTAAGAAACATTCCTCAGACCAGTTTCTGAGCTGGGAAGTCAAGCGGGAACCGCGCATTTCCTGCTTCGCTGCTCAAACCTCAGGCAGGGCCAAGCAGCAAGGAGGGCTCGGACTTGGGAGTCGCCCGCTGCTAGAGTGGGGTTTAGCGGTTTAGGAGAGGAGCCACGAGTTAGAGGGATTCGAACAGAGTTACATGAGATCCCGCCCACTTAGGGTGCAGAATTGTGGAGAATGAGTCCCCGAAGTTAATCTTGGGGAAAACTTTCTGAGGTCCTGTGGGAGAGCTGGGTGTAGCCAAGACTGCAGGGTCTGGCCTGAAGGTCCTGTAAAATCGCCGAGGGGTCCTATATCTTTCTCTCCACTCTTTTCTTCGCTTTCTCTCCCCTCCTGGTCGCGAATTTAGATCTCCATCCCGGACCCAAAGGGGACTGACCAAGGACCGGGGATGGACGTGAAAGGTAGACAGGGGAGGAGTGACGGTGCCGGTTTAGTGCCCGGGTGCGACTTGCCAATCCACGGCGTCGCTCTGCGTGGCCCTACCTGGGAGGTGCGGAGCCCTGGTCACGACGCTCCGCGCCGTGCACTTCCCTCGTGGCTCCTAGAGGCGGCCTCTGAAGCCCTGTTTTTAGGTGGAACAGGAGTACTATTGTCTCTTTATCTTAGAGCCTGCGGGGGTGCGGGCGGTGGGGGTGTCCCCAGGGTGACAGCCAGCGCTCTCCTTTCCGCCTCCATGAACTTGTTCTCCAGAGACCATGGACCTGCCTGGGTGCCCACAGGATCCTGCGCAATGAACTTGAGTGTCCTTTTACAAGCCCAGGCCATCCAACACCAAAAAACCTCCCACAAAACCTGCGAAAAATCACCGCTCACTCAGAGGCCTGCGGTAGAGCACTGCTTTGACTCTTCCTTTACCAGTTGATCACCTACCCGCTTGCTACAGGCACCAAGCGGCCGCAGGCTCAGCTTCTTGTTACATTAGTCGCTTCCTTGCCCAGCAATTCGACCCTCGCGTTCTGCATGGGGATGTGGCTCCGTCAGTAGCCGCCCAGAATTCCTGCAGTGTGCAAGCTGCAGCACACAGGCGCGCCAGGCTCATACTCCAGATACCCACCCCCACCCCAGTAAATCTCTAGAGTTGAGAGAAGCAAGGCTTGCAGGAAGCCGCTCCGGATGTTTGCTTCTTTACATGTGGCATTTGTGGCTGGCTTTGATAACGTCGTGAGCTCCGTTTTCAACACTCATTTAGTGAAGAAACTGAAATATGGTCTACACACACTGCGGGGCGGGTCTGCGGGGCGGTCGCCCCCAACACTCCTCTAAAATATCTGTCAAGAGAATGGTCAGCAGAACTTAGATCTAGGTAAGAGGATGGGAAGGGGACCAGTCTCGGGAAAGCGCCACATTTACTGAAAGATTTGCTAAGTAAAGTGCTACCTTGGGACTCCAAGGGAGGTAATGGGGAAGAAAAGCCAAAATGTGGACGCTCCGACTCCTAGTGCCTTGGGCTTTCTCTCAGACAGATGAGTAATCGCTAGGAACGAGCGCAAATAACGGTGGGGCGCCCTTGGCCTTTCTTTTCCACCACTTTCTCGGTATTCTAGGTTCCCTTCACCGAGCAAGAACAGGAGGGACCCAGGTAAATTTGTGCAAATACATTTTCTAGACTTACGCCTGAATTACCTTTCGGAGAAATCAGTCAACAGAGAAGACAGAGAAATGCATTCTGGATCCGGTACTGCTTTCAATCTTCATTCCAAACAAAACCCTTGGTTTATAAAAGATTTCACAGAAAGGGAAAATTCAGTCCTGAGATCTTTGAAAAGATGTCTGTTAAGAGTCCACTGTGGAGGTCAGGGACTGTGATACTGTGGATGGGAGGCAGGAGGATTACATAGGGAGACCCTCTTCAAAACAAATAACAAAAAAAAAATTTTTTAAAGAGCACCTGGCTAGGGGATTAATTTGTAATATTGTTCTCTACCCCTATGGTTCCCTTACTTACACATTTGCAATGCAATTTTTGTTTTACTTTCAAGCCAATATGCTTTTCAGAAAAACATAAAGCCTTAAGGAAAAGCACATCATCAGTTAAATTTAAGATCAATGACTTTCAGATCACCAATTAAAAATAACGTTTTCTCTAATATCTTGAAGCCGATTGGCCCCCTCCCCTTTCGTATGAACCTTCCAGACCTGGAGCTTCAAGGACTGCCACTGTTGCTGCAGCACAGCTACCAGCTGTAAACGGGATGGAGATTCACCATTGCTTTACAACATAACACATTAAAGAAAAACTGGCTTTCATACCCAGAGTTCTTTGTAGAAAAAGTAATTCCAGAAACTGCAGGCCAAGAGTTAGCAAAAGCTCTGTGCTTTTTGGAATCTGCAGTAAGCCAGACTTGCTCTCTGAAACAACACACAAGAAAGCCTCAACCAGTTGTCCCCACGGACACACGGACACACGCAGGACCACCCCCAGGCAGAGGAGTAAGTGATCCTTTTCAATCAGCCCTTCATAGCAAACAAAATCTGTTTTGGAAACTACTATGTTGAGTCCCCTTCCTCCCGCCCTCGCTCCCTCTTTTCCTTCCTCTCTCTTTCAAGAGAGAATTGCATTTAGCTCAGGCTGGCCTCTGACTCCACATGTAGCTGAGGGTGATATTGAACTTATCTTTCTGCCTCCACTTCTCAAGTGCTCGATTTGCAGAATCACAGCCATCACATAGACTTTCTCCAGCTTGGTGAGTGGTTTGAGCTATGTCCCCAGTCCTTCAATTTTCCTCCCTTGAAATTATGCAAGTATGACTATGTTGGTTCTCTTAGAAAACAACACCAATATGCAAACTAACACGCATGCAACTATGAATTGCATACTTTTGGACTTCTGGTCTGAAGGTCGGCTGCTAGCTGTGAGTAACATCCTCCCAATGCATGTACTAGCCTCCAGTCTATTTCCTCTCCTGGTAACTATAGCCCTACCTACTAGAGACTGGTTGGGGGCTAAATTAATTTGCTAAGGTTCGGAGGGTGCTGAGTGAGTAGCTGCTGGGATAATCACTCTAGACCGGCATGTTTAGAAGCCCAGAGAAAAGTGCTTTCAGGTCTGGAGTAAATTTAAGGGCACTGGTGGTTTTCTTTCCAGGGTTAAGAAATATATAGAAATGCTGTAACCATCTGTCAGGGTATGGATTTTGCTGCTTAAATGGGCTGACCCTTTTCCTCCAACGAACATCACAGTGCTGCTGTTTTTGCATTTTATTTTATATTTTATTTTTGTGGTGTTTGGGATGGAACCATGGCCTCTTACAAGTCTTTAGAAATAATACCAAATCTTGCCTCTTTTACTGAACACACGCCAGCAGTTTTTGTTATATGTATTTTATGTTTAATACAGAAATTCCCAAGGGTTGACTTGAACTTTTAACTCATTGAGTAGTGAAATGTCGGTGACGTACATTTTATATTAAACTTTGGTTTTAAAAAATACAATTTACCTTCGACATTTTTAATATAATGTAAGCATGATGAGTTCTTGGGAGAACAACAGTATTTTTTTTTCTCTGAAAAACCATATGAAGGTAATTGCCTCCGGTAATTTTTTTTTATTGGAATGGATACCTAGTATGTTAATGTGAACTACCTTGTGGCTAGTACTTCAATATTCCGGTACAGTGAGCACCCCTAGACAGCTGAATTTCAGCACTCCTATTTCCCAAGACGGAGAGGACTTGGCGCCAGAGCCTGGCTCCAGCCAGTTTCTCCCCCCGGCAGGTGTAGTCCTAGTGCTCCTTCTCCGGGGGAGGGGAAAAGGGCGGGTGCGGGGCTGAACTGGGACTTGGGACTCGGACCACCGGCTGGGCGGGGGCCTAAGGACTAGGGTCCGGCCCGCCCCCGCCGCGCCATTGGCCGCATCTATAAAGAAAAGGGCCGGCGGCTGGGGGACACCCTCAGTGTCACCGGTGAGTTAGGCATAGCCCGGAGAGCAGCGGGAGGTTCGAGCCCGCGCGGACTCCGCGCGTTCCTCTGGGCGTCTCTAGGCTAGCTCCCCATTCCTGCCTCGAAGTCGGGGGAAGCGGCGTGTCCGGTGGCAGGTAGCGGAGCTCGGGGTCGGTCTGGAGCGCCATGAGCAGCCCGGATGCGGGATACGCCAGTGACGACCAGAGCCAGCCCCGGAGCGCGCTGCCCGCGGTGATGGCCGGGTTGGGCCCCTGCCCCTGGGCCGAGTCCCTGAGCCCCGTCGGGGACGTAAAGGTGAAAGGCGAAGTGGTGGCGAGTAGCGGGGCGCCAGCCGGGACCTCGAGTCGAGCCAAGACTGAGTCTCGCATCCGGCGGCCGATGAACGCCTTTATGGTGTGGGCCAAAGACGAGCGCAAGCGTCTGGCACAACAGAACCCGGATCTGCACAACGCAGAGCTGAGCAAGATGCTAGGTGAGTCGGAGCGGGGGTGGGATCCAGGCCACCCTGCGCGCACCAGCGAATCGGGTACCCACTTTCTAAAGCCAAAAGGTGTTTTTTCCCTTGTCTTGCGCCCGACAGAATCGGTGTGCTGTAGACTCTGTCCCTTCAGCTCCCGGTCTCACCAAAGCACCATTTGGCTTTGGTCTTTGGGCCCCACGAGCAAATACAAGGGTTTCTCAGCGCTTCGGAGAGGCGACCAGGACACGCCTGGTCCGACCCCTTC
Organism: Peromyscus leucopus; assembly: GCF_004664715.2. NCBI lineage: Eukaryota > Metazoa > Chordata > Mammalia > Rodentia > Cricetidae > Peromyscus > Peromyscus leucopus. The sequence goes on along the minus strand of NC_051064.1, from coordinate 28,779,185 downwards.
ACAGCCCAGGGGTCTTTGCTAGTTTTTCGAATTAAGGGGAGATAAGTAAGGGAGGAAGCCCCTTCTAGGAGGCCTTTAAGGAGACCTGAGACTTTCATCTCGAGATTTTCATCCTAATTCGACTCTGCTCCTGGCCGGCTCGCCCAGTTGAAGGTTGCAGAGAGAGGGGCCTGGGCGCTAGGACTCAGGCGGGTAACTCCACTTTCCCTGCAGGCAAGTCCTGGAAGGCACTGACGTTGGCGGAGAAGCGGCCCTTCGTGGAGGAGGCCGAGCGGCTGCGCGTGCAGCACATGCAGGATCACCCCAACTACAAGTACCGGCCGAGGCGGCGCAAGCAGGTGAAGCGCATGAAGCGGGTGGAGGGAGGCTTCCTGCACGCTCTGGCCGAGCCTCAGGCCGGCGCGCTGGGCCCCGAGGGCGGTCGCGTGGCCATGGACGGCCTGGGCCTTCCTTTCCCGGAGCCGGGGTTCGCGGCCGGCCCGCCGCTGCTGCCCCCGCACATGGGCGCCCACTACCGCGACTGCCAGGGCCTAGGCGCTCCTGCGCTCGACGGCTACACTCTGCCCACTCCGGACACATCCCCGCTGGATGGCGTGGAGCAGGACCCGGCCTTCTTCGCTGCCCCGCTGCCGGGAGACTGCCCGGGGGCCAGCGCTTACACTTACGCGCAGGTCTCGGACTACACGGTGCCCGCCGAGCCGCCCGCTGGCTCCATGCGAGTGGGGCCAGAACCCTCGGGTCCTGCGATGCCGGGGATTCTGGCGCCCCCCAGTGCCCTGCACCTGTACTACGGCGCCATGGGCTCCCCCGCCGCAAGCGCGGGGCGCGGTTTCCATGCGCAGCCCCAGCAGCAGCTGCAACCCCAAGCACCTCCGCAGCCGCCGCCGCAGCACCCGGCGCACGGCCCGGGGCAGCCTTCGCCTCCTCCTGAGGCTCTGCCCTGCCGGGATGGCACGGACCCCAGCCAGACCACCGAGCTCCTAGGGGAGGTGGACCGCACGGAATTCGAACAGTATCTGCACTTTGTGTACAAGCCCGAGATGGGTCTTCCCTACCAGGGACACGACTGCAGCGTGAACCTCTCGGACAGCCACGGAGCCATTTCCTCAGTGGTGTCCGACGCTAGCTCGGCTGTCTACTACTGCAACTACCCTGACATGTGACGGTTGCCCACCAGGCCTGCGGGCCAGAAGCAGTGTTACACACTTCCTGGAAGCGCTAAGGAAATCCTTAGCGTCAAGCTGTTTTGTTTTTAAGTTGCCTTGGCATATAATTTATGGTAATTTATTTTGTCTGCCACTTGAACAGTTGAGGGGCTATATGAGATTTTTTAAAAAGTGTATCGAGGGACTTGTTCCCCCATACCACTGGTCCAGTTTCAACCAGTTTCTTAATGTCTCACCAACTTATTCCATTTCTCGAAAGTGTTTTGATCCAAAGAAATTTTGTTCTTCATTTTTTTTCAATCTTCGAAAATGTTTTGATGCAAAGAATTTTTGTCCTTACTGGTTTTTTTTCAATTTTAAGAAAATTAAAATCTAGAATCTTTTTAAAAATCAATCTATCACATTGGTTTTATAGGAAATTAATTTAAAGATACAGTGAACATTCTACAATTAGAAGTGTATAGCTAATTGTAAAATTTTCATTTTCTTATAATGGTACACCTAAATACTTTCAATAAGCCCTAAATATACAATTGAAATGTTCAGATGTGATATAATTGTTCAACTACAAAAAGATTTCTCACAGAATGAACTTGCTTTGTACACTCCAAATGATATTGATTCCTAAAAATAATGTTGTAAATGTTTATAATTCTGTTTTTTTTTTTCAGTCATAGTCTTGAGACCTGCCTAAAGGAACTTTTCAGATATATATGTTTGTCTTTTCTTCCAAAAGTCTTGGTCCCTCCTTTCACAAAATTTGCCTTTAATCCCCACATTTTTAAGAGTCACAGGAACTAATCAAAATAAAATTTGTTTTGTGACTGTTAGTGATCTTCAGTATGTATTTCAACAGTGGATTTTACTATAGCTAACAAATGTGGATAGTTGCATTCCAGCATTTTGTAGGTTTCAAATTCAGGATTCCCAGGAGTTATTTGTGTGCGGTGCACTTGCCCTGCATGCCTCCTTTACCCTCCATTGTGAAGAAATAGGTGCAAGGCTTCAACTATTAGCCCCTGCAAATCTGTGCTGATTGCTGCAGTACAGATGGAGACCATGGGAACTGATGGCCTGTAGTGGGCATTTCCTGTACCAGGTGTTTCCTCAGTGTCCTTCTGCACAATCGCCTGAGCAAGCCAGTTGGGCAATATTCTCTCGTTTTCCAAGTGATTAAAAAAAAAAAAAAAAAAGAACACATTGCTGCCACGTTTACAAAGGTTTGGCAAAGTGGATCTCTCCTCCACCCTCCATGCTAGGGACTGAAGCCGTGGCCTCTGATCAAGCAGGTAAAGCACCCGCCACCGCCGCCGCTGCCACCGCCATGGCCACTGCCACCGCTGCAGCCCAGCCCCCCCCCCCTTACTAGCTCTTAATGTAGTTACAGTCCCTTTGTGTAGGGGCATAGGTGGGCACTGGAATTAACATTCTGGTCAGCATGTAAAGCATATGGTGGAGAGCTTGAAGCTGATGGATTAGACTGGGTTCTCTTGGAAATGGCAATGCACATTTTTAAAGGGGGTTTCTGATTACCAGGCATGGAAGGGTAGACAATTCCAGTGACAAGGTTGAGCCTATTTTGTTGGACATACTAGAAGTGACTGTAATCATTAAAGAATTTCTACTTAGAAATTTAAAGTTCACTTCAGGGTGGTTCTCTAACCTATTTTCTTTTCCTTTCTCCCTCTCAGTCCCTGCCATAAACCATGGAAACCAGAGTCTTGTGCCTGTTAGGCAAGTGCCCTACAACCAAGCCAAGCCGCATCCCCCAGGCTGATTTTTTTTTTTTTTTTTTTTTTTTATACAGAGTCTTAATATGTAGCTCCCACTGTCCTGGAACTCACTATGTAGACTGCCTCCGCCTCCCAAGTGCTGTGACTAAAGGTGTGTGTACAGAGTCTTAATATGTAGCTCCCACTGTCCTGGAACTCACTATGTAGACTGCCTCCGCCTCCCAAGTGCTGTGACTAAAGGTGTGTGCACTATGCCTGGCTTCCAGGCTGATTTCTCTTTCAGTGCTCTTCCTTGTCCTATATTGTTTTCTTTCTGTGGTCCCAGAGAGAAGGACCTTAGGCTGGTCTGCTTCCAGCCTAAGGTCATTTGCAGGATTTCCCAGGAGTTCTCAGTGGACTATGTAATAAGCAGAAGGGTTGCCCAGGCTCACTTTCAAGGCCACATGGCCAGTTCAGATTTCTCTATAGACATTTTAGTGCCTTAGTTCAAAGAATCAGTGCTGAAAGCTTGGCTGCTATCTCTTAACAGAATAGTAGGAAACGGGAAAGGGAGCAAGGGAGATAGAGTGCTTAGGGCAAAGTCCAAAATCTGGTTAAGTTACATTTCTAACCACTGCTAAGGAAGACAAGACAGCAAAAATGATTAAGGCAATGTTATTATCTGGATGGAGGTCCCTTCACCCTCATGGACAACTCTTGTAGGCAGACTTCAGGCCAATTCCTTTTCTTTCTGCAAGCACTCAAGTAAAGTTAACAAAGTATCTGCTAATGATTGCCTTGCCACTGACAGTGGTCTCATTTTCCTTTCACTGTTTTATGTAGGAAACACACACATAAAGGACACCCCCTCCCCCGCCAAGACCCTTTAAAAATAGAGGTGAGCAGTCAGGGCAGCTTTTCTTTGGGGTTCTAAGCAGCCTTAGGCATTTGCAAATTTGGATTCACCTTAAGATGATTGGCTGAGACAGAAGCCTTGGTGTTAACCAGCAAACAGCACAGACATCTCAAGCATCCAAAACAAATGACAGGCTTCATATATTTGAAATTAAAGAATTGTTTCTATGAGGAGTTCCTTCTTATGACATGATTCAAGGAAAGAGAAATGGATATTATTCTCTTGTGTTTAAAAGAAACCTATAATGTATGTGCAAGATGAAGATGTGAACTTTTCTTGGTGATGCTGTGATGGTGATTGCTAAGTTCCAAGACTGGTCTCAAATGCCCACGCAGGTCATTTATACTTGTGCATCATTCCTTTCCACCCTTTATTGGGGTGGGAAGGAAGTGAAGCTATGTCCGTTCTAGGACTGACATATAGGAGGGATTTTCAGATGTTTTGTGTGTTCCTGGAATTCCTGGGCAATTGTGTAAAAAGCCTAGTTACCACTTCACCAACATGGGGACCACAAAGAGACAGAGAGGACAAGCCTTGGGGCTTCTCCAGCTCATTCCCACCTGACTGGAAGTGAAGCGACTGAATAGGCAAATACCCAGAATAAGGGAGCTAGGACTATAGTTCAGTGTCAAAGTGCTTGCCAAGCATGTACCAAGATAGATTTGATTCACATCACTGAACAAAACAATTGCAACAATAAATAAAAATCAAGCAGAAAAGTCCAGGCATACTACAAATGGGAATGAATTTTTTTTTTTTTTTTTTTTGCAACATCTGTTGTCCTTAAATTCTTGTTTTTAATTAAAGGAATAGAGGCCTTGGTGGCAAAATCAGGAAAAGGCTTTGGGGCTCTTCAGAGGCATCATTATTAAAATGAAGAAGAGTGTCTTTGGGTTACTTCGCTGTGATGAAATGCATTGCAAAAAGCAAGTTGGGGAGGAAAGGGTTTATTTGGTTTAAACTTCCACATCACTGTCCATATCAAGGGGACTCAAACAGGGCAGAAACCCAGAGGCAGAAGCTGATGCAGAGGTCATAGAGGGGTGCTGCTTAGATTGCTCCCTGTCTTTTTTGATCAGCCTGATTTCAAATAGGACAAGGTGACCCCACCCACAAAGGGCTGGACCTTCCCACAACAATAACAGATTTAAAAAACACTCTAGGGGCTTGCCTACATCCTGATCTTATGGAGACATTGTCTCAGTTGAAGCTTTCTCCTCTCTGATAACTTTAGCTGGCGTTGAGTTGACATAAAACTAGCCAGCACAAATAGGATGTAAAATGTGAACAAAAATTGAAAATTTAATTGTGACATCCTCACATTTGTAGATTGCTACGTTCAGATGAAGGGATCCAGGCACAGGCCAGTGATCAGTCATGGAGGTGGAGCTCAGCCGCCCATGCTGAACAGAAGCTCTGCCACCTGATATACTCCAGACACTAGCTAATCATTTTTATTAAAAAGTATATAAAATTAGTTCAGCTATTATTGTTTATCTTTGAAATAAATTCATTATGGGTAAATTGTTTTTCCTCATCTCTATTTTTAAGTTCTTTAGAAGTGTCCTGATGTGAGAATACAACCTCTTCCTGTCCAGATATATTCAGACTTCAGACTGATATGGCATCTACACAACTCTGAAAACAGTAATGATAAAGCTGTTTTCCTGTGAGGACCTAGAGTAATCTTTTTAAAGCTACCAGGTGCTAAACCTGAAGTAAATTTGTAAATTGGCTGTACACGTGGCTAAGGGATGATATCACAAGGAAGTTATTTCACTTACCTTCATCTCACTCTGCAAACAGCACCCATGTGGTCTTTAAGTCTGTGGTGGGCTTAGGAAAAGCACATACAAACAAAGGCATTCAGGGAAAGTGGAACGGAGAGCTAGGAACCAAATATATTTACTTAATCTTAAGTTTTTACATGTTTCATTTTGTTTTAAATACTCAGAACTGTGTCTGTCACATTCAACGTCACCCCCACCCCCCACCCACACCACGTTCCTCTGATTTGTTTTGACAGGGGGAGGTATTTTACAACCATTATTTCAGCACAAATTTATTCTTCCTGCTTACAAGGTGCTTCCTTCTGGGTCCAAAAGATTCCTCTGAAGAAAAACCGGCTTGAATGTCCTGGCTTGGAGAAGGATGAGGGATGGGTTCCTCCCACGTAATGAGCCTGTGACCCACTTGGTATTTCATTAGATCTCTGCCCTAAAGTCTAGCTGTATTTCCTCCATGTTTCACTATAGTATTTTTTCCTGCTCTTATAAATAAGAAGGTTGCTGTGTGTCCTTTCCTTCCCCCTGGATAACCAATCAGCTTTGATTTCAACTACATGGTGTCTCATACATAAAGCGTTCCCACCTTCTAACTTCATTAAAAATATTAAAAATTATCATGTCCAAGTGTTTAGTATATAGTAGATCCAAACATAATGTGATTAATAACGGTGCTCCTTATTGTACAGAGCTCTTAGTTGCTCCAAGCAAAATCAATTTGATTGAATACAAGAATAAAAGTTTATTCTTGGGCATTAAAATGGCCCAATAGGTAATGATCTTGTCACCAATGCTGACAACCCGAGCTCAGTCTCTGCAACCCATATGGTGAAAGGAAAGAACTGACTCCTGCAGGTTGTTCTTTGATCTCCATAGACACTTTGTGCCTGGCACACACACACACACACACACACACACATGCACACGCACACACACAAACATGCACACCAGAGAGATTGAGTGAGAGAGAATAATAAATAATTATAATAATAAAACAAAATTAAATTATTCTTGCTTAAGAAGCTACCTTTGGGACAGCTAGGGCTGTTACACAGAGAAACCTTGTCTCGAAACCCTCTCCCCTCCCCAAAAAAAGAAGCTACCTTTGAAGATTTTATTTCTACTTTAACTGATGTCTTATTAAACATTTTACCAAAATGATTTCAGAAGGAACATTCAGCAGATCAATGCTACTGAAGATGATGGTCTGCATGAAGAGTCACAGAAAGCCAGCGGGAAGGCAGTGAGGTCATTATTACTCAGCTGCCTTGCAAAGCAGTGGAGAAACCCCGAGAAAAGCACACTAGTGGATGTAGTTTCCCATTCAGTGGGCAGTATAAACCTGACAACTTGTTAGAGGAAGAATTGTGGCATGTGTGCCCGTCAGACTCCTCTCGCTGTCCTGAGAAGTGAGGCCGACTGAATTGTGCTCTTTGAATTCCTGCCCTGGCTCCTGCTGAACACACAGGAAGCTCGGTGTTCTGTTGGGGCATCTCAGAGACTTCAAGAAGTCTTGCTTTGCCTGTCTTTTCTACTTAGGCGCTGGTGGCTATAATCCTTTCCCTTATATAATATGTTGGGACATAAAAGTTCAACATTAGACAACAAGCTACTGGAGCTAAGAGCTGCTGAGGAGGCTGAGTTAAGGAAAGCTGGGAGGGTTCCCAGCAAGAAAAAAATCTGCATCTTCAGTCAGAGGGTTAGTTTACCTGGCTCAGGAGCATAGCTTTGTAGGTTTGGGGTAGTTACTTTTTCTGAGTTCTCATCTTGTCTTTTATTTAAAACAAACAAACAAAACAAGGAGAGGCAGGTATGGTGGTACATGCCTTAATCCCAGGAGGCAAAGGAGTTAGACTTTATGGCTAACAATAGAAGTCTTTCCAGATCTACTCAGGGATCCTAGGAAATTGTACAGACAGGAATTTATGGGTGTCTCAGAAGGTGCTCCTTGGTTCCCTGGCTCATCATTTGAACTTGGTGTACCTCTATGTATCCCTGAAGACTTGGGCTCAAACTTAATTTAAATATTCCATTGCAAAAGAGAAAGACATCTCCATCCATTTGCTCCTTAGCAAAAGTAGGGTCTTGGCTCCCTACTCGGGAAAGCTAGGGTGACGCCTCTCCCCAAGCGGTTTTTCTGCGAAGTCGGATTTTACAGTGTAATTTTTTTTCTGGAAGGGGTATGGTATGTACAGCACGCGGAACATTGGCTTATCCTTTTAATAATAATAAACGCATTTACTTTTTACAGCATTTCCCAGAAAATCAAGAGTCTCATCTTCGTAAGGAGTTGTAGATTTGCTCACTGTCCTGACGCTCAAGTAGGAACCGTGTTTGCCTAAAGCGTTACACAAAGAAAGAAATACAGTCACATGGAAAGGACAAAACCCAGGTTCACTGGTGGCGGCGTGTGGACTGGGACCCTGTGCAGGCTGTCGCAGCACACCCTAGGGGTGCCGGCTCCCTTCTGGAGTCCGCACTCAGGCAGCGGTTGATCAGAGGACATTTAAACAAGTCTCTGGGATGACATTAACTAAGAAGGTCAAAGAGCAAAGATCTGATAGTGGAGGCACAAGCGAGGAGTGTGGGCTGAGGAGGACAGCCCGGCTCGCGCTCCAGACATTTCCTGCTCGGCTTTACCGCGTGGTGCGGGGCGGTCTTCTGAGCTAGGGACGGCGAATTTGGCCCACCCGGAATCGCGGTTGCGCCAGTTCAGAAACCTGCCTGCTGAGCGCAGGCTTCCAAAGGTCCCGAAGTGACTTCTCGGACTGACCTTCCTGCTAGCAGGAGGAAATCTTTTTGTCTAAATTTCTACCCCTCCCTCCCTCCCTCCCTCCGTCCCTCCCTCCCTCCCTCCCTCCCTCCCTCCGTGTGTGTGTGTGTGTGTGTGTGTGTGTGTGTGTGTGTGTGTGTGTGTGTGTGTGAAGAGAGGTGACTTACTTTGTATGTATAGCCCAGGTTGGCCCTGTACTTACAACCCCCCTCTTCAGTGCAGGTTTACAGGGATGCTCTGATAAAGCCTGCTCAAAACGCCTCTTTAGTGAACTCAGTAGGTGGTCGGTTCAGACAAGAACCCGACTCATTCATTACCCATTCTTTTTCCTGAGAGTGAATGGGTGTGTTGCGTAGTTGCTGCAGAGTCCTAGCCAGGAGGGATGAAATGCGCTGGCGGTGATCAGAACAAGTCACCTAGAAAGCTGCGCAGGGGTGATGGTGGAGCTTCAACCCTTGGCCTGTGTCAGGGAGCCGCTTTAGGAACCCGAAAATGAATGAAGTGTACAGCAGAGACCAGTTGCTCAGGTTTCCTGTCGCATCCCTGGACTTCAAGGTTTCGAGGCATCAAGGTGTGGCTAAAGCCAAGTGGCCAGAGTCTGGGCGGAGACCTTATGGAGAGCAGAATTGGAGGAGGCGTTGTGAATGGCCTGGAACATGGGAACAGTGCGGTTATGGAGGAAAGATTGTGAGTCCTCCTAAAGTCTACACTAGTGGGAACTCGTCTGTGAGGCTGTTTTACCTTTGGGAGAATGGTGATTAAATTTAGAGTCGTGGGGGCAGGAGAGGAAACTGGAAGTGTCGGGACCACATTACCAACTCTTATCAAGGACAGCCAGGTGTTGTTGGTCTTGGGAAATGTTTTAGGGCACCTTTTAATGAGGTGGGGTTCTCCAAAGAAAACAGAATGACTTTGTTTCTAAGTTTTAGTTTTACTTAGCCTTTCAGAGATGCATTCCTTCTTCCTTTTTCAAGTGAGGAATCGTTAGTTGGGGAGTGGACAGAAAACGGCTGGTGATCAATGTCTCCAGACAGGTGTTCATGAACACTGCTCAGAAAAAAGCCAAGAGCATTAGAACATCAAGCCAGCACCCTGCAGCCTGGAGTTTTGGAGGGCTGGTGTTGCTTAAGTTTGTGTTAGAAAACTTTAGAGAAAGTGGCCTCTATTTGTGAACAGTTCAAGTTTCCAAAATCCTTGATGATAAGCGGTAGAAAAACGTTTGTAAAGAAAAAGAATGAAACATCCAGGCTTAACTTCATCACACAAATGTAAGGTCATTGCTCTTTTGCATAGTATGCTTTACCCCGAAACAGTTTAAACAGCACAGGAAAACAGTCATTAGTGCCTTGGAAGTAACTTGTCCATCACTGTATCTGCCCGGTGTTCCCTGGCACATATTTTCTCTGTATCCACAATCACGGAGATGTACAGGATCGCATTCCCCTTCTACTCCAAGGCTCGCTTTTCCAGTTAGTGGTATCTGCTGGCATCTATGGGTTCCTACAAAAAAGACCTACACTTTTTCACTCAGCTGATTCAGTACGGTCAGTGACTTCTGCCTCAACAATCGTAAGTCCGTGAAGTTTCTGATATCGCTCTGTCATGGTGGTTATTAATGTTAACTTACCCCGTATCTGTCTTCATTTGCGTGATGATGTGTGGCAGGAGCCTCTCTAAGACGCCTGCGCCCTCCTGTTGGGACAAGGTTCGGTGCCCAGCCAGGCAGGCATATGGGCAGGGGCTGCTTCGTAGATGGAGGCGGGCACTTGGCGGGGCTTACAGTGGGGCCAAATCAGAGATTAGGACTCTCTCCCCTGTCGCCAAAATCTGGAGGCCCTGAACGGTTTAGGCCAGCCTTTCGGCTAAGCCTTAGCCGGGCTTACCCCGCTCCTGCCTCGACACTACCACAAACCGCTAGGGGCTGAACATGCCTGTCTAAGCTGGTACTCTCTGCTAGCTCTAGAACATACACCCTCGGGATGGCCTGGATCCTACCTCCTGGGGAATCGGATTTGGAATGCTACAAGGTGGGCTGGTACCAAAAGCCCGCCTGATCTTCACGGCCAGACCTCTAAGCGTCCCCCAGTTCCCAGGACCTGTATATGGTGTGGCAGGTTTGCCTGCTGGGAATGTGGCTTCCAGATGCAGCCACAAAACCATCATCGGCATTGTATTTCAGCTCAGCACAGCGGCTGCAGTAGCAGCAGCAGCATGCTCGGCTCTCGACCCAACATGACCTGCTGCCCACGAGTTTTCCTGTTGGGATGGCGGGGCTGGGAGAAGCTCCTCTGCTCAGTCCTCTAAGTTCCACCGCTTGTTTACTGTGTATTATTATTGCGACTGTTAGAATATGGAAAGCGCCTATCCTTCTCAGAGGAAACATCCAGTAAGGACAGTGTTTGACTTTGTTAAATCGCCAAGGAGGCCGCGCAGAAGTGCATATGCGGAATCTATTTCTTTTTTTTTTTTTTTTTTTTTTTTTTAAAATGAGGCAAAATTTTTATTTATTCATTTCTTGCACTTGAAGTACTCCTCGATGACATCCTTGGCCTGAGATTCTTTGCCATAGTCCTTAACCACCACACAACTGCAACCAACCACTTTCCGTGGTTTCCCCTCTCGATCGATTTTACAGAGGCCTACCCATTCCCCTAGTTTCTTGTTGTCATCAACCTTAATTAGGTTGATTTGGTGTTCAGCACAAAGTGCCTCCACCAACTTGACATACATAGGCTCATCACAATTGGATGCGAGTACACAGAGATGGGCTTGGCGCTTGTCTAAGGCTTTGGCAGCTTCGCGGATGCCACGTGCGAGGCCATCGTGGATGAGGGCGGTCTTCAGCACCTCTTGCAGCGCAGTGTTGACGTCCATTACACCTCCAGCAGCAATGCCTTCCTCGGCCATGGCGGTGGATTACGGGTGAGGCCGAATCTTGAGCGCACCCGAGCCTCCGCCTCCGCGCAACTCGGCGGCGGCAGGGGAAAAGCGCGGAATCTATTTCTATTTACAGAATCTATTTCTACATTACGCCTGCATTAAGCATAGATTACATTTAGAAAGTGGAAAATAAATGTGCCATAGAAGGAAGCACTGTTTTCTTAAAAAATGGGCCTTTTAGGCTGTTTTAAAACAATATTTATTAGCCTCTATGTCAAGTTTTTATTGACATATTTATAAATTTGAAAATAAAGCTTTTTGAAAAGCCAGTGGCATCTGAAATATTGAAATCCCAGCACCTGGGAAGTTGAGGAAAGTCAGGTGGATCTTTGTTAGTTAGAGGCCAGTCTGGTCTACATAAAAGGCCCAGGCTAGCCAAGGCTACATAGTGAGACCCTCATTTGAAAAAGAAAAAAAAAGTCTGTGTAGGGGCTGGGGAGATGGCTTATGGGTAAAGGGCCTGCTGTACAACCCTAAGGCACTGAGTTCTGATCCCCGCACCCATCTGAACAGCTGGGCTGCAGATGTGGTATCTGTAACCCAGCACTACGGTTATAGTGATGAGACAAGAGGATCCCTGGAGCTCACTGGCCAACCAGCATAGCTGAATCAGAGAGACCATGTCATAAAAAACAGTGGAGAGTTATCGAGGAAGCACTTGAAGTTGACCTCTGGCCTTAAAACATACACTTATGCACACACCACACAACTTACATATGTATACACACACACAGGGAAATCAGTACATATGTACAGTTTATAGTTTTCAAAAATTACACGAAGCTTGTCTGTATCAGGGTCTCATGGGAAACAGTTGATGTATTTAGTGGGTGTTGGAAGGAAAATCAATGAAATCCTCTAACTGGCTAACTTGGCAAGGCTGGAGGGTCACAGATGCTTAGTGACCAGTCCAGACTGGTAGGATAGAGAAGCTGATACTAAAGCCAAGGGTCGGCTAGGGGGCCTGGCCAAAGGAGCTGTGGCCTTGGGAAACAGAATGAACTGACTGTGGACTATGGCCCATAAAGATGGGTACAGGAAATAAATCCGGAGTGGGAGAATCCTGTGTCCTCACTTCTTGGCCAAACCATAAGGGGAGTGAAGCATCTAGACAGGGCTGGGTTTTTGCATGCCTGTGGGGCCCAGGAGCAACTCTGCAGAACTTAGCCAGAATGAGTTTAAACAGATTGGTTCTTCCTTGGCTTCTTTCTTTTCTTTCCTTTCTTTTCTTTCCTTTCTTTTCTTTCCTTTCTTTCCTTTCCTTTCTTTCCTTTCCTTTCTTTTCTTTCCTTTCTTTTCTTTCCTTTCTTTTCTTTCCTTCTTTCCTTCTTTCTTTCTTCCTTTCTTCCTTCCTTTCTCTCCCTTCCTTCCTTCCTTCCTTTCTCTCCCTTCCTTCCTTTCTTCCTTCCTTCCTTTCTTTCTTTCTTTCTTTCTTTCTTTCTTTCTTTCTTTCTCTCTCTCTCTCTTTCTTTCGGTAGCCTCTCACATGCCAGGTCTGTATTCTACTCACAAACTACACCTCCAGCCCTAAAAAAAACAGTAGTTAGTTAAAGTCTTCCTGCTAACCACACAGCTCACATTTTGCTGCTTACAAGGCTACTTCATATTTTGTATGCTCTTGGACATTTTCAGGCCAAAATGCAGTTATGGGTTTGAAAAGATTTGGGTGTTTGCCCCCATATCCATGTTGTAGATGTAGGTGAATAGATTCCTACATTGGTTTTTCAGAAAGAGTGTTTATGGTCAAAATGCAATATTTTAACACTCACCTAATGAGCACTAAGAATTGGGGAAAGCTGAGCATAGTGGCACATGCCTGTAATTGCAGTGCTTGGGAGGCAGAGGCAGGCAGATCTCTGAGTTCCAGGCCAGCCTGATCTACTGGGTGAGTTCTAGCACCAGCCAGGGTGTACACAGAGAGGTCTGTCTTGAAAAACCAAAATACAAACAAACAAACATAAAAAGGAATTGGGGATGGAGCTCCTCATGTTGCCCAGAAGTGATGTGATGTTGGCATTTGCTGGTGTCTCCCCAGTCTGTGTTCCTTCCATGAGGCCTTCTGTCTGGCATCCAGCCACAGGACTGGTGAACATCACTTTACTCAGTTATACCTGCACGCTGAACTGTTGTTATCAAGTTGAAGGATGGGCATGTGACCAAATTCAGGCCCAAAGGAGGGGTGTAGCCAGAAGATCCCTGGGCACAGCTGTGTAACGGGCTGTGACTGCTGCCATTTTGTTTACTAGAGAACTGTAGGGTACTGGCGGAATTTGAAGTTGGAAAGTATCAGTGTGGGAGAGGACAGGTACATTCGAGAATCTAGTAGGCACATGGGAGATGAATCCCAGTTCTGAGTGCTTCAGTGAGCAACTTTAGCTAGTTAATTTATGGTTTGCCACTCTCTTCCCTTCCAGGGGCAGGACACGGGCCAGTAACTATAGCACTAGGGACGTCCGAGAAAGAAACATTTCCTGGGTCCAGGCCAGCCTGGGCTACCAGTGAGACTCTAACGAAATAAAACCAAGCAAAGCTACCAGCACCATCAGAAAAAACCCACAAGTTGGGTTTCCTTTTGGAAAGAAAAGGATTCATGACACAGGACCAGGAGATAGGCAGGCTGGGGATGTGGGATTACTCACTGCTCTGGAAATGCCTGTATGAGATAACACAGACCAGCAATCGGCATTTGCACTGTCTGAGAAACTGATAGCAATGCTGTGTTGGATTCTGGTGTAGATGGGTGTGTTTCAAATTGGAACATGTATGCAGATGTCCCAGGGAACTTGCTGAAGTGCCCATGCTGACTGAGTAAATCACACTCTTCTAAAATGTTCCCAGGCATGACGGATGGCAGAGGGGTGTAAGGCCTGAGAACTGTGAGCCACACTGAGTTTTAGGGACTGCTCCTCACTAAAACACAACAAGCACAGGAGCAGACTTAAGCGTCACTACAGAAAAGCCTTTCAGTTAGACAGTGGTGGTGATTTCTTGGTTAGGCCATGTCTTTCTGCTTTCATCATTCTAATCTTCTGTGGTCATCTTTCTTTTCTCCAAAGTCAGTCCTGCTCTTTCCTTCACTCTTGCCATTACCTGTAACACCCCCTCGCCCCCAGGTCTCACTGTGTAGCTCAGCTTAAGCAGGACTGCAGCTTGCTATGTAGTCCGGGTAGGCACTTCCAGCATGGCTCTGAGTGGCAGGACTGTAGGCCGGCACCACTACACTGAACCTCTCTGAAGTCTTACTGATAGGAGACCAGGACACTGGATGGTGAGGAGTGGAGTCCCATCCCCGCCCCATGGAGTCTTTGCATTGACCTCACCATCAACTGCATTATTGTTTAACGTCACAACAACCTCTTGCTTGTTTGCCTGTCTCTCCCATTAGATTAGAGCCAGGCCCATCCTGTAACACAGCTTGTTAGAACTAGATACAGAGCTTCACTGTCTTCTACCAGCCTGAGGTTCTCAGATGAGGCTGCACAGTGGCATCAATGAAGGGTTTTTGTTAGTTTTGTTTCTTTTTCTTTTCCTTTCTTTCTTTCTTCCTTTTTTTTTTTTTTTTTAACCTCTGGGGGTTTGAAAAGCCACATAGGAACCTATTATTTTAAAACTTTCCTAAGAATATACTCATATAATAGTTTAATTATGATTACCTCACACAGGAGATGGTGCTCATCCCAGAAGTTCAGTACCAGTTGTGGGATACCTTCCCTTGTATTGTTTATCAGGGGTGTCCAGAACCAACCAAACAAACAAACACTCAGGTTGCAAACAGGAACTTGATAAAAGCCTAATTGCTGAAGACACCACACATTTTGGTCATGGAATCAGAGAAATTTAGTTGGACCTGACTGGGAAGCCAGCTAACTCTCCCTGCTGGCTAACTACCATAGTAGCAATGGTGCCATGCAGACTGTTGAATGTGTGTGGCTTATCAACAGTGTTACTCAGCTATGAAACCTGTGAATTGCAATAATGACCAATGCTGCAAGATACACCCATGCAACAGTGGGACAAATGTTGTGGGGATGTGACCAACTGTTTTCTGGTTGAATTTAAGGCTTGCACCAGAGGAGGAAACATGTGCCGGTACTGTAAGTATTGCCAATAACTCATGGTTGGAGAGAGCTCACAGGCCACAATGAGGACTCTACTATTATTATTTTGCTAAATGGGCATAGCATTAAACTCCCTTCTAAATCCATGCATCTGTACCTGTGAATTGGTGGAGCTCTCAGGCCTCATCACGAAAATCCACTCAGACTGTCGAAAGTGGGAAAAAGTAGTAATTCTTAGGTTCATGGGAAGCTCATACATCTCTCTGGACACCTCGGCATGGATTCTTTTCAGGTTAGAATAAAAGATAGGATAAAAAAAAAAAAAAGATTACGGAAAGCTTGTCAGGAGAGACAAGCAGGAGGGGTCTCTTATCAGCTTCCGCAATTGATGGCTGACTTGCAGATGAGTCCATTAGCAATGCGTTGTTCCTGGGGATTTCCTGCTAGAACTAATTGTACCTGAACACTAGGAACCAGATTTTATAAACCATGGAACGGCCTTTTCCCTATAATCAGCTCACTAATGATTCCTTGAGGCAGCGTCCCAGTCAGTGGCCTCAGTGTTCTCTTTAGCATGTTAAAGGCTCCTGGCTCAGACCTTGCCCCTCCCCCACGTCTAAAACCTTTATTCCACACAAGCTCTTTATCCGAGGAGGAGGAGCGCCAGGGCAACACCCTGTGTCAAAAGGCTCACTATCTGACCTGCGGTATACTGAAAGTCCTGAAGGTGGGCTGGCTTTCCCAAAATTATCTTGGAGTTCGGGAGGGAGCTGGACAGGAAGCATGCATGCTGCAGTCTCCTAGAATTCTCTCCTCTAGAGGCCCAGCAAGAGGTGCCCTCTACTCAGAGATAGCGCCACCCTGCCAAAGATCTGAAGGACCCACACTGAGCTGCCCGACTTGGAATAACTGGAGCGGCAGGGCCTCCGGGCCCAGAGGCTTTCCTCCTCCCAAGTGGGCCCAGTGTTCTCAGACCACCATTATAGGAATGGGACAAGGGGAGGCATGCTCCTTGTCCTGCTGCAGCGTGTGCTAGTGGCTGTGGAATTGTGGACCCAAGACTGATGAACTCCAGGGCTCTGACAGGGGTGGGGCCTGAGGTGCAGGTATTTATAGCCAGGCCTACACGCCCTCTGTTACTCACAAGATTTGGCTGGGCTTGAAAGCATGAACAATCTCTTCCGGGCACTCCCTGTGTCCACTTCCTTCGGATCACAGGGCCCCCTCCTCTGGCCGACCTGTGGGGTCAGCATCCTCTCTAGCTGATCCACCCCTCCTTCTCTCTGAGACTGGAGGCTCTGTTTTAGCATGAGGCGCTCCTGGAGAAGTGTTTCACTGTGTACCCCTCAACCACCCCATCAGGATCCTAGGATATTGCAGTTTTGAAAGCAGATTAATGTGATTTGTGAGTATGTGGGAGGAAACCTGGAAAAGGTTTGAAAATTTCATTTGTGAAAACGGGCAAAGGATCACCAGGAATAGACAGGGGATCCTTGGGTGCCTTAGGGAGTGCTACCAAGTGCCTCGTGGGGGAGAGAATTAGGCAAGTAGCCTGTTTGAGCTGGCTGGCCATGGGCTCTGAAGAAACATGGTTCTAGGTTCACATTCCAGAGAGATCACTTGGGTGGCCATCTTGGGCCAGGTCCTTATTCACTCAGAATGTCTTTAGAAAGCAAGCAATATACAGGCAGAGCCGCTGTAGGGATGAGCATTGTTTGCATAGTGTCTGGGCAATCCTATTAGAGGTCTATGTATCTAGGTTCCTTGGACTTGGTGTTTCTATAGGAGGAGCTGCTGGAGGGGAGGGCACAGTAGGACATGGCTGCTCTTTCTCCTGGCAGGCCCTGTCCCCAAGTAAGCAACAGGAACCTCTAGAGTAACTGAACAGTTTACTGAGCAAGTAGTAGATGTGAAAGGGTTTTATTTCACTCCGAGCAGGCTTTCACTACGCTCTCTTGAACCTCCCATACCAGAGATCTTGGAGAGATTTTATACATTTACAAAATCTAACTACTTTGAAAATTAAGAATTCCAAGAATCAACTTAGAGAAAAATCTCAACCCTATTTTAAATCTTATCCCTTCTGTCTACTCCTGAATGGCTTAAGCAGGGACTCTATTTTCTAGTCACTGAGGATGGACAACTGTGCCTGCCTGACAGCAGGTATCACCCTGCCTGACCCCTCATGATTGTGGATAAGGTGTTGGTTTTTGGAGGAGTTTGGAAAGGAGAAATAAAGGCTACACATGTGACTTTTGCTAGAGTTCTGTCTGGTGCTGCTGCACAGATCATTTACTGATTAACAGGACAGGTGTGGAGGGCTGCAGCTGTAGCCTTGCTTTATTGGAATGTGAAATGGACTGTAGTTGCCTCCCATATCTGGACAGTGAGCAGCCCACAGTTTCTGTGTTGAAGCCCCCTCACCTAGAAGAAAGCTTTTATCTCCTAGCTCAGCAGCCAGATGGTTCAGCAGCTGGATGGCCAAGGCCTGGCCACTTAGCATGGTATTCTGGTGATCGCAGGGAAACCAATACTCTGGAGCTAGAGAAATCATACCTGATGGCTCCTTCTCTGCCACTCAGTCTTGAATTCTTTGTTGTTTTTCTTCCTTAAACCATTTTTTTTATGTGTGTGAATGTTTCGCCTGTGTATCTGTATGTGCATTGTACATATGTAGTACTCTAGAAAGCTGGAAGATGGCACCAGATACTCTGGAGCTAGAGTAACAGGCAGCTGTGAGCTGCCTTGCTGGTGCTGGGAACCAAGTCCAGGTCCTTTGTAAGAACAGCAAGTGCTCGTAACTGCTAAGCTATCTCTACAGCCTCTTAAGCCTGTGTCTTTCTTCTCTTTGTTTAGTTTGATCCCTAGGCATTAAACTTAGAACTAACCTTCTTTGTATCTCCTATGAACAACTGACTTCCTGAAAGAAAAAAAAAAGCATTTAAGAGAGTTTACTACATAATACAGAAGACATTTCAAATCACACATTGTAATAACATATACTTGTGGTGATTGTTTTGTTCATACTCTTAACAGGTAAAGTTTGCCTGAAGATCAGAAGGTAAAGGCAGCCACTAGATTAACCATAGAGGCCAGGCAGTGGTGGCACACACCTTTAATCCCAGTACTTGGGAGTTACAAACCTTTAATCTCAGCACTAGGAAGGTTGAGACAGGAAGAGATATGGCTGGGCAGAGAAAGGAATATAAGGAGGGAGGAGACAGGAATTCACTCTCTTGAAGAGGCTCTGTCAGGCTGAGGAGTTGGTGAGGTAACTGGAGGTGGTGGCTGTGGCTTGCTCTGCTTCTCTGATCTTAGAGCTTTTACCCTGATATCTGGCTCCGGGTTTTTATTAAGACCATTTAGGATTCATGCATCATACACTTGCTTAGCCTCTGATTGTCATAGTGCAGTCCTTCAGACAAATTTAACTTAGCACTTCTTCTGAGCTGTTTGTCACACTTTATTTGTCCTTGAAAGCAAAGGGGATAGTGCAGACCACACAGACACATGGAAAGGGCGGGTGGCCTTCTCCCCCCTTTTCTCTGAGTCTCTCCTGCCTGTTGGTTTCAATCTTTCTGACCTCCAGAAGACTGCAACCACAGTAAGAGTTCTACATAGCCTCATTTCTAGACAGGGGATGTGTTTCTGCCAACTCTGACCAGAAATTTCAGAGACAGTCAATTAATGACTGTGCCTTGGGGCACTGAGCCTTATGTTAGGCTGGACCTGGTTTGTCAAGGATATGTATTATATTTCTAGAAAATCTTGAGGGTGCTCAGCACTATTTAATAACCCACTGTATAGGTTCATCCTATTCTTTAAAATGTATGTCATGGGGATCAAGTAAAGGCCAAGAGCATGGATATGTCAGCAGCATATCAAATTTGCACATTTTCATAGGTTTTATTTAGGTCTTCTGTTTTGGTTTGCCTTTTCTTTATTTTTAAAACATTTTAAAAATGATTTATTTATTCTTGTTTTATGTGCATTGAGGTGTTTTGTTTGTATGCACATCAGTATGGGAGTGTCAGAAATCCTGGAACTGAAGTTACAGACAGTTGAGAACTGCTGTGTGGGTGCTGAGAATTGAACTCAGGTCTTCTACAAGAGCAGCCAGTGCTCTTAACTGCTGAACCATCTCTCCATTATTGGCTTGCTTTTTCTGACATGACTCCAAGGAGTAAAAGAAGGGTGCTTCCCCCTGTCAGAGCCAGGTGGGGTGTAAGCCCAGGTTCTACAGTTGTCTTTCCCTGGTACTTACTTGGAAGAGACTCCTTTACACTGTTGGTGAAGGTTGGTGTTCTGGCACTCACTGTGGTCTCCATGACATCTCAGTGGTGAGGAAGATGGTCTTATTTCTTCTGGGCAATCGTGAAAGTCTTAACTCTCTGCTAGACTTCTTCGGACACCAGCCCCATCAGAGAGGGGTGATGCATTACTGCCCAGGAGCTGGATAAATACCTCCCCCATGCTGTCTCTAAAGATACTGGTGAATTCTAGTTATGCTGGAGAGGACAACCATGTCTTCTTACCAGCCATTTTGACCCCGCCAAAGTGCTATAGTCTTCATATGGGAGGATCTTGCATTCCTTGTATTGAGTTGGGGTTAGGCCAGGTTTGTGTGCTGTTGTGGTTGACTGAAAGTAGTCTTTGTCTGTGGGTGAGAAAGACAGACATCAGTGTTTGCAGTTGTTACTCACTCTGTGCTGTTGACATTTCTATGTTGTTGGACTCCTGTACTAACATCTGAGACAGAGGAAATGAAAAGAGGACCCATGGAACTCATGGCACATCATTTCCTGGGTCTGCTCTCTAGGTATATTTTAGAATTGGGAGTTTATAAGATGATGGTGATGATGATATCATTTGTTCTTGAAATGAAGAGGGAAAATTTTGTTTACTAGGAGGATCAGAAAAGTAACCAAAGTCTCCCAGAGACTCACTAGTAGGGCTGGATCAATACCAGGAAGTTGACTTCAGAATCTACGGTATAAAATAAAAAAATTTAAAGAATATCTTTTAATTCCTTGATAGTTTAAAGTATGTATACAATGTGTACTTGTCTCCCTCACACTCCAACACATCCCCTCTGATCTTCAATCTTACAAAATGTTACAACTGTTATTTTTTTACATTCTACAGAAACACAACCTCTAATAGCATCCTGAGAGATAAAAGAACAAACCCCAGGTTGACTCAGCCAAAGAACACTGCCCTCCAAACCTCCAGACGTTTGAAGGGGATATTCGGTGAGGTCTGTTTCCTTTGTCTCTCAGTGGCCATGAGGTCAACAGTCTTCCTCCTAGGATTCCCCTGTGATGCCTTGTCCCGCCACAGGCCCAAGTCACAGGACCCAGTGTGCATGGGCTGAAACCATCAGCCACATACATTTTGTTTCTTCTTATAGTTAGTTTTTTTTCACAGTACTGGAAAACTAACAGTCCACCAATTTTTCTTCCATTTTTGCTCTGTGATGCAACCATTTATCATATTTGAGTTTCCTTGTAGGTAGATAGCTTTTAAGTTCTATATTTTTCATTAACACAGTTTTCTAATTTTGTTCCTACCACAGAGGCAAGCAAGCATAGGGTATAGCTTAACAACCTGGGACTCCACTTAACTTGGACTATGCATACACCCCTCTTTCCAACAATGACCTTGGCAGCCTGAGATCCTTGCCTGAAGGTACTATGCACACACACCCTTCTCTGAACAACACACTCAGCAACCTATTAGCAACTTAGAATCCCCACCTGCTAGAGCTGCAACCACAGTCATCTCACAACAGTGGAGTGAGTTTCTCTTCCCCATTAGGACCATCAGACTTTGGGAGTTTCTCTTGAAACATATTTCCAACACATCCGGCAATAAGCTGATATGGGGCTGGAGAGATGGCTCAGAGGTTAAGAGCACTGGCTGCTCTTCCAGAGGTCCTGAGTTCAATTCCCAGCAACCACATGGTGGCTCACAAGCATCTGTAATGGGATCTGATGCCCTCTTCTGACCTGCAGGGATACTGTATACATAATAAATAAATCTTAAAAAGAAAAAAAAAAGCTGATATGGCCTAGAGTGAGTTTGAGAGAAGGCATGATAAGGCAAGCTATGTCCTCAAAGTGAACTTTTAGGGAGAATCCCCTATATACCATTTTATGCCTATGCAAAATTATACATATGATTAATGTCAAGGGCATTATGAGAAGAGATATGTGGAGAAATGATTATATGATTTAATATGTCAATCAAAACAAAGAGCTGCCCTTGCAATGCCTCTTTGCAAACAAACTTCTCCTTCTGTTGGATCCCATAAAAGAAAGATCCAAGAATCCTTACTCATATGGCCCACTGTTACCCTGTGCAGTGCATTTATTTCTAATGTGTACCATTGCTTTGCTTTTGAATAGTGTTCTGGCTGCTTAGCAAATCTGTGCTTTTTTTCCCCCTTGATGCTTTGAATAAGGTACCCAGAACCTGGACTGGAAACACCTGGCCCAGAGAGCAGCCTGGACTACTGGTAACACTACTATCATATGATCCTAGTTAGCCTTCCTTTCTCATATTTTTTTCTGGCCTGGAACTTGCTATGTAGACCAGGCTGGCCTCTAGCTCATAGAGATCCACCTGTCTTTGTCTCCCAAATGCTGGGGTTAAAGGTGAAACTACTATGCGTGGCTCCCTTTCTAATAATTCTTCATACCCAGAGAGCAATTTCCCCCATATTGTTCTTTTCAAAATTATTTTGGTCATTTTAGTCCTTTTATATTACATACAAATTTCAAGATTTATTTGTCAAATTCCCAACAACTTTTGTTGGGATTAATTTTTTTTTCAAGTTTGTTAATAAGTTGATTAGTATACAAAAGTTTATCCACATTACAGTTTGGTGAAGTATTTTAAGATTTAAGTTTTTATTCTTATGTGTGTGTGTGTGTGTGTGTGTGTGTGTGTGTGTGTGTGTATCTGTCTGCGCATATGTTAACACATGTGCAGTTACCCTTGAAGGTCAGAAGAAGGCATAAAATCTCTAGCTGGGACTGAACTGTAGTCTGCTGTAGGAGCAGCAAACATTCTTTTTATTTATTTAAATATATTATTTTTTATTTATATCTATTCTTTGTGTCTTTCACATTATGTCTCCAGATACTATCACTCTCCTGTCCCACCCCAAAATAAAATAAAATAAAATTTAAGATAAAGAGAGGGGGAAAAAAAGGAAGGGGAAGAACTTGTTATGGAAGCTGCAGCGTGACAGAGTGAGTCACGCAGCAAACCTCTTTATCCATATATTTTTACATGCAGACATTTATCAAAAAGAATCATTGGTCTGGTTTGAGGCCTGGGTAGTTGCAGTTGATCAGCCTGCCCGCTCTCCCGTCTTCAGCACCAGGGTGCGCTCTCCAGCACGGCCCTGGCCAGTTTACCCCTTGCAGCAAGGGGCAAGACATGGGGCCAGTTCCCCTGCTTTCACTTCCTCAGGGTCGGCTCTCTCACACCTACACCTTCAGGGCCAGCTCTAGTGTGTTGCCCAGGTGAGGTGTAGGGGTCACTCTCCTGAGTGCTGCAGCTAATGAGAGCCAAGGACAACTCTCCTGCTCTTATGACCTCAGGGCAAGGTCTGCTACCTGCCTCAGGCATTGGAGGAGGGGCCACCTCAAGACGGATGAGTAATGGACAGCTCTCCCACAGCAAACATTCTTAACCACTGAACCATCTCACCAGCTCCCAGTTTGACCAGTTTTGACACGTAAATTTCCATCAACTATCAACATGTATATCAATTCAAGATAATTTTATGTCCCTTCTTAGTTCACACCTATGTCAGTCCATGCAGCCATTGATCTGGCTTTCCAGTTTATATTTCAGGCTTTGTTTTTTTTCTACCATTTTTGTTTGTTTATGGAATAATGTTAAATTTGCTATTTATGTGCAACTTCTTTTGCTCATCTTAATGTTCATGAGGCTCAACAATGCCAAGGATCTATTAGTTATTTCCACTACTATGCCAAGAAATGATCTAGAATATAGTTATACAACAATTTATTCATTCATCTATCAGGTGGATGGACATCAGGGCTCGCAGATCTTAAGTAGTCTGGAGAAATGTGTTATTAACATCCTGGAAAAAAATCACCATATCCACTTATGGTTTCATCTATCTAGGTAAGTAATAGTGGGGAATTGAATGAATCACATGTAAATATGCATTTAATATATTGAGAAACTGCCAAGTAACCTATTGAGTATCTGTGCAATAGCACAGCCCCATCAAGAGTGACACCTCCAGTCGTTTCTTGTTCTCAGCTACAGCTGTTATGTAATGGCTGGTTTTGTGTGTCAACTTGACACAAGCTAGAGTCATCAGAGAGGAAAGAGCCTCAGTTGAGGAAATGCCTCCATGAGATCCAGCTGCAAGGCATTTTCTCAATTAGTGATCAAAGGGGGAGGGTCCAGCCCATGGTGGGTGGTATCATTCCTGGGCTGGTAGTCCTGGGTTCTATAAGAAAGTAGGTTGAGTGAGCCAGGAGAAGCAGACAAGTAAGCAGCACTTCTCCATGGTCTCTGCATCAGCTCCTGCCTCCAGGATCCTGCCCTGTTTGAGTCCCTGTCCTGACTTCCTTCAGTGGTGAACAGCAATGTGGAAGTGTAAGCCAAATAAATCCTTTCCTCCCTAACTTGCTTTTTGGTCATGGTGTCTCTTCACAGCAACACTAAGAACTAATAACTAAGAAATAGGGTTTCTATTGCTGTGAAGAGACACCAAGACCATGGCAACTCATATAAAAAAACATTTAATTGGGGTGGCTTGTTTACAGCTTCAGAGGTTCAGTCCATTATCATCATGGTGGGAAGCATGGCGGTGTGCAGGCAGACACACTGCTGGCTACATCTTGGCTTGCATGGAACAAGAAGTCAACTGACTCATTGGGCTGTATCCTGAGCATATGAGACCTCAAAGCCCACCCCCACAGTGACATACTTCCTCCAACAAGGCCACACCTCCTAACAGTGCCACTCCTAATGAGATTATGGGAGACAATTACATTCAAACTACCACAACAGGTGTCTTTAAACCATAGATTTCTAAAAGACACATAAAAAGTGGTTCTTTACTGTGATGTAAATGCTATTCCTTTAATGGCTAAATACTCTGAGCATTGTCCATGAGCTCATTTTAAAAATAGATGTATTCAATTTCTTACTGCTTTTCAGGTGAATTTTTTTAATTAATGAATTAAATTTTTATATATTTCTAAAATACAAGTGTTTTGCCAAATATTAGTGTTGTGAATCTTTCCTTCTAGCCTGTGGCTCACTTTTTTTTTCCACTTTTTTTAGATTTATTTATTTTATTTTCTGTGTATGAGAGTTTTGCTTGCATGTGTACACTTGCACCACATACATGTCTGGTGCCCATGGACATAGGAAGAGGGCATCAGATCTCCTGGAAACTGGAGTTACAAATAATTGTACCATATGGGTGCTGAGAATTGAACCCAGTTCTTCTGCAAGAGCAACAAGAGCTCTTAATGACCAAGCCATCCTTCCAGCCCCTGATCTTTGTTTTTTAAGTAAAATGACAGGAAACCATTGTTCATTTACTTGAAAACTTTCTGTTTTCTGTAACACAGAAGATTTTTTTGTTTTGTTTTGTATTTTTTTCCTTTTATTTTATTTTAAAATACCATTCAGTTCTACATATCAGCCACATATTCCCCTGTTCTCCCCCCTCCCACGCTCTCCCCTTACTCCTAACCCACCCCCCATTCCCACCTCCTCCAGGGCAAAGCCTCCCCTGAGGACTGAGATCAACCTGGTAGACTCAGTCCAGGCAGGTCCAGTCCCCTCCTCCCAGACTGAGCCAAGCGCTGTGGCTCACTTTTTTAATTTCTTAAGATATCTATTGAAGAAAAAAATTTAAAATTTTGATGCTGTCTAATTTATGATTTAAGAAAGAATTTAATTTTTTTTTGCTAAGAAATCTTCGTTTATCAAAGTTCGTATTTTAAATTTTCTTCTAAAAGTTTTATAAGTTGAAGTTTTATATTTGCTCTATTATTATTTGAATTTGCATGTGAGCCAAGCATCACTG
Organism: Peromyscus leucopus; assembly: GCF_004664715.2. Lineage (NCBI taxonomy): Eukaryota > Metazoa > Chordata > Mammalia > Rodentia > Cricetidae > Peromyscus > Peromyscus leucopus. The sequence goes on along the minus strand of NC_051064.1, from coordinate 28,753,743 downwards.
CTTTTGTGTATGGATGCTCAGTTGCCAGCATTATTTGTTAAAATGATTCTTTTCTTCATTTACTTTTATTGGCATGATTGCTAAATTATCAATGGCTAATACATCTGCGAGTCTATTTCTGGACTTTATGTTCAGTGTAAGAATAAATGACATATGGAATCAATAGCATGCTGTCCAGAATACTGTAGAATTATAATAATTTGTTGACTAAATAATAATGTTGAATTTAGATAGTATAAATTATCTATCCCTGTTCCTTTTCAATAAAAAATTATGTTGATGCTAGCAAGATGGCTCAGCAGTAAGAGCATTTTCTGCTTTTGCAGAGGATCTGGGCTCAGTTCACAGCACCTACATGATAACCCACAACCATCTGTAAATCCAACTTTGGGGCATCCAATGTCCTCTTCTGGCCACTGCAAATACTAGGCACACATATACACATGCAAGTAAGACACTCACATGTAAAATTAAAAAAAGTCTTTAAAAAATAACATTGGCAACTTTAAGTATTTCACTTTTTTTCATACACACACACACATACATACACACACACACATTATTTTATCACTTGGTAAATTTCTCTAAAATGTATATAGGAACTAGATACTGAATGAAATATATAACTCAATTTGAAAAGGCTTAACCCTAATAACATTTGACATTTCCAACAATAAATTATATCTCTTTATTTGTTTAGGGTTTCTTTGGCTTCTCTTACCAATGTTTGGTATATTTCACTATCTAAATATTGCATATATTTTATATATTTTATTAGATTTAACTCCAAAATGGGTTCTTATACCATTACAAATTATGTTTAAATTTCTAATTGTTTGGAAATGCATTTGGTTTTAAAAAATGATCTCTTGACTTTGATAGCTCACTTATTCTAGTACTTTTCTGTAGACTATTAGAGATTTTCTTTGTAGATGATTATGTTATTATCTTAGTCCATGTTCTATTGATGTGAAGAGACACCATGACTAAGGCAACTCTTACAAAAGAAAACATTTAATTGGAGATGACTCACATTCATAGGTCTAGTCCATTACGGCAGCATGCATGCTGACATGATGGAGAGGTAGCTGAGAGTTCTATATCCAGATAGGAAGGTAGCAGGAAGAGACAGAGATACCGGGCCTGGCTTAGACCCTTGAAACCTCAAAGCCCATTTCCAGTGACACACTTCCTCCAAGGCCACATCTCCTAATAGTGCCAGTCTAGGCTGATCAAGCATTCAAATCTATGAGCCCATGGGGATCATTCCTATTCAAACCACCATAGTTATCTATGAACCAAGAGAGTTTTAATTAATATTTTCAAGTTTGTAAGGGACTTTGCTTCTTTCTCTTGTCATATTGCATGGGCTGAGCTCCTGTAGTGTTAAAAAGAAGAAGCAGCCAAGACTTCCTTCCCATTCTCATGATTCAACCTTGGACAAGTCACTTGCCAAAAAGGCAAATTCATGTACATTTTCTACTTCTGGAGTTTCCTTCTCTACACACACTTTAGAGACAATGAAGTACCAATCTTGAGAGGGAGGCAGGATGAGTTTTGGTGGTTTTGGGAGCAGAAAAGGTGAATGTGTTAACATTTATGGAAGTTCCTCTCCTGGGAATTAATGTCCCATTCCATCTCCCAATATGATTATGAATCCTTGATTGATATAGTTCAATTTTAATTTTGTATTTTATAGACAAGATGTCACTATGTACTCTAGACTGGCCCTGAACTTATAGTGATCCTCCTGTCTCATCCCCCACATTTTTGGAATTGCAGGTGTACATCTCTACCCCTATCTCAACAGGATGTGTTTTTGGGGCAGCTGAGCTCAGAGAAGAATGGTCATTCATTTAACTGAAATGTTAGCCATTTAGGCTATAACATGGCCCATGAAGTAAGAAAGTATGAATTAAGTGTAGCTATGAGGACATGGAGGCTTACAAGGCAGCGTAATAACCAGTGGTAGGATTTGGGGCAGGTCAACTTTCACTTTGGATAAAAGGAAGACCATGATTAATAGCATTTATAAATGACAGGAATATGTGATCACTATAGTCATGATGTGAGACATCAGGGCTACTAGAGTCTTGTATGCAGTTGGGAGAGGTTGTTATAAAGATCTCTGACTTAAATGAATGCTGACATTCTTAGATGGTTCAGAAGATGGAAAGAGAAAGCCATGGAGGGCAAAAGTATGTTTCTCACAAATCAAGACCTGAGGGTAAAGCTGGGTGTTTCTTGTGTTTTTTTGTATTACTGGACATTGACCCCAGGCCTTTGTGTATGCCAGACAGGCTTTCTAGCATTAGCCACATCCCTGGCCTTTAAACATTTTTTTTTTTTTTTTTTTTGAGTTTCCCAGGCTGGCCTTATTCAGCATGTAGTCTAGGCAGGTCTTGACTGTGTGACTCTCTTGATTTATTTTCCTGAGTAGCCGGGGCTGTAAACACACACCTCTACAACTCTGCCTTCAATTTTAATCTGAATATACGAAATACAATAAATGAAAACATTGAAGTGGAAGGGGTTGTGTTCATGGCAGTGAGTTGAGGTTAGATTATAGACTCTTAAAACTAGGTCGAAGGGTTAGTATTCTAACTCTAGACAGAATCATTGATGTTTAGACAACACGGTAAGCCCACTGTTACTGAGTGCACTGTTGCAGCTGTTCCAGTATCCTCACAAGTGTAAGCAATGGGATGTGTGCAGAAGCACAGGGCTGGCCAGGTGAAGCCTAACTGGTAGAGAAGTCTACTAGCCTGTCTGGTGGGGTGGATCTCAGGGTACAGAGCAGTACTGGGTTGGAATAGAGATGGGCAACACTTACTAACAACTTACCTGTAATGGGTTAAAAAGGAGGTGACTATCTGAATGTATTCCCACTTTTTCTTATCAGACCAACATCCATGTCAGTAGGTATTTCTTAGAGATATCAAGGGAATACTTATTGTTCGTGCAGAGGGTGGCAGCTCCATTCAGCAGGGAGAAGCTATTTAAGAACCCATGGTCTTGGGCTCTTTCCAAGGCATTGTAAGATTATTTTATGGTGTCTGATTTACTTTAAAGTTTCTTGTTATTGCAGTTTAAGAACAAAATTTATCCTGCACACATCCTGTTTAAAACAGAATTTTTTCCTCTGTTAGGTAGAGATAAAAATGTAAGAAAGTACACTCTATCACATTGGTTACACCTTGGTGCTGGATGAAAACGGGCCATAGTATTTTTAATGGCCAGATTGGTGGTCAAGGGAACATGAGTCAAATACATGTTTGGATGGTAATTTTGTTATGCCTGGAATAATTTAAAGATACTGGCTGGTGTGTGTGTGTGTGTGTGTATGTGTGTGTGTGTGTGTGTGTGTGTGTGTGTGTGTGTGTGTGTGTGTTACTGGGGATATAATTCAGGGCTTCACAGATGCTAGACAAAGCCTCTACTTAGAAGTTATACCCTCAGCGCCAGGGTGGCAGTTCTAACAATCATAAGCAGAAGGAAAATCATTTTTTTCCTTCTTCCTCTTCCTTCTTCATTTCTTTTCCTTCCCTGTATAAGTATACATTTTCATATTTACCATAACAATACTACTTCAACATTTGGACAGAGAGATTGACTCTCTGTGATGGTTTGAATGAGAATAGCCTCCATAGGTCCATGTTTGAATGCTTGGTCCCCAGCTAGTGGAATTATGTGGGGAGGATTAGGAAATATGCCCCAATGGAGGACAGTCCACTGGCAGAGGAAGTGTGTTGCTGGGAGTGGGCTTTGAGGTTCCAAAAGCCCACATAAGGCCCTGTCTGTCTGTCTGTCTGTCTCTCTCTCTCTCTGCCTGTTGCCTGGGGATCAGGATGTAACATTCTTAGCTACAGTTCTGATGTTCTACTTGTCAGCTTTCCACCATGATGGTAATGGACTAACCCTTAACTGTATGTAAGCCTCCCATTAAATGCTTTCTTCTAGAAGAGTTGCCCTGGTTAATGTGTCTCCTCATAGCAGGAGAACAGTAACTATGACAGTCTCTGTGTTGTAGCTAGAGTTTTCCTGCCTTGCCCACAGTCAGGACAAATCTTTGTCACCCGCCAGTCCCACAGCCGCTCAGACCCAACCAAGTAAACACAGAGACTTATATTGCTTACAAACTGTATGGCCGTGGCAGGCTTCTTGCTAACTGTTCTTTTATCTCAAATTAATCCATTTCCATAAATCTATACCTTGCCACGTGGCTGGTGGCTCACCGGCGACTTCACATGCTGCTGGTCATGGCGGCGGCTGCAGTGTCTCTCCGCCTCAGCCTTCTGCTTTCCTGTTCTTTTATCCCTCCTCTCTGTTAGTCCCGCCTAAACATCCTGCCTAGCCATGACCAATCAGGTTTTATTTATTGACCAATCAGAGCAACTTGACATACAGACCATCCCCCAGTACAGCCAAGTGCAGACCATCTCAGACACCTGCACTCAGGCCCATGGTCCTAATCATCCTCTATGCGGACCTGCTGGGTAAAGCCACGAGGAACCCAAGAAGGGCTCCCACAGGACATACAGAACATCCCACAGCACTGTGTCTCTCTCTTTTTTTCTAAGATGAGGTCTAGGTACATTTCTTAGAGTAGCCGTGAACTAAGGATGATCCTTTTCTCTCACCTTCTTAAGTAGCCAGCACTAAAAGCAGGTACCCTATGTTCAAAGTAAGGCTGACCATCTTAACCCTAGAATATCAGATCCAAATTCTCCCAAATCCAAAGCTTTTAAGGAGCAACCCTCATGCCACCAGTAGAAAATTCACAGTCAAAGCACAGGCACACTAAAAATGTTGTATAACATTAGATTCAGGCAATGCATATACGACATAGCCAAAATGTAAATAGATTTCATGTTTGTTTAGACTTAGACTGAACCCCACAGACAGCTAACTGTGTGTATACAAGAATTCAAGATGACCAACAGATTCAGTCCTCAAATTTTTTTTCAGATATGGCATCTTCAACTTTTGCTGTTTTCTCTCTAAAGTCAGCAGCTTACAGCTGAGGCTGGTGGCACATTGTCTGTCACAGAGACATGAGCATGCAGCCCAGTATCCCTTAAACATGAGGTTCTCTGTCTTGGACAATAATTTTTTCCTTTACAACCTTGTAGGAGCTTTATATCTTTCTCAAGGAAAAAAAAATAGAGAGCTTATATTGACCAAGGACCACAGGAGTATTGTTTGCTGCCAATTCTGATGTCATGGGAGACCATAGAAGGCCTCATTCTCTGGGCATGTGGGCATCTGGACCATGCCTTTACTTTCCAAGTGGTTGCAGAAGAGAAGTCAGGCCTTTTAGATGAGATTGTTTGAAAGAGATGCAGTTTGTATATTCTTGCTCTGGCGGATTACTCAGCAATAGCTGATAGTGAGGAAAAGTAAAAACATGAAGAATTAAATCATTATTTTTCTAGGAGTCTCCAGGAATTAAAAAAAAAAAGTGGTTCTGGAGATCAAACCCAGGCCTAGTGCATGCCAGGCAAGCACTCTACTCTGAGCTCACTCTCAGCTCACACAGGGAGTTCACTTGATTGTGGTCCACTGTGGTGTGACTAGTTTTTGCCTCCCTTTTGGGTCTTTCCTTGAAGCACTTTCACGGTAGATGATCCAAGGAAGATGTTGATGTGGGTAGAATGATGCATATTGTTTGTTCTGATAGCAGGACTTCTATCTGACATTACTGAGTTCTCATTTGCCCTGCTGGTTTCCCCTGGTGCCTATGTGCCTCCTATGGAGCATCCATGTCTTCTTCTCCAGGCTGCTGTGCTTTGACCTGAGAGAGCCTCTCTATGCCCTAGGCCTCTACCTTTGCTGGTCATCACCAGCTCTGGTCAGTGGCTATGAATGGCTTTGACTCACATAAACTTTGAAATACATCTGGTCTTCTGTTGCAGAGGCTCCCTTTCCCACGTCAGTTCCTTTTAAAACCACCAACTGTAGTGTGTAACTAGGAATGCAACTACGTCCTAGTGTGAACGCTTTATATTTCTAGCAAAATGACTGACACTCTATTGACAACTGGCCACATCTCCTTTGCTAGTTTTACTGTAAACCATGCTCATTCCTCTTCTTTCTAACTCATCAGTTGAGTTTTCCCTATATCCAGAAAGTAAAAAATTTTAAAAAGATTTACTTATTTATTTCTTATGCTAATTGCCTGCATGTATTCCTGCATCAGGAGACAGTGTCAGATCTTATTATAGATGGTTGTGAGCCACCATGTGGTTGCTGGGAATTGAACTATGGACCTCTGGAAGAGTAGCCAATGCTCTTAACCTCTGAGCCATCTCTCCAGCTCCAGCAACTCAAATGTAATATTCTAGTATATTGAATTGTGCATACTTTCATAGTTTTAGTGACATGTTTGAAGCTGTGCAATAGATAACTCAGCCCAATTTTTTTTTTTTTTTTTTTATTCACACAACTAAAATGTTTTGAAGGAAGGCCAGTTTTTGGCATGGCTGGATCTGGGCTAGGGAATTTTTCAGGGTTATATTTTTCTCTTTCCATTTTACTAGCTTTGTTTCCTGGACAGTAGTCCATTAAAAAAATTCTTACAGAAGTCAAGATGACTGAGATGGCTCCAGTACTTATCTGGCAAGTCCAGGACAAAGATTGCTGGAACCCAGCAAGATCCTCAAAGTACTTTATGGACTTTCGTCAAAAGTGAGGTGGTCACTGAACCCAGCATTGAGCAGAGGAATGGATTTTCTGCCAGGCCTGAGTCTCATGAAGGAGGATGGAGGCTGACTTTTGGAGATAGAGGATGTGTCTCTTAGAGTAAGTGAGAATCTGAAACAGACTTAAAACACTTGTTCTAGCTCTACCTCAGCCTTGCAGTGTGTTCTCACTTAGAGGACTAAGATGTTAACCCTGATTCTTTCTAAATCTCACCCAGATCCAAATTTCTATAAATCAGAGAAATAGATCAAAATAGAGAATGGGAATAGGGAGGAAAAACAGAGCAAAACAAAAAAGCAAAAAACCAAGTAGGCATCAATTGAAAAATACAAATTTCAAGAAGAGAAGTGCTTTCTAAAAGGTTTTACTTTTATTTATTTTTCTTTTTAAATTTATACTTTTCTAATATATTACATTCCAGCAGTTTCCCCTCCCTCCTCTCCTCCTATCCCCCACCCCCAGATCCACTTCTTCCAGGAATATCTCCTCTGCCTCCCAAGAACAGCCATCTAAGGCAGCATCCCAAGTTACAAAGCAGACAAGGCAACCCAGAAGGAGGAAAGGATTCCAAAAGCAGGCAAAAGAGTCAGAGGCACCCCCACTCCCACTGTCAGGGAAGTCACAGGAACACCAAGCTAACACAACAATAACAGGTATGCAGAGGGCCTAGGTCAGTCCCACAAGGCTCCCTGAAGATTGCTTCACTCTCTATGAGTCCCTGTGAGCCCTGCTTAGTTGTTTCTGTGGGTTTTCTTGTGGTGTCCTTGACCTCTCTGGCTCCTACAATCCTTCCTCCCCCTTTTCCACAGGGTTCTGTGAGCTCCGCCTAATGTTTGGCTGTGTGTCTCTGCACCTGCTCCCATTAGTTGTCATCCATAATGCCCGTGTTGGCCCTGCACTGCGTGAGCTGAGTGTCACAATCTGGCTTCTATCAGAGCAGAGAGCCCTGCTCAGATACTGAATGGTATACCCAGCTTCAGATTCCGTCCCTGATCAATTACAAAGGCTCTCTTCATTTGATTTACCACTCTACTGCCATTGATGTGCGTCATCCAGAAATGATGACGTCAGAGATACATAACGACCTTTCCTGTCAGTGGGGCGGATTTCCCATCTTACATCCCACACCACTCAGCAGTGCAGAATTGGGACGTTGTTTATTTCTGAGCTGAACTTAGCTCACAGTCGCCATTTCCACGGGTGGCATCTTTATAACAAGCTGCTTCTTGTGCCAAATCGTATTTCTGCCTAGAGAAGGCTGTGGGCTTGTGGTTTGTCCTTGCCCCTCTTTCTGGGCTCAGGAAATCACAGAGCACTATGGGAGGTGGGACGTCTCTGTGGTGCCTTCTGGGGCTTTTCTGGCTATGCATCCTCTGAATCCTCACCTCCATCTCCAGGAGAGGTCTGCTCTTTTGCATCCTAGCCTCAAGGAGTTGGGAGTTGACTCAGCTCCTTTCTTCTTTGCTGGGTTTGGTGCTTTTGGTCACCTTGAAGTGTCTTCTGGGGACTGTGTGGGATGTCGAGTTTCTATCTAAATCATAAATATACTTGTCACTTCTAGCGTCATAGTAAAAATCAAATAGATCAGAAGTTCATCCTAGTCATGCATCTCCAGCCCTGAGGTATCTTAATCTTCCTTTGGTGTGGTGATGTTGACAAGGTTGTGAGCACCAGTAAAGTGGAAGTGCTAGTTATTTGCATTTTAAGTTTCCTCCTATTACTAGTTTTATTCTTTATGAGCCCTTACACATGCTAGGCAAATGCTCTACAACTGACCTACATTCTCAGCCCTTAGATTAGTTCTTAAATTATTTATTGCTACCTCCCCCCCCCAAACCAGTAGCATTCCTTCTGTTCCCTTTCTAACTCTACAAAGGCTTCCATGCTGGTGTCTCCTAAGCTTTTTCCTGCTGGCTAGAGTCCTGGGTGTGTGGAATTCGACTATAACTAGAATTTGAATATAACCTACATCAAACAATCAAGATAGTTACTGAACGCTGTTTTCTTTGTCTGTGAGTCTTTGACTCTATGCTTGTCTACCTGTCTGCTTTCTCTGTTTTTTTTCTTTCATTTTTGCTTGATTTTGCAATGCTAGAAATCAATCCTAGAACCTTGCACATACCAGATAAGTGCTCTGTCACTGAGCTATATCCTCAGCCCAGCCTCCTGCCCTCACAAGTCTCTAGTAATCTGTGGCATTCTGGATATTTGTCTATTACAGATTAAAAAGTTCAGTTAGGCTTAGAGAAGCTAAGCATCCCCCCCCCCCCAACCTCTCTACTGAGATGGGAGAGAGAAGGGTTCTGTCAAGTCTGGCAGGTGGGGACATTGGGGAGAAGGACATGTTTTCTTTGGCTGCCATTAACATTTTTTCTTAATTCTGTTACTGCTGTTTTACCTTCATCACAGGGGCTGTGCTTTAAACTGCTAAAGGCCCAGCTACTCAGGCTATAGCCTGGGGGGAATTGTGTTCTCCCAGAGCTTTAACTAAATCTCTATAGTTCTAATAAAACTCAAGACTCAAAGGCTAGGGTGAAAACCTGGGAGCTCAGAGAGTCAGAGTAGCAATTGGCTAACTTTCTATCTTTGCTGACATCCCAGAAGCTTCTCTCCTTCCACAGTGCCCCAACTAAAAAACCCACACTACTCCTTCCTGCTACTTCTGTCAACCAGTTGCTAATCCTGCCTCTCTGGGGCCAGGTTAATTTTATTTGATTAACACAATTGCAACACATCTTTACAAAGTTAAACAATTGCATCATAGACAAATGTAGCATATCTTTGCCTAGTTAAACAAATATTCCACAACAGGTTACATATATGAGCCTTGAATTTTGAAACCAAATACAATTAGTCCTATTACATATTCTGGTTTAAGACATTTAAAAAAAAATTGAAAAATTACGACAGTCTTGAATATATCCAGACTACTTTCTTGTCATTATTCCCTAAACATTGTAACACAATGACTGTTTATATATAGCAGATCTACTGTATTAGGAAATGTAAGTAATAGAGATATGACTTAAAACATATGGGGTAGATTGTAGTAGGTTGTATGTAAATGCTATAATATTTTATAGGAGCATTCACAGACTTTAGTACCTCTGTCAGGGGCGCCTGGAATCAGTATCCCACACATACAGTGGGATGGCTACACACACACACACACACACACACACACACACACACACACACACAATTAGCTGATTTTTTAAAAAGATGAACACTGACAAAAGCTATAACATGAGTGAACCTTGAGGCCTTGTGCCAAATGAAATAGTGCACCCCCAAAGAGACAAATCCTGTGTGATTCCATTCCTATGTGCGATGACTGTGAAGAGACGTATGATACTCATCTCCACAGAGTGGCCTCTTTCTGACACAGGATGTAGTTAGTGGAGTTTATGTGCTTCCAGTGGTGAGAGAAGGGGGAGGAAATGCACATTTTCTATTGACATGTTAGCATAGATCACAAGGAAAGACTGGGAGTGAGTGAAGCATTTGGAATGTCACAAGTTGGCTTGACGATGAGGATGTTTGAGAAGCTAGACTTGATCATAGTTCTATACATGACTGTGTAAGGGATGTTTCTGTTGAAAGAGTTGTGAGAAATGGAGGTGTCGAAGGTTGCTTGGGAATGGTAAGTATATTAATTATTTTGTTGTTGCTGTGATAAAACCAAAAGTAACTTTAGGAGGAAGAGCTCATTTCTGCCTTTGACTCCAGAGGGAGAGTCTGTAATGGCAGAGGATGTGTGGCAGCAGACAACAGGAACAGGAAGATCACATTTTTGACCACATGTAGGAATTGGAAAACCCAAACTGGAAGTGGGAAGAGGCATAAATTCCCAAAGCCTACCCCTGGGATGTACTTCCTCTAGAAAGCTCTACTTCCTGAGACACAACCACCAGCTAAGGACCAGGGCTCAGATGCGTGGGGACGTGAGGACATGGGGACATGGGGACATTTCTCATTCAGACCACAGAAATAGGAAACACACAGATACAGTGGGGCAGTAGCTCCAATCCTGGCCCTACCTCTCAAGATGACAAATACAGATTCATGGGCTGCTGAATCAGAGTCCCTCCAGGTTAGGCAAAGAAGCTTCCATGATTTCATGGTAACTAGCTCAGTACCAGTGTTAGTAAGTCATAGAAAAAACTGTGCTAGATAGAATTCATAGAGGAGCCAAAAGAAATAATACAAACACAGAAAAGCATCTGGCAAGCTAGGAGTTGCTACAGATGGACTGACATGAATAGCCCATGGCTAGAGTGAACATTGAGCAGAAGATCATTTTTAATAATTTGTATGGTGAGGAAAAGATGTCTTCTTTGTAATGTGGTCAAAACAACCATATTTGGAACTTTTTCTAAAACTGAGAAACAGCACTGATATAGGAGAAAACATTAGAGAGGGTGCTATGCTGGTATTTTCCTCTGGAGTGAGCATAATTAAGTTATGCCAATATTAAAATATCTGCCAGTAGATACATAATGAGTGGTTTATCTAGACAGAGAAAGCTTAAGAATAGCTGATATCTAAGGCTGGGGCCTCATAAGCTATCTAGAAAGGAGAGGGCTATGGAGTTAGTCCTGCCTTCCAGAGACTGGTGCTCTGCTGCTGTGTGGAAGGTCAGAGTGGGCAGAGCACAGTGCACCCCAATGGGCCTGTCGTCAGGACGTCCTAGAACAGGGGGGTCCTGCTGGAAACGGGTGAGTTACGGCTTTCTCTTGGACAGTACTATAACTCCTTTTACCTGAAAGAATTATTTATTATTGTTGTTGTTGTTATTATTATTAGTCTTCCTTTATGATCCCGGATATGGTTTGAGAAAGCCTGTATTTTTTTTTTTTTTTTTTTTCCCAGACAGGGTTTCTCTGTGTAGCTTTGCGCCTTTCCTGGAGCTCACTTGATAGCCCAGGCTGGCCTCGAACTCACAGAGATCCGCCTGGCTCTGCCTCCCAAGTGCTGGGATTAAAGGCGTGCGCCACCACCGCCCGTCCGAAAGCCTGTATTTTAAGAGTTACACAGTGTCAGCTTTTCTGACTGAGGCCCTCTTAGCCTGAAATCTGCACACTGATGTAATCTGCATCTGCATTCTGATGTAAGCCAAGTTTTGTAAGCAAAGGCTTCTGGGGAGAGAAGAATCAGCTGTTTCCTCAGACATTTGAAGGAGCTGTTGCCTAAAGTGATAATTAGCAAAACCATAATGCCAAATTCCAGTTTTCCTTCAAAATCTGGCAGTGCCAGTCATTGTGGATGACAAAGCACTCCATGTCTGAACAATAAAACGTTCTAGAATGTCATCGAGTGACATTCATACAGAAGGGTAGACCTTCTGCTGTGGGTCTGGACTGATCCTTAATCTTGTTATTCAGACCTAGACATCTTGAGTGCACCGTGGATTAGCTTTTGCATTTCTGTTCTCAGCTTTGCCTTCGTTTAGTATTCCTTGTCTGAAAAAGAGAGGACAGCAGACTCATAGTGTGGTTTATTCACTTACTTATTCACTTACTTACCGCCCCAAACCCACTGTTTCTAATTGCTGCATTAACAGAAAGATGTAAACAGTTTTCACCATCCTGGGAGCAAGAGTACAGGCTCTGGTCCTGCGAGCTTAGCCACAGAGATGAACAGGTACTACCGGAGTGGAACACACATGGTGGAGGCAAAAATAAGATGCTGATCCACGTAGACAGTCCATTTACTGTATTCTCTTATGTCTCACCTTTCCTCACCCACTGTCCCTAGGATCTGAGGACCTCTCTTAGGCCTGTTATTCAGTACAGAAAGCTCCTGGTCGGTCTCCCTCCCTCCCTCCCTCCCTCCCTTCCTCCCTCCCTCCCTCCCTCCCTCTATTCTATCTTCCCTCCTTCCCTCCCTCTCTCTGTCCCCTTCTCCCTCCTTTTCTTTATTTTTCTTTCCTTCCCTCAATCCCTCCTTTCCTTCTGGTGCTTAGGTTTGAACCCAGGGCCTTGCTCACACTAAATGATTTTATACCACTGTATAGTACTCACCCTCGAGCCTTTCCTGGACACAGTTAATTGCCTCTGTCTTATATTTCTTCTCCAGTTGTTAATTGAATACTATAATATTTGCTGCTTATAGGATTCGTGTCCTGAGCTACCCATTTCTGTAGGTAAATCACAAGAACTGTGTTTATCACATAATAGGTCCTGAAAAAAAAAAATAGTCCATTTTCCTCAAGTGTTCCCGAGTGTCAGGCCCGAGGATGTATTTTAATGGTTGGTGACAGGGGCCCTGGTGGGGACTTTATGTATCAGTGCACAAGACTATTTTTTGAAATATCATTGAAAGGTCTGAGAATAGATGAGTATGCCTTTAGTCTTCTATGGATTTGGCCCATTGGCTTTGATAAGGGGCAACCCAAAGAGGGATAGTATCAAATTCTTACTTCTGTTTGAAGTCCTTTTATTGTCTGTTAGAGGCTTTTTCTGACTATTTTTTCTATCATCTATCTATCTGTCTGTCTGTCTGTCTATATATCTATCTTCTACATATAATCTATCTATCTATCTATCTATCTATCTATCTATCTATGTATCTATCTATGTATCTATCTATGTATCTGTGTATCTATCTATCTATCTATCTATCTATCTATCTATCTATCTATCTATCTATCTATCATCTATCTATCTATCTTTTAATCTCTCATATATTACATCCCAACAGAAGTTTCCCTTCTCTTCCCCCGAGTCTCCCCCCCAACTCCCCTCTCCCCCAGACCCATGTCTGTCTCCCCTCAGAAAAGAGAAGGCCTCCCAGGGACATCAACCAAACATGGAATAACAAGCTACAATATAACCAGGACCATACCATAATATCAAGGCTGGATGAGGCAACCCAATAGGAGGAAAAGGATCCCATAAGTAGGCAAGAGAGTCAGTGAGTGTTCCCACCCTAGCTCAAAGCCTAGATTTGACCTCGTTCAGAAGTTAGATCAGGCTCACATGATCTCTGTGAGCACCCATGAGGCCTGGGCAATTGATTCTGTGGGTGGCTAATTTTTCTAACTAAGATATTATAATATTTCAGTTTTTAAATATTCTTGCCTAGATTTATTAAACCCTAAAAGGAAAAGATCAAATGGTGTCACATAAAAGAATGTTTCACTGCATTACCAATTCTAATAGCAGCAACATAAAAAGTTTTGCTAGGTGTGGTGGCTCAAACCTCTAATCACAGTACTTAGGAGGCTGAGACAAGAGTTCAAGTCCATCTTGGCAACAGAGCCATAGGAGATCCTATAGCAAAACCAACATGAAAGTATTCTTATAAGTAGTCCTAAACCAATCTGAAAATCTAGTAAACAGGTCTCACCTATGGCAAAATTCCAAGCATTGTACAGGAATAACTTTATAGGAGACACACAGGGATTTAATGAAGAATATTGTAGAAACTGTTTGGAAGAGAAAAGTTACATGTTATTGTTGTAGGATATTATTTTAAGGTGTGTTACTTTGGTTTATGTTGCATTTGTTTAACTCTGTAAAGCTGTGTTACTGTGCTTGTGTAAAACACCTGATGGTCTAATAAAGAACTGAATGGCCAATAGTGAGTCAGGAGAAAGGATAGGCAGGGCTGACAGGCAGAGAGAATATATAAAAGGAGAAATCTGGGAGGGAAGGAGTAGCTAGAGAAGGAAGAGGACTCCAGGAGCCAGCCACCCAGCTACTCAGCAAGCCACAGAGTAAGATTTACAGAAGTAAAAGAATGGGAAAAGCCCAGAGGCAAAAGGGTGAAAGGAAAATTTAAAGTTAAAGAAAGCTGGCAAGAAACAAGCCAAGCTAAGACCAGGAATTTATAAGTAAAGGAAAGCCTATGTGTGTAATTTATTTGGGAGCTGGGTGGAGGGCCCCCAAGAGAGATGAAGAGTTAAAAACAAATAACATCATCTTATAGATTTTTAAATAGCTATAGTGAGGAACAATGGAAACATAGTTAATGGTATGCATTTAAATTCCTCACTGGGTAAGTTTAGAATATGTGCACTCCTATCATTCCCATAGCGAGATACTCCATACAGCCTGGATGTTTCCATGTGCTTCTTGTCAGTTCGTCCTTTTCACTCCTGACCTTTATCACCATGTAGCCAGAGATATGCTTTTCCTGTGGGTGAGTCTGTGACCTGATCTGGACAGTTGGAGATTTACACATGGAGTTGTTGGCATCAATCCTTTCTTATTGATGATTAGTATTTCATCATGCTGATGAAGAAGAAGTTAGTTATCTGTTCATCTACTGTTGGGAATTTGGGTTGATTTTAGTTTTTGGTTATTACCAATAATTATATATGTAATATAAAGTAGGCAATGATGTAAACTCTTTTAATAGAAATCAGTTTTCTTTTCTGTAGGGTAAGTATTTAGAAGTGAAGAGGCTGGATAGAAAATAGTATGTACTTCAGATTTAAGAAAAAATTTTCTGGGGTAGTTATGTCACTTACTGTCTCTTCCATCAGCATATGTAAGCTCTAGTCTTCTTCAGCCTTAATCAGTACTTGATAAGATTCAGTGATTTAATTTAACTTCTTCTATCCATTTGAATAGGCTTTCAGTTCTATCTTATTTTAAATTATAGTTGTATATGCCTATGGGGTGTAAAGGGAAGGTAGGATTTATGAATGCAAAGAAGAATAATTATATTCTATTATATAATACTACATTATATAATAATTATAAGCTAATTGACAAACTCTACACCAAATGTGTAACTTTCATTGTGAGAACATTTATGAGTTACTTTTTTTGTATCTTTGAGATGTACATTACATTATGACCTACTGCATGAAGTGTTGTAAATCCCAAAGATAAAGCTTTCATCCTGTCTTTTAAGACATTATATCTTTGATCATCATCTCTCCTTGACTCCTCTTTTGTGAGTTTGTTCAGATTCAACATGAGTGACACAAAAGGCAGAATTTCTTCTTTTTCAGAGCTGGATAGAGTAGCTATATAATCTATCTATCTATCTATCTATCTATCTATCTATCTATCTATCTATCTATCATCTATCTATCATCTATCTATCTAATCTATCATCTGTCTACCTACCTATCATCTATCTGTCTCTAGCCTTTCCTTTATCCACTCATCAGTTGATGAAGACTTAGGTTGAATACCAGTCTTAGCTATTGTGAATAATGTTACATTGAACATGGGAGTAATTTCTCTTGTCACTAGAGTCTAGTGTGTCAGTGTCGTGTCCTTTGGGTAAATACCCATGAGATGGCCAGATCATATGGTAACTCTATCTTTAATTTCTGAGAAACTTCATAAATTTTATATAATGATGTTAAAAATTTAACCAAAGATATTAACCAATTCCACCAATTATGATTTTTAAAAAATTATTTCTTTTATCTTTGATGCTATAATATAATTATATAATTTCCCCTTTTCTTTCCTCCTTCCAAGCCTTCCCATGTATTTCTCTTTGCTTTTCTTCAGTATTTGGTATTGGGTAACCAATTGGTGTGCTTTTCCTGGGGGAAGACTATTTTCCACACTCTCAACATTCCTTATTTTTGCCTGTAGTTCTTTGTGTAGGGTTGAGGCCTCATGGGCTTTTTTTTTTTTTTTTTTTTTTTTTTTTTTTTTTTTTTACCCCATCCACATTGGCATGTCTATTGGTATGATCCTAGTTCAGCTCATGTTTAGGCAGGCATGTTGGTAAGACTTCATGGGTGTAGTTTCTGACATTACAAGAAAACACAGTCTCACAGAGAACTCCCGGATCTTGGCTCTGACAATCTATCTGGTTCCTCTTCTGCAGTGTTCCCTCAGTTTTAAGTATGGGAGTTGTTTTATAGATTATCTGTTGGGGCTAGACTCCACAACTCTGTATTTTAACCAATCATGATTTAATATGCACTTCCCTACTGACTAATGATGCTGTATATCTTTTCATGTGTTTATATGTCATGTATACATTATCTTTGGGAAGATGTCTGCTCAAATATTTTCCCATTAAAAGAACATT
This sequence comes from Peromyscus leucopus, assembly GCF_004664715.2. Classification (NCBI taxonomy): domain Eukaryota; kingdom Metazoa; phylum Chordata; class Mammalia; order Rodentia; family Cricetidae; genus Peromyscus; species Peromyscus leucopus. Next base: position 28,737,030 of record NC_051064.1, on the reverse strand, counting down.
TTCCCCCCATGTGACAGGATGTCCCTATGTAGTCCAAGCTGACACTATACTCAGGATCCTCCTGCCTCAGCATTCTGATTTATGGGATTACAATCATGCATCATGACTCCCAGGCCTTGATTTTTTTTTTTTTAGTTTTGTCAAGTTATATATATATATCTGTTAAAAATCCCTTATTAGCTTTTGTCTTAATTAAGGTTTCTATTGCTGTGAAGAGACACCATGAGCATGGCAACTCTTATAAAGGAAAAACATTTAATTGGGGTGGCTTACATTTTCAGAGGTTTAGACCATTATCATCGTGGTATAACATGGTGGTGTGCAGGCAGACATGGTGCTGGAGAAGTAGCCTGGTGTCCTACATTTTGACTTGCAGGCAACAGGAAGTGGTCCAAAAGTGGTCTAAAACACTAAGTGTGACTTAAGACCTCAAAGCCTGCCTCCACAGAGACACACTTCCTCCAACAAGACCACACCCACTCCAACAAGGCCACACCTCAGAATAGTGCCACTTCCTTTGGGAGCCATTTTCTTTCAAACCACCACAGCTCCATTCTTAACTTTTTTAATTTTATGTATACGAGTGTTTTGCCTGCATGTATGTCTGTGCACTGTATGCATTGCTTGTTGTTCACAGAGGCCAGAAAGGGTGTGAGTCCCCTGGAACTGGAATAAGAGATGGTTGTGAGCCACCATGTGGGTGCAGGAATCAAACTCAGGTCCTCTGGAAGAGCAGAAAGTGATCTTAACCACTGGGCCATCTCTATCAGCTATATTATTTACAAGGATAGTCTCATAGTTTAAATTATTTTTTCATTTTCTTAAAAGTGTTTAGAAGAACAAAAGTGCTAAAATTGGAAAAGTATGATTTTTTTAAAATAAAAATTTAAACTTTATTATTATAAAAATTTTGCAAATAAAAATATCATAAACCAAAATTAACCAAACTCAAAGATTATACAACTCAATGAACTTCAATTCACATTGAAATTTATACTTTCACTATTAAATATATTTTTATGTACTTATCTAACATCAAAAAATGAAAACTCAGCAACAAGTTTGGCAGGGAAAGATGGTGGATGACAAGCTCACCTAGTTCTTAGCCTCTGATAAAATTGAGCAGGGCATGGGACTGGTCAAGTCTGCTGGAGCCAGCCTCTCCCTTGTCCTAGGATTCTCTGCCCAAGCTTAAGGACCTGACATTTCACAAGAAGCAGCTGGAGTACCTACGGCAGCTTGTGGAGGATGAAGCCAACAGCACTGTAGGCCAGGATGGCTCACTCTTGTCCTCCGCATTCCTCAAGGGATTCCTGGCAGGCTGTGTGGTGGCCAGATTGAGGGCGTCAGCAGTGTTGGGCTTTGCGGTGGGCACTTGCACTGGCATCTACGCAGCTCAGTCCTACGCTGTACCCAACGTGGAGAAGACGCTGAAGAACTACATTAGGTCACCATGAAAGGGGCCTGACTAGACCCTCTGGGGAAGGCAGGATGAGCGCCTTGGGCCTGCAGGTAGAGGCCTTTGTATCACGGACTCTCTCTGGCTCCCCTGCTGTTGTTCATTTGCTGTCTCCACCTCTCCTGCCTCTTTCAACCTTGCTTTTCTCCCAGCAGAGCGTGGGCAGTGGTTTGTCAACCTGCACCCTGCACACTTTCCCTCCCTATTTCCGCGGGGCTAACCCCCAAACTGTGGACATGAGCCCTCTCTTCAAGTCCTAACTGTGGAGTGTGCAACTGCCTCTGATCCTCAGTGTTCTCTCTGGTGATGTCCCGCAGTTCTGCCCTCGGTTTCCTTCCAATGTGTCCCAGTTCCTCTGTCCCTTGCTAGCTACACAGGCCACCCAGGGTCTCGTGTGGGCCTTGAGTGTAGAAGATGGGGGTATGCCAGGCCTTGCCCGTCCAAGACAGGCTCTCTGGACCGTGATGCTATTCCTGTCCACGGCCATGTATGGTGCCCATGCACCATTCTTACCCTGTGCCACGCGGATGGCCGAGTGCCCTTCCGGCCCTCCTCAGCTGTGTTACTCACTGAGCTGACCAAACTACTCTTATGCACCTCCTCCTTCCTGGTGGGCTGGCAATCATGGCCCCAGGGCATACCACCCTGGCGCCAGGCTATACCTTTTGCACTATCAGCCATGCTCTATGGCGCCTACAACAATCTGGTGATCTACCTGCAGCGTAACATGGACCCAGCACCTGGAAGAACAGCTCTGTTGTACTGCCTCTGCCTTGGACATCGCCTCTCTGCATGTCAGGGTTTGGCACTGCTGCTGTTGCTGGCTACATCAGGAACACCCTTCCTGCCCCCACCCCCACCCCATCCCATGCCCTTGCATATCAATCCACTGGGACTTGTGCTCCTCATCTTGTACAGCCTTATCTCCGGCCTGTCATCGGTGTAAACAGAACTGGTCATGAAGCGACAGCGGCTGCCCTTGGCTCTTCAGAGCCTCTTCCTCTACACTTTCGGGGTGATCCTGAACCTTGGATTCTATGCTGGCAGTGGCCCGGGCCCAGGCTTCTTAGAGGGTTTCTCTGGATGGGCGGTGCTTGTAGTGCTGAATCAGGCAGTAAATGGACTGCTCATGTCAGCTGTCATGAAGCAGGGCAGCAGCATCACGCGCCTCTTCATCTTGTCCTGCTCCTTGGTGGTCAATGCCGTGCTCTCGGCTGCGCTGCTGCCACTCCAGCTCACAGCCGTCTTCTTCCTGGCCGCACTGCTCATCCGCCTGGCTGTGTGCTTGTACTATGGTAGCCCCTAAGGCCCTGACCGCCCCCACCCTCACTTGTGGCTGTGTAGATTAGATGCAACCACCAGAGCCACCTCCCACGTCATCACCACACCCCACCCCAGCAGCCCTGTACCAAGTGCCTTGTAAGGAAAGCTAAGGTGGCCATGTTAGCCTTTGGAAATTCAGGTGGCATAAAGAGTGGGCTTGGTTAAGGAAATACCTAACTGCACCCCTATATTCCTTCATACTGAAGAACTGGAAGGTCCAGACCCAGGCCTGGGCAGCCTGTCCCCGAGGAACCCTGCCTTGTCCTGCATGAACATGTCTACCTCAACTGAAGTTTCGCTCTTCTCGCCTGTGTGGTCACTCCTGAAGACTCCCTGCCCCGAGGCTTGGTGCTGGCTGCTCCAGCCCAGCATGACTTCCCCATCAGGTATACTTAGTTTGCCTGCTCCACAGCCTGTTCCTCTTACCCAGCCATTATTCTGGAAAGGTCAGAGGCAGCTGGGTCTTGATTTACCTCAGGGAACAATGTCCCTGGGCCCTGGCTTAAGCCTACACTCCTGCCCCCTGTGCTAACTCGAGGGCCCAGTTGAAGCCCACTTCACCTCTAAGGCACGTAGGAGGTACTGTTTTTCCCACTCTTGCCCCCTTCTAGAGGTGTCCCAGCTCCCAACAGCCAGGGAAGGCTCTGAAGAGTAACCAGGGACCAGGTACAGAAAACGTTTATAGCTAATCAGTGTCCAACTACTTAAGCAATAAGGTCTTAATAAAGTGTTCAGGTGTAGGGTGCTTCCTATAACCATTAAAAAATTGAAAACTCTATGGCAAAATTAGGGTATCCCCTATGTATTCTTCTAGAAGTTTTAGTATTTCCGGTAATAAAGTCTCTCACCTATTTTGAAGTAATTTTTTTTTGTTGTTCAAGTTGAAAGATAAGTGTCTAATTTGTTTTTTTTTCTGCAGATACACATCCGTGTGGGAGTACTGGGATGACAGATGTGTGCTGTGCCTGTCTTTGAACTGGTTCTAGAGATCTAAGCCCATGCCCTGATGTTTTTATGGCAATCACTTTACCCCAGGTGATTTACACAGGTTCCCAAGTGTGACTTTGTTTTTAAAAGAATTGCATGTTTTGGCATTGGAGCTAATATCTAAGTCATGGAGATTTTCTCCATGTTTTCATCTTGAAGTTTTATAGTTTTAAGTGTTAAATTTCAGTATATGATGTATTTGTGCTATTTACATACAGTATGAAGAGAAAAGACCAAAGTTCAGTCTTTGCATAAGGATATTGTATTGCTCTAACACTGCTAGTTGAAATAATCTTCCTTTCTTTTTATATCACTTTCAGGAACTGATCTTTTAAATAAGTCATCTATGCGCAGATTTGTTTCTGGACTTGCTATTCAGTTCCATGAGTTTGCCATCACAATAACAGTATGCTCTTCTAATTAGTGACATTTCATAATAGATTCTAGAATCTGATAGTGAGTTTTCCATCTTCATTTTTCTTGCTCAGAGATGTTTAGTTATTATCAGTCCCATGTGTTTCTATGTGAGTTTAGGTTGCACTTGTAAATTTCTACAAATCAGTCCTCTAGGAGCTAGATAGGGCTAGAATGAAATCAAGAGTAATTTGTAGAGAACTGACATGGTACAATATCAAATCTCCCCATTCAAGAGCAGGATCTACCTCCTCATTAATTCTGGTCTTTAACTTTCCAAGGCAATTTTTTACTGTTTAGAAGGAGTAGATGAGGCATTCTCATATCTCTCATCAGATTTGTCTCTAGGTATTTTATGCTTTTTAATGCATTGTAAATGATACTATTCTCTGGTTTTATATTTGATTTTCCATGGACAGTATGAAGAAATGCAATTGATTTTGATATACTGATTTTGTAACTTGGAGTTTTGCTAAACTCATTTATTAGTTTTCCTGTATTTCTTGTCATATTTTCTGCTTCATGCTATGCTATTTATTAATGAAGACAGTTGTATTTCTTTTTTCATTCATCTAGATGCTTTAAGAACTTTTTCTTATCTGATTGCATTGGTTAGAATTTCAGATATAATGTTGAAATGAAGTAATGAAAAGCAATTATATCTGCCTTGTTTATGATAATAAGAGTAAAACATCCATATTTTATAATGTTGGTTGTGGGTTTTAATTTTTAAATATTATTTATAAAAGAATAAGGATATGCCGGGCGGTGGTGGCGCACGCCTTTAATCCCAGCACTCGGGAGGCAGAGCCAGGCGGATCTCTGCAAGTTTGAGGCCAGCCTGGGCTACCAAGTGAGCTCCAGGAAAGGTGCAAAGCTACACAGAGAAACCCTGTCTCGAAAAACCAAAAAAAAAAAAAAAAAAAAAAAAAAAAAAAAAAAAAAAAAAAGAATAAGGATATTTTCTTATAACCCCAGTTAGCTAGGGGTTTATATAAGAAATGGATTTTGAATTTGCAAAACAAAATTTTTTGTACCTTTGAGATAGCAACGTTGTTTGTTGTTTTTGCTCTTTGTCTCTTTGGTGGTGGTGGTGGGTGCCACTCAGCTCCCAAAGGAATCACACAGAGGCTTATTATTACTTATAAATGCATGGCCTTAGCTTGGGCTTGTTTCTTGCCAGCTTTCCTTAACTTATTCTGTCTACCTTTTGCCTCTGGGCTTTTCCCATTCTCTTAATTCTGTAAATCTTACTTTACTCCATGGCTTGCTGTGTAGCTGGGTGGCTGGCCCCTGGAATTCTCCTCCTTCTCTGGTTACTTCTTCTTCTTCCCAGATTTCTACTTCTATATATTCTCTCTGCCTGCCCAGTGTGTCCTTTCTCCTGCTCACTATTGGCCATTCAGTTATTTATTAGACCATCAGATGTTTTAGACAGGCACAGTAACACAGATTCACAGTTAAACAAATGCAACATAAACAAAAGTAATCCAACTTAAAGTTAATATTCTACAACATAATAAAATATCGTTTCTAGTTTTATTATCTCATAAATAGCCTTAGTTGATTTTTAGTTGTTAAGGAAGCCCTACGTCTTTGGAATAAACTTCATTTCCTAATGATACCTTTAATAGACTGTTGGATTCAGTTTGCTAAAATTTGTTTTGAACATTTGCATCTAAATCTATAAGGTATGTTGATTGTCTGGAGTTTTACTTTTTAATAAAATGTCTTTCTGAATTTACTGTAAAGGTACTACAGAAGGAGTTTTTTTAGATTTTGTGCTGTGCCTCCTTAGCTTTTTTGTTTGAGTTCACTGATGAGATGATTTCTCCAGTTGGTGTCTGTCCTCTTGTAGCCGCTGCCTCAACACATTTTCAGCTACAGTTTCCACACCTATTGAGCATGTACGACTTCTTTGGTCATCTATTCTTCTTGAGTGAACTTCAGTAATTTGTGTCTCCCAAGAAATTCTCAAATCTCGTGTAAACTCAGCGTTGTTTGCTGAATCTATAATTGTGACTCCTTTCTCTTTCCCTATGTTGGCAGTTTGTCTCTTGCACTTTTTTTCTTATCTGCTTCGTTGGAGGCTTAGCAATTTAATTGCTCTCAAAAGGCCACATTTTGATTTCAGTGATTTCCCTATTGTTTTCCTGTTTTTAAAACTTGGTATTTTTTTAACCTTTTCTATCTATTTTATGTTACTTTTCTCTTTTCTGTCCAGTTTCTTAAGGTAGAGGCTGATGCTATCGAGTTAACTACTTTTTTTCTGGTAATACCACAAGTATTACAGAGTTCCTTTGAAATACTGATTAGTCATTTTGACAAGTCCTGGTATAATTCACTTTTATTTTTGTTTAGCTTAAGTTTTCTATTTTTATTTCTTAGTGTTCTATTGGTTTTTAGGGATATACTTTAGATTTCTAAAAACTTATTCTAAAGATCTTTGCATTAAGAGAGCTCTTACTGAAATGGTGGGTTTATCTATGTCTCCTTACTTTCACATTAGGTTTCTCTCTCTTTCTTTCTTTCTTTCTTTCTTTCTTTCTTTCTTTCTTTCTTTCTTTCTTTCTTTCTTTCTTTCTTTCTTTCTCTCTTTCTTTCTTTCTTTTCTTTTCCTTTTTTTTTTGAGACAAGGTTTCTCTGTATAGTTTTGATGCCTGTCCTGGATCTTGCTTTGTAGACCAGGCTGGCCTTGAACTCACAGAGATCTGCCTGGCTCTGCCTCCCAAATGCTGGGATTAAAGGTGTGCACTACCACCGTCCTGCTACATTAGGTTTTGGTTCATATTTTGAAATGTTGCTAATAGGCATATAATATTCATTTGAGGTGGCAATATCTTCTTGGTGGATAAATTCCATTATCCTTATGAAATAGCATACTTTAATTCTGATGGTATTTTATCCTCTGAAATGTACTTTCTGATGTTATACAGCATAGTTTTTCCACATCTCTTTATTTTTTCTTTTTACTATTTTTCTAGTTATTACTTTCTTTATTCTTTGCTGAGTGCTGGGGACTGAACCCAGAGCTGGTCTCACACATGCAGCCAATCTCTTTATCACTAAGCTATGCCCATAGCCTCTTTAGCCTTGCTAAATTGTTCAGGATGGCTTTGCAGTCAGGCTGTAGCTCCCATTGATGACCTTGTGATCTTTCTAACTCAGCTTCCATAGGAGTTGAGATTATAGGGGCAATTCATCTCAGGGATGGCTCTCCCAGATTCCAGTTAATTTACACATTTCCATATTGTTATTCTTAATATATGTGATACCACATACACATCTATGTTTGCGAGAGAGAGAGAGAGAGAGAGAGAGAGAGAGAGAGAGAGAGAGAGAGAGTTATGAGTGTGTTGGGTATCTATTCCAGAGTGTCATACATGCTAGGTATGTTATGTTATGATGTTAAAGTGAGTCACCTGTAGATGGCATGTGATTGGTCTTGGATTCAAGCTGTCAGGGTCTGCACTTTAATTAGTGTGTTCAGACCATTTTTAGCTAATTTAATTATTGGTAAGGTTAGGAAAAGGTCTACCATCTTGTTTTTTTTATTTGACTTTCCCCCTTATTTTCATATAATTAGCATAGTGGTTTTTAATCTGTTTAACTAGAGGTTGCCCTTAGTTGTTTTTGTTACCTTTTTTTTTTTTTAGCAGATTTCAAAAAATTATTATTTTCTCTGTGTGTACACATGTGTGCATCTATGTGAGCCTGTGTGCATATATGAAGGCCAGAAGAGGAGATTAGGGATTGCCCTCTGTCATTTTCTGCCTATCTCTTTGAGGTATGGCCTTTTCCTGAGTATGAGATTCATGTTTTCTCAGTTAGGCTGAAAGCCAGGAAGCCTCAGTGGCCCTGGTTTATCTTCTTTTCTTGGAGCAGGGTTTATAGGCATGCCTAGCATGTCTGGCTTCTTATCTAGGTACTGAACCAAATTCTGATTCTCATAACTGTGTAGCAAGTGCTCAACTGCTGAGCCCTGTGTCTGTCCCCCAGATCTTTTTTATTTGTAATGGGCCTCCAAACCTTGGCACAACTGACACCATGCTAGAGGCACCATTCTGACCTTAAACTCAAGCATATAGGCCCCAACACCTGCCACAATGAGAACAAATACCTAATCCATTAAAGAACTATGGAGCAAGGCCAGGCAGTGGTGGCGCACGCCTTTACTCCAGTGCTCGGGAGGCAGAGGCAGACAGCTCTCTGAGTTTGAGGCCAGCCTGGTCTACAAAGTGAGTTCCAGGACAGCTAAGGCTACACAGAGAAATCCTGTCTCAAAAACCAAAACCAAATAAACAAAAAACTATGGACTAGGAAAGTCTCTAAATGTATTAACCTTGCTTTTTTGGCTTCTGTAGTTTGCTTCTTTGCTAACTGTTCTTGTTCTTGCCCACTGAAGTGTATCAAGCAGGATGTGGCTTTTGTGCATAAGAGACAAAGAACTGTGAGGCTTAAGGCTGCATGATTTGGACAAGTTCCTCATGCATCTGCTGGCCAACAATAAAGACTTGTGTTCTCTGGTGGACTTGCCTCACAACAATTGCATGCATAACTCCATGCTATATTTTCAAAATGCTTTGTGGAAATAATTTGAAGGCTAAATAATAATTTTTTTTTTAGTATTCAAAGAAATTACTGTTTGTCCTTCAATGCCAATTTGCTAACTGAAGCTTTGAAACTGTTTGTACTTGATTTGAGGCATGAAGATGGCTTAACTTAAATTCCTTTGGCACTGGTGGACTCCTAGCTTATACTAACTCTAGAGCTTGACCCACTGAGGGCAAGCCCATGCATGGTGGGTAAGGGATGTTCACTAGAGCTGACCTATACCAAGACCCAGCAGTCCTTTAAAATGGTCGCTTTTAAAATCTTTAGCTTTGCAGTCCATTATTCCCTCTCTCCTTAGTAACCTTCCCTGGTGCAGAAATTTCCCAATAATAATTTTTTATCGTAAAAAATTATTTTACGATAAGTCCTGTAATATTATTTTAAAGCAAATAATTATGAGACTATTGATTGTTGCCAGACCTGGCCGCTTAAGTACTCAGGATTGGATGTGAATATAACTCAGTAGTAGAGTGTGTGCCTCAGAAATTCCTCAGTTAGATTCCAGGTACTACCCTATCCAAAGAAAACAAAAGCAACAACAGAAACTGAAATATTAAAAGACCCAACTTAAGATGGCCCTCATCCTGCTATTTCAAGCCCAAATATCTAGCTATTGAATGAAAGTAGAAGTGTGTGTGTGTTCACATTACTAGTACAAAACATTCATTAACTGTCAATTTTCACACTTTTGGGGCTTGATTGAATCCAATGAGGTTCTGTTCTTGGTCTCTCATGCACAGCAGGAGGAAGTAGCTGAGGTTGGAGTCATTCCCAAGGCTCCTTCTGCAGAATACCTGAGCTTTTGGTCAGAACACCTACACTTGGTCTTTCCAGATGACTGGCAAGGAATTTCTCTTTTCCTGTAGAATCCAGAGTGATTGCTTCTTAGAGAGGCATTTACCTGGCTACTTTTTTAGGGACTACTAGACCATCTAAATTATTTGGTCCTTTAAAGAAAGTCAGAAAATCCAAGAATACAAGCTTTGGCTTGTCTGAAAATACCTTCTAAGTTAAGAGAATATAGGTATTCTCCAAGTAGAATGTTATGGTAAGACAAACTTTCCAAATAAAGATATTATCAGAAATTTTGGTAACAGAATCCTGGCCCATACAATTCTGTTTATTTGATGACTGTGCCTTTAGTGAGTTATTACCTCATACAACGTACTGTTCTAGGAGAGTGTAGGCACATTGTTTTCACAGCTAACGAGGTTAAATATTACCCATTGCAGTCATGCATTTAAGCTGGTCCTACAGTTTTTTTGAGATGTAGACTCCCAATGCTTCTGATAGGCACTGTGTCTCCAGGGAAGAGATGAAGCAAGACCCCTACAGAGAGCAAAACTTCCTGTTGGATTATATGTGGCATTTTGCTCATAGAAAGTCTTGTCCACTGGGTCAGGACTGTGGCAAGCTCCTGTGGCCCACGGACTCTTTGTCTCTCAACAAGGCAACATAAGGTGCCTGTGACTGTCATGTTGACTATTTGGTATTCACCATCAGGCAGGCCTGTGTCAATACTCTGGTCCACAAGGATTTCAACCCATTTGTAATCATCAGTGTTTAGGCACTTTACATCTAAAAACATTTTTAACTCATCTTGAATTAATATAACCTCAGACAAAATGAGATTCTGCATATGTCTTCTTTTTCTGGGGGGTTGTTTTATTTTCTAAGCTTCAAAATACAATTACTTAAAGTAAGTATGGTGGTTCATTGTTTCTCATCTCACTGGAGCCTGCGACACACACACTGGCATCAGATGTTGTAGCCCCTTCTTCTTCTTCTTCTTCTTCTTCTTCTTCTTCTTCTTCTTCTTCTTCTTCTTCTTCTTCTTCTTCTAACTGAACAGATCCCAAACTGATTCTTACTAAAGAAAATCTTATTTTAAAAATATTTATTTATTTTAATTTTCTTCGTATGAGCGTTTGTCTGGTGGTATATCCATACACCATGTGCATATAGTGCCCATTGAAACCAGAAGAGAATGTGGTAGATCCCACGGAATTGGAGTTACAGATGGTTGTGAGACACCATGTGGGTGCTGGGAACTGAACCTGGGTCTTCTGAAAGAGCAGCAAGTGCTTTCAACTGATGAGACATCTCTCCAGTCCCTGAACCAAAAAAAAAGAGAAAAGAAAAGAAAGAAAGGCAACTAGAAGGTCCCAACACTGAAAGGAAAGGGGTTGGCCTGGACTTCAGGCGATGTAATGAACAATAATACTGTGGCATTTCATGTAAGCAAACCATTCTGTCATCTACTGCTTCTTATTTCCTAATTTAGATTTGGAACCATATCCAAGAATTCTTCTTTTTCACGTAGAATCAGAAATCTTTATGGTTTCTTATGATGCAGTTTAAAGCTAGAGGAAATACATTTCAGACATTTTCCTTGAGCCTTCTCCTCTGGACAGGAAGTGGCCAGTGTCAGCTGAGAAGGTGGAGGAAAAACCTGACGGCTTGACAAATTGCCTACCTCCCCTGCTTGGCGTGTTTTCTTCCCTGGATTTTTAACTTAGAAACAAAACTAAAGTTCAGTGATATTTTGGCAGCAGGAAAGACACAGCCAAAATACAGCAGAACCAGCAGCAGAGTGTGAACTGTGCATAGAGCTGGCCCAGTCCCATCTCACTACCCTGGCACTTCCGGCTGCCTCCCTCTGCAAAAATGAGAACTGAGGTTCGGTGATAGCCCATCTCTATAGCTTGCTTACTTGGTGCCTTTAGATACCCCATCTCAGTTTCCTCATCTTTATAATGGTGGCAATAACACGGAACATTCTGTACACTGATATACTAGAATTGATTAGAAGGGCTCCTGATAGTCTCAAAAGGTATTGTTCAAATCTATGAGAGCAGTACTAAAGTAATCCTAGGGAAAATGCACTCCTATTTTATTTGGAAGGGTTGCTAATACTTGCAAATAATTCCACCCAAATTCTGACAACCAAAAGCAGTATAATCTCCATGGAACCCAGTTTGAGTGTTATATTTATTTGCATTGTTAATTCTGTGTTTTCCCAAGTTTCCTCTTTGAAAACAAAAAAGTTTTTGATTGTGATTATGTGCATCTGTGTGCCTATGTTGGGATTGGAACACATGAGTGCAGGGGCTGATGGTGGCCAGTAGAGGGCACTAGATCTCCGGGAGCTGGAGTTACAGGCCTGTGGGAGCCACCTAACATGGGCTCTTGGAACCAAACTTGGGTACTCTAGAAGAGCAGTGTGTGCCCCTAACTGCTGAGCCATCTCTCTAGTACTTCCATGTTTTTTCTTAATAGTTAAAAACACATCTCATTAAATAAATATTGGTTACTATGCAAGAGCACTTTGCAGTTCTTTGTGGGAACATAAAAATGATGAAATATTACCCACTCCTCACAGAATTCACACCATCCATATTATCTTGGAAATAGGCATTTTGGTATCATTGACCAGACTGTGGATTTAACAGGTGTTCTTCCTGAACTGTTCCTCATGTGAGAAGAAAACTGTGAGTGTTTGAGGCTAAACAAGAGCTTTTATCAGATAACATAATGTGTTTCTTAGAACGGAAGCTCAGAAGGACCAATTCTGTCAGATTGCCGACCTTGACCTTCTGCAGCCAAAAATCCTGCTTCCCTGTGTTTTTAAAGGAAACACGTTTGAGAAAAGCTCCTGATCCCAGATTCAGTGGTTTTCCTTAAAACTTGTTTGGAGAGACAACAATGGAATTCTGGGAGAGATCTGACATAAGTAGGTTCATCTGATGTATCTCAGGAGAGAGAGAAGTGTTTGTTTACTCAAGCAGTGCTCTATATTTCTATGTGGATGCTATTATTAGATGCCTTTGAAGTGGGAAAGTCATAGGTCAGACCTTGGTGTGCTTAAACTTATAACATTGTTTTTCTGTTGTGTGCACAGAGTAAATGAAGAAGGAGAAACACCTGTTTGCTGAAAGTGACTTCTGGGGGCTGCAGAGCAATGGCTCACAGATTTCAGCTCTCTCTCTGCCTTTATTCATCGTATGTCCTAGGCTGCTTTACTAAGGTGTTCAGATGTGGCAGTCAAAGGAGAATATGGTTAAGTTTGGAAATGTGTAAATTTGTAGGAAAGTATGTAGCATCCTCAAAGTTAATCTGGGAGAATACCTGCCCCCGAGACAAATATTTCGAATACCAAATGCGTTGAGCTGGATGAAACAGCTTTCAGACTGTAGCTATAGAAAACAATTGTTATTTCTCTGGTGCTGGCATCACTTAGTATTGAAATTTAAAATACAAAGGCAAATATGGGTGTGGTGTGCATACTTATGATCCCAGCACTTAGGAAGTAGAGGAAGACAATAACAGTTTAGGGTCTTGGCTACACGGTGATGAGACCATCTCTCAGAAGACCAACTAATCAAACAAACATTTAAAAGAAAATATTTTTAAAATTATATGCAATGTATTGCTTTTATTACTTTGCAGTATTATAGACTCTTTTCAAACACATAAATTTCTTTCATTTTTTAGTAGACAAAAGTAATCCCCTCTGTGATAGTAAAATCTGTATATAGATTATATTAAAATAATTTCCTGTTTGGCTATTAAAAAAATCCACATTGATCATTCATTTTGTAGGCACTTTTACATATTTTTAAAATGGTCATATATATATATATATATATATATATATATATATATATCTGAAATTAAGACACATAAAAAGAGAGATACAAGCTGGGTGATGGTAGCATACACCTTTAATCCCAGCACTCGGGAGGCAGAGCCAGGCGGATCTCTGTGAGTTCGAGGCCAGCCTGGTCTACAGATCGAGTTCCAGGACAGGCTCCAAAGCTACACAGTGAAACCCTATCTCGAAAAAACCAAAAGAGAGTGAGAGATATACAAAAGATACTATGAGGACCAGAGTTTGGACACCAGCACACATGGAAAAAGGTTGAGTGTAGCTATAAAACCCTACAGTGCGAGCACTCTGTGTGGGGATGGAGGAGGGTGGGAAACAGGAGGATCTTGCTGACCACCAGCCTCTCAGGTTCAGTGGGAGACCCTGTATCAAAGGAATGAAGTGGAAAATGGTAGGGCAGGACACCAGACATCCTCCCCGTCCTCCAAGACTGTAAACACGCATGCACACAGCCCCTTCAACAAGATAAAATGCTGTTGAAAATGTGGATTAATGTGGTTTATGCATTTAGAGAATAGGTTGTAAAGGTAAAAATATTTGGAAATTATAAAAGCCAATCTCTTTCATCTTTTGTTTCCAGAAAAAGGAGGTATACATAGTTTTTCAATTCTTGCTAATTATAACTCAAATATCTGAACGTTTTATAAGAGCAAACATTAGGAGACTCTGAAGAGCAGAGAAGAGAAATAACTGATTAGGGACTTTGGGACCTGAGTGAGTGTTTATGTTGTCTGTGTACCCTAGATGTACTTAGAGAAATAATCGTAAGAAATTCTTCTCTCTCTGGCTAAAGGGCTGAATAAATGGTACCCAGAAAAAAAGTCTTCTAGTCAGTTTCTCTGTGCTAGTTCAATACTGCAAAAACAAATAACAACAACAAAATTGGACCTCTCTGATGGCAAAGGCCATTCAGTATCAAGGTACTCATGTCCCACTTGGGTGCTTTCATTGAGGGCTCAGTGGGGAGCTGAGACCTCATCCTGACCCGGCAGTGTGAACATCACCACTTGGAGTGACCATCTACTTCCCTCTCCTTCTGGGATGGAGACAGAGAAAGGAGAGTCAGGACTTAGTCTACCTCACAGGATCAGTGAAAATTAACTAGGAAGAAACAGTGATGCAGTTTTCCTTTCTTCCTTCTTCAAGGCTGTATCAGAGGACACAGGCTAAAACACAAGATTAAAATAGGATACAGACTCATACTACCCAATATACCCATGGTGTATAAATATCACTCACTGGAGCAAGAACCTGGGAGGTCTCAGCTATTATGGAAGAAGGCTATTCAGATAATTTAGGTATTAGAATTCTTTCATACAGATTTTAAAGCTACCACCACAGATGACTTTTGATCATTAGTTATGAACATAAATAGAAACAGGCTAAACAATTAGAAAGTTGCAACAAAGAAATAAAATGTCTCTGACTAGAAACAAAATGATATAAAGAAGAACCAAGCTAGGTGTATCTCAGAATACCTGTAATTCCATCACTTGAGAGGCTGAGGCAGAATTGCAAGTTATTACACAATTCAGGTACACACACACACACACACACACACACACACACACACACACACACATAGGCAAGTGCAGTTTTGTCAAAGCAAAACAAAACCATCACCACCAAAACTGGAAATTTTGTAACTGAGAAATAACCAAAATAGAGTTCATTGAAAAGTCTCAGCGGAGCAATAGAGAACACATATATAAGAATGTGTGGGCTGTAAAACAGAGAAGACTACATCAATCAGAGCAACAAGTAAAAATCATAGTTAAAAAAATAACTGACCAATGCCTCAGGAACAGGTGAGACTCCAATACAGATCTAATTTCCATTCAGACTCTAACAGAAGAGGAGACAGAGTGTGTGGTGGCAGTGGGGGTGGGGTTGAAAACTTTAGTAGAAATAAG
This sequence comes from Peromyscus leucopus, assembly GCF_004664715.2. Lineage (NCBI taxonomy): Eukaryota > Metazoa > Chordata > Mammalia > Rodentia > Cricetidae > Peromyscus > Peromyscus leucopus. The sequence goes on along the minus strand of NC_051064.1, from coordinate 28,721,651 downwards.
AGCTAAAATTGCTGCAAATTTGGCAAGATTCATGAAACTACATATTCAAGGAGCTGAGAAAACTACCAGTAGGGATATACTTAAATATTTTGGTGCCAATATACTTCATAACAAATTTTTGAAATTAAAGACAAAGAAAAAAACCTTGGAAACAGCCAGAAAGAAATATTCCTTTATTAGAACCCAGGTAGTATGAAGGGGGAAATAGGAATATGGTGGGGGTATTTAAGTGAGGAGGATGAGGATGGGAGGATATGACAGAGGAAAGCTAAGGGGAGGGATAATTAACACTAAGGATGCTTGAAAAGCCATATAGAAACCTACTGTCTTATAAACTCCCATTTTATAAATATTTTCAATTGGAGTTGCCATACACAGAGGAATACTGTTCCTCCCAGAAGCCACAGGTTAGTAATCAACAATAAGAAAAGCCCAGGTATAGGTTATCTCTTGTCAAGTTGTTGGTCAGGCTTTTAATCACCAACTAGAGTGAAGGACCTTATTGTAAAAGACAAAATGCACTTTGACCACAGGACATAGAGAAATCCATCTGCTACTGACTTGGAAGCGTCTTCCCTGATGGCTATCTTTCATAGTGCTGAAAGGTACTTTGCAGGTTGCTGGGGGAAAAAAACCATCAATAGTCTTACCCAGTTGTAACCCTGTGAGATACAATAATGCCTGCCTGGGAAGAAATACCTACTGGTACAATAGTGGTACGGGGCAACCAACAGCTTTCTAATTGGACCTGAGGCTTAATTTGCAGGAGGGAACTTATCCTTGGTACTGTAAACCTGGACAAGAACTCTTTGTTCAAGAGGTCCTAAGGCCCTACTATTATTATTTAGGTGAAGGACCATAAGATCAAACTGCCTGCTAAATACTTATCCTTATACCTAAAGACTAGTGCATCTCTGACCCCTTATCAAAGAAGCTTTTTTATGCAAAGGATGTTGATTAATAAAGAGACTCAACACTGATCGAAGTGCAGAGGATAAGTGACTATGGATTGCTAGCCATAACTGGGACATCTATATCATATCCTTTCCCTCCTAAGGCTCAGGGAAACACATTGGAAGAGAAGGATGGAAAGATTGTAAAAGTTAGAGGTTGGGGAGTGTTGTTGGGAAAGTGTCTTCTGGATATGACAGAACCATTTCAACTCATGAACTCACAGCAACTGCTGTGGTTATCAGCATAAGAACTGCATATGATCAAGCTAAGCAACATTTCAGTGTGGAGAGAGAAGATCATGAGGCCCTATCTCCAGCTGAGGAACTATTGGCAGTGGAAAGCTGCTTTTTCTTGTTCTTGTTCTTGTTCTCCTCCTCCTCCTCCTCCTCCTCCTCCTCCTCCTCCTCCTCCTCCTCCTCCTTCTCCTCCTCTTCCTCCTCCTCCTCTTCCTCCTCCTCTTCCTCCTCCTCCTCTTCCTCCTCTTCCTCCTCCTCCTCCTCCTCCCTTTCCCCCATCTTCTTCTGAGACAGGATTTCTCTGTGTAGTCCTGAATGTTCTATAGACCAGGCTGGCCTCAAACTCACAGAGATTCGCCTACCTCTGCCTCCCAAGTGCTGGGATTAAAGGTATGCACCGCCACTGCCAGACAAGTCTTTCTCTCTTTTTTTTCAGTTGTGTTGCTCATGGTAGGTTGTTCATGCTCCAATGAATAGTGCCTTACACCCATGCATATATGGCAGCACTAATTGAATTCAGTGGATTAAACAAGAAAAGAGATGGAGAGAACATAAATGTGGGGGGGATCAGGAGGTCCAGGAGAAGTTGAAGGGGAGAGTGGATGGTAGATGTGACCTAAACACTTTGTATTCATGTATGAAATTACCAAAGAATACATAAAAATTAAAAATTTCGTTTCTTCTAACAATTCAAGTGTTAACAATTTTCCCATCTAAAACTATGATGGTGAAAAAGAAAGGAGGTAAAAGTAATGAAAGTCACAAGGTCATGTGATTAATGGAAATGAATTTGACAAACTTGGACACTCATCATGATAAACCTGCAAAGTAGGAATAGATGGGACCTCCTTTGTTTGATAGAAGCATATTGAGTGGCTTTTTAATAGCAACAGATTGATTGATTTCCCCCAACATCGAGATGACATAAAACAAGTTCAAATGCCCAGAAAAGTTCTCCTGACCATGCTTAGTTTATAGACCACGATCTTGACCATTCTCCTTTCTCTATCTACATCTCAAGAGGTGCCTCTTTCTATCTCGGCTGGGGTAATAACCACCATCCCAGAACTGTACATCAATGCAGAACTTGGCTATACTGCTCCTTTACAGATGTACTTGTTCCACTATCTAACTCCTGTCAACAATTATCTGTTTCCCATCTCTCTTGTTTTGTCCCATTGATAATGTATAGCTGTAGTTCAGATCTAGAGCGCCCCCCACAGGACCGTGTGTTAAATACAGGGGTTAGTACCAAGGTAGGCATTTTTAGGAGGTAGTAAGAACTTTAAGATATGGGATCTGGAAGGAGGTTTTCAAGCCACTGGGATCTCCCTCAAGGAGATCATGGATTCCGGTCTCTTCCCTTTTCTCTTTTTAATGTGGAGCCACAAAGATAGCATCTGCTGTTTTGTTTATTCTGCCGTGATGTCCTACCTCACATAGGTCAGAAAGCCAAGAGGCCAACTATGATCTGGAACCTCAGAAACTGTGGGGGCCCCTAGAAACTCCATGGTGTGGCCTTATTCCATCTTGACTCAAGGTCAGAGAATTATGGCTTGTTTTGCCCGGCAAGGCTGCATAATAGGATGTTTTGGCCAAAAGTGTGGTTACTAAGTATCATACTTCAAGGCCGAATCACAGGATGCCTTGCCATCAAGTATGGCTACCAGATGTTTTGAGAATTAAGGAAGTGTTATACTTGTCTGTACTTTGTACCTTTCTCCATCTGTGAGAGGGGGAGGGCTTTTGCCTCTCCCCATGCTAGTGTATAAAAAGGTCCATGAGGAATAAACTTGGGGCGACTGTGGTAGTGACTCAGAGACCTCTTGAACCGATTCTGTCTCTTTTCCTTTTTTACATCTATGTCTCTATTTTTCCTATCTATTATTTTTCAGTCCACACTCCCCTATACTAAGGACTGTCTGAAGGTCATGTTGGACTCAGCAAGAAATCATGAGCCAAAATAAACCTTTTCTCTTTGTAAGCTGATGATCTCCTATATTTGGTTATGATGGCTGACACAGGCTTATACATTTAATCAAACAGTATGTGACCTGTAGGGACTAGCTTTATCCATTCAGTTCCCATGGTTCCCATGAAATCCACTGAAGCTGGCCCATGCCTCAGTAGTTTATTTACCTTTATTCTTATATTAAACTTTCTATGCTTTTCAAAGCTGAATAATGTTCTATTTTATTGTATACATAGTTGTCTATTGGTATATATAAGCAATTGGTTCTTGGTTCCTCAAATGACAAAATTCATAGATGTTCAAGACCATTGTATGAAATGGTGCAGTATTTTCATATCATCCTCACATATTCTCCTTTATACTTTCAATAGTTTCTACATTCATTTATACCTAATATACTATAAATAGTATATAGATGATGTCAGCATACCCACACTCTTCTAGACCTAAGCAGGCTAAGAAAGCAAGCCCAGGTCCTTACTGCTTGGGGCCCAAAGAAACTTAAATCATAGCTCTGTGCCTAGAGCCTTCCTGACTTCTGACACACAGCGCAAGTTGTGTATTGAACACAAGTATTCTTCATGCTTTGCAATACAGGTCGTATATTAACCTAGAAGTCTTCCCCTTAGAAAGTTACAAGAGAACGGAATTTACTTTGTTATGTGGGCCACTAAAATTTCTACCTCAGACTTCCAGTGTGTGGCCAGCACATCTTAAAAGATCTTTATTTGAAATCCATCTCAACATAGCTTTTCCAAACATTTGAAATCTTTCTCTAGTTTCCTCAAATAGTGATTATACCTTATTTAGTAATTTTAAGCTTGTAAATTTTAATCCATAGTTGGTTAAATATATGGCTATGGTCTGAAGATCCAGTCAATGGCACAGTGTTTTGTTTATTAATTCATCTGTGTGTGAATATTTGTCTATTTCTATGCAGTCTTTATTTTTAACTAATATTTCACAACCAAATTCCTGCTGTATTCCCTCTGACTAAGCCCTTTTGGGGAAACCTGTCCAGATTGCTAGGGGAAGAGGTATCCCTTTAATCCTGAAAAGTCCAAGAAGGACCCAGCTTTGAACACAGGCAATGTGGGGCTGTCTGAGCAGAAGATAGACCTTTCTAAAAGGGACATGGGTCACATGGCTGTAGTAGTTCGCTCAAAGCTTGCTGTGTGCTCTCAATCTTTTCCATTTTATAAGAGACTTAACATCCATCCATGTTTGAAATCTCTTGAATTTTTAAAATTGGTTTGCATCTTAGTTAGGGTCTTTATTGCTGCCATGAAACACCATGACCAGAAAGCAAGTTTAGGAGGAAAGGGTTTATTAGGCTTAGACTTCAGCATTGCTGTTCATCACTGAACGAAGTCAGGACAGGAACTCAAAGAGGGCAGGAACCTGGAGGCAGGAGCTGATGCAGAGGCTATGGAGGGGAGCTGCTTACTGACTTGCTTCCCCTGTCTTGCTCAGCTTGCTTTCTTTTAGAACCCAGGACCACCAGCCCAGGGATGGCATCACCCACCATGAGCTGGGCACTTCTACATTCACTACTAAAATGCCTTACAGCTGGATCTCATGGAGGGATTTCTTCAACTGAGGCTCTTTCCTCTCTGATGACTCTAGCTTGTGTCAAGCTGACACACAAAACCAGCCAATACAGTTTGCAATGGTTGCTAAAAATGGTAATTTAGTTTTTAAAACCAAAAATTGGGGCCTGGAGAAATGGCTCAGTGGTTAGGAATGGTATTATGCAATCATAAGGATTGGAGTTCAATCTTAACATCCACATAACAAGTAAACACCCTACGCACTCCTTTTAGGCTGCTTCTGAGGGTGTTGGAGACAGGTTCAAGAGAGACCCTGCCTCAGAGCAAGAGTGTGCATGGACATGCACACTCACTCATACAGTCTCACAAATGAACGAGAGTACTGACTAAGCAGAGTAAGTCTTTGATTGTCAGTCCTCCAGGCATGCCTGTGGTGCACAGGTACACATAGAGGCAAATGCTGATACACATTAAATTACATTAAAAATAAGTTGTACAGTTAAAGGATTTTGAAAAAAGTTGTTCTTACAATGTGTTAATATGAAAATTGTAGATAAACTGAACATCCAAATGCAGGAAAAGTTATACTATTAGGTTAATTATATTGCAATAACAATTTCTTAGAATCACAGTAGTTTATCATGGGAAAAGTTTTTTTTTTACACAAAATCTAAAGAGATTTGGGAAAGCCAGGGTGGCTTCCTTTCAGGTGGGAACTCAGTGTCAAAGTCACTTCATTTTGTTCCTGCGCAATTGGGAGCATTTGATTCTGAGGCTCCTAGTCATCAAGAGCTGGAGGGTGGAATGTTGGCCTTTGTGGGCAGGGTAGAAACAGCATGAAGAAGCACACCGGCATCTGCCCATAACTCATCGGCAGAAACAAGTCACATACTCATTATCAAATTTTAAAAATGCCTGGAAAATGGGAGCTATGCCAGGCAATGGTGGTGCACGTCTTTAATCCCAGCATGTGGGAGGCAGAGACAGGAGGATCTCTGTGAGTTCAAGGCCAATCTAGCCTACAGAGCAAGTTCCAGGATGGCTAGGACTACACAGGAAAATGCTGTCTCAACAAAACAAAACAAAACAAAACAAAAGAATGAAAACAAAAACACCAAACCAAATCAACCCTCTCCCTCAAAAAAAAAAAAAAAAAAAAAAAAAGAAAAGAAAAGAAAAAGAAAATAGGAGTTACTGCAGATGAACATTTGGCCAGCATTAGACATTTAAATGCTAAAGATATTATTGTCAAATGTGCAAATGTAGATGCTAAAAAACATGGAAATGTGGAAGGCTCCTCAAAGTTATCTAAGATTGAGAGGAAATAGTTGCCACACAAATAAATGACAAAAGTTACCTCCAGAATTTTCATAAAGAAAAAAAAAATGGCACATCAACAGAGAAGGTAAAATCGGCTCAGTTAATTCTTCAGGTAGTGCAGATGGTCCCCACACCGGATAGAAGGAAATATACCATAGCACTGTACTATTGATATTAATGCTAAATAGAATTTTCTTTTTCAAAGCTATTATTAGTTTTATTTTAAGTGTCCGTGTGCACGTGCGTGTAATTTTGGCCTTCTGTGTCACTCTTCTTGTTAGGAGTGCTGGAGTTGCAACCCCAAGGTCACACCTGTGAAGTAAGCACTGCAGTATATTCCCAGTGCATATTTTAACAATACATGTGGTGGTGACACATCGGACTATGATTAAAAGGGAACAAGGGAATCTCAGTCCACTGGTTGAGAAGACATCTCTGAAACATGAGTGGTAAATAAAAAATGCAGGTCATCACCGACAATGCACTTCTGGGGAAATTAATGTCGCAGGCAGAAAATATAATATGATAAAGATAAAAATTTGACAAAATTGGGAAAAATATGGGCAGAACAAGATTTTTATCTCTGAAAAGTAGAGTAGGAGGAGATATTTACTTTATATTTCATATGGTTTTCAAAGTGATGCATTCATATTTTCTTCATTTTTAAATAAAATATCAGTAATTGTCATTCATTCATCCACCCACCCATCCCCATCATTTCACTCACTTACTCCCTCTTGATTCTCTGTTTTTTGGCTCTGCAGCTCCATTCATGGTATGGTAAACATTTACTTTAGCTCAGCTTGGAATAAAGATGCCCTTGTGTTTTTTCTCCCTGTAGCCAATTATTTTAAAAACAATCAACAAAACATAAAGCGTCTGGTGGGATCCTCTCCTGCACACCATCTGGCATGGTTTCCCTATCCTCTGGCCTCTGTCTGCCCTGTAAATGACAGATTAGTGGTGGACATCCTTTATCGTCGGAAGTGGAGGTCAATAAAATTTGCACCAGTCTTTCCAGTTTAGTATCATCCCAGTCAGGACATCCAAAAATAAAAATTGTTTCAAAAATAGAACCAGGAGAAGAAAAAAGCCAGCACTGAAAACAAACAATTAATCTTCTGTCACTGATTCTATGAGAAAACCTATTTAAAAGGAAAAAGAAAAAAGAAAAACAGTTTCTCATTCAGGTGCAATGATTTTTCTGGTAGAAAAAAAAGCAGAACAAAAATAGTGCCTTCCAGACTCCAGCATGATAAAAGACACCACAGAGCAAAACAGGAAGCTGTTTAATGGAAAGGAATAGTTGACTTGGGAGCCAGAGAGACCCAGGGCATTCTTGGATGTAAAGGTCTGCATTGCTGAACTGCTGCTTTATTGGCCAGATTTGTAATCTATACAGTGAGTTTTTCTGTGTCATTCTATTAGCTTAGCTCCCCAGGAGGAGAAAGAGCACCTCAAATCCTGAATGCTTAAGCATTTGGAAGGTCATTATAAAAGGAGAAACATATTAGTTTAAATTCGAATACATTTACTTCTATATACCAGTAATCGTCTGTATAATTGCATGCATGCATATACATGTGTATGCAATTTTGTATTTTACTTGCTTTCAGTTGATTTTGTGTACAGTTGGGCAGATACCCAAATCAAAAGTATTCTTGCCCTAATGTGAAAAGCAAATACCTTCATCATACACACACACACACACACACACACACACACACACACACACACACACACAAATATATATACACACATCAAACTCTTGAAGGGATGTACAGCGAAGAGTTCTGTAGACTGAAAGGGAAAATTATCTCTTTAATATTCTACACAATTGATTTTTATTTCTAGTCAGAATCTGGGAACACAACAATCTAGAGCCATTTCTTCCCAGAGAATTTGTCTCAGAGTACAAAATGGTGTGTGTTAAAGCTTTTCTTCATTTAGCAAAGAGAATTCAAGACATTTAGTTCTTATCTTGGTAATTTGATCAAAACTTCTTAAATGGAGTGAAGGAGAACATTCAGGAAGCTGCTGCTAGGCAGGCTTTATTTGTGCCTCCATGGCCCCCTCACAGGGGCAGAGACAAATGTGGAGGGGACTTGGGGACTTGTTCAAGACAGAGCCAGTTTTTATTGTTTTCACTGCAGTGCTGGGGACCAAGTCAAGAGCTACACCTGCAACAATCGATTGATGTGGAGCTTGAAGGAGTCCTACCACGCTGCCAACACTGCTGAAGCACTTCCTTTCTGTGAGGCCCAAAGACGGGTTTCTGGTGTCCTCTGGGACCCTTCTGAGGGACAGTGACAGGCTCAGTGCAGCCGGAATGCAGGGACATCAGGAGATGATTCTAGTATTAAGATTTGGAAGAGAAAGGGTTGCTTTGTTTCGTTCATGACTGTTGTTTTCCCAGACCGTGGGCCGCTTCCTCTAAGCTGGTCCCCAGAAGGATTGGCCTCCACCCTATTTGGAGGTAGGGGGTTGAGAGTCAAGTTGTAGACCCAGTCACTGTCCCTGGGGAAAGGAAGGGGCATTTTGTGGAGCCCCCTATTTAAGGAGGGAAAGCAGGACAGGAGGTAGCTGACACGTAGAGGTCCCTGCAGGCTTCCTGAACTGTGATCCAGGTCCCCTGTCTTGCCAAGGCTCTGTGGAGGAGCTGACCATTTGGCCTGGAGCCAGAAGGCTTATAGCCAAAGGGCACTAAATCAAAGTGAAAAAGAGGTGACATTTTTAAAAGCAAAAGACATTTCTTGTTTGTTTGTTTTAGAGGGCAGAGAGAGAGTCACTGTGATGGAAAAAGTGTAGAAGATGTGAGAAAACCTTCCTCAGAATAAAGTTGTTTGTAAAAGCCATTCTCAGTAAACAATGTCCCCAATGTTTCTCTGGTTGAAGATGCTGAGGGGTGTTTGTGTTGGATTTTAGTGAGGATTGGTGACCCAGGTGTTTTGTTTTGTTTTGTTTTTTTCCCTCTCATTAGTCCTAACCCAAGATCGGATTCCTCTTTCCTTTTTTCCTGGTGAATTTCACCCATTGGACATTCTTGCATGAAAAAGTTTTTCTAAACTCTCCCTCCCACAATCAACACAGAACATTTTGGAACTCATTTCTAGGGAAAGGTACTTGGGGAAGCCTGGCATGGACATCAGGAACAGTGTTTTGGGAATACAAATCTTGGGGTACATTTCCACAGAAGGGAGGGAACATCTAGACATTTGCTTGACATTGTGATTATAGTTTCAACCTTTTAATAAATACATTGTGTTTTAGGAACTTGAAAATATACTTGATAAAGACAAACCAACACACTTTTATTTACAAGGGAAAAATACCAAGTAACCAAAGCCTAAATTGGAAAGCAATGTGGTGGAGTGGAAAGAACGCTCATCTATTGTTCCTTTAAATTTATTAGCAGTCTCTAGCGAACTTCTGTTTGTGCCAGGCACTGAGGTTGCAAAGATGAAAGATAACCTTTTTGATCTATGGAGACTTGTGACCTACACATACATACATATTTGTACACACACACAGCCTATAACATGCTCTAGGAAAGGTTTCTGTAGAAGGAAACTTTGTGAACTAAGGGGTCAAAAAGACTATGAGGGACTGAACTGACAATCAGGGAGCCTGTAGAGATCTGAACTGGGTCCTCTGCTTCTATGTTACGGTTTTGCAGTTTGGTATCCTTGTGGGACTCATAACAGTGGAAGTGGGGTTGTCTCTGACTCTTTTGTCTGTTTTTGGGACCCCTTTCCTCCTACTGGATTGCCTTGTCCAGCTTTAATATGAGAGGAGGTGCTTAGACTTGCTGCAATTTGATATTCCATGATTGGTTGTTATCCCTGGGAGGGAGGCCTGCCCCTTTCTGAAGGGATATAGAGTACAGAGGAATGGGTCTAGGGAAGAGGGAAAGTTGTGGGGAGGAACTGGCAGGAGTAGAGGGAGGGGAAACTGTGGTTAGGATGTAATGTATGAAAAAAGAATAAATAATAATAAAAAAGAAGACTGATGTGGGGAGGGAGAAGAGTGTTCAGGAAAACTTTCAAAGGCAGACACCTTGGGCTCTGAAAGGTGCAACAGGGTGAGGCCAGCCCAGGCAGTGGAGGAAAGGATCAGACAGGAGACAGAGACTACAAAGCCTGGTGTGGCAGAGTACAAACACACAAACGAAACTACCATGCATTTGGTTGGCTAGAGTGGGTGGTGCTCTCAGGGGACAGGCAGCAAGGGGCCTGGGCAGGTCTGGATGCCCACACAGGAGCTGAGATGGGAGCCCTAGCCCTCTCCCCAAACCTAATCCTAAAGCCAAACCTAACTCTAACTCCAACCCCAACCACAGCCAGAGCCCTAACCTCAACCTAACCCCAATTCCAACCCTAATCCCAACTCTAACCAAAACCCCAACCCTAACTACAACCCTAACACTAAACCCAACCTCAAACCCAACCCCAAAGAACAACCTTAAACCCATCTCTAAGTCAAAACCTAACCCCAACCCCAAACCTAACCCCAACCCCAACCCCAACCACAAACCTATTGCCAACCCTAACCCCAACAATAACTCAAACCCCAACTCCACCCCCAACCCTAACTGCAACCCCAATGCTAACCCTAATCCGAATTCTAACACAAACCCCAACTCTAACCCTAACAGTAACCCCAACCCCAAACCTAACCCTAACCCCAACTTCAACCCAAACCCAACCCCAATCCCAACCCAAACCCTAACCCCAACCCCAACTCTAACTGAGCACCAGTACTCTATATGAAGACTAAGATGGCAGTTCAAGCTTGGAAGGGTCTGGAGAGCACTTGAGGGGTCTCCAAACTCCTGGGACTTTATGCAATGTGATCAAAGCATCTGAGTGGTATGTGTGTGTTCCTCTGGCAAGGATGTGTTCAAGGTTTTTCTTTCCTTCCTTCTTACAATGTTTTATGACTCCTTAAGCAGCTTACTAGGACTAAAGAGAGGTCAGTTTGGAAGGTTATTGCTAGCTAGCTAAGACACAAAATAATGAAGTCCTGGATTTGAGAAAGTTGCAGTAGAAATGGAAGATGAGGCCAGTTTCCAGGTGGGCTGTCAGGATAGGATTTGAAGTTTTGTTATCTGATTTGGAGTGGCAACTGGGAGTGTGGCGGTGACTCTCAAACTTTGATGTGCATATATATGACAGGGGCCCCTTTCAAAGAAAATTACACCTTATTTGGGAAGCCGAGATCCTCCACAGGGGAACTCCCCCTACTCTGTTCTGTAGGACTGGATCTTGTGGGTGAAGATAGCAGAATCTAGGTCCAAGGTTCTCAGCCTCAGCTGCAGATAATCTGTCTTAATAATTCTGTGTTATTAGTGTGTGTGGTAGTGGGGTTGTATAAGGCTCATATTTAGCAGCATCCCAGGTTTCAACCTGAGGAACACAGCAGAGGTACAAACAAAAAGATTCCAGGTCATCATCAATTACTAAGATACACAGGGAGGCACTGAGCTCTGCTCACAGCTCTGGCTTCAGATGAAATTCAGCCAGTGCAGTAGGAATCACCCAGTGATGCCTGGCCAAACTGATAATACTCCCATCTCTGGTTGGGGGAGGGAGCTGTGATGTGCAGCTGTGGGTTGGAAATGGCTGCCACAGAAGCCAGGACAGGACCGGAAGGTAGGGAGAGGAGCAGCAGGGCCAGAGCTGAAGTGAGGGGAAAAGATAAGACTCAGATGGAAATGTAGATGAGCCTGATATGCCCGGAAGCATTCAAAAAGGAAGGTTCACTTTGATGCTCTTGGCCCCTGACAGAGTGCATGACCTTGGGCCCATCAGATATATTTTAGAGCTTGTCTTTTCTGGCTCTATCAGTTCTGATAACTGCTCCTCTATCTTAGGTTTAAGGAAAAGTGAAGATAAAGAATTGAGTGTAGGAGGAAGTTGTAGCCATCCAACGCTACAACACACATACACACACACACACACACACACACACACACACACACACACACCCCTGAGGGTTTTCAAGAAAATTTGAAACAACACAGTTTGAACACAGTTGTAAAAAACAGGACAGGATTTTGTAACACCATGGCAAAAAGTGATTTTTAAAAAGAAAGAACAAAAAGCATAAATCATAATGGATAACATTCTGGCTATTTAGGAGTTACAATTTCAAGGCTGGGGATGTAGTTCAGTGGTAGAACTGCATTAAAATAAAAAAGAAACAAAGTAAGTAAATAAACCCCACCAAATGTTTAAAGTCTGTGATATCAAAGGCACCATCAACAAAGTTTTGGAGATTGAAAAGAACTCTGTATAGTATTTAATCAACACAGCTGGCACATAGAGACTACATAATAAACTAGAACTCCTACCACATTTATCAGGCAAATGCACACTGGAGCTGTATGACTCCTACCTAGTTCTGGATAGGCAAAGATTGCAAGGCTGAATCAAATATATGAAGGTTCTCAGCTTTCAAGGACTAAGGGTCCTACTGCTGGTGGGGTATAAGTTAGTAATATTACTTGATGAGCAATTTTGTAATGCTTAGTAAAGTTGAAAATGCGTAACAACCTCTGATGTACTCACAGGCAAGGTCTGTAAAACAAATGATACAGGCTGTAAGTGGAATTCCAAGGGAAGGGCTTCAATGGTTGAGAAAAGAACACAGGGTTGGTACAGAACAGGAGCCCCCACCGGTTCTAGGGTAGAAAAGATGAAGGATACTCTAGGTGATGGTTCCTGCTTTTTCAGGATGGGGCATCTGGATTTATGTGAAAGGATTAGGCCAAAAGGAATAAACAAAAAGGAAACCCCAAACTCTCCTCTCCCAAATTTGTTTCCATTCAATGAGCTGCTGATGTTCATAAAATGTTAGTGATGATTTCTATCTTAAGCACAAAAATAGTAACATTTGTTCCAGATCTCACAATTTTTTCTTATAATTTCAGTAGGCTTAAATTTTGTTTGTTTGTTTGTTTTTGTTTTTCGAGACAGGGTTTATCTGTGTAGTTTTGGTGCCTTTCCTGGGTTTCGCTCTGTAGACCAGGCTGGCCTCGAACTCACAGAGATCCACCTGCCTCTGCCTCCCGAGTGCTGGGATTAAAGGCATGCACCACCACTGCCCAGCAGGTTTTAAATTTTATCACAAAAAAATATAACAGGGCCAGAGCCGGGCGGTGGTGGCTCACGCCTTTAATCCCAGCACTCGGGAGGCAGAGGCAGGTGGATCTCTGTGAGTTCGAGGCCAGCCTGGGCTACCAAGTGAGTTCAAGGAAAAGGCGCAAAGCTACACAGAGAAACCCTGTCTTGAAAAACCAAAAAAAAAAAAAAAAAAAAAAAAAAAAAAAAACAAGGCCAGTGAAATTGATCATTGGATGAAGATGCTTGCCACCAAGCTTGACAACATGAGTTCAATCCCCAGAACCCACACTGTCTAGAGAAGTGATTCCTGCAGGTTGTCTTCATATCTTCACATATATATGAGCATGCACATATGTGAGCACACATACATGCAAGTAAGTAAATGTAAAAAAAATAAGCATATTATCATGTGATAATTCTATTTTTTTCCTCAAATTTCTGTGTTCAGTAAAAGCAGGTAAATGCCTTCTGAACTCTGATGTTAAAATACAGTGAGTAGCTATCATGTGGAAGGAAGTGCAGTACTTGCCATGCGTACAATTATGAGCTAGAATTCTAGTCCTTACCAGTCTCCAGGAAGTGAAGACTGCTTTCACGGGTTTGAGGAGGAGCTTTTCCGTGAGAGCCAGTGTGGTGCATGTGCCTCTTAGGGGTGGGATTAAAACATGTTCGTGGGCATGAGGATCACAAAAGTCATCTCTGTTCAAGTTTCCAGTGAGCAGCGTTGGATGGCCCACTGCCAAGTCAGCTAAAATATGCTGAGAGCCATCCATATATTCTGATGTGATATGATAGTTTCCTTTCTGAGGGACTTAAGATGTAAATCTGTTCACTTGTGATAGACAATGAAAGGGTCACAGTTAAAAAATATTTATGAGTAACAGATCAATCTTCATGACTTCTTTTTTTTGAAGTTAAATCTGTTAACAGTGATAATAAATGTAACAAGCTCCACTCTGGAACATCTAAACAAAATAAATCAATTTTAGATTTAATTTATATTTATGAGGGAGCATTTTCTTTTCTTTTTTATATATTATTTTATTTTTTTTTCATTTTACATATCAACCACAGTTCCCCTTTCATCCCCACCTTCCCTCCCACCCCAACCCCCATCTACTCCACAGAGATGGTAAGGCATTCCATGAGGAGTCAACAAGGTAGTCCCTCCCCGCTGCATTAAGGCTGAACAAGGTATCCCATCATAGGTAGTGGGCTCCAAAAAGCCAGTTCAAGCCCCAGGGATAAATCCAAGTCCCACCGCCAGGAGCCCCACAAGCAGACCAAGCCACACAACTGTTACCCACATTCAGAGGGCCTGGTTTGGTCTCCTGTAGGTTCCTCAGCTATTCATCCAGAGTCCCTGCACTCCCACTAGCTTGGGTTAGCTGTCTCTGTGGGTTTCCCCATCATGATCTTGACCCCTGCCCCTTGCTCATACAATCCCTGCTTCCTCTCTTCAGTTGAACTCTAGGTACACAGCCCTGTGCCTAGCTGTAGATCTCTGCATCTGCTTCCATCAGTCACTGGATGAAGGTTCTATGATGCCAACTGGGGTAGTCACCAATCTGATTACAGAGGAAGTCCCATTCAGGCACCCTCTCCATTATTGCTAGGAGTCTTAGTTGAGGTAATTCTTATGGATTTCTGGGAATTTACCTAGCACCAGGTTTCTCCCTAATTCCACAATGTCATCTTCTATAAAGATATTTCTTTCGGCCGGGCTACCAAGTGAGTTCCAGGAAAGGCGCAAAGCTACACAGAGAAAAAAACCAAAAAAAAAAAAAAAAAAATATTTCTTTCATTGCTCTCCCTCTTGGTCCCTCCCCCTACAAGACCATCCGGTTCCTTCATGTTCTCATCCTGGATCCCCTGACCTCTCCCCTGCCCCCTTCGAGTTTACCCCAGAGATCTGGTTTATTTCCCCCTTCCAGGACATTTCATGAGTGTCCCTCTTAGGGTCCTCCTTGTTACATAGTTTCTCAGGAGTTGTGGATTGTAGCCTGGTTATCCTTTGCTTCATATTTAATATCCACTTATGAGTGAGTACATATCATGTTTGTCTTTTTGGGTCTAGATTACCTCACTCAAGGTGATTTTTACTAGTTCCACCAATTTGCCTGCAAATGTCATGATGTCATTGTTTTTTTTACCACTGAGTAATATACCATTGTGTATATGTGCCACATTTTCTTTATCCATTATTCAATTGAGGGGCATCTAGGTTATTTCCAGGTTCTGGCTATTATGAATAATGCTATTATGAACATAGTTGAGCAAGTGTCCTTGTGGTATGATTGAGCACTCTTTGGGTATATACCCAAGAGTGGTATTGCTGGGTCTTGAGGTAGATGAATTCCCGATTTTCTGAGAAACCTCCACACTGCTTTTCAAAGTGTCTGTATAAGTTTGCACTCCCACCAGCAGTAGAGGAATGTTCCCCTCGCTCCATATCCTCTCCAACATAAGCTGTCATTAGTGTTTTTGATCTTAGCCATTCTGATAAGTATAAGATGGTATCTCAGAGTTGTTTTGATTTGCATTTCCCTGATGACTAAGAATGTTGAACAATTCCTTAAATGTTTTTCAACCATTTGAGATTCTTTTGTTAAGAATTCTCTGTTTAGGTCTGTACCCTATGTTTTAATTGGGTTATTTTTGGTTATTATTGGTATTTTGATGTCTAGTTTCTTGAGTTCTTTATGTATTTTGCAGATCAGACCTCTGTCAGATGTGGGGTTGATGAAGATCTTTTACTATTCTGTAGGCTGCTGTTTTGTCTTATTAACTGTGTCTTTTGCCTTACAAAAGCTTCTCAGTTTCAGGAGGTCCCATTTATCAATTGTTGCTCTTAGTGTCTGTGCTATTGGTGTTATATTTAGGAAGTGGTCTCCTGTGCCAATGCGTTTAAGGCTACTTCCCACTTTCTCTTCTATCAGTTTCCAAGATATACCAGGTAACTGGATTTATGTTGAGGTCTTTGATCCACTTGGACTTGAGTTTTGTGCATGGTGATAGATATGGATCTATTTGCATTTTTCTATATGTCAACATACAGTTATGCCAGCATCATTTGTTGAAGATTTTTTTTTTTTTTTCGAGACAAGACTTCTCTGTGTAGTTTTGGTGCTTGTCCTGGATCTTGCTCTGTAGACCAGGCTGGCCTCAAACTCACAGAGATCTGCCTGGCTCTGCCTCCCGAGTGCTGGGATTAAAGGCGTGTACCTCTGTTGCCTAGCTAAAGATGCTTTTTTTTTTTTTTCCATTGTACAATTTTGGCTCCTTTGTCAAAAATCAGGTGTACATAGGTATGTGGATTAATGTTAGGGTCTTCAATTTGATTCCATTGGTTCACATGTCGGTTTTTATGCCAATACTAAGCTGTTTTTATTACTGTAGCTCTATAGTAGAGCTTGACGTCAGGGATAGTGATGCCTCCAGAAGTTGCTTTATTGTGCAGGATTGTTTTGGTTATCCTGTTTTTGTTGTTGTTGTTTTGTTTTTTTTTGTGTGTGTGTTTTTCTATATGAAGAGTATTGTTCTTTCAAGGTCTATGAAGAATTGTGTTGGGATTTTGATGGGGATTTTATTGAATCTGCCAATTGCTTTTGGTAAGATTGCCATTTTTACTTTGTTGATCCTACCTATCCAAAAGCATGGGAGATCTTTCCATTTTCTGATATCTTCTTCAGGTTTTTTCTTCAAATACTTAAAGTTCTTGTCATACAGGTTTTTTACTTGTTTGGTTAGAGTTACTCCAAGATATTTTATGTTATTTGTGGCTATTGTAAATGATGATGTTTCTCTGATTTCTTTCTCAGCCCATTTATCATTTGTATATAGGAGGGCTACTGATTTTTTTTTTTAATTAATCTTGTATCCCACCACATTACTGAAGGTGTTTATTATCTGTAGGAACTCCCTGGTAGAATTTTGGAGGTCACTTATATGCTATCTTAGCATCTGCAAATAGCGAAAGTTTGATTTCTTCTTTCCCAATTTGTATCCCCTTGATCTTTTGTTTTCTTGTTGCTCTAGCTAGAACTTCGAGTACTATATTGAATAGATATAGAAAGAATGGACAGCCTTGTCTTGTTCCTGATTTTAGTGGAATCACTTTGAGTTTCTCTCCATTTAGTTTGATGTCTGCTGTCAGCTTGCTGTATATTGCTTTTATTATGTTTAGGTATGTTCCTTGTATTCCTGATCTCTCCAAGACCTTTATCATGAAGGGGTGTTGGGTTTTGCTGAAGGCTGCTGGGGAAAAGCCTCCCTTCCATATCTCTTTCCAGGGGGAATGAAGCACATGTGGGAAAAAGAGGGAAGAGCAAGTGCTTCCTTCTCCCCCCTATCCCTAAGAAGCGGGGTCGACCAGTGCTCCTCCACCCCCACCCCCTGGGGGAGGCTCTTTCTGGTGGATGCAGCATCTGCTGAGGTGATCATTTTTTTTTTTCAATTTGTTTATATGTTGGATTACATTGAAAGAATTTTGCATGTTGAACCATCCCTGCATCTCTGGGATGAAACCTACTTGATCATGGTGGATGATTTTTCTGATGTGTTCTTGGATTTGGTTTGCCAGTATTTTATTGAGTATTTTTGTATCAGTGTTCATGAGGGAAATTGGTCTGTAATTCTCTTCCTTTGTTTTGTCTTTGTGTGGTTTGGGTATCAGGGTAACGGTAACCTCATAAAAAAAGTTTGGCAGCATTCCTTCTGTTTCTATTGTGTGGAACAATTTGAAGAGTATTGGAGTTAGCTCTTCTTTGAACTTCTGGTAATATTCTGTGTTGAAACCATTTAGCCCTGGACTTTTTTTTTTTTTGGTTAGCAGACTTTTAATGACTGTTTCTATTTCCTTAGGGGTTATATGTCTATTTAAATTGTTTATCTGGTCTTGATTTAATTTTGGTATGTGGTACTTATCCAGAAAATTGTACATTTCTTTTAGATTTTCCAATTTTGTGCTGTACAGCTTTTCAAAGTATGACCTAATGATTCTCTGGATTTCCTCGTTGTATGTTGTTATGTCTCCCTTTTTATTTCTAATTTTGTTAATTTGGATATCCCTATCTGCCTTTTGGTTAGTTTTGATAAGGGTTTGTCTATCTTGTTGATTTTTCTCAGAAATCCAAGTCTTTGTTTCATTGATTATTTGTATTGTTTTCTTTGTTTCTATTTTATTGATTTCAGCCCTCAATTTGATTATTTCCTGATGTCTACTCCTCCTGGGTGACTTTTCTTCTTTTTGTTCTAGTGTTTTCAGGTGTGTTGTTAAGTCATTGGTGTGAGATTTCTCCAACTTCTTTATGTGAGCACTTAGTGCTATGAATTTTCCTCTTAGCACTGCTTTCATAGTGTCCCATAAGTTTGGGTATGTTGTGCATTCATTTTCATTGAATCCTAGAAAGTCTTTGCTTTCTTTCTTTATTTCTTCTTTGATCCAGTGGTGATTCAGTTGAGCACTGTTCACTTTCTATGAGTTTGTAGTGTTTCTGTAATTTGTGTTGTTGTTGAATTCTAACTTTAAGCCATGGTGATCCAATAAGATACTGGGGATTTATCCAATTTTTTTTAATCTGTTGAGATTTGCTTTGTTACTGAGTATGTGGTCAGTTTTAGAGAAAGTTCCCTGAGGTGCTGAAAAGAAGGTATCTTCTTTTGTGCTTTGGTTGAAATGTTATATAGATGTCTGTTAAGCCCATTTGAGTCATAATATCTGTTAGTTCCCTTATTTCTCTCTCAAGTTTCTATCTGTCCATTGGTGAAAGAGGTGTGTCAAAGTCTCCCATTATTAGTGTATGCAGTTTAATGTGTGACTTAAGCTTTAATAATGTTTCTTTTACAAATGCGGGTACCCTTGTTTTGGGGGTATAAATGTTAAGAATTGAGACTTCATCTTAATGGATTTTGCTGTGATGAATATGAAATGTCCTTCTCCATCTTTTGATTATTTTAGTTTGAAGTCTATTTTATTAAATATTAGAATAGCTACACCAGCTTGTTTCTTAGGTCCATTTGATTGGAAAATCTTTTCCAAACCATTTACTCTGAACTAATGTCTGTCTTTGAAGTTGAGGTATATTTCTTGTATGCAGCAGAAGGATGAATTCTGTTTTTTGTATCCATTCTGCTAGGCTGTGTCTTTTTATAGGTGAATTGAGTCCATTTATATTAAGATATATTAATAAACAGTGATTTTTAATTCCTGTTATTTTTTGGTTTTATTGTTATTGTTGTTGTTGTTGTTGTTGTTGTTGTTGTGTGTGTGTGTGTGTGTGTGTGTGTGTTTCCCTTCTTTGAGGTTTGCTGGTGCAAGATTATCTATTGCCTGTGTTTTTGTGGGTACAGCTAACTTCCTTGGGTTGGAGCATTCCTTCTAGTGCTTTTTATAGGGCTGATTTTGTGGATAGGTTTTGTTTAAATCTGGTATTGTCATGGGATATCTTGTTTTCTCCATCTATGGTGATTGAAAGTTTGGCTGGGTATAGTAGTCTGAGCTGGCATCTGTGGTCTCTTAGTGTCTGCAGAATGTCTGTTCAGGACCTTCTGTCTTTCATAGTCTCATAGTCTCCATTGAGAAGTTGGGTGTAATTCTGGTTGGTCTGCCTTTATATGTTACTTGGCCCTTTTCCTTTGCAGTTCTTAATATTCTTTATTCTGTATGTTTAGTGGCAAAGGAACTTTTTTTTTTTTTGGTCCAGTCTTTCTGGTGTTCTGTAAGCTTCTTATATCTTCATAGACATGTCCTTTAGTTTGGGAAAGTTTTTTTTTTTTTCTATGATTTTGTTGAATATTTTCTGTGCCTTTGAGCTGGAATTCTTCTTTCCCTTTTATTCTTAGATTTGGTTTTTTCATGGTGTACCAGATTTCCTGGATGTTTTGTGATCAGAATTTGTTGGATTTAACATTTTCATTGACTGATGAATCTAGTTCCTCGATCTTATCTTCAACACCGGAGAGTCTCTTTCATGTCTTGTATTCTGTTGGTTATGCTTACATCTGTAGTTCTTGTTCATTTTCCCTTTCCGGAATTCCCTCAGTTTGTGTCTTCTTTATTGCCCCTATTTCAATTTTTAAGCCTTGAACTGTTTCCTTCACCTGTTTGGTTGTTTTTTCTTGGCTTTCTTTAAGGGATTTATTGATTTCTTATAATTTTCTGTTTGTCTTTTCTTGCATTTCTTTAAGGGAATTTTCATTGCCTCTTTAAGGGTCTCAATTGTCTTCACAAAGTTATTTTTAAGGTCATTTTCTTCTGCTTTATCATGTTGAGATGTTCAGGTCTTGTTGTTGTAGAACCACTAGGTTCTGGTTGTGACTTACTGTCAATCTTTATGCTGTTGAAGGTATTCTTACACCACAATCTACCCATCTGGGTTGGGGTAATTATAGGTACAGGTATTGATTCTTCCTCCAATATGTGCAGGTGGTGTCTGTGCCTCTGGGGACCTCTGATGCAATTAGGGATGGCAGGCCTGCTGACCAACTGCTAGTGCTGTGATGGGTTGGGAAGGGGCAAGGAATGTGCCCAGGGACCTGGAGAGTGTGGCTGTCCAGCCAGGAGGCAAGCCACTCAGCTCTTCCTCCAATCAGTGTAGGTGGTGTCTGTCAAGGGGGTGTTTTCTAACTGCAATCCCACAGTGAGGATACTGTCTTTTTTTTTGTTGTTGTTTTTTGTTTTCTGCAACTGTAGTAGATTTCCAAAGACTGGATACTTTGTAAACAGTTGTGATTTATTTTGGTTTGAGGTTCTGGAAGTTCGAGTACATGCTGATGTTATTTGTTGGATTCTTGGTGAAGAGCACATGTTGCTTTCTGAGATTGTAGAAAGCATGCAAAAAGTGGGTGTATTCTGCAGAGCCAAAACATGAAGGGTCCACCGTGTTATAACCCACTTTCTCAGGACTGACTTAGTCGCTTGAGAGTGAGAGCTCGTCTATGTAGGCCCCACTCACTTGTTGTCATCACTGCTGCAGATTCAGTAAGAGCTTCAGAGGGACCCAGCATATTCAGACCACAGCAATCCCTAGAGCAGCACCCGCAGCCGCACCCTGCTGTTTAAGCTCACCCCTCAGCCATGTCTATGAGGACAGATACAAGTGCTCTAAGGGATATTTACAGTCTGGTGTTCTTTTTCCCATCACTTAACATGTCTTAGGAAATGGGAAAGGATCTCAATTTTGCAAAACATGGAGGTAGGACTAACCTCCAGTGTTTCTTTCTATTCTATGTTTCTGATCTCACATAAATTAAACTTCCTGTGTCACCTAAGTACAAGGAGAAACTGCAAAAACTATTCATCTGTTTGAGCCTGCTGTTGGGGTCCACAGAGGTTTCCTAGTGAGAGCTGAGCTTGCTTTACACAGCAGGGCTGCATTAGGGGATGGCTTAACCAGGTATTTGGAATGTTCTGAACTTGGCTGTGCTAGGTGGAGGTCATTTGCTCCACCCCTTGGCATTCCTTTAAAAGTCCTTTAGAAGAGACTGAGGGGGCTGGTGGGTTATGATCCAGCTCCCCCCAGGCTATCCCATGTTTCTATCTGTCTCTCTCCCTCTATTTTCTATCTAAATATTTCTCACTTCTCTCTCCTTAAGAGAACAAGTGGGAGCAGGTCTTCCTCACCCTGTCTAGTAAGACCACTGTGCTAGATGTGGAGCCCAGTACCATCCAGTATGTGAAGGCCACGGATAGTTCAGTGGTTAAGAGCACTGACTGCTCTTCCAGAGAACCAGGTTCTATTCCCAGCACCTATGTGGGCACTTGCAGCCATATCCAACTCTATTCCCACAGGATCTGATGTTCTCCTCTGTCCTCTGAGGAAACCAGGCACTCATATGGTATATAAACACAATGTAGGCAAGACACTCATACATACAAAATAAATACCTCTAAAAATAATTTAAAAAAAAATAGGAATGTGAAGGCCAAGATCCAAGATAATAAAGGCATCTCCTTGTGACCAGCAGAGGCTTATCTTTGCAGGAAAGCAATGGAAGGTCTCACTTTTTTCTGCATATAATACACAGAAGAATCCACCTTGCACTTGGCCCTCCATTAATTCTTCAGTCTGCATACCTAGTGGGCAATGATGGCATTACCCTACACTATAGCCATCTACCCAATTTAAATTTAGAAATTACAAACCTCAGTAGATATTTGAACCTCTGTTAAAAATGTTAATAAAGGTTTTGTTAAAAACCTTGTTTTAGAAAAATAAACATTTGGAATGAAGAGAAAAAAATGCCTATTTTTTTTCAGGTTAGTTCCTCCATCCTGTCTTAAAGTTTACAAAAAGTACAATATGATGTCTATTGACACTTGAAGTCACCTTAAAT
The DNA here is from genome assembly GCF_004664715.2 of Peromyscus leucopus. Lineage (NCBI taxonomy): Eukaryota > Metazoa > Chordata > Mammalia > Rodentia > Cricetidae > Peromyscus > Peromyscus leucopus. Next base: position 28,699,159 of record NC_051064.1, on the reverse strand, counting down.
GATGCAAACTCAGAGAAAAGCACTTTTTCTTCACTAGGCTATGCCTAAGAATGACACTCATGGTTCTTCTCTGAGAGAGGCCCAGATGCCATGAGGAACATGGACCACATGTTCAGAATTTAAACTTTAAGAATCAAAACTGTAATATAAATAAATTATATATATCACTATAAATATAATTTCCTAGGGCCATTCTGGGCGATGCTTCAATTTACTATGAAAAGTTAGAATAATGGTCCCTACTCCATAGACTATTTTGAAGATTGAGTAAATAGACATACACAGTAGGCATTTAATACTAATATTACTTATTAGGATTCTCCCCTCAGTATGATACATTCTTCTATTTGAGGTCATTATGTCTGTTGTTCTTGTGCAGGTACTTTATACATGTACATAATATTATAAGTGTACTTCAAATATGTATATATTGCTACCACAATGCTCTTTAAAACAATCCTTGCATTCATTAGTTTACCATTTAAGAGAAAATCATCTGAGAAGTTTGTTTGAAACCAGTGAGCCTTGCAGTAGGTCCATCATGCTGTGTTCCCTGACTTTCTCTTTGATGCCATGGTCTCTGGTCTGCAGTCACTGAGTAGAGAGGGAAACACTCAACAGTCACAGAGACTTGTTGATTCTGTTATTTCTATTTTCATTTTTCAGACTGAGTTACAAGACTCAGAGTTAGTTTATGAGGGTGTGGATTGTGTAGCTAGCTATTATAGCTTTCAGTTAGCTCCATACTTCCCTCAGCGAGTTTCAACTGAAACCTGGACCCTAAGGATGAGAAAGAGCTGTCCAAAGGACAGGCCTTCCTCCTGGCACCTGTGTACTATAACAGGAGCTTCTGCACTGTGCCACATACCTTCTCTGTCACAGTGGAGCCTCTTGCCCATGAACCACAAGCCAAACTTATCTTCCTCCCCATGGGACTGTAACTGTTCAGATAATTCTTTTGGCTTCAAACTGTGTTAACAGTGAGAATGGGCTCCACAGGTTGTGGGTGAACTTGGGAAAAGTAGGACACTGGGCAAGCAAGTCCTGTTGGTTGCCAAGAAGAGAGTGATGACTTTGGAAGAGCAATGTCCTGGCCCACAGTGAGAAGCCTCAGTGCAATTCCAAGGACGAGGCCTCTGCACTTCAAAAGCAAAAGCATTTATTTAACTGTGATTTGCAAAGACGGGGTTATTTGGCAGCTGAAGAAGTTAAGTTGCTCTGGACTGTCCGCACCAGGACTAAGGTGTCCTGTGCTTTTAGGGTGAGGGTCTGTGCCAACTAATTGAATGGAGAAACCATGAGAAGTTCCCCCATTTAGATGCTGTGCTCACAAGTCCTGCCATTCTGATCAGCAAACGCCATGCTGCCCTAATGAATGCTTAGATTACAGGAGATGCTAACAACATCAGAGAAAAAATTGGAACTAAAGCTCATGATGTGCTGAGGAATAAGAATTAGCACAGGGAAGTCAAACTCTCACAGGAACTGCTGCTGGAAGGTAGCAGGTAGCTACAGAAGGCAAAAATCCCCTGTCTGAAAACAAGAGACATGATGAGATACAGAAAGAGTTCTTTCTTTCTTGAATGTGGTGAAGTCAAGATACAGCTTCCAACTTGCCAACCTGACTGTAGACTTCCATGTATAGCTCTTACAGGACAAAAATATCCAGCCATGTTTGAAGCAGGTGTTGTGGGAAATGAGGCCTATTTCAGTCATAAAGAAGAGGCAAGAAGAATGTCACACACACTATCAGCAGAAAAGCCCAGGCCTCAGAACTGTTAGTCAAGAAGGGCAATTGTGAGTTCATCCCTGACATTAGCAGAGACAACAAGCCACCGTGGAAGAAACTACAGCTGCTAGTTCAAGATTACTACAAGGTGAGGTTTATAAGCAATCATCGAGTAAAACAGAAGCAGGAGTGAAGGAGGAACAGAGTAACTCCGTAACCTGGGGACACCAGTAACACTGGCAGAGCATGCACATATTGTAATTATGAATCCTCCAAAGAAAGGGTGCTCCAAGGGCAACGTCAAAATGTCACCTATGCACCAAGTCAAGATAAGCCTCAATTAGCTTTCATGGTACTAGAAGACACCATGAAAGCTTCCAAATGAGGGAAGCAACCAACAGTTCAGCACTGATGCCTATGAACCACATCAGCTACCATAATGGCACAATAGCCCTAAGAGTGCAGCGGTGACATGCATACCTTGGCAGTAGCCAAGAGCTCTCTAACTGAACTCAAGACCTGCTCCATAAGGTCATGTTTGGTATTGGAAGCTTAGCTAATTACTCGGTGATAGTAAGATTGTGGTTATTGGAAGAGAATCTATAACCACTAATTAACCAAACCAGGATAATCATTAACAATAATCTATAAACATTTGTCCTTATGCCCACAGATAAGTGAAAACTTCTCTTTGCAACAGACAGAGACCACTAACCAATCAAAATGTGGAGTTGTGAAGCCCAATCCCAATGGACACGTCTCCACCCCGACCCCCACCTAAGGCTCCGGTAACATTGTGGAACATTATAAGAGTCAGAGGATCAAGGAGTTTGCTGTGAGACTGTGTCACCTAGTAATAGAAGCTATACCCATAAAGTCTCACCAACATGGCTGCCTAAACATGAGCTGAACAAGGATGACAGCAGTGGACATGCCAAAGTGAATGGGGAAAAGCCCAGGGGACTCAACCCTACACAAAGAACTACAGGCAACTAAGGAAAGTTGGGAGCAAGAGAGTCTTCCCCAGACAGAAGAACACGCCAATTGGTTACCCAATACCAAATGGTCAGCCCTGAAACATATAAGTAATGTTGTATTGACTGAGCAGGTTATATTTTGGAATATATATGTAAATACATATGCATATATGCATGCAATGACAGTGAAAGAAGAGGCCATGACTTTGAAGGAGAGCAGAGAGGGGTATAATGGAGGATTCGAAGAGAGAAAATGGAAAGGTAAAATGTAATTATATTTTAATCTAAGAAAAAAAAATATCCCAAGTAGTTCTTACAACTGATGGAATGAGAACTGGAGCAACCCTTTCAAGTGCCATAAAAACCCATGAGGGTGGGATTTGGGCTGCAGATGACTATGGAAAGCAGTCATCAGGAACAATCATTTTGAAGTTTTTTTTTTTTTTTTAATCACCAGTCCTTTCTGGAATGCATAGCAATGACTGAATTTTCCCAGAGGGTTGTATTGCAACTACTCAATTGCCATAGCAGGGCTTTCAGACTTCTGTGGCACCAAGAAAGCATTTAAGTACTAAAGAGATGGCTCAGTGGTTAAGAGCACTTGCTGTTCTTCCAGAAGACCTGCATACAGATCCAGGATCCTACCCACAAAGGTAGGTTCTTCTCTGAGTCCTGCTCGACATTTGCACTTGCTGGCTGTGCCTCAAGTATTGTGGAGGCTTCAATGAATCCATGACTGATAAACATATCCAGCTTCCAGGTGAATCCTTTGGTTTGATCAGAAGTGAACCCCTGGGGAGAGGAGCATAAAACAGCTGTTGAAAGCTGGCTCCAGCTTTGGCCTGACGTAATGCTTTGATCCTTAACCCTTGTCCCACAGCATTGAGGGAAATTTACATCAAGGCTGTGATGCCTTCAACACCACAATGTGTCCAAGGTCTCCTTCACTGTGCCTGCTGGCATGAAGATCCTCATAAGGTCAACTAAAGCAATTCAAACTGCTACTTTGCAACTCAGGGGCAAATCTCCATTTATTACACACAGGTTATCACACAGAAGTTGCTGCAAAGTGTGCGCATGAGGCCAGCTTCCTCAGAAAGCCAGTGTGATGGCTATTCTTCATTGTCAACGAGGCTACATCTGGAATTAAAACCCAAGCAGCTGGTACACCTGTGAGAGATTCTTTTTCTTAATGAAGTCATTTGAAATGGGGAGATCCATCTTTAATTTAGATCTTTTAAGGTGGAAGATCCACCTTTATTTCAGATCTTTTAAGGTAGGAAGATCTGGGCCACAGCTTCTGCTCACAACCTAGGTAACGGACATAGAAGAAGGAAGTTTTCTTCTCTGCCTGCTTTTCCTCACTCTGGCTGGCAAGTCCATTCCTTCACTGGCATTAGAACCTACTTGTTCAGAATTCCAGTATACACTGAAGACTAGCTGACACATTCAACCTTGTGGACTGAACTACTACTGAATTATTGGGCTTTCCATTCATAGTCAGCCATTATTGGATTTGATATACCAGTCTGTAATTCTCCTTCTATATATATATAAAGATTCATTTTCTCAGTTCTGTTCCCCTAGAGAAGCCTGATTAATATAGCCAGGATTGCTGTAACAGCACAAGGGTATTTGTGGCAGGAGAAAACCTTTTTTCAAAGATTTACTTTTATGTTAAAGCATGTATACATGTGTTTCTGTAGGTGTATGCACATGAGTTCAGTACCTGGGGAGGCCAGAGACATTAGTTCCCTTGGAGCTGGAGTTACAGATTGCTGTGAAATGCCTAATGTGGGTGCTGGAAACCAAACTTCGGTTCTGTGAGCCCATTTCTCTTGCCCCAATGGAAATTTTTGATCAATTTATAAAAAAAAGTTGTGAAGCAGATCCAAGAGATAAAAATTGGAGACCTGCCACTGAAAAATACAAGGATTTGTCAATTCATCAGTTAGTCACACCTGGAGTGAGTCTTTGGGTTTGCAAAACTGGCAAAGGAATACTGAGCTACGTGGTGGAGATCTCATGTACCAAAGGTCCCTCACTTTAGGTGATGTTGCCAGTTTGAATGTTGATTCTGCCATACCATGAGCATGAGGGATTTTAGCTATGTTTTAGTGCCTTTGTCAATTGATTTCTTCAGTGTCTTAGAGTTTTCATTATAGAGGTGTTCTATTTCCTTGGGTGGCCTTATTCTTAGATATTTCACTTTGGGGAAGGTACTGTGATATAGATTATTATTTTAAGATGTGTTACATTTGTTTATGCTCTGGAATATTTGTTTAATGATGCAAAGATGTGTTGCATTCTTTTATCTTGCATTTGTTTAACTCTGTGAAGCTGTATTACTGTGCCTGTCTATAACACTGATGGTCTAATAAAGAACTGAATGGCCAATAGCCAGGCAGGAGAAAGGATAGGTGGGGCTGGCAGGCAGAGAGAATAAATAGAAGGAGAATTATGGGAGGAAGAAAAGAAGGAGCAAGAGAATAAGGAGAGGAAGAAGGCAGGGGCCAGCCACCCAGCCACCCAGCCAGCCACGGAGTAGGAGTAAAGTTTACAGAAGAGAAAGGTAAAAGTCCAGAGGCAAAAGGTAGACAGGATAATTTAAAGTTAAGAAAAGCTGGCAAGAAACAAGCCAAACTAAGGCCAGGCATTTATAATTAAGAGTAAGCCTCTGTGTGTGATTTATTTGAGAGCTGGGTGGCTTTGAGGTGAGCCCCCAAAAGAGTAAAGAGCCAAAAAGAAAGAGCAAAAACAAACAACACCATTGTGAATAGGAATTTTCCCTCATTTCTTTCCTGGTGAATTTATTGGTATATAGGAAAGTTATTGACTTTTATCAGTTAATTTGATATCCTGTTATTTTCCCTAAACTATAAGTTTAAAAATGTTCTAGTGGAATCTTTAAAAAAATTATATTTTATTTGTGTGTGTGTGTGTGTGTGTGTGTGTGTGTGTGTGTGTGTACATATGTCATATGTGTGCAGACATCCAAAGATGCCAGAAGAAGGGGTCAGATCTCCCAGAGCACAGGCAGCTGTGAGATGCCTGACATGGGTGAAGGGAACTGAAGCAGGAAGCACCAGGACTTCTGAGCCATCTCTTCAGCTCCCCTAGTGGGACCTTTAGGATCTTTTAAGTATAGGATCCTGCCATCTGCTTTTGGTGTTAGAGTAATGCTAATTGGTAGAATGAGCTTGGCAGTGCTCTTTCCTTTTCTATCTTCTGGAACATTTTAAGGCACATTGGTTTAAGCTCTTCATTAAATATTTGATAGGATTGGTCAGTAAGTCACCCCAGGACTGGCACTTTTTGGATGGAGGAGTGCTTGTCTGTTTCAGTCTCATTGGTTGTTACAAATATTTAATTTATTTAGTTCTTTCTGGATTTAAATTTTGAAGTTATATGTATCTAGAAATTTATCAGTTTCTTCTGGATTTTCCAGTTTTTAGTAGTATAAATCTACAAACTTTCTCCTAAATTATTCTTTGTATTTCACTGGAATCTCTGGTAACCTCCATTTTTTGTCTCTAAGTTTTTTAGTTTGTATCTTTTCTAACTTCCTTTTGGTTAGTCTGGCTAAGGTAGATCCACCTCATTTATTTTTTTCAGAGAAAAAACTCTCCAGTCTATCCTATATGTCATCTCTTTATTCTCCACTACATCAATTTCTATTTCGATTTATAACCCCTTTTGTCTTCTAGTTCCTTTGAGTGGGGCTTGTTCTTGTTTTTCCAGGGCCTTCAAGTACATTGTTAGGTTGTTTATTTGATATTTTTCTGAGCTTTTAATTTAAGCATCCATAGCTATAAACTTTATTATTAGAACCGCCTTATCTGTGTCTTAGAAGTGCACTTTCATTTCAATTTGGTTATAAGAATTAAAGATTTCTCTCTGAATTCTTCAGTTACCTACTAGTCATTCTACAACACACTGTTGAGTCTTGTGGAGTTTCTGGTTTCTAGTTTTACTGTCCTATGATCTGGTAGATATAAGGAATTAATTTGCACTTGTATTTGATAAGACTTGCTCTGTAGCCTAGAATGAGGTCTATTATAGAGACGGTTCCATGGGCTGATGAGAAGACGATGCATGTTCTATCCGTCAGGTGGGATGTTTTGTGTATGTCTATTAAGTGTGTTCAACTTATGGTTCAACTTAACTCTGAAGCTCCTTTTAGTTGGGATGACCTATTTAGAGTTGAGAGTAAAGTTTAAATGTCGCCTACTACTATTTTATCGGATCCTTTCCGCCCCTTGTGTCCTATGGTGTTTGCTTTAGGAAGTTTGAAGCTCCAGCATTGATGCACATATATGGACAACTGTTATATCATCTTTATGAATTGTTACCTTCCTTATCATTTCTAATTTTGAATCGAATAGCATAATGGCTCTGCCAGGTTATATTTAGCTTCTTTTTTTTTTTTTTTTTTATTCCTTATAAATGCCCAGCCTTAGCTTGGCTTGTTTCTAGCCAGCTTTTCTGCCTGCCAGCCCCACCTATCCTTTCTCCTGTCTTGCTATTGGCCGTTCAGCTCTTTATTTGACCAATCAGGTGTTTTAGATAGGCAAAGTAACACAGCTTCACAGGGTTAAACAAATGCAAGATAAAAGAATGCAACACATCTTTGCATCACTAAAATATATGTTCCATAGCATAAACAAATGTAACACATCTTAAAATAATATTCTATACCTACCTATAAAACCTTAAGGTCCATCCCACATCTCTCTGAACCCCAGTACTCTGCCTCCTAAAGGTGCCACAAGGTCTTCCAAAACAAGACCAGTAGGTAGAGATGAAGTATTCAAGCATTAGTCTACCAGTGACATTTCACATCCCAACCTCAACACCTTGCAAACAGAAAATCCCAGTCCTTTTTTTTTTTTTTTTTTTGGTGCCCTTGGACTGACAGCTTGTGGCTGTGCAGCCACCTGACTGAAGCCAGAACTGGCCAGACCCCTGTGTTAGAATTCATCCACCTCTCGCAAGGTGTAGTTGAGGATGGTGTCGTGATCCTGGAACTTGAAGTACCCACAGAACTTCTTCTGAAGCAGGAGTGGGAACCAGTAGCTGTCATCAGGCCACATGTCAGCAAAGGGGATCTGGTCCAGTTGGAACCACTGAGGGCACATTTCGTCACTCTCTGTGGGTGTCCCATGTACGTGGTCAGTAGAAAAGATATGCATGTCCATCAACTCAGGGAACCCCACAAACTCAAATGAGATGTGGCCCACCTTGTGCAGGGTATCCACGGTTAGACCACTCTCTTCCTCCAGCTCCCTCTTAGCCCCATCCTCAATGGTCTCATCTTCCTGCACTTTGCCCCCGAAGCCATTCCAGTGGCCAGCACCAAAGCCCCTCTTCTTCATGCCCAGGAGAACTCGCTGAGGCTGCAGCACCAGCACCAGGGTGTAGAGCCTGGAGGTACTCATGGTCTCCTGGGTCCTTCGCGCCCCAGCCACAGCTTCCCGGGATATTTAGCTTCTATTAGCTTAACAGACTGCTTTCCTTTAGGGACTTTAAGTGTGTGAATGCCTTTACCAGTGAGGTGTTGTTTTTGTTGTTGTTATTGCTGCTTTTTTGTTTGTTTGTTTTTTGAGAAAACAGTGGCTGGATTTGATTTTTTAATTTACTACTCAGTTACTCTTTTTTCTTTATTGGTGAGCTGAAGTAATATAAAAAAGTTAGCCGGGCGGTGGTGGCGCACGCCTTTAATCCCAGCACTCGGGAGGCAGAGGCAGGCAGATCTCTGTGAGTTCCAGGCCAGCCTGGGCTACCAAGTGAGTTCCAGGAAAGGCGCAAAGCTACACAGAGAAACCCTGTCTCGAAAAACCAAAAAAAAAAAAAAAAAAAAAAAAAAAAAAGTTAATGTTGAGAAGTGCTTGCTAATTCCTTTTTAACTCTGTTGTTTGTTCAGATTGGTCGAATTATTGTTTGTTCTTTACTTCCTCCCCTGTTAGAGCTGAAGATGTTTCTATTTGCTGTGTTGGACACAATGGATTCTTTCCTAGCTCTTCCTCTCATGAGCTTTATTTTTTTTCCTGTGGTTCTATGCTTGAGACTTTTTCTCCTCTGTGGTGGGGGACCCGGTGTCTACTCTGTGGAGGGTGATCAGACAGATATGTGGTGTTAAAATGCTCTTATTTTCACACCACTGTAAGAAGACATCTTTGTTGGATATAGCAGCCTTGATTAACAATGATTAACTTGTAACATGTGAAATACAAATAACATGATTTTCTGTCTTAGAGCATTATTGGCTAAAGCTCTAAAGTTATTCTCATATTTCTGCCTTTCATGGCCTGGATTAAATTCTTGTGCTTGTTTGTAGCCTCTTCAAATCATCGGTCATTTTTACCAGAGGATTTGACATATTCATCTGACATTTTACCTATTTCACAATCTTGAATTTAGTATTTGAGGAGCTGTGGGCTTTTGGGGGAGCCATGCTACTTTGCCTTGTGATTTTTGAGGGTTTTGTTTGTGATGTGCATGTTTGTTTGAATATCTCTTCTGTTTTTGTGCATGTGTGTGTGGCGGGGGGTTGTGTGGATTTCTTATTAAGTAGTCTGCTCTTGAAGGCTTAGTCCCAGTACCACTCAGCAAAGAAAAAACCAAAACCAGAACCAAAACCAAATGACAATTCATTTACATCTCTGACTTACTTTGGTTTGGAGACTCTGGGGCCCGCCCCACTGTGCCCAGCTCCTCCGCTACAGCCTCTTTTCTGGAGTCCTCTTGGGTCCTTTGTGGATTTCTGAAGATCTGCTTCCATTCTTCCTTATAATACATTGTGTTGGGATGCTGCCTACTTTTTCTTATTCTAACCCATGTTCATGGACGAAGCCTCTAGTCCATCATTCATCTTACCTGAAAGTTGCAAGTTATGATTTTCTTTAAAGCAAATTTCCAGATGAGTTTGTAAAACCTGCAATACATAGAACAGTTAAACTAACATTATACACATCTGGTCCACAAACTATGTGGATTTTCTAGCCTATTCCAAAGAACACCCTGAGCGGACTCCTGGTAGAATCAGCAGGAGGAATTTCTGTTCACTGACATTTTTAGAGCTGTCTCTTGATCATTACATTAAGAAAACTGGCAACCTTGGGCTGATGAGATGACTCAGTTGGTAAAAGCTCTTGATGCCCAAACAGATGATCTGAGTTCAATCCCCAACTTCCACATGGTGGACAAAAGTGACTCCTGGGAGTTGTCCTCTCATCTCTGTACCTGTGCTATGGCATATGCCAAGTAAAGATAAATAAATTTTACAAAGGAAGCTATCAGCTTGTATACAGAGGAGGGCAGATACTAGATGGGATCAAATTTTGTAGAGCTGTTAATTTTTCACAGCAAGCATGTTGGTTTCATTCTTCTCATAGAGGAAGCTTTCCCCTGGCCCTTAAAGCAAAGCTTGCTCCCTTAAAACAGGAAAGGAACCTTTCAACAAACGAATTATCTCTAAGCTACTGTAGTACAGTAGAACTGAAACAAATCACACAACCCTAAAAATGAAAAAAGGAATTTCTCTTTAAGGTACTTTTAGTTTATAGTTTTAAGTTTTCTTATAAAATCTGTACTTTGTTATTAAATAATGTTTATTGTCATTAAAAGACAAAAGCGTGGGGGCAGGAGAGGTGACCTGGTGGTAACATGCTTGCTGTGCAGGCCTGAGGCCGGAACTTTGGGTTTCTGGCACCCATATAAAGTCTGGGCAGGGGTGGGAGCATAACTTCTCAACCCCCAGGAAGTGGAGATGGCTGATGTGCTCGCTCTGGGTTCAAGGGAGAGAACACTTCAATATATTAGGCAGAGAACAACTGAAGGAGACACCTGATCTCAAGCCATGGCCCCCATATGGACACATACTCACACACACACACACACACACACACACACACACACACACACACACACAGGATTCCACACATATGTGAATGTTCATATGTACATGGACATCCACCACATACACATGCAAAAGAAAATAGAAAAAAAAAAAGCCAGTGAGTGTAACCTTTTTTTTTTTTTTTTTTTTTTTTGGTTTTTCGAGACAGGGTTTCTCTGTGTAGCTTTGCGCCTTTCCTGGAACTCGCTTTGGAGACCAGGCTGGCCTCGAACTCACAGAGATCCGCCTGCCTCTGCCTCCCAAGTGCTGGAGTGTAACCTTTTTTAAAAGAAAGAGTTGCCTAATTTTGAGAATGTATGGGGGCTTGTGTGGGAAGATGCATGGGAGAGATGGGATGCATGGTGAAGAGAGCATTCCAAGTGGAGCTAATGAGTATGCAGGGGTAGGTGGAGACAGAGGAGCGACTTGAAAAAAACTGAAGCTGAGAGACCCTTAGGAAGTATTCTTGACAGTGGAAGAGAACCGTGGTAGGGCCGCAGCAAGGCAGAGGCACAGAAGGAAACACAGGCGTTCCAGTTTGAGTACTGTGAGATAATTTTGTTAGTTGTTTTGCTACTGTGGTAAATACCTGGGAAAATAACCTGAGGGAAGGAAGGATTCATTTGGCTCATGATTCCAGATGATCCAGCCTGTCATGGTGAGGAAAGCACAGTGAAGAGAAGTAGCTCACATCGCTGCAGCCAGGAAGCAGAAGCAACACTTAACTGATTTCATCCTTCCCTCCCCTTAATCCATCTGATCTCCCGAATCTATGTGATGAACCACGCCTGTATTTGGATCATGCCCTTTCCCCCATTTAGTCTTTTCTGGAAATGCCAGCACAGATACACCCAGAGGTGTGTTTGTTAAAAGCCCCCCAACTCCTCCTCTCTCCTTGTGATTGGTGTTCTTATCAGCTGGCACCCAAACAAATCTCATTTAACCTATAGCATTCCATCCTGGCCCCCCAAAGGCCCACATTAATCTCAAATAATGCATAATGCATTCGATCCTCTCTAAGTGTTCCCGTCCTCTAAACAGTTTTGTATTGCTCAGAAGTTTTAATACAAAATGTCTCTGAGATTCAAGGTAAGTTTTTAGCTATGAATCCCTATAAAATAAAAAAGCAAGTTGTATGTTGCTAATATACAGTTGCATAGAACAACATTTTCATTTTACAAGGGAGGTATGGGGGCATAGAAAGGAAGGGCAGTACTAAGCACAGACTAAACTCTGACTGGGAAACATTAAATCTGTGGTTCTACACTAGAATCCCGAGTGTGTATTGGTGTGACGTAAATTCCAAAGGGTTTGGGAGGCTCTGCCTCTACAGTCAGGCTAGCTGCAGACCCCATGGCCTTTGTCTAAGGCTTACTCCAGTTACTGCCTGTGGTTTTCCTTGCAGACATTCCACATTCCCGGGGTCTCCGATGCCATTTGTCTTCAGTTTCACTGCTCTATGCATCATCCATTTAGGAGTTGCTTGTGGGATTCTGACCCTGACACACATTGTGTGGCCTCCCAGGCTTCTATGGAAGCCTCCGCGACCCTGTAACTCTTGCATTTTGCATTGCCACACAATCAGCTTAATGGACAATGCCGAAGTTTTAGATGAACCGTGACTGAACTATTGTACCACAGCTGCAGCTGTCTCTGGGTCCCAAGAGGACTGATCACAGGGAAACTCTTTTTCTAGGTGAGTCCATATAAACATGGCATCCCAGAGTTATCTTCTCAAAGCAAAGTTAAAACTTCCTACTCTTAAGCATGCAGATAGGTAGGAGATCATACAGTCCTTCAAATGTCCTTGAGGCATTTTTTTTCCCTGTCAGATTGGTGAAATGTATTTGCTTTATTTCTAATGGCATGAATCTCATTAGCAGCCAAATTTTACTGGGCCCCAACTTTACAAGTATTTTGGTTCTGGGCCAAAATAAGTTTTTTTTTTTTTTTTTTTTTTTGTAACACAGCAACTTTTTCTATATTTTGTTTATAATAGTCATCCTAAATCTAGCCAAAAGCAGCTAGCATAAAACCGTGCATAATTTGAATGATGGGCTAAGTAAAAATTAAACTACCCTATTAACTATTTAGCTTCAAATAAAATCTCAAGACATGAACAAAGTGAAGACCAGGTCTTTGCCAGAATGTGGGAGCACAGTCTTTAGTTTAGGTCCTTACAGAGTCACCAGTCCTGCTGTAAGCACATGAGAGCAGTCTTCACTCTGCATCCCTGCCAGCCTCCTACTTCCTAAGTGCCTCCCGAATCACCCATTATACACTGGGTAAAGCATTTTTAGGCTTTTCTTGTCAATATTTCCAAACTTTTTAAATCTTTCTCACAAAACAGCTCAAAATCTTCTGAAGCTCCTCATCTGGAAGAATATTAGCAATGATCCCACTCTTGATAGAAATTTTCTGGGTTAGTCATCTATTCCAATTCAGTATCAAACATCTGTTCCTACAATCCAAATTTGGAGTAATCCTCTTCTGGGTCGTTGTTCCCTGGATCAGGGTTTTCCTTTGCCCAATAGAATATCTACATTCATTGCTTTTACAGTAATGTTTGATCATGTCTTTTGTCCAGGCCTCTGTCTTCCATAGTTATTAATCTATGGAAGTTATCTAATCTCTGGAGAGTGCGTTGTTCAGCTATTCATCCTGTGTTTGTCATTTTGAGTTGTCCACAGCATGAAGGCACATTCCCATTGTTTGCTGGCTTCTGGAGGGAAAGAGACATTTCACTATCACCATGTATAGTGTAATAGAAATTGTACTTTGAAAAGTAAACAGCATCCTCTTTCAGTATCTCTGGCATGGGCTTAGCTGCTGAGCAGCCGATGTCTTCTGTCTAGCTGGAGTGATCACTACCACTTCCACGGGCATTTTCTCTCCCTCTTATTCTGTTGTATTTTCAGCTGCAGGGGCTGGGACCAGCAGGTTTGAACTCTGATCCTGCTTCACCATTGCTACAACCTATAAGGTTTCTTGTCAGAATACTGTCTATCTTGTGGGAGTTGCTGTTGGAATGTAGTCTTCAAGTGGTTAAAACCTCTGGCAACTCCACCACTTACTTAGAGATGGTCTTTTAAAGCTAGTTTTCAGTGTGGGAAACAATTCTGAGATTTGCTAATGTGACACATGTGTGTATCTTGCTTACTGATTTTTCCTTCATAGATAACATGGAATTTTCTTACTCATCGTAATGGTGCAAATTCAGGCACTTGCTTTTTCCATTCACTGGTGATTATTTATGTCTCACTGGACTAGGTGGTGGTATTTGGAAGTGGATTTGTTGAATCATATGATTTGTAATAGAACTTTAACTGCAATAAATATGCTATACATTGTTAACAAAACGGACAGTTATAATTCCAACAGCAGTGCATTTATGAACATTCTGCTTTCTCTGCCTCAACAACGTGGAACTGTGCATTTGCTAGTTTGTGGATATAAAATGATACATATGGGTTTAGATTGTATTTTCTTAATGGCTATGTGAACTGAGTCCTTTGGATTGGATTAGTATTCCCCACAGATGCATGCATGAAGGTTTGGTCCTCAGTCTGTGATATTGTTGAAAGATGTAAAGACCTTTAAGAGGTGGCGCCAAGTGGGAGGTCTTCCTTTGAAAGAGATACTGAGATCTCTGCCTCTGTCCCTCTCCCTGATCTACTGTGAACTTTTTGCCATGATGCTCTGTCTTCCCATAGGCTCTGAAGGAAGAGATACACCTTCCTTCAAGTTGATTATTATGTTACAAATCCAGAAAGCTAACAGCCAAGTCTGTTATGAAGTTGTTTGGGCTTGTTTTCTTTGGTCAGTAAAAGCATTTCCAATTTATCCATCTTGTTGAATAAATCAGTATCTTACCTCTCACCCCTTTTCTTATTGTTGGCAAGTATTTAGTTTTGTGGATACCTCGGCCTGCTTAGCCTACAAACTGTTGAAGCATGCCAATGTTGCTTTCAGTATGGGAGAAAGCTGTCATGAATGTGCATAGGGGTTTTAGGAGAATGTATGTTTTCCATCCACTTCAGTAAATACCTAGACATGAGGTTTCTGGGTCAAATGCAATCACATGATTTATTCTACAAGAAGCTGTTAAACTGTTTCATTTGTTTGCATACCAATAATGTAAGAGGCTTCTGTTGCACTGCCCTCCAGTGTGGTTATCAGCTTTTATATTCAGCTATTTAGGCATGGTGGTACTTCTGCACAGGTATAATTTACATTTCCCATTGACTACTGGCACTGGGCATCTTTTCAAATACTTTGCTTATGTTTTCAAAGGTTTTATATCTGATGGTTGAACTTTAACTGTTATTTATGTATTTGTCTCTCTTTGTATGTAACAGAAATCACAGAGGATGCCAACAGGTTTGGTCCCAATTTCTGCTTCCACTTCATGGTAGCACCTAGTTGCTGCATCCTCAAGAGGGGACAGAAGCTACACGTGTCCTCATGTGGCAGAAGAGACATACAGTTGAACACATCCGTCCACTCTGTGCTCCTTAGATAGGTGATAATCTCTGTTGTGGGTGAAGATCTCACTCACTTTCCAAAGCCTGGATGTCTTTATATACTGTCTTGGCAACTAAGTTCCAATATAAATTTGAGAGATGATATCACCATTCAGACCACAGTGATATTATAGCTACATGTCCTTTATCAGATATGGACAGAAAAATACACTTCTCTTCCCTGTGACCTGATTTTTAACTCTCTTAATATGGCCTTTTACTCAGTGACTTTGAAAGTCTGGTTTTAAGTCTTTAGACCTCCAGTTTTCTGATTTTTCTTTTTTGGGCCATGCTCACAGGTCTCAAATATCTTCTAGCATCTTTTCAGCTTTGGTGTTAGGTTGGTGATCTCTCCTGGGCTTTTGTGAAGTCTGGCATGTGTCTTGACGTTCTTTCTCTGCATGTGGATGTCCAACTGTTTCAAGAAGCATTGTTGAAAAGATAAAACCTGCTCTGAGTTGCCTTTGTACCTTTGCCAAAACCTAATTCATTCTGTTATGGGTGATTTCTGCACTTTTTATTGTTTCTCTTATCATCTTTGATATATCTTTCGCAGTATCTTGTAAACTATATAACTTTAGCTTTATAATACATTTTAAATCAAGGAGAATGAGTTTCTCAACTATGTTCCCTTTCAGAATCACTTTTCTTCCTTTTTCAATTAGCATTCAGAGTTAGTTTGTCCATCCCTCCAAAGCTTTGCTGAAATTTTGATTTGTATTACACCGAGTACATCAACTGAAGAGAATATGGATTTATTAATATTATGGTTTGAGTATAGAGATTCCCCCTGATCCCCACCTCAAGTCTCAGGTGCTGAAGATTTCAGGAGGTGGGACCTGGTGGCTCCGTGGTTTGAATTGTTTTGTGAACAGTTTACTAAGGACAAGCTTAGGGAATATCTAGCCCTTCTGTCTTCTTTCCCCCACCTATCTCTTCTCCTCTTCCCTCCCTTTCCTCCTCCTTCTTATTCCACTTCCCTTTCTATGCTTCCTGTCTGCCACGAGTCGAGTAGCCTGTCTCACATACTTCCACCACTATGACATTCTGGCTCTCTGTGAGGCTAGAATCAACAGAGACACCATTAATGGACTAAAACCTCTGAAATTGTGAATACAATTAATATTCCTATACTTTAGTTGTTTGTATTGGGTGTACCAAATCTCACTAGTATGCTTAATAATATTTACTCCTCTCATCATAAATTGACCTATCAGTTTATTTCAATTTTAGTTCCTTTTTTTAGTTACGTACTTTTCAACATACAAACCCTTTACATTTTGTTAAACTTAAATATGAATAATTAACTTTTAGTGTTACTATGGTTATAATGTTTGTGTGTGTGCGTGTGCACATGTATATGTGTGTGTATGTGTGGGAGTGTATGCTCACTTATGTGAGTTAGATCATGAGTGTGTCATGGCATGTATCTGGAGGTTATATTTAGTTTTGGGTTTTGGTTTTCCCCTTCCTCCTTCTGTGAGATAGAGTCTCTCTTTTGTCTTTTACAACTGCATACACCATGGTAGCAGGCCCAAGGGTTTCTGGGATTCTACTGTCCCCACCTTCATCTTAATACATGAGTACTGGGATTGCAGATGTGCACTGCTATGCTTGGCTTCAAATGCATTCTGGGAATTCAAACTCAGGCTTTCCTGATGTCTGGCAAATGCTTTGCCTGCTGGGTTATCTCTCTAGCTGACCAAGAGAGCTACGAAAACACTACTTGCGTAGGGTCTTGGGCCCAACCTTGCTATACCAGTGTTCCTTTGTCCAATGTGCAGGAGCACTGGTATATGCATGGTATATAAGCGCCACAAGGTGGCGCTTTCAAAATGGTTTGACTCTGAACATTTTGGACTCGACTCTGAATGTTTTGGACTCCTATGAAGCACTGGAATTGGGAAGGAAAGGCAGAACCTAGGAGGAAGACCCCAGACATCAGGGTGCTTGCAATATTATACAAGGTGTAGTCATCACATAAGCAGACCTGCCCTTGGCCCTCTCTTGATTAGCATTGCTGTCACACTCAGCAGGTACACAGATGATACAAAGCCACTAAAAGTAATTGTTGCAATTGGTGTTACTGTAAAAAGTCTAGAAAAGGGCTGATAAAAGTGAATAAGAGGAAATGCACAGGTTTAACTTTGCTGGTGAAGTACATAGAGCATTGGATGGTGGAACAGGACTGGTATGTATCCCAGACAGTGCAACAATAAGCATGACAGTGATGTTTATCGGTGTTCTCTCACAGAGCATGACCAAGAGTGTGTCTGCAGAATGCCAGCTGACAAACTGTGGCTACTAGTGATGTGAGGAGCTCCAGCCAGTTGCTGTCCATGTTGTCACTAAGCACATTGTTTACATAGTTTCTGTGGCTTTCTGTGCTTTCAGGTACTTGTGGTCAATTACAGTCCAAAAAGACTAAACAGAAGATTCTAGAAATGAACGGCTCAGAAGTTACATATTGCTCTGAATTGCAAATTTAAATCTATCTTTGCTGCATTATGACACCCCCCCATTCAGCACTTAGGCGTTCTCCCAATCAGATTGACTGTTGCAATATCATGGCACATATGCTCAAATAATCTCTATTTTTTAAATAATATCCCAAAGTGCAAGAGTGGCGATGATATGGCAATTTTGTTACAAAATATTGTAATTGTGCCATTTTATTGTTATTTTAAATCTCTTGCTGTGACTAATTAATAAATTAAACTTCATCAAAGATATATACAAATAAGAAAAAATTATGGCATATATGGATTTGAAACTTCACTGTTTCAGGTCTTCACAGGTCTTCACATGTATCTCCTCCAATTAAGGGGAAACTGCTTGGAAATTGATCAAGCCAAACTTTTCGATGAAGGAAACATGGCGTCAATCTGCAATCTGTCATGAGCTTCTCATTCCAAGGCCAGTCTACCTTTGAGCAGGGCTGAATTTCACAGGCTTGTCTTATGTTTGTGCTAAGGTTTCAGTATTGAATACTTAAAATGAAATCACAGCAGTGCTACTGTATTCTTAGAGCCAGTGTTATTGATGTTAAGTGCATCCTTCTGGACCAGACTGACCCGGTTTCCTCGTCTGCTGATGGTAACAATCTAAAGGTTTGTCATGTAGATGTCAGCCAGTGCACTGAATCCATACTGTGTTCTGGATTGCAGTACGTGAAACCTATAAAGAAGCAAGTATCAGTTTATTTCTCATCATCACTCAGGAAGTACAATTGCCATCCCATTTTATAATTGACAGACAGTATGAAATAACTTTCTAGGGCCACACAGTTCCTAAGTTCCACAGTTCTCCCTGGTTGAGAACCACAGATTTTCTGGCTGTAAATTTCAAACAAATGCTTGTCTATTATAGCAGCCTGATATTTCAGGTAGTACTAGACAAACGACTTAAAGTTTTCTCCTAAAACTTACTTAAAATTTTAATTTACACACACACACAATTGTATATACACATATGTGTGTATATTTGTAACAAAACTTGGCTGAAATTTTGCTTGTACACATGTGCATCATGCTGCAGTACTTTTTAAATTTCTTTTCCGCTTTTCAGAGGGAGCTGATTGTGACAGTGAGTTGATTCAAGCTACCCTAACAAAAAGGACTTCGGAGGCTTGCATAGCAAATAGTTACTTCTGCAGCCCTACGCCATGGAGCAGGAATTAGGTGTCTGGCAAGGACTCATTTTTTTGTCCCATCTCTCAGTGTGTCCTCACATAGCAAAGGATACGAGAGGTTTCTGGGGTCTCCTTTACAAAATCACTGGTCCTTCAACCCTATGATCAAATCACCTTCCAAATGCCCCATTTCTTAACATTTTTATACTGGGGATCGAGACATGAATCTGTGAATTCTTTTCCTATAACAATGGCTTGCTGACTTGGTGTCATGGCTCAGGGTGGGCTATGGCTTGAAAAAGGGTATGTGTGGGGCATCCCTTGTCCAAAATGGTTTGGATCAGAAGTGTTTGTTCTTCCTGTGTTTTTTACACACACACACACACACACACACACACACACACACACACACACACACACAATTACAAGCTTAGGGGTTGGGACTCAAGTCTAAATGTGAATTTAATTTGTTTCATATATACCTTACATTTGTAGTCTGAGATAATTTTTTTTTCTAAATAATTTATTAATTTTTATTTTATGTGCATTGGTATTTTGCCTAAATATGTCTGTGTGAGGGTGTTGGGTCCCCTGGAACTGGAGTTACAGACAGTTTTGAGCTGCCATGTGGGTGCTGGGAATTGAACCCAGGTCCTCTGGAAGAGCAGCCAGTGCTCTTAACCACTGAGCCATCTCTCCAGCCCAGTCTGAGATAATTTTATAAAAAAATTTTAGTATAGCTATGTTTGAACTAGGAACCATCACATGAGGTTAGACTGAGGTCAGGCATGTCATTTTCTACCTGTGCCATTAGATTTGGGGGCAATTTGGATTTCAGCTGTTTAGATTAAGGATACTCAACCTATACCAGCAATTTTCATGGATTCTTTAGTTCTAATGTTCTCTGAGTCTCTTAAATAAATACAAACACAAACAGAAGCCTCGGAGCCCAATCCCATTAGTCTGGAACAGAAGATTGGGGGGTAGCTCAGGGGATAAAGAACTTAAGATCTTACCGAGGTCACTGTGTGAACGCTTGAGAGAGTGACTAGGAAGACACTCAGGGTCCACCAGAAATCTTGCCACCTGCTTGAGATGCCGCACTTCACAGAGTAAATGATGGAACATGTCCAGAGAAGGCAAAGTGCGAAAGGCCAGCAACTATTTAAGCTGCTAAGAATATTTATTTACACTTAGAAAAAAAGGTCTATGTGCAAATATAGTTAAATAAGTAAATCATGGCAATAGATTGCTAAATTAGTGGAATTAACTTTAGGACCAAATGGATCTTGGCCTGTTTGATAGAATGCTAGCTTCACTAGAGGCTTTATTTTTTGGTGTCTAGAGTAAAATCTTACAAAGTTGCTGTGAGTGCCATTCCCTCAGGAGAGGCTGTGAAAAGCAGGCAGGAAACAGCCCCTCCCAGGGCAAGCAGAGCAGCTCTTAAGCTTGGCTCTTGTTGGCAGGCCTTTTGCCCAGCTTCAAAGGGGTTGGAAGGGTGGTGACAGGCTCCAGCCTTGGAATGCAGACACTTCTCAGTGGAGGGCCAAGCTCAGCCCTGTGGGAAAGCCCCTGGTTCCTGCCCTTCTGAACTGATAGGAAACCCTGGCCTGGTGCTCTCCCTCCCTTCCGGGCCCTGTGAGATGTGAGTCAGGGAAGAGGTAGTGAGACACCAGAGCAGGCCTTCCCAGGGATCCTCCGGACCCCCGAGAACGGCATGTTCCCTGGAAAAGGTGCTACACCAGCAGGTAGACACTGACCACTAAAGAGGCATTTTACTGACGCAGTCGCAGCAGGGCTGTGGAGGAAGGAAAGGGGAGAGAGGAGTCCAGCACCTTCCAAAGGTTCAATTGGGAGATTGGGAGAAAATAGGGCAGCCAAAACAAAGTGGAAAGACTGAAGTCACAAACGGTGGAGAGAAAGGTTGGGTACTTCTGAACAAAGTTTGTTTGTGCCCCACAGCTGGAGCTTGAAAAGAAGCTGTGATGGTTAAAATAAAATCTTAATTTCCACCAGCTGTCACCTGATGCTTGCTCTGGATACTTGGACATTTGGTCATGACGAAGAGTTGAAGTGGCTTTTGGGCTATTGAAAGTGCTATGGTCCTGGATCTAGGGTATACTCATTCATTATCTCAGACTTAGTTTGACTTGTAGAACATAGTTGAGAAGTGTATTTTTAATGGTTCCTTCAGTAAACACAAATATGTTAATGAAGTTCATTTGCTGTTTGCCTGTTTTCACACAGTAGGTGTGTAATAATTCCTAGCCACCCCCTCCCACCCCCTCCCACCCCACCCCTGTACATGACCTTGCATGTGCTGTCTCTCCAGTCAGGCATAATACTTAGTCATCCTAGGGCCTTGCGTCCTATGTAATCCATGTGCTACAGTGATCACATAATCTGTGAACAGCACAATCAGGTAATCTATGTGCATGCGTAGCATTACTATGTTAACCCATATGTGTATGCTGTGGGGGAACCTATAAGAGCAGTTTCAAGTAGGCCTATTGCACACTCCCTCTTTACCCTCCCTTAATAAAAACTCTTATAATGGGTTTCATTGCACCTCCTGTTTTCTCTCGAATGGTAAATAGCAATGCAAATAAATAGCAGCTGTGCAATGATAATATTACTGTTTTTCACAATTGTGATTGAACCTAAGACTTTACACATATGGGAAGTACTCTTCCATTGATTTACTTCCTAACCTCCACAATAGCATTCTTGAATAAAAGGAAAATGCTCAGCTCCTCTGGTCTAGTTCTTCCTCACTTTGCAGGTGGCAAACCTGAGCTCAGTGGGAGGAGAAAGAATTCCAGAAGCAGCATAGCAGCCCCTAGGCTTCTGGCTGGCCAGCCAGTGCTTCCCTCCTGTACCACCCTGCTCTCTCCTGCTTAACTGGTCAAGAAATGGTGCTTCAAGAGGTATAGATTCTTCCAGATACAACTGTGTTTTGTAACTACATTCCAAGGTAATGTTTGAAGGATCTTAGCCTCTTGTATGTTCTATTTTACCAAAAGATATTTTCTAAGTTGAAAATAAAACCAAGCAGAGTATAACATTGTCCTAAGTATTAAAATGAGTAGGAGACTACAAAATAATAGCACCCCCCCAAAAAAAAATCTGGGTGAAAACATAGGCAAAGGCAAAGGACTTGAAAAGACTTTTTCTCTCAAAACAATATACAAATGGCACTCAGTGATGTCAGAAATGGTTGACATTGTTGATTATTAAAAAAACTGCTTACAGTGAGCTGTCACCTCACACACAGGATGTCTATCATTAAAAACTTCCACATGTTTATAATGTGAGGAAATTGGAATCTTTGTACACTACTGGAGGACAGAATATGAAATGTCCCAACAGCTACAGAAAATATTGTAGAGATACCTCAGAAAATGCGAATAGAGATACCATATGCCAGTGGCCTCATGTCTGGGTATAGCTAGGAGCTGAAGTTTTGGATAGTATCATGCATATGTGCAATGTTGCTCACCATAGTCAAGAAGCAAAACAGTGAGGTGTCTACTTGTTAGTTATGTGGAGCAATGTTATTCATTAGGCGGCACTGTTTACCCTGCGAGAAAAGCCACAAGGCAAGACAAAACCTATTATAAGAGTTTATTAGGAGAAAGAAGACAGAGGGGATGTGCTTCAGCCTATTGAAGATCGTGCAGGGAGAGAGGAGGGACGGGTCTGTGATCCGCTTTTTATGGATTCCCCCTGCACATGTGCATATGGACATAGATTACACGATCACACTATGTGGAAATTACATGACTACCCAGCGCATGGATTATGTAGGATGTAAGGCCCCTGGAATGACTAAGTGTCTCGCCAGTGCATGTGTAGTTATGGGGGAGTGGCTAGAAATTCCAACACTACTGACAGCTGAATGGATGAGACCCCCCTCCATATATGGTATCATGTACACATATATGCATATAATTACACAAGAAAGGAAACTACCATTTAGAACAGTATCATGCACCCAGAGCACACTATGAGGGCAGTAAGCCAGGCAGTAAAGGGCAGGTAACCACATGATCCCTTCATGCATGGGTTCTGAAGCAGTCAAGATCATAGGGAGAGAAGACAGCAGAATGGTGGCTGCTGAGGATGGGGCAGAGGATGGAGGGATAACGACCAAAGGGTATACTGTTTCATTTTTGTAGGGTGAATAAGTTTCTACATATTTTCTGTGCAAACGTAGTGTCTCTAATCAATAATTGTGTGATTAAAAAAAGGAACCTGGAGTGTGGTGCATGTTTGTAATACTAGCTCTTGGGAGATATAGGCAGGAGGATCAGGAGTTCAAGGCTAGCCTAGGATACATGAGATCTTGTCTCAAAAAAAGTTAAGAGGCCTGGGTGGTAGTGGTACACGCCTTTAATCCCAGCACTTGGGAGACAGAGGCAGGCAGATCTTTGTGAATTCGAGGCCAGCCTGGGCTACCAAGTGAGTTCCAGGAAAGGCGCAAAGCTACACAGAGAAACCCTGTCTCGAAAAACCAAAAAAAAAAAAAAAAAAAAAAAAAAAAGAAGGAAAAAAAAAAGTTAAGAGATTATCCCATGTAAGCTATTTGTACAATGATTCTCTCAGTCAAATAAAAAGATACAAGGAATCTTAGGGGGTTGTTGGACATATTTATTATCTTGACTGTAATAATGATTTCATAGGTATAAGTATATCTTGAAATTTATCAAATCGTATGTATCAAATACTAGAAAATCCTTGTATATCAGTTATAACTTAATAAAGCCTTTGAAATAAACAAGAACAAAGAGTCTGAAACCTTGACCCAGGGGTCCAGATGACCAAAATCAATGGGTATATTCATCTCCCACCTGGGCTATCTGCACTGCATGATATCTGCTTTGTGTAGCTCAAATATCTGCTTATACAATTGTTGGAGGTGTAGCTGCAGGGTGAGAGAGCATGCATATTGACAGCCGTCTCCCTGCAGATATCTGAGCTGTTAATTCTTGGAAGACAGAAGAAATTGTCTTTCCCCAGGCTCGTATTTAAAGAAAATAGGGCACTTGAACCAATTTACTTATTTATGGGCTCATGACCCCACTTCTAGGTATCCAGCTAGATTACAGCACAGTTTCCTAAACATATATTAAAAAATATCAACTTCAAAATGAAGTAAAATGCTTCTTTGATTCCATGCCATGCTATATGACATACCACAAAAGATGGTTAGAAAAAGAACAAAGTGTGTTATTTTGTCTGATATCTAATTTATCTGCTATAGTTTGAACAATTCTTACTCAGATGGAGAGGGCTGTACTCACTGCCTCATAACAACAGTTGTGTATCCCAACCAGCATCATTCTGTGCCAGGGGTCATGTGAGGTGTTTGCTGTTGCTGTAGGTAACACTGTTGACAATGCAAACACCACCATTGTCTCCACCATCACAGGCAGGACAAGCTCACAACAAGCTCAGCAGTTGGCTCAGATTCTTCTCTTGATGTAACAAAAGGGTTTCTGCATATGCTTGAGGAATTACAGGTATACTATGTGCTTTATTTCTTCTTGCCTTTTTTTTTTTTTTTTGGAAAGGAATGGTGACTAACCTATAACATTTTATAAACAGGCTTTAGTAAGGGTGGTTATCTGTAAATTCACTTAAATGTAGATGTCTGCTGAACCGGTGTAGCAGGTCTACAGAAGGTGACAGAAGCATCAGAGGCCCAGCTGCTGCCCTGGTCTCAGGTAGGGAAACAGTAGTGCTTTTTCCTCCTATGAGGTATCTCAGGTAGGGAAACAGTAGTACTTATTTCTCCTATGAGGTATCTCAGGTAGGGAAACAGTAGTACTTATTTCTCCTATGAGGTATCTCAGGTAGGGAAATAGTAGTACTTATTTCTCCTATAAGGTATCTCAGGTAGGGAAACAGTAGTGCTTATTTCTCCTATGAGGTATCTCAGGTATGGGAAACAATAGTACTTATTTCTCCTATGAGGTATTCTTTTACAGATGAGTTTGGAAAAATGTAGTCATGTGGAAAATCATGAGACCCTGACTGGGATCTGGGGCATCCTTAGGACCTTATGAAACTACTGGAGAGGAACAAACAGATGTGGTCAGCTCTAGGTTTTCAGTAACCATTGTCATTTATAAATCACAGGGATAAATGTCACGGCAGCCCATGGTGTGGTGGACAGGTTGGATATGTGGAGGTAGTCTGAAATAGGATGAGTATTGGAAGCTTCAGAAGAGCCAGGTGCAAGACGTGAAGTGAATACAGAGAGGATGAAATCTGGGACACATTTAAGAACTCTGCTCCTGATTTAAAGAGAAAGTTTTATATGGCTCTGGGTTTATAACTCAAGTGACATTAATTTCTCATATTGGCACTACAATTTTCAGAACTAATTAATAATAATCAAGCCACCAGAGTATTTCAGTGTGCAGCAGTGTGTAGATAAAGAGAAGCATCAGGGCATTACTGATGGGCATAGATGTGGAGTCAGAGGGCTGTGTGGGCTTGTCCCTCTGTCTGGCACGTGTCTTTCTGAGGTACGGTGAGTGACTGCGCTCTCTTGGGAATAGTGGAGTAGACTGAGATGATCTAAGTGATAAGCTTTAAATTCTTACAAGGTCAAGAGGGAACTATTTCCACTTGAGGTCCTGATTGCTCTGACTATGGTGTATAACCATTCACTATACATGCCTCCAGAAGATTGGAGTTGGAAGGAGTATTGGGAAATCCACCAACTCTGCCATAGCCTTTCTGATGTGGAGATAGGCTCAGTCTTTGAGTAGGCACTCAAAAGATTCAGGCTGGAGCCCCTCTGGTACTCGGTTCAGTGATGTGTTTATTATTTATCACCTGTCTCACAATATGAGGAGAATGTCCCTGGTGCCCATGACTTCTCAGTAGGATGCAGCATTTCTCACACATTCAGAAAACCTTCTTTAGGCCATTTACCATATGTAGTGTGTGTAAAAGTTAGCACATGTACAATTAATTTATCAAGACATAATTGGCATTTTAGTTTGCTAACTATCCACAAGTGCTGTGGGATGTTCTGTATGTCCTGTGGGAGCCCTTCTTGGGTTCCTCGTGGCTTTACCCAGCAGGTCCGCATGGAGGATGATTAGGACCATGGGCCTGAGTGCAGGTGTCTGAGATGGTCTGCACTTGGCTGTGCTGGGGGATGGTCTGTATGTCAAGTTGCTCTGATTGGTCAATAAATAAAACCTGATTGGTCATGGCTAGGCAGGATGTATAGGCGGGACTAACAGAGAGGAGAAATATAAAAGAACAGGAAAGCAGAAGGCTGGGGCGGAGAGACACTGCAGTTACCGCCATGACCAGCAGCATGTGAAGATGCCGGTAAGCCACCAGCCACGTGGCAAGGCATAGATTTATGGAAATGGATTAATTTAAGCTATAAGGACAGTTAGCAAGAAGCCTGCCACGGCCATACAGTTTGTAAGCAATATAAGTCTCTGTGTTTACTTGGTTGAGTCTGAGTGGCTGTGGGACTGGCAGGTGACAGAGATTTGTCCTAACTGTGGGCAAGGCAGGAAAACTCTAGCTACACACAAGGTCCTGCTAGGCTGCTATTTCCAAACCAGGAAATTAAGAATGATAACAGTATGGCCAGCTGAGGGTACGTTTAGCCCTGAGTACGTTGTGAGCATTCAGCATAGAAACATATAGATCCTATTTGTTTAATTGACATGGTGAGGTTGTCCAAGCAGGGAGACTCACATGGTTTGTGTCATCCCTGTGGATGATATTCAGCAGCCTCAGGTGGAACTGGTCTCCATATGGGGATTGTAGATGACTGGCTTGCTCTATCTTCCTCCAGTCCTTAGAGACAGGAGCTACTTTGTAGGAACCACAACCTCTGGATGCCTACAGAGACTGCTGCTGCTGGAAGCAGTTATACAGCAAAAGTATACAGTGGTGGGCTGTGTCCTTGGGTGAGCTATAGGACCCTGCAGACAGGGTGCCATGCAAGAATAGTCTGTCAATATAGCCCCAGTCCGAAAACCGACTAAATAAAAAAAAATTCCTATAAATTGAGCTTCTTAACAATCCCCAAATTCCTTACATTATTTGGTAAGTTTTCAGTAAATGGCTCAACATTGTCACAAAAATACACCATTCCATACGCTCCCCTTTTTGGTGTAACAGAACTTGACTCATAATATTACACTGTAAACTCAGACTCAGAGCCAACAAAGTGATTGTTTAATTACTTGCCATGGGCACCATAGCAATCAGTATTTAGTTTCTGTTTCTGTTTATTTAGTAGCTTAGATTCATGTAATAGCAACATAACATGAAAGCAAGGTGTCGCCCATAGAGACACTTGCATGGTTGGAGAGTCCTTCAGTGTTGTACAGAGCTACCCTGGGGGATTTAGCAGGCAGTAGTTAGCTGGCCAAGTTCACAGACACTGCAGATGATCAACAGATTGTCAATTGTGGCTTTTTGGGTGATAAATTAGTGGTGTGCCACCTTTAACATTGGTTTCATTTATCTTGAGTTTATTCACTCAAATAATTGTTTTAACATTTAATCTTTTTTCTTTAGTTAAAAATTTCTTACAGGCATATACTATATACTGAACATATTACCCCTGCACTGATAGCAAAGAATTTTACAAACATTTTAAGTAAATAAAGCCTCAAGTTACATATTAAACAGAAAAATCAATAACAAATATTACTAGAACAATCTGTAGCACAATGCTTGATTGATTAATCTAAATTTCAATTAATTATAGATCCTGAAAATATCAAATAAATACCATACCATCACATATACAATTACTATACTCAGTGGGAGTACCATGAAATAGAAGTGAAAACAACTATGGCTGGGAACATGGTTTCGAGTTATCCCAAATAGCATGTTCCAACATGATTATAGTTCTATGAATTTTAAATGTTACAGGACAAAAGAAAGTCATAAATCAAGGCACTTTTCAAATATATTGGTGGAAACACCAGGTAGGTGGGCTACAGAAAATGGGGAGTCACTGGTATAGACTACAGGTGCTTTCTGATGACAGGCTTGGACTAAGGGTTGGTGAAAATCAGTGGTGGGTGAATTCTGGAAGGTTTGCCTGATGGTCTACAGGGTGTGAGGCCAGACACAGAGATGGGCAATGAATAGCTGGTTATAAAGAGGGCTACAGATAACTCAAGACAATCTACTCTGCATTGGCACATTCTAACTCTCCACAATCATGTTCTAATCAGTCAATCAGTCTTGTAGGAACTTCAGCATAGATGTGATTTTTGTTTTTTACTAGCATTTTAGTTCACAATCATTACAGTCACTGTGAAGTTCTCCCCATGCCAAATTCAGGAGTTTTCACATTACTCAAATGATCAGCACTCAATTTTATTTTATATTGTTTACACACACACACACACACACATACACACACACACACAATATACATATATATATACATATACATATATTTCATTTTACATACCAACGCAGGCTCCCACTCCCTCCTGACTTCCCATCCACTCCTCAGAGAGGATAAGGCCTGCCATGGAACATCAAGTTGAGGCAGGACCAAGCTCCTTCCCCTGCATCAAGGCTGAGCAAGGTATCCCTTCATAGAGAATTGACTCCAAAAAGCCAGCTCATGCACTAGGGGTAAATCCTGGGCCCACTGCCAGGGGCTCCATTAACTGCCCAAGTCACACAACTGTCACCCACACTCAGAGGGCCTAGTTCGGTCCCATGCAGGTTCCCCAGCTGTCAATCCAGAGTCCATGAACTCCCACTAGCTCGGGTGAGCTGTCTCTGTGGGTTTCCCCATCATGATCTTGACCCCCCTCCCCCTTGTTCCTATAATTTCTCCTCTCTTTCTTCGACTGGACTCCAGGAGCTCTGCCCAGTGCTTAGCTGTGGGTCTCTGGATCTGCTTCCATCAGTTACTGCATGAAAGTCCTATGACAATAATTACAGAAGTCATCAATGTGATTAGAGGGGAAGGCCATTTCAGGTACCCTCTCCATTATTGCTTGGAGTCTTAGCTGGGGTCATCCTTGTGGGTTCTTGGGAATTTCCCTAGTACCAGGTTTCTCCCTCACCTCAAAATGGCTCCTTCTATCAAGATATCTCTTTCTTGCTCTCCCTTTCTGTCCCTTCCCCAAGTAGGACCCCCCCATTCAGTTTACCTAGGAGATCTTATCTATTTCCCCTTCCTAAGGGCAATCCATCCATGTTCCTCTTAGGATCCTCCTTATTACCTAGCTTCTCTGGGGTTGTGGTTTGTAGCCTGGTTATCCTTTGCTTTACATTTAATATCCACTTATGAGTGAGGATATACAGTGTTTGTCTTTCTGAGTTTGGGTTACTTCACTCAGGATGGTTTTTACTAGTTCCATCCATTTGCCTGCAAATTCCATGATGCCGGTTTTTTTTTTTTAAACAGCTGAGTAATACTCCATTGTGTAATGGACATCTTCTTGTCCATTCCTCAGTAGAGGGACATCTAGGCTGTTTCCAGGTTCTGACTATATGAATAATGCTGCTATGAACATAGTAGAACAAGTGTCCTTGTGGTAAGATTGAGCATCCTTTGGGCATATGCCCAAGAGTGGCATTGCTGGTCCTTGAAGTAGATGGATTCCCAATTTTCTGAGGAATAGCTATAGTGATTTTCAAAGTGGCTGTATAAGTTTGCACCCTCACCAACAGTGGAGGAGTGTTCCCCTTTGCTTCACATCTTTTCCAACATAAGCTGTTATCAGTGATTTTGATCTTAGCCATTCTGACAGGTATAAGATGGGATCTCAGAGTCATTTTGATATGCATTATCCTGATGGCTAAGGATGTTGAACAATTCCTTAAATGTCTTTCAGCCATTTGTGATTCTTCTGTTGAGAATTCTCAGTTTAGATCAGTTCTCCATTTTTTAATTGGATTATTTGGTATTTTGATGTCTAGTTTCTTGAGTTCTTTATATATTTTGGAGATCAGCCCTCTGTAAGATGTAGGGTTGGTGAAGATCTTTTCCCATTCTGTAGGCTGTCATTTTTGTTATTGACCGTGTCCTTTGCCTTACAAAAGCTTCTCAATTTCAGGAGGTCCTGTTTATTGATTGTTGCTCTCAGTGTCTGTGCTACTGGTGTTATATTTAGGAAGTGGTCTCCTGTGCCAATGTGTTCAAGGCTACTTCCCACTTCCTTTTCTATCAGGTTCAGTGTAACTGGATTTAGGTTGAAGTCTTTGATCCACTTAGACTTGAGTTTTATGCATGGTGATAGATATGGATCTATTTGCATTCTTTTACATATCAACATCCAGTTATGCCAGCACTATTTGTTAAAGTTGCTTTCTTTTTTTCCATTGTACAATTTTGGCTTCTTTGTCAAAAACAAGGTGTGTGACTTAATTAAGGTCTTTAATTTGATTCCATTGATTCACATGTCTGTTTTTGTGTCAATACCAAGCTGGTTTTATTACTATAACTATAGTGGAGAATGAAGTCAGGGATGGTGATGCCTCCTGAAGTTGCTTTATTGTACAGGATTGTTTTGGCTATCCTGGGTTTTTTTTGTTTTTCCATATGAAGTTGAGTATTGTTTTTTCAAGGTCTGTGAAGAATTGTGTTGAGATTTTGATGGGGATTTCATTGAATTTGTAGATTGCTTTTGGTAAGATTGCTATTTTTACTATGTTGACCCTGCCTATTCAAGAGCATGGGAGATCTTTGCTTTTTCTGATATCTTCTTGAATTTCTTTATTTAAAGACTTAAAGTTCTTATCATACAGGTTTTTCACTTGTTTGGTTAGAGTTACCCCAAGATATTTTATGTTATTTGTGGCTATTGTAAAGGGTGATGTTTCCCTGATTTCTTTCTCAGCCTGCTTATTATTTGTATATAAGAAGGTTACTGATTTTTTTTAAAGTTTTATTTATTTATTATGTATACAGCATGTATGACCAGAAGAGGGTGTAGCTAGAGTTTTCCGCCTTGCCCACAGTCAGGACAAATCTTTGTCACCCGCCAGTCCCACAGCCGCTCAGACCCAACCAAGTAAACACAGAGACTTATATTGCTTACAAACTGTATGGCCGTGGCAGGCTTCTTGCTAACTGTGCTTATAGCTTAAATTAATCCATTTCCATAAATCTATACCTTGCCACGTGGCTGGTGGCTTACCGACATCTTCACATGCTGCTGGTCATGGCAGCGGCTGCAGTGTCTCTCCCCTCAGCCTTCCGCTTCCCAGAATTCTCCTCTCTCTTTGTCCCACCTACTTCCTGCCTGGCCACTGGCCAATCAGTGTTTTATTTATTGACCAATCAGAGCAATTTGACATACAGACCATCCCACAGCAAGAGGGCACCAGATCTTATTACAGATGGTTGTGAGTCACCATGTGGTTGCTGGGAATTGAACTCAGGACCTCTGGAAGAGCAGTCGGTGCTCCCAACCTCTAAGCCATTTCTCCAGCCCCGGTTACTGATTTTTTTGAGTAAATCTTGTATCCTACCACATTAATGAAGGTGTTTATCAGCTGTAGGAGTTCCCTGGTAGAATTTTTGGGGTCACTTACTTATACTACCATATCATCTGCAAATAGTGAAAGTTTGATTTCTTTCTTCCCAATTTGTATTCCCGTGATCTCTTTTTGTTATCTTATTGCTCTAGCTAGAACTTTGAGTATTATATTGAATAGATATGGGGAGAGTGGACAGCCTTGCTTTGTTTCTGATTTTAGTGGAACCACTTTTGAATTTCTCTGTTTAGTTTGATGTTGACTGTTGTCTTGCTATATATTGCTTTTATTATGTTTAGGTATGTCCCTTATATCCTTCATCTCTCCAAGACCTTTATCATGAAGAGGTGTTGGATTTTGTGCAAGATTTTTTCAGCATCTAATGAGATTATCATGTGGGTTTTTTTTTTTTTCAGTTTGCTTATATGCTGGATTACTTTTACAGATTTTTGTTCTCTCTGGGATGAAGTATACTTGATCATGGTGGATGGTTTTCTTGGATTCAGTTTGCCTCTATTTTATTGAGTATTTTCGCATCAATGTTCATGAGAGATTGGTCTGTAATTCTCTTTCTTTGTTGGGTTTGTGTGGTTTGGGTATCAGGGTAACTGCAGACTCGTAAAAAGAGTTTGGCATTGTTCCTTCTGTTTCTATTGTGTGGAGCAATTTGAGGAGTATTGGTGTTAGTTCTTTGAAATTCTGGTAGAACTCTTCACTGAAACCATCCGGTCCTGGGCTTTTTATGGTTGGGAGACTTTTAATGACTGCTTCTATTTCCTTGGGGGTTATAGGTCTATTTAAATTGTTTATCTGGTCTTGATTTAATTTTGGTAAGTGGTACTTATGCAGAAAATTGTTAATTTCTTTCAGATTTTCCAATTGGAGTATAGGTATTCAAAGTATGACCTAGTGATTCTCTGGATTTCCTCGTTGTCTGTTGTTATGTTCCCCCTTTTCATTTCTGATTTTGTTAATTTGAATACTTTCTCTCTGCCTTTTGGTTAGTTTAGAAAAGAGCTTGTCTATCTTGTTGATTTTTCTCAAAAAACCAACTACTTGTTTCATTGACTCTTTGTATTGCTTTCTTTGCTTCTATTTTATTGATTTCAGCCCTCAATTTGATTATTTCCTGGTGTCTACTCCTCCTGGGTGACTTTGCTTCTTTTTGTTCTCGAGCTTTCAGATGTGCTGTAAAGTTGCTGGTATGAGACTTCTCCACATTCTTTATGTAGGCATTTAGTGCTAGGAACTTTCCTCTTAGCACTGCTATCATAGTGTCCCATAAGTTTGAGTATGTTGTGCATTCATTTTCATTGAATCCTAGGAAGTCTTTGCTTTCTTTCTTTATTTCTTCCTTGACCCAGTGGTGATTCAGCTGCACATTGTTCAGTTTTCATGAGATTGGAGGCTTTTTGTAATTTGTGTTGCTGTTGAATTCTAATTTTAAGCCACGATAATCTGAGAAGATACAGGGGGTTGTTCCACTTTTTTTGTATCCATTAAGATTTTCTTTGTTCGCTGGGCGTTGGTGGCGCACGCCTTTAATCCCAGCACTCGGGAGGCAGAGCCAGGTGGATCGCTGTGAGTTCGAGGCCAGCCTGGGCTACCAAGTGAGCTCCAGGAAAGGCGCAAAGCTACACAGAGAAACCCTGTCTCGAAAAACCAAAAAAAAAAAAAAAAAAAAAAAAAAAAAAAAGATTTTCTTTGTGACTGAGTATGTGGTCAGTTTTAGAGAAGGTTCCATGAGGTACTGAGAAGAAGGTACATTCTTTTGTGTTTGGTTGAAATGTTCTATACATGTGTGTTAAGTCCATTTGAGTCATAACATCTGTTAGTTTCCTTATTTCTCTGTTAAGTTTATGTCTGACAGACCTGTCTGTTGGTGAAAGTGGTGTATTGAAGTCTCCCACTATTAGTGTGTGGGGTTTGATTTACATTTAAGTAATGTTTCTTTTACATATGTGAGTGCCCTTGTGTTTGGGGCATATATGTTCAGAATTGAGACTTCCTCTTGATGGATTTTTCCTGTGATGAATATGAAATGTCCTTCTCTATCTCTTTTGATTAATTTTAGTTTGAAGTCTATTTTTTTTTCGATATTAGGATAGCTGTACCAACTTGTTTCTTAGGTCCATTTGATTGGAAAATCTTTTCCCAACCCTTTACTCTGAGGTAATGCCTGTCTTTGAAGTTGAGGTACATTTCTTGTGTGCAGTAGAAGGGTAGATCCAGTTTTTGTGCCCTTTCTGTTAGCCTGTGTCTTTTTGTAGGTGAATTGAGTCCATTGCTATTAAGAGTTATTAATGACCAGTGATTGTTAATTCCTGTTATTATTTGGTTTTGTTGTTCTTGTTGGTAGTGTGTGTGTGTTTCCCTTCTTGGGGATTTGCTGGTGTGACATTATCTATTGCCTGTGTTTTTATGGGTGTAGCTAATTTCCTTGGGTTGGAGTTTTTCTTCTAGTGCTTTCTGTAGGGCTTGATTTGTGATTAGGTATTGATTAAATCTGGTTTTGTCATAGAATATCTTGTTTTCTCCATCTATGGTGATTGAAAGTTTTGCTGGGTATAGTAGTCTGGGCTGCATCCATGCTCTCTTAGTATCTGCAAAATGTCTGTCTGGAACCTTCTTGCTTTCAGGGTCCCCATTGAAAAGTCAGGTGTAATTCTGATGGGTCTGTCTTTATATGTTACTTGGCCTTTTTCTTTTGAGAGCCTTAGTATTTCTTCTTTATTCTGTATGTTTGGTGTTTTGATTATTATGTGGCGAGAGGATTATTATTATTTTTTTAGTCCAATCTATTTGGTGTTCTGTAAGCTTCTTGTATGTTCATAGGCATGTCCTTCTTTAGGTTGGGAAAATTTTCTTCTATGATTTTGTTGAATATATTTCCTGTGTCTTTGAGCTGGAATTCTTCTCCTCCTTCTATCCCTATTATTCTTAGATTTGGTCTTTCCATGGCTTCTCAGATTTCCTGGATGTTTTGTTTTAAGAGTTTGTTAGATTTGATATTTTCTTTGACTGGTGAATCTATTTCCTCTATCCTATCTTCAATGCCTGAGATTTTCTCTTCTATCTCTTGCATTTTGTTGGTTATGCTTGTATCTGTAGTTCCTGTTCATTTACCCAGATTTTCCATTTTCAGAATTCTCTCGATTTATGTTTTCTTTATTGCCTCTATATCAATTTTTCAGTCTTGAACTGTTTCTTTCACCTATTTGATTGTTTGATTTTTAGCTTTCTTTGAGGGATTTATTGATTTCTTCCAATTTTTTGTTTGTCTTTTTCTCCATTTCTTTAAGAAAATTTTTCATTTCCTCTTTAAGGGCCTCTATCATCTTCATAAAGTTATTTTTAAGGTCTTTTTCCTCTGCTTCATCTGCATTGGAATGTTCAGGTCTTGCTGTCATGGAACCACTAGTTTCTGGTGGTGCCATATTTCTCTTTATGTTGTTGAATGTATTCTTACACTGCCGCCTTCCCATCTGGGTTGGGGTAATTATAGGTACATGTGTTGATTCTTCCTCCAATTGGTGCAGGTAGAGCCTGTGCCTCTGGGGACCTCCGATGCCCCTGGGGATGGTGGTACAAAGGCATGGAGATTTGACTGCTGCCCAGTTGCTGGGTCTGGGATGGGTGGGGAAGGGTGCAGAATGTGTCCTGGGACTTGGGGTCTAAAGAGCTGGACTTCCAGCCAGGAGATCAGCCACTCGCTTCTTCTTACAACTGGTGTAAGTGGGGGCTGTGCCTCCAGGGAGCTTTGGTGCCTCTGGTGGTGGTAGCAGATTCCTGGTCACAGGAGACCTGCCTGCTGCCTGGCTGCTGGGGCTGTGATTCAATTTGATTTATTTATTTTTTTTAAATACAGAGTTTTAATATATATACTGTACTCCTGACACTTAAAAGGCTGAAACAGGAGGATCATGAATTGCAGGCAAGCCTAGGGTATATATATATATATACAGTATTTGCCATAATACCTGCCTTAAACTTCTTCCTGTAGTTGTACTCATACATGTGCAAAAATAGTGAAGACATCTGAAAAAATTTAAAATTTCCAGGAAGATCAGAGGACCCAGCCTTGAAGATGTGATAACATTCACCTATGACAGAGAATGTGGTCTCTGGAAAAAAATGAAAAGAAACATATCAGGAATACACACATAGTCTGGCATGCTACAGAGAGCACCCCCCCTAAGCCCAGGGTGCACCCAATCCTGTGTGGAATGTCCGTAAGTGTTATAGAACTTGAGCCAGCAGGGATGAGATGGACTTGGCAAGAACTGAGAGTGCAAAATTGCTGACTGTGCTTATACTTCCCCGTGGGACTCATTTGCAGGGAACCCACCTCTTCAGGAAGAAAGGTACACATGCAGCAAGGGCCAGGACTCACAGGTGGCACAGAATTTCTGTGGGTTTTGCACTCAGAGCTATGATCTTGGAAGGGTGCTTCCGAGATCCATTCCTTGAAGGTCAAGAAAGTCTGAGGCACATGAAGGAGGCAGGTCCATCAGGGAGCTGAAACTTTGGCTGTCCTGGTGCTTCAAGCAGCCAGTTAGCCCGTAGGCTTCTGGCACTATCAGGATTGCCATGCATTTCCTCTCAGAGGCACTGATTAGTTACTTTACTATTGCTGTGATAAAATACCACAACCAAGGCAATTTATAGAAAAAAAGAGTTTGTGGTTCCAAAGGGTGAGAATCCATGATGAGGCAGAAGGAGCAGGACAGGGTGGAGGGGTCATGGGGGAAGGGAGATTGGGAGTATGGGAACTCTCATATCTTGAACTACAGGCAAGAATCAGAGAGCAAACTTGGAATGAAGTGAGGCTCTAAAACCTCAAAGCTGTTTCCTAGTGACCTACTTCCTTCATCAAGGCTGTATCTCCTAGACCTCCCCAAATAGTACCAGCAATTGGGAAAAGGTGTTTAAATGCACAACACCCACCAAAAGCACATGTACCATGTTCCCGATTATTTTCCAGTTCGTGTTAAGATCTGTGATCTGCTGGAGCCTGTGAAGAAGCTGGTCCTGCAGAACCAAAGCTGCAGGATTTCCACAACACAGCCAACAGCAGGATAACCAAGAGGTGTTCCAGTGGGGGCCCCATATGGACAGTGTAGCAGAAACCGGAGGTCTTGAACTAGACGGATGGCTCTTTGCAATGAACACCTGCAAATAGATATATGGACAAAAGGAGTTTACTGCATGGCTCACTATGTCACACTTCAGTATGTGATGACAAGATTTTTCCCTCTTATTTCTTTTCTTTTTTATTTTATTTTATTTTTCTTAAATTTCATTTTGGGGGTGGTTGGGTGGTGGCTGCAAGGACAGAGGGCAGATACGCAGGGACAGGGAATGAATGAGATCAAAATGCATGATGTGAAAGACACAAAGAATAAATGAAAAGAAAGTTAAAAAAAAAAGAGGGTCCTTTGTGCTAAGAGCTGTGAGGGTAGTCTGCCCCCTGCCTTCCGTAGCTACAACTGCTTTGCTGGACATTTGTGGCTTTCTGTGGTTTTTAGGAGCATGGCTCTGTCTTCTGTCACCTGCTGTTCTCCCTGAGTGCGGTCTGTGATCAAATTTTCCCTCATTGAGTTGTGGTCATATTGATTAGGAGCTCACCCTGCTCCAGTGAGGCTTCACCTTGGCTAATTATAACCGTAACAAGTATATTTCAAATGCAGCATGTCCGGAGGGACTAGGGTTTGGCCATCAGCATATGATGTTGACTGGGCTGGCTTCTGGGACAGGAATGAGGTTGTTGGTGGCAGTTGGTGGCCATTCTTATTCCAATGCCAATGCTCTCTATCCGACTCTATCAGTTCTCCTGGTAAAGGAGATGGGATACTTGAGTTGTGTCTCACAAGGTTGAGCTTCCCTGATCTCTCTCTCTTTTTTTTTTTTTTTTATTTACCCCCTTTCAGGTAGTGTGATAGTTTTACAAATTGTGTTTGTGTCTTTTTTATTTTATTTTATAATTTAATTTAATTTTACATATCAGCCACGGATTCCCTTGTTCTCCCCCTCATCCCCCCCCCTTCCCCCCAGCCCACCCTCCATTCCCATCTCCTCCAGGGCAACGACTCCCCTGGGAATTGAGTTCAACCTGGTAGATTTAGTCCAGTCAGATCCAGTCCCCTCCTCCCAGGCTAAGCCAAGTGTCCCTGTATAAGCACCAGGATTCAAACAGCCAGCTCATACACTGAGTACAGGACCTGGTCCCACTGTCTGGATGACTCCCAAACAGATCAAGCTAATCAACTGTCTCACTCATCCAGATGGCCTGATCCAGTTGGGGGCTCCTCAGCTATTGGTTCATAGTTTATGTGTTTCCATTCTTTTGGCTATTTGTCCCTGTGCTTTTTCCAACCTTGGTCTCAACAATTCTGGCTCATACAAACCCCCCTCTTTCTTGCCAATTGGACTCCTGGGGCTCCACCTGGGGCCTGGCCATGGATTTCTGAACCCAGACTCAGAAAGACAAATATGGTATGTACTCACTCATAGGTGGATACGAGATGTAAAACAAAGATGACTAGACTGCTACTTACAACTTCAGGGAGGCTACCTAGGAAGCAGGACCCCAAGAAAGACACAGGGATCGCCCAATGACAGAGAAATGGATGAGATCTACATGAACAACCTGGACGTGAGTGGGGGTAATGAGGGCAAGGGTCAAGGGAAAGAGAGCTTAGGGGAGCGGGAGATCCCAGCTGGATCAAGAACAGAGAGGGAGAACAAGGAATAAAAGACCATGATAAATGAAGACCACATGAGAATAGGAAGAAGCAAAGTGCTAGAGAGGTCCACAGAAATCCACAAAGATACCTCCACAATAGACTATTGGCAATGGTCGAGAGAAAGCCCAAACTGACCTACCCTGGTGATAGGATGGCCAAACACCCTAACTGTCATGCTAGAAACCTCATCCAATGACTGAGGGAACAGGATGCAGAGATCCATTCCCTGATCTATTCTAAGATAGGGTATAAATCTACAGATAAGTCCACATGTAGACATCTTCCATATCCCTGCAGGGGAAGGTGTTTAGGGTTATGATACTCTATTATCTCCTCTCCCAAACCATCTCCCTCCGCAGAGGTTGATTTTTCCTCATCTGATTTATCAGAATTCTTTTCTGAGTTGCTTTCCTTAGGGTCCCTTATTAAAGGGTTAGTGTTCCTTCTTTTTTCAGAGTGAGGTTATAGTGAGGGAGTTCCCTCATGGGGAGGAGGTGGGGTGAGGGAAAGATGAAACAGGTCGTCCCTGTTCTGGTTGGTGCCTAAGTTCTTGATCACCAGCTAAAGCTTGTCTGAGTACATTCCAAATGGAGAAAGCTGTTAGGGGCATGCCTACTCCTCCATTCCTAGTACACCAACTTTTAATATCCATCCCCACTGCATCCCATGTTTCTACATCTAGGGGTCCCACGGTTTAAACCAGGGACTGACTGACTATACAAACCTAAGGAATTCATTAAGTTGGCTAGAATCCTGACTTCAATCCTTTTCTTCTTAAGTGTGTGTGATAATTTCAACAAATAACTGCTTCTCCCTAGATTCCGTTTGACCCATCTCCAGGGGAAAAGACTACGAGGAAAGGCCTTAAGAAAAGTTCGGGCAGGTACTAAACTATTCGCCCTTCTTTACCCAGTGTTCCCTACCGAGGGATCTGCAGAAT
Source organism: Peromyscus leucopus (assembly GCF_004664715.2). Lineage (NCBI taxonomy): Eukaryota > Metazoa > Chordata > Mammalia > Rodentia > Cricetidae > Peromyscus > Peromyscus leucopus. Next base: position 28,660,209 of record NC_051064.1, on the reverse strand, counting down.
CCGCCAGTGAGGACTATCTGAAGCTGACCTTTAGAGAGTCTCCCCCTCGAACACTCGCAGCTGGGGCTTTACCTCCATGGAAATTGCCCCTTCTCCCCTGGGTAATTTCCTGATTATCTTTTTGCTGGGCCCCGTATTTGGCGCCAGATATCACTCCGAGAAACCAGCTCCCAGTCTGTTCCAGGGTAGCTAGAAGAAGACCTCAGAGTAGTGCGGACTTAGGAAAATGTCTTAGGAAAAAAGGACAGGTCCACACGCTCAGAAGATAACTTTATTACACATCTCCTAAAAAATTTCTCTCACAGGAAAGCTCTAGCCAATATAAGAGCTGCTTATTGAAGGCCATTTTACATTTCTTAAGTAAACAGAAGAGACAGAGCCATTTTATAAATACATAAGAAAATCACAAGGTTTTAAACTCAGGTTTGAAAAAGCCATGCTGATCGTAGCCTGGGCAAAGGTTGGGAGTTAGCCAGATTCCCTGATGTATGGTCTATGAAGCAGGCAGAGAGCCACATAGCAGGACAATCCTGCATAAACAGTTACCTGGACCTTGAATTTATAACCTAAAGATGAGGTTAGGAACACATGCAGAAGGTCAGTTGTGGAGACCGTGAGTTATGTCTTTGTCATCCATTAGGCTTTTTCTGTCAGCAAAAACCTGGCACTGATGCTGTTACTTCGCTAAACTCCTGGGAACTTGTCCTTAAGCACTTCGTCTCCAGGGCAACTAGTTTTATTTTGAATTTGCTAAGGTCTTTAGCTAAAGGCCTGGTTGTGAAAGTATATTTTATTCATCAAAATTGTACAGAATAAGAAAAAAATCTTATTTCTGACCAGTTGCTGACAACTGTGCCCAAAGGGTATAAAACACACCACCAAAGGGCTGTGGAAAGGACCCCACAGCGGTTCTTTCTCGGGAGGAAAGGCAGTGGCACTCGAGAAAGTCACAGACAGAAAACAGCCGGTATCCACGGCCAGTCACCCCATGGACCTGGCCCAGTGAAGCCACCCCATGGATTATGTTTAATGGTTCTCCTCCATGGACCTTGCCTAGTGGGACTACCCCAGGAACTTCCCCACAGACTGTACCTAGTGGGGCCACCCCATAGTTTTTGTTTAACAGGGCTCCTCCGTGGCCTTTGCTTAGTGGAGCTCCCTGACACAGAGTTACTCATTTGATAGGTCAATCTGTAGAACACTGGTTGTCATCTGCTGTATGGTCTGCAGCAGCACATCACTCAAAAGCCACATGCTCTCCTGGTTCTAGCCCTGAAGGGAGTTAATAAGCCCACCAGGCAGCCTCCACCTCCAACGTTTCTCTCTTCAGTGGCTTCAGTCATGAGCCACTCAGGTGCAGCTTGAATATTACTGTTTCTTCTAGGACAGCTATGATTGGTTAATTATGTTTTCCCTAGTATGAACTGTGGTTTTAGAAGGTATCCCTTAGCTGAGCTCAGAGGCACTTTTGATTTAGTGGCAGGGATAGAACCCAAAGTGTGGCACTTGCAGTAGAAATCACTAAAAGGTAGGATGGTTCCCAGGGACTGAAGTGTGTGGTGGAAATCAGCTGATGTCAGCAGTGGGGTGAACCCTCAGGGCTTAACTGTGGGTTCTGGTGCCTGTTCTATGAAGACAGAGCCATCTAAGCAACATGCAAGTTCTGGCAGCAGGCAGGGCTCACTCTCAGAGCTGGATATTCCCTAATTTTCCTACAGTTCATTTGGATGCTGAAGTTTCTGAGTCTCAATTTTACTTTTGCCTCTTGGTTTTGATTTTATTTTTATCGTGTGTGTGTGTGTGTGTGTGTGTGTGTGTGTGTGTGTGTGTGTGTGTGTGTGTGTTGGATCTCCTGGAACTGTTAGTTGTGTGGGTTCTTTGGAAGGGCAGTAGGCTCTCTTTACCACTGAGCCATCTCTCCGGCCCTAGACTTTCGCTTCTTTAAAGAAAACCTTGAAAGGCCAGATGCCTGCTGGGTTCTTGCCAGTCTCTGCCTTCCTTACAGAATGAACTGCATTACTAGTGAGCTAAGATGTTCAGACAGACAGAGGGAGGCTATGAGGGTAATTGAGAACGTTGACAGGATTTAGCATCACCAAGGAGACACACATCTAGGCACATCTGTGAGGGACTTCCCAGCCAGGGCTGACTGAGGCAGGAAGAGCCACCTGCAGTGGAGCATGGGTGGAGTCCCAGACTCAGGACAGAGGAGAAGGTGAGTGGGGTGCTGGCATCCATCACTCTCTGCTTCCTTGGCTGGGCACAAGGTGACCAGCTCCTTCCCAGGCCGGCCACCATGGCTCCTTTGCTGTGGTGGATATCACCTTCAAGACTTAAACAAAACAAACAGTTCCTTAAGTTGCTTTTGCCAGGTTCAGTCACAGCCACACAAAAAGTTAATAATACAAACGCCCACATCTGGTAAATGCAGGGGTCCTGTCACAGAGCTTTAGGGAAAGGGCAACTTAATGTGACCATCAATATCTGAGACTTTAAAGAGTCTCAAATGTAATTATCTTTTAAAAACTCTTTATGTTGAAAAATATTTATTTTGTATATGTATGTGTGTGCTCACACACATGCCACAGTATATGTGGAGATCAGAAGAAAACCTACAGGAGTCTTTTCTCTCTCTTACATGTGGGTCCTAGAAATTGTTAGGTTGTCGTGTCTAGGGGCTCATCTACCTCTGTGTCAGCTGTGGTATGGATCCCTCCCAAGGTTGAGACCAGATGAGTCACTCCTACGTGTCAAGAGGTGGCATATTTGCATTCTCTCAGCCTCTGTGCTCTCATCTTGGGAGTTCTTTGGCTTGTGACATCAAGTTCCCATCTTCATATGGCTTTCTTCCAGGGGGTATGTCCAAATTTTCCCTTCTATAAGAGCACCAAATGTGGGATTAGGCACTAGCCACCCTAATGGCTTCACCTACTTGATCAGTTTTCAACAATCATTTTTCAGATAAGGTCATACTGACAGACACTCAGGATTGGGACTTCCACCTTTTTGGAAGCTATATTCACAATATTTGTAAGTGTAGCCCAAGCTGGCCTCAAACTCAGATACTCCTGCCTCTGCCTCTTCAGCATATCCTACTGACTGGCACCACCAGAGCTGGCCATAATATTTAATTTATATCTCCAGTTGAAAGATGTTTTGGGATATTTGTATACTGTATGCAAATATATACTGTATGAAAATGTATTGCTGTGATTGTGTAATAAAAAGCTGAATGGCCAGTAGCTAGGCAGGAGGTATAGGTGGTAGTTCCAGGCAGAGAGAGAAGAAGTTGGAGATAAATCTAGGTATGCATGAAATGCCAATGGGACATGGAGGGAGTCAGACATACAGAATGAAAGAAAGGTAAAAAGCCATGAGGCAAGACATAGATTAATATAAATGGGTTAATTTAAATTATAAGAGCTAGTTGGGAACAAGTTTAAGCTAAGGTCAAGCTTTCATTAATAAGAAGTCTGTGTGTCATTATTTGGGAGCTGATTGATGGGATAGAGAAAGACTCTTTACAGGAAGATGGTTGTACTAATCCACCATCTATAAAATATAGTATTGTGCTATTGTCCCAGGCATAGTCTTTATTTATTTATTTATTTTTTTACTTTGTAAACATGAATTAGGAAACAGAGGGAGAGCCTAATTCTAAGTGAAGAGGGAATCTTCTTGGATGTTTGAGCTTGTTGACTAAATTTGGAAAACTGTGTTCTAGGGGTTTTGACTGACTTGGGATAGACCCTTTTGGCTACCTGTCTCAGTGACAGTGACTGTTCTTTCTCACGGATCAATAACCCATTAATGGGAGAAAATCACTTTGTCAACACTTTAAGTCACCCAGTCTTTGAAATTAGATTTTGAAGTTTTCTAAACATTAGCTGTGTGGCCCTAGACATGTCACCTAACTGCCTGGATTTCAATGTACTGTTGGTGACATTCTGGCACTGGATTAGGCAGCCTAGATCTAACCCCTGTTTTGGATGGAACTTTAAAAAATTATATTGTTCCTAGAGTACTGAAGGATGAAAGTCCTCTAAGGAACTGGCCTCTGCAGGTAGAAAAAGAAATCAGTTGCGCTGTGTTACTGGGAGATGGGTCTATCAATAGCCTAGGAGAGACTTGGCTCTTGCCTCAGTCTAGCTCTGATTTTTGAGATAAGGTCGCAATATGTACCTCAGGCTGGGCAGGAACTCCTGGTCCCCAGTTCTCTGCTTCCTCAGAGCTGGGTTACCAGTGTACATTATCACATTCAGATCTCTATATACTTTTGTGTACTCAATATCTACCACTTGCAAGAGAGGGCCAGCACATAAGGCACTCACTTCTGTCAACAGCGACAGTCCTGGCTTACCAGGTGGTCACACGCAGTGGGGGGGCTGGCAGTGTCAGAATGTATGTTACTTCAATATGCTGTTTCATCTTCAAAATAACTATTTTTTTCTAGCTAAAAAATTAGTGTGTGTGTGTGTGTGTGTGTGTGTGTGTGTGTGTGTGTGTGTGTGTGTATACCGTGGTGTGTGTATGGAGGTGAGAGGACAACTTGTGAGATCCAGTTCTTTCCTTTCACCTGGGGATCAAACTTAAGTCATTAGGCTTGGTGGCAGAGGACTTTACCAACTGAGCCATCTCTCTGGCCCAATAATTAATTTTTGTGAAGAATTATTTCTTTTCTTGCACCACTAGTTATGGAAACTTGAACTTGTACATACTAGGCAAACATTCTACCTCTGAGCTATAAACTCAGCCCTGGAAGTTATTTCTGTTTCTGATACTATGTTGAAGAATCAAATAAGTATTACTTGCTTGTTTCTTGGACAATGGAGCCTTCTGGGTGTAATACTAATTTGATAATCTTGGCATTAAAAACCCCTACTAGTAATAGAATCTTGAATCTAAACAGAGATTTTTGGACATCCTCTCCCTCTTTTGCATTGCTTTGTTACAATGCTTGCTGTAACATAATGCTGGTTCTTTTTTTTTTTTTTTCTTTTGGTCATAAAACTGTTGCCCTTGATTAGGAGAATGATATGAAGTAAACCAGATGTCTCATCCTCATTTAGTTCAATCAGTCATCACCTTCTTTTTATCCAAGAAGAATGAGGCAGAGAAGCTCCAGGGAGACCTGGACTTTACTTTCATTTGGTCTTTCCAAAGCAAACAGAGCTGAGATGTCCCTATCTGCTGCACTGGCTCTCCTATGTGGACTTAACCTTTAAGGAGGTGGGAATCATCACTGTGAAGAAAAAGGGAAGCAAACCTGTAACTGTCAGTGTTCTGTCTTTAATATTGTGGTAACGCCCATAGACCCCAATAAAACAATCACACACATACCCCCCAAGCCTTTAGAGAAAGAGGGCTGCAGAGTAACTTAGTTCAGGGTGACTTAAGAGAAGCAGACTTCCATAGACCTGCTCTCAGTACAGCAGTCTTGCCTTAATTCAAGGTTAGATAAGAAATGTTTTCAGAATTGGTTTTTGAAAAAACATGTCACACTCAACAAGGTCTAGGAGGCCGAGTAGATTTTCAGTGATGTACAATAAGGTCAGACATCACAATAGGTAGCCAGCTGTGAGAACCAGATACACACAAAGTCTTTGTAGTGATACTTATTGCAAGGTCATCATGAGTCTAGGCAGGACTAAGACTGGTGGGGCTAATGGAGACTTTTGACCTAAGCCCTGCAGGGTGTGCATTGATGAGGGAACCAGTGCCTTGAACTGTTTTCGGTCCTTTCAGTTTGTGTCAATGTTTTAGATATCTACTGTTCCAGAAGAAACTACTCCAGAGATGAGTTCAGATTTAACCATTTAAAACAGAGGCTTGTTATTTCTGCCTAGTTGTGCAGTCTGGGCTGACTCCGGTAGGAATGAAAAATAATGTGTTTCATCACCCAGTTTGCTGTTGGAGCCCCAGTGTAACCATCACCGCCACAAGCTTCCTCATCCAGGGCCCTCTTAGAGGAGGTTTCCACAAGTCATGCTGTAACTTCTACTGAAGTCAAATACAGAACTTGTGCAAAACCAGTGTCTTAGGGGTTTATTGCTCCGAAGAGACATCATGACCATGGCAACTCTTATAAAGGAAAACTAACCGGGGCTGGCTCACACTTTCAGAGATTTAGCTCATTATGAGAAGCAAGGCAATATGCAGGCCAACGTGTTGCTGGAGAAGGAGCTAAGAGCTCTACATCTTGATTACCTGAGTCTCAGAAGAGATTTTAGACTTTAAAAAGTTTAAGACTGATAGAGTATGGGGGCTTTTAGAGTTGGATTAAATGCATTTTTCATTATGATATTGCTAAAAGTTTATGGAGGCCAGGGAGTGGAATGTGGCAGCTTAATTAGGAATATTCCCCACCATAGACTCATGTTAATGTTTGGCCTATCGGGAGTGGCACTATTAGAACGTGTGGCCTTGTTGGAGGAAGTGTCATTGTGGAAGCAGGCTTTGAGGTCCTATATGCTCAAGCTAGGTCTAGTGTCACAATTTCCTTTTGCTGCCTGCTTACTCTTTTTCTAGGGTGGGTTTTACTCCCTGTTAGCAGCTTTCCTCGGCAGGTATCCTACAGCACTGGTATATCTAACATCTTATGGTTGCCAGGGCAATCCATGCTTTGCCTTCACAGCTTTATACAATGGCCTCTTTAGGCATCCATGAAGGGATATTCCTGACACACTCCTGGCCTCAGTGACTTTCCTTAGTTTAGAGGGAGATTACAAAACCCTTTCTTGTCTCCTTGACTCTAAAGGAAGAACCTTGTGGCCAAAGCTGCCAAGTTCCGCTGCTTGCTGGGGCTAGAACATGGCTCTCTTGTTCAATTACATCTTCACCAGCTTTCTGTTTTCAATGGTTTTCTTCAGCACTTAAAGTTGGCTGTCTTGGAACTCTGGTCCTATAGACCAGACTGGCTTTGAACTCAGAGATCAGCTGCATCTGTCTCCTGAGTGCTGGGATTAAAGGCATGTTCTACCTTGCTTGGACCTAAGCTGTTCTTTAATTTCTTTTCACAAGTTGGAAGCTTAGCTAGGTAGGGTCTTGTCCTGAAATCACCATTCCCCTTTATCCCATTTAATATCAGGCTTTACACTGATTTGTTTATCTCCTTAAATACAGGACTTAGCTCTATTCCACAGCTTGGTACTCTTTTCCTCCTCAAATTGTACATTTTGTATTTTTCCTTTCTCAATTTGCTCCTTTTCATTATAGATCTTCTGAAGAGTGACTGCTTATAACCACATGACAGAGTCAATACTAAGCTATTTTGAGATTTCCTTTGACAATGCAATTAATTCAAAATTCTTCAGTTTAGCCTCAGGCAAAAAGCAGCTACATTCTTTACCAAACTATCACAGAAATAGTCTCTAGGCCACATACAGATATTCTTTTTCTCTGAAACCCCCTGAGCCAGGCCCCCATGGTTCAAATTACCCTTAGTACCACTGTTTTACAGGTTCTTACCAGTATGGCCCAATAAGCCCCACTTAAATCATTCAACAGCTTTTCTAATCCAAAGTCCCAAAGTCTACATTCCTCCAAACAAAAGCATGGTCAGTCTCTGTAGGAGACCAGTCTTCTGATGGTAATTTGTCTGAAGGGAGACAGTTATGTGGACATTTTCTACACATACTGCCAGTATTTGCATTTGGATCCAAGGAAGACTTTCCCATAGCTCTGAGCCTAGTCTGGGGAAGGCTTTACCACTTGCACAGGGATGAGGCATTGGGGTCCTAGACATGGCTCTTTCCCATGTCAACAATACACAATCATTCAGGACTTTACTCACTCCTTACAGAGAATACATAATTGTGTCTCAGGAGATAAAATTAAAAAAAGCAATCCCTGCTCTCTAAGATTCTATTGCATATCAGGATGACTTACTTAGGATTTCTTTTTCTGTGATAAAACACATTATGAGCAAAAACAAGTTGGGGAGGAAAGTGTGTATTAGGTTTACACGTTCACACTGTAGTCCATCACTGAAGTAAACCAGGGCAGGAAACAAACAGGGCAGGAACCTGGAGGCAGGAGTTGATGCAGAGGCCATGGAGGGGTGCTGCTACTTACTGACTCGCTCAGCCTGCTTTCCTATAGAACCCAGGACCACCAGCCCAGGGATGACATCATCTACAATGGACTGGGCTCTCTCCCATCAGTCACTAATTAAGAAAACGCTCTACAGGTTTACCTGTTACCCAGTCTTATGAGATATTTTCTCAATTGAGGATCCCCCTCTGATGATTTTAGCTTATGTCAAGTTGACATAATACTAACCGGGACAAAGAACATTTTTTTCTGTGATTCTTGGATGCAAAGGGTCCTGGTTTCCTCATTCCCTAATGTAACTATGCTGATGGATAGCAGTGAGATTTTGGAAAATGCAGTGACTTAACAGAAGCATGGAGAATGTTCAATTCCAAAGAGGAAGAATTCTTTCCTACCAAAGAGTGCCAGCAGACAGAGCAATGTGCAGTTTTCTCAGCATACTTTGGTTGCTGTTTTAGAAGGTTCCTAGCCTGCCTGTGTGCTATTGCCATATCTTAGAGAGGAAGGGAAAGAATAGCTCTGTCAAATGCATACTGATTAATGCGTGTACGCAGCCCAGCAGTAGCTGCTGGCTTAAGCAGCCGCAACAGCGGCGGTGGCAGAAGTTCACACTTCTGCTTCTTCTGTATTAGTGGAAACCTGTCTCATGCTTTAAAGACATTCATCAAAGATTTATTAGTTGCCAGAAATCACTGCCAGACATGTTAAAAAATGCTGACATATGGGTCATAGAGAAGAGATCCTAACCTACAGTTTCCCTTTTTAATTTGCAATCTCAGTGTCATTGATTATCCTTGCTATATACCCATAGTGTATTTGCTCTCAACACAAACAACAGAGAAATGTTAACAGTCTGGAAATGAAACTGTAAAAAGCAACTTATTTTCAGGGCAAGAACTGAACTCTTTCTACTTTATGGAGCTTCATGGGTGCTATGTTCTAGATAAGACTCTGCCACTGCATTAGTGAGTTGGGATGTGGTGGTGAGCAATTCTCAGAGTGGTTGGTGCTATCAATAGTCCACAGTCAAATTTACAGACAGTTTTGAAGACCCTGTTTGATTAAACTGGTTGATGAGATTATATTCTGGTTTCTTTGCAGCTGCCATCTACTGTAGGTGCAATGGAGAAGCCACTAGCACACTAGCACACCTGCTGAGTATAGGAAGTAGCCATTAAAAGCTAATGGCTGAGTCACAGCATCTTTGTTATATGTACACGGTGTTACATGGTGCTTTCCTTATACAGATGTGTTCTCTCAGTAGCCAGTGACTGGTGAAGATCTACTGCTGTGACTGGATGAGACTCAGTTATCTGTTTCAAGAATGTACTCTTAGGTTAGTTTGTAGTTTGTTTATACACCATTATGCTGCAGTTTGCTATGCACAAAGGTAATTTGCATTGAATTTTATCACCTATGTATGGAAGAGATGAGGCAAAACTAAGCGATGGTGCAAGGCACAAGCCAGGTGTGTCCGTGTTCAAGCCATGCTTGTGATTAGTGCACTGTGATGTATTTTATAGGTTGTGTTGCTAACCACAAATGGGCAAATCATAGTGTCAGTCCATCTTTAAAAGTTCTCACAGTCTTCAAATATTCTGATACTTAAAATATCCAAAGCCTCTTAATTGTCAGCGACTGTAAATTAAAAAGCAAGTTGTATACTTTGAACATACAAAGGCACAGATAGTAATTATTACGATTTCAAAAGTAAAGAGTCAGAACATAGTAAGGTATAATTAAACTAAAAGACTAAATCCCAAATTCAGCAGAGAAAACATTATATCTGGTAGATCTGTGGCTGGCATATGGGGCTTGGAAAGCAATCAACTGGACTTTATAAGACTTGGGTAGCCCCATTTCTCCAGCCAGGCTGTTTGCCACAGACACAACTTCTTTCTTAGGCCGTATGCCTGCTAGTTTTATGTTGCCTTGAAAAAGGTAGAGCTGTCTGAGAGGAGGGAACCTCAATTGAGAAAATGCCTCCATAAGATTGGGCTATAGGAAGCCCATAGGGCATTTACTTAATTAGTGATTGATGGGAGCAGGCCCAGCCCAATGTGGGGTGGTGCCTCCCTGGACTGGTGGTGCTGGGTTCCATAAGAAAGTAGGCTGAACAAGCCAGTATTCTGCATCCCTTCATGGCCTCTGCATCAGCCCCTGCCTCCAGGCTCCTGCCCTGTGTGGTTCCTGCCTTCACTGCTTTTCATTATGAACTGTTTTATGGAACTGTGAGTGAAATAAATCCTTTCCTCCCCAAATTACTTTTTGTCATAGTGTTTCATCATAGCAATAGTAACCCTAAGAGAGCTGGCTTCCTCCATACCTAAATCCCTCCTTAGTGGATGTCCATGATCCTGCTATGTCTAGTATTCTGGGGTCTCCAATGTAACTTAGGCTTTACCTTCACACATTCACATAATGGCTTCACAGGGCCTTTGTGCAGGACTCAGAATGCTTGACCTCAGATGCTATCCGTGAATTCCCTCAATCTTATGTTATTCTGCCTTCAAAACCAGCACTAGATGGGTTATTTTTCCAGGTTCTCCTGCCATCTTGAGATGTGACCCAACCTCTCTGACTACAGCCTAGCATTAGCTTTTGTGTACTGCCCCCAAGGAAACAGTTCCCTATTGTACCAGCACAGAGCAGTTTCTCTTGAATGGTGCTAATATTTTTAACAACCACAGCTACTTCATTATTACCAGCTTGAATGCCCTTCTCTCCTGGAATTTCCTCTGCCAAACAAACTAGTCCATCCCTTTAAAGCTTAATTTCATTCAGTTTCTTAGGTCATGAGGAGAATAATGTCAAAATGTCACATGAATGAACACTATATTAGTCACCGATGGAGCCCCTTTGCATTCTGAAATATCATGAGCTAGGTTTCTGCTCTCTGAATTCTGCCTTGCAAGCTTCAACTGGAATGGCCCAGTAAGCTCTGCTTCTTGCACTCAATGACTGTTTTAGCTCAAAGTTCCAAACTCTCCTACAAAACAGTTACAAAAGCTTAAAAGCCACATGGTCCAGTTTATCACAATAGCAAACCCACTCCTGGTTCTGTCTTAGTTTACTTTTCTTTGCTGGAATAAAACACTATAAGAAGCTCAAGAGAAAGGGTTTGACTTATAATTCCAGGTTATTGCCCATAATTATAGAAAATTCAAGAGGGGAAGAACTTGAAGCAGGCAACCACATTACATTGTGGTGATATATTGTGCACCACAATAAAGCTTGCCAGAGGATCAGAGGACAGAGCCAACCACTAGATTAGACACAGAGGTCAGACAGTGGTGGCACACACCCTTAATCCTATCACTGGGGAGGCAGAGATCCCTTTAGATCTCTGTGAGTTCAAGACCACACTGGAAACAAAGCCAGACAGTGGTGACACACGTCTTTAATCCCATTACTGGGAAGCACACTTGCCTTTAATCCCAGGAAGTGATGGCAGGGCAGAGAAAGGTATATAAGGTATGAGGAAACAGGAACTAAAGCAATTCAGTTGAGTTCTTTTCGGGTGATGACTCAGATTTTCAGTCTGAGGAGATAGGATAGGTTGAGGAGTTGGCAAGGTGAGGTTGGCTGTGGCTTGCTCTGCTTCTCTGATCTTCAGTTTTCAACCCAATATCTGGCTCTAGGTTTTTTTTTTTATTAAAAGACCATCTAAGATTCAAACAACATTATATCCACAGCCAAGAGCAGAACACAACCAATTAATGCATAAATGCATCCACAAATACAGTATGAGCTAGAAATTAATGCTGCTCTTTTTCTCAGTTGAGCAAATGGTCTCTGGGATGCTTAATACCTTAATGAAATCATAGTATTTTAGTCACATAATCTCTTGTCTTTCCCCTTCTTCAATATAGACTTATTGTGCCCTGAGAAGTAAGGGAAATCAACTACTTCCCCAAATAGGTAGATTTTTCTTAGGTAATTTTCCAATTTTCTTTGTTACAATGCCTCATTGCCAAGACAGGGTTAGGTACAGGCAAACCAAGTTTTAATTCCAAATCTGCTGTGAAGATTGGCATTAAATGGAAAGCTGCTTTAGTTTGCTGTTTAAGAACTGCCAGTCTAGTCACCACAGCCTTTGTGTAGGAAACAGACAGCTTGGCTCAAAGTGTCCAGATTTCTATGTAGTGTCTCAGTAGATGCACAGCTACAAATCAACAGCTTCAGGCAGCCTTCTTTAACAGTCTTAGCATTCCCTGCAAGGAGAGGAAACGGCTTGTGATGATGATGCCAGTCAGCACGTGGTTTTTTTTTTTTTGTTTGTTTGTTTTTTGTTTTTTTCTGTAATGATTTTAGAAGCTGGAAAGTTGGATCACTCCTCAAAGCTGAGTAGCCAGGAGGCACTGATGACTTAACTCCTTAGGAGAGTCTATTCCTCTCTTGTCAAGAAGTTTCAGTTTCTTGTGACACATTTATATAACAAGGCTAGTCTTAGTCACTTCAGATGGTCTGCATTGGATCTAGGAATGAGCTCTAAGATCCTCTTAGGGTCTCTTCCAGGAAGAAATTGAGGGCCATAAGAATAAGATACTGATTTTATTTTCTTTTTAGTCAGGGTCTTGCTGTGCACTAAGGCTTCCCTCTTCATGTTCCTGCCTGAGCCTCCCCTGTGCTGAGGCCACAGACATGTGCCACCATGCCTGATGACCTTGACTGAGTCAAAGTGTTGGATGGGTTCAGAGTCTTTGATGGAACTGTAATCTAAGTGGGATCACTTTGTCTACAGGGGACTACTGTTCTTTGTCCTGGTTATGGCTAGGAAAGCAACATACCTATCCTACATATCTCACTGTATATCTTGGCATTTATCCAGTTTCTGAGACTATTTTGTATTTATTCATCCATCAACCTTTTCTTCAGATTTACCTGCTATGCACATCTACATACAATCCTCACTTTTCTATGAGATTGTTTTCAGGACGCTTAGGGAAATCTGTTGGGATGTGATCTATCTTTACTCTAGCATTTCTTTTGGATCAAAAGAGTTTCTTCTGCTTGGATTTTTTGAACTCTAGGCTGGGTGCCAACATCATCTAGCAAAGGTGTAGTAGTAGTTATACATGGCAGCAGACAAATAAGGGATTTTTCAAGTGGACTCAAGTGAAATAATGGCTCTGACATACATTTGGTGATAAGACTGTGGCAAGCCTCAGCTTCTTCCTCTGTAAATGAGATGAGTAAGCATAGAACAGAGTTGAAAGGTCAGAAGCAAAAGCAGATGGTATAATGCCAGGCATGAAACAGCCCTTACCAACTAGGGATACTGTTATATCTTTCGGTGAACTATTGAAGGTGGGAGAAAAATGTGTTTTACATATTCCAACGCCATTGGGATAATTTACCATGTGCAAAGAGTGAAAGAAGGCCTTGAGTTTAAGTTGTAGGAAAATACCTATCTGACTTTGATGACATCACACCTTTCTTAAGTGAAAATTTCCTTCTAGTCCTCTATCTGGTATATAGAAGGGAACGTTGAACATGTTTGGAATCTGAAAATGTATGCTGAAGTGCTAGAAGGTTGACAACTAGACATCATAGCAGATGTCAAATAAAATACCTCAAGCCAAGACTCTTGGGTCATCTACTCTTAGCTTGGATGACACATGGCAATGAGTATACACACAAGAACAGGCCTCTGGTGGACTGTGACATCAAGATGCAGTGTCAGGAAGATGGCAGTTGATGGTGAACAGAGGGGACAAGAATTGGGTGCAAAAGAAAAGACAAGGCTGGGATTGAGAGGAAGGTCAACCATGGCTTTGAGGTTCAGAGTAGGATTCAGGGTCTAGGTGGGAAAAGAAAAAGACCTGGCAATTCAGTATGTTTCAAAGTTTAGAAAGAGGGAACTTTTGTCTTAAGATTGGGTATGGGGAAAAGGAGGAACTAGACATTAGGCTGTAGCTTTCACAATGGAAAAGTCACAAACATTAACCTGACATTTGAACATATCCTTGATTTTCTGTATCTGTGCTCCATTAGCAGGTAGTGCTGAGGTCAGAGCCCTAGTGGGTGGGGGTATGGGTGAGAGTCCTAAGGAGGAACATCAATAGCTCTGCAGGAAGAGACAACTGCTGTATATAAAACTGCTAGGTTAACATCTGCTTTCACTCATTTCTACAGCTTTCCATCTGGGAAGAAAAAAGGAAGCAAACTAAATGGGCACCTCTAGAATATCTACCTTGGAGAGGTATTTGGTCAGGAACTTCACAGATGTTTCTCATTGTGCAGTCACAGCAAGTTAGGATGTATTCATGGTTTTCTTTACTTAGATAGGACAAATCAGTCTCCCTCACACACACACTCATTTATAAGTGTGGCTTTTAGGCTCACTTCTGGCTCTGTGTGACTCCCAAGTGTTGCTGGAGAGCTTCTCTCCAGGCTCCACCAAGCCCCGCAGTCCCACAATCCACGTATAAAATAATCACTCAGATGCTTATATTATTTATAAACTGTATGGCCATGGCAGGCTTCTTGCTAACTGTTCTTTTATCTTAAATTAACCCATTTCTATAAATCTATACCTTGCCACATGGCTGGTGGCTTACTGGCATCTTTACATGCTGCTTGTCCTGGCAGTGGCTGTAGTGTCTCTCCTTCCTTCTTCCTGTTTCCCCAATTCTCCTCTCTCTTTGTCCCGCCTACACTTCCTGCCTGGTCACTGGCCATCAGTGTTTTATTTATATAGAGTGATATCCACAGCACTTCCCCTTTTCTTCTTCTTTTTTTTTTTTAAAAAAAAGGAAGGTTTTAACTTTAACATAGTAAAATTACATATAACAAAACAATTATCAAGCAAGAATTACAGTTACAGTAATAAAGAAGATGTCCTATCTATCTTTTATTTGTGAGTTTAAGGTTTTATATCTAACTTATCTTTTATCATAACTGAGGAAATTACAACTATCTAGTCTTCAACCACATCAAAGATCTGAGAAGGAACATAATGGTACCTGAGAAATGGTAGATGGATGCAAGCAACTTTCAGGAATCTTGTAAGAGTAGACCAAGACAGCAGGCAGCCTGGACAGTCACCTAATGTTTCTCAGCATTGTTGGTGCATTCAAAGTGGCTACAGGCCTAGAGTATATGACAGACCATTTTTAGAAGCAGGAATTCTGAAAGACCATCTTACCCTGTCTTGGCAGAGTACAGTGGTTGCTTTCCTTGTGTCCTGCTTGTCCAGAAAGGACAGCATTGCATTCGTACTGTTAGCCATCAAGGCAAGGGCAGTTCTTTGTCCAGTAGGCCATTTTGTTCCAAGAAGACAAACTTCCAAATGGAAATGTCTTAGAAACCCAACATTCTCTCGGGATCAAATTGGTGCAGCCAGGAGCAATTGTGTCTCATGTCAACAGAATTCTAAGTTATTTAAATGCCATATTCTCTAGGTCTATGAAGTGTTTGAAGATTACCTATCTATCTGAAATATATCTATGTATACCTAGAAGACTTAACTAACATGGCTACAAATATGATTATCATAGATGACTAATTATTAATCTATTTTTAATTATCCATTACAATTTTAAATGAGTTACATAAACATAATACCTCAAATAAGAATATATATATATATGTATATATATATATATATATACAGTATAACAAAATTAACTTCAAGTTTGTATCAGTAAACTAAAATTTATACCAATGTAAAACATTTTAAACATAAACTAAAATCTATACCAATGTAAAACATTTTAAACAAGTTGTTCTTTAAAAGTAGGTTCATTAATCTACCCTTTTATCTTATCATCTCTATATCCTCTATATATCTATATCATATCCTCTTTACTTTTTTAGAAGTGGTCATATTTATAAACAACCTGTTTTAAATAAAAATATTGGTTTTTCTCTGTCCCACACCAGAGGGCTCTTCTGATTTGGGACACAAGAATCTCTTAACCATTTTTTTTAAAGCAACATGTCTGGGTTTAGAGGGGGAGTGAGCCAATTCCACCTCTAAAGCCAGATTGATATATTTGGGAATTTGGGCGTAGCATCTCTTACTACTTCCTGCTGGAGGGGGGCGCTGTATCTTATGGGTACGCAAAAAAAATTTTAAGCCTATGGGGTAGTCCGTGAGACTGTATTGTGTGAACCAGTTGCCTTGAAACTGCTCTGGATGTTAGATCATCTGGGCCATGGTGTCATCAGAGACCTTTCAGGGGGTCTTGGCTGGTGAAACCTGATGTATCTTAATCTGGAACAAATCCACAGCCTCTGGCTTTCTGTGGAAACAAAAGCAGAACCTCTTTTCCAAAGCAACATATCCTTAAATCCAAAATTTGAAGTTAAGGTACCTTTAAAATATACATATTGGTTTAATTGAACATCTTTTTCGATCAAATGTTTTTTTTGTAGTTAAAAATCCCAAAGACAACACAATCCAGATTGTCTGTGTAATATTTATCTTTACGTGGCTTTTTCATATTAATTTATCTTTATTTTGTCTCTTTCAAGCCTACATATTGTAAATCTATTGCTTTAAACTGCAGTATTTTAAGACTGAAACGGCACTGTGGCTGCTGGCTCCGCCCATTTCAGCTTACCAACATGGCTTTTTCCGCCAGTTTTGTGAGTCATCAAGTCTCAGAAATAGTGGGTCTAAGCTTTTATCAAAGCAGCGTGTAGCCCAGAAACCTTTTTTTTTTTTTTTTTTTAATACTAGTAAAGACTAAATCTACCACACAGCGTAATGTGCCGCTGGCAGACACCTCATTACTGCCATACTGCCGGTCAAACGCAAACGCCAGGAACCCACCATTGTTCAAACCTGTGGTTTGCATCTAGCTGCCCATATGAGACATGAAGCAGGAACCTGGTTTTGGCTCTGTTTAGAATTGGTCAGTAAATATTTTCAGGTTTAAGGTGGAAACTCGAGCCGTTGGGCGCCATTTGTTGCTGTAGAGCTTCTCTCCAGGTTCCCCAAGCCCCGCAGTCCCACAATCCACGTATAAAATAATTACTCAGATGCTTGTATTATTTATAAACTGTATGGCCATGGCAGGCTTCTTGCTAACTGTTCTTTTATCTTAAATTAACCCATTTCTATAAATCTATACCTTGCCACATGGCTGGTGGCTTACTGGCATCTTTACATGCTGCTTGTCCTGGCAGTGGCTGTAGTGTCTCTCCTTCCTTCTTCCTGTTTCCCCAATTCTCCTCTCTCTTTGTCCCGCCTACACTTCCTGCCTGGTCACTGGCCATCAGTGTTTTATTTATATAGAGTGATATCCACAGCACCCAAGTTCTCCCTCTTTCACTCTATTCTATTTCTTCCTTCAAATATCAAGGTTTGGACTCTATCACCTGGGGTTGGCATATGGCAGGCCTCAGTAAATGAGGACAATTGGCTTCCTCCCTCTTCTGATTATCCATCATCTATCTATCTATCTATCTATCTATCTATCTATCTATCTATCTATCTATCATGTATCCATCTATCATCTATCTATATATGTCATCATCACTTATTTATCCTGTAGCTATCTATTCCTCTTAAAAATTTGTTGCTCACCTTGATTTTGTCTATTTTTTTATTAATTTAGTTTTAGACAATGTCTGTCTATATCCCATATGATGGCCTTGAACTTATTATGTAGTTTGGGCTGGCCTCATACTCTCAGTTCTCCAGCTTCTACCTCTCAAGTACAGAGATTAATTATAGACCTATAACACCATGCCCAATCTATTATTTTATTTTTCAATAGTGTCCAATTTGGCTTTGCAGCATGATCACACCAGATTATGGTATTACCTGGAGATTCTCTTTCTTTTCATGAAGCTGAGTAATTTTCTCAGCTTAGAAATTCAGTATATTTTTGGAAGAAAAGAAAGCTACGTAAGCATTTATAATTTTAACTAGGTTTTAGATCCAGATTCACTGACTCACAGATTCCCAGATGTAATAGCTTTTAAGAAATCCATGAAATAAACAGATTTTCCAGTCTTTCAGAAAACATACTAAAAAACGAGCCCAATTCATCTTTCAAGGCAACAGTTACCTTAATACACAAACCACATAAAGACCCAACAAAGAAAGAGATCTTCAGACCAATTGCTCTTACGAGAATAGATGCAAAAATTCTCAATAAAATACTTGCAAACTGAACCTAAGAAAAAATAAAAAAGATCATCTACCATGATCAAGTAGCCTTCATCCCAAAGATGCAGGAAATGATTCAACATATGTACATCAATAAAGGTACTACCACATTAATAAACTGAAAGACATGATCATCTCATTAGATTCAGAAAAGGCCTTTGACAAAATTCAATACCCCTTGGTGACAAAAGTCTTGGAGAGGAATACAAGGGACATACCTAAACATAATAAAGACAGTTTACTGCAAGTCCACAGCCAACATCAACTTAAATGTAGAGAAACTCAAAGAAATTCCACTAAAGTAAGGAATAAACAAGGCTATCCACTCTCTCCTTATCTATTCAATGTAGTATTTGAAGTCTTAACTAGAGAAAAAAGACGACTGAAGGAGATTAAAGATAAAAATTGGAACGGTAGGTATCATAATTTTCCCAGGGGCCTGTCCCTGAGAAGATTTCTCCCAGAGTCCCAGGGAAGACACCATGGCTAGCATGGGGTAATCTGAGGGAAAAGAATTTATGTATACCATACTCTTTCATCCATTTATTTTATTCCTCTGATATTAAATCTATCTACATAGCTTTATTTCTATTCTTATAAATTGCTCCTGTCTCCTCTTCTCTTGAGTTCTCTCTCTACATGGCTTCAATTCTGTCCTCACATTCTGCTCCTCTCTGTTCCCTCTCTTCCTGTCCTGTCATAGTCCTAACTACTCTCTTATGCTTTGGACCTCATCTTCTTCCTCATTTCCTCCATCCATGTTTGTTCCTTTCTTTTCTACTCTCTTGACCTGACTCAAATCCACATACAATCTGCAAAATCTTTTCCTTGATGCTTTCTCCTTGGGCTGAGCCACACACTCCACCCTGGAATCAGGAATTCTGCCCCAGTCTTCACTGCACCTGGTTATACCAAAACCCTTTTGTTCTGAGTCAATAGCTCTGGAATGCCACTAGGCCTGAGGGAAAGGGATGGTCTGAGTTTCATTTGCACAAGAAACAAAGCTATGCATCTGTAATCAGCCTGTCTCCTAGGCCTAGGAGACAGGTGTTGTCTCTGTAGGGGTGTTACCTAGTCCAGATCAGCAGTTATGTCTGAGAAGCTTATATTGTTTGCTGTTATGGCCTAGTAGTATATGAGTACACAAGAAATTCATAGCAGAAGACAGTTGATATATTGAAAGCTGAACAACATCAAATATTCCTTGATATTTGACTTCTCCTCTAGAAGGATTCCTTGATCCTTCAAGGTATAGCTTTATCATATACAGCTGAATCTCTATTTCATATTCTTGCAGCCTGCAGCAGAAAGGAAGAAGGTAAAGTATCATTATTTGCAGATGATATGATAGTATATGTAAGTGACCCTAAAAATTCCACCAGGAAAATTCTATAGCTAATGATAAACACTTTCAGCAAAGTAGCTAGATACAAAATTAACTTGCAAAAATCAGTAACCCTGCTATATACAAAGACAAACAGATTGAGAAAGAAATTAGGGAAACAACACCCTTCATAACAGCCTCAAATAATATAAAATATCTTGGTGTAACTCTAACCAAGCAAGTGAAAGATCTGTATGACAGGAACTCCAAGTATTTGAAGAAAGAAATTGAAGACGATATCAGAAGATGGAAAGATTTGCCATGTTCATGGATTGGCAGGATTAACTAGGTAGTCATAGTAAAAATGGCCACCCTACCAAAAACAATCCACAAATTCAACGCAATCTCCATCAAAATTCCAACACAATTCTGCACAGATCTTGAAGTGACAATTTTAAACTTCTTATGGAAACACAAAAGGCCCAGGATATCTAAAATAATCATGACTAATAAAAGAACTGCAGGAGGTATCACCATCTCCAATTTCAAGTTGTATTGCAGAATTATCAGAATTATAAAAACAGCATAGTATTGGCACAAAACACATATTAATCAATAGAATTGAACTGAAGACACAGACATAAATCCATACACCCATGGACACCTGATTTTTGATAAAGAAGCCAGACAACAAAAGACAACATCTTCATCATTCTTGTGTTCTAATGCTCTAGTCTTTGGTGAGGTAATCATCTTACCACTCTCCCTTTCACTGCTCTGGAACAGACTTTAAAATGAATGATGCACAAATCTCAAGTGGGTCATCAGAATGACCCTAACATCCCAGTACAGTCCCCTAAGGAAGTATGCTTCATTTTCTTGGAAATTATTTCTTTTCTGGGTCCTTAAATGCTGTAAGCTTTCCTTAGTTTCCTTGTAATTCAACCATAATTTTAATTTTTAAATAATATTTTATGTGTGTGAATGTTCTGTCTGCATGTATGAATGTATACTACATGTGTACCTGATACCCGTGGAGATCAGAAGAGGGTATCAATTCCCCTGGAACTGGAGTTGCTGCCTGTGAGAGTGCCATGCTGGTGTTTGGAACCCGGGTCCTCAGTGGGATGACAAATGCTTTTGATCTCTGAACCATGTTTCAGGCACCAAGACCATTCTTTTTAAAGTTACATCTCTGTCTGCAGCTTGTATCTTGAGCTCAAGACTCAGGTGCTCATACATCTTCTTGGTCCTTCATTCTGAAATTCAGCAAGTATCTCAAATGCCACATGACCCAAGTATGGTCACAGTCACCAGCGCCTGGCCACTGTCCTCTAGCTTTCCCCATATTGGTAAATGAATCTACATCGAGGCCAAACGTAGAGGGAATATTCAAGTCCTTTCTTCATCTTAGCGTCCATGGTAGTTACAGTCGCCAGCTCCACACCTCAAGCATTCGCTAGCCGAGTTCGTTTTGCTTCATTGCCCTCCCTCCCTGCCTTCACAGCAACTCTGCAGTCACTTAGGTTGCTTACTCTAGTTATTGTAGTGACCACTTGACAAGATTGTTGACTTGACTCCTGATGTGTTCATCTCTGTGCTTCTCACAGCAGCTTGAATGATTGCTCCAAGATGTCAATCAGAACGCCTTTATGGAATAGGGCCTAGGTGCTGGTTGTGCTGACTGTTCTTATGTCAACTTGACACACAACCTGGAGTCATCTGAAAGGAGGGGAACTTAATTGAGGAAATGCCTCCAAAAGATCCAGCTGTAAGGCATTTTCTTAATTGGCGATTGATGGGGAAGGGTCCAGCCCATTGTGTGTGGTGCCACTCCTGGACTGGTGGTCCTGGATTCCAGAAAGAGTGCTAAATGGGAAGCAAGCCAGTAAGCAGCATCCCTCCATGGCCTCGGCATCAGCTCCTGCCTCTGGGATCCTACCCTGTTTGAGTTCCTGTCTTGAATTCCTTTGATGATGAATATGGAAGTATAAGCCAAATAAACCCTTTCTTCCCCAACTTGCTTTTTGGTCATGGTGTTTCATCACAGCAATAGTAATTACAATTAAGACCGTGATCTAAATAGTGTGGTCTCTTCCATGTTCTCTATAGCCTCCTTCTTCAATCTCTCCTTTGTTCATACCAGCCTCGCAGGCATTGTCTTAATCATTTAGGCACCTCATTCCTGTCTTAGGACCTTTGCACATGCTGTTTCTTTTGTTTGGAATATACTTGTATATTTTTGAATATTTCTTATTAAGATTTAACTTTCATGTGTCTTCTTCCTGAAGAGAACTTCCCAACAAATTGAGTGGCCTTTGTCACTTTTTCCAAAAGTGCTCATTTACATCTTTCTCACATTACTTCTATACCTGAAATCTTATTTACTCATTTTCTTAGCTTTATTATCTTTTGATCTTCTGTGGTATGAAAGGTGACCCCAGACTTAGTTCCCAAGCTTTTATTAAGTACTCAGATCTTTGGGTAGGCCAGTTGGAAGAGGCCCAGATGGGTGAGGTGCTGCTCCTGTGTCTTAGCTGGGGTAGCTGGGGCACAAGGAGCAGGCTGCCTTCATTATCTAGGCCCAGGCTTACCCACACAGGATGAAAGCGAAGTTGAAAGAACAGAAATGTGTGAGTTCTCTTGAGATTGGCTTTTAGCTCTAGCACTATGTTTTCTTTGTTTCTTCTGTGTGTCAAAGCAGCCAGAACTCTGGATGGCAGAAACTCAATGGGAAGCAGCTACAGATGACATTGTAAAGAGGTGGAGATAAAAAGAGGAAAAATGCAATCATTTTCAAACAATATACCACAGTGGTGCACATTTGCAGTTTATTTTATATTATTAGCATGTAAATCTCTTAATTTTTTTCTAAATTATGTGCATGTATGTGTGTGTAGGTTTGTTCATGTGTATGTGGTGCTCGTGGAGGACAGAAGAAGATGTTGGATCCCCCAAGTTAGAGTTCCAGAAAGTTGAGAACCACCCAATAAGGGTGATGGGATGTGGGAGTTCACAGAGGTTTCCTAACGAGATCTGAGCTTGCTTTACCCAGCAGGGCTGCATAAGGGGATGTATTGACCATGTGTGGTTACCAGGTGTTTGGAAGGGTCTGCACTTGGCTATACTAGGGAGAGGTCTTTTGCTCCACTCCTGGGCATTCCTATAAAAAGCTCTTTAGAAGAGACACAAGGGGCCAGTGGATAAGGAAGGATCCAGGCCTTCCCGAGGCTATCCTGTGTTTCTATCTGTCCCCCCTCTATATTTCTATCTAAATCTCTTATCCCTCAAGCCTCAAGGGAACTCTGGGGAAAAGGGTGTGGCTGGTCAATGGGAACCCAGCTCGGGTCCTCTGGAAGAGCAGCAAGTGTTCATAACCTTTGATACATTTCTCTAGCCCCATCGAAATTCCACTTTGAGCTGGGAAGTCACCTTGTGAATTTGTGAGGGGCAAAGCACATTTATTCCTATGGGTGTAACACAGCTGCATGCATCCTGTGTTTCCCTTTAGCACACAAGGACTTGGGAAGTTTGGAAGTAAGCAAGACCAGCTCATAGGCTCCCATGGAACTCATTTTAATTCCAGTACAATTGAGTTTCTGGCAGGGGGGTGGCAAGGGTGTATGCTGCTGCACCTCTACTCCTTCCCTCTTACTGCAGAGTGTTTGCTAGTCATTTCTTCAGCCAGCTAGCTTCAGGAAAGAAGTTTATGTTTCTAGAGTCTTAAATTTGGCTTTATTTTATAAGCCTTCTCAAAGGTTCTGTAGGCCACTCAGCGTTCTACTAATAAAACTCCCTTTTTGTGTACTCCCTGGGTTAGATTTGGTTGCTTGCAAGTGAAGAATTCTGTTTCCAACAAGGTTTCAAGAAGAGAGTTGGTTTTTCTCCTGTAACAAGCACAGTGAGGTGGATGCCACATTAGCCCGTCTGCTCACGTGCTGGGCAAGGACTCCTGTTTATCTTCCTGCTTGGGCATCTAGTGTGCTTTTGTCTTCACACTGTGGCTTCAGAGTAGCTCCTAGAATGGCTTCCTTTTTCTACACAGCAAGGGAGTAGAGATGGCACCAGCTGAACAGATTCCTTTCATCACAAACAAAAGTTTCTAAGAAGCATCCCGTAGATGGCAAGAGTGTGTGTACATTGACTCCTTACTGCAGGGTGATTAAAGGGTGTTTGGTTCTCTAACATGAGTGAATAAGGTAGAAGAAAGCTTGAGTGCACATCAGTGTAGGTGATGGACAGTGCTTATCACACCATTAGTCAGCTTTCTGTTACCATGACAAAATAACCGAGAAAATCAAATTTTAAGTAGGAAAGATTTATTTGTCACTTGGTCTTGGAGCTTTGAGCTTGAGAGGAGCCTGAACATCCTGAACATCGTGGTGGAGAGAGT
Organism: Peromyscus leucopus; assembly: GCF_004664715.2. NCBI lineage: Eukaryota > Metazoa > Chordata > Mammalia > Rodentia > Cricetidae > Peromyscus > Peromyscus leucopus. The sequence continues at coordinate 28,636,314 of NC_051064.1, read as the reverse complement.
GTGGTAGAATAAAGTTGGTCACATCACAAAGTCTGGAAAGCAATAGCAAGAGGAGGGGCCCCGAGACACAGTCTTCCCTTCAAAGGCACTCCCACAATGACAGCATTTCTTACTGCTGGGCTATACCACTTTCTGATAGCACTGTAAGTTAGTGTCCAGACTTTTAGCACTTGACTCTTTTGTGGGTGGGAGAGCACTTGAGAACCTTATTTAGAATCCCTGGATTGTGTGTGGTGGTGTACACCTATAATCCAAGCAAAAGACTAAGACAGGAAGATTGTGAGTTTAAGACCAACCTGATTTACACACTGAGACTATCAATCAACCAATCAATCAATAAAATAAAAAAAAAAATCAGGAAGGAAGAAAGCCATTTTGGACCTAGAGTAGCGCTTGGTAAGTATGTGTTTGTTGACATACTGATCCTGTTCGGTAAATACGTGACTTTGAACAGTGTTTGTTGGTGTACTGATCCTTAATCCCTTATTGATTTCTGGAGAGTCTTCAAAAGGTACCTTCTCTCTTGTGTTCATTCTAGAGCAGCACTTTACTCCAGGCCACAGTGTATTATTAAAGACTCATTTTCGCTCTGTCTCTCATCAGTCTTATCTAAGCACTTCTGCGGCTGGTCTGTTCACCTGTGTTCCTCTTTCCTCTTGTCCTTTCCTTGCCCTCAGTTCTCCATCATAGCACATCTCAGTCTGTCATCCAGCCTCCCACTCCTTGTATTAGCTGGCTTGTCACCTCCCCCACCAGCAGTTCAACTGATAATCACTCCCAAGCCCAGCTAATCTCAGAGCCATCTGCTACGTGCTGCCCTGTACTGGGTATGCAGGGAAACAAGCTCACAGGGATAAGGGCAGAGAGATGCACTGTGAAGGGAATAGAGGATCCCAGGCTAGGGTAAACTTTAGCACAGATGGCAAGAGGCAGAGCCAGTCACTACTCACCTGTGTTGGCAGCTCCAAGTAGAAATGGGCATAAACCAGTGTCAAGTACAAGGTCTCATTATACTGATCAGTCCACAGGGATGAGGGTACAGAGAAAGCTGAAGGTCTCCCTGCCCCAGGGATCTCCATTGGGTCTGGGAGACTTAGCTCTCTGTCTGCTGCTGGGAGTCAGTCCCCACTCTGTAGGAGCCCGTTATTGGCAGCCAGTCTGTGTCCGATCAGTCAGGGACTGCTCCTGCTTACCTTCCTCTATTTTTCTGTCTTTATAAGTTTCCAACTTTCTGTTACAAATGCATCGCTATGTGCTATGGTACATTTTTGAAAAGGCGTAGGCCTAATTATGACACTGATTTATTTTGACAAATACTTTAAATCATTTTTTACATTGAAACAATGTAAGCATATATACAATTATTATGGTGTTTTAAAGGAAAGATTAAGAATTAAAATTCAGGCTTTTATTAAACTTCAATGAATAATTATATCTTAATGAAAGAAGGAAATGATTTAATTATTCATTGAAGTTTAATTAAGGATTCTAAGGAAATCAAAGGCCACCAGAGGGCACTGCACTTACTGTAGAAGTTGTTCATTGGAGATAAACAATGGTAGGAAAGGAAAACACTGGCATGTAGTTTAACCAGAATTCAGATGTTTCCATTAAATAACAAGATTAAAAGATCTTGTTAGATCCTGGTGTGATGGTGTGTGCCTGTGATTCTATGCTCAGGACACTCAGGCAGGAGGATCCTGATTTGAGTCTCAGCTCAAATGCATAGTGAATCCCATGCTATCCTAGTAGTAAGATCCTGCCTCATAAAACAAAAACAACCAAATAAAAGACCATTGATATTTAAAAAAGCGTTCTGACTAATGTGGTAGTTTAATGGTAGAGCACTACTAGCCTAGCATGGCTTTGGCTCTGGGCTAGGTCCACAGCATTGTCAACAGCTTCAGCAACGTCTTTCAGAACCAAAACAAGTTGGTTAGTTGTGACTGGAGGCAAACACCATCAGCTTCACAGACCTTAAATCCAGCTGCTTATTATTATTTTGACTTTTATTTTAAATTACATGTATCTGTATTTGTTTGGGTATGTGCATATGAGTGTGGGTGCCGAAGGGAGCTAGAAGAGGGCATTGGATCCCCTGGAGCTCCAGCCACACTAACTCCAGTTACAGGAGGCTATAAACTGCCAGACATGGGTGTTGGGAGCTGGACCCTGGTCCTCTGTAGGGGTGGCAAGCATGCTTAACTGCTAAACCATCCGTCAGGGGTTTATCATAGAAGTTAAATTTAAGTAACCTAGAATTATAAATTATAAATTATACAACTGAAATGGAAAAAGGAAAAAAAAAAAAAAAAAACAACAAAACAAGGACAGGGAAGCTCTGCTAGCAGCTTGTGCTGAGGCCTGGTGTAGAAAGAACAAGTAAACACCCTTTAATGATAGAGACGCCCAAGTGGCCTCACTTGCTCTTAGCCAACAGGCTGAGAAGCGATTCAGTTGAAATAATTTCAAGATGTCTTTCCAACTTTCATGAGGAACCTGACAACAAACCCTTTCCCCTGCACATGTTTTTATTTTGGGATCTCCTTTCCTCTGTGCGGGATGCTCTAACTGTCTTAAAATAGGAGCTTAGTTTGTCTGGGTAGAGTGAGACTTTGTAATGTTTCCTCATAGGAAATCAGAACCTTCCAGCAACTTATTGCCCCGTGGCAGTGTGCAAGGAACAACTAGGCATGATTTATCTTTTCCAAGGATGTTTCCACTAACTTATGTGAAATTTCAAAGACTGTTTCTTTATTTCCAGGGAAGTGTAAGCCTAGCCTCTACCAGCCCGAATCCTCTGGGTAGGAGCTCTGCTATACTGCTCTGCTGGGTTAACTAGGAGCTGCCCTGCAGGCTGGCAAGTCTTAGTTTAGTTACACCCGTTGAGGATACCTCCATTTCCTTTCTCACCCAGGGAAAAATGAAATGGACTTTTCTAGTGTTCCACACACTCTATGCAACAGGCCAATATCCCCGACAGGGAAACACTTTGCAGAAACCATTGTTCTCATATTCTTCATTCTTTCTTTTATTACTTATTGGATTCAGATCAACTGGCAATTACATAATAATTTGGTTTAAATTAAAAATAAATATCTCTCAAGCAACAAAAATGTGTTTTACTTTTGTGTTTTAAAGAAATTCTTAGAATGTATCAAGCATTTTAGACACTACCTGCATACTGATATTCATGTATATGTGATGTGATCCAGCATCACACTACTCAGTGTGGTCACAACCACACTAGTTTATGTAGAGACACTTTGTGACATCACATAATGCTGGAACTGCCTAATGTCACCTCTTAGAATGTATTTTATTGCTAAGCAATGCATTACTGTATATTGTTAATTCTTTCATAGACATCAGACAATGTTTCATTCCTGCCGGCTCTGTACATTAATTAGAGCCATCTTTAATTTTTTTTTTTTTTATGAAGCAGGATCTTTTTATGTAGCCTAGGCTGGATTTGAAATTTTTAATCCTCTTGCCTCAGCCTCTCAGGTACTGGGGTTCAATTTTAATTTTAACTTATAGTACATTTAGATTGTTTTCATCTGCTCAACCTTTCATGTAAACGGGGAATTCTAGTGTGGTTTTGGCATCTATCTGTTACTTCAGTATAACTCAGTCTTTTTCATTTTCATCTCCCCATTGTAGCTAGAAAGCTACATTGTAGCTACATGAGTGAGACTATTCCTATTTCCTATACTTAATTCCTAGCAGTCCTAGGATACTCTGTCTGGAATGCTACTCACTCTCCCCTCTCTCCAAATCTCCATTCCCATATAATAATAACTTTATTTTGGCAAAACAGTACCTGGATATTTTTCTGAGACTTTAAACTATGTTAAAAGTGGACTGGATTGGGCTAGGTTCTGATTTACGATTTCCTTCCTTTTACGTTGCTTATTGAACCACAATTTTGCCAGGCTTGTGCAGTCTGAGTTACCCATTTGAATAAGGACATGGCAAGCATTCAGTAAGAGCCCTGTCATCATCTATTTGTAAATATTGCTGGCTGTCCCTGTGCCGGATTCTTTACTTACTCTGTGTTATACTACTTTATACTATATACCGTACTATACACCACTCTACTGCATTATTCATTTAAAAGATTAAACAAATCACCTATTCTTCTTTCTAACCAATCCCTCAATATGTTATTTTGGATCTACCCTGAACAATTTGGGGAATATTTTTCCTTCCTGTTTGTATTGCTCTTCAGTCAAACCCTTGTGAACTGTTAATGATTTTGGAGCCATCTTGCTGGTTTCAATCACCATAGCCCTCTCCCTCCAGATTATTTGACATAAGGATGTTTTGTCCCTGTTCAAAAACCTTCAAAGTGTTTTATGTCCTATAGAGTCAGTGAACCTCTTTAGTCTGCTGCTTTCTACCCTCCACAGTATGGCTTCAAGACACACACACACCACGCACACACACACACACACACACACACACACACACACACTTCAGTATCAGATAGAAAGCATTGCTATGACATGGTTAAGAGAACTCATGTAGTTTTCTCATCCTGGAGACACAGATAATAGTTTGTGTTTCCTAAAGTTGTGAGGATTAAATGCAACTCTTCATTGAAAGCATCAAAAACAGTGCCTGCTGCAGAGTCATCCCCGTAGCGCCTCCTCCTCCTCTTCTGCATTGCTATTGTTATTGGTGTTCTTGCTGCCAGAGCACTGCTGGATAAGCCAATCACAGCTCAGTTCTACTCTGTGTTTTAGAATTGGAATCTTGAGATTGCTATGGAGCTGAGAACTTTGGTCTGCTTGCTGTTCAGTCATCCACCTCCCTAACTCTGCCTTTTTTGTTCTGAGAACCCAACGTACAGTCTGTACATGGAAGACTAGTGCCCCCTCTCTTGTCCTTTTTCTTTCCCTCCTCTTCCTCCTCCCCCTCTTCTTCTTTTTGCTGAAACAGAATCTTACCCTGAATCCCAGGCTGGCCTCAAGCTTGCACTGGTTCTGCCTCAGCCTCCTAGTTCTGGGTAACAGTCACGTGCCACCACACCTAACATCCACATGTGTTTCTATCTATCTATCTATCTATCTATCTATCTATCTATCTATCTATCTATCTATCTATCTATCTATCTATCATCTGTCTGTCTGTCTGTCTGTCTGTCTGTCTGTTGTGTATAGTGTTTTGCCTGCATGTATGTCTGTGTACCATGTGCATGCCTGTTGCTCATGGAGGCTAAAAGTGGTGTCAGATCCCCTAAAAGTGGAGTTGTAGACAGTTGTGGACTACAATGTGGGCACTGGGGACTGAACCCAGATCTTCTGGAAGAGCATCAGTTCTCTTAACTATGGAACAATCTCTCAAAACCTGCCCCCCCCCACCCATATTTCTTATTAGCAACTACTTCTAGAGAGAGTTCTGTGGTTGTTGTATTTTATGGGAATGCATTGAAAATTGTTAAGCCTCTTCTTAACAATATTATTAATAAATGCCAAATTCCACAAACAAAGGGTGGTATATCATTACATCAGAGCACCAGTATTAAACTGGAACAATGCAGTAACCTATGTTGAAATAATGTGTGATACCATTTAAATGAAATGTCCAGATCAGGCAACTCAGGACAGAGTAGATTTGTGATTGTTTTGGGATATGAGGGGAAATGAGAAATAACTACATGGGTGGTTTGGAAGAAAATGACTCCCAAAGGCAGTGGCACTATTAGGACTGTGGCCTTGTTGGAAGAAGTGTGTCACTGTGGAGGAGGGCTTTGAGGTCTTATATATGTTCAAGCCATACTGTCTCTCAGTTCACTTCCTGTTGCCTTTGGATCAAGATGTAGAATTCTCTAGCACCATGTCTGCCTGCATGATGCCATCCTCCCCTCTCTGATGATAATGGACTAAACCTCTAAAACTGTAAGCCACTACCTCAGTTAAATGCTTTCCTTTATCAGCGTTGCTGTGATCATGGTGTCTCTTCACAGTAATAGAAACCCTAACTAAGAAGTTGGTATCAGGGACTGGGGTATTGCTGTGATGGCCCTGACCATATTTTTGTTTGGAGTAATGGACTTTGGGAATTTGAGTTAGAAAAGCAGTGAAATGCTTTAAATATCACTTAATGGGTCATACTAGTAGGAGCATAGTAGTGCTAAGAGTGATTTGAACTGTGGGAGACTGGCTCAAGAGGTTACAGAGGGGAAGAATTTTATTATGTTGCACAGAAATCATTCTTGTGATATTTTGGTGAAGAATGTGGCTGTTTTTTGCCCTTGTCCAAAGAGTCTGCCTGAGGCTAAAGTGAAGAGTTTTAGATTAATTCCTGTGGCAGAGGAAATCTCAAAACAACCTAGTATTGACTCTGTTGTGTGGTTACTAGTGTTCATGCTTATAAAGATTTATAATGAAAAAGAACAATTTGAGAAGAAAAGGAGCACCAGGAAGTGGAATGGATCTAAGTTAGTGTGTTCAAGGAAATTAACAGATTAGAAAATGGAATGAAGGAAGTGGTGATCTCAGAGCAAGGTCTCACCCAGCTAAGTTTCCAACTTGTGGAAAGGAATTAAAGATAAGTTTAGAGCCAGATGTGGTGGTGCACATCTTTAATTCCATTACTGGGAAGGCAAAGGCTGGTGGATCTCTTGAGTCTGAGGCCAGCCTGGCCTGCAGAGCAAATTCTAGAACAGCCAAGCTCAGGCAGTGAAGGAAATCATCAAAAACAGAAAGCTGAAGATATAATTGAACAATCTCTGAGTTCAAGGCCAGCCTGATCTACAGAGCAAGTTTCAGGACAGCCAAGCTTCATGAAGGAAACAAAGCTTCTGAAGTTGTAATTGAATGAAGGGCCATGCTCCAGCTCCAGCAAGCAGCAGAACTTGGCAGCTTTGGCCACATGGTTCTGGCTTTAAGGACAGAAGGAAGGAGTTAGGGAATTGTCCTCCACAGCTAAGGAAAGCTGCTGAGCCCAGGTATATGTCAGGAGTGTCACTGAATAGAGGCCTAGTGAGACCCTTGCAAGAAGTCTGGATTGCCTTGGAGACCCCAAGATGTTGGAGATGCTAGAGCCATGAGAAAGCTGCTAACGGAGTAGAATCAGCACAAGAGAAAGAAGTGTGTTGTAGTCAACAAAGCTGAAAGGAGTTGAAGATCTGAACAGAGTTTCAACATCAGACATTGAGATGCAAAGTTTGGAGTTTGCCCAGCTGACTTTTGGTCTTGCTTTGGTCCAGTATTTCCTCACTATGCTCCATTCCCTATGTTTTGGAATGGTAATGTGTATCCTGTGCCATTATATGTTGGAAGAATGTGATCTTTTTTTTATTTTGAGTTTATAGGAGATTGCATGAATCTCTAAAGAGATTTTGAACTTTTGACTTTTAAACATTGTTGAGACTGTGATAGACTATGGGGACTTTTGAATTTGGACTGAGTGCATTTTTTCATTATGATCTGGCTACAAGCCTTTGGAAGCTAGGGGATAAGAATGTGGTGGTTTGAAAGAAAATGGCCCTCAAAGAGAGTGGCAATATTAGGAGGTGTGGCTTTGTCAGAGTAGGTTTGGTATTGTTGAAGGAAGTGTGTCACTGTGGAGGAGGGCTTTGAGTTCTCATATATGCTCAAGCCACACCCAGTGTCTCAGACCACTTTCTGTTGCCTGTGAGTCAAGCTGTAAGAACTCTCAGCTTACTCTCCAGGACCAAGTCTGCCTGCATACTGCCATGCCCCACTGTGATGACAATTGACTAAACCTCTGAACTACAAACCAGCCACAATTAAATGTTTTCCTTTACAAGAGTTGCCATGGTCTGTGGTGGTATTGTGTTCCCCAAAATATTGTGCACCCTAATAAACTTATCTGGGACCAGAGACAGAACAGCCACTAAATACAAAGGCTAGAAAATGGTGGCACTCACACCTTTAATCCTAGCATTCCAGAGGCAGAAATCCATCTGTTCAAGGATACAGCCAAGCATGGTGACACACGCCTTTAATCCCAGAAAGCGAACCTTTAATCCCAGGGAGTGATGGCAGAAAGCAGAAAGATATACAGCGTGAGGACCAGAAACTAGAAGCATTTGGCTGGTTAAGCTTTTAGGCTTCAAGCAGCAGTTCAACTGAGATTCATTCTGGATGAGGACTCAGAGGCTTCCAGTCTGAGGAAACAGGATCAGCTGAGGAACTGCTGAGGTGAGGTGGCTGTGGCTTGTTCAGTCTCTCTGATCTTCCAGTGCTCACCCCATAATTGGCTGCCTCAGCTCCTGCCTTTAGGTTCCTGCCCTACTTGAGTTCCCGCCCTCACTGCTTTTGATGATGAACTGTAATATGGAACTGTGAGTGAAATAAACCCTTTCCTTTGCAAGTTGCTTTTGATCATGGTGTTTAATCACTTGGCCTTTTTTGCTGCAGCTGAGTTAATTTTCTGTGTTGCTGCTACTGATTCCGTTGCTGCTATGAGAAGCATCATTTGTGAGCTTTTATTGTGGACTGGGGATCAATCTCTCTCTTGGCATCTCTGGGGTTTCTAGCACTAGATTGAAAGCAAAAAGGAACCCAGCCTTGAAGACTGAGCAACTACCGATTGTCAGTCTCCACCCTCAGCCCTGTGACAGACAGCCAATCTGTAATGACTACAGCTGCTGAGGCATCCAGCTTCAAGCACCAAGTAGCTACCCGGTTCCCAGCTCTTGGGTGTGATTCTGCTCGTTATTATTTAAATATGACTGAATAAATACACATAAATTGGAAATCAACTCTGTCATTTTGTTTATTTGAAGAGGTATTAATTTCCCCACATACAGCTTCATTTGACACTCTTTTTCTTTCAGCACGTTGGGCAACCATTATCCATTTTCTGGCCTCATATTGAACACTCTTTTGTACCTAACAATTGCTTCCTCTTGCTGACTTTAATACTTAGTTTGGTTAAAATATGTCCTAGAGTGGGTCTCTGTTAGTTTGTCCTACTTGAATCTATTGAGATTCTTGGCTTTTTAGATTCATGTCTTGATTAGATTTGGGAAAATTTCAACCATTATTTCTCCAAATATAGCCTCTTCTTCTCTCTTCTTCTGAAATTTTTATAATATATATGTTACAATTTGATAGAATTCCATAGTTCCTTAAGTTATATTCACATTTTCTTACTCTTTTCCCCAGTCCTTTTAACTCAAGGATTTTTTCATTACCTTTTTTTCAAGTTTTGCTAACTCATTTTTCTTATTTGTGTTTTGCATTGATATGGTGAATTGTTATTCCAGTTCCTGTATGTTTTAGATCTGCTTTTTCTCTTTAGACTTCTTACCTGTATTGATATTCTTATTTTGTCCACACATCATTTTACTGTCTTTGTCCTTATCTGCCTTTATTTCTTTGAACACCTTTAAGGTTGTTGTATTTATGGAATTTGTAGTCTCTGTGTGCCATGTGAGAATCCTCTGGTAGTTTTTGTTACTTTAATGGCCCGTACTTTTCCTTGATGTGTTGTTGCTGTTGATTGTGTGTGTGTTTTAAGTCTTGTGCTTGAAACTTATAACTCGGTAACTCTAGAAATCTTCCTCTGGGAAGAGTGGAAATTCCAGATTATCTGCCTCTGCATGCACCTCTACAATCAGAAGTAGCAACAACCAATCAGGACTCAGGATCTCAGCCCTTAGAGGATAAGATCTTCTCAAATTACAACCTGTCACAGGCTGCTGTATTGGAGCTAAGGAGATACTACAGTGTTCACAGGCCTAACTAACAGAATTTAGTTGTAATTTACCAGCTGTGCCTTACCTTGGACACTGAAGTTATTCAGGTAGATCTCAGCACTCCAGAATAATACAGTTCCTGCTTGTGCAGTAGTTGTAGTTGTTTAGGAGGAGAGGTGAGTAACTAGCATCACTGAAGGCTGTTCTTCCTCCATCCCCACTTCCAGTCACCGCTGCTAGCACCTGATTCCTCAAACCCTCTCAGACACTCTTGATTCAGGGGCCTGTGTGCTTCCTGCTCCTGTCAGGAATACTTTTCTCTCAATTATCTATTTTGTTTTATTTTCTTAGATGGTCTTGTTGTGTATCCTAGACTGGCCTCAAGCACACAGTCTTTCCCTACTGCTGGGACAACAAATTACAGCTCTCTACCATACCCGGTCTTTCCTGAAATATCTCAACATCATTTCTTCCTACCGTTTGTAGATATTTTCTAATATGCTACTTTCCTGATGAGTTCTTGCCTGATCTCCACCACTTTGTTTTTGGAGTATTTTTTCCCAGGGTAATATTTTTATTGATTATATGGGAATTTCACATCATGCATTGGGATCTCACTCACTTCCCAGTTCTCCCAGGTCTGCCTCTTCACCCTTGTGGTACATACCCCCAAAAAAGGAGAAGAAAAAGAAAAAGAAGAAGAAATCCAATTTGTATTGCCCATGTACTCACAGTTGCTCATATACTCATAGTTGGAGCATGGTCAAAGCCACAGTAGCCAGCCGCTTAAAGAAAACCAAGTCCTTCCCCATCTGTACCCCCACCAGTAGGCATCAGTTATGGAGAGCTAACTTCAGCATCCTTGTCACAATCTTTAAGAGTTCTCTTTCATGGCTTTCTGTCTAGGCTGTTATGTTTTTTGTGGTGGGGTGGATGGGGTGGGATTAAGGGTTGTCACAGAAACGTTCTTTGTACCTCTTTTTCAACTGTGAATCTGTAGTCATTGATACAATGCAAACGTAGCTTCTTTGCCCTTTATAGTCAGCAAGAACATAGATCATGGACTTCTACCGGGTTTCTAGCCACAACAAGGATGGGGACATGTACGTGATCTCTAGTGTCAGCATGTGCCATGGACCTCAGTATGGTCGCTGGTTGTAGTATAGACCATCAATGGAAGCACAGGCCAAGGACATCAACACAGCCTCTGTGGCTGGAAGCACAGGCCAAGGACATCAACACAGCCTCTGTGGCAACACAGACCACAGACACCAATATGGTCCATGGCAGCAGCCGTAGTGGCAGCCTGGCCCATGGACATCGACATGTTTCAGGCAGCAGCACAGACCATGGACATACACATGGCTCTTGGTGGTAACATGGACCACAGACATCAGCACAGTCCCCAGCTACAACAGGACCATGGACCCAGACATGTAACTCAGTGGAAGCATAGACCACAGATATCAATATGGCCCTAGATGGGTGCATGCCATTCATCATCATTGCCCCTGGTGGCAGCACAGCCCATGGACACTAATATGGCCTCCTGTGGTAGCATAGACTACAGACATTCACTTGGCCCCCAGTGGCAGCCCAGACCACTAAAATACATGTAGGTCAGACCCAGAAAGGCTCCCTGATTGTCAGTTCAGTCTCTGTGAGCACCTATGGAACCTGGTTAGTTGATTTTATGGGCTGTTTTCCTGTGGTGTCCTTGACCTCCCTGGCTCCTACAGTCCTTCCTCGCCCTCTTTTGCAGGATTCCCCTAGATCTGTCTAACATTTGGCTGTGGGTCTCTGCATCTGTTTCCATCAGTTTCTGGGTGAAGTCTTTCTGAGGATGATTATGCTAGACTATGAGTATAGCAGAGGATCATTAGCAATCATTGATTGACTTTTTTGTCTGCTTATGTTTGGTTCTATCTTTGGTCTCTGGGCTGTCCAGGCAGTGTCAGGCATGGGTCTCAATTTGAACCAGTCATGGCTTGGGCACTTTCACAAGCTCTGCACCACCTTTGCCCCAGCACATCTTATAGGTAAAACAGGTTGTAGACTGAAGGTTTTATGGCTGGGTTGGTGTCCCAATTGTTTGGGTGGGAGCTCCACCTCAACCCCTGGCACCCTGGCATCCCTGCACCCAGAGTCTGGAATGTTCTGGTGGAACTTTCCCCCATCTCTTTCTCCAAACCCTCCCCTTCAAAGCCTGCCAAACACAGCTCCTCCCCCAGAGAGGCTCAAGGTCACTCCCAGAAAACAGACACTTGGTTCTTCTGGTCTTGAGTCCCCATCTCCTCTCTGTGGGGCTGGGGAACTACCCAGAATGCCACCCTTCTCACTCCTGTGACCCTGGGCCTAGCTCTCTCACCTGTTGGAGGTAGCAATGCGGAGAGGGGAAAGGCATCTTTCTCTCACTCATGACTGGTGGGGGGCGGGTAGGGTCAGCTCTGCTGCTCCCATGCCCTCAGAGCTGCCCACCTGAGTCCCCAAACAGGGTCAGTTCTAGTATGCTGGGTGGACTGGTTTCTACAGCAGTCATCCATATTCATTATGGAACAATTCAACTTCATCAGAGTGGATCATAATCAGAATACCATGCATATTGTGTGAAAATGACAAAGAAGGTATTCTACAGTTGAAGGAAAAATATATGTTATACACTTATTACCTTTAATATGTATTTAAACTACTATCTTGCTCTATGGTAGTTTAAATAACAATTCCTGCCTATAGGCTATGAGATTATGTGGATACAAAAATGATGTAAAAATTAATTCTTACATAGTTAAGGATACTGAATTCTGCCCCTTTACTCTTGTGCACTTCAGCAGAAACTTCCCTTCCCTGATCCCGGGGTGGGGGATACTCATAAAACCATCTTAAGAGGACAGCTCCACTGCGGAAACTGCCCTTAGTGATTCTGCTTTGAAGGAAATGCCTAACTGCGGTGGAATCCACCCCTGTTCCCCAACACACATAGTGAGCATGGAACAGAGACAGACCATCTGCAATTGTTCATATAGAGTAGATACCCACCCTGCTGTTCAATCTATGGAAAATATAGCAAACTGAAGGTGAAGGTGGGGCTGGACTGCAGAGCACCAGCTCGGTCTAGGTCAACTAGCAAAAAGAAACCTGAGTTTGTCAACTCTTGGAGCGCTGCTTGGCTCTTTGCTGGCCAGTTTTTCCACAACACAGTAAATTCACAAACTGTTTCTGATTCCAGATGTGGTCAGAGATGCTGTCCTTCAATAGTTATTTATTGAATACATGCAAGTGACTGAAATGTTTCTGGAAACTCAGGATGATAAGTTATGCTTCTGGTGTCTAACAAGACAGTAGAGTGAGAAGTCATCAATAATGGATCAATGTAGAAAGCTCTGGAGAATGCATTTATGAAGAGAGCATGTGGGACCCACTGTGCTCACCAGGAAATGCCAATGTAGCATGGAAAGGGAAGGATTTAAGAAAGGGTTCTAAGATAAACTAGAGCTGAAGAAAGAAAGAGATGTGTGATTTAAAAGAATTATGGCGTTTGCACTATAAGGAGATAGTCTGTTGTGTGTCAAGACTTTTCCTGTGGAGAGGCAACACATGGCTACCCACTCCTGATAAAAAGCCCATGACAGACCAAAGAGCAGATACTGCCAAAGTGCAATTTTGTGAACCAATGAGTTTTACTGGGGTTACTTATAGGAATATGGATGAAGAGTTACTTACAGGAATATGGATGAAGAGTTACTTACAGGAATATGGATGAAGGGTTACTTATAGGCATAAGAATGAGGGTTACTTACAGGAACAGAAATGACTCAAAGACAAATGCATCACCAAAGCCCATTCCTGCATGGGTGTCAGCTCACAAAATATGGGGACCTGGAGCACACTGCACAGCCTGCAGGCAGTTCAACAGGTTGGAGAGTGTCCTTTACAAATGACAAAAAAATACCCTCTTCCAGGGAGCTCAGCTGGTTTAGGCTTCTTCCAGGCACTGGGTCTGGTCTCAGAGTTTTCTTTGCAGCTTGGCTCATCTGAGAATCTTTGCAATTTGACTTGTCTGAGAGTGATTTTCAGCAGTCTTTATTACTTGCTGTGGGAGGGAGGGTCAGTTCCAGGGACTTCCTGAAGCTATTGTGAGTTGTTTTCCTCCTGTCTTAAGGAACTTCCCTGGGAGATGGAAAGTTTTAGAGGTAACTGCCGCACAACACAACCAAAGTAGAAGAGAGATTATAGAGAGTAGGGATATGGCTTAGGGGTAGAGTGCTTGCTTACCATGCATTAAGTTCTGGTTTCAATCCTGTAGCATGAATCTTAAAAGGTCTTATTAATAAAAACAAACTGGAGCCAGGTATTGGGGTAAATGCTGAAGATTAGAGAAGCAGAACAAGCCACAGCTACCTCACCTTGCTAATTCTTCAGCTGATCCTGTTTCCTCAGACTGGATGCCTCTCAGCTGAACTGTGCTGCTCAAAAGCCTAAAAGCTTAACCAAGCTCTAGTTCCTAGTCCTCATGCCTTATATACCTTTCTGCCTCCTGCCATTACTTCCTGGGATTAAAGGCTCTTGTTACCATGCCTGGCTGTTTCCATTGTGGCCTTGAACTCACAGAGATCCAGGCAGATCTCTGCCTCTGGAATGCTAGGATTAAAGGTGTGAGTGCCACCATTTTCTGGCCTCCATGTCTGTCTAGTGGCTGTTCTGTTATCTGACCCAGATAAATTTATTAGGGTGCACGATATATTGGGGAACACAATATCACCACACAATCCTCAATGCAGAAAGAATGCAAGAATGAAAACATGGAAGAAAAGAGAACTTGGACAAAATTCAGAGCACACTTAAAATGTAAACTGATTAAACCTATAGCATAAGATCTATACGTTAGCACAAAATCAGAATAAGTAAACAAATCACAGTTGATGTATCATGCTAGAGTATAGGGCCAGTTTATTAAAGGAGATGAGAAACAGGGCTATGATTTATAGGAAGATTGACATGAGAAGAATAATGATTTTATTGTTGAGCATTTATTATGACAGAGAGTCCTGTTGCCTTCTTTGTCCACGAATTCAGTCAGCTCTCCTAGCCATAGGTTCTTCATCTGTGTGGATTTAACCAACCACAAATGAAAAACACTAGAACTTCCATCTGTACTGAACATGTTTATATATTTTTTGTCTTATTCCTTCAAAAACATGGTATAAGGACTTGACATTTGTATTGTATTAGACAGTGTTGTATATTAGGGGCAACTTAACAAGTATGACAGGATGCTTGTAGGTTATATGAAACATTATACTATTTCCTGTATTTGAGAACCTGCAGAGTTTGGTGTCTGAAGGGGTAAAGGGTCTTGAAACCAACTCCCTATGCATAGAGAGGGATAATAGTATACATTATTTATTTGACCCTTACACCAAGCTAATAAAATATACATTTCCCCATGTATTATAACAAGGGAAGTAGATGTGGCAGAATTAAATGAATAACCCAAGGTTACAAAACCAATCTAAGGAGGGAGGAGTTAAACTGAAGTTTGACCAACTTCAAAGAATGGATAACCACTACCACCTGGTTCCTCATGAGATGACTAGTATATCAGCAGAAACCAGGCAAGATTCATGAATTCAGAAGTGACAAATAGGTAGTCTCATGACTGGTGAAGAAATATATCAGGGTGAAGAAGCCTAATACGAATGATGATATCGAGGTTTCTGCAATTTTCTAGACTCATTAATCAAGGTCTGGGATCAGCAGCATTACAAAGCACCAGCTTATCAGAAATCACAGTGTCTTTGACGCATGGTGGTGTCTTCAGAGTCAGAGATAGCACAGAACATGGATTGGGCACCAGGTATACTTGATTTCCATTTTTGACTAGTTATGGGAGTGCAGTGTATACTGTAGGAGACACTTAGGAAGGACAGCCTATTTTCTGTGGCCTTATATATAAGAAGTTTCACTTTTCCTGAAATGCCCCATATATAATCCCTGATTTGATATTCTTTCAGTGTTGAAATAGAACTGATACATATGAGTTGTTTATCAGCCTCAAACTGTAGGATTCATGATAAAACTAGAAATGCTACATCATAACAGGTCATATCAAACCTGAATTCTACAACTGTACTTTGCTTAAGAGCTAGTAGTGATGCCATTTATGCTTACTGCCACCATGAAAACACAGATTTTATTTTGCTTGGTTCATGAGCTATGTCTATGGGGACACTGATGATTATAATTAGAAGTTTGTATCAAGTTAAACACTGTTGCTCCTCTTGTCTACATTTCTCTGTCACTTATGCCTTATCTCCTTTTTAAATAGGTGGCATGTGACAAAGTTAGTATGTATAGGCAAAGCACACAGTTCCATGATGTTTGGAGACAACCATCTAGAACACATGCTTTACCTTGGTTCTTCCCACCCAGAGAACCCCCACTTTGTTTTTCTTGTTCAAAGCAGAGGCAGAAAGCCCTGTGGGAAACCTGATTAGGTGAGGCTTCTTAGTCACATTAATCTTTAGAAGGGTTAGGGTATACCATATGGGACTTCATGTGTGACATGTTCAAATTCTACTGTGATTAAGCAGCAGTGGGAGAGTGATTTTGCTATGGGCTGCTTTGCTGAGTGGCCACATTATTTACACTTGCAGCCATGTGCATCATAATTCCATATGTTTTGGTCATAATCAGGAATAGCTAAGTCATACAAAAAAGGTCTATGTCTTTTTCTTTTCACTATTGTGAGAAAATAGCATCTCAGAATAATTTATCAAAGAACAATTCATCAATTGAGACTGGAATCCACAACTCTGTACTTGGATTGATTGTAGTTTTCTGTAATGGTCTCCATCTGTTGGAAAATTCCTTGACCAGGGGTGAGAACTACAATTATCTGTGTGTATAGGGATAAATATTTAGAATGTAGTTAGGTATTACGGTGGCGAAGTAAAGTGGTAGTTGTATGTTCTTCTACAAGTCATGTGACTTTACTAATTCTGGAGAGTTGGCTAAGTTTCCAGTACTAGGCATTATTTCCCCCCTTGTTAATTGGGTTTTGTGGTGGTATTGTGTTCCCCAAAATATTGTGTACCCTAATAAACTTATCTGGGGTCAGAGAACATAAAAGTCACTAGTTACTTAGGATAGGCAGTGGTAGCACACACCTTTAATCCTAGCATTCCAGAGGCAAAAATCCATCTATTCAAGGATACAGCCAAGCATGGTGACTCACTTCTTTAATCCCAGAAAGTGAGCCTTTAATCCTAGGAAGTGATGGTAGAAAGCAGAAAGGTATATAAGGCGTGAGGACCAGAAACTAGAAGCATTTGGCTGGTGAAGCATTTGGCTTTTTCAGCTTTTAGGCTCTTGAGCAGCACAGTTCAGATGAGAGCCATTTGGATAAGGACTCAGAAGCTTCCAGTCTGAGGAAATAGGATCAGCTGAGGAACTGGTGAGGTGAGGTAGCTGTGGCTTGTTCTGTCTCTCTGACCTTCCAGCATTCACCCCAATAATTGGTCTCAGGTTTGATTTTATTAATAAGACCTTTTTTTTTCTTTTTCTTTTCTTTCTTTTTTTTTTTTAAGATTCCTGCTACATGGTTTTAAGACCAACTAGAGAGCTGTAAGGTCCAGAGAAACAGGGGTTTGCTGTAGGTTATGTCCCCTAGAAATAGCACTCCCATGATGTCTCAACAACACGGCTACCCAAACAAGAAGCGAACAAGGACAACACCAATAGATACGCTAACCTGGAAGGGGGTGTGCTCACAAGGCCTCAGCCAAACACAAAAACTGCAACAATGGAATGCTGAAAGTTGGAGAAATAGTTTTCCTCAGAGAAGAACACACTAACTGATTATATAATACGAGATGGTCATCTCTGAAAATGTATACTTACAAGTAACATTATACAGCCTGAGCAGGCTGTACTTATGTCAGGAATACACATGGGCCTGCACATACATGCATACACATACATACAGACACGTGTGCACACACAAATGTATGCCTCCATGCCAGAAGAGGGCATTGGATCCCATTATAGATGCTTGTGAGCTACCATGGAGTTGCTGGGAATTGAACCTGGGTCCTTTGGGAGAACAATCAGTGCACTTAACCTCTGAGTCATTTCTCTAGCCTGCATACACAACTGTAACAAAGAAAGTTCATAAACTTGAAAGAGACCAAAAATGGGTATATGGGAGGGTTTGAAGGGAGGAGAGGGAAGGGGGAAATGATGCAATTATAATATCAAAATAAAAAAATTAAAAAGCTAAACACACAAAAAGAACAAGCCCCCACCCCAAAAGAATGATTCGGTGTCAGACCATCTCGTTTCAGTAACTTTTTTACACAAATAAATGAGGTAATTAGAAGAGAGATATTTGTAAGTTGAACTTTCTGCAGAAAATGATGCCTGTAGGAGAGACAATCTAAGGATGCTCGACAGTTAGACTTCAGATGCTCAGTGTGCTAGGAGCCACTTTGTTTTCTGGCTGTGGCACCCTTGAGGTGAGCTCCTTCAGGTGATTAACATCACTGTGGATTAAATTAATTGGCTGTACCCAATCCCTGGGTGGACATGCTAATCATAAATCCAAAGACATTTGTTTCTTTACACGAAACGAACGGGCTACATATCCAGTGATGTTTATATGAACCACCCAAACTACTTCTTTTCTTCATAAGGAAGGGTTCAGGTTCTGGTAAGTACAAAACTTTTTAAAATATTTCTCCTAAAAACCATGCTTTAATCGTTTTATTCTGCTTTTCCCTTTCATATCTAGATTATAAACTGCTGTTTTATCTTTAACCACTAGAATAATAAATGTTACTAATAATTTCTGTCTGTTACTCAAATCTGACAAGTCTTTATAGTATGCTGATATTGGAGTAGGAGAAAGCTTTAGCATTGGGAAATTGTGATTCCAGTTTAGTGAAATATGAGGAAAGTTTATTTTATTTGTCCTTATAATAGCATTATATATTTATTATAGAAAACTACAATGCATTAAAGAAAATAACCTGTTGATAATTCAAGTGTTATGGCTGCCACAGTGAATGACTGCTATATATTTCCTCTGGGTCTCTTTTCCTTCCTGCCCAATAGGACTGTGGAAATTTGTGATGAAATGAATTAGTTTCATGACAATGTCATCAGTGAATTGCCCTGAGAGTAAACATTTTGATTTTACCAGTTTTCTACATCATCCTTCCTCAACTGCCGGAATTTACCTTATGGGAGAAAATTAAATTGAAAATATAATTATGGAAATGACACGTGCATCTTTTAGATCCACCATGTATTTTGTCAGATGGGTGGGGGCACCAGATGCATTGTGTTGGCAGAGGCAATTGTTCAGGTCTGAGGACCACAGAGTTAAATGTATTGTTTGTATGTATTGAGACCCATCACAGGACAGACAAGTATAGCCACAGCTCCTTAATCTGACAAAGTATTCCTAACTGCTCCATTGTCAATCTCTCGGCAATGAAAGAGTTCTGAATAAAGGAGGGAAGGTATTGGTAGCAAGCTATCCCATCAGGAGCAGCGAATTTGCTAGCCAGCTCCCTTGGATCTCCAAGGAGTTAGTGGAAGAAAGAAGCAAGTCTCAGGATTCCAATTTCCTTATTACCTCTATCTCCACTTGTCTCCAGTGCAAACTGAGCAAATTAAACCATGTTAGGCTGCTTGGTTTGTTTTTTTAGGTAAGCCCAAAGTTTATTATCCCATTCTCAGAGGGCATATGTCTGAAAATGTTTGTAAGAAAACCTTTCTATCTAAACTTTGATTAGTTTTATAAATTAAGAAAGAAACACAATCATCAAATGCCACATTTTGTCAATAAGACATGGTGCTCACATAACTGTCTTCCTCGTGAGCAGTGGCTACATACATGCTGCACTGGTGTCCCTTTCCTTGTGAGGGCTCTGCGTCTGGCATCTAAGCTTTCATGGATTTCCTCTGGAAAGCGTTACCTTCTATTTCCTGCCTTCAATCTGGGCTAGACATCCCTTCTTGAGGATTTCCTTTAAAGTGATGGCAGCCATCGAAGATGGTCCTCTGACACATCATCAATTCACTCCCTGATTATATCATTAATGTTCATGGATTCTAAGAGAGGAGCATGATTACAACAGGGCAAAGTCTGACCCACTTCCTTGGAAAGGAATTTGGTTTGCAGCCCCTTCCTCAGTGATTGCATTATGCACTGAATGAAGACAGAACCTTTTATTTAATGTAAGAGCTGAATCTTCATTATGTTTTGTGCTGTACACACAGGGCCTACATTACCACAGGCTCTTAAGCCTCACTTCTGAGTGCAAAAATCACACAGCTCCCTGAAACTTGCCCTAGTGACTTATTCCACCGCTGGGTGAACCAGCCTCTTTCTTTCTTACAGTTTGTGAGGGAAAAGAGATTAAGATGGCTTCCCAAGGTCAGGTTGGTGATTATAAGAGGATGAGAAGAGGCTTCAGTTCTGCTGACTGCTGAAAAGGTGGATTTCCCAGCTCCTGATGCACACGCCAGCTATGGCTACTTTTATTATCTTAAAGACTATAATCACTTTAAATCTCCAGGGAAGTGAGATGGGGAGACAACTAATATCTAGGTTGATCACAGAATGTTTTTTCTTCTGAACTGCATATAAAGATTTGCAAATAACTTGGGAGATGTATGAAGAGTCTTAGATAATTGCTTGCAAATATTTATGTAGGTGATTTGGACCAGACTTACAGTGCAAACATGACTTTTGCTATCTCTATACTACCAATTAAATCTATTTCATTCAATTTGTCATTGAGGCTTGAGGGCTTTCTTATGCTTTCAAAGGCACTGATAGTTAAAATGAGTTAAAACAACAGAAATAGCCACAATATACCATAAAGGAAGACTCAGCCAGATAAAGCCTTTCAAAAGCTGCTAATTTTGTCAGTCCAATTCCGACTTCAAGGACTCCTCTGTGGTTTACGAAGTGACTCTCCCATTCCCCTGATGGTTTTGCATGCAGCAGTCAGATGACACTGTTCGTATCAGTTCATAGTAATTTGATCATTTATTCAGTGAGTGGTTCTCATCATAAGCTTCACGACAGATGATTTACTACATTTTCTAATTTTCAGAGGAAGCATCTCATTCTATCTGAATGTATCCATTACAGATCTCCATGATACATTCTTCACCTCATGATCATATTCTAGTTCCATGCATTCCCTTCCATCCAAAAGGCAATCTGAACTTGAAGCCTTTCCTTGCCTCCTCTCTGATCCCATAGACCATGAAGCATTAAATTGGTGAACTGCCAAACTCTTACTTTTCTTGTTGGAGGGGCTCTGATTTGTGTCTCTTTTGTGATTTTTTTTTGAAATCCTATAATATTTTTTAATTTTAAAGATTTACATAGTTTAGTAACATTTAAAAAATGGGACTGAGGATAACAAATGCTCAGTTGTTTAATACGTAAGTGGCCCTGGTTTAGATCCCTAGAACTGAAAACCAAAACCAGAAATGAAGCAATCCCACAAATGTTACCCATAAGTGTACCATCCTGTGGAACCTACCATCAGCTTTCATCTCCATTCTGAGATCATTTTGAGCTGGTAAATTTCAGGCCAACTCTATTGGCTCTCTTAGTCCATTCCTGGCTTGGGTCTACAGTAACCTTGTTGTGGGTGTGGTGTATCCATGGAACTATACCAGCAACTTAAAGCAATTTCCTGTTGAGTGTCAGCCAGATCTTTCAAGAACTGCTGGAGGTGAGTGTGTGTCCAGACACCTGGCAGTCCCCTGAGTCCTTTGGAAGCAGTAGAGGTGTGTGGCCAAACAGAATCTTAAAAGGATATCATTTAAAGCTTGTGCAATGCAACCAAAACAGAACAAATAGCAGAATTTCCTGCCAAGGAGTCTGTTTCTTGGCAATGTTTGGCTAGTGTCCTTTAAAAGTTCTATTTGTTTTCTCAATTCTGCCTGAAGATTAAGGGTGGTATCATGTGTGTAAGCTTCAAGTTAATTCTGTTTGGGTAGGTAGAGCTTTGACCCAGCCTGAAATATGCACACCATAATCAGCAAGAATCAGTGCTCTCTGCTGGGTTGAATGCCAGTGAAGTCCACTCCTAATATCCAAATGGGCAGGACCCCTGTTTTTGTGTCAACAAGGGGGGTTTGGGTCCCTTCCTGAGATTGTTACATGTACATTGCAGACAAGCGTTGCTAGCTTTGGGTCAGTGTTGGCAACCCCGGGCCAACAAATATCTTTGAAACAGTTATTGTAGGGCAGTTTCCCCCAGATGGGTTGCTTCATGAACTTGTTGGACTGCGTTGGGAGCTGTCATCTCTGGAATTATTTTCCATCTGTGGCAATCAACCAGCACCCTCCCCCCAATATTCAATATTCCCTGCATCTGTTGCTTTTTCTTTCTTCTGTCTCACATAAGGGAGCTTTGGGAACACGGGAAGTGATAGCATATCTTCTGGGTGGTCATGGAGGTGACTCCAGGGTTGTGTCTTCAGAGAGGGCAGCCTGGACTGCCAGTAGTTACCTGATTCACTTGACCTTGATTCTGTGTGAGCCTGGAAGTACACACTGCCACAGCCGAGGACCCAGACAGCTTCTAGGAGCTGGAGGGTTTGGTCTGTTTTAAGGTCTTTGTCCCCTGAGGTAAGCAGCCCTTTCTCCATGTACTTACTTTGAGTCTCCTGATGGGAGTGGTTATTCCCTCTGTTGTAGCCTTCAGCTTCCATCAACAAGAGGTTCACAGTTTGAATTGGGGAGCGGCTGATCATGTAAGCCTGGCTGTGAGGAAAATTGTTTTTTCGTAACTACTCCACAATCATGGAAGAGCCCTCCCTCCTCTTCAGGCAATGATGTGGCTGGACAACACAGCAGCCATCTTCTTGGATGAGGGGAGGGCCTGTCATTGCCCTTAGTTGGTATATTGGAACAGGTTATTCACTGGAACGCAACCCGCTGGAGTTGGTTGGTGATCATTGTTTCAGGGTAAATGCCACTGAAGGTGCCAGATCAGGTGGTCTTGGCACTGCCTTGGCTCTGTGTGGCACTGGCAATTGGAGCCAGTTGGGAAGTTGCATCACGTGTAAGATTTTATCCTTTGGGGAAACTGATGGGGGTGTTTCATTGGTCCTTCAGGCTTGACAGTCTTTGTACGTCTCACTTTGGGATGGTGAAGATCCCAAGATGAGAAATGTTCTATAACCAGTAGTGGTGGGGGTGGGTGGGTGGGTGGGGAGTTCCTGTGTGGCTATGCCCCCTGTGGTGCATAGGGTCTGAGGGAGAGGACAGGTCTCTCTCTCTCTCAAGCAGGTGCCCACCTGGCTGTCTGCCTCCCAGAGACTTAAGTGGTCCTATGTAGGGCCAAATATATATCCGTACTCAGTCATCTCCTACTATGTAATATGAGTACTCATTTAGTGGAAACAAATTCAGCGGAACTGCAGGTTGAGGCCCAATCAGATCCCATAGCCACAGAGCTGTGGGACTACTACAAGTACTCACTTGCTCATTCACCATTCATGTAGAAATTATACATTCCCATTTTAAATTCCTAGTCTATTTTGTTGGAGACCAATCTGTCTTTTCCTTGGAGACCAGTGCCAGCCACCTCCATATCCCACCGAGGCTTCAGATACAATCTCCTGCTGGGTGATCCAGTCCACACTGGCTTCTCTTCCTATCTCCCTAGGGGTCCTTACTCATCCTAGTACAGAGACTCTGATTCTGGGTCTCACAGTCCCCTTGGCCACTGTTAGAGAACTTCAGTGAGTGGAGAGACCCCAGGGCAACATCCTTTCTGAATCAACTGACCAACTGTGGGTCATGGTGAAGGAGATCTCATGGTATGTGGTGGGCAGCAGAGGGGAGGGAGGGATCTTTTTGGAATAAGCACTCTGACACCAACAAGAATTGAAGAGGGGAGATGTCATTGTTGGACTAAAGGCAGGATAGCTCCTGAAGGGCTTTGATCTCCAGTCCAGTTTGTATTTATTTATTTATTTATTTAATTTATTCATTCATTCATTCATTTATTTAACGTGCACTGGTGTTTTGCCTGCATGTATGTTTGTGGGAGGGTGTCAGATGTTAGGTGACAGACAGTTGTAAGCTGCCATGTGGGTTCTGGGAATTGAACCATGGTCTTCTGGAAGAGCAATCAGTGCTCTTAACTGCTAAGTCATCTCTCCAGTCTCGAGTTTGTATTCTTTTATGTTCTAAAACCACAAGGTGGAGTGGGCAAACAAGCAAGCGAGAGCATTATCATATAGTCCCAGTGGTACAGCTCCAGAACATTGTGGAAATAAGCCATTCTCCCTTCCTCTTTAGGTATCATTGAAAATGAGTGAGACACCTTCTACTACCTTCTCCATGGTTCATCTGACTTCTTCTGAAGGTCAAGTTCATTCCCCTCGCCATTCAAACGTCACTCATCCTGTAGTGGCCAAACGCATCAGCTTCTACAAGAGCGGAGACCCCCAGTTTGGCGGTGTGAAGGTGGTGGTCAATCCTCGTTCCTTTAAGACCTTCGACGCTTTGCTGGACAATTTATCCAGAAAGGTGCCCCTGCCCTTTGGGGTGAGGAATATCAGCACGCCCCGTGGAAGGCACAGCATCACCAGGCTGGAGGAGCTGGAGGATGGAGAGTCCTATCTGTGCTCCCACAATAGGAAGGTGCTTCCAGTTGACCTGGACAAGGCTCGCCGACGTCCCCGGCCCTGGCTCAGTAGCCGCTCTATAAGTACTCACGTGCACCTCAGCTCTGCTGCTGCTGTGTCCACCACCGCTCCTGGCATGCTCCGTGCTCCGAGGAGGCTCGTGGTCTTCCGGAATGGTGACCCAAAGACCAGGCGTGTGGTCCTTCTCAGCCGGAGGGTTACTCAGAGCTTCGAGGCCTTTCTGCAGTACCTGACACAGGTCATGCAGTGTCCGGTGGCCAAACTGTATGCCACGGATGGAAGAAAAGTGAGTGTTTTGGTGTCTCCTAAGTTATCTCCTGTGTGTGTGTGTGTGTGTGTGTGTGTGTGTGTGTGTGTGTGTGTGTGTGTGTATACATGTGCCTGTGTGTCTGCACATGCAGGTATATGGGTTCTAGCAGTCTTTGTCTTCTTGTCAGAATCTGACGGGTCATTGGGTAGGAAGGTGTTTGCTTTCCCCTCTTCTGTTGTCCTTGATCACTGACTTACAATGTTTTGTTAAAGAATACTATTTTTCATAGTATTCTTTGAAAGGGAGTGGCCAAGAGTAGTGTTTTACTATCTAGAAAAAGCATTTTCCTGGTATCCCTGTGGCGGGTCTGCAGAGTCTGCAGGTTCTGCAGTTAACAGTAGGTACACAAGCAATTGCCCTTGAGCAGTTGACTCGGCATTGGCTGGCACTTGGCTGTAACCGCAGACTTTGGTGTGGGATACCACATGGCTTTTAAAGATCCTTTAGTTATTCTAGAAAACTAGCCTGAAGTTTTTTCTAACTGAATAGCTCGTATGCAGGCTCAATAGCGTTGATGCATTGCTTATACCCATCCACCATCCTGCCTTGATTATTTTTTGTGTACATGATTGGCATCTAAGAAACTGCTTAGAGATTATTTCTTTCAGGCCTAGGAGGCTGTCAAATGAGCTGTTCAAAGTTATAAATATACCACATGGAAAGAACAGTCCTTGCTCATGTGAAGACAGTGACTCTGATTTCTTCTAGGTTCCTAGTCTCCAGGCAGTGATACTGAGCTCAGGAGCTGTGGTGGCAGCCGGAAGGGAGCCATTTAAACCAGGAAATTATGACATCCAAAAGTACTTGCTTCCTGCTAAGTTACCAGGGATCTCTCATCGTGTGCACCGGAAGGGTAAAGCTACGTTAGAAAAAAGAAAGAGTAAGTCACTTCTAAATAGATCTTATTAGCTCTGAAGTCTTTTTTTTTTTTTTTTTTTTTGCCTTACCTAAAAAAAAATTATATTTAAAAGACCAGGTTCATTCATTGCAAAAGACAAAATATGAGAGGATTCAAAGTATTCCAAAATGAAATTGATTAATTTGTAGTAGAAAATAGTCACAGATATTTGGTGACTTTTTGAAAGACTTTTCCAAATAATCAAAGATACACATTTTTACATGGATGAAGTATCCCTCTTTTTTTTTTCTTTTTTGTAAACATAATGTCAGAATTTCTTACTTTGGAAAGAATTTTGTGGAATTGTATAAGTGACATCTCGGGTAGTTGCAGACTTTTGTCTGAATGAGTATTCATAGCTGAGCTCAGCAAGTTAGTGCTCTATATATTAAAAAAAAACAAAACCAAAAAACCTAGGTGTATGCCCTCTTCTCTGAAAGTATTCCTGTAAAATTATCAATCCTCAGAAACATTTTTGATTGAAATAAAGTAGTTCATGTAGTCAGTTCACACTAGTAACAATAATCTAAATTTTGAAAATTTTAGGATTTGATTAACAGTGTGGTATAGACCTTAGCATAGGGGAGAAAGAGCGTGTCTTGAGGCCCAAGAGTGTGAGAGAGGCTAGCCTAATTAATCACTGTACTCATTATTTCCAAGGAAATATAGCTCTATGCTAGTGTGCTGATTGTATACTTGAATTTGAATATTTATTCTCTTTAGAGTTGGAATAATCTTTATTTTAAGGAGCAGTAATCCCTGTTCTTATTGCTAATATGGCTGGAAAATTAATTGCTTTCATCTAATTATTTCAGGAGTATACTCATTTTTGTTAATGCCCCTATTTTGTAGTTATCAATTGCCAAATATATATTATACATATAGTTATACTGTTTTACCTTGGTCAGTTTTCTGAAGTAGATTTGCTCTTTTTGTGACTCTTATCAGCTGTTTATTATGATTTTTGATAGATTTTGGGCTATAAGAGCTTTGTTAAGTTTTAGTTCACAAAGTTAAAAGTGAGACATTTTTATTTATCAAAAACTATAAAAAAATTTTTAGGGTTAGCTCTGAAAACTTCAAAGGCAATTACTTTAGGGGACATGTGCCAATCTATAAGGACTGCCAGGAGGAAATCTGTTGCAGTAAGAAGCACACCTGCCAAGGCTAATGACAGACCTCACATTAAGAGTCACCTTGGGCTGTGTCTGACTCTGATGCTTTTGTGTATATAAATCAACTGCACTGACAACACAGATGAAAATTCAATATCATTTGACTTCTCAGTACTAGAGATGTTTAGCTTTCCTAAAGCCTCCGAGTCTCTCATGTATGTGCTCAAATGGAACACCATCGTACCTTGCTGCTCGCCTGCCTTTCTTACTTAGATACACAGAACTTTGTTAGAGTCAAGGTTTAGTATTTGTAAGCAAATAAACCATACAGAAAACATTTTTTTTACCCAATATAGTCATTAGTAATTTGTATTTTATATAGTTATTATTAACATTCTCTTATAAAGTTGTTAAAATTAAAATTATATGAATGTCTCCATTAAAGTATAATGAGTTTACTTTTTAATATTGGTTTGAAGAAAAAAAACCCAGAAACTGCATTAAGATTTCTCAAATAACCATTGGCTACATATAGTTTAGAAATACACCTGTAACATTTTATTGTAAAATACAGAAAAATGGTATTGTACTAATTTTTCCTTTTCTTCTTTCTTTGATGCTTCTTCCTTGGGATATTTACAACTTCTTTGCTTTCCATGTTGTGTTTTGACATGGCATCTTTCACTCTTAAAATGTTGAAAGTGAGCACACATATGCCCTCAGTCCTAAGCCCCCAGATTGAGTCCCTGGCTTCTAAGAAAACATATGACTGCTATTCAGACTGTTCTGTAGCCCCTGAAAATTACTTGGCCTTAGAAAAACATGATTCTCAGAACCTATCAACATTTCCTTCTGAAGACGGTGTTGAGAAGTCGATTATTTTTAATCAAGATGGTACTATGACAGTTGTGATGAAAGTTCGATTCAAGATAAAAGAAGAAGAGACTGTAAAGTGGACAACCACTGTCAATAGAGCTGGGCTTCCTAATAGTGATGAAAAAAGTAAGAAAAGTAGTTATCGTGGAAGAACAGATGGCCGATCACCTAGTTTAAAGCTTGCAGCATGCTCATTGTCTGAAGATATCACAGACACCACTCAGCAGGGCAGTTTCACAGAGGAAGAAAACACTCAGATGATAGAGCAGCAAGCTGAGTCATGTAGCTCTGCTGGTTGGGAGAATGCTTCTGTGGACACAGACATTATTCAGGGAGGCCAGAAACAAGTGAAACATTTTTATAGGCCCCCGACCCCTGGGCCAAGGAGAAGGAGAAAAAAGAAATCTGTGATAGGGACTGTCACTCTAGTATCTGAAACAGAGGTTCAAGAAAAACAGTTTTCCTATAGTGAAGAAAGAGAGGGTGGAGAAAAATCTGAGTATCACATGTTTACACATTCTTGCAGTAAAATGTCATCAGTATCTAATAAACTTGTTCAGATCTGTAACAATGATGAGTTGGAGTCAACATTAGAAAGAACAACAGAAAGTGGACTGCTCAAGTCAAATGCCATAAATGCTGGTGCTATAGAAACGACCAGTCAGAAGGTTTTCAAGATGTGCCATAACAATGGCTTACCACCCACTGCTTCAGAGAGCTCAGGTGTGGAGGAAGGCGTAGTTGATAGTGTAGTGTCAGTACAAGCTGGTATCAAACACTTCAGAACTTACAGTAACACCAATGACAGGTTCAATTGTATTTCAGCAGATAGAACTCTTTCCTCAGGTAACAACTCTGGAACTGACAAAAGCATTTCTGAGGCTCTTCCTGTAGAATCTTCTACTGTCACCACAAGAGTGGACAGACTCATTAATGAATTTGCTCATTGTGGTTTAACAGAACTTCGAGAAAATGGAAAGCAGATTTTGTCCTCTCTTCCCAGCAAAAAGAAGAAGAAATCTCAGCAGCAAATGATAAATTCCAGATATAAGAAAAAATTGATTGAAACCAAAAGAACCTCTAATAAAGTTGGGAAAATAAAAAGAGAAGGAACAGTTGCTCAGGAAATGCTATTGCAAGATTCAGACAGTCTTCTTAAAGGAGGGAGACTTTGTGAGGAAAGCCTTGATACAAGTGATATGGTAATTGAATCAAATAGTTTACCCCCCCAAAGTAATCTCAATATCAAAATTTCCAAGAGATTCCATAAAAATAAATCAAATGCTTTTCAAAATCCTAAGACTCAAAGACTTTTAGTCAAAAGAAAATCCAGACCACCAAAGAGTGTAAGCTTAGGAGGACTCAGAAAACAAGAAATTGGTCAAGGAGATAAAGTATTTATCCATAGTGAATCTAACCACTATAAAAGTAATTTGGAAAACCAAAGTTTGCTTCATATGTTTAATATCCTTGAGGAAAACCAGAAAGTTTTTCATAGACCACAGTCAGAAATGGAGGTAGTAACTGGAAATTTGAGAGCAGTGACAAAAAAGAGTTTAGTCCCAAAACTTAATGATTTACATGTGACTTTAAAAAACCAGAAAAAGCTTAAGGTAGATAAATTGAAGTCAGGTGCTGTAGTAAGTGAACAGCATGTTACTACCAGGGCAGATCCATTAGCTTCTTTGAAAAAAGCTGATTTTCCTGAGGTTTTTCCCCATCATTCAGTTAAAAACTATGTACAGAGATGGTTGCAGAATATAAATCCATATCATGATTTTGATCACAGAAAGTCAGCTCCACCATGCAAAAATGGAAATAATGTGGTAAATTGTAACAGTAATTGTTTTCCAGGAAATAATCTCCACAAAACTTGTACAAAAAGAAATAGTTCTGTTATGGAAAGTAATGAGCACAAAACTAAAAATGACAACTGGCAAGGCAATAAAAATCAAGAGGCTGGTAAATCTCTTGTTGCTAAAGGTAATGGTGAAGAGCTTAACAAACATGTCTCTGAGAACCAGAATGGGTCTCTGAAAGATTCTTACTTGGTTTCTCTGCATGACCATCACACTTTGCCACCAACCACTATTAATGATCACAGTACTAAAAGTCATCTATCTACTGAAAAGTCCAGACCAGAAGTGAGCCTTATTTACCAAGAAATGAACCTAGCTACAAAAGGGCAAAGCATCGAGGCTGCCACTCAGGTAGATACTATCGGAGAGAATGCTCCGAACAACTACTTACCAGCCCTGTTGCTTCAGCACCTGGAAGCTTTTGTTCCCAGTAATCAGAAAAATCGGAATGGAGTTGCTCAAATACCAGGTTCATTAGCAGATGTTGTGTTCCCTTCTGCGATATATAATTCATCCACTAATCTCCTTCTAGCTTGGCTTTTGGTAATAAACCTAAAGGGAAGCATGAATAGCTTCTGTCAAAATGATGCTCATAAAATTACCAGCAAATCTGCAGAAACAGTTGCATTGTTGGAAGTTCTGAAGCACATTGCCATTACAGAGGATGCTGATGACTTGAAGGCTGCTGTTGCCAACTTAGTGGAATCAACCAAAAACTGCAGTGAACCCAGTGAGAGAGAACAAGATACGTTACCAGTAGATTGTCCTGCAGCCAGCATTCAGAGTGTTGTCAAGTGTAATGAAAATGAAAGAACACAGAAGATGCTCTCGGATGAAGGCTACTCTACCAGGGAGGACTGTGGCCCTGAGTTCTGTGTTTCAGAAACGATTGACAAGGCACATAATTCTGCATGTGAGATGTGTACTGTGAATATGACTTATCCTCCAAAAGAGACAGGTAACCGAAGTAATGCCTTTTTAACTAGTAATAGTTATACTATACATCAGCCCTCCACAAGTGATGCTTCTTTCCTAGGAGGGGCCTGTTTACTTAAAGATGGTGTGTGTTCCCATGAGGTTTGTGTGCAGAAGGAGAACATCTGTGAAGCAGCTTGCCTGAGTGATGAGACTTACATTCCCATCAGAGTCTGCAATACAATTGACTTTGTGAATTCAAAAGAAAAGAAACGCAGTGATAATTTAGGATTATTTGAAGAACTCAATACAGTTGATGAAGTTCCAAAAGATCTAAATATTTTGGCAGACCCTATGTATAAAAATGATTCTAATGGATCAGCATCATATCAAAATGGCAGTAGCTTCAGCTCCCATGGTCTCTTCCTGAGTAAAACTGATCCAGAATTTGATAAGGACTATAGTTCTCTAGAAGAATTAAAAAATTGCCCACTTAAGAAAATTGTGAATAAAAAGAAATACGTATCTTGTGATAAGGAAGAATCAAGGACTTCTGAAGAACCAGGCTCAATAACCAATAGCATGACATCAAGTGAAAGAAATAATGTTTCAGAATTAGAATCTTTTGAAGAATTAGAAAGCCAAGACACAGATATTTTTAATAAAAAGGTAAGTGCTAAAGAACAAGGTACTGAGCAACCCATGCAAAAGGAGTTAGAGGCTAGGATGAGTTTGCAATCAATACACATACCAAGTGGGGGTGTTGTAGAAGAGGGAAGGAGGCGTACTGTATCTTTGGAGACAATTGGTAGAGGGCAGGTGACACCAACATCTTTAGTTTTTTGCTACGATTCTAATAAAAATACTGAAAAGGGTATCAGTGTAGGAGAAACTAAGATGAGTGTTAAAATGATGGTAGAAAGCATGGAAAATGTAAATTACACAGAATCCTCACTTAATTTTAATAAACATCTCAGAAGTCCAGTGGCTTTAGACTGGTCAGATCATAGATCGGACAGTGAGAGTAGACAGCCTTGTAAAACATCCAGTGGTGATCACAATGACAGTGATAACGCTGCCCAAGGGAAAGAGCACAATAGAGGAATTGTTCAAAGGGCAATAGAAAAGCTTTATGGCAAAGCAGAGATTATCAAACCACCGTTTTTCCATGTGTCTATACACAAATCTCAAGTTTGTCCTTACAATCCTGTGAAAGTTCAAGATGCTAAGAAAACAAATTTTTATGACTCTGAATGCCAGTCATTGGTCTCTTCTGATCAGGTATCTAGAAGTTCACTCATTTTGCAGGAATTCCAGGAGGAAAGACAAGGTGAAGGTGATTTTAATAGTATGAGAGACAGTTGTCGGGGTAACACCATAGAACATGTTACAAAACCAGTTGAGCATGACAAGGTCCTCATGGAAGAAGAGAAAGGAGAACTGATTGACAATGGCAAATGGCTCCTGCAGGAAAATCATTTGTGGAGGGTGTCACCTGACAATTCTGGCATGTATGGCAATGCAGACACCACATCAGTGGATACACTAATTGATAAGAATAGCATTGAGGTGCCATATTCACATTTTGGAGATTTGGTTCCTGGTCCAACAATGGCTGAATTGTCCTCTTCAGAACTGGAGGAAATGACTCAACCTCTTGAAGTGAAATGCAATTATTTTAACTTTCCTCATGGTAGTGACTCTGAGCCTTTTTGTGAAGATTTTCTAGATGTGCAGAATAAAACCTGTCCCAAAGAGAGAATACCAAATCATCACAAGGAGGAAAAGAGTAATTATCCATCTGAAAGAGTGTGTACATCTGTTACTCAAGCCTTTGCTCCTGCTGGTAATAAAGTCCATCCTGTCTGCAACGATGTTATTAAAACTCAGCCATTACCTGGAAGTAATATAACTCACAGTGCACTTCAGGAAGGTGACTCTTTGGATAAACTCTATGCTCTTTGTGGTCAACATTGTCCAATACTAACAGTTACTTTTCAACCTATAAATGAGGAAGACCGAGGATTTGCTTATCGCAAAGATTCTGATATTGAAAATTCTTTGGATTTCTATTTATGGATGAAAATTCCATTTCTGCTACAGTCAAACAAAAACATGCTCAGAGGTAAGAGCAATAAAGTGAGTGTGAGCAAAGAATGTACTGATAATGCTGTTGGTGATCTATTTGATCAACTTTATTTCAAAACCATGGTTGACTTGATGGATAAAAGAATGAAACCCAAACATGTTAACTCTTTGGACTTAGAGAAAGAAATTAATTTGAAGAAATTCCAATTATATTTAAAGAAAAGATTTTCAGATCTCCTGCATACATCATTGCTAGTTGTAGAGGATGTGAATTCCATTACACTAAACCCTAGCAATTGGACAAATAACTTCAAAAATGTTGATGAGAATAACAACTTAATTAACAGATTCCAGAACTCAAGAACAAATCCCAACCAAGTAGTAACAGAAAATACCAGTTGTCAGTTCCCCTTTGAACTGTTTGGTTTGGCTTACTTATTAGCTATTTGCCAAGTTGAGAAATCCTTAAATATCAGAAACACAAATAAATTAGAAATACATTATATCTTAGAGGGTGGAATTCTTTTCATCTGGGAAGAGGAAAAACAATTAAATGTAATAGATATTGAAAACAATAATGAGCAAGATGATTTAAAGTTTTAGTATGAATCCAATCATTAGCTGTATGTTTTTCCCATAAAAAGATGCAGTGCATGGGATGGAATTTAGGCTAGATTTTTCTCTAAGAATTTCTTACTTTCAAATATCCCAGAAAACATGCTCTTGGACAAGACTGATTTGGCTTTCTTCATTGCTTTGTTCCTCATTTTCTTAGTAATAACAATTTTATGTGGTTTCATTTTATATGATTTTCTGTACCTATGACTTTTTTGACTAGGATAACAGAAATATGGCTAGGACAAGAAATATATCTTTAAAAATATTGTCAACTATGTATATAATATATTGAATAATTAGTGAATAAATGTAACTTTAAAGTACTTCATTTATTAATTTAAGTGATGATCGAATAAAAAGTATGATTGCAAGCTCTCCATCACAATCTGCGAATTTCTTATATCAGAGAGTTGGCTCTAGTCTCCTCAACCATCCATTGAAGCTGCCAAGTATTCTACAGAACAGTAGTCGCCATTTTCTCATGGAAAAAGACCACATCATTTCTAAATTGTCCCTCTAGTACTTTTCCTAGAAATTATAATCTTTAAATTAAAAATTAAACATTTATTTAAAAAAGTTTTATATATTGTATGTATATTATTTCATGTAAATATAAAATGATTCTTGAAGTTTTATCAAATAACCTTGGTGTTATTTGTTCCTCCTTCTTTTATATTGACCTCCCTCCCATTTTCAGTTGAAACCGCCTCATTTTTCTGTTTCTCTCTAAATATCACCTGTATTCCACTATTCCCTCTTAAGCCTCCCCCTTTGATCCCTTTATACTTTCATCCACTTTATATAGTCACATCTGAAGATCTGGAGTTAAGAACAGCAGATGAGAGAACATGTGTTTGTCTTTCTGGGTCTGGTATAACTCTCTCAACATACTCTTTTCTAGTTCCATCCCCTTACCTGCAAATTTCCTGATTTCACTTTTCTTTACAGCTGAATTGCAATCCACTATGTATAGGGACTACATTTTCATTATGCATTCATTTGTTGAAGGACATTCAGGTTGTTTTCATTTTCTAGCTATTGGCTAAGGAACTATCAGTGGAGTAGGATGTCTAATCTTTTGGACATATGACAAGGATATAGATGGGTCACATGGTAGATTTATTTTTAATATTTTGAGGGGTCTTTATGCTGATTTCCAGAGCAGCTTCACAAATTTGAATTTCCACCAACAGTGAATGAGGGTTCTCCTTTGCCCACAACCTCACCGCCATTATTGTCAGTTGTTATGTTGATCTTATCCATTCTCACTAGGGTCAGATGAAACCTCACAATTGTTTTAATTTTCATTTCCTCATTTGCTAAGGATTATGAACAACTTTAAAGGTATTTATTAGCCAATTTTTATTTCTTCTATTGAAAACTCTCTGTTTAGATCCTTGGCCATTTTTCTTTGGGTCATCTTTTTCATGACTCCTTGTATGTAGCTGAAGTTTTCTCTGGTCCTGCCCAGCCCCACAGGCCCCACAGCTGCTTATAAAATAATCACTCAGAAGCTTATATCAATTAAAACTGCTCAGCCATTAACTCAGGCCTACCACTGATTAGCTCTTACACTTAAACTCAGCCCATTTCTGTTAATCTATATGTTGCCACATGTTCCGTGGCTTTACCTGTGTGCCTTTACATCTTGCTTCCCCTGTGTCTGGCTGGCGACTCCTGACTTTTCCCGGAATTCTCTTCTCTGCTTGTCCTGCCTGTACTATACTTTCTGCCTGGCTACTGGCTAATCAGCATTTTATTTATTAACCAATCAGAGCAACACACATTCACAGCATACAGAATATCCCATAGCACCTCCTCTATTCTGCCTATTCAAAAAGGAAGGGTTTAACTTTAACATAGTAAAATTACATATAACAAAACAATTATCAAGCAAGAATTATAGTTATAATATCTAGTCTATTTGTATTTGGCAAAATTAAAGAAGATATCCTTTCTATCTTATTTTTGTGAGTTTAAGGTTTTGTATCTAACATCTCTTATCATAACCAATGAAAATCATAATTATAATTATCTAGTCTTCAACTGCATCAAAGACCCCAGAAAGATATAATATTACCTAAGTAAACAGGAAGTACATTGTAAGCAACTTCCAAAAATCTAGAATGACAGAGACAGCTGGCTGCCTGAACAGTCATCCAAAGTTCCTCTGTAAAGTTAGAGCATCTGTTTTTCGCCCACAGGCTTAGAGTCTCTCAGTCACTTTTCTCTGTGTCCTGTAGAATATCTGGCAGTTTCTTCTGCAAAGCAAGAACCTGAAGGACCATCTTGACTTGAAAAGTCTAGTGGTCACCTTTGCATGGGTCCTGCATGTCCAGTTGACACAATATTTTGTCAAGCAGTCCAGGCAAGAACAGTTTATTGCCCAAATGGCTATTTTTGCCAAGAAGAAGAAAAAGTCCATATGGAGTGTCTGCAATGCCCATCTTTCTTTGTGAAGTAAATCAGTGCTGCCAGAAGCAGACGTGCCTCACTGTCCAGAAAGTCTAAGTTTTTAAAACATTTTAAATGCCATATTCTGTAGGTCTTAGATGTGTTTGAAGATTACCTATCTATCTCAAATACATCTGTGTATACCTAGAAAACTTAACTAACATGACTACAAGCTTGATTATCATAGATGATTAACAATTAATCTGTATTTCTTAATTATCCATTACAATTTAAATGAGTTGCATAAACATAATACCTTAAATAAGAGTAGAAATATATATATTGTATAACAAAATTAACTTTAAATTTGTATCATAAACTAAAATCTATAGCAATGTAAAACATTTCAAACAAATTGTTACTCTTTAAAAGTAGATTAAGTAGTCTACCCTTTCATCCTATCATATCTATATCCTATCCCCCCTTTTTCTTTGAAAGATATTGATTATGACCAATAAAAATTTGTAACTAACAACCTAAACAAAGACAAACATCATAATCCACTTTTTGGGAATGTGGGAGTAGTTTTTTAGGCTGCTTCCTGATTATAAAGGGTGCTGTATTCTTATGGGGATCTTGAGAAAATTAAGATTTATGGTCAAGTCCTGAATGGAATAGTCTGTGAGGCTGCATTGTCTGAGCCAGTTGCCTTGAAACGGTTCTGCATGTTGGATCATCTGGGCCATAGTGTTCTCAGAGACCTTAGGGGGTCTTGGCTAGTCAAACCTGATGTATCTTAACCTGGAATAAATCCATAGCCTCTTGCTTCCTGTGGAAACAAAAGCAGAGCCTCCTTTCTAAAGCAACATATCCTTAGATCCAAATTTTTAAGCCAAGATACCTTTAAAATATACATATTGGATTAACTGAGCAGTCTTTACAATCAAATATCTTTCTGCAGTTAAAAATCCCAAAGACAACACAATCCAGATTCTCTGTGTAATATCCATCTTTATGTGGCTTAATTTTATATTAATTTTACTTTTTCTTAAAGGCTTTATTTTTTAAACTATTTTTAAAATATAACTCTCTATATTCCTGTTTCTCTTTTTTTCAAGGCTATGTATATTTTTTCACATCCCATAAGCCATTTAAAGTCTTATTCCATCTGAATCTGTTTTATTGTGAATCTATTATTTTAAACTGTAGTATTACTAGGATTGAATTGGCAGCATTGGCTGCTGGCTCCACCCACCTCAGCTTTCCAACATGGTAGAACTATGTTTACTGCCAGGTCTAGGAACCAGGCTGTCCATTAACCATGGGAAGCAGTGGGTCTATGCTCCCATCCAACAGCGTGTAGCCCCCAAACTGTGGAAACTCAAACCATTGGGTACCATTTGTAGCTAAAGTTTTCTCTGGTCCTGATCAGCCCCACAGACTCCACAGCTGCTTATAAAATAATCACTCAGAAGCTTATGTCAATTAAAACTGCTTGGCCAGCCCAGGCCTACCACTAACTAGCTCTTACACTTAAACTCAGCCCATTTCTGTTAATCTATATGTTGCCACATGTTCCGTGGCTTTACCTGTGTGCCTTCACATCTTGCTTCCTCTGTGTCTGGCTGGCGACTCCCGAATCTTCCCAGAATTCTCTTCTCTGCTTGTCCTGCCTATACTATACTTTCTGCCTGGCCACTGGCCAATCAGCATTTTGTTTATTAACCAATCAGAGCAACACACATTCACAGCATACAGAACATCCCACAGCACTTGTGTTTTTGAGTTATTTTGGATATTTGTCCTCTGTCAGATGTGTAGCTGGCAAGGATTTTCCCCATTGTGTATGTTTCTCCATTCATTTGATTGTTTTCTTGGCTCAACAGAAATGTTTTAGTTTTTAAAAATTATTTATTCTTCTCACATATATTACATCACATATATTACAGCATATTTTTCCCTCCCTCCTTTCCTTCTGCCAGCCCTCATTTCCCCTCTCCTCAAGATCTATTCTTCCTCCATTTCCTTTCACAAAAGAGCAGGGCTCCCAGAGATATCAAGCAAACACTGTATATAACAAGTTACAATAAGACTAGGCACAAACCCTCATATCAAAGCTGGATAAGGAAATCCACTATGGGGAAAAGGGTCTTCAGAACAGGCAAAAGAGTCAGAGACACCCAACTCCCACTGTTAGGAGTCCCCTAAGAACACTAAGCTACACAACTATAACATATGCAGAGGACCTAGCTCAGACCCATCAAAAGTGTTTTAGTTTTATGAGGTCTCAGTTGTCAATTATTTGCTTTAGTTCCTTGGCAAATGGAGTCTTATTTAGAAAGTCCTTTTCCTATACCTTTGTCTTGTAGGGTACAGCTTATTTTTCAAATTGAGGTCTTCAATCCTCTTTGAGGTGGTTTGTTTTTAATTGATTCTTTGGGAATTTCACATCATGCCCCCCAATC
Organism: Peromyscus leucopus; assembly: GCF_004664715.2. Lineage (NCBI taxonomy): Eukaryota > Metazoa > Chordata > Mammalia > Rodentia > Cricetidae > Peromyscus > Peromyscus leucopus. Next base: position 28,598,409 of record NC_051064.1, on the reverse strand, counting down.
CTCTTGGTCTCCCAGTCCCTCCATATCTGCATCTTATTCTTATAGTGTCCCCCTCAAAGGAAAGTTAAAAAAGGATAAAAGAAAAGAATAATAAAAAAGGGAAAGAACACTTTTTTCCTCTGTCTTTCCTGCCTCTCCATCTCCTCTTCATTCATCTTAGTGGCACTGGAAACTGATGTGTATAATGCAGTATACCCTCTTGTCCAAACAGCATTAGTTGCAAATGTTCATTGTATAATGAGTTATTGGTCAGGTTCAAGGCCTCTGGCCTTAGTACACCATCAAAACTGCCCCCCCTGCCACCCTGTGGTGATATTTTATTTGTGCTTAAATGCGGTGGTATTTTATTTGTGCTTTAATAAATAAAGTTTGCCTGGAGATCAGAGGAAAAAGCCAGCCACAACACAGAAGTCATGCAATGTTAGCACATGCCTTTAATCCTATCACTTGGCAGGCAGAATCTCTGTGTGTTCAAGGCCACACTGGAAATAGAGCCAGGTGTGGTGGCACATGCCTTAAATTCCAGCACTAGTTAACCATGGAGGTCTGGTGGTCTGCAAGGACAGACAGGAAGTGACAGAGCTGGACAGGAAAAGGAAATAATGTAGCTGAACAGAGAGGCAAATCAGATGGCAGAACAGCAAGGCATATAGGTGTGGGTGGACAGGAAGTAACTGGCATTTGGAAGCTGCAGAGTCGGTGAGATAAGGTTAGCTGTGACTTTCCCTATTTTCCTGATCTCTCTAAGGCTTTTACCCCTATATCTGGCTCTGTGTTTTTTATTTAATAAGACCATTTAGAAATTCATCTACAACCCCTCTCCACTGACATTCCTCTGCAGTATGGCACTGCACTGTTGCCCCCAGTCATGGAGATCCTGTAGCTATGGTTCCACAGGATCAGTCCCTTCACAGGATGGGGTAGATGCTGGGGTGTGCCAACTCCAAGCCTTAGATATGTGCCTGGGTGGCAGCTGAGTTGGTTGTCCAGGCCACTGGGACTGCTCATCTCAGGTAAGGGGTGGGGGCAGTTCTCCCAGGCCCATGGTGAGGAGTAGAGTGAGCTTTTCCAAATGTGGGGGGCCAGTTCTCTTATTAGGGTTGGGGCCAGATTTCCCATGACAACCCCCAGCATCTGCAGTGCCTTTGGTGATAACTGGAGCCACTGACACAGTCACAGACCCTGCCTGCAGTAGGACCAGGGGCCCAGACATGGCCTCTGGCAGCAGCTTGGGCCACTAGACACCATGGTCAGTGGTGGCAGTTCAGGCCACCCAGATGGTCACTGACCCACCTACAGTACATCCCTCAGTCACCATCATGACCATAGGTGGTGACCCAGAACCTAGGCACCCATGTGGCCCTTGGTAGCAACACAGGCCATGGATATTATCGAAGACCCCCAGCTGCTGTAGGATCACGGACTCAGACATGGTCCTCAGTAGCAGGCCAGGCCTAGATGCTGCTATGGCCTGGGTGGCAGTACAGTCCATCCAATTTGTCATCACCCAGGCTTCAGGGTGGCCCTCGGGCCCCAATTTGACCCCATGTGGGGGCCTAGACCCCAGGTATTCACATGACCTCCATGGCAACGGAGCCATGGACTGCTGTGGATATCACTCTATATAAATAAAACACTGATGGCCAGTGACCAGGCAGGAAGTAGGTTGCCAGGCAAGAAGTAGGTGGGACAAGGAGAGAGGAGAATTCTGGGAAGCAGAAGGCTAAGGGGAGAGACACTGCAGCCACTGCCAGGACAAGCAGCGTGTAAAGACTCCAGTAAGCCACCAGCCACGTGGCAAAGTTTAGATTTGTAGAAATGGATTAATTTAAGCTATAAGAACAGTTAGCAAGAAACCTGCCACGGCCATACAGTTTATAAGCAATATAAGTCTCTGTGTTTACTTGGTTGGGTCTGAGCGGCTGTGGGACTGGCGGGTGACAAAGATTTGTCCTGACTGTGGGCCAGGCAGGAAAACTCTAGCTACAATGGACATCAACACAGACTCTAGCTACAGCAGGGCCATAGACCCAGACATGGCCCCTGGCCGCGGCTCAAGCATGGACTATTTCATGGCCCGGGCAGCAGCCCAGGCCATGAATGGAATATCTATCAGGATAGTCCCTGTAGTGGTGTGGCCCTCGGGCACCTAAATTGCCACATGTGGCAGCCCTGATCCTAGGCATCCTCAGCACCCCTCTCCCCACCCGACCCCCAGTGGTGGCAGGGGCCATGGACATCATCATGGACTGAGGCTTCTGTAGGGTCAGGGACCCAGATGTGGCCTATGGCAGCAGCCCAGGACCCAACGATACCATTTCCACATGGCAAGCAGGCCTCCCACAGCAGCCTGTTCTTCATGGCTTTTGCCTCTTCATATCTGTTTCTCTCCCTTCCATATCCCACCATATATTTGCTCACTATAATAGTGCCCTACCACTGGACTCTGAGCTGGCTTGTGTGAGTTCATCTCTGGGAGCTCCGTTTTAATGGCACTGGTGGGCCGTGGTGTCTTCCCTCCTGCTCAGAGAAAAAACTGCTCTGAGCAGGCTTGTCTTACCTCTTCTTCCTTCCTTCCTTCCTTCCTTCCTTCCTTCCTTCCTTCCTTCCTTCCTTCCTTCCTTCCTTTCTTCCTTTCTTTTTTGACATACAGTGTGCTCAGTGTCATTGTTGAAAATATTCTGTGGTAGTTTGGGTGAATCAAAAAAAATTCATTCATTTATTTTAGATTTTCTACTTTAATGAAGTACAGGGCTTTAAAGTATTCCCTTACAATATTCTAAATTTGGTGTCCTGTTTATTTCTGATTCTGTTAATTTGGGTCACCCTTTTCTTTCTTTTGGTTAGTTGGGCCAATGATCTATCAATTCATTTATTTTCTCAAAGAAAATGCTCTTAGGTTTATTGATCCTTTGGATTCTTTGTTTCTATTTCATTAAGCCATACTTAAAAATAATTTCTCGTCATATACTTGTTTGGGGGTTAGCTTGTTCTTATTTTTCCAAAGTTTTGAGTTGGATCATTAAGTAATTTATTTGTGCTCTTTCTAACTTTTAAATGTAGACATGCATGCCTATAAACTTCCCTCTTAAGACTGCTTTTACTGTGTTTCAAATGTTGTGTTTTTATCTATTTTTAAGTTCTAGGAATAATTTAATTTTTTTGTTGAGTTCTTCTTAGACCATTCGTCATTCAGTGTCTTAGTAAGTGTTACTATTGCTGTGAAAAGACACCATGACCACCATGACCATGGCAACTCTTATAAGGAAAACATTCAATTGAGGTGGCTCACTTACACTTTCAGGGTTCAGTCTATTATCGTCATGGTGGGAGAGCATGGCTGCATGCAGGCAGGCATGGTAGTGGAGAAGTAGCTGAGCATCTTGTAGGCACAGGAAGTCAACTGACTGTCACACTGAGCAAAGATAAAGCAAAAGAGACCTCAAAGCTCACCCCCACAGTGACACTTCCTCCAACAAGGTCACATCTCCTAACGGTACCACCTCCCTTTGGTGGCCATTTTCTTTCAGATCACTGCATTCAGTAATGAGTTGTTTAGTTTCCATGAGTTTATATACTTCTGAGAGTTTTGTTTGCTGTTTTATTGCATAATGCCAGAGAGGATATATAGAATCATTGCAGTTTTTCTGTATTTGTTAAGGTTTGTTTGGTGTACCAGTATGTGATCTATTTTAGAGAAACTTCCATACACTGTTGAGTAGAAAGTATAATCTTTGTTGTTGGGGTGGAATATTCTGTAGATATCCAATAGGTCCATTTGATGTAAGATGTCATTTAATTCTGAGGTTTCTTTATTTTTTTTCCAGATGACATATTGGAGAAAATGGGGTGTTGAAATTACTGCTATAATTGGGTTTGTGTTAATCTGGGTTAAATTAATTCCATTAGTATGCTTCTTATGAAACTAGATGTTTGGTGTATATATGCTTATTATTGTAAAAATTTCATGATTAAATGTTCTCTTGATTGGAATGAGGCACCTCCTTTGTCTTTTCTGATTGGTTTTAGTTTGAAGGCTATTTTGTCAGCTATTAGGATGGCCATGTTTGCTTGCTTCCAGATTCCATTTTTTTAAATATTTTTTTCTTGTAAACAATAAGAAGATAGATTTTATTGTCATTTATTTATTTATTTTTGGTTTTTGGAGACAGGATTTCTCTCCATGTAGCCCTTGCTGTCCTGGAAGACTGGCCTTAAATTCACAGAGCTCTTCCTGCCTCTGCCTCTGGAGTGCTGGGCTTAAAGGTACATGCCACCACCAACAGGCCAATAGATTTCTTATTTATTTATTTACTGGTTAAAACAAAAAATTCTTTTTTTTTCACGTGCAGCCATTTTTGCTTTACAATACATTCCAAGCACAGTTTCTCCCAATCTCTCCCACCCCACCTCCCTTTCCCCCAGATCTATCCCTCCATTTCCCTTCAGAAAAGAGCAGGCCTCCCAGGGACACCAACCGAACACAGCATAACCAGATACAATAAGACTATGTACAAACTGTCACATCAAGGATGAGGCAATCCAGTAGGAAAAAAGGGTCCCAAGATCAGGCAAAAGAGTCAAAGATACCCCAGCTTCCACTGTTAGGAGTCCCACAAAAATACCAAGCTAACAGTCATAACATATATGCAGCAGACTAGCACAGATATAGCCAGGCTCGATGATTATAACTTCAGTCTCTGTGAGCCCCTATGAGTCCTGCTTAGTTGAGTTCTGTGGGCCATGTTCTCCTGGTAGCCTAGACCCCTCTGTCTCCTACAACTCTTCTTCTCCATCTTTCACACGGTGTGCCAAGCTCTATAGGGAGGGACCTGATGGAGACTTCCAATTTGGGCTCTCTCTCTGCCTAATGTTTGGCTGTAGGTCTCTGCATCTGATCTATGAGTATATAGGATATCATTAGGAATAATTTTATTTATTTATTTTTATCTATCATAGGTTCTGGGCTATCCCACCATCCAAGTGGTGTTTCTGGCCATCTAAGCAGTGTCAGGCATGGGCTCCCTCTTGTGGGGTGGGTCTCAAATGAGAACCGCCATTGGTTGGGCACTCCCTCATGTTCTGAACATCCATTGTCCCAGTACATCTTTCACTCTGGATAAATTATAGAGTGAAGGTTTTTGTGGCTGGATTGGTGTTCCAGTCCCACCTCTGGAAGTCTTGCCTGGTTATAGAGGATGGCTGGTTCAGGCTCTGAATCCTCTGTTACTAGGGAATTTTGCTAGGGTTACCCACATAGAATACCAAGAGTTTCTACTGGACTAGGTTTCCACATTGCATGCCCCTCCCCTGCACCACACCCTTCAATTCTAGTTGTCTTTCCAGTAACCTTTCCCTCCATCCCTCCCACATTTTATTTCTCATTTGTTTATTTGTTTGTTTACTTATTTATTTATTTATTTATTTATTTATTTATTTATTTATTTATTTATTTATTATGTATACAGAATAGGGTGCCAGATCTCATTGCAGATGGTTGTGAGCTACCATGTGGGTGCTGGGAATTGAACTCGGGACCTCTGGAAGAACATTCAGTGCTCTTAACCTCTGAGCCATCTCTTCAGCCCCAGATTTTATTTCTTAATCCATTTACTAGGCTGTGGTTTTTTGTTTCTGTTCTTTTTGAGAGTCTTGCTTTGTTATTTCATTAATTATAACTTAATTTATTTTCTTACTAGTGTTTCTTGGTTATGCTTATTTCTCTTTTCAGTCCAAAGTATTGTTTTCAGTATTCTGTTCAGTAATTTCTTTTTGTTGGATATGATCTAAAATTTTTTAAGGCTTGTTGGTATTACAGAAAGTTTTTCTTTATCCTTCAACAATGGTGGATAATTTTGTTGGATACAGCAGTCTTGATTAGCAGTAGTGGTCTTTTAGAACATGGAGTACATTGCTCTAGGCTCTTATGGTTTTCAGTTTTTATTGAAAAATCAGCTATTATTCTGATGTATTTTCTTTTATATGTGACTTATTTTTTTTTCTTTCAGATTTCAGTATTTTTCTTTGTTCTGTATATTTAGTATGCTGTGGGAAGTTTCCTTTCTGGTCTTATCTGGTTGAGGGTCTATGTGCCTTATGCATCTGTACAGGTAATGTCTTTTCTTAGTTTGGGAAAGTTTTCTTCTGCGATCTTATTAAAGATCTGGCCTATGCCATTGACCTGATATTCTTCTCCCCTATATATGCCTATAAATTGAGGAGTTTATCTTTTGATGGTGTCCTACATTTCCTATATGTTTCTTTCTTGTACTTTGATTTTTTTCATATTTGTTTATTTTTTGGTCTAGATCCTCTATTATATGTTCAGGTTCTGATACTCTGTGTTATTCTTCACACTCTACTTGTAAAGTTTCCCTCTGAGTTTTCCAATTCCATCTTCACTTCAGATTTGTTCTCCTCAGTGTTTCTATCTCTTTTTTTGAATTCAGTTTTCAAATCCTGAGTTATATTCATCATTTCATTAAACTGTTTATTTATATTGTTTTGAACACCACTAAGATATTCATTGTTATTCTCTTGAAGTTCAATGATGTTCATGTTTCTTTAAGTTAATTGTAAAGTTTATGATTGTTCTTTTAAATTCTGTGTCTAGGGATTTGTCACCAGAGAACTCTTCTATAGGACTAGTGGGTTTGAGGGAGACATGCACTCTTGGCCATTCATGTTCTGTTTTTGCAGTTTGACCAGAATATGTGAACTTCTCTTGGTTGTGTGTCTGGTGTGAGAATCTGACTTGCCTTAGATTGGGCCAGTGCAGGAGATATGAGACTGGAGGTAGGCTAGTGAAAGCTGGTGGATGAGGTGTTCAATGAGACCAGGCAAAAATGGCTCTTAAACCATGGGCCTGAAGTAGGCATGAGTTAACAGAGTTAGCAGCCAGTGGAGGAAAGACAGGAGATGAAAGGAGCAACTCGCCAGGCAGAGGTGGGTCACAAACAAAGCAGGTTTGAAGCCGCACACGTGGAGCTATCTGTGGATACAGGGATGGCCACAGGTGAGGAGGGAGTATGGGAAAGGGAAGATATGAATAACCCAGAAAAAGTGGCTCTTGAACAGGGTTGGAGGGAAATATAATCTTAAAAGTTTTGCAAACTGCCGAGGGAAACAAACATTTTATAAAGGAAAATTAAAGGAGCTGCAATGATTTAACCTAGAGTAGGGGATGAACTTCTCTTCAAATCAAAAGAGAATTGCTGTGAAGAGATTAACAATTTTGTATGTTTACTTGCTTAATGGAAACCCTTAATTATATATAAATAAAAACATACTACATAGGTACACAAATACCCTTGAGTATGAACAACATTTAAAAAATAATTATAGTGCATTGCCTGTGTATCGAGCAGGAAAACCTTTAAAGACTCCTACTCAGTGATATTATAGAAATAAATTTTATAAGTCTTAGAAATCTGTTGCTTAGAAGTGACTGAAAAATAGAATGAATATATGCTGGAAGAAACACATGGAGATTCTAACATAACCTCAGTTTGGTATTGAACTAAAGAGAAGTCAGAAGGAGTAACTTTGGTTTCCCTTCAGAATGACTCCTAAATACACAAGTGTTGGAGAAATGTCTACTTCAATTGAAGATCACCGCTATAGCTATATGACACATGCAGTTTGTACATTAAACCAATGCCCTCTGCTAATTGAAGTGTAATTGTAATGAAATGAAAAGACAAAAGTTTTGGGGAAACAATAAGAAGAATTAACATTAATTTTGTGCCTGTTCTATACCAGGGGTTATGGCAGAATTATAGATTTATTCTGTTATCCTCATTACATGTAATTTTTATATGTATTAGCTTGGCTCCATTATACCTGTATCATTCCATATATTAGAACTTGGAAGTGAGGATTTTTCAATATATCAGACTTAGAAATGAGGAAGTGAATTACTTCATTGTTGGTATCTAGTGGTTACTATATATATCAGGATATGAACCTAGTCTTTTATGTTTGCAAATCAGTGTTTTCTTCACACCAGATATTTAGTTTTCTTCACCTGAGGAAGCATAGGTAAACGTTTATAGACAAACATTCACTCTCAGGGACATTTATCAGCACACATATTGATTTGGAAAGTGTGATATTTAGGCACATGACTGAGTTATGGAGAAGAGCATAACAATTAAAAGTTTAGAAGTAGGTACATAGTTTGAAGTTTGGCAATGATACCACACCAATGTCTTTAGTGGTTAATGCCATTCTCATGTCCTCCATGGCTAATACCACACCAATGTTCTTAGTGACCTCAGTAACATAAGAGAATAAAACTGAAGACACAATGAGGAATTGGTAATAGCTGACATATACTGTACTTCTGACTTTAAATGAAAATGTGCATGTGTTGATTTCTGAGGTCTGAGGCCACATTAATTAATGTTCATGTTTATATTGCAGACTCGCACATTACTGGGGCATGAACAAGTGTATTCTGTATGGGTGAGAAATGCTGCTGTTCGCATTTGTTTTTTGCTTATTTATTGATTCAGATCCTTATCTTTAGAAGAATATTTAAAATAGTAAAGGACATCATTATTTCTCTTTTATTTTATAAAGCAATATTTCAACAATTTTAAGAAATATCTAAATATTTGCCTTTAAAGGATATTTCATTTTCACAAGACTTACACTAAATGAACAAACAAACAAACAAAGCTTGTAGTAAGCTTCAGGCCAGCCTGAACTATAATATGAGGTCTCATTTAAAAAGCATCTTTCAACACTGTGAAATTTAGAATATTAAGGAAAATTGTAAAGGAAACCATATAGATCTCATCCTTGCTTTTATATGAAGTACTTTTTTTTTTTTTTTTTTTTTTTTTTTTTTTTTTTTTTTTTTTTTTTTTTTTTTGGTTTTTCGAGACAGGGTTTCTCTGTGTAGCTTTGCGCCTTTTCTGGAGCTCACTTGGTAGCCCAGGCTGGCCTCGAACTCACAGAGATCCGCCTGGCTCTGCCTCCCAAGTGCTGGGATTAAAGGCGTGCGCCACCACCGCCCGGCTTATATGAAGTACTTTAATGGCCAAAAAAAGGAGTCTAGTTTTTTGTATCCAGTAGAGTCCAGATGTTTTTCAACACATGATGGGACACATCTCGATAAACTAATACCCTGCAGATGACTAGTACTGAAGAATGCTTATCTGAGGTCAGGGAGTCTTATCTCAAAATGGAGTGGTGGATTTATGAATTTGCCCACCAGGTGGCAGTTGGACAATGCATTATGGAAGCTGGAACACTCTAAGGAGTCTTGTTTGTGGAGAATGCCTGTCAGGAACAGCCTGAACTGTCTGCTTCTGCTTGGAAGAAGGGCGGTGGGGGTGGGGCTAATTGTGTAGATATTTCCCCAGGTCTTAAACTTAGAGGGCACAGCATGTTTCAGAAAGAAGGGAAATACTCTTTTAGTAAACAAAGTTGCAACTCCATGGTATAAAGTAAAATGACACTATCAATTGTCAGTCAATACCAGGGAAAACAAATGAAGAGCAAGTGAGGTATTAAAAGTCTTAGCAGAAGTTGAAGATAAGTTAATGAGCTGTTGTCTCAATGGCTAGGGGTGAGATTTACAGAATACTTTCAGATTGTATCCTTTAACCTTTCAGTCCAATGACCCATTTTCAAGATTTACATTTAATTCTTGAGATCACATTTCATATTTGTGGCAATTGTTGGTAAACTGGGCCAATATTGTAAAGTCTTCTGAGGAGTTACCTTGTAAGTTCATAAGAAGTTTATTAGATTTGTAAAACAGAAGTTTTAGAACTAGGGACCATGTTTTAGCTATGGTCCTGACAATATGGCCTTCGATGCTACAAGTATCTTCAATGTAGCTGGAGAGAGACTAAGGTTACAGAGGGAGACCAGGAAAGAAAATTCCATGGGATTTCATCTTTGCATTCAGTGTTTATAAGTAATACCTAGTTCTGTAGTGTGATCCTCTCAATTATGATCTAACCTGAAAATGTAGTTATTATTTTTATTTTACTTTTAGTTGGATTTATCTCACACTGAGTTTATTCCAATGTTACAAATGTTTGCTTCTTCAGTTTCTTCTGGGATATCTTTTTTTTCTTCAAGACTTTGGAACAGTTTGTTCCTTTTCAGTGAGCATCATCTCAGTGTGGGAGGGGAGCTCATGCACAGGCTAGTATTGCCATGACCTCTCCAAGTTCATTGTTGCATCTCAGGTGTTTTGCTTACCTGGATATTTCAATCACTAGAGAATCTTCATCTAGACCCTTAAGCTCAGCATCCCTCTCTGTATTTATAAACACATTTAGCAAAAATTCAGCACTCTTTTTGGGCCACCAACCAGTGTTAGCCCTACTGTTTGGCTTGGGTTCACCCCCACATCTTTAAAGAGACATCCTCCAAGTACTTGGTGGCTTTTTGGATATGCTACCATTGATGGGTATTATTAAAGTGAACAGAAATATTTGAACTTATTGATTTGCATGATTTTGTGGATTTCTGAATCAAGAGAGGAACAAACTATTTTCACAGGTCACCTGAGGCCACTTACAGGAAGATTGTAGGGTTTTTTTTTTTTTTTTTGTATCCTGTTTGTTGAAGTTGAGAGATGTAGTATGGATATATGCAAGCACTATTTTTTTTTTTCAGTCCATGAGGCCAGTATGTCTTTTCATCTTCTAGTGTCTTCCTCAGTCTTTCTTCAGCATTTAGAATTTTGTTTATAGAAGTCTTTTGTTTCCTAGGTTAGGTTTATTCCCAGGTTTGTTTTTTTCCTCTCTCCCCCTTTCCCTTCTTCCCTTCCCTTCCCTTTCTTTTCTAGATATTGTGAATTGGATTGTCTCCATGATTTCTTTTTCAGTCTGTCATTTGTATGTAGGAAAACTAATTTTTGTGTGTTAATTTTGCTTCCTGCTATTTTGATGAAATTATTCATCAGCTGTATTAATTTTTGGTGTAGTTTTTAGGGTCCCTTGTGTAAAAATCATATCATTTGCAAATATGGATACCCCAACTTCTTTTTCTACTTTTATAACCTTTTCTCAACAAAGGATATAAAGTTATGTAATAAAATTAGAAATCAGGTATGGTGACACTAATGGACACTCTTGCTGTGTTCCTGAGCTCCACATGAAAACTTTGAGGGTTTTCTTTGAGCATGGTGTTGGCTATCGGTATGTTTCATATAGCCATCATTATGTTGAGGTATGTTCCCTCCATCCCAAGCCTCTCTGTGATGTTTATCATAAAGAGACATTGGATTTTGTCAAAGGATTTTTTTTTCTGTGTGTAATGAGATGATCACTTGATCTCTGTCATTTGGATCTTTTTATGTGATGGATAGTGCTCTTTAAAAAATAGTATTTTAATTCTTTGAGAATTTTCTTAATGTTTTCTTAATATTTACCCCTTTCCCTTAACTTCTCTTAGACCTCACTCTATACCCAACATCATATTCTCTTTTTAAAAACCCATTGAGTTCAACATGTGTTGCCAAATTTCTCTTGGGTGTGGGGTTTGCCCTGGAGTGTAATGGACCCAGTAAGGGCCACACCCTTAAAGAAAATTGACTTTTTCTCTCACTGCAGCTATCAAATGCCAATACCCCCTCAGCTGAGGCAGGACTTTATGCACCTCCTTCACACTGAGGTTTGGTCTGGTTTGAGCTTGCACAGGTCTTCTGCATGTTGTCATAACTGTTGTGAGTTCATATATGAAACTGTCCTCTTATAGTCAGAAAAGTTTCCTTTCAGCCATCTACCAAATTGAGCTCTTTCAATCTTTCTGCCCCTCTTCCTAGAAGATCCCTGAGCCTTGGCAGGGAGGATGTAACATTGGTGTCCCATTTATGGCTAAGCACTCTGTGGTCTCTTACTGTCTTCATGTTGATCAGTTGGCAGCCTCTGTGTTAACTGCCACCTACTGCAAGAAGAAGCTTATTTGATGAGGGTTGACAGAGGCACTAAAGCATGAATATAGCAATGAGTCATTCCAAGTTGTTTTAATATTGTGTCGATGAACTATCTTTTTGATATGAGCTTAATTTCTGGATGATTTGATAAGTATTTGTATATATTCTCTTTGAAGTATGAATAGAATTCTGCAGTAAATAAATCTTGTTCTGGGTTTTTTAAAACTGGGAAGCCTTTAACTACCACTTCGAACACATTTCTGGTTTCTATTAAAATTACTTACTTTATCTTGCTTTAATTTTGGTATATGTATACATCCAGGAAATATATTTCCTTTAGATTTTCAAACTTAATGGATTATAGGTTTTTCAAGTATGTCCTTATGACTTTCTGAAATGTTTTTGGTATCTGTTGTAATGTCTTCATTTTATTTTTAATTTCATTAATTTGGTCTCTCTCTTTTAGTTAATTTGGTAAAACAGTAGTCAATTAAAAATTAAAATAAAAAATTAAAATTAAAAAATTAGTCAATTTACTTTTTCAAGGAACCAACCCTTCATTTAATTGATTCTTTGTATTTTGTCTCTATTTCTCTTCATTTTAGCCCTGATTTTTTAAAAATTGAAGATAGCTTCATCTCTCATACTGCAGTTTGCCCTCCCTCCACTCCTGCCAGCTCCTTCCCCCTTCCCTGGATCCTCTTCCCCTGTCTCCCTTCAGAAAAGAGCAGGCCTTCAAGAGACAACACAAAAACAACAAATACAGTAGGACAAGGAAAAAGTCCTCACGCTGAGGCTGTTGACAAGGCAATCCAACAAGAAGAAAAGAGTCTGAGACATACCCACGCACACAGTGGGGAGTCCCACAGAACCACTAAGGTAAAGAGCTACAGCATACACATAGAGGACCTGGTGCTGACCCCTGCAGGCCCTGTGGTTGCCGCTCAATCTTCATTGAGCCTCTATGCACCTTCCTTACTTGATTCAGTGGGCCATGTTCTCCTGGAGTCTTTCATCCCTCTGACTCCTACAATCTTTTTATCCCTCTTCCATGGGATTCTGAGCTCCAAGAGGAAAGACTTGATGGAGACCTTTAATTAGATTTTCCCTCTGTGTAATGTCTGGTGGTAGGTCTCGGCACTTGCTGTCATCTGCTGCCAGAAGAAACCCCTCTAGAGATTACTTGACAAGGCACTAATCTATGAGTATAACATAGCATAATATCAATAAGAATATTTTTTTTCTTTTTATTTTGTAAGACTAGTCAAGTTTGGTTTGGGGCTATCTAATCCCTGGTTCCTGAACATCTAGGCAATGCTGGACATGGGCTCCCTGTCTTGGACTGGATCTCAAGTTAAATCAGGCCATTCCCACAAGTTTTGTGCCCCTATTGTCCTAGCATAGCTTGCGGGCAGGACAGATTGTAGGCCAAAGGTTTTGTGGCTGGGTTGATGTTCGTGTTTCTGTTTTGGTAGCCTGTAGAGTGCTTTCTGGCACCAAAGAGACTAGAACACAGTGCTGAAGTCTCCAAGACAACACAAGCCTGACCTCTACATTCAATGAGTGGCTTAGACATTGTCCTTGGCAATGGGCCCCTGCTGTCCATTTACAGAGAGCAACCCTCTGTGCTAGCATTAGCCTGGGTTGTCTGGGGATCTCCATGAGACTCTCTTGGCCAACAATTCAACTAAATACACCCCAGTTTCACCACTGAGAGACTTGCTTGGCTACAAAAGATGGGCAGTTCAGATTCCATATCCCACATTACTAGGAGTTCTCACTAGAATTACTCTCATAGATTCCAGCAACTTTCTACTGCACTATGTTTCCACATCACACCCCAAATGCCCCCACCCCCAGTTCCAGCTATCTCTCCCCCACTCTCTTCCTCCATCCCATCTCCTCCCCGACCTGATCTCATTCTTGTCCCCACCTGTCCTCAGTCTACTGGCAAAATTTTTTCTATATCTCCTTCCCTGGAAGATCCATGCATTCTCCCTAGAGTCCTCCTCTACCTAGCCTCTCTGGGTCTACAGATTGGTTATTACTTGCTTAATGGCTAATATCCACTTGTAAGTGAATACACTTGTCTATCTGGGTCTGGGTTACCTCACTCAGAATGATTTTTTCCTAGTTCCATCCATTTTCATACAAATTTTATTACATTATTTTTTTAAACAGCTGACTAATACTCCATTGTATAAATAAGCCACATTTCTTTATCTAGGTTGCTTCTAATTTCTGGCTATTATCAATAATGCCACAATGAATATAGTTGAACAAATACCCTTGTGGTAGGATGGTACGTCCTTTCAGTATATGCCCAAGAGTAATATAGCTGCATTTTAAGGCAGATTCATTCCCAATTTTATAAGGAACCACTATATTGATTTCAGTAGTGGCTATACAAGTTTGCTACCCAACCACAGGATCCTAAAAGAATCTCTCCATGTCATACAACAGTCTAAATACTAAGTTTACAGAGCAAAGAAAGGATATCAAAAGCTCCAAGAGTGAGAACAAGAAATAAACAAAAGCAGACTCATTCCAATAACAGCTGATTCTACAAGAGATTTATCTACAAAAGCCAAAACGGCTTGAATCATTGTTCTACAAATTTAAGAAAACTACAAATGCCTGTAGTCAGAAGGTTTCTCCAGTCCTGCCAGGCCCCCACAGTCCTATGGCTCACTTACAAAATAATTACTCAGAAGCTTATATTAATTATAACTGCTTGTCCATTAGCTCAGGATTATTATGGACTTACACTTAAATTAACCTATAATTCTTATTTTAGTCACATGGCCTACTACCTTTTCTCAGTTCTGCCTTGTCATCTTGCTTCCTCTGTGTCTGGCTGGCAACTCTTGACTCTGCTCTTTCTCTTCCCACAATTCTCCTCATCTGATTACCCCACCTATACTTCCTGTCTGGCTACTGGCCAATCAGCATTTTATTTATCAACCAATCAGAGCAACACATATTCATAGCATACAGAGAGACATCCCACAGCACTTTGCCTTTTCTGTCTAATAAAAAAGGAAGGTTTTAACTTTAACATAGTAAAATTAGCTATAACAAAACAGTTATCAAGCAAGAATTATAATTATAATATCTAGTCTATTTGTATTTGGCAAAAAGTAAAGAAAATATTCTATCTATCCTGTATTTGTGAGTCTAAAGTTTCATATCTTATTTTTTATCATGACTAAAGAAAACTATAATTATAACTATCTAGTCTTCAGCTACATCAAAGACCCCCAGGAGGATGTAATATTACCTAAGTAAATAGGAAGTGTATTGAAAGCAACTTCCAAAATTCTGGAAATGATGGAGACAGTTCCCTGCCTGGACAGTCATCCAAAGATCCTCTGTAACGTTGGGGCATCCATCTTCAGCCTATACGTCTAGAGTCTCTCAGTCACTTCTCTGTGTCCTGTCGAATGTCTGGCAGTTTCCTCTGGGAAGCAGGAACTGAAGGACTATTTCGCCTTGTTTTGGCAAATTCAGTGGTCATTTTTCCTATGGGTCCTGCATATCCAGTTTATACAACATATTACCAAATAGTCAATGCAAGGGCACTTTTTCCTCCCAGTGGCTAACTTTTGCCACAAAGAAAGCAAACTCCACAATGAGTTTCTTCAATGCCCATCATCTTCTCTGAAGTAGATTGGTGCTGCAGACATGTCTCAATGTCCAGAAAGTCTAAGTTTTAAAAACATTTTTAAATGCCATAATCTGTAGGCCTTTGGAGTGTTTGAAGATTACTACCTAATTGAAATATATCTATGTATTACCTAGAAAACTTAACTAACATGACTATAAGTTTGATTATCATAGATGACTAATGATTATTCTATTTCTTAATTATACATTACAATTTTAGATGAGTTGCTTAAACAAGAGTAGAAATACACAGAGTATAACAAAATTAACTTTAAATTTATATCAATAAACTAAAATCCATAGCATTGTAAAATATTTCAAACAAGTTGTTGCTCTTTAAAAGTAGATTGAATAATCTATCCTTTCCTCCTATCATATCTATAGCATCATTCCTTTTCTTCCTGTGCAGCTTGGAGGTGCCACTGTGTACTGCGGCGGTAATCTGCCATGCTGCTTAGCTTATGGCTCCTTGTGGCAAGCTCTGTATCACAGGCAGCTGTTGGGAGAAGAGTCTCTACACTGCTACTCACTTGAGAATGTGAGGCTAGGAAGCCCAGTGTGGCTCTGTTTCTGTGTATCCAGAACCTTCAAGTTTTCTTAAGTATGTGTGCCTCAGTGCCAGATGGTGAGTGCCAAATGTAGTCAGAAGGTTTCTCCAGTCCCTCCAGGCCCCTGAACTCCCATGGCCCACCTATAAACTAACCACTTGGAAGCTTATATTAATTATTACTGCTTGGCCATTAGCTCAGGCTTATTACGGACTAGCTCTTACACTTAAGTTAACCTATAATTCTTATTTATGTTTAGCCACATGGCTTGGTACTGTCTTCAGTTCTGCCTTGTTATCTTGCTTCCTCTGTGTCTGGCTAGCAACTCCTGACTCTGTTCTTCCTCTTCCCACAATTCTCCTTGTCTGCTTACCCCACCTATACTTCTTGCCTGGCTACTGGCCAATCAGCATTTTATTTATCAACCAATCAAAACAACACACATTCACAGCATGCAGCATGACATCCTACAGCAGATGCCAGTCCATACTGTTATTGCCAGCAAACCTATCAGTTGTAATAAAAGAAGAAAGGAGAACTTTTCATGAGAATAAGAGATTTATGGAATTTATGGCCACTGATCCAGACTACAGAGGATCCTGGAAGGAAAATCTAGGTGTGAAGAGCTTAAACATTTCTAAGAATGCACAGGAAACAATATATAATTATTGAACATTGAATCCAAAGAAGTCTAATAAAACAACACAAAAGTAATACATTAACAGAAATTAATACATATTGTTCAACAATGGCTCATAATATTAATGGTCTCAGCTTAACCAATAAAGAAAAATAGACTAACAGACTAAATTCCAAGAATCACATCTCATTTTCAACGATAGACACCACATTAAAATGAAAAGGTATTTCAATCAAATGGATCTAAGAAACAAGCATATATACCTATTCTAATGTCTGACAGTGAAAAATAGTCAGAAGAGAAAAGGAGGGACACTTTATGCTTAGTAAAGAGAAAATCCACTGACAGGATAGTAAAATCCTAAACATACATGCAGCAAACACAAAATCACACACTCTTATAGAAGAAACACTATTAAATTTAAAACCACTGATTGACCCCAGCACACTGATAGTGGGTACTTTCAATATCCCACTTTCACCAAAAGATAGGTCATCTAAAAACAAAGTAAACTCCCAAGCATAAGGATATCATAAATTTAATGGATATAACAGAGCTATACAGAACATGACACCAAAACACTAAAGAATGCATGTTCCTCTCAGCAGCTCAGGGGATTCCTTCAAAACAGATCGCACTAGGACATGAAGCAGGTTTCAATGAATACAGGAAAACTGAAATCCCATCCTGCATTCTATCTGACAACCATGGAATAAAACTGGTCATCAACAGAAGCCATAGAATATACACAAATTATGGAAACTAAATAATACACTACTGAATGACAATTGGGTGAAGGAAGAATTTGAGAAGGAACTTGGACAGTTTCTAGAACTGAATGAAAAAGAAAATAACAAACCAAAATCTATGAGATAAATGAAGACAGCCCTAAGAGAAAGAGTTGTACTATATGCTTACATAAATATTGAAAGATTAAAATTAATAACTTAATGGTGCACATGAAGGCTTTAGAAAAACAAGAACAAATAATGCTCCCCCCAAAGGAGACAGGAAGAGATAATCAGAATCAGGGATTAACTAATGTAATAGGAATGAAAAAAACAAGAACAATAAATGAAATGAAGAATTAGTTCTTTGAAAATACAAGAGTGACAAACCTTTAGCAAAATTGATTACAAGAAAGAGGACTCAAATTAATCAAGTTACAGATCAAAAGGAGACATCACAACAGACATTGAGGAAAGAAGATTTATAAGGCATAGTCAAGAAATTTGTATTCCACCACACTTGAAAAATCTAAGAAAATAGATGAATTTCTAGATACATACAATTTGCTAATGCAAAATTAAGATTAAATAAATAATTTAAATAGACACATATCACCTAAGGAGATAGAAGTAGTAATTAAAAATCTGCCAATGATCACACATTTTTAATTACTGTTCTTAAGAAGCAGAGGCAGGGGTACCTCTGTGAATTAGAGGCCATCCTCATCTATCTAGGGACAGGAAGCCCACTATCAAAAATTGAGGAGAAACTCAAAGCATTTACACTAAAATCAGGAAAAAGACAAGGATGTCCAGTCTCCTCTCACCTGCTCAAGATAAGTAATTGAAGTCTTAGTTACTACAATAAGACAAGTGATGGAAATGAATGTGCTACACATAGGAAAGGAAGAATGAAAAATTTTTGCACCCTGATAAGCCTCTCTGCTGATGCAGCAATCCAAATCAGACCAAATCAGATTGAATAAGAAAAGCCCCAGTGTAGCTAAAGAGCTTCTCTCCAGGTCCCACCAAGTCCCACCAAGCCCCGCGCAGTCCCATAAACCATGCATAAAATAATCACCCAGAAGCTTATATTATTATAAACTGTATGGCTGTGGCAGGCTTCTTGTTATCTATTTCTTTTGTCTTAAATTAACCCATTTCTATTAATCTATATGTTGCCACATGTTCTGTGGCTTTACCTGTTGCCTCTACATGATGTTCCCCGAAGGACAGCTGGTGTCTCCTCCCTCTGCCTTCCTCTCCTTTTCCTCTCTTCTCTCTGATAGTCCCACCTATACTTCCTGCCTCGCGATATACAGAGCGATATCCACAGCATCCCAGTTTAATGGGCAAAGCATTCCTGGGTGGTTCTCTGGCCTCCCAGAGAGGAGACAGGGTCAAGAAACTGAAAAACCACATGTCTGTTTCTTGAGGGGCAGTTTAAATACCCTATAGGAGTGTTCTTGAGTATCTCTGGGGGATGAGCCATGTTTGGCAGGGCTTTCTGAGGTGCAGGGTCTGGGCAGAGAGGTGGGGCCTCCACCAGAACATTCCAGACTTTTTGGGTATATGTATACCAGGGTGCCAAGGGGCTGAGGTGGAGGTTCCATCAGAACAAAAAAGTCAAAGTATCTTTATTTGTGGGTGATATTATTATAGACATAAAAGATCCTAAAGACTCCACCAGAAAACACCTATAGATAATAAACACATTCACCAAGTAGCAGGACACAAAATCAACACATAAAACCCTCTAACTTTCTAAATAGTATATATATATATATATAACATAAACTATATATATATATTTCTATTTACACTGAGAAAGAAATCAAGGAAACAATACCTAATTAATAGTAGACTCAAAACATCTTGGAATAGATTTAATTAAGGAATAAAAGACTTGTACAATAAAAATTTAAGACACAAAACAAAGGATAACTGAAGAAGATATTACAAGATGGAAATGCCTCGCTTGATCCTGGATTTGTAGGATTAATGTGAAAATGACCATGCTATAAAAAGCAATATATAGGGCCGAGCTCCAGGAGTTCAGTTGAAGAGAGGGAAGAAGGATTATATAAGCAAGGTGGAGGGGTCAAGATCATGATGGGGAAACCCACAGAGACAGCTGACCCGAGCTCGTGTGAGCTCACAGACAATAGACCCAGCTAGGGAGCCTGCGTGGGACCAATCTAGGCCCTCTGCATAAGGGTGACAATTATATAGCTTGGTCTGTCTGTGGGGCCTCTAGCAGTGGGACCAGGATCTGTTCCTGGCATGTGAGCTGGCTTTTTGGAACCTGGTCCCTGTGGTGGGATGTCTTGCTCAGCCTTGATGCAGTAGAGAGGAGCTTGGTCCTGCCTCAACTTGATATGCCATGCTTTGGTGACTTCATGGGAGTCCTTACCCTTTCTGAGGAGTAGATGGGGGATGTAGAAAGGAGGTGGGAAGAGGGAATGGGAGGAAAGGAGAGAGGGGAAACTGTGTTGATATGTAAAATTAAAAAAAAAATTTAAAAAGCAATAATACAGATTCCATTCAATCCATATCAAAATTCTAATGCAGTTCTTCACAGGAATTAACAAAATAATCTTAAATTTCATATGGACAAACAAAGGGCCCAGGGCAGCTATAATGATCCTTAACAATGAAAAAGCTGGTGGAGCTAGCTATCAACATCCCATATTTCAAGATATATTACAGAGATATAGTAATAAAAACAACATGGTACTGGGATAAAACCAGACTCATTTATTAATGGGATAGAATTAAAGACCAGATATAAGTTCACACACCTGCAGCCACCTGATTAAAAACGTTATGGTATTTTATTTACTCCCTGTGTGTGTGTGTGTGTGTGTGTGTGTGTGTGTGTGTGTGTTTATATCATGGCCTATGGATGGAAGTCAGAGGACAACTTGTGTGAATTGGTTCTCTCCTTCTACCTTATAGGTCCTAGGCATCAAAGTTAGTTTATTAGGCTTGGCAGAACGTGCATTCACCTACTCAGTTATCACATCAGCCTAGGTCACTTAGTTTTGACAAAGGAGTCAACAATACACATAGAAGAAAAGACAGCTTCCCCAATAAATGGTGCTTGTTAATCTGGCTGGCTGCATGGATAGGAATGCTGCCTATGCAAACTCAACTCCAAGTGGATCAAGAACTATGTAAGACCTAACACACTACATTTGGTAGAAGAGAAAACAGAAAGGACTTTATGAATGAGGCTCTGACAACAAAGGAATTCAGACCAACAATTAATAAATCCTACCACATGAAACACAACACCACCTAGACCACAAAGAAAAGCATCATTCACTTGAAAAGAGAAACTCCAGAATGGTTAAAGGTCTTTACCAGCTATTCATCTGAGACAGGATTAGTATCTAGAATATAAAAATAACTCAAAAAACTAAACAGGAAAACAAACAACCCAATTGAAAATGAGCATTGAACTAAACAAGTTCTCAAAAGATGAAACATGACTAAGAAACACTTAAAGTATGTGTAACATTCTTGGTTATGATAGAAATATAGCTTATAATTACTTTGAGATTTTGTATTACTCTAGTAAGAATGATTAAGATTAAAAAACATCATGACAAATTGTTGGCATGGGTGTGAGGAAAGGTGAACACTCATTCACTGCTGGTGGGAGTGTAAAGTGGTCCAGCCACTATGAAAATTTGCACTAGTTGGTGGTCAGTGGTGTCTAAACAACTTCTAAAACATATTAGGCTATTATCCTTGTTCTTAGATGCCTCCCAGAATGTGGTGATAATACCATATTGTTGAAGACATGACCTAGAAGCCTTCTCATTTTGGAATGGAATCTATTCTTTTTTTTTTTTATGGTTTTTCGAGACAGGGTTTCTCTGTGTAGCTTTGCGCCTTTCCTGGAACTCGCTTTGTATTTTGTAGACCAGGCTGGCCTCAAACTCACAGAGATCCTCCTGCCTCTGCCTCCCGAGTGCTGGGATTAAAGGCATGCGCCACCACTGCCCGGCATAGAATCTATTCTTATAGAAAGTCTTCTCTTTAACTAGTTTATATAAAAGCAGCTTCTAGCCTTCCATCTTTCTGGGAAATTTTAGTATAATTTTATTTGGATCTACATTTCAATTACATTTGCAATGACTCTATTTCCAAATAAGGTCATCTTCATAAGTAGCAGGGATTAGGAACTGAACATATTTTTTTTCTAAAGTTATAATTTGTTATTTTGCATTTGTTAATAAGATTCATTCACCTGGACTTTGTGAAGAAAAGTGTTAGGAATATTTATGGAAAAGTATGGATGTATTTTAAATCTGTTTAACTTTGTAAGAAGCTGTTTGTTGAACTCTTTCTTACTATGTCATGTTGACAGATCCAATTGTTCCCTTCCTTACTAGCTTCTTTCCTTCATCAGCTCTTTGTGCTGTTACCACCAGTTCTGTACCTCTCTGTGGTTTTAAATTGCATGTCCCAAATGAGTAATGATGCAGGGTAAATTTTTATGTATTCTTTATTCTGTTCATGTGATGAATTGCATTGATGAATTTCAGAATATTAAACATTTTGTATTCCTAGCATAAACTTGGAGGTTAAGTTGACTTCCTAAAATTCCTCTATAGTTTTCTGTTTTGTTGTAAAGTAGCATGAGTTTTGTGATTCATCAGTAATTGACTTTATTATAACATTTTCCCATATATTTTGCTATATTTTGATTTTCTAATAATCTTTTCTTTTTCTAGTTTTGGTATCAGAGTAATGTGCTTATACAATGATTTTGGAACTATTCTGAAGGGTTTGTGTAGAACTGATTTTTTTTTAATAAATGGAAGGAAATTCCCAGTGAAGCCATTGGTTTCAATTTTTTTAATAAAAATTTTATACTATGGACCCTTTTTTAAAAGAAAGTGTAGAACCTCTTAGGTTTTTTTTTTTTTATTAATTTTACTAATTTTGTATGTGCTTTATTCTAATCTGCTTACTTACCCCTTCAACATACTTTTTTTTTTTTTAAATCTGTGGACATGATGGAGAATAAGGGTATTGGAACCATACTTATAATTTCTTTTTTACTTTCTTTTCCCCTATTTATGAGAAAGGTAGGTTGGATACCTTATAAATACCTTACAAATACTTCAAGCCTCTGTTTACTAATGTCTGAGTGTATAGCTTATAAGTATCATGGATAGCTTTTGTTCTTTTTAAAATGTTTACTGATGTGAGCCGCATGCTCTCCTTTGGCTTCTATGCTCTTCTCTTTAAAGTTTGGTTAATCAGCTTGTCTGTGATCTGTTCTTACCTCACCAAAGTCTTATAATAAGAAAATTTTGTGTTTTTCCTGTTTTTGTATGTTGTTTTATGTAGATTATAAACAAACAAAGTATGAAAATATTTTCTATGTCCTAACCCTTCTTTCCTACACACTAGATTTCTAACAATAAATCAGTGGCCTGTTGCCTTCTGATTGAATGGATTTATATTTTAAACTAAAATAGGAGCCTTGGTTCATAATCTTTAGATTTGACTCCACTTTTATAGTATTCTCTTATAAGGGTAAGGTTTTCATGATTTATAGAGGTGCAGCTACCTTAGGCAAACAGACACCATGTTTCATTATTTTTTAAATTTCCATTTTTATACCTTTTATCCTTTTCTCCCTCAGTTGTTGGAAATGTAATTTTTTCCCTATCGATTTGTTCCTTGCACATTGAGCAGTGAAGTTTCTGTGAGACTCCTGTTACTGTTGCTAAGATGGTAGTGTCTGAAAAGCTTAGTTATACTTTGCTCCATTCAGCACTAACATTCTTGGAATCTTCCAGAACAGCTAGAGTCTCCCAGCTCTAATTTCTTGAAATTTAAGTATTTCTGCTGTTAAAAATGGGTTAGTATATTCCTTATTTTAAGCTCCACTACAGAGCTGTAGTAATAAAAACCACATGGTATTGGCATAACAACAGACACTTAGATCAATGGAATCAAATCAGAGACTCAAATGTCAACCCACATACCTATGGACAACTGATTTTTGCAAAGAAGCTAAAATCATACAATGGAAAAAAAGACAGCTTGTCTAACTGGATGTTGGCATGTAGAAGAATGCAAATAGACCCATATCTATCACCCTGCACAAAATTCATCTAAGTCTAGCAAAGACCTCAACATAAATCTACTTACACTGAACCTGATGGAAGAGAAAACGAGGAATGATCTCAAATGCTTTGGTACAGAAGACAATTTCCTGAACAGAACACCTGAACAGCACAGATACTAAGATGGACAATTAATAAATGGAACTTCATGAAATTGTACAGTTTCCATAAGGCAAAGAACATCATCAACAGGACAAAACAGTAGCCTAGAGAATGGGAAAAGATCTTTACCAAGCTGGCATCTGACAGAGGGCAGATTTCCAAAATATATAAAGAACTTAAGAAACTAGATACCAACAAACCAAATAATCTAATTAAAAAAAAAAAGGTTGCAGATGTAAACAGAGAATTCGCAACAGAAGAATCTCAAATGGCTGAAACACTTAAGGGGATGTTCAACATCCTTAGCCATGAGGGAAATGCAAATCAAAAGACTCTATAAGATTCCATCTTATACCTGTCAGAATGACTAAGATCAAAACCACAAGTGATAGCTCATGCTGGAAAGGATGTGGAGCAAGGGGAACACACCTCCATTGCTGGTGGGAGTGCAAACTTGTACAGCCACTTTGGAAGTCAGTGTGGTGGTTCCTCAGAAAACTGGGAATCAACCTGCCATTAGACCCAACTATACCACTCTTGGGCGTATACCCAAAGGATGCTCAATCATACCACAGGGACACTTGCTCAACTATGTTTGTAGCAGCTTTATTTGTAATAGCCAGAACCTGGAAACAACCTAGATGTCCATCTATGGATAAAGAAAACGTGGTTCATTTAACATAGCTGTTAA
Organism: Peromyscus leucopus; assembly: GCF_004664715.2. Lineage (NCBI taxonomy): Eukaryota > Metazoa > Chordata > Mammalia > Rodentia > Cricetidae > Peromyscus > Peromyscus leucopus. Next base: position 28,573,980 of record NC_051064.1, on the reverse strand, counting down.
AAATCTCAATGCCAGGAAATTTGAAGGCAAATGGATGATGGGACAATAAAAATCATCCTGAGTGAGGAAACCCAGACCAATAAAGACAAACATTGTATGTACTCACTCATAAGTGGATATTAGCTATAAAATGAAGGATAATTATGCTACAATCTGCACATCCAAAGAGACAAGATAAAAAGGAAAGTTCATGGGATACACTCAGATCTCCCTGGGAAAGGGAAATAGAAGAGATTTCATGAGTGGAGTGAGGGAGGGTGGGACAGGTGAAACACAATCCTAATTAGTCTTAACAATAAAAACCCAGAGTCAGATATTAGAGTGAAAGCTGAAAGATCAGAGAAGCAGAGCAGGCAGCCACCAGAGACTTCTTACCTCTATGAAATCTCAAACTGAGTGGAGCAGATCCTGTCTCTATGAATCCTCAAACTGAATGGGGCCAAGATCCTGTCTCTACCCACCTTATATTCCTGTCTCTACCTCCCTAGTGCTGGAATTAAAGGCATGAGCCTCAGATGTGCTGGGATCAAAGGCATGATCCTGCCAAGTGCTGGGATTAAAGGCCTGTGCCACCACCACCTGGCGCTGTTTCTCATTTAGACTGGTTCAATCTCATGTAGCCCAGGGTGGCCCTGAACTCCTGATTTTTAACCTTCCTCCTCCCAAGTGCTGGGATTAAAGGTGTGTGCCACCACTGCCTGGCCTCTATGGTTAACTAGTGGCTAGCTCCATCCTCTGATCTCCAGGCAAGCTTTATTTGTCAGAACACAAAATATCACACAACAGGTGGGAACATGAGTGATCAGGTTGGGAGGGCATGAAGGGGAAGAGTGCTGAGGGGGACTCTGGGGGCGCATTTCAGGGTTGGACAGAAGTCCAGGGGGATCTCCCAGGAGTCTACAGGAAAGACTCCAGCTTAGATCCCTAGCAATAGTAGATATGTAGTCTGCACTGGCCAACTCCTGTGACCAGATTGGTGCCTAGCCCAATTGTCATCAGAGAGGTATCATATAGCAACTGATGGAAACAGATGCAAAGATCCACAGCTGAGCATTAGATGAAGTTCAGGAATCCTGAGGAGGAAGAAAAAGCACTGTAGGAGCCAGAGGGGTCAAGGACACTAAAGAAAATCTCACACAATCAACTAACCTGGGTTCCCAGGGATTCACAGAGACTGAGCTGACAACCAGGGAGCCTGCATGAGACTCACCTAGGCCCTCTGCATATATGGCACAGTTGTGTATCTTGGTCCTCTTATGGGACTCCTAAAAGTGGGAGCAGGGGCTGGCTCTCACTCTTTTACTGGCTTTTGGGATTCTACTTCTCATACTGGGTTGTCTTGCCCAGCCTTAAAACATGGGGAGGTACTTGGTCTTACTGCAACTTGATATGCAGTGTTTTATTGATAATCATAGGAGACCTGCCCTTTTCTGGATGGAGATGGAAGAGGACAGGATTGGGAGGTGGGAGGGTAGGGTAGGGGAGAGGGGCTGAGATTAGGGGATGGGGCAGGGAGGCTCCGTCTGAGATGTAAAATAAGTAGATGAACAAAAAAGTAAAACAACAACAATCAAAACAGATTGGTATTTTCTGCTAATTAAAGAAATTGTTTTTACGTATAAAAGAAGCATCTACCAAGATGATATGGTAGATTTGGCATTGCTTTTTATCCTGTAGTAGACAAGTAAAATAAAAATTTGAATTTTAAAGTAGACATTTACAAATGTAGCATTTATTTGATATATTACAGTGTCATAAATAAAATTTAAATCTATAATTTGAATATTTATTATAATGATCAAATGTAAAATATACTTTGCTTCAAATTTAGAAGAAAAATTACAGTCTAATGACTAGAATGTCATTTGAGTTTCTGAATTTATTTTTTTCTTTTGATGAATTATGAGGGTGCTCTCTAATTTCTCACTTATTAACATGCAGATTACATTTCAGATGTTTACCCCCCAAAACATCTGGCAAAATTAAAATGAAGCTGTGCAACAAAATTCTGTCAACTTTATTATATTCAAAATGAGTCATTTATTTTATAGCAACACTTTTGTATTGCTGGTGATACACAGTTTTCCTCATTTTTGTGACCTCAGTATTATCTGTTTATCTGGGACAGTTAAATAATTGATGCAAGATGTCTCAAATTCTTTCTATTTTATAATATATATTCATATATATTAACATTTAAAATTCTAATTCTAATTCTGTGCACACATATTACATGTTAGAAATAAGACTATTATAGACATTTTATCAAAAGGGGAGTTTCATGGAAGTTCTAGAGTGACTCCCAGAGGTCAGCATGACCAACAACAAGAGGTCACGAGTCTCTATGTTTGTTTTTAAATTTACTTTGGGAAATATTTTCAGCCTCAATGTAGTTTTGGCAATTATATTAGAATTTTATAAAATCAAATTTAAAACCCCAATGTTATGATGCTTTTCCAGATGAATTGAAAAAGAGAAAATTTTTATTTGTTTTGCACTCTACCTTTGTAATGTCCTGCCATAACAGTGTATGCTATTTGTGCTTCTCTAGGTGGAAACTGGAAGGTTTCAGTAACCACGAGTGGCTTTCCAAATGCAGGGACCAGCTCACAGGTTTATATTGTATTATATGGACAATGTAGAAGCTCAGTGCCTATATATCTTTATGGAAGAGATGGGGCTCGGTTTCAGGACGGACATGAAGACATCTTTACTGTAAGTCATAAAATGGAGTAGAATGTATTAATGAAGGGATACAGCCAGCGGAGCTTTGGAATGAGTGCAGCTGTCAACAGACCCTTCCTACTAAAGAACTAATCTTGTTAGTTAAAAGACTAGTTAAAAGAAATTCATGGCTGACTTTGTTCTAGCAGATTTACCAGAAGTAAATCGACCACATGGGGAAAACAATAACTAGAGAGAAACACTTTATGCTTTATAGTCATTGTTTTTATATGGTCTTGGCCACACCAGGCTGGGACTTAAGTAGGCAATTTTCACTCTCCTTCCTGTCTTCCATTATAATCTCCCCAGTCTCATCTGAGTCCTGGAACAGACTTCTTTCAGGATCACAATCTCCCATCTGACCTCCATTCCCTGTGGACTCCATCATACCTTGGAGCGGACCCAGATTTCCTCCTTCCTATGGACCCTTTCAGCACCCCTTTCTAGTGTATCTCTGTTCCTTTATATCAACCCCAGATACCTAGAAACACTTTTTACGTGGGACCTTCATTGACCATATATGGTAGGAACTCAGATAAATGATTCACATTGTGTTTCCTCTCTTCCGTTATGAATTCTCTATTCTCATCCTCAGCCTGATAACAGCCTGCTTGCAGATACCCCTCCTCCCACCTCAACTCCACCTATTGGACATCCAACTCTTGCTTCAGACCCAGGCTCCCCCTAGCCATTTCATCCCTGTCTCTTCAGATTATTCTTTGCCTTACTGCAATCTGCTTGTAGGGTCCCCTCTTCCCACTATAATTCCAACTCCCTGAAGACCCTGCCTCTTGATGTGGACCAAATCCCCTTAGCTCTTTCCTGAAGTGCCTCTCAGCTTTTTCTCCTAGCCCATGTCTATCCTCTCTGTGACCCAGGAACCCACAGAAGCAGTCTATACCAAGCAACCCATACTCACCACAGTTTCTTAAGATGCAGAGAGAGCAACAGAAACCAAGGAAAGCAATACCCACCAAATAAAAGCAAGACCAGATATCATGAATTACAATCACTTCAGTCATCCCAAACCAGATGCCTATATACTAGCACAAAACACAAATACTAACAGTAAGACAACGCCCCTCCACCAGAACTCAGACACCTCACTCCAGTAGGCCCCGAGAAAGGCACTATAGCTAAAGTCTCAGACAAAAACTTCAAAATAGCAATTGTGATTAAGTTTAAGGACCTTAAAGAGGATATGAATGAAGCCAATGAAAACACAAACAGTGAAATGAAATGTTAAAAACAATTCAAGACATGAAAATAGGAAGATAACTGTGAATGTTGCAACTCTGGGGGAAAGTTATCCTGATTGCTTGGCGAGTCAGGCTGTATCTTGAGCTGCTAGGGCAGCTGTGGTGGCTGGAGCTACAATGGTACAGCTCAGCTCTGGAGGGAAAGGTATCCTGACTGCTCTGGGAGTCAGACTATACCTTGAGCTGCTAGGCCAGTTCAGCTCTAGAGAGAAAGGTATCCTGATTGCTTGGGGGGGGGGGTCAGGCTATACCTGGAGTTGGGGTGTGGTGGAGGATGGTCTCCCTGCATGGTATAGCAATCCTGCTCCTCTCCTGGGGAGCCACCAGCTCCCACTTAAGGGGGCTTCCCAGAAGAGCTCTGATTCTTCTCCTGCCCAATGTGTTGCTTCTTTTGGTTCACTCCGCTAGAGGAGAAACCCCTGTAGAAATGTAGCCATCTCCTCTGGTTCCAATGAAAAGTTGTTATTTTTCTTCTCTACTTTGCTCAGTCCCCTAAGGGAATGTCTCTGCAAGGTTTTTTCCTGTTCAGTCCTGTAAGGGATGTCTCAGCAAGATCCTTCTGTTCAGCTCCACCTTGCTCAAACATATGTGATACAACGAAGATGGTATTAAGAGGCAAATTTATAGTATCACGTACCTGCATAAAAACAAAATTGGAGAGATCTTACATGAACTTACAGAGACTATGACAGCATGCACTGGGCCTGCATGGGTGTATACTAAATGGGTTCCTAGGAGTGAGAAGAGAAGTAGCTCTTTATCCCAGAAACTGTCTTCAATTGATAACCACTTGTAAGTGAAAAATTAATTTTCTCTGAGAAAGTCTCATTGGGAAAACAAACTACTCTTAAGGGTAGGCTTCATGCCCATCTGTAGATGGCCACAACCAAACAAACTTAATGGTACCTTTGGATGTTTTGTGTCTCATAATGTTGTACCAAGGCATTTTTTAAACTTTACAGATCCTTTGCATCATATATATATATATATATATATATATATATATATATAATGACTTCTAGTTTTATGTTTCATATGACTTCTGTGTGTGTGAATGTGTGTTCCTCTATGTCTATATGTGTTTCTACTGCTTTTCCTTTGGCTCTTTTAATTCTGTTTTTTGGTTTAGTCCTATTCCAATTTGTCTGTAGTTGTTTATTTTATAGATTTAAAGGTGAAATAACACCACTTTTCTCTCAAACTCTTCCAAACATTAAAACAGGTGAGATAGTTTCCTAATATCTTCTATAAGGTCAGCACTACCCTTATGTCAAGCCCAAAGGGAACTTGTCAAAGGAATAAAGCTACAGACTGCATGCTAATAAGCATAAAAGTCTTCAATGCTGGGAAGCTGAATCCAGAAGCACACTAAACATTATTCTATATTGTGACAAACTGGGATTCATCCAAGTAATGGGCATTGATTAAACATAGAAATAACATAAAGTGAGTGTCATAACAAATTTTAAAAAAGGATAAAGAAGAGAAATACATAATCAAGATATTGCTGAAAATTTGACAAAAAACCAACACTTTTTCAGGATAAATTGGGTGTTTTTGTTAAAAACAAACAAAAAAAAAAACAAACAAAAAAACTAGAACTAAAAAAGAACTCTGTCTTAGTTTGGGTTTTATTGCTATAAAGAGACTCCATGATCATGACAATTATTATAAAGGAAAATATTTACTTGTAGTTGGCTTACAGTTCAGAGGGTTAGTCCATTGTCATCATGGTGAGAAGCATGGCAGCATGCAGGCAGAAATGGTGCTGGAGGTTGCTGAGAGTTCTACACCTGGATTCACAGGCAGCAGGAAGTGACTAAGCTACTAGGCCTGGCTTGAGCTTCTGGGGAGCCCTCAGTAACCCACTTCCTCCAAGAAAGCCACACTTACTCCAACAATGCCACACCTCCTAATCGTGCCACTCCCCATGAGCCTATGTAGCCATTTTCGTTCAAACTACCACAAACTCCCTAACCATAATACAAGGACATTTATGTAAAACCCAAAGGTAACATCCTTAAAGATCAAAGATTGGCAGATTTCTCCCAATCAAGAACAAGACAATGATTCCAGATTTTTGCCATTGCTGCTCAGCAATGCTCTGAAAATTTTAAGTAGAGGAATTTATCAAGAAAATGAAATTAAAGACATTCAAATTAGAGAAAGAGAAAGCACATTAGAGATGGTTGCCAGGAGTTCAGGAAAGGAGGATGGGGAATAACTAAAATGTTCTGGAAGCAAAGAGTTGAAAAACGATACTGTGACCACACCACAAACCACTAAATAGCATGCTTTAGAATTTCTTAGATGTTAACATTTGTTTTTCATAATATAAACAATGTAAAAATAAAATACTCATTTTAAAAACATAAAAATGAAGTTTTGCAGAGGAATATATGTAAGAGAAGAATTTACGAGAATAAGTAAACAGTGAACAAGTAAAGCTTAAGGAAGCCAACACCTCTATAAACAAGGGGTAAATGTTACCATGCCAGGAATCAATCAACAGAGACAGGATAACAGAGGATGAAGGCAAACAGCAGAAATCAGAAAGCAGGATCTAAAAAATGGGTCAGCACATTTAGGCCTGATGACTTGAGTTCCATTCACACATGGTGAGAGAAGAAAAGCAACCTTGTGAGTTGATCTTTGACTAACATACATGTGCTAAGATACATGCATATACACAGAAGCACACACACACCCCCGAGTGCAAAAACACATGCAAGCACACAAATGTACACACACACACACACACACACTCACACACACACACAAAGTGAAAAGCAAAACAAACAAAAAAAAAAGAAGACACCAAAAGCAGCAGATTGTCACAATTAGAGAAGGAAATGAGAATGAGAAATTGAGGAGTTCTTTTCATATATGAAAAATATATAATAATATAGAAAATATAGAAAATTTATAATATAGAAAACTATTCAGCTCTATAAATTGTATGAATTTATAATCTAATTAAAATTTAAACATGAGACAATATGGTACAAAAACAATACCCAAATTTTTATATTCCTTTCATTATAGTAAATTCTAAAATTATTTCTTTCACATGAAAAATAAAAAAACTTCGTTTTTCTTTTTTTATTGAAAATACAGCTTTTCACAAAATATAAGCTGCTCATGGTTTCCCCTCTCTCATCTCCTCTCAGATCCTCCCCACCTGCCCAAATCCATGTCTTCTTTCTCTCTTTAGAAAAATAAATCAAAAAAAGGACATGAGAATCTCTCTCTCTCTCTCTCTCTCTCTCTCTCTCTCTCTCTCTCTCTCTCTCTCTCTCTCTCTCTCACACACACACACACACACACACACACACACACACACACACACAAGACATAGAATCAGAAACCATAATATATAAGCAAAACATCAGTAAGGTTAAAAAAAGTCCTCCAAAAATACCATTGAGTTCACTTGTGTTTGCCTTCTACTGCTGGGCATGGGGTCTGCTCATGTGGATTATATACTTACTGACTGACTATAGGAGGAAACTAATTTTTCATCTCTAAGCAAGTGTTAATTGCAAATAACTTCCCAGCTAAGAACGGAAGCTCTTATTGACTTCCTCTCTTATCACTGGAACCCCATCTGGCATGGATCTGTACAGGCCTGTGCATGCTGACAGTCTCTGGATTCATGTAGGCCTCAGTCCTGTTGTGTATGCAAGGCACTGTTTACTTGGTACCATCCATCCCTCTGGCACATACCTTCTTACTGCCTCCTCTTCTGCATAATTCCCTGAGCCCGGAGGGGAGCAGTTTAAGGAAGATATACCACTTAGGACTGTGTGTTCCAAGGTCTCTCACTCTCAGAACATTGTCCAGTTGTGGGTCTCTGTGGTAGTTCCCATATACTGCAGGATGAAGCTTCTCTGATGATGGCTGAGCAAGGTATTAATCTATGGGTATAGCAGAATGTCATTGAGGGTCATTTTATTGTTATATTCCTGTAGCAGGAATATATTATTTGGTTTTCCCTAGGCCTATGGCCTATCCAGTTTCAGGTTCTGGGCCACCCAAAGAGTGTCAGGCATGCATTTCATCTTGTAGAGTAGGAATTTAATCCAATCATAAGGTGGCTCATTAGTGTGGTAGTTTGAATGTAATTGTTCCCCATAAACTCATGGGGAATGGCATTATTAGGAGGTGTGGTTTTGTTGGAGAGGTGTGGCCTTGTTGGAGGAAGTGTGCCACTGTGGAGGCAGGCTGTGGGTTCTCCTGTGCTCAAGATATTCTCAGTGTCAGAGTCATTTCCTTTTACCTGCAAGATATCGGACACTCAGCTACTTGTCCAGCACCATGTCTGCCTGCATGCTGCCATGTCCCACCATGATGATAATTGACTGAACCTCTGAAACTGTAAGTGAGCCATCCCAATTAAATGTTTTCCTTCATATAGTTGCCATGGTCATGGTTTCTCTTCATAGCAACAGAAACCCTAACTAAGACAGTTATTCATACAATGTTTGTACTACTATTGAACCAACATATCATGCAGGCAGGTAATCTTTGTAGATTTCAGGATTTGTAGCTGGGTTGATGGTTACCTTTCTCTTCTGGTATCCTAAAGAGTACCATTCAGTAATATGAGCACTAGTCACTAGGAATGAAGACTCTAGATAGAACAAACTAGATTTCTCCATGTCAATGAGATACCTATATATTATCTTCAGCAATAGAGGCTTATCATCAGTTTGTGGAGAGTAATCAATAGCCTTGGCAACAGCCTGAGTTGTTTGGTGCTTTCCATGGGGCCCTTTGGCCAAGAATTCAATTAGAGGTAAACCATTTCTGGCACTGGTTTCACTTGGTAGTGAAAGAGTTGGGGTTTTGTCTCTTCCATTATTTAGTGACTGCATTTAGATTTATTTCATATAAGTACATATTTTAAGAAGCTTCTACTATCATAGATTTCCATATGACCCCTCAATGACCCTTAGTGTTGGTTGTTCCTCCTTATATGCGTCCCTTATCCTCCTTCCTCCATCTCTCTGTTTAATCATACTGTTACAGTCTAACTCTTGTCTCTCCATAACTGTCTTAGTTATGGTTTCTATAGCTGTGAAGAGACATCATGACCATGGCAACTCTTATAAAGGAAAACATTTAATTGAGGTGGCTCACTTACAGTTTCAGAGGTTCAGTCCATTATCATCATGGTAAGACATAGTAGCATGCAGGCATACATGATGCTGGAGAAATAGATGAAAGTCCTACATTTTGCAAGCTATGGGAAGTGGTCTGAGTGTCACACTGAACAAAGCTTCAGCATATATGAGACCTCAAAGCCCACTTCTGTAGTCACACATGTCTTCCAACAAGGGCATAGCTACTCCAACAAAGCCACATCTCCTAATAGTGCCACTCCCTTTGGGAGCCATTGTCTTTCAAACCATCACAATAATTATATTTTATCTCCCCATCCTTGGGAGATCCTCCCCGGCCCTGCTAGCCTCTTACTCTGTACCTAACTTCTCTGGTATATAGATTGTAGTGTTCAAACTGAAGGCTTAAAAGCTAACATCTACATATAAGAGAATACATATAATATTTGTCTTTTTGGGGTCTGGATTACCTCACTCAGGATAATTTTTTTCTATCTCCATCCACTTAGATGTGAATATAATGATTTAATTTTTCATCTGCTGAAAAATATTCAATTGTGTATTGTAAAAATGTATACATTTTCATTATTCATTCACCTATTCCATTCATTTGTGGATATCTAGGCTGTTTCATTTTCTGGCTATTATTAATTGAGTAACAATGAACATAGATAACAAAGTTTCTCCTTAGTAGTAGGGAGTCTGTTGAGTATATGACCAAGAGCAATATATCTGGATTGTGAGGTTGATATATTCCCATATTCCTGAGAAACCACCACACTGATATTCACAGTGGCTGTACAAGTATACACTCCCACTAGCAATGAATAGGTCTTCCCCTTTCTCTATATGCTAGCTGGCATGAGCTGTCTTTTGTTTTATTGATCTTGGTCATTCTTATCAGTGTGAAGTAAAATCTCAAAGTAGCTTTGATTTGGGTTTCCCTGATGACTAAGGATGTTGAACATTTCTTTAAGTGTTTCTAAATTATTTGTATTTCATCTTTTGAGGAATCTTTGGTTACTTGTATCCTCATTTTTAATTGAATTATTTGATTTATGTACAGTTTTAAAGCTCTTTATATATTTCAGATTATTAACCCTCTATCAGATGTGCAAAAATAGACTTATATTCTCTGCTTCTCCTAGTTCCTAGGTTTAAACTATGAGTCCAATCTCCTGTTGTAGACCTCTTTGTCTTGTCTGTTGTATAAGTTTTAATCATGAGTCCAATCTCCTGTTATAGACCTCTTTTGTCTTGTCTATTGTATGTATAAGTTTTGGTGGTCTGTGTGTTTCTATAAATTTCTTAGTAGATTTAGTTTTTAATAAATTTAACTTCTAATGATTTAATTTTTAATGAATTTAATTTGTTGACATTATACACAATATTTCTATAACTATGCTGTATTTTTAAAACCTCTATTTTTGTGGTTTTTACATAATATCTCATTAAATTTCTGGTTTTATCAATTTAAATCTTTCTCTTTTCCTGATAGTTACAGTAGCCAAAGGACTGTAAATTCAGTTGATAATTTTTCTGAAGAACTGCCTTTGTTTGGTAGATTGTTTTATTTTTTAATATGCATTAATCAGTTATTTTTTTCCTTCCCTCTGCTAGATTAGGGTTTAATTTACCCTGAACTTTCTTTTAAGGTAGAAAATTGGGCTACACATTTAAGGTTTTTCTTTCTTTTTGTATATATGGTTATAGTTATGAATTTCCTTATGAGCTTGGCTTACACTATCTTCAATATGTTGTGCTTTGGTTTAGTTATCTCCATGTGTTTTGTAATTACTGTGTAATTCCTTGTTTGACTAACTGATTGAGAATATGCTGTTTAATTCACATACAATTTTCCTTCTAATATTTATTTCTGGTTATATTCCACTGTGTTTAGATAATATATGTTATATAATATAAAATTATATATATATATATATATATATGTATGTATATGCATGTTTGCTTGTTTTAAAAATATCCTCCCTCCACTTTTTTTGTCCATGTATTGCTATATAGTATGGGCTTTCAATTTACTGCGTAAGACCAGGCTGACCTCATACTTGCAATCCTTTTCCTTCTGAGTGCTGGAATTACAGGATGTACACCATGCACTCATAATCTTTTTTAAAATGTCAAGAACCAGTATTATATAACACATCTTTTATATAAGGAAGGTTTTATGCATAGTTGAGAAGATTTTATAATTTGTTGTTGAATGAGTGTTGGATAGATGCTAGGCCAAGCTGATATGCTGTACTTCCTTCTGATTCTGTTTATTTATCTATTACTTAAGCCATATTTCTATAGTTTATTATAGTGGACTGTGTGTTTCATTCCACAAACTTGTTAACTTTGCTTCCATGGGAAAGGTATATAACTTAGTAGCACAGTATGTTCTCAGCATCTGTAGGGCCTTGGGTTCAATATATAGTACTACATTTTTGCCTTTGTATGTTTCAGTGCTCTGTGGATTGTGTACATGTTTGTCATTCTGATGTCTTTATGAATTGATCTCTTTATCACTATGCGATGTTCTTGTCTGAGCTGTATTAAAAAGTATAACTAAAACATGTTTTCTTGACTCTTTTATAGATCACAGTTGGGGATATAGGAAAGCCATTTAAGATTCGTATTGGCCACACTAATTCTGGATGCTCCCCTTCCTGGCACTGTAAGGGGGTAAGAATATCATATCATTCCTATTTTATACAAACTTTTCTACAAATTTTCTTCAAGAATTAAGTTTCAGTGAGACATTTTGTAAGTGCTATGAAGTTATGGAGTCACTAATGTAAGCATTATAGCTCAGATGGAAAGGTCTCCTGGCAGCCAGAAGCCAAGGAATACCACAAAGTCACACTGCACAACAAACCTCACACAAGAGATTTATTGGGAGGGTAAAAACTGGGAGTATGAAGCCGGGTGTTGGTGGTGCACTCCTTTAGTCCCAGCACTCGGGAGGCAGAGCCAGGCAGATCTCTGTGAGTTCAAGGCCAGCCTGGGCTACCAAGTGAGCTCCAGGAAAGGCACAAAGCTACACAGAGAAACTCTGTCTCGAAAAACCAAAAATAAAATAAAATAAAAGAAAAGAAAAGAAAAGAAAGAAAACTGGGAGTATGGTTGCTTCTGCTTGGGTGAGAAACAACAGCAAACTGAGCAGGATACAGGGTTTGTATAGAGTTTCTTGGGAAGAAGGTAGAACTTTACAGGGTAGAGATTGGTGGGATTTCATGTCCAGAGATACACTTTTTATTCTGTAGGATGGAGGCAGGATCCAGCAGTTAGGGCAGTTAGAGTATTCGGTTGGTAGAACCTGGCAGTTAAATGTCCTTGTGGGAGGGTCCTGACTACTTGTGTGGCTTGAGGGGCTTATATTCCCCCTTTTTTTGTTTCTTATTGGTAAACAATCAGGTCATGGAAAAATGGGATATGTTATCACTAGACTTCTTCCTGCTGAATCAGGGCGTTGAAGTCCTTTGGGCCAACTTGATCTTTACCATCAGGGTGTAATCAGGAGTTGCAGGCCTCTGGCTCTGTGATTAGGGGCTAGTAATCCTGTTCTAGCAACTGATGAAAAGTCTGGTTAGAGATCTTTTGCATCTATTGTTGAAGAAATCTAGATAAAGAGTTTATAAGGCAGGGTGCAACTAATAGGATTAAGAAAAGCAGGAGAAAAGGGGTTAAGAAGGGTAGCATGCAATTCCACATTGGATGGTCCATGAGCCACTAGTCAGAGGCATCAAGATATCTCTTACATTTTTGAAGATCCATCTGGAGTTGTCAGATCTTGTCTTTTACTTTAACTAACTCATTGACATAGAAGCAACATTCCTCCCTGAGAAAGAGACAATGACCACTTTTTTTTTTGCTGTTAGTAAATCTCATCCTCACTGATTTTGTAGCACTATGGTTACCCAGTGAGTCTATTTGGCCCTGGAGAGTAAGGATGGTCTGAGCCACCCATTGGAGATCCTGGATGAACTGAGAGGAAAACCTACGGTAAATAGCTATGGAAGTAGTCGGTCCTGAGTTTCTGCACCAAAATATAAATGTTACAGATCTGGAGCAAAAAGTATCCTGGCTGTCAGAAGCCAGGCTATACTGACAGCTCTGAAGAAAAAGATGTCCTGGAGGGAAAGGTATCCAGAACACCTGTGTGGCTTTCATAGTAAAAGTGAACAAAGCAGGGAACTCTATAGTGACACTTACCCAATGGAAGAGGAGAGACAATTAGAACAGTAGAAGAGAAAATAGCTGGGGGAGTGCAGGTGTCTTAATAAGTAGAACTGCATGAGTGGTGGGGACCTGGAGATCATTGAAGGAGTATGCTCAAGTGGTGGGTAGCTCCAAGGGTGCAGCAGATTCTTAAAAGGTCAGAGATATAGAAAGAGAGTGGGTATTGAGTCTGGGTGATAAATTTGGTGGGGTTTGATAAGGTTGGTAAAGCTGTGACCCTACCCTGATGATAGAGGAACAAGAATATGTGGGTCCCTATAACTCCATGAGAACTAAATAGGTGGCCCTGGTGTCCAGGATGAGGAGGAGGAGGATGAGGATGAGGAGGAGGAGGAGGAGGAGGAGGAGGAGGTGAGAGCTCTCCTTGATACTGTAATGTCTACCCAAGGCTCCAAGTCAGAGATGGTGGTAGTCAGGCCAAGGGAGCCCAGGTCCCCAGGAACTCATCCAAAGAGCCACCTGGGCTTGATGTCTCCATGCTGTGAAGGTCATGGGATCAGTCAACACCCAAATGCCCTTCTTGATGGCACCTTGAACATGATCTGGGTGGTTTACAAGGGATCAGATAGGTACATCTGAAACAGGGATCAGGAGGTCCTCAGGTTTTTGGGGCCAGATTGCTGAGGCAGTTGCTATGGCCATTTGAAAGGCCTTCTCTAGCACCAGGTATTTTTGTTTTGATGCTTTTTCATCTCTCCCATGGTACACCTTAAAGTCACCACTAAGACTTCTGCCTGTGGAGTCAGGGGTCCTTTCGCTAGACATTTTAGTTTGATCCTAATATCAGGGAAACTCTGCAAGAAGAAGCAGGTCAAACGAAGTTATTTTCTATTTGGGGCCTCAGCATCCAGATTGGTGTATTGTAAAAGGGCCTTTGCGAGATGGTCTAGGAATTGAGATGAGTTATCATGTTTCCTTTCCTTAGACTGTAATATTGCTTGCCCTCATTAGTTAATTAGTACCAACTGACTGAGGGGAAAAGCTTCAACTAAGTAATATTTCTCCTTTTCTATGAAGGGAATACTTGGGACCACTGAGAAATGCATAGTTATGTATGTACATGTATTACTGTTAAAGATCATAGTTTGGGACTGGAGAGATGGTTCAGAGGTTAAGAGCACTGGCTGCTCTTTCAGAGGTCCTGAGTTCAATTCCAAGCAATCACACTGTGGCTCACAACCATCTATAATGAGATCTGGTGTCCTTTTCTGGCATGTGAATACATAATGAATAAATAAATCTTAAAAATGATCATAGATAAAAGATGATTTAAACATTAAAATATGGCTGTCTGTATAGCATCTGCTTCAAAACAGGTGTGAAAATACATCCTTAGTGACATAGTAATCTGTTAGGCTTGGATGGGAGCTCTGGAATTTAGGGGACATATGCTAATTAGGTTAAGGCACTTTGTTTTTTAAAACAAGAAAACCCCTTAATTCTTCTATAATGCTTAAAATGAAAATTCTGCTTATTTCTGTTACTAGCAGTAAATGTGATCTCCTGACTAGACCCCTTATTTCCAGTTTTATGTTTTGGTGAATGGTGTATTTAACTCTGCAATCATTAAAAATTAGGAATCTTTAAGTAAAGTCGTAAAGAGGCAATGATCATTGAATCCAATTCCTAGTATTCTTGGTGTGAAAGTTTGAATGGGAATGGCCCTTTTAGTTTCATGTGTTTGGCAACTTTGCTCCTATTGGTGGATCTGTTTTGGGATGATTAGGAGGTCTGGTCTTTTGGGAGGAGGTGAGCCATTAGGGCATTGAACCAGCCTAAGACAAAGGAGTGCGTATGGGCAGAGAAGCTGGAAGGGAAGAACCGTCTAAGCCCTTTAATAATGGAAATGAAGTAACAAGATTTGTTGCTGGAGTCCAGCTCCAGTGAAGTTCAGGTCCCAAAGATGATGTGTAGAGTCAGAGAGGGGAGGAAGGAGACTGACATGGTCTGAGGGTGAATCGGGATGGATGCCACTTATTGAAAAAAAAGGGCTGCATCTTTTATAATCTATAATTGCACAAATGATTAAATAAAAGCTATAATTAAAAGTCTCCCAACAAATAAAGCAAGCAAGATAGCAAGCCCAGGGCCAGATGGATTCAGACTTTCAAGAGATTACCACAAATACTCTTCATATTGTTCTACAAAGTTGAAACTGAAGGAGCATTTTCTAACTCTTTTTATGAAGCTCAAATTACATTGATATGTAATCCACACAAAGACTCAACTAAGAAAGAAAATTAAAGACCAATTTGCCTTATGAGCAAAATGCAAAAATTCTCAACAAAATACTTGCAAATAGAATTCAAGAACACATTAAAAAGATCATTCTCTATGATAAAGCTGACTTTATTCCAGAGATGCAGGGATGATTCAGTATATGTAAATCCATAAATGTAATACATTATAAATTAAATGAAAGACAAAATCCACATGCTCATCTCATTAGATGCCAAAAAGACTGTTAAAAGCCAACATCACTTCATGATAAAAGTCATATAAAGACTAGGGATACAAGGGGCATACCTCAACATAATAATGACAATATACAGCAAATCTACAGCCAGCATCTAATAGAGAGAAACTCAGGAATAAGACAAAGATGCCCATTCTTTTCATATCCATTCAATATAGTCCTTGAAGTCTTAGCTAGAACAATAAGACAACTGAAAGACATCAAGGGACACTAATAGGGAAGGATGTAGTCAAAGTATCTTCACTTGTAGATGGTAGTATTTCATACATAAAAGACCCTGAGGACTCCACCAGGAAACTTCTACAGCTGAAAAAGACTTTCAGTAAAGTATCAGAATACCACATTAACACAGATAAACCAGTAGCCTTCCTGTATACAAATGATAAAATAAACCGAGAAAGCAATCAAGGAAGCAGTACCTTTCACAATAACCTAAAAAAGGCTTGAAATAACTCTAACTAAGCAAGTAAATGACTTGTATAATAAAAACTTTAAGATACCGAAGAAATAAAAGATACCAGATAATACAAAATTTCCCATACTTATAGATCAGTAGGATTAGTGTAGAGAAAATGGCCATCCTACAAAATCAAATTCAATACAATACCCATCAAAATTCCAACACAATTTTCATAGAAATCAAAAGGACAATTTTCATCTTTTTGGATGGATATGGAAACATAAAATCCAAAATAGCTAAAACAGTCATGAATAATAATATTACTGCTGAAAGTATCACCCATCCTGACTTCAAGTTGTATTACAGAGATATAGTAATAAAATTCAGAATGGTATTGGCATAAAGACAGACAGGTTGATTAATGGAATGAAACTGAAGATGCAGACACAAAACTATACACCAATGGATACCTTGTTTTTGACAAAGAAGCCAAAAATACACACTAAAAAAAAACTTAAACAAAAGGCATATATAACATATTCCCAAATAACTCCACATTGCATTACAGAGACACTTGCTCATCCATGTTCATTGCTGTTCTATTAGTAATAGCTAGAAATTGAAAACAGCCTAGATGTCCATCAACTGGTGAGTAGATAATGAAAATGTGGTACATTTACATAACAGAATATTATTCAGCTGTTTATAAAAATTAAGAAATTCAGAGGTATATTGTTTGGGCTAGAAAAAAAAATCACCGAGTGAGGTGATCCAGATCCAAAAAGACAAATATTATATGTTTTCTCTTCTACGTAGATGTTAGCTTTTAAACCTTCAATATGTCCTACAATCTGAAAAACCACAGAAGTTAGGTATAGCATAAGGTATTGGTGGAAAAGGAGGATCTCCCAAGAAAGAAAAAAATAGAATGCATAGTTATGGAGAGACTAGAATTAAGAGAAGTGAATGGGGAGGGGGATGGAAAAGAGCAGTAAGAAGGGAGTATGAGGAAAGATAACTAACATTAAGGACCATTTGAAGACCATATGGAAACTTACTAATGTAGAATCTTCCTAAACCATATACATAAACAAAGCAATCTAAATGGATTTACCAGGTAATGGGGAGATAATGTCCCAACTAGACATGTTTCCCTACCATTTACTAGGAATAGCTTGTATCTAGTTGAATCACTGGACAAAGGGGTTCTATGGCCATCTCCAACATCTATCATTATTGGTTTCTCTCCACAAAGTGATAATAAGGCCCTACTGCTTAAGACAATACTTACATATCTCATTTGACTTGGTGAAGTCAAGCTGGTACCTAATGAGAGCTTTTACCCCTGGTGACTAGTGTTCATGGTACTGAAGGTTCTCTGTAGGATACAAGAGGAAGGTAACCATCAACCCAGCTACAAATATTGCTATCTACAAAGATGACCTGCTTGCATGATATGTTGGTTCAATAGTGGCACAAACATTGTGTGAGTAACCAATCACCTTCTGACTGGATTTAAGTCTCACTTCACAAGATGGAATGCATGCCTGACACTGCTTGGGTAGTCTCAAACTTGAAACTGCATATACCATAGTTTTAGGGATCACCAAATACTGTTTCTGCTAAAGGAATATAGTAACAAAATGACTCCTATTGACATCCTGTTTTAACCATAGATCAGACTTCTTTTAGTAGATGGGAACTAACAGATGCCCACACTGTGCAATGTACAGAGAATAAGAGACTTTTGGAATAGTCTGTCCTGTAGGGGATATCTTCATCAAACTTATCCCTTCAGGGCTCAGGAAACTGTAGAAGAAGAGGAGGAAACATTGTAAGAGGCAGAGGGGATGCATGACTACAGAGAAAGTGTCCTCCAGACACAACAGGACTGATGCACATATGAACTCACAGAGACTGTGTCAGCATGCACAGAAACCTCACAGGTTCAAGTCAAATGGAGTTCCAATGCTAACAGGGGAAGTGGACATGGGCTGCCATTCCTAACCCAAAATTTGTCTGCTACTGACACCTGCAAAAATTATTTTACTCTAATGGAATCTCACTGGGTACATTTACCTCAATGTTCCATGTTCAACAATAGATGGCCAACATAAAATGAACTCAATATGTATGTTTTCAGACTTTTGAAGACTTTTTGTTTTATATGGCTTTGTTTTGGCATTTTTGCCTTATTGGTTCTTTTAGTTGTATATTTTGTTTTCCAATATTGTGAGTTTGTGAAATTTTTTGGGGGGGTGGTGTGTATTTTTTATTTAGTTTTCTTTTAAATTTATTTTCCTGTTTGTGAAGAGAGGGAGAGAAAGGAAGACTATGTTTCAGGAGTTGGGGATATAAAGAGGATCTGGGAGGAGGTAGAGGAGAAGAAAGCATGATCAGAATATATTATATGAAAAAATTATCAATGAAAAGGGGAGGAGAAACACAGTTGGCACTATTGGGGGATAAGCAGGAGGAATGAGGAATGAGGAATGAGGAATGAGGAGGGTTAATGCTGGAATAAATGGGGCAAAGGGAACAAATGAGAACAAGGTGTAATAACAACAAAGATACCCTGATCAAACCTATTTAAAAATCACAGTCATAATTCTATTTGAAATGAATGTCTTATAGATAAAATATAGTTGGATCACAATCTTTAATTTAGCAATATTTACAAAACATTTATTTTGTATATAAAATGGATGTACCTCATACATGAAGTAATGTTCTGAAAGGTGATTTATAAGCCTAGTTTATATAGTAATTCAACAAAGAGTTAAATTGCTTGGAAACATGTCAAAACAATGGAAGAAGATTTTGAATGTTAAAGTTGTTGAACTGTGGGTTAGCAAATACATGAGAAATGATGATGGACAAGGGTAGAACTTAACATTAATAAAGCTTTTAATGTCAGCTGCAGGTGGATCCAAGTCTTTGATGACTGTCTTAGCTAGGGTTTCTTTGCTGTGATGAAACACCATGACCAAAAAGTAAGTTGGGGAGGAAATGTTACTCTTCATCACTGAAAGTCAGGCCAGGAACTCAAACAGGGCAAGATCCTAGGGAAAGGAGCTCATGTAAAGGCCACAGAGGGGTGGTATTTACTGGCTTGCTTTCCCTGGCTTGCTAAGCCTGCCTTCTTATAGAACCTAGGACCAGCAGCCCAAGGATGGCACCACCCACAATGGGCTGGGCCTTCCCACATTGATCACTAATTGAGCAAATGCCTTACAGCTTGATCTCATGGAGGCATTTCCTCAACTGAGGCTCTTTCCTCTCTGATGACTCTAACTTGTGACAAGTTGACACACAAAACCCTGACCCCTTGTCAAATTGACATACAAACATAACTATTAAGCCACACCCTTCCTTTCTTATACCTCCCCAAGATCTCAGATTTGTAGTCAGTTTTTTTTTTTTCTAACTCTCTGCTCTTTGGAGACCTGCTACCCAGCTCCCAAATAAATACTCAGAGACTTATTCTTACTTATGAATTCCTGGCCTTAGCTTCCCTTATTTCTAACCTGGTTTTCTTAACTAATTATCCCACCTACCTTTTACCTCTGGGCTTTTACCTTTTTTGTTATTCTATATTCCTTTCTTTCCTTCTTACTCCATGCCTGGTTGTACAGCTGGGTGGCTGGCCCCTGGTGTCCTCCTCTCCTTCTCTCGCTTCTCCTCTCCATCTCTCCTATTTATTCTCTATGTACGCCAGCCACGCCTATCCTTTCTCCTGCCTAGCTATTGGCTGTTCAGCTCTTTATTAGACCAACTAGGTGCTTTAAACAGGCAAAGTAGCACAGCTTTACAGAGTTAAACAAATGCAACACGAAAGAATACAATACATCTTTGCATCATTAAACAAAGGTTCCACAGCATAAATGAATGTAACACATCTTAAGTTATATTTCACAACACAACACACATTAAAAATATGAATAACTTTAGAAGTCCCACAATCCTTACAAATTCAAAAACATTACAATTTTAGTTCATTTAAAATAGCCAATCTCTTTTAAAATATGAAGTCTTTTAAAATTCAGTCTCCCAAATGTGAACTCCAGTAAAATACTTTGAGGGAAAAATCAGGGCACAGTCACAATTGAATCAAAGCAAAACTGAATTCCAACCATCCATAGGCTGGGATTCACAATCCTCTGGACTCCTCTGCTTCTTTGACTCTGCCCTCTGCAGCACTCATAGCTTGTTTTCTAGGCCCTTGCTGGCTCCACTGCCACAGCTGCTACTGTTTTTGGTGGTCATCCCATGGTACTAGCATCTCCAAAATGCTGCGATCTTCTGCTGCAACTGCATTGTACTTTTACCAATAGCCTCTAAAAGGCTCTATTCATGGTGCCAAGCCTCAACTTCTTTGCACGACCCCTTCAGTCCTGGGCCTTCAATTGCCACTAAGGCTGCACCTACACTAAGGGACTCTCCTGGCCTCTTACAATGCCAAGCCCCATCTACTCTCCATGACCCCTTCATGCCTTCAAAATGAGTATTACTTTGGTGACACACATTACTAAGTCTGGCTGCCAGCATGAGGTACAACCATGGTTGCCTCTGGAACACAGCTTCTCTGTGCCCTCAAGAAGCAATTCCCAGAACATTTCACCTCAGTGATGCTGATATCTTCTTAATCACCACTAATTTCTTAACTCCAGCTGACCAGCATCAAGTATCCTGGCAAAGCTATGTTTCGCTTTAGTAGTTCCAGTATCTTGTTATCACAACAGATTCTTCAGCCCAGCCAACCAGAACCACAGAATCTTAGTTCAAAATAACAAATGACCCTGGCAGAGTCTTTAAACCTCCTTCTGAAATTTCACAAATCAGGTCTCTATCTTCTGCACTACTATTAACATTCCTATCTTCCAATCTCCCACAGAACATCCCACAAAGCTCTTAATACTCAATGGCTTTCCTAGCCCAAAGTTCCAAAGTCCTTCCACAATCCCCCCTAATACATGATCAGGTCTGTCACAGCAATGCCCCACTACACTGGTACCAATTTGTCTTAGTTAGTGTTTTTATTGCTATGACGAGACATCATGACCAAAAAACAGGTTGAAAAGAAAAGGGTTTATTTGGCCTACACGTCCACATTGCTGTTCATCATTGAAAGAAGTCAGGACAGGAACCCAAACAGTGCAGGATCCTGGAGGCAAGAGCTGATGCAGAGGTCGAGGAGGGATGCTGCTTTCTGGCTTTCTCCCCTTCACTTGCTCCTCCTGCTTTCTTAGAGAACCTAGGGCCACCAGCACAGGGGTGCTACCTCTCTCCATGGGCTCTGCCCTTCCCCATTGATCACTAATTGAGAAAATGCCTTATGGATGGATCTCATGGAGGCATTTCTTCAACTGATGACTCTGGCTTGTGTCAAATTAACACACAAAACCAGTCAGTACAATGACTAATCATGTATTAGAAATTATTTGAAATTAGTCTATTATATTTGGGTTGATGTACATATTTATTTGTACACAAACAATTATGAATAAATCCATGAAAACAGACCATGGAAAACTATAGAGACATCTGAAGTTGAACTGAATACATTTTGCCTTATAGCCAGAAGCCTGTGAGAGTCAGGGAGTGGCATGTGGTAGTTAGTGTAACCCCTTCATAGGTCTTATGTTTGAATACTTGGATCTCAATTTGATGGAACTGTTGAAAAGGATTGGGAGTTCTGGCCTTATTGGAAGAGGTGTGTCACTGGGTATGGGCTTTGAGGTTTCAAAATAGTGGTGCCATTCCCAGTGTGCCTCTCTCTGCCACCTGCTTGTGGATTAAGATATTAGCTCTCAGCTATTCGTAGTGCCACTCCTTTGCTCTGCCATTGTGGATTCTAATCCCCCCAAACCATAAGCAAATTAAACACTTTCTTTTATAAGTGGCCTTGGTCATGGTGTTTTATCACAACAATAGAAAAGTAAATAAGACACTTGGTAAATTTTCTCTCTTGCAGTTTTATAATATGAGAGAAAAATTCATGGAAGGTGAATCATTACCGAAATCACATTTTTTTACTGTGTTATTAGGGATAAATAAATGTTAGTAATTCCATCACCTTTACCTTAAAGTCATGAAAATTCTTGAAGCAAGATGAAAAATTAAGTTTACTTTGTAAAAAGTAATAGTTAGAGTTCAAAATTACCCCCTGACTTTTGTATAAGATAATATTCTTCCTTTTGTCCTTTAGGCCTTACTTACAAAGTAGAATATTAAAGTTGATACTTACATAATTACATGATATTTTTCATTTTTATTGTTTAATAAATTTATAAAATTTTATCATAAATGCATTTGATATCTCATTTAGTTACTAACTACTAACTAGTACTATATTAATTATGAAGCTAGGGTGCTGGGACACTTGTTAAATGATTTGAAAAGATTATGTAAAATTGCAATGGAAAAATACAACAATCAGAGTGAAATATTCTCTTCCATTTCTCCCTAACACAAATACATTCTCATTGAAAGACAGTTTTCTTGTTTGAGAGCCCATGAAAAGAGGAAGCCTTTCCTGCTGCAGGAAGGGGAGGTGGTGGGACTAAACTCAGGGCTTTGTACATGGCAAACTTATATTCACCTCTTAGCTACCACCAATTCCTGAGACACAACTGCTACAAGACATTCTTTATTCAGAATCTTATTCCAAGTATAAAAAGAGCCTTGTATAGTTTGTTGTTTTGGATAAGTAAGATTCCAGTAATGCGTTATTACATTTTATTCAATTCTCTATAGTTTATACATTTGAACTATGACCTAAGTATCAAGTTTGAAGAAAGTCCACTTTATTCTTTGATGCTTTTTTTTTTTTTTTTTTTTTTTTGCTATTACAGATAGAATTGCAAAACATGAATTCTGGAGAAAAGTTTTATATTCCTGTTCAACGATGGCTGGCACAGGAGCAAGAAGATGGAGAAATCTGCAGAGAATTCCCAATTTTAAGTAAAGGACAACCTGTCCTTCCAGGTAAGGGAGATTCAACTCCATATACTGCGAATAAAACCAGCTTACCCAAATACGGAAGAACAAGGAACTGAATATTTGGATTTTGAATAAGTAATTGAATGAATGATTAAGATGGTTAATGTTTAAATCAATTACTGTTGCTCTTATGACAAATGCACACAAATGTTTTAAAATTGTTTTATACATCAGTGTTCAGTAATATGTTCTTATTGTAGTTAGTCTTGTTGGAAGGTCAATTGAAATTCCACTTAATGAAAATAAGATTAATTCATAGAAGATAAAACTCAACATTCTCTAGAGCAGTGATTCTCAACTTTATTAATGCTGTCACTCTTTAGTACAGTTCCTCATGTTGTGGTGACCCCTGACCATAAAATTATTTTTGTTGCTACTCATAACTGTAATTTTGCTAGTGTTATGAATCGTAATGTAAATATTTTTGGAGATAGAGGTTTGCCAAGGGGGTCATAACACATAGGTTAAGAACTGCTGCTCCAGAGGACTAGAACTAAGTGAATAGAAATGCGGGTTTATTCTACACTGTCACACAAACTGTACAGAGTACAGTCTGGATAGTTCCACAGTGGCTGCTCTCACACTGGAGACACCAAGAACAGGTTACCTTCTCAAACTACCAGGCTGACTGCCTCAGTAGTCCTTCCCCGGCACTGTAGGCCTGAGGACTCCTAGAGAGTCACTGGTTTTCAGTCTATGTTGGAGGCTTGTAGAAACTGTATTTTATTATCAATGAAACAATGTATCAGCAGAGGCAGTGATAGGGTAGATAAACTCATCAACAGGGTGGATGAACTTGCCAATGAAGTGCTAGGGTGGAATGCAGAAAGGCAAAATTTTTCTGTTGGGCCCCTTTAACTGCTTCTGGAAGGTGCTCTTTCAACTTTAAGTAATGTTGACCAAGAAAATCCATTAAACTATAAAGGAAAGTACAAGCTGAGTGAAAATGGAGCATATAGAGTAATAGAGAATCTTTTCCAACTATCTAATTACATTACACCCAAGAAAGAATTAATATTCAGACTATACAAAAAACTAAAACAACAACAAAAAAAACTAAAAAAAAAAATCAAGGAAACAAACAATCCAATTTAAAAAATCAACTATGTATCTGAATAAAGAGTATTAAAAAGAACAAATAAAAGTGGCTAGTAAATATCTTTTAAGTGTTTGATACCTTTAGTAAACAAGGACATGCAAATTAAAATACTCTACAATCTTACCCCAGTCAGAATAGCTAAAACCAATAAAACAACTGATAACTAATGCTGGTAAGTATACAAAGAAAGGATTATTGTAAACTGGTATTGCTACTATGGGAATAAATGTGGAGAATACTTAAAAGCTAAAAAAAAAGACCTGCTATATGACCTAGATATAACACTCCTTTGCATGTATCCAAAGGTTCAATATCGTACTATAAAGATGCTTGCTCAGCCATATTTGCTGCTTAATTCACTATAGCCAGGAAAAGGACACAGCTTAGACAACCTTCAATTGATGAATGGATAATAAAAATGTGCATATGCACAATGGAATTCTATTCAGATGTAAAGAAAAATTAAATTATAAAATCTGCAGGAACATGGATTGAATTAGATTGAATTAGAAAAAATATACTGAATGAGGTAATCTGGGCTTAGAAAGACAAAAGCTTCATGTATTATTTGTGGATCCTAGTTATGAATCTTTAGATTTGAGTATGTAACCTGAAGTGACCACAGAAGCCAGAGAGTAGAAAGGACCTAAGGGAGGAGGGATGGAGAAGGACCTTGGGAGAGGGGCTTAGTATGACACAGGTGCTATGAAGGGAAAAAGGAAAAACAGGAGGAGGGCACCTAACTGGAGAGGAGAGTTGGAGGGTAATATAGAGGGAAAAAGAGGATGGAGAGATAAATAGCATTAAAGGTGTTTGTAAAAGCTGTAGGGGGACATTATTTTATAAACTTAAAATAATGCTCTCCACAAGAACCACAGACTATCTAACTAAAACTCTGGTACCAGATATGGAAACATCCTTTGAATCTTTGGTCAAGAGGGCCGAAGAAACCCCAAATAGTACAAACTGTCATTGTTGCCACAATTACTCATTGTTGCCACAGTATTCAAAGGTAAAACCCTATTGCTGGGTCTTACTCCACACTTCAGGCATAGGACATGGAGGATCTGAGCTCAAACCGACTTATGCCTACATCTTAATGTATTTTTTTATCTGTAGTCTCATCTGGTGGTTTCAAAGTTTCCAGTTTTACACTAATGAAGGCCTTTAATTCATTTTTAATAGAGAGATAAGAAAAAAATCTAGTTCTATCCTTCTACATATATATACATACACTTTTCTCAGCACCAGCTGATGGCTGTAGTTACATGAATTTATTCCTATTTCCTCTATTCTGTTCTGTTCTATTGGTCTACACACTAATTTTTGTGCTAGTGTCATGCTGTTTTGTTATTCTGGCTTCATAATGTAATTTTTTAAAATTTTTTTTAAAATTTTTTATTTTACAATACTATTCAGTTCTACATAATAGCCATAGATTCCCTTGTTCTCTCCCCTCCTGCCCCCCTCCTCTTCCCCCCAGCCCACCCCCCATTCCCACTGCCTCCAGATCAAGGTCTCCCCCGAGGACTGGGATCGACCTGATAGACTCAGTCCAGGCAGGTCCAGTCCCCTCCTCCCAGATTGAGCCAAGCATTCCTGCATAAGTCCCAGGTTTCAAACAGCTAACTCATGCAACCAGCCCAGGACCTGGTACCACTGCCTAGATGCCTCCCAAACAGATCAAGCCAATCAACTGTCTCACCTATTCTGAGGGCCTGATCCAGTTGGGGGCCCCTCAGCCTTTGGTTCATAGTTCATGTGTTTCCATTTGTTTGGTTATTTGTCCCTGTGCTTTATCCAACTTTGGTTTCAACAATTCTCGCTCATATAAACCCTCCTCTTTCTCACTAATTAGACTCCCAGCGCTCCACCCTGGGCCTAGCCGTGGATGTCTGCATCCAGATTCCTCAGTCCTTGGATGGGGTTTCTGGCCCAACTATTAGTGTGTTTGGCCATCCCATCACCAAAGTAGGTCAGTCCCGGCTGTCTCTCGACCATTGCCAGCAGTCTTTTGTGGGGGTATCTTTGTGGATTTCTGTGGGCCTCTTTAGCTCTTTGTTTCTTCCTTTTCTCATGTGGTCTTCATTTACCATGGTCTCCTATTCCTTGTTCTCCCTCTCTTTTCTTGATCCAGCTAGGATCTCCCGCTCTCTTTCCCTCGATCCTCGCCCTTCATTGCTCCCACTCATGTCTGGGCTGTTCATGTAGATCTCATCCATTTCTCCATGTCTTTCTTGGGGTCCTGTTTTCCAGGTAGCCTCACTGGTGATGTGAGTAGCAGTCCAGTCATCCTTGTTCCACATCTAGTATCCTCCTATGAGTAAATACATACCATATTTGTCTTTCTGAGTCTGGGTTACCTCACTCAGGATGATTTTTTCTAGATCCATCCATTTGCCTGCAAACCTCATGATGTCATTGCTTTTCTCTGCTGAGTGGTATTCCATTGTGTATATGTGCCACAATTTATTTATCCATTCTTTAGTTGAAGGGCATCTAGGTTGTTTCCAGGTTTTGGCTATTACAAACAATGCTGATATGAACATAGCTGAGCAAGTGCTCTTGTGGTATGATTGGGCATTTCTTGGGTGTATGCCCAAGAGTGGTATAGCTGGATCTTGGGGGAGACTGATTCCCAATTTTCTGAGAAAGCACCATATTGATTTCCAAAGTGCTTGTACAAGCTTGCATTCCCACCAGCAGTGGAGGAGAGTTCCCCTAGTTCCATATCCTCTCCAGCATAAAGTGTCTTCATTGCTTTTGATCTTAGCCATTCTGACAGGCATAAGGTGGTATCTCAGAGTTGTTTTGATTTGCATTTCCCCAATGATTAGGGATGTTGAGCAATTCCTTAAATGTCTTTCAGCCATTTGAGTTTCCTCTGTTGAGAATTCTCTGTTTAGTTCTATAGGCCATCTCTTAATTGGACTGTTGGTCATTTTGATGTCTAATGTCTTGAGTTCCTTATATATTCTGGATATCAGTCCTCTGTCAGATGTGGGGTTGGTGAAGACCTTTTCCCATTCTGTAGGCTGTCGCTTTGCCTTGTTGACCATATCCTTTGCTCTACAAAAGCTTCTCAGTTTCAAGAGGTCCCATTGATTGATTGTTTCTCTCAGTGTCTGGGCTACTGGTGTTATATTTAGGAAGTGATCTCCTATGCCAATGCATTCAAGACTACTTCCTACTTTCTCTTCTAGCAGGTTCAGAATAGCTGGATTTATGTTGAGGTCCTTGATCCACTTGGACTTAAGTTTTGTGCACGGTGACAGATATGGATCTATTTGCAGCCTTCTACACGTTGATATCCAGTTATGCCACCACCATTTGTTGAAGATGCTTTCTTTTTTCCATTGTATACTTTTGGCTTCTTTGTCAAAAATTATATGTTCATAGGTGTGCTGGTTAATGTCAGGGTCTTCAATTCTATTCCATTGGTCCATTGTCGGTTTTTATGCCAATACCAAGCTGTTTTTATTACTGTAGCTCTATAGTAGAGCTTGAAGTCAGGGATTGTGATGCCTCCATAGGTTGTTTTATTGTACAGGATTCTTTTGGCTATCCTGGGTTTTTTGTTTTTCCATATGAAGTTGAGTATTATTCTTTCCAGGTCTGTGAAGAATTGTGTTGGTATTTTGATGGGGATTGCATTGAATCTGTAGATTGCTTTTGGTAAAATTGCCATTTTTACTATGTTGGTTCTGCCTATCCATGAGCATGGGAGATCTTTCCATTTTCTGACATCTTCAATTTCTTTTTTCAGGGACTTAAAGTTCTTATCATATATGTCCTTCACTTGCTTGGTTAGTGTTACCCCAAGGTATTTTGTCATTTGTGGCTATTGTAAAGGGTGATGTATCTCTGATTGCCTTCTCAGCTTCTTTGTCCATTGTATATAGGAGGGCTATTGATTTTTTTGAGTTGATCTTGTATCCTGCTATGTTGCTGAAGGTGTTTAGAAGCTTTATCAGTTCCTGGGTGGAATCTTTGGGGTCACTCAAGTATACTATCATGTCATCTGCAAATAGGGAAAGCTTGACTTCTTCCTTTCCAATTTGTATCCCCTTAATCTCCTTATGTTGTCTTATTGCTCTGGCTAGAACTTCAAGTACTATATTGAATAAGTTGGGGAGAGTGGACAGCCTTGCCTCATTCCTGATTTTAGTGGCATTGCTTTGAGTTTCTCTTCATTTAATTTGATGTTGGCTGTTGGCTTGCTGTAAATTGTCTTCATTATGTTTAGGTATATTCCCTGTATTCCTGATCTCTCCAAGACTTTTATCATGAAGGGGTGTTGGATTTTGTCAAATGCCTTTTCTGCATCTAGTGAGATGATCATGTTATTTGTTCCTTTGAGTTTGTTTATATCGTGTATTACATTGACGGACTTTTGTATGTTGAACCACCCTTGCATCCCTGAGATGAAGCCTACTTGATCATGGTGGATAATTGTTTTGATGTGTTCTTGGAGTCTGTTTGCCAGTATTTTATTGAATGTTTTTGCATCAATGTTAATGAGGGAGATCGGTCTGTAGTTCTCCTTCTTTGTTGTATTTTTGTTTGGTTTAGGAATCAGGGTAATTGTAGCCTCATAGAAGGAGTTTGGTAATGTTCCTTCTGTTTCTATTGTGTAGAACCATTTAGAGAGTATTGGTATTAACTCTTCTTTGAAGATGTGGTAGAATTCTGTGCTGAAACCATCTGGTCCTGGGCTTTTTTTTGTTGGGAGACTTTTAATGACTGTTTCTATTTCCTTAGGGGTTATTGGACTATTTAAATAGTTTATATTGTCTTGATTTAACTTAGTTATGTGGTACCTATCCAGAAAATTGTCCATTTCTTTTAGGTTTTCCAGTTTTGAGGAGTAGAAGTTTTTGAAATATGACCTGATAATTCTCTGGATTTCCTCAATGTCTGTTGTTATGTGCCCCTTTTCATTTCTGATTTTGTTAATTTGGATTCTCTCTCTCTCTGTCTTTTGGTTAGTTTGGATAAGGGTTTGTCTATCTTGTTGATTTTCTCAAAGAACCAACTCTTCGTTTCATTAATTTTTTGTATTATTCTCTTAGTTTCTAATTTCTTAATTTCACCTCTCACTTTGATAATTTCCTGGTGTCTATTCTTCCTGGGAGACTTTGCTTCTTCTTGTTCTAGAGCTTTCAGGTGTGCTGTTAAGTCACTAGTGTGAGATTTCTCCAACTTCTTTATGTGGGCATTTAGTGCTATGAATTTCCCTCTTAGCACTGCTTTCATAGTGTCCCATAAGTTTGGGTATGTGGTGTCTTCATTTTCATTGATCTCTAGGAAGTCTTTAATTTCTTTCTTTATTTCTTCCTTAACCCATTGGTGATTCAGTTGAGCATTATTCAGTTTCCATGAGATTGTAGGTTTTCTGTAGTTTTTGTTGTTGTTGAAATCTAACTTTAAACCGTGGTGGTCTGATAGAACACAGGAGGTTATTCCAATTGTTTTGTATCTGTTGAGATTTGCTTTGTGGCCAAGTATGTGATCGATTTTAGAGAAAGTTCCATGGGGTGCTGAGAAGGAGGTATATTCTTTCTTGTTAGGATGGAATGTTCTGTAGATATCTATTAGGTCCAATTGGGTCATGACATCAGTTAAGTCCTTTATTTCTCTGTTAAGTTTTGATTTGGGAGATCTGTCCAGTGGTGAAAGTGGGGTGTTGAGATCTCCCACTATTAATGTGTGGGGTTTTATATGTGGTTTAAGCTTTAGTAATGTTTCTTTTACATATGTGGGTGCCCTTGTGTTTGGGGCATAAATGTTCAGAATTGAAACTTCATCTTGGTGGATCTTTCCTGTGATGAGTATGTAATGCCCTTCTTGATCTCTTTTGATTGATTTTAGTTTGAAGTCTATTTTGTTGGATATCAGGATGGCTACCCCTGCTTGTTTCTTAAGACCATTTGATTGGAAAGTCTTTTCCCAGTCTTTTATTCTTAGGTAGTGTCTGTCTTTGAATTTGAGATGTGTTTCTTGTATACAGCAGAAAGATGGGTCCTGTTTTCATATTTATTCTCTAAGCCTTTGTCTTTTTATAGGTGAATTAAGTCTGTTGATATTAAGGGATATTAACGACCACTGATTGTTCATCCCTGTTATTTTTGGTGGTAGTGTGTGTGTACTTCTCTTCTTTGGGGTTTACTGCTGTGGCTTTATCTATTGCCTGTGTTTTCGAGTGTGTATCTGACTTCCTTCAGTTGGAATTTTCCGTCTAGTGCTTTCTGTAGGGCTGGGTTTGTGGATAGGTATTGTTTAAATCTGGCTTTGTCTTGGAATGTCTTGTTCCTTCAGTCTATGATGATTGAAAGTTTTGCTGGGTATATTAGTCTGGGCTGACATCTATGGTCTCTTAGTGTCTGCATTACATCTGTCCAGGTCCTTCTGGCTTTCAAAGTCTCCATTGAGAAATCGGGTGTTATTCTGATGGGTTTACCTTTATAGGTCACTTGGCCTTTTTCCTTGGCTGCTCTTAATATTCTTTCTTTATTCTGTACATTTAGTTGTTTAATTATTATGTGTCGAGGGGACTGTTTATGGGGGTCTAGTCTGTTTGGTGTTCTATAGGCTTCTTGTATCTTCATAGGCATTTCTTTCTTTAAGTTGGGAAAGTTTTCTTCTATGATTTTTTGAATATATTTTCTGTGCCTTTGAGTTGGTATTCTTCACCTTCTTCTATCCCTATAATTTGTAGGTTTGGTCTTTTCGTGGTGTCCCAACTTTCTTGGACATTTTGGTTCATGACTTTGTTGGCTTTAGTGTTTCCTTCGACTGATGAAACTATTTCTTCTACTGTATCTTCAATGCCAGAGATCCTCTCTTCCGTCTCTTGCATTCTGTTGGTTATACTTGCATCTGAAGTTCCCGATCTTTTATTCAGGTTTTCTATTTCCAGCATTCTCTCTGTTTGTGTCTTCTTTATTTTTTCAATTTCCCTTTTCAGGTCTTGGACTGTTTCCTTTACTTGTTTCATTGCTTTTTCATGATTTTCTTTCAGTACTTTATTGTTTTCTTCCAGTACTTTATTGTTTTCTTTCTGTACTTTATTGTTTTCTTCCAGGACTTTATTGTTTTCTTGCAGGACTTTATTGTTTGCTTCTAATTTATTTGCCCTTTCCTCTAGTTGTTTACAGCGTTCTTCCAATTTTCTTGTCTTTAGCTCTACACAAGCCTCTACCTTCTTCATGATGCTACTCATAGGGCTACTTTCTTCTGCTTCTTCCAATTTTTGATGTTCAGGTCTAGATGTTGGAGGCGGGCTAGGTTCTGGTGATGCTGTATTGCTCTTCATTTTGTTGTATGTACTTCTGCCTTGATGTCTGCCCATCTCCTTGTGGTTCATTCTTGGTCTTTTCAGTATACTTGGTTCAGAAAGAGCTGACAGATTCAGGAAGTCTCTCTCTTTCTTGTCCAGATGGGAGTTCTCTTGTCCAAATGGGAACTGTGGGGCAGGATGGAAGCTCTTATCTACACTGGAAGTCTCTGGTCCAGAAGGGAAGTCGGGGGCAGGATGCAATTTTTGTTGTTTTTTGTTTTTTAATTTTATTTTTCTTTATTAAGAAATTTTATACTCATTCCTCATGTTATCCACAGACACCCCCCCGCACCCCCAGCCCTTGTTTCCAAGCCACCCCTTCACCCCACATCCCCCAAATCGAGGTATCCCATGGGGAGTCAGCAAAGCCCAGCTCACTGAGCCTAGGCAGGTCCAAGCCCCTTCCCACTGCACCAAGGCTGTGCAAGGTGTCACACCACAGGCACTGGATTCCCAGAAGCCCACCCATAGACCTGGGACAGTTCCCGATCCCCCTGCCTATGTGCCCCCAAACAGTTCGAGCCAAACAACCATCTTCTGTGTCCAGAAGGCTTAGTCCAGTCCCATGGGGACACCACAGACACCAGTCCACAGTTCATGGGTTTCCACTAGTATGGTCTGTCATCTCTGCACATCCTCCCATCATGATCTTGATGTCCCATGCCTGCAGTATCTCTCCTCTCTCTCATCAACTGGATTCCCGGAGATCAGCCTGGTGTTTTGCCGTGGATCTCTGTATCTGCCTCCATCTGTCACTGGACAAAGGCTCTATGATGACAGCCAGGTTATTTGCCAGGCTGGTCACTGGAGTAGACTGGTCCAGGCACCCTCTGGACCACTGCCAGCAGGCCAAGGTGGGGTCAACCTTGTGGATTCCTGAGAGCCTCCCCAGCACCCTGCCTCTTCCTATTCCCATGATGTCATCTATCATGGTATCTTCCTCCCTGCCCTCCCACTCTGTCCCTCTTCCAGCTTGAACCTCCCATTTCCCTATGTTCTCATTCCACACTCCTCGCCCTCTGCCACACCACCTACCCAGTCCACCCATGTAGATTTCATCCACTTCTCCTTAACAGGGTCATCCATGTGTCCCTCCTAGGGTCTTTTCCTCTGGAGATATGGATTGCAGTCTGGCCATCCTTTCCCTCCCATTTAGTATCCACTTATGAGTGAGTACATACTATGTTTGTCCTTCTGAGTCTGGGTTACCTCATCTCAAGATGACATTTTCTAGTCCATCTATTTGCCAGCAAATTTCACAATATCATTGTTTTTTACTGCTGAGTAGTACTCCATTGTGTATATGTGCCACATTTTCTTTATCCATACTTCAGTTGAGGGGCATCTTGGTTGTTTCCAGATTCTTGCTATTATGAATAATGCCGATATGAACATAGTTGAGCATGTGTCCTTGTGATAAGATTGAGCATTCCTTGGGTATATGCCCAAGAGTGATATAACTGGGTCTTGAGGAAGAATTATTCCCAACTTTCTGAGAAACCACCATACTGATTTCCAGAGTGGCTGTACAAGTTTGCATTCCCACCAACAGTGGAGGAGTGTTCTCCTTGCTCCCCATCCTCTCCAACATAAGCTGTCTTTAGTGTTTTTGATCCTAGCCATTCTGACAAGTGTAAGAATGTACTTCATAGTTGTTTTGATTCGCATTTCCCTGATGACTAAGGATGTTGAGCAATTCCTTAAATGTCTTTCAGCCATTTGAGATTCTGTTGAGAATTCTCTGTTAAGCTCTGTAGCCCATTTTAAAATTGGATTGTTCAGTATTTTGATGTCTAGCTTTTTGAGTTCTTTATATATTTTGGAGATCAGCCCTCTGTCAGATGTGGGGTTGATGAAGATCTTTTCCCATTCTGTAGGCTGTCATTTTGTCTTATTGATGGTTTCCTTTGCTTTACAAAAGCTTCTCAGTTTCAGGAGGTCCCATTTATTAATTGTTGCTCTCAGTGTCTGTGCTACTGGTGTTATATTCAGGAAGTGGTCTCCTGTGCCAATTTGTTTCAGACTACTTCCTACTTTCTCTTCTATCAAGTTCAGTGTAACTGGACTTAGGTTAAAGTCTTTGATCCACTTGGACTTGAGTTTTGTGCATGATGACAGATATGGATCTATTTGTAATCTTCTGCATGTGGACATCCAGTTATGCCAGCACCATTTGTTGAAGATGCTTTCTTTTTTCCATTGTACAGTCTTGGCTTCTTTGTCAAAAATCATATGTTCATAGGTGTGTGGATTAATGTCAGGGTCTTCAATTTGATTCCATTGGTCTACATGTCAGTTTTTATGCCAGTACCAAGCTGTTTTTAATTAATATAGCTCTGTAGTAGAGCTTTAGGTCGGGGATCACGATGCCTCCAGAGTTTGCTTTATTGTGACAGGATTCTTTTACTATCCTAGGTTTTTTGTTTTTCCATATAAAGTTAAGTATTGTTCTTTTCAAGTCTGTGAAGAATTGTGTTGGTATTTTGATGGGGGTTGCATTGAATCTGTATATTGCTTTTGGTAAGATTGCCATTTTTATTATGTTGATTGTACCTATCCATGAGCATGGGAGATCTTTCCATTTTCTGATATCTTCTTCAATTTCTTTTTTCAAAGACTTAAAGTTCTTATCATACAGTTCTTTCACTTGCTTAGTTAGAGTTACCCCAAGGTATTTTATATTATCTGTGGCTATTGTAAAGGCTATTGATGTTTCTCTAATTTCTTTCTCAGGCCCTTTTTCATTTGTATATAGGAGGGCTACTGATGTTTTTCAGTTAATCTTGTATCATGCCACTTTACTGAAGGAGTTTATCAGCTGTAGGAGTTCCCTGGTAGAATTTTTTGGGTCACTTATGTATACTATCATATCATCTGTAAATAATGAAAGTTTGACTTATTCCTTTCCAATTTGTATCCCCTTGATTTCCTTTTGTTGTCTTATTGCTCTAGCTAGAACTTCAAGTACTATACTAAATAAGTATGGGGAGAGCAGACAGCCTTGCTTTGTTCCTGATTTTAGTCGAATTGTTTTGAATTTCTCTCCATTTAATTTGATGTTGGCTGTTGGCTTACTGTAAATTGCCTTTATTATGTTTAGGTATATTCCTTGTGTTCCTGATCTCTAAGACCCTTATCATGAAGGGGTGTTGGATTTTGTCAAAGGCTTTTTCAGCATCCAATGAGATGGTCATGTGGTTTTTTTTCTTTCAATTTGTTTATATGGTGTATTACATTGACATATTTTTGTATGTTGAACCATCCTTGCATCCCTGGAATGAAGCCTACTTAGTCATGGTGGATAATTGTTTTGATGTGTTCCTAGATTCTGTTAGCTAGTATTTTATTGAGTATTTTTGCATCAGTGTTCATGAGGGAGATTGGTCTGTAGTTATCTTTCTTTGTTGCATCTTTGTGTGGTTTGGGTGTCAGGGTAACTGTAGCCTCATAAAAAGAATTTGATTATGTTCCTTCTGTTTCTATGGTGTGGAACAATTTGAAGAGTATTGGTATTAGCTCTTTTTTGAAAATCTGGTAGAACTCTGCATTGAAACCATCTGGTCCTGGGCTTTTTTGGTTGGAAGACTTTTAATGACAGTTTCTATTTCCTTAGGGGTTATTGGTCTATTTAAATAGTTTATCTGGTCTTGATTTAACTTTGGTATGGGATACCTATCCAGAAAACGGTACATTTCTTTAAGATTTTCCAATTCTGTGGAGTACAGGTTTTTGAAGTATGACCTGATGATTCTCTGGATTTCCTCATTGTCTGTTGTTATGTCCCCCTTTTCATTTCTAATTTTGTTAATTTGGATGCTCCCTCTCTCTGCTTTTTGGTTAATTTGGATAAGGGCTTATCTATCTTGTTGATTTTCTCAAAGAACCAACTCTTTGTTTCTTTGAGTCTTTGTATTGTTCTCTTTGTTTCTATTTTATTGATTTCAGCTCTCAATTTTATTATTTCCTGGCGCCTGTTTCTCCTGGGTGAGTTTGCTTCTTCTTGTTCTAGAGCTTTCAGTTGTGCTGCTAAGTCACTAGTGTGAGATTTCTCCATCTTCTTTATGTGGGCATTTAGAGCTATGACTTTTCCTCTTAGCACTGCTTTCATGGTGTCCCATAAGTTTGGGAATGTTGTACAATCATTTTCATTGAATTCTAGGAAATCTTTAATTTCTTTCTTTCTTTCTTTCTTTCTTTCTTTCTTTCTTTCTTTCTTTCTTTCTTTCTTCCTTGACTCATTGGTGTTTAATTGGACATTATTCAGTTTCCATAAGATCGTATGCTTCTGTAATTTTTGTTGTTGTTGAAGTCTAACTGTAAGCCATGGTGGTCTGAAAAGACCCAGGAGGTTATTTCAGTTTTTTTCTATCTGTTGAGATTTGCTTAGTTAAATGTGGTTGATTTTGGAGGTTCCATGGGGTGCTGAAAAGAAGGTATATTCTTTTGTGTTAGGGTGGAATAGTCTGTAAATATCTATTAAATCTATTTGAGTCATAAAATCTGTTAGTTCCTTATTTCTCTGTTAAGTTTCTGTCTGGCAGACCTGTCTATTGGTGAGAGTGGGGTGTTGAAGTCTCCCACTACTAGTGTATGGGGTTTGATGTGCGATTTAAGCTTTAGTAATGTTTCTTTTACGAATGTCGGAGCCCTTGTATTTGGGGCATAAATATTCAGAATTGAGACTTCATCTTGTCGGATTTTCCCTGTGATAAATATGTAGTTTCCTAATCTCTTTCAATTGATTTCAGTTCGAAATCTATTTTATTAGATATTAGGATAGCTACACCGGCTTGCTTCTTACATCCATTTGATTGGAAAGTCTTTTCCCAGCCTTTTATTCTGAGGTGTTGTCTGTCTTTGAAGTTGAGGTGTGTTTCTTGTATGCAGCAAATTAATGGATCTTGTTTTCATATCCATTCTGTTAGCCTGTGTCTTTTTATAGGTGAATTGAGACCATTGATATTGATGGATATTAATGACCAGTTATTGTTAATTCCTGTTGTTTTTTGGTGGTAGTATTGTATGTTTCCCTTCTTTGGTATTTGTTGGTATGGGACTATCTATTGCCTGTATTTCCAA
Source organism: Peromyscus leucopus (assembly GCF_004664715.2). Lineage (NCBI taxonomy): Eukaryota > Metazoa > Chordata > Mammalia > Rodentia > Cricetidae > Peromyscus > Peromyscus leucopus. Next base: position 28,537,237 of record NC_051064.1, on the reverse strand, counting down.
GGGTGTATCTAACTTCCTTAGGTTGGATTTTTCCTTCAAGTGCTTTCTGTAGGGTGGGATTTGTGGAGAGGTATTGTTTAAATCTGATTTTATCATGGAATACTTTGTTTACTCCGTCTATGTTGATTGAGAGTTTTGCTAGGTATAATAGTCTGGGTTAGCATCCATGCTCTCTTTGTATCTGCATAACGTCTGTCCAGGACCTTCTAGATTTCAAAGTCTCCATTGAGAAGTCAGTTGATATTCTTATGGGTCTGCTTTTATGTTACTTGGCCTTTTTCCTTTGCAGCTCTTAATATTTTTTCTTTATTCTGTATGTTTAGTGGTTTGATTATTATGTGGAGAGGGGACTTTTTTTTGGGAATCCAGTCTGTTTGGTGTTCTGTAGCCTTCTTGTATCTTTATAGGCATTTCTTTCTTTAGGTTGGGAAAGTGTTCTTCTCTGATTTTGTTGAATATATTTTCTGTGCCTTTAAGTTGGTATTCTTCTCCTTTTTCTATCCCTATTATTCATAGGTTTGGTCTTTTCATGGTATCCCAAATTTCCTGGACATGTTAGGTCATGACTTTGTTGGCTTTAGTGTTTTCTTTGACTGATAAATCTATTTCTTTTACCGTATCTTCAACACCAGAGATCCACTATTTCATCTCTTGCATTCTGTTCGTTATACTTGCATCTATAGTTCCTGTTCATTTACTCAGGTTTTCCACTTCCAGCATTACCTCAGTCTGTGTCTTCTTTATTGACTCAATTTCAGTTTTGAAATCTTGAACTGTTTTCCTCACTTGTTTAATTGTTTTCTTTTGGCTTTCAAGGAATTTACTGATTTCTGCCCATTTTTTTGTTTGACTTTTCCTCGATTTCTTTAAGGGAATTTTTCATTTCCTCTTTTAAGATCTCTAATATCTTCCTAAAGTCATTTTATGGTAGATATCTTCTGTTTCTTCTGTGTTGGGATGTTCAGGTCTTGCTGATGTAGGTTCTGATGGAGCCATATTGGTTTTTATGTTTTATGTATGTAATTTTGCACTGGTGTCTGCCCATCTCTTTCTCTACTTGGTGCAAGTGGTGTCTGTGTCTGAGGGAGCCTCTCTTGGTCTGATTGATACTCTTGATCGAGTGGGACCTCTTGGTCTAGCTGATGCTGATGGATTTTTTTGTCTCTGGGATCAGCTCTTAGTCCAACTGGCACTAGTGGGTTCTGTCTCAGGGAGTAGCTGCAGTCTTACCACGTGGTAGATGGTCATAGTCTGACCTGTGTGCAGGATGTCTACCTGTCAACTGTCCTCTTAGTCCAGTTGGGTGCTGGCAGGCTCTATCTCAGGAAACAGTTGCAGTCTCGGAGGGTGGGTGGGATTTGGGGGAGGTAGGGCTTGGTTTACAGGGTCTGATGGGGGATGAGAGTAGTCTGACCTGTGTGCAGGAGATCTGCCTGCCAACTGGCCTGAAACTGGAACTGCAATGTGTGGGGGTGTAGGGGTTGCAGGGTTATGCCCTTGGGCCCAAAGCCTAGGGGCTGGTGTGTTCAGGTATGAGGATAAAGACTCACCTCTTAGTCCAGTCAGGTGCAGACAGGGTCTGTCTCAGGGAACAGTTGCAGTCTCGAAGGATGGATGGGATTTGGGGTTAATGTAATTTTTTGAGACAGGGTCATGTATCTTGCAATATAATTTGTAATTAGTTACTATTATATGTCCAATATCTCTCTTTTTTTGTGGTTGATTTGGCTATTTGAGGTCTTTTGTATTTCTTTTTCTTTCTTTTGGTTTTTTCAAGACAGGATTTCTCTGTGTAATCTCAGCTTTCCTGGAACTCACTCTGTAGACCAGACTGGCCTCAAACCCAGAAATTCACCTGCCTCTGCCTCCAGAGTGCTGGGATTAATGGTGTGAGCCACCACCAACTGACTTGAGGCTATAAGGTGATCTATTTTTTAATTTTTTTTTTGTGTGAATAATGTTTTTGTGAGACTTTTTCCTGGGAGAATGTACACAAACTAATCACTCCAGATATGTTACTAATGGCAAACAAAAGAAACAATTCTACTCAAATATAGCTTGGTGAATAATGAGTTTATTGATGCTACCTGTGAGAACATGGATGACCCAAAAGCAGCTGCATCACTGTAAAAAGATCATAAAGCATGGGTAATGACTCATGAAACCTGCATTATTGGCATTTTCTTTACAACTCATACACTGTGTCATATTTTATTATTCTGTGGCAATAACTGCAGCTTGCATTTTGCCACAAGTCTTATACATTTCTTGAGCTTTCTGAGTATTGTGAGTCTCTCTTCTGTCTATAAACTGAATTGCAAGAAATAGTTACACAACACTCAACCACTTCCTGTGGCTCTTAAAATTTTTTACCTCTTCTTCTGCAATGTTCTATGAATCTTGGAGTGAGTAATATAGATGTTTGATTATTCTGAGTATTGGAGAAAAAGGGGGTGGAAAAGAGTTAACCAAAACTAGTGATTTATAAAGTCTAATATAACATGAGCATTCTATGCCTTAGTAGTTATTTGTTCTCATCACTTAAACTGGTTATACATCTCCACATTAACCACAGCTGACTGCAACAAAGAAAGTTTACTCCACAGTGGGGGATACAATAATCTGTAAGTGTTAACACAAAAGTGGGCAAAACAATTTAATTGGCAAATCACATTGGTTAGACAAACTAACAACTGTAGCCTCCCTAGCCACAGGGTTTTGCCCTAATTTACAGTATCAGATATAATTCCCTCCAGTATTACAGGCCTTAAGTCTATTAAGAAGGTTATTGGTTGCATTTATAACAAGTGTACCACTATTGCACCAATAGGCACAGTAATATAGCATACAGTATATATTACCGAGAGTGATTGTCAGTAACAATTCTACCCCAAAGTCTGCATGGTGTACTATGGCACTTATAGATGCTAGCTATCAAGTAGAGAGCTTCAAATTCAATCCTAGGTTGTTTTCTTTTTCCTTAAAAAATTTATTTTTGACAGGGCGGTGGTGGCGCACGCCTTTAATCCTAGCACTCGGGAGGCAGAGCCAGGCGGATCTCTGTGAGTTCGAGGCCAGCCTGGGCTACCAAGTGAGTTCCAGGAAAGGTGCAAAGCTACACAGAGAAACCCTATCTTGAAAAACCAAAAAAAAAAAATTATTATTGGTCAGCTTACTATTAGATTTTTTAATTTTTAATTCTTTTTTGAGATTGTGATTTAATTACAACATTTCTCGCCCCCATTTCCTTCTTTCAAACCTTCCCATAAACACCTTCTTGCTTCCCTTCAAATTAATAGCTCTGTTTATTCAATTGTTATTGCATGTTTATATGTATTTGTATTTGGTTGACCATCCCCCTAGTTTTCTTCCCTGTTTTCTCTATCATCAAAAATATACATTCTCTTCTTCAATTAATTTTTATCACATACTTCTGTCATTAAACTAACAACAGTGATAATAACTGTATTGCTTGTGGTGTGCACCTAGCTAGCAACTTGTAGGCAGTGAGACCTTGCTGAATACCCATTCAGCTCCTGGGAGTAGCTTTTAAAAATCATACTGAGAATCTTTGTTCCAGCTCTTCAAGTGCTATTTTTACTGTTCTTGAAGATGCTTTTGCAAATCTACAAGATTCTCAAAAGATTAGTACTTGGCACAACACTCCTGTCTAGCACTTCGTAATACACAGTAATTCTCCTTAAGCCATCCATCTTCCTCTTTGTGGAGCACTTCTACAGGGCTACAATACACCTCTCCATCTCTGATAGCCTTGGTGGGCCACATTATCTTGCTTTGCCTCACTAGGAGCCAAGATGGGATAGAGCTGCGTTCTTGCCCCTTGTATCTGCAACTTGCTCTGGGTTTGTAGCTGGAGTTTTTCTGGCTGGCCCACAGCCAGGACAAATCTCTCTCACCAGCCAGTCCTGCAGCCACTCAAACCCAACCAAGTAAACACACAGATTTACATTACTTATAAACTGTATGGCCATGGCAGACTTTTTGTTATCTAGTTTTTAAAGCTTAAATTAACCCATTTCTATTAATCTATAAGTTGCCTGGTAGCTTACCGGTACCTTACATCTCACTTGTCATGGTGGTAGCTGGCAGTGTCTCTCTGCCTCAGCCTTCTACTTCCCAGAATTCTCTTCTCTGCTTGTCCTGCCTATACTTCCCGCCTGGCTACTGGCCAATCAGCATTTTATTTATACAGAGCAATATCCACAGCATGGGTTTTGATCTTTCTTTGACCTGATATACTCCTTGTTATGGCACCATTCTTTTTTTTTGGAATAGAAATGTTTGTTCTTGCCGGGCGGTGGTGGCACACGCCTTTAATCCCAGCACTCGGGAGGCAGAGCCAGGTGGATCTCTGTGAGTTCGAGGCCAGCCTGGGCTACCAAGTGAGTCCCAGGAAAGGCGCAAAGCTACACAGAGAAACCCTGTCTCGAAAAACCAAAAAAAAAAAAAAAAAAGAAATGTTTGTTCTGTGCCAGTGTGTAATGAAAGTATATTTTTATTTCATAAGTGATCATAGTTAATGATTTATATGTGTCTAAGAAGATAATCTACACTTACACACTCAAGAAATTTGGGAATTTTTATGACTTTGGGTTCTTTTACCAATGAACTAAATGTGTTTTGCATTATGAGATAAAAATAAGACTTAAGAGCCAGGACTGGAACTTATTTGGAAATTAAGTTGACAAGAAAACCTTGGTTGTCAACTTAACATTTGGGCATGAGGAAATTGTTTAAACATGTCTATAAGGGAATTTTCAAGGAGGTTTCACTGAAGTGGAATGACCCATCGTAAATGTGCCAGTACTATTTCATCATTCAGGATCTCAGACTGAATAGAAAGGAGAAAGCTAGCAGAGCAACTACATTCATGTGCCTGTGTTTCCTGACTTCTGGCTTATACTCTTGCTGCCATGACTTCTCCATCCTTGTAAACTTTACCCTCAAAGTATACAGTGGTTTGAACAGGAATGGCCCCCATAGGCTCATATATTTGAATGCTGGGTCACTAGGGATTGATGCTACATGACAGGGATTAGGAGTAGTGGCCTTATTAAAGTAGTTGTGGTCTTGTTGAAGGAAGTGTGTCCCTGAGGGTGTTATTTGGGTTTCAAATGCTCAAGCCAGGCCAAGTATCTCTTTCTGCCTGCTGCCTGTGCATACGGATGCAGAATGCTTAGTTCTCAGCTCCTTCTCCAACACCTTGTCTGCCTGTGTGTTGCCATGCTCCCTACTATGATGATAATAGACTAAAATTCTGAAAATGTAAACAAACGCCAATTAAATGCTTTCTCAGAGTTGCCATGGTCATGTTGTCTCTCCACAACAACAGAACACTGACTAAGACAGAAGTTGGTTCTAGGGAGCAGAGACTTTCTGTGACAGGCTTCACCATGCTATGTGGGGGCAGAATGTGAACTTTGGGATTTTGGATTAGGAAAGTAAGTGGGACTTACTGGGCCATACTAGTAGAAGTGTCGAAGACAGTGGTTCTGAGAGTGATGTAGATTATGGTGGCCTAGTTCAAGAGGTTTCAGAAGAGAAGAATTTTTAAGTGGTTTAGATATCATTTTTGTGATATTTTGGTGAATAATCTTGCTTCTTTTTGTCCTTGTCTGAAAAGTCTGTCTGAGGCTATCTTGAATGTTTTGGATTAATGGTGTTGGCAGAAGAGATTTCAAAACAGCTTAGTATTGACTGTGTCACATGGTTATTATTGACCAGTCTTATGCAGATCTATAATAACAAGAAGAAAGCTAAGCAAGGAAAAATATAGTTTGAGAAGGAAAGAGGAAAGTGTAATGGAGCTAAGTCCTGTGCTGAAGGAAACAGATTAAAGAAAAGCCTGATGGTGAATGGAATAAAGGGGGTGACTTCACCCATTTAAGCTTCTAACTTACAAAAAGGAATTAAAAAAAAGTTTAAACAGTAAAAGAAACCATCAAAAACAGAAAGATGATGGAAATGTAATTAAAAGAGGGGGCTTTGTTCCAGCTCCATCAATCAGCAGAACTTGGCAGCTTCAGCCACATGGTTCTAGCTTTAAAGTTAAGGATATAAGAAAGGGGGGTTATAGAATCTCCCTCCATGACTAGAAAAGCCACTGAGGCCAGGCATGTGTCAGGGTTGTCCCTGTATGGAAGCCTAGATAGGCCATTGTGTGAAGCTGTGAAGGTGAATCCTGGATTGCTTTGGAGACCCCAAGATGCTGGAGATGCCAGAGCTGTGAGATACCTGCTGAGGAAAGCTGCAAATCAAGTGTGGAACCAGCCCAGGAGAGAGAAGTATGTTGCAGTCAACAAAGCTTAAAGGAACAGTGATTTGAAGAGTCCTTTGACATCAGACATGAGGAGGCAGAGTGTGAATTAGCCATGCTGGTTTTAGATCTTGCTTTGGTCCAATATTTCTTCACCAGGCTCCCTTTTGGAATTTCTCTTTTGAAATTCATGACTTCTGTCTGCCTTTGTATGTTGGAAGTATGTGATCTGCTTTTTCATTTTAACTTTACAGGGGATTATAGTTAAGAGTTTGCCAAGAGTCTCCAAAGAGACTTTGCACTTTGGACTTTTAAATAGTTGAGACTGTTGTAAACTATGGGTACTTTTGAAGTTGGACTGAATGCATTTTTTTGCATTACGATGTGTCTGTAAGCCTAGGGGGGCTAGGGAATGGAATATGGTGGTTTAAATAGGAATGGTCTCCATAGGTTTATATATTTGAATGCTTGGTTATTAGGGAGTGACACTCCACAACAGGAATTAGGAAGTATGGCCTTGTTAGAGTAGGTGTGGCTTTGTTGGAGGAGGTGTGTGGGTGGGGGTGGACTTCGGAGTTTCAAATGCTCAAGCCAGGCCAAGTGTCTCTCTCTGACTGCTGCCTGTGGATTCAGATGTAAAACTCTCAGCTCCTTCTCCAGTATCATGTCTGGCAGCTTGCTGCCATGCTTCTCACAGTGATGATAGTGGACTAAACCTCTGAAACTGTAAGCCAGCCCCAGTTAAATGCTTCCTTTAGAGAGCTACTGTGGTCATGGTGTCTCTTCATAATGATAGAACACTCACTAAGACAAAGTGTAAACAAAATAAACTCCTTTATTACACATTTAAATTTTATTTGTTGTGTGTGCATATATGTACAGGTATGTGTGTGCAACAGTATGAGTGTGTGTGTGTGTGTGTGTGTGTGTGTGTGTGTGTAGGTCAGAAGGAAGCTTTCAGGTGTCAGTTCTCTTTATTTATCATGTGGGACCTGGGGATCAGACTCAGATTGTCATTCTTGGCTAAGCAATCTCACTGGCCCATAAACCCAACTCCCTCTTATAGCTTTGTTTATCAAGTACTTGTCACAACGGTGATTAAACAAACAAACAAACATAGCTATTGAGAAGAATTTTCTTCAGCAAATATAGAATGGGATATTCTGATTTATTTTTTCCATCTGTATATGTATCTATTAATGAGAGTAGGACATTGAAGGCAAGCCTTGTTAGTGTAGCTTTGCCTCCTTTTTCATTAGTGTTTGTTTTATGAAATCGAGTACACTGGTTTCTATATATTAGAGTCACCGTGTCGTCTCAGTGATCTCCTGCTTTAATTCAGTGTCCTTTCTCATCACCTCTGACTGGTTTCAGTGTGAAGCTCCCTATCTACATGTGAGACTAGCTGCTCCTTCTAGTTTTGAGTTTCTACTTATTTGTATATCTTTTTTCCATCTTCTTAAAATAATATTTTTTTATGAATTCTATGAGAATTTCATATAATATATTTTGATAATATTCACTCTTTCCTCCTCTCTTAACTACTCTCAGATCTCTCTACCTGCCTACCCCCTCTCAACTTCTTGTCCTTTCTTTGATCGTTTTTGTAGTAGCCTATGTACTCATAGGTATGGGACCATCCACTAGAGCATAATTGACTAGCCAGGGGCTGCATCCCTAAGGAAAACTGACTCTCCATCCCCCAGAAACCATCAACTATAAATAACTTCTGGTAGGGGTGGGGGCTTATGAGCCCTTAATACCCTTTATGCTTTACTGTTAATCTTGAGTAGGTCTAGTGTATGCACCTGCAGGTACTGTGAGTTCATGAAGACAGCAGTCTCCTCATGCCTAGAAGTCACTGTTTGGCTCTAGGTTCCCTAATAAAGGTTTACAGAACAGCGAGACCAAAGAGCCACACTGAGACTGAGAATGAAGCTTTAGTGGCATACACACTGCTGAGCTGTCTCTGAGAAAAAAGAGAAGAGCCCCACCAAAATAAAGTTTGAGTTTTTATAGGATGGTTTAGGTTTGGTGGGAGAGCATTAAAGGAGAAGGAAACTGCTTCAAACAAAGAAACTGTCTTAAATAGAAATTTTTATGAAGGGACCTTTGGTCATAACAGGATGCTGTGGAAGTTAAGATAACAGGATGCTGTTGAAATTAAGATAACAGGATACTGTTGTCTTGGGTCAGACTTCTGAGGCATGCAGAATGTGCAGTTTTTTCCCATGGAAGGAGCTGATTCCCTCTTGGCCAGGGATTTGGGCCAGCCTGTCATACCAGCCTTTTATTGATTATAGGGAGTGTTGCTAGTCTCCTCTATCTTCTGTCTGCTGGACAGAGGCTTATCCAAGTCATAGTGTGGCCTCTGCTTCAGCAGAGGATAGGGAAGAAGATGAACAGGTTAGGAGGAGTTAGTTATAACTAGTGGGTGATTTGGTTATCTGGTTTTGAACACATTGCAGAGACATAAGGTGAGGAGAAGGAGGATCCTAATGAGGGGTACTACCATCATTAGTGAGTTTTAGAGAAGAACACAGAGAAGCAGTTGGGTGATTTGAGGAGTCCCAAAGAGGAGTTAAGGGTATCCTTCTAACCTTACTTTGCTGTTTAAGGGCCTTAGCTGCTTCTCTCAAACAGCTGTTCCATTCTTACTGAGGACCATATTCTAATACTGCTGTGACTAATTGTTTCCAGTTGTTTGAAGTATTTGTTCCAAGAGGACCATGTATTCAACATCTGCCTCTCATATGTTGAATGCATACCATAGGAAATTATTGCTTCCTTAATATTTTTAAGTCAAAAATTTGTATAGGATCCCACTTAAATTCTGTATAACCTTGGAAATACTTGTTATTTTATGGCCTTTCATAAATGGTAATAGGATAAATCATGGTTGGTCTATTAACAATCTTAGGCCATTCTTTTCTAATTCTATCAGGTAATGAATGGTGAGTTTAGTTTTCCTCTGAATTCTTTTGTCTGTATCTGAATGCTTTCATTATCAGTTCTAACACATTTTTTAAGGCTTGGAATTTACCAGTAGTTGCCATTTGTAGGGCTTGTATCTCCTCAATAGTAAGCTGTTCTAAAGCTTGCATATTATCAATCACCTTTTTGTTCTCTTCACTGATTAATACTTCTAAGCGGTTTATCTCATCAGTCAAGGCTGTCTTTTCCTCCTTAGTGACTATATGTCAGGCTTCTTTATTATCAGCTATTTTTCTTCCTCATTGGTAAGTATTTCTAAGGTCTTAATCTCATCAGTCAAGGCTGTCCTATCTTCCTTAGTAACTATTTGCAAGGCTTGCATACCCTGTTCCAAAGTCTGTATTTTTCATTCAATTTCTCATTTTTTGGCATTGTTATCAAACTGCTTTTTAATGATAAGATATAAATTGCCAGGTTAATAACAGTTATGAGCAAAACTGTATTGATCCTAGCTACATTGCTTATCTCTTCAGTAAATTTTCTAACATCCTGTCCATAGTTGTAATGAGCAGGGTTCTAATTCCCTGCATTATGATGTTTGCAGCCATTGACCTGGGAGAGTTTCTAAAATTGTCCTTTCTCTTTATTCTTTTATTCCATCTTCTTTGTTTGTTTGTTTGTTTATTAATTTATTAGTTTACCCTTTAAGAGTTGTCAATTCACTCATTGCAGGCCAGATACTCAGATAATTGTTGTAGATGTAATATTGATGTTTGACCAAGCAGGTAGAGTAGGTGTGGCATCATAGCAGCCATGGGAGATCCAAGTCAGTGCTGTGCTGATTTAGTGCTCTAAGAGTTGACTGCCTTCTGGTTCATGGGGAGATCCCACTCAGGCTAGCCCCGAACCTGGCACCTGTGAGTGCCAGGAAGAATTGGCACTGGAGGCAAGGCTATTATATAAGTGTCACAACTTTCCCGCCTGCCCCCAGTACTTTGCAACAGCTCCCGAGCTTGTGCAAGCAAGGCTCAAATCCAGCTGAGCTGTAGGGACCCCAGAAGAGGAGTAGAGTAAGGAAAAAGTGAAGTATACACCGGAGCCACAGCAGATTTTATTTCAGCTCTTGTTCCCACTGCACAAGATTGGTTTGAGAGAGTAGCTGTACACTGCAGTAGATTCTTCTAGTCTTGGAGTTGCCTGCGCTGGAGTTGGGAGGTTAGCTGTCTACAGTGAAAATGCACTGGGCAGCAGGATCAGAGTCTGCCCAGCATCTGTGGACCTCTGAGCATCTGGGTGAAGTCAGGGCTCCTCAGATATCTGCGACTAGAACACGGTTCAGGCGGAGCAGAGCTCCTCAGAGACCACTGACTAGCGCATGGTTCAGGGGTATGGGCTATTGCAGCTGGGCTCCTATAGTGAAGTCCACTGGGCAGGGGCTGAGGGACCAGAAACTGCCTGCCAGTTTCCCTTGTGCTAGACTGGGAGTGGTCCTGAGTTTTTTGGCTACAATTGCTGGCCCAATAGCAGGCTGAGAGGTTAGGCTTGCGGGGTGAGGAATGCAAAGACTGAGCGACTGAGCGGGTGAGGGTGAGGGAGCACCAGGGTGGTGGGATGCTCACTGATGCGGGCCTCGGAGGCAGGCTGTGGTGGGCAGCTGTTGGTGGGTCAACCAGGCCCCACATTAAAGGGTGCCAGATAAAGTGGGATGGGGGTCTGGGATCAAGTCAGGTTTATTAACAGGTGAAGTACATACAGTACAATCACGATACTGAAGAAAGCTACAGTGCTGCCGTTCCTCTTATTTTCAGTGGGTGAAGGAAAAAGGACCAGGAAGGTCACTGATCCGTGGCTTCACAAGTCCTCCACAGTCCAAGAGAGAATGAGGTCCCGGTGCCTTGACTTTCTCCTCCCCCACCCCATGGGGATTATTTTTTCCTGACATTTATTTTTAAGATTTTTTTTCATTTTACATACCAATCCCAGTTTCCCCTACCTCCCCGAATCCCCCCTTCCCCACATCCACTCCTCAGAGAGGGTAAGGCCTCCCTTGGGGAGTCAAGGAAGTCTGGCATACTAAGTTAAGGCAGGACCAAGCCCCTCCCCACTGTGTCAAGGTGAGCAAGGTATCCCACCCTGGGGTATGTGTTCCAAAAAACCATTTCATACACCCAGAATAAGTCTGGGTCTCACTGCCAGAGGCTCCTTAAACAGATCTAGCCACATAACTGTCCCCCACATTCAGAGTGTCTTGGCTTTTTATCGGGTCATGTCTCTCCAGAGAAGACCATGCCCGTCAGGCCAAGCTGCCCTTTATAACTGGCTAGCAGGCCCGGGTCAGTAATTCCCACAACACTACTGTTTGTCTTTAGTTTTTTTCCCCCTCATTTTTTGCAGCACTTGTTTCTGTTCTGTTCTGTTCATATTGGCTGTTCTAATGCTTGTGAAGTGTTTTTACTGTTTTTTCTTTGAATTGGTCCTATAGTGATGCTGAGTTTTCATGATTCATGGCCATTTACATATTTTATTTGAAGAATTGTCTGTACTTGTTCTTTTCAAATTGTGAATTTTTTGTCGAGTTTCACAGTTCCTTCTATTTTCTGTATGTAGCTGGAGGGCTTCTCTCCAGGTTCCCCAAGCCCCGCAGTCCCACAATCCACTTATAAAATAATCACTCAGACGCTTATATCACTTATAAACTGTATGGCCGTGGCAGGCTTCTTGCTAACTGTTCTTTTATCTTATATTAACCCATTTCTATAAATCTATACCTTGCCACGTGGCTGGTGGCTTACCGGCGTCTCTACATGCTCTTCTCCTGGCAGTGGCTGCAGTGTGTCTCCTTCAGCCTTCCGCTTCCCAGAATTCTCCTCTCTCCTTGTCCCACCTACCTCCTGCCTGGTCATTGGCCATCAGTGTTTTATTTATATAGAACAATATCCACAGCACTTCCCCTTTTTTCTTTTTTTTAAAAAGGAAGGTTTTAACTTTAACATGGTAAAATTACATATAACAAAACAATTATCGAGCAAGAATTATAGTTACAATATTAAAGAAGATGTCCTATCTATCTTATATTTGTGAGTTTAAGGTTTTATATCTAACTTATCTTTTATCATAACTGAGGAAATTACAACTATCTAGTTTTCAACCACATCAAAGACCTGAGAAGGAACATAATGGTACCTGAGAAATGGTAGACGGATGCAAGCAACTTCGGGAATCTTGCAAGAGTAGACCAAGACATCTGGCAGCCTGGACAGTCACCTAATGTTTCTCAGCATTGTTGGTGCATTCAAATTGGCTACAGGCCTAGAGTATCTGACAGACCATTTTCAGAAGCAGGATTTCTGAAAGACCATCTTACCCTGTCTTGGCAGAGTACAGTGGTCGCTTTCCTTGTGTCCCGCTTGTCCAGAAAGGAGAGCATTGCATTTGTACTGTCAGCCATCAAGGCAAGGGCAGTTCTTTGCCCAGTAGGCCATTTTGTGCCAAAAGACAAACTTCCAAATGGAAATGTCTTAGAAGCCCAACATTCTCTCAGGATCAATTGGTGCAGCCAGGAGCAATTGTGTCTCACATCAACAGAATTTTAAGTTATTTAAATGCCATATTCTCTAGGTCTATGAAGTGTTTGAAGATTACCTATCTATCTGAAATATATCTATGTATACCTAGAAGACTTAACTAACATGGCTACAAATATGATTATCATAGATGACTGATTATTAATCTATTTTTAATCATCCATTACAATTTTAAATGAGTTAAACATAATACCTCAAACAAGAATAGAAATATATATATACAGTATAACAAAATTAACTTTAAGTTTGTATTAATAAACTAAAATTTTTACCAATGTAAAACATTTTAAACATAAACTAAAATCTATACCAATGTAAAACATTTTAAACAAGTTGTTCTTTAAAAGTAGGTTCATTAATCTACCCTTTTATCTTATCATCTCCATATCCTCCTATATATCTATATTATATCCCCTTTTCTTTTTTAGAAAGAGATCACATTTATAATCAACCTGTTTTAAATAAAAATATTGGTTTCTCTCTGTCCCACACCAGAGGGCTCTTCTGATTTGGGACACAAGAATCTCTTAACCTTTTTTTTTTTAAAGCAATATGTCTGGGTTTAGAGGGGGAGTGAGCCAATTCCACCTCTAAAGCCAGCTTGGTATATTTGGGAATTTGGGCGTAGCATGTCTTACTACTTCCTGCTGGAGGGGGGCGCTGTATCTTATGGGGATGCAAAGAAAATTTTAGACCTATGGGGTAGTCCGTGAGGCTGTATTGTTTGAACCAGTTGCCTTGAAACCGCTCTGGATGTTGGATCATCTGGGCCATGGTGTCATCGGAGACCTTTCAGGGGGTCTTGGCTGGTGAAACCTGATGTATCTTAATCTGGAACAAATCCATAGCCTCTGGCTTTCTGTGGAAACAAAAGCAGAACCTCTTTTCCAAAGCAACATATCCTTAAATCCAAATTTTGAAGTCAAGTTACCTTTAAAATATACATATTGGTTTAATTCAGCATCTTTTTTGATCAAATGTTTTTTTGCAGTTAAAAATCCCAAAGACAACACAATCTAGATTGTCTGTGTAATATTCATCTTTACGTGTCTTTTTACATTAATTTTTTGTCTCTTTCAAGCCTACGTATATTTTACACACATTGTAAACGATGTTATCTGAATCAGTCTTTTTGTGAGCCTATTGCTTTAAACTGCATCCTTCTAAGCCTGAAACAGCGCTGTGGCTGCTGGCTCCGCCCACTTCAGCTTCCCAACATGGCAGTGGTACGTTTTCCGCCAGCTCTGGGAGTCATCAAGTCTCAGAAATAGTGGGTCTAAGCTTTTATCAAAGCAGCATGTAGCCCAGAAACCTTTTTTTAAAAAAAATACTAGTAAAGACTAAATCTACTACACAGCATAATGTGCCTCTGGCAGACCCCTCATTTCCGCCATACTGCTGGTCAAACGCACTCGCCAGGAACCCGCCAGTGTTCAAACCTGCGTTTTGCGGCGTCTAGCTGCTCATATGAGACAAGAAGCAGGAACCTGGTTTTGGCTCTGTTTAGAATTGGTTATTAAATATTCTCAGGTTTAAGGTGGAAACTCGAGCCGTTGGGCGCCATTTGTAGCTGGAGGGCTTCTCTCCAGGTTCCCCAAGCCCCGCAGTCCCACAATCCACTTATAAAATAATCACTCAGACGCTTATATCACTTATAAACTGTATGGCCGTGGCAGGCTTCTTGCTAACTGTTCTTTTATCTTATATTAACCCATTTCTATAAATCTATACCTTGCCACGTGGCTGGTGGCTTACCGGCGTCTCTACATGCTCTTCTCCTGGCAGTGGCTGCAGTGTGTCTCCTTCAGCCTTCCGCTTCCCAGAATTCTCCTCTCTCCTTGTCCCACCTACCTCCTGCCTGGTCATTGGCCATCAGTGTTTTATTTATATAGAACAATATCCACAGCATCTGTATATTAACTTTTTTTTTTTTTTTTTTTTTTTTTTTTTTTTTTTTTTGGTTTTTCAAGACAGGGTTTCTCTGTGTAGCTTTGCGCCTTTCCTGGAACTCACTTGGTAGCCCAGGCTGGCCTCGAACTCACAGAGATCCACCTGGCTCTGCCTCCCCAGTGCTGGGATTAAAGGTGTGCGCCACCATCGCCCGGCTTGTATATTAACTTCTTAATAAATATACAATTTGCAATTTTCCCCACAATTCCTGCTTATCCACGTTCTTGACTGCTTCTTGCACAATGTGGAATATTTCAAGTTTGATATAGTATGCTTGTCTCTGCTTTTGCTTTTGTTGCCTATTATTTTGCTCTCTTGCCTGAGAAATCACTGTGAAATTTGATATACCAGCCCTTTCTCTATATTTTATTGCAGTTTATTGTCTTAGATCTTGTGTGTAGGTCCTCAGTGCATTTTGGATTATTTTCTGTGTATAATATTTATCATGTATAATATTTATATAATATTTATCATGTAGATAGCTACCTTACCAATACTTTTTACTGAAGAGGTTGTCATCCTCTACTGTATAGTTTTCTCATACTTGTTGAAATTACTTGACTTTGAATTTAAGTGCTATTTCTGCACTCTCTATTATTGTATTCTACCATTTTGCAGTATGCTACATTACTTTCTCTCTGTAGTATGTCTTAAAATCAAGAAGAATGAAGTAGTGAGGGCATTTTGTTCTTCTTCAAGGTAGTTTAATTATCTAGGGAATGCCTAGATAATAATGCATTTTATTTTACTTTTTATTTCAATAGAAGTTCATGCTAAATTTTTATACTGATTACAGTGAGTCTTTAGATTTCTCTGGGTAATCTAGACTTTTAAAAATATTAATTACTTCATTTATAATCATGGACCATCATTCTGTTTGTTCTAATGTTTAATTTATTTCAGGATTGTTTTGTAGTTTCCAGTGACAAGTATTTTGTTGTCTTGGTTGAATTTAGTTTTAAATATTTCATTCTCTTTGAGACTTTTTATAAATGCAGTGATTTCATCTTTGAATCTTTAGATATGTGTGTGCTTAAATTGGAGTATCTCTAGAAGTCAGGAAACTAGGAAGGAACTAGGGGGTATGGGATTTCAAGAAAAAGAGATAGAATGCAAGAGGTAATGAGGGAAAAGGGAGCAATGGGACAAAGGGTAACTGCGGTGACAGATGGGAGGACAGGTTAGGAAGGAAGTGTGGGAAGAATGACTAACACTAAAGACCTTTGACTGTGCCATATGAAAATATCCTTCTACATAAACTTCCTAAAATATTCACATATATGTAGAAAGGGGGTTTAAGTGAAGTTATCCTATAACGAGGGGCAATGCCTCCCTCAGATACCATTGTTTGTCAAATAAAACCCAGTGCCAGGTATGTGTTAATTCTTTTTGAGTTGTTGGTCATTAAGATCTCATAGTCATTCAGATGTTACAGGCTATTGCCATTGCTCTTGGCTACCCTACAGAACTTGATAATCAGACCCTGTTTCTGAATACACCAAACACCTGAGCCATAGGGTATGGGGAAGTCAAGCTGGAAGCTTCATCTCTACTGGATGGCTTTCATAGTGCTGGGAGATTCTATGCATGCTACCAGGGAAGAAATGTCATAATCTGTCTGTGAACTGTATGATATACTAATATATCATACAGAGATATAATAACTACTGGCCTGGAAATACATGCCTACAGGTGCAATAGTTGCAAGAGTATTATGGAAATAACAAGTACTTTCTGATTGCATTTGAAGTCTGCTTCATAAGATGGAATGCCTACTACTGTGAACTGGGCTGAAACCTGTGGCTGCTAAGGTCATATGCCTTATGGGAAAGCCTAGAACTGTAAGACAAATTGCTAAACAGTCTTATTAATAAAAAACCTGGAGCCAGATATTGGGGTTAAAACCAAGAGATCAGAAAAGCAGAATGAAGCCAGCCATGTTCTCACCACTTGGAGATCCTCAGCCAAAGAGACTACTTCCTGTATACCCACGCCTATATACCTTTCTGTTTTGCCATCTCATTTCCTCTCTCCATCCAGCTACATCAATTCCTCTTCCTGCCCAGCTCTGTTACTTCTTGTCTGTCTATACAGACCTCCAGGTAAACTTCATTGGGGTACACAGATAAAATATCACCACATAGAACCTTGTACTGTTGTTCTGCTGAATGGACATAGTAATAAAATGCTCCTAGATTCTTCCAAATAAATTTCAAATATACATGTAGAGAAGAGTATTTCTCAACCTGTATCAGAGAGTTTCTTCTTTCAGTAGATGATGATTAATATAGTGAACAACAATGGTCAACATGCAGAGACTAGGAGACTGTGAAGTGCTCATCTCTAAATGGGACATCTATATTACACCCAAGGCTTGGGGATTGTTGTGGAGAAGGTGTGGGAAGTTTGTAAAGTGCTAGAGGGAGTGAATGTCTGCAGTAAAAAAGGAGTGTTTGCTGCCTGTGATGGCCCAGTTGCATAGAAGAACTCGCAGTGGCTCTGACTGTCTGCATAAGATCAAGGCAGCTAGAGTTGCAGAGTGGATGGGGAAGAGAGTCAAGAAATCACATCTCTATTTGAGGGGCTGTTGGTAATTAATGATTATTGTAAGGACAGCACTTCTTTTGAGGTATGCAGGTCTTGAGAAGTTACCATGTTTCAGTCAATGGTGCCACACCCATTTACACACACACACACACACACACACACACACACACACACACACACACACACATATTACTAAATGAACTGTAGAGAGAGTTCACAGGAAGTTGGTAGGAAAAAGCAGGAGGGGATAGAGGAGGAATTGGATCAAATGAAATAAGGCATGGGTTGGATCCAAACACATTATATGCATACATGAATTTTAAATAAAATATTTAATAAAAAGATTTGGGAAAATATAACTATTTTCTTTATTTCCTTTTTGGACTGCTCATTGTGAATGTATAGTAATACAACTAGCTTTGAATGTAGTTTTGTTGTTTTACCAGATTTTACTGTGTGTAACCTTTTGGGTTTTATGTATACGAGACTATTTTCTTCTGAAACAAGAGCCTCCTGTTGATTTATCCTCATTGTTCTAGCTCTAACTTCCACTGATGTTTAAAATGGAAGTCTAACAGCTGATAGATTTATCTTGTTTCTGATTTTAGAGGAACTCTTTCTGTCTTCCACTCTGCATGTAAGCTGAAGGGTTTTCCTTCCTTCCTTCCTTCCTTCCTTCCTTCCTTCCTTCCTTCCTTCCTTCCTTCCTTCCTTCCCTCCCTCCCTCCCTCCCTCCCTCCCTCCCTCCCTCCCTCCCTCCTTCCTTCCTTCCTTCCTTCCTTCCTTCCTCTTTCTTTCTTCAAAAAAACTTTTATTGAGTCTTTTTGCTTCTATTGATTCTATGTGATTCCTTTCATTGATTCTTTGATTGGTTCATATCATGCATCCTGATCCCATTCATCTCCCCATCTCCTTGCTTCCACTCTCTGCCCTTGCAACCTCCCCTAAAACAAAATTTAAAAGTCAAACAAACAAGCAGAAAAACCTCCAAAAAACAAAACAAAACAAAAAAATCTCGGCATGGAAGCCGTAGTATGATATAGTGAGTCACACGGCATACTGTTCATTCATATCACTGTTCTGGTTTGAGGTCTCTGGTTTCTGCTACACTCTCAATACTGGGCCCTCACCGAAACTTTTCTTGGCTATCCTGTTGTTGCCTTGTGTTCTGGAGGTCCTGTAGCTTTGAATCTGTAGCCCTTCACATGTGCAAGCAGTTCATGGATGTGATGGGTGATGGGGTGGGCTACCTTATAGTCCTGGTTCTGGGCCTGGTGGTAGCTGGGCTGGTCAGCCCACCAGCTCCAGCTTTCCCTCAATGTCACCACCCAGGTGAGCTCTCCAGCACTGCCCCTACTAGCTCACCCAGTGTAACAGACAGCAAGGAGTGGGGCCAGTTCTGCTCTCAGGCCTCAGGTCTGGCTCACCCACACCCACACCACCAGGGCCAGCTCTACTGTTCTGCCCAGGTGAGGTGCAGGGCCAGTTCTGCTCTCAGGCCTCGGGTCTGGCTCACCCACACCCACACCACCAGGGCCAGCTCTACTGTTTTGCCCAGGTGAGGTGCAGGGCCAGCTCTCCTGATTGCGGCACTTGGTGAGGAGAGCAGGGCTGGCTCTTCCATCCTCATGCCCCTGAGGTTGTCTCTTCCACCTGTTGCAGGTGGCAAGAGGGGGTGTTTGGGGGAGAGGGCATATTTCCCCTACCCTTGCCATTCAATGGCATACTGGGGAGGGAACAGGGGCAGCTCTCTTGCTCTCATGCCTACAGGCCCAGCTCACCCCTGGCTGTCAACAGGGTCAGCTCCAGTGTGCTGCCCAGCCAAGGTGCTGTGCCAGCTCTCTGGTTTGCTGCAGCTGGTGAGTGGCAGGGCCCCAGTTCTCCCACTCTCCGGGCTTCAGGACTAGCTCTCTCGCCAGTTGCAGGTGGCGAGGATGAGGGGAGGGAGGGCAATTTTTTCCTCACCAATGCCACCACATGGCAGATGGGGTGGGGTGGGGTCAGTACTCCTGCTCTTATGCCCTGGGGCCACTCACCTGTGCCTGCTCCAACAGAATCAGCTCTGTTATGCTGCCGAGGCTAGATGGAGGGCCCACTCTGCTGAGTGCTGCAGCCAGAGAGGGGCAAGATCAGCTCTCCCAGTCTTGTGACCCTGAAACCAGCTTTTCCTGCCTGCAGTAGGTGGCAAGGGGCGAGGGTGAGGAGAAAGGAGGGTATTTTTTCCTTGTCCCTGACACAACATGTCAGACTATTCAGAGCTCTCCCATTCTCACACATTTAGGGCTGGCTCACCCACACCCCTGTCAGCAAGGATAGCTCTACTGTACCGCTCTGGGGAGGTGTAGGGCCTACTCACTAGAGTGGTGCAGTTAGGGAGGGGTAGAACCAACTTTATGCAGCCCTATTCTCACTGCTTTCGATAGTAACAGAAGCTGCAGACATTGAAACAGACCATGGCTTCAGTAAGGCCATGGACCCAGATATGGCCCCTTGCAGCAGGTTAGGCCCTGATGGCACCATGGCCCCGGGTGGCAGCACAGGTCACTTAGATCAGCATGAACCCAATGGCAGTGTGGCCCTCCACCCCCCATCTGGCCCAGGTGTGGGCCCACTGTTTTCTATGGTGCCAGACATCAGTGCAGGTCCTGTCTGTGGCAGGGCCATGGACCGAGACATGGCCCTGGCTACAGTTCAGGCCCATATGATGCCCTAGCCATGAGTGGCAGTGCATATTTTTCAGGTCTGTATGGGACTGGCAAGCAGCACATCCCTCGGGTACCAAGAAGGCCAGAGATGGAGGCTCAGATCTTTCGAATCAGTGTGGCCTTTGGTGGCAACAGGAGCCACAGACATCAGCACAGACTCAGGTTGCAGTAGGACCATGGATTCAGACATGGTTCTTGGTACAGCCGAGGCCAAATGTCATTGTGGACTTAGTTGGCATTGCAGATCCCCCAGATCAGCATGGCCCAAGTGGCTACATGGCCTCCAAATACCAAGTACCCAGGTGGCAGCCCAGACCTTGGATATCCACTCAGCTTTTGATGGTAACAGGAGTCACTGACATCAACACAGACCCTGGTTGCAGTAGAGTGACAGACCCAGACATGGCCTACTTCCTCAGTTCAGCTGAAGGGTTTTCTTGTGATGAAAGCTTTTTTTTTTTTTTTTTAAGAAAAAAGGATATGTAAAACAAACATTTCCTACATTAATGGGATGGTTATACAATATTTGTCTTTAATTATGCTGATTTGTCTCATTTTATTGATGTTAAATATGCAACACCCTTGCATACCCAGGTGTAAAGCAAACTTAGTCACAGTATATGTGCTAGGCTTGGAAAGGAGCTTAGCCATGGAAAAATGCCACTCATGTTCCTGCCAGCTTCAGTGAGTATCCTCTGATGTTTGAGCTGAACTGGGTGCAAGGACAATTTACCTAATTTTTTGTAGTTCTCATAGAGCTAGCTGTTCTGGGTATCATTATGATGGTATTTCTAGGGGAATGTAGATCAAGGCTTGCTTTTGTGCTATCTCTGATGACCTATGGGCATTTAAAAATGAACCATTTTGTGTTTTAGTTTCTAAAATTGACTCATGTGGGAAGCCAGCTCTCACCTTTCAAGAATTCTTATGAGGAGGTAGAGAGATAAGAAAATATTAGATAGAAAGATAGCGAAGAGGAGAAAGATAGAAATACAGGATAGCCTTGAGAGGACCTGGGTCAATACCCAATGGCCCTTTCCCTTTATTCAAAAGAGTTTTTTATAACAATGCCAAGGGACGGGGCAAAGGGCCTCCCCTTTGATAGATCAAAGCACACTGCACAGCCAAGTGTAGACCCTTCCAAACACCAGATAACCACACACCATGGTCAAAATATCCCCTTATGCAGCCCTGCAGAGTAAAGCAAGCTTTGATTCTTGGACCCTAAGTAAGTTCTCACTAGGAAACCTCTGTGGTTTCTACATACTCCTAAGCGAATATTGAGAGCTGCTGGTAGCAAAAGACCAGGTGACAACTAGAGTTCAGAAGGTCAACCTATCAGAACTAAGGGTTCTGTTAGAGGAAACCATCACACAAGGCATTATGGAATTACTGCCACTTGTATGAATTGGCTGTTTCTTGTTGTAAACTTCTTGTGTAACAACAGCTATGATATCTCCCCATGACCATGCACTTCCATGTAATGTGTACATGTAATCTCATGATTACATCTCAATTTTATGGCCACAACTTCCCCCATACATTTGGGGTAATTGGATAACTTTCCCCAGCTGTGTTTTTTATTAACATTCTCTAGACAAAAGTACTTCAGCTAAGATAACTTTTTATTCAAGGACAAATGCAGATAGATAAACATTAGCTCATCTTTTCCACAAATAGAGAAAATAACCACTAGTAATTAAATCATCAACTCCTTACCTCATCCTGGTTGATTTACACAAGACCCTATTTTAAGAGATTTACTGCTCACATTTCTGGGATGATGTTTTAGCCATCTGCTAGTTACTGAGTTAAGGTAATTATTTCCCACTGACCAAAGGAGATTTCTGACAAGGCCAGGTGGACAGTAGGTACCAAGCTTCGTTTCTTGTGCAAATTAAGTTTTAATCCTCCTCAGCCAGGTGCTATTCCTAGATTCTCCCCTTTAGCAATTACTACCAATGAAAGTGCTTTTACTAACCAAATGCAACATGCTCTGACGTAGGTTGCCTGGCAACCGAGCATACATTCCCCTGCCCTACCAGAAAGCAGTATATAGACTCCTAACATTTTACCCAACCACGTCTAGATTATAGTTTGAACACATAAATTACTTTTTAGAATTACCTAATTGATCTTAGCCTTTAGTTGACCCTACCAGAGAACTCCCTTTTAGTCACTCACCTCTTTGGGTTGTTCATCAAAGCTGACAATTTTTTTTTTTATGTGTGGATCCTTATCACCTCTCTCTACAACCCTGAAAACTTCAAACCTCACATTGCATTGTTAAAGTATTACTGCTTGTGTATATATACCAGTTCCCCCATAGCACTTGAGGAGAATTGATTTAGAAGAACAAAGATGAGGATGAAGATGAGAAAGAACTAAGTTTAGAACAGTGAGAGTACAGCAGAAAAAAGGACTGAAAGGAGCTAAGTATGAGAAAAGAAAAGAAGCTGTGTAGATAGAATTGAATTTAGGAGAATAAAGTGGATAGATGAAAGAACTCAGTGTGCTTAGATTCATTTAATATTCCTTAAATTAGATGTGGTGATATTTTATTTGTGCTGAAATGTGGTGATGTTTCATTTGTATGTTAATAAATAAAGTTTGTCAGGAGATCAGAGGTCACAGCCATAAACAGAAGTCAGGCAGTGGTGGCACATACCTTTAATCCGATTACATGGCATGCAGATTCTCTGTGTGTTCAAGGATATACTAGGGAACAGCCAAGTGTGGTGACACACGCCTTTAATCCCAATACCAACCATAGAGACCTGGAGGCAAAAAAGGCACAAGTTAGACAGGAAGAAGCTCTGTCTGGGGAAGCTATGGTGACATGGTAAACTAAGGTTAGCTGGTGGTCATCACTATTTCTCTGATCTCTAAAGGCTTTCACCCCTGTATTTGGCTCTGCGTTTCTTATTTAATAAGACTGTTTAGAAATTTGTCTACAGTTAAATCCTCAGCAGGTTGATAGAATCTTCTATGGACCTTGGGAGAGAACAGTATGGGCTGGATCCATATTGTTTTCAATAAGTTAATATGTCAATTGATGAGGAAATCTCTAATTCACTTTTATATTTGTTCTCTTCATTCTTGTGTACAGAACAAATACTCTTTTGATTAGAAGGTGACATTTCTCTTCCATTTCCTTCTTTTGGTGTTAACAATATGAGCTATTTAGTTGCTTTTTATTTTCTTAAAGAAATTTGAAGCATAAAATACAAGTACATCTTATTTTACTGATGTATTGTTTTTGTTTTAATTGAAGGTTTAGACAACTCTCTTGCACCTGTCCTATAGTTGCCGTGTTTCTAATGGTGTGTTCACTTGGTGTGTTTCCCCAAGTCTCATTTTGCTTGGTAGTTTTCATAATATTCCAAATGTTCTCATGTTTATTCATTATGTTATGTGATCTGTGATCTTTGATGTTATTATTATAATTGTTTTAATGCACCCCAAACTATGTTCATAATCAACAAACGTATTAGACAAATGTGTGTGTGTGTGTGTGTGTGTGTGTGTGTGTGTGTGTGTGTTTATTGCTCAGATCACAAGCCATCTTCTTAACTATCTCCCTCTCCTGAGGCATAACATTTTTGGAGTTAGGTCATTTAATAGTGCTACAGTGGTCTCTAAGTGTTTGAATGCAAGGGCAAGTTGCATGTCTAATTTTAAATAAAAAAGATAGAAGTGACTACGTGTAGTGAGGAAGGAATGTCTCAGGTCCAGAGAACTTGAAAACAGGCTTTTTGCAATCAGTTAGTTGAACAATGAATACAAAACCTCTTGAAAGAAATTAAAATTGTTGCTACAGTGAACACACAAATGATAGGAACAAAATATCATTAAGGCTATTATAAAGTTTTAGTGGTCCCTACAGAAAATCAAACCAGCCACATTTTTTTAAGTTATAGCTTATCCCTGACCAAGAACTTAACTATCTTGAATTATGTAAATGCTGAAGGAAGTGAGAAAACTTCTGAAGAAAATTTGGAAGCTACAGAGGTTGTTTCATTAGGTTTGATAAAAGAAAGTGTCTCTCTAACATGGACGTATAATAAAGCTGTTAGCACTGATGCAGAAGCCTTCACTAGTTCTCTGCAAGATCCAGCTAAGATAAGTGATAAATGATAAGATAAGACTGTCAGTTACACTATAATGAAGCTTTCACTTTGTATTGGAAGAAGATGCTATCTATGTCTTCCTTACCTAGAGAAAAATCATTATTTGTCTTCAAAACTTAAAAAACAGACTGATTGTCTTGTTAGGGGATTCATTTTGGCCACTTTACTTTGAAGTCAGTGGTCATTTACTATTCTGAAATTCCCAGAGCACTGTGGGTGATACTCAGTCTACTGTACCTGTCTGTGTTGTACAAATGTAACAGCAAAGCCTGGATGACAGGACATCTGTTTACAATATGAATTGTTGAATATTTTAAGAGCACTGTTTAAACACACTGTTTAGAAAAAAAATCCTTTAGAAACATTACTGCTCACTGACAATGCTATTGGTCAGCCAATAGCTCTGATGGAAATGCACAGTAAGATTAATGTTCTCATGTCATTAACACAACATCCTTTATGTAGCTCATGGACCAAAGAATTGTTTCTACTTTAAGTCATAATGTGTAAGAAATACATTTCATGTGATTGCAACAGATATTGATTCTTCTGATAGATCTTAGCAAAATCTCCTACAAAGGAGTCACCACTCAATATACCATTATGAATAGAGATTAAAATTCTACATTAACAATAGTTTGGATAAGTTGATTGTAACCTTCAAGGATTACTTCAGAAGTTGGAGACTTCAAAGCAGATATGGTGGGATTTGCTACGTAATTCAAAGTAGATGTGCTGGGTAGTTTATGCCTACTTGACACAAACTAGAGTTATCTGAAAGAAGAGAACCTCAATTGAGAAAATGCCTCCATAAGACCTGGATTTAGGACATTTTCTTAATTAATGATTGAGGGGAAAAGGCCCAGCCCATTGTGGGTGGTGCCATTCTGGGCTGGTGGTCCTAGGTTCTATAAGAAAACAGACTGAGCAAGCCATGGAGAGCAAACCAGTAAGTGGCACCCCTCCATGACCTCTGCATCAGCTTCTGCCTCTAGGTTCTGCCCTGTTTTAGTTCCTGTCCTGACTTCCTTTGATGATGAACAGTGCTGTGGAAGTGTAAGCCAAATAAACCATTCACTCCCCACCTCGCCTTTTGGTCATGGTGTTTTATCGAAGCAATAGAAACCCTAACTGAGACAATAGATGTGACTGAATTGCTTGATGCAATCTCAGGACAAAACCTTAAATAATGAACAATTATCTTTTGTGGATAAAAAAAAATGGTTTTGTGAGAGAAGTATTCTTGGTGAAGAATTTATGAGCTTTGTTGAAATAGCAATAGCTTTAGAATAGTATATTAATATACTTGATATAGCAACATGATGATTTGAGAGGACTGACTATAATTTTGAAAGAAAGTCCAGTGTGGGAAAATTCTGCCCGAATGTATTTTGTGCTATAAAGTCTTTGTCAGAAGGAGAATCAGTCAGTGTGGTTATTTTGTTAAACACATTGCCACAGCTACCCTACCATGAGCAGATGGCCACCATTAACATAAAGCAAGGGCCTCCATTGGCAAAAGATAGAATGATTGAGAGATGGCTCTGATGATTTTCAGTTTTTTATTTTCACCAATGATGTGTTTTATAATAATACACACACATTTTTAGACTAAATGCCATTAAATTGTATTAAATAGAATATAATATAGTTTGAAAATAGTATTTAAAAATGAAATTTAGACTAAAATATGTTGGCCTTGAATATCAGGGTTCAGCTGATTTCCTGCCTCAGTCTGGGAATACCGGTTTGTGGCACTGGTCCTGGTCACTGTGAATGTAACTCTTATATATAGTAGGAAAACGAAAAATTGTGTGACTTTAATGCAGTAGTCTAGAACCAGACCACTCATATCTCTGAGGTATTATTTTAATGGAGAAATGTTATTAACCTTCAGAGGATGATTTCAAAAGTACCTGTACTCCAAAATAAGTATAACTCTCAGTGGTTCCTCATTACAAACCCCACTTCTATATGAGTGGTACATGTGAAAAGATCATTGATGTTCAAATACCAAGGATGGAACTCACGTGGAAGATGGTGCAGAGTGCACAGAACGCTGGCTCAGACTCTTCTCCTCTGGAGTATCATGCATGAGCATTAGATTTTTTGCTCTCCCACAGGTTCAGGAGCCTCTGATTACTTAGCATTTCTCATCAATGTTCTCCTTCCTTTCCAGTCTGATTGTGAGACTATTAAGTGAATTTCAAATTGAAAGATTTTGACAGTTCTGAAAATTTTAATTGGATCTTCTTTAAATTTTTGGTTCCTCTGCTACTGAGACTTTCTGTTTTTTTTTTTTTGTTTGTTTGTTTGTTTTGTTTTAAGAGCCTTCACAATTATTGGTGGGGGCATTTATATGATCAATGTTCTAAAGTCTTTGTTTATGATACTGGATCTCTCACCTGTGAGCCAAAGATGCTGCCACCTCACCAATCATGTCTCTTTAGACTCTTCACCCACATCAGTTGCAATTTTTATGATTGCTAATTGTCTTGAGTAATTTCATACGGTCTTTTGGACACTGGAGATATGAGTTTCTACTTAATAAATTTTATAAAGAATGTTAATAGTTTCACTTTAAAATGCAGTTGACTACACTGGTTAGTTCCAGGCCACAAATTCCAATCTATCTTTTGTGGACTGTGGTTCAAATATCTATTTAGTACTTTAAATCTTTATAGATCCAAGATCTTTTTGTTCCTGTAGCTGAAAAGCTGGGGTTTAATTGTACTGTCCAATGTGCTTCCAGTCTTCCTGTGTCTAGAGAAGAAAAAGTAAAATAGGCATTAGGAGTTGATGGCTCAATCTATTGTAGTCTAGCTCCACTGAACAGAAGGGAAGCTTCCTCTCTTCCAAAATGTGAGTTCTTGGCTTTTGGGTTCAGACACTGGGATTCCAGAGGCTGGAAAATGGGGAGAAGGGTAGAATGTCTTTATACTAGTGGCTATATCTCTTGCTTTCTGAGTCAAAACTCCAGAATTCTGAGTTCTCTGGGTCTAGGCTCTCGTGCCTACCTCCAGGTTTCTCGTACACTGAGTCCAGGCTAAGGAAGAAAGAAAATGTTAAACTGATGTGTGGTGTTACTTTACAATTGGGTCTTCTCCATGTGCTTCTGCAGCAGGTCACCTCAGAATGCTCATGCATTCTGTTGAGCTTTCTTGGCTGCATTACATGGTAGTGCTTAGGTGGCGTATTTTGTTACATCTTACCTAAAGTTTGGGTTCTGGATTATATTTATGACTATGTCTTCAATTATGTCAGTAATTCGTTGCACTTAAAACTTAAATTTATTTTCTTTTGTTGACAGTGACTAAATATGAGGTGTATATTACAACAGGTGAGCTCTGGAATGCTGGAACTGTAGCAAATGTCTACCTTTCTGTCTATGGGGAAAAAGGAGATACAGGATCCAGGAAACTCTCTAGATCAAAGAGCACTTTAATGTTTTTAAGAGGACAAGTGAGTAAACAAAAATTACTTTGTTTGGTTTTTAAAATATTATTGTGGTAAAAACATGTGGGATTTGCCACAGTAGCCATCCTGTGCATTTGAAACACATAGTTCACTAGTATGTTGGTTAGTTTTTGCCAAGATGAAACAAACTAAAGATACCCTGCAAGAAGGAACATCATTTCAGGAATTGTCCCTAACAGATCAGACTGTGTGCATGTCTGTGGGACATTTTCTTGATTAAGGATTGGTGTGAGGGCCATAGCCCAATGTGGGTGGAACAACCCCAGGGCAGGCAGTCCTGAGTTATATACAAAAACAGCAAACCAGTAAGCAACTTTCCTCCATGGTTCAAGCCTCTGCTCCTACTTGATTTTCTGACTGGATTTCCCTCAATGACAAATGGTGATTGGGATGTAGAAGTCAAGTGAACCCTTTCTTCCTTGGGTTGATTTTGATCTGAGTGTTCTATTGTTTCAACAGAAAACAAAGACAAGTAGATGGTATACCTCTTAGATGATTTGACTTGAAATTTCCAATAATAAGATATAAAGTTGGAGGTGAAAGTCACATGCACTGAGCAGATATCAGGCCTTAAATTTTTAACTTTTATTTATGTTTTCTTTGTATTTGGAACCCAGAGTGGGATACTTAAGCAAAGCTGAAGGACAGCCGTGAGCCATAGTACCTACCTAGCCACATATTTGTTGGAACAACAGACAAGGCTTTCCAGTAAACATATTGCTGAGCTCAGATGTTCCATAGATTAGATGTATTAAATGTATTTTTAACTTACAATTGATTTGTTGTAATTTAACCCTATCATAAAACAAGAAGAATCTATAGTCACATGTACATGTTTTCTAAAATGCTTTCATTTTCTGAAGCTATAAATCTATAATTATTCAATAAAAATTCCTCAATTTACTTTTCCTGTTCTGTTTATGTGAACTGATTACTTTAAATACCTCATATGAATTGAATTACAGTAATTTTTATGACTGGCTTTTTTCACTTAGCACAATGTCTTTAAATTGCATCTATAAAGTTAGATGTGATAGTATTTTCTTCTTTTAAACACGGATTAATATTAAATTATGGGTATATAACACAACACTGTATATAAATACATTCATGGGTAGATATATGGGTTGCCATCACTTTGTGAATATTGTAAATAATATATGGAATTACAAATATTCTTGAGAAAATTTCTTCAGTTACTTTGAATAGGGAACTACTGGGCTATATGGTAGTTTGTTTTTAATCTTGGAGAAAATGCCATCTTGTTTCCAATAGTGGTTATAATATTTTACAGTTTTATCAATGATGGGCAATGATAAGGATTCCTGGTTATTTTCTTTCTTAAGCAACAGTTATTCTTGTGGGCATGGATTATAGATTATTTTAGATTTAGTTTACATTTCTCTAATAACTAGTGATATTAAACAATTCTCATATGCTTAGTGTCAATTTTCATAGAAAGAATTGTCAATGTTTTAAAGTGGGTTAATTTTGTTTTTTATTGTTGAATCATAGGAGTTATTTGTGCCTAAGGTTCAGGTAACGTTGTGGAAGAGGGGGCAGAAAGGTGGCAGGAAGCAGAGGGTCAGAGAGTTTGCTGTTATGTTGTGTCTCCTAGCAACCTCAGAAGCTACACCTTTAATGTCTCACCAATAGGACCACCATGAGTGAGCTGAATAAGGATGACATCAAATAAGTGTACAGGGGGAATCCTTCAAACCTTGAACCCCACACAAAGAACTATAGGCAACTAAGGCAAAGCTTGGAATGCGGAGGCAGTCTTCCCCAGAGAAAAGCACAGTCCAAAAGTCCAGTCCGAATGATCATCTCTGAAAATATACGTACAAGGAACATTATATGGATTCAATAGGCTATATTTAAGAATATATTATATGCGCATATACATATTCATATATGCATACAATAATAATTATTGAATAAAAGAGGCCAAGAATTTGAAGGAGAGCAGATAGAGCTACTTAAGAGGATTTGGAAGGAAAAAAAGCGAAGGAAGAAATGTAATTGTATTATAATCTCAAAAAGAAAAACACAAAAGCTCAACAATGGCAAAAAGGGAAGCTATTTGTGCCTGTGGACCTGAACCTCTCTTTGTACTTCCTCATTATTGAAATTTTTACTTTGTTTAGTCTCTGCTCCTCCTGCCTAAAATCTTTATGACTGTTACTTTTAATTCTCTCTTGACTAACTTAACTCTCTCCATTTCATTAGGACTAATTTATGATTTATTTTGTCATTTGTTTAGAGCACATCACCTTGCTTGTTTATATTTCTGGATTTTATATATTGGTTCAAGCCCTAGATAAGAACCACATGCCCCATGTTGTCAGTCTGACTTAATACAGGAAGTAGACTTGCCTGCCTCAGACTTGATGCTAGTCTAAACTCTTGTTTATTTTTCATTATTTAATTTTTTACTGTTACTGTTGTATCTATGACTGTGTACAGGCAACTGCTGTATCACTTAGATATAATGTCTGTCCTCTTTTTGCTGAAACAATTTTTTTTTTTTTTAACTCACTGGGTCTCAGTTTGTCTAGGATGTAGCCAAGGAAGCTGTCCTTGAATTTGAAATCCTCTTGCCTTAATTTCTCTGGTAGGAGATTATGGGCCTGCATCATCAGGGAGAGTTTAAAAATGTTGTTTATGTCCAAATGTTCTGTGTTTTATCTCTCCCAGAACACCAAGTTATTGCTAAGTTTGTCAGTGCCCTAATAGGCAGGACGGAAGCCAGTCTGTGAGAAGCAGCTGGGTGTGTTCCAAATAATCTAGTTCCTTTTCTCCTCAGAGAACCTGGGAGCTCTAGGTTCTCTCTCATTGTCTTGATAACACCCAGGAGAAATTCTATGGCAGATGCTTGTACTCCTCTTCAGAATGCACACTTTCAATTCTTTTGTTATTTTCCTTATTGCAACCAAGGGCCTTCAGATCCCATCAACTCTAAAGACAGATGCTTAGCTGTATGAAGTGCCTGCATCCTAGTCCCAGTTGCTTGTGCTGTCAGCTCTTCAATGGAGGTTAAAATGATTCACCCGTGGACAGTGGCTGGAAGCTGGGGCATTAAGTGTATAGTCAAATCCTGTTACAGGGATGTGATTGTTAATCTTAATTGTCAACTCAAATGGATTTAGAACCGCAGCCACATCAGCTGAATTAATCCTGCTGTCAATCAGGTGATCAGTGTCACAGCCAGATCATACTCACAACTTGTCTTTATTTTCTTACTGTAGACAGATTTGTATCTTTTCTAAATGAACATACCTTTTACAATTGAATTTTGCCACATCTGAATTTATATTTCAATAAGAATCAAAATTATAATCCACATCTAATTAGAGTTTTTTTCTTATTGGTTGCAGATTGATACCTTCTTCCTAGAGGCTGTAAATCTTGGAAATTTATGCAAGATTGTAATAGGCCATGATGGACTTGGCCCAGGTAAGGCTCATTCACAGAGCTCTAATGGATGTCTGCTTCTAGTTCATCCATATAAAACTCTGCACGACTCTAGTAAACAGTCAGAATAACTTCTAGAAAGATAATCTTTAGAGAAGGAAGGGACTAAGGAAGGAAAAGAGGATTCTATTACATATTATTGAAATGAAAATATATTCCCCAGATCTCCTATAAAATTGATGTATTTTCTTCAAAATGGTATAAGCTGACTGAGTGGATGCCACATGATAGGCCTGGGATGCCAGAAAGAATCATTTATAAAGAGGCATCTGGGGTGTGAATGATGTGGAGGATACCCATGATGGGGACAACCATAAAAGACTCCTCGTTGTCCAACAGTGATGAGTTCAGAAACATGTCTTAGCAGTGAGGACTTGGCTATGTTTCCTACTTCCATCTTGCTCATGAGTCTTCCCAGTTTTCCCATTAACTCTGTGAGATAATTAAAACATTTCTAATGAACTTATTTACTGTATTATATAAACAACAATAATATAAAGAAATGCCATTTGATTAAAGGATACATACTGAAAAACAAAACTATAATGCATATAAACAGTGATTTACTAAAATGTGTCAGTATTATTTCCACATTAGGAACAAAGGTCTTGCACAAATATAAAGTGAATGTATGTTTCAATAATGAAGGGGAGAATTGGCAGGTTATCAAAGCTGGTTTAAAGAGGTTACAAAAGCCCCCCAAATATAAATATATAATTAGTGAGATTAGAAAGCACAGCAGATAAGATCCATAAAGTAAATAAAATAGGATCAGTTTCTTATAAACTGTAAAAATACACCTTTGAAGTAGTCTTCTCTCTTGGACAAAATTTATTTGGAGTTTAATCAGATATCAATTATTTGCATATTGTTATTTTGTTAGCTGTCAGCTGGTTTAACTGTCAAGTGATGATTCACTCCTCCAGGAGTAAGAGGACTTCCAAGTAGCTTCTACAATACTGCCCTGATATAGCATTTGGAGAGCCACATAGTCATATTTTGCCTCATTTCAGAGTTAACTTTTCTAAACAAGGGTAGAAATTCTCAGCCTGAAAAATTTCCACTTTGAATCATGTGTTATACTCAGGAGACATTAAATATGTCAGTTCCAATTATTATATGAGTATGATATAATATGAATATGTAAATAAAATGAAGCAAGTTTATTCATAATCTTATATGATAAAGTAAAATTCAATGTGACAATCATTAAAAGGTATAGGAAAGAAAATTTCTGTTAACATTTATGATTCTCAATGAGGCTTTAAAACTAGTGAGAACTTATTTAACAAACAACATTCAAGCAAATATATGAAGAATCAAGAAGAAATAAAAAAAAGTACACAATAGAATTCTATCACGTTTCAGAATTTGGAAGGTTTTCCAGGTACTTAGTTATACCTTCAAGTGTGTGAGCTGTGCAGAATGGCATCTTCACTTAAAACCCCATGAACCATTTTATATTTCATCAGGCCCCAAATGAAATCTCTGTGGGTAATATGAGAGCTGGACCATTCTGTTGGAATTTTATTTTTCAAAACTATGAGTCAAATACCCTTATTTTCTTTATAAAATTAAAAGAAAAATACCACAATAAATTTCCCTCAAAAGCCACATTTTATAATTATAATGTAATAAAATCTAAAATTTAATAAAAATTATCAAATTCAGTTCCTCGTACACTTTCAGTTTTTTCTACAATTTTGAAGCAAAATGAAAATCCTTCCTATAATTATAATCTAACACAGTGTTACAGTAATATCTTTATTGTCTGATTTTTGCAGAGGCTCACATTAATAGGCTTTAGGTTCTCAACATCTCTGTTATAGTCTGTTTCAAAATAGCTCAGACCTGGTAATTTATAAAGACCACAGATTTACTTCTTACTGTTGTAGTAACTGGGAAGTCCAACATGAAAGTGGAGAGTGTTTCTAGTACATGGAGAAGGGGAGGTCCAATCCCTAGCACTGAGGACACGGACACACACACACACACACACACACACACACACACACACACACACACGTATATGGTGAAAGTCTCTCTTAGTCTTCACATGACAAAAGGGCAAAAAAGGCCGATGTGTCCTATTGAGCCCTTTTATAAGATACCTCATTTCTAAGGGCAGAGTCTTTAGAATGCAGTCACTCCCTAAAATCTCTAATTCTTATTACTGTCATTAATCTTTCTAGCTCTAAATCTAGTCCAGAGTTTTCTCAAAAATGAGAAAAAATGACAATATATTTTATGTGAATAGCTTTGTGTTATCTTTTTAGTTTGCAAAGTTGGTATTTGTAAGATCAATTCCTCATTTCCTTTAAGAGTTACTACTTAGCATCTTCCAGCCCTCATCAGAGAAATTTCTTGCAGTAAATAGGATTTAAAACAGAGGCCAATAGTTAGACAGAGTCTAGAGAATGAGAAACTGTAGAGCACTCAGTCCTAAATGGGATGTCTTCATCAAACCCTTCCTCTCATGGGCCGGGTATCTGTGTGAAAGAAGAGGCAGAAGAGCCAGAGGTGGTGTATCACTCCAAGGGCACTGTGTCTTCCAGACACAACAGTATTGATGTACATATGAGCTTAGAGAGACTGTGATAGCACTCTCAAGACCTGCACAAGTTCATGTCAGGCAAAAATCCCAGCACAGAGGAAAGGAAACAGACACAAAGTCCCACCCCTAACCAGGAAGCTATTTGCGATTGATACCTGCTGGGAAATGAAAATGAGTTTTCTCCAATTGAGTGTCAGCAGGAATATCAACTACACCCCAGGGCAGGTCCCAAGCCTAGAAATAGTTGGCCAACATAAAATGAACTCCATGTCATTTTGTGTCTTTTTTTTGTTTGTTTGTTTTGTTTTGACATTTTTTCTGTCTTACTGGTTTTTTGTTTGTTTATTCTTTTTGGTTTTTGGTTTTCAGAGAGAGAAAGAACATTAAGTTGGGTGGGATGGACCTAGAGGAGTTGGGAAAGGAAAACATGATCAAACTATACTGTATGAAAATACTTTAATAAAATAAAATTATTAAATAATTTAAAAATAACTTAATAAAATACAAAATTTAAAGTTTACTTTTAAAAAAGTTATTACTTAGGTTTCTCAGTTGCTTCTAAAACCTGTGTCAAAATTCTAGTAACATTCTGGCTTTCTTAAAGAAAAGAGTATTTTTTTAGTAGCACTTCAGAGTAAAATTAAAATAACATTTTTGGGGGAGTGACAGTTAGCAATGGCCTATGATTGTAAAATGTATCATGTGACAGTGATTTTTGAAGTGATCTTGGAACTTAGCTGAAAATTCAGTTCGTAGGTAGCTAACCATCCTACTTTGTTTGGATTAGTTTTAGTAGAGAAAATTCCATGTCGGGAACCTCCTCCTTCTTGAGTAGACTGGAATGTTTGGTATCAGTGGGCTGTCACTTCCCCACCCTCCTGACCCAGAAACTGAGCACAGGCCAGCAGTGCCCGTTATCATTATTGGCCTTGGTGGCTCAAATGCTCACTGAAGCTTGAGAACCAGTGGTCTGGGGAGCTGTGGGGAGCCCGCCACTGCCTAGCAGTGGAGCAGGAGGGGCATGGAGCAAGGCAGAGAACAGACAAGGAGGGACACGCTGGCTTGTTTTGTTCTGAAGCTGTTTAGCTTTAGCGCATCAACTTAAGAAGTTTTAATTCAGAAAGGGTATATTTTGATATGGATCTTTGTGCATACAAAACTAATGTTAGTAGTTAAAGTATCCTATTATTTCCAGTAAATGAAATTGTGTTTCATCCAACCTTAGTTTGCAAGTAATATGAATGTAAACATTTAAAAAGAGATTATTGCCTTTATATGTACCAATCTTTGCTTGTCTGAATCCTTAGATACACTATCTGAGTAACTGGTTATTTTTAGCATATTTAAATATGTGTGCTTTGTTTATATAGACTTACATAATATTTGGAAAACCTTGGTAACTTTATGGAAATATAAAGTATTACTAATTAATAAAATATGTATTCTTGAAGATGTTAGGTCTAGGGTTGTGAATATAATTTCTGAAATCAAGGGTATAATTATGCTGTATTTATTTGGAGAATCATATTGAAATATATGTCATAAAATTATTAAAACAATGTTGTTCTTTTGTTGAACTACATTAAATGTTTATCATTATCCTTCTGTAACAAATAGCTTTAGTTGAAATTTATGTTACACAAAATTTACTTAGAATTGAGACCTGTTACCCAAAGCATGCAATAATCCTGTACATACTCTATATATTCATTAATATATTTTACCTTCTTAAATCTGTTCTTAGGAAATGGCTGGTTTCTTGAGGATATTGTGATCAGAGATCCCACTACCAACAATGAGTATGCCTTCTTCTGTCATAGGTGTGTTTACATTGGCAAGTTAGTTCATATTAGACCATTCTAAGTTCATATATTGGTGAGAACTAGAGAGCTTATCAATTATTCCTGGTCCATTTCCCATTTTCATGGGCTCTTTTTGTTAGTTTTGTTTTTGCTTTATGTCCCACTAGATTTAACCAGGGACATGTGCATGAGTGTGTGGAGCTATAGACAATGATCTCTTCTGGCAGATATCAACTGCCATTGCCTCCCCTGGGCATGACTTCATGAATCCTATTTTTAACTGTATGCTTACAGACTCAGTCTTGTACAGGCAACTGCAGCTGTTCATGAGTGTCATGGCCATGTCATCTATTGTAAGAACCTCATAGCCCTCCCTGTCATGCAGCTCTTACATTCTTTCTTTCCACTCTCCCATGATGTTTCTTGAGCCTTGGAGGAGGTGATATGGGTATTCTGTTTAAGGATGAGCACTCAACAGTTACTTGCTCTCAATACTTGACCAGCTACAAGTCTGCATTAACCACCATCCACTGCAAAATGAAGCTCCTTTGATTAATTCTGAGGACATTAAACTTTAGGGCCACTTCTTTTATGGAAAAATATTATCAGTTTTATGTCTAATCATTCCATGTGACTGAAATTGAATACTTTGGAAAAGTTTGATAGAGCTTAAAGCATGATTTTCCTTCATATATTACTAGGAAAGTAAGAGTTGATGATGTGAAAATGTGATCTCTTTGATGATTATCTTAAAAAATAATCAATTGTATAATAAATGTTAATTGCAGCTTTTATGAAACCACTGGCCCATTGCTAATGGGCCCTGACTGCTAACTCATTTCTCTAGCAGCAGTGGCAGATTTACTGTTTCTTTGGGCACTCTTCTTCCGCCTTCCTTATGGAACTAATAGTACCATTGTCTAAATAACTGACTGGAGCTTGGCCTGTAGCTGGTAGCCAAAGGACAGGATAAAGCTGTTAGTTCAATGGCTATAGAATCCATGGCATTGGCAGTTCGTGGCAACTGACTGACTCACCTGTGGATTGAAGAAAGCATCGGCCCTTCAGCAGATGCTTTGTTCCTCCTCTTCCCTCACACTCCTACTGTCATTGAAGGATTTCCTTCTCTCCATCTGTACTACTCTGCCTTTATGACTCGGCGCTCTTCATGACTCGGCACTCTTCATGACTCGGCGCTCTTCATTGACTCGGTGCCCATGCATTTTTTCCACATCCTCACTTTCCATTAGTTCTGACTTGGGAACATAAGTGCCAATGGATTGGGTAAACAAAAAGCTTGAAAATCACTGATATATTTTTCTTTCCACAGATGGCTGGATGAAGGAGAAGGTGACGGTAAAATTGTCAGAGAAATGTATGCTAAGGATAACACTATCTTCTCTGTGAGTGAGTGTCATAAATACAAATAAATACATATGGTAAATCATGTTTTATGATGACTAAAGAAAGCACAATACTCTGTAAATTAATCAACTTCTTTATATTTACAGGGAAGAAGCTAGAACTTAAGATAAAAGAAACAGTAAGACTTATTTCAAATGATTTAGTACATATGATTTCAAATGGCTGTTTGATGTGTTAAACAAAAACAGTATGCCATTTTTGGTAAGGACTATTGATTAGTAGTTTCTTTTCAGATGGTCTTTGCTTTGTTTATATTTTAGTGGGCAGCCGAGAGCTGGAAGTTCATGAAAGGAAATACTCTTCAGTTCTACAGCAAGCTTACTGGAGGGTTTGTCCGCCTGCATCCAGATGGTACAGTTGATGCTGTTGGAGAGCAGACAGACAGATATGGTAAAGTAATTCCTTTGTATGAAAAGTGAGCATGTTGTGTGTTCAAACTGCAGCTGCAGTGAAGAAGTCACATGAAGCAACATGAGTGGGCACAGACAGAAACACTTCTGATTCATTATGCATTTGCTTTATTTATTGAATTATTTCATTATTTTGTATCCAGAAACCTTTTACTGTTGCCAAATGTTTGAGAATGAACTATGATAAATTTTGATTTTGAATGAGTAAGTCTATTAAATGTATAGCAAGTAAAAGTAGAAGAAGAGAAAAATCTCTGCTTCTCCTTGTTTCCTGCTTCTCTAACACCTCTTCATTCATCCTGGTAGCACTGTAGGCTTCAGTCTGCCATATAGTATACCTTTTTGTCACATCCATTTTACTGGCAAGTTGAAGTGGTTTTGTTTTTGTTTTTGTTTTTCATTTTTGCTTTTGTTCGCTTGCTTGCATACTTTGATTTGTTGCTTTATGTGGGGTGGCATGGCAGGGATGAGGGGAGGGTATGGGGGGACCAGGAGGTGAAGAGAATTGGGGTGTATGATACGAAACTCCTGACGAGTCAATAAAGAAGTTAAAAAAATACAGATGCTTAGTAAAGACAGATCCAAATGGAAAAACCTCTAAACAGGTTACAGTATGTTTAAAGGTATATATCAGCTTGGGAGAAAAAAGAGAAAGGATAGAGACAGTCATAGACTAAGAAATGGTTTAAAATAATAAGTAAAGTCCTTAAGAAAGGAATAGAATTAAAAGAATATAATGAGCCATATAAAGATGGGAAATACAGAGAGAGTCTGAATCTTGTAAAAAAAAAAGTAGAACAAGCATCAAGTGACAGATAGATAGAAAACAATCAGAAAACCATGCACTCACAACATCTAGTAGAATGAACGGAGTAGCCTGATCAATAAAGCAAGAAAAGGACCAAATAGCAAGCCACAGATGGATAAACATTGGCAAATCAGGAGCCGACAACGTGCAGCAGAAATGGCTGGAAGCTCTGTTGGAGTTTTCCAGTGAAGAGTCCTGAGTGGGACAGTGTTTTTCTCTCAGCGAGGTTTCCCAGTAAGAGAAAAAAGTGAAGATAGATAGGAAAACATTATTAAATCAAGCTCTTTCAACACCCAATAGAAAGGGCTGGGGTGGCCCTGAGGAGCAGTCATGCTGGGGTTCCTGTCTGCAGAGCATCCTCTTCTCCAATGAGATCCTGACTTCTTGTTCCTGTTGCAGGCACTCTTTACCACAGGACAAAAAGTAGTGACCTCTGTTGTGTTTTCCTTCTAGTTGTCCTGATGGGCACCGTGCTTTTAATCCCTTTCTGCTGTTTGCGGCTCTTCTTCTTCTCTCTTGCAGCTAGGCTTCTCCAGGACTCAGAGCTTCAGAAGACATGAGATCTATGTGCTTGAGTCTGACACAAGAGGGCCTGCTGTGGTCCCAGAGCCCACTTTCAACAGGCACAAATGATACCTGACAGTTTATCAATATAATTTATATTATATTCTCACTTTCAGTTATGGACCCCGTAATACCCCCAGCTGGTACATATGCAATCTATACCTATATAAATATACAGTCTCTGTATATTGATGACATCACCTAATGGCACATTACCACACTATTTCCATCATTAAGTGAGGCATGATTGTATATATTTACATCAGGGGATCCAAATATATAAAGCAGATTGTTCTGAAGAAGATGGTGATTATAATGTATCACTAATACACCCCAGTCTTGGCAGTGATCTGGTTCTCCAGACAAAAAATTAACAAACCCCACCAGATTCAAACTGCATTCTACACCAAACAGTACTAACATATTTATATGCTGCCCTACAGTTGGAGATACACATTTTTCTTGGCTTCACATACTTCAGTGAAGATAATATATTTGGCCACAAAGCATGTCTTGACAAACTTAAGGAGATAAAAATCATACCAAGAATATTTTCTGACAATAAAGATAAAAAATTATAACTCAATAAAAAACTTTACAAAAGTACAAAATTAATCAACGTGTACTTGAAAAGCTATATGAGATTGGTCTGGACAATGATTTCATTGGGTATTACCTTTTCAAAAGTAAAGGCAACAAATCCCCAAACAGACAAATGGTATTATATCCAACTATAAAGTTCCTGCATAGCAAAGAAATAACCAATAAAGAAAGAGCCTAAAGAACGGGAGATGTGTTTAAAAACTAATATATCTGATAAAAAGTTGGTATAAAAATATACAAAGGGCTCTGATTGGTAACTAAGTAATAAGAAAAATAACCTATCTAAATGTTATAAGAAGACTTTTAGTTGTGGAGGATCTGATGTTCATCTTTTTTAGGCATCGAGAAAGTACATGGTGCACATAAAATTGAAAAAATATCTTATTTTAAATGCAGAATAAAATAATTATGATGTTAAAAATAAAATATAACATACCTTTATGTATATAGACTTTGGAATTTATGGAATTATTAAGCCAAATGGGAAATTGAATTAAAGTGAAAATTTGTTAGCACAGTTGTAGGAAAGATTTCTTAGTCTGAGATCCCTCCATCATCACCTCATTAGTTCTCTCAATTAGTAGACCATCTGAACAATATTCCTTTGGAGATTACTATCCTGAGTTTATTAATGAGAAAACTGAGACACAAAGTGATTTGTTCAAGGTTGCTCAACTTAACAGCGTGTCAGCCCCATGTCAGGATTCCTGCCTCCTATTTCTTTCCTCATTTTCATAACATGCCAATCTCTAGGATTATCTGTAATTACTCACTAATACGGTTTAACTTCATAAATGTGTTTAATTATTAACCATTAATTATTAATTATTGGGTAGACAAAATATCAGTTACAGATTAAATTAAACAAATGCCTTTCTATTTTGAATGCTCTGCTGAACATTTCAATTATAAAACTATGACTTTAAATGAATTTAAATTGTAAATACATAATGAATTTTTTTAAATATAGAGGTCTGTAGTTATCCTCTTTATCAGTTGTGGCTCTTAACAAAGTATTTCCCATGTAGTTAATCGTAATAAAAATACAAATATATAATTTACAAATTGCATTGCTTGGTGCTATGTGAATCTGTATATATAATAAGTTGGGTAGTTTCTTGTTAAAAATTGAGTTTTTAGGAACTTACATCACTGAATAGTTACGACAGTCCTCCCTCACTTGATGTGCTTTGACGAGCTTCAGTGTTTTAATTAATGCAAAGTAGGATATGTCAGTAGGAGAGATAGGAAAGACAAGTTCAATTTAAGAAATCAAATTTTGTTACAATGAAATAATTCTATATATACCATATCATGTGCCTTAATCTACATACTTTATATTATCTGTGTACCTATATAAGGTATAACACACAGACACAGACACACACACACACACCCAGAAATAAGTTTCACACACTTACTAGAAAATGAAATGAATCATGGTTCAAGAAACCATTTGTTTTATAATGTATTTTATTGAAATACATTGTATCTCAGCAAGTACATATCATATATTATGAATTTTCATATACATTATGGGAGATATTTTACTTTTTTACTAGTTACAAATATTTAACTGAAATATTTAAAATATACTCATAAGATTTCAGTGTATAATTGAAGGAAAAGGAACTTTTAAAGAATGTGCTACTTGTTAAATAATTAAGAATATTTTCTAGGTCTCTTTGATGTGATTTTCAACAAGGGGAATTTATGTATTTTCCAAAGCCGTGAGATGAGGCATCTCTCCCTTGCCTTTGACAATGGCAGTGCAGCTGGAATGGTGAGTAGCAGTGACTTTTTGTGATAAGGACCACACTTAGTAACCCAGCCTTGCCCTCCTGAGTGTGGGGATTACAGGTGTACTCCACCAGGCGGGCCAGTAGTAAATTTTCTCTTCATTATACATTGTATGTGACATATTTTATTTAAGTTAATTTCATAAGATTATCAAATCACCCCTTTAAATGCCTTGTAGTTTTTACTTTCTATATTTGGGTCAGGGAACTTAAATTACTATTTTGTTTGTGTGAAGTTTTGAAAATTTGAGGCATAAATAGCCTTAAGTTTTGGCAATTGAGATAGACTGACAACATTAAAATTTTCAGTGTGCTTTCAGGAGATTACCTGACTTTTGAATGGTTTAGGATCATACTGTTAGGGAACAAAGCAGAACAGTTTTGCCCAACTCTGTTTTTTGCTGTTTAGTCTAGGTTTGAAAAGTGTTTTTAAGTATATGTACTACCTGTAGAGGGTACGCATGGCATTTCTTTTAAAAATGACCCCACATAAAATAATTGGTAAGCAGTGTGTTAAGTGCTAATATGAGTCATGATGTTTAATCTGTTGATCTATCTGATGAGAGAAGTCATATTATACTGTTTAACAGAGGTGGACATGAAATATAGGACTGAGGTTGCCAGAGTTGCAGTGTAGTAAGTAGAAACAGGCAATCACCTGCCTCACATAATGGTGTGTAGTGATTTAAGCCTACATTTAACTTAAGGAAAATATCATTAAATAAACTTCTGACATCATTTGTAGGCCTACAATTCAGGCTAAGTGATTAACCAATCTATCCTTCTTTATGAAGTCTTTTCTTTTTCGCTTCTGACTTAGAATTATATCCTGCATTGTGCTTCATAGCCCATGAAAAAGGCCTTAGTGAATGCTTAGTAAATATGAACGTGGTGAATATGGACTCTACTCAGGTAAATGTAGAGATGAGAAGGCTGGGTATATGGTTCACTGTGTAGTGTCTATAAAGCCCCATCCCCTAGTACATGCATGCACACTCACGTACAACACACACACATACAACACACACACACACACACACACACACACACACACGAACAAAAGAAAAAAACCTAAAAAATAATCCCATTATATTTTTCTAACAAAGAGTCAACAAAATAATTCCATTCCTTGTTTCTAAAATTGAATGAAGCCCACACCCTTATTAATGAGGATACAATCAGCTGGTAGGGAATTCTGTCAGCTACTGTCAGAGTTTATCTTTTCCACATAAGGTCTTGGTGGTATGAAGCCTCCAACTTTAAGATTCACTCTGCCCACTGTGATGTCTTCATTGAGCCTTGAATAGTTTCTTAAAAGTCAATAGCTCTGTAAGAATCTGCCATCCTTGCCTAAATGAACTTTCTCAAGGTTGGTAGACCTAGAGTTTTGGGCCCAACCATTCAGGAGTTATCAGTGAGCCCTGCTTCCTCCCTTGGGCACAGAGTGGGTATGGAATAGGTCTTCAAATATGCCCAGGAATAGGAATATCTTCTCCTAATGTCGTCATGTAGTTTAAAAGAAAAATATAGAAATGAGACAAAATTGTTGTTAATTTTGCTTTTCAGTCCCAAGCAGTCTTACAAGGACTCAAATAACTAAATGAAAGATAAGTGAGGATCAAATGCACATTATCTCTCACGAATTCATCCTGACACCAGGGTGATTTGTGTGCAATAGTCTTTCATGGGTTCTTGCTTCCAAGAATGTTCTTGGAACAAGTCACTGCCAATAAGACTGGGAAATAGAAGGGAGAGTGACAAAGGCCCAAGCTGATATGCCTAGTCTGGGGATTATACGGCATACACACTGGCGTCAGGAGATTTAATTATTTCTCCTGCTATTTCAGGATTGGTTTCTCTCATTCTCTTGTAGGCTAGTGGAGGAGCCCTCACCGAGCTGCGGGTGCTTTATCAGCCCAACCGCTGTGCACTTCTTGAATCAGCGCTGTGTCCTGGTCACACCCTGGTTGTTGATCGTCATGGAAAAGTAGCTGATGAGTCATCTGCAGGCTATGCAGAGCTTTCCAAAGAATTCTTGGTTTTTGTTAAGGTAAACTCGATGAAAATCATCAGGGTTTATAGATCCAGTCCCAGCTTTCTTCTGCCTTATTGCAAGGTTTGGAGTTGACTGCAGTAATCAGACCTCTTTCCACTAGGGGGCACTGATGGCATTACCATTCTGTTTACTGACTTCAAAAAGCCCTGGGGCCACTATTTAGCAGCAATGAGATTGTGATGGCAGAGTAGCATTGTGTAACAGAAGTTGAAGGTTAAACTGCGTGTGTGAATTCCTAATGAACCTTAGCAATTCTTGTATTGAACTTTCCCAACCATTAGAATCTGTACTCCTTGATTGTTAGATATTCGTGATTCTGACCTAATGTTTATATCTCTTTCTTTGTAGCATGCATTTATGAATTTACTTAAAATTATCCTGATATTACCCATATATCTCTCTATATATAAACTAAAGCTATTCTAATATAACAAAGTACCATTCTAATATAGTAGCTGTCATTTATAGGGTTACTTATTTGTGTTCCTTTACAGAAAGCTTTACCATATACAAGACTGGTATTTATTTTTAATAAAATCATCAGTATTTTAGTGATAAAGAAAAAGACCTCCAGGAATATTGAGAGTTTTGGCTAATGTAGCATAATTAGTAAAGGGTGGCTCATGATTCCAACCCAAGCCTGCCTTTCAAATATTTTATCATTATTCTATATAAGTACTTCCTCACTTTACTTACTAAAGAGAAAATAATTTTAACTCATCCTAAGTTCAATAACATTGAAACAAGGATTTTATTGTGTATATATGTATTTTAAAGTATTAAACACACGATCTTCTTCTATTTTACTCCCTATGCATATGATAGTACATTGTATAGTTTGACATATGCCTTCACTGCATCTTCTATCATTTTCCTAGCTTTGAAAACTAGACATTGAGTTTAATACTTAAGAAACAAAATTTTAAGGCTGAAGGAAAATATTCAGCTCTTTTCTTCTGGAAATGTATCTGTTTTTGCACCTGTGGAAGCTAAGGCAGGTGTGCTCTTAGTCGGAACAGAATACACCACCTGCTGCCACCTGTCCCCACAGCAGTCCGGGGTCCCTGGGCTCACTATCCAGGCTTGATAACTCACTGGAAGGACTCCTGTAATCATGGAAGCTATCATGTTTCCAGTTTCAGTTTATCACTGAAGCAAGATACAGATCAAATCCGCAAGGTATACAGAATAGAGCTTCCAAAAAGCAGTAAACCCAGAATTTGCCCTTGTCCTTTTCCATGGAGTCAGGCAGGGGTGATTTCTCAGTGCTGGCTTGCAGAGGTACTTCAAGAGCTTTGCAGACCAGGATCCTTCACCTGAGCAGTGGTGTCCACATTCTACAACTGAAGGAGTCCACATGGCTGATCTTAGTCTCCATGTTCTCAGTAGGTTAACTGGCGAGGTGTGCCACACAAATCCTCACCCCCGTTCACACTACAACTTTCTGGCTGGTACATGGCCTCCATACACAGTCAAGCTCTCCTCTGAGGCATGATGCTCCAGGGCTTAGAGATCTCAGGTCATAAACTGAGGCCAAATCTAGGCCTCTTTGGGTAATGTTAATGTCCTTACTACCTTGCTCCCTTCAGAATTAACTTCAGCTGTGTGTTATGTCCCTGAAATAATATTTTCTAGAAGAGTAAACATATAGGTTTTTTTTTTTTCAGTTACTAGTGTGGAATACTTTTGCTTGTTTTGTTCCCCATAGTCACATCTTGTGATTTTGGGATTCCACACTTTAGAGAATCCACATAGCTGATCTTGTGTT
Organism: Peromyscus leucopus; assembly: GCF_004664715.2. NCBI lineage: Eukaryota > Metazoa > Chordata > Mammalia > Rodentia > Cricetidae > Peromyscus > Peromyscus leucopus. The sequence goes on along the minus strand of NC_051064.1, from coordinate 28,492,370 downwards.
TGTCTTAGCCAATTCTTTGTGGTGTTAATATATTTCTGATTAAATTTCAAGAGCATTTTATACATTCTTCTTAAGATAAGATTACAAGGATTCTTTAAGTACACTTTAGTTGTATTTGCTGTCTTTTTTCATTCTTTCCTATATTCATCTATTTAATGTCTGTGCAATGCATTCTATCATTCAGGAATCTAGCATGTTTTTTTTAATTTTGGTTTGTATTAATATTAAAATTATTTGCTAATAGTTATTAAAATTTCATAAGAGAAACACTTATGTTTGTATCTTACTTTTCAGAGTGTCTATAGCATCTGGAACTTACTCTCTCAATAACTAACCATAGATAAATCCACCTACAAGTTCTGATTTGCTGCTACTGCAGTAAAGTTATTTATTTGTTTTGTTCATTTTCATTTGTCAGCTGCTGGTAAGATCCTAGTCATTGCATCCTCTCTGTATCCTTCCCCTCCTAGCAGAATGATATCCTTATACTCACTGCTCTTCTGTTTGTTTCTCTGAAGGGCGTATTCCTCAACAGTGCTGTGGTTATACTAGCTACAAGCTTGTGTCAGGCCCTGTGTCTACAGCCCAGTGGGACCTGCACTGGAGCAGGGAACCAGTCAGAACAATCACACTGGAGAGTGCACAGAGTCAGCTCTGGCATTTGCATGTTTGAAAGTGTGAAAAACGCACGGATGTATCTGAGGATTAAGGATGGGCACTGTAATGGAACAGTAAGCACCTCTTTTATTTCTCCCGACAAGTGTTTAGGGTATTTTTTATGTAATAGCCATGAGGTCAGCACTTTCTGAGTGCATCGATTTTATGTTTTATCTAAAAATACCTTGAATATTGGATATTGTATGTGACATGTTCTCTTTGTCTGGTGTTTCAATGAATGAGGAGAGTAGCTATGTGCCTGATGTATTTAGAAAAAAACTGACTCCACAGTGATTTTGAAATATTGTGCACATACAGAGCACTGGGAATTGTGTTTGTGTTCAAAGTAGATTGTGATGCCAAAGACTCTGGTTAGGAGATGAGATCTCTATTTTTTCCCATTTTACCCTACACCTGCACTTCCTTCCACTTTCCTACCCTTCCCATTCAGACTAGCCATGAGCTCATGACCCTGTCCTCTTGCCTCATCCTCCTGAGTTTCAGGCTTCCAGGCATATGCAGTCACCACACCTAGACCTGAAGAAGTAGACTCGAATGCCAATGACAGAATGGACTTGTTAGCAAGGCCAAAGCAAAAAGCAAAAATGAAAGCTTCATTTTTACATGTCCTTATATAGGCTTCTAGTAGAAGGTGTGGTCCAGATTAGAGGTGGGCTTCCTCAGCTCAATTTAAAGGTTTGTCTTCCTACCTCAAGAACCTGGATTAGAAGTAGATCTTCCTACTTCAAATTAAGCAATAATTCCTCATAGGCATGCCTTCCATTTTGGGTTTTTAGTTAATTTCAGATGTAGTCAAGTTGATGATCAGGAATAGCTCTCTACTCAGAAGCTCTTCTTCCTTCTTTCCAGTCTGACACTGGCTAATGGGGACCATGAATGGGCTCAGGGGGAAGTGAGAGGGAAGGCTCAGAACTCCCCTGGTCCTCCACATTCTTGTCTTTGCTGCAAGCTGAGATATTTATATGCAATACCAGCAAGAGAAAAGATTTGTGCTCACATTCACACTTAATTGATAGTTCTGACTAGCTAACAAATGCACAATGAAATTACTCACACTATCATTTCATAGAAGAAGATCCTGAGTTAAAGAGAGGAAGTATCTTGCTCATGGCCTTTAAACAGATAAACAGGCTAATTGGGGTAAAAATAGGTAACATTACAACAAAGGCTTGGACTATTTTAGTATGATATCATCAAATGCTCAACCATTCTATGGAAGGCAAATCAGGGAGTTGGTTTCTCTTTATGTCCCTAACATGCACAAGGTGTGTAAACCTTGAAAAAAACGTGCTGAGCTATGTAGACTGGAAATCAACAGGAAGAGTTTCTGGGGTACAAATAAGGATGACTCCAAACGTAGGGATTGGTTAACATTAGCAATCTGTATCTACTCTGGATGGCAAACATAGGGACATAGACTGCTCAGTGATCATAAATAGGAAAGTGTATCACTTGTCACCAGTGGTGCATTTCCTGATATTGTCACTAGATCCATGAGGAAAGCAAAGGGAGGACAACACAGTTCCAGTGCCTATAGCCACCACCTCACACACATAGCAAGCTATCCATCAAGTAGTCACCACCAGTGTCATTATCATCGTTAGCAGCAGCAAGCAGTAATCACTACCTCAGATTTGCACCCCAAACTGACACATGTAAATGACCTTCATTTTTTATGTACTTATAATAAATGCCACAAGGAAATTTGTATCCTAAGTTTAATGATTTTATTTGTAATATCTTTCTTCATCTATTGAAATGTCATAGTTTATATCTTCAAGAAAAAGTAGATTAATAAGAGAAAAACACACAGATTTACTTCATGTTACAGAAAAAAAAATAGACATGTAGACAAAGACCAAAGAACCAAAGAAGTCTGGGAGAGGGGTGTAGAGGTATGAACAAAGACCAAAAGAGTGTGATCTAGTGGTGGGTAGTACAGACATAGTAAAGCTGTTCATTGTACCATTGTTTATTGGTAAAACTGGTGGGTATGGGGATTTGGTAAGGACAGTTATTCAATGGTAAAGCTGGTGAGTGGTGGGGACTTGGTAAGGCCAGTTGTTCAGAGGTAAAGATGCTGGTGGCCATGACAAAGGAGCAGCAGGTAGCAATTGAGCTTTGGGAGTTTGGCTCACAAGGAAGCAAAGCTCTGATGGTGAATCTTGGATAGGCAAGGCCCCAAGGGCTTTGGCTCCAGAATGTCTCTTGCTACTGCTGTGCCTTTGCATGTTTGCCACTGCCATTTTTCTCTGGTATCTGGCACGGTGTGAATGGGTGTGGGGGATCCCCACTACCTTTAATGTGGTATGATTATCTCATGGAAATGTCCTGTTCTAGTAGACAGTTTTGCCTATGAATTATTATGAAGATGATTTCCTCCTAGGATCTACTGCTTAACTGAAGCAATGATTTTATACAATAATAGTGTTAGTCTAAATACAATTTTGATGATTTTTAAAAAATATAGTATGGGATTGTGATAGAGGTTAGTGTAGTGGGAAAATTAATATAGGTAAAGGCAGGATATGGTGTTGCCCTCACCCCTGATAAAACAGGGGCTGCAGAACATAGAAAATAAGAACAAAGAAGTGTCACACAGCTAGGACTTATGAGTTTCTCTTGAGGAGCTGTATAGACTGTGGCTTAGGCTAATGATTAAGAAAAACAATTGAGTCCCAGAAGATAAGTTAGCTCGAAGCTCTATTAATCTTAATGTTGGGAGGTGAGTTCATGGGTTTTAGTGTGCAAAGCTTTAAATAATGACTTAAGGTTAGGTTAAGATGTTTTTGTTAATGGCTTTGAGGTAGAAAATCTTGGGGAACAATTTAAAGTCTAGAGAGGCACATAGTTGAGTGAGGGACTTGTTGAGGTAATAAAACAAGAACAAAAAAACTGGATTATTATTAGCTGATGTGCCTTTCTTGCTAGGATAAGTTGGCGATAAAAGGTGATGATTAATTCCTTGTACCCATTTCTGCCCTCACATTCATGATATAAAAAACTGTTGATGGGTGGATATGAATCCTGAGGATTTAAAGTAGAGGTGACTATTTTTCATATATAGAAGTTAAGATTTGTGATTCTTTTAACATTTTATAAGATTGTCTTTTGAGATAAATAATAAAGTAATTGATCTTTTCTTTGTAACCACAAAATTCAGCCTGCCAATAAAAGAACTGGCACAGAAAATTGTAGCTGGAGGGCTTCTCTCCAGGTTCCCCAAGCCCCGCAGTCCCACAATCCACTTATAAAATAATCACTCAGACGCTTATATCACTTATAAACTGTATGGCCATGGCAGGCTTCTTGCTAACTGTTCTTTTATCTTAAATTAACCCATTTTTATAAATCTATAGCTTGCCACGTGGCTGGTGGCTTACCGGCGTCTCTACATGCTCTTCTCCTGGTCGTGGCTGCAGTGTCTCCCCCTCAGCCTTCCGCTTCCCAGAATTCTCCTCTCTCCTTGTCCCACCTACCTCCTGCCTGGTCATTGGCCATCAGTGTTTTATTTACATAGAGTGATATCCACAGCAGAAAATACCTTGCTTGCTCACACTCTGTTAATCTATAACCAGTTGCTTGGACATGAGTGTATGTATGTTCTTGAGGATTATTTGTTTTTCCCCTGTTATATGTAAAATGTCTAATCATGTAAGGGATATGGAAAACATGATGATGTTTACTTTTATTTAATGTAGTCATTCACTTAAAAAAATAAAATGTAACCGCTTTGTAATTTTTATACTGCTTGAAAGATTTTGCTTGGGTATATAAGATGTAAGGGAAAAATTAAAAAGACATAGAAGGGATGCATCTGGATAGAGATATTAAAATATATATTATTAAAATATAAATATATATTTATAATATATATATATATATATAGCTAGCTAGATAGATAGATAGAAAGACTGTAAATGTATATATGTGTGTGTTTCCCATTTTTTCCAGCCCCAGAGAGTTAAGTTTTGTCCCACTCACTGGCCCCAGAAAATTTTTACTTCCTTAGATAGAAAAGTCAAATTGAGTGATTAATTCACGGACTCTGTGGCTCTCCCTCAGTTCCTTAGCTGCTGAAGGCTTGTCCTTACCACAGCAGTAAAGCTGGTGGGATGTGGGGCCTTGGTAAGGATGCTTGTTCAGTGGTGAAGCTGGTGAGTTGCAGGGACTTGGTGAGGACAGCTGTTCAGTGGTGAAGCTGGTGAGTCCTGGGGACTTGGTGAGGACATTTATTCAGTGGTGAAGCTGGTGAGTCCTGGGGACTTGGTGAGGACAGCTGTTCAAATTCTTCTTGGACTCCCTGTGGGACATTTCTTCATTCTGATAATATGGAAGGTTCTCTGTCACTGAGGATCTTTAGAAAAGGAGGGAAAATTTCAGAGTGACCTTTCTAGGTCTTAACCTTTGACTCAGGCTTGTGTCAGGATGACAGGAAGTTCCTCCTTTTGTTTTGATGGTTTGTTTCTACAGACTAGGAGAATTTTAATCATGACAACATTGTAAAGAAAAGATAAGAAATTAAGTGACCCCCAATCCTGTCTTCAGGATACTACCTACCATGAGCTTTCAGTTTAGAGGACATGGGTAGAACTATGCATGGTTAAGCAGTGTTGGTCAGAGTATGATCTGGTTGACCATTGTCTCATTTCTGGTGCTGAATGGTTCTGTCACTGCTAGAGGGGAGCAGTCTGCTGCCATGAGATGATTATTCTAATCATCCTCCAGGATCCTGCCTGAGTTGCCTTCATTTGAGAACTGGTCTGATTTTGAGGCTAACCATAGCCATAATTTGTCACTAACTCATTGTTAGCAGCAGGTTGTTGCTGGAATTATGACACCAGTCTGTTAGCCAAGTGTAAGGAGTGGCTTGGCCCAATGGACGTGGTCTTCTCTGGAGAGACATGACCCAATAAGAAGCTGAGAGGAGGCACTTGCTCTCTCTTGGGCTGTTGGAGCTGGCAGTAAGCTACTAAGAAGTGTGGCTGGCAATTTGTTCCCCAATTTCCTTGGGAATGAAGAGGCAGCAGCAGATGGATCAGCAGCAGAGTGGCAGATTCTTTCTCTAATTTTGTGTATCAATAAATTCTGAATTGACCCCAGATGAACTGACCCCAGACTTCCTTTTCCTTCCTTCTTTATCTGGTGCCCAGAGTGGGGAGTTCTGCAGCCCCTGTATCCACCTGCCCTGTGGCTCTGGCACTTTCAGCATGCACCCACCCCAACACCTCCCCCGACCAACTCCCACCCTTTTCGAGTCCCCAGAGCTCCCTGTACATTCCATGCAGCCCAGGGCTCTCCTCACTTGCCTGCTCTGTGGTCTTGGTGCTTGCCGCCACCGGGTGTCCTCCTGAATTGGTTCTGCTCAACTCACACAGACAGTGAACTAAGTTCTGGTCCTTGAGCATGTCTTAGTGTGCCACAGCTATTGGAATTCCTGACCACTCCCCCAGCTACATGACTACACCTGTGCTGTTCAGATGTTTAGTCATTCCAGGGCTTTACATCCTACATAATACGTGATCGTGTAATTTGTGTGCAGCGTGATCACACAATCTATGCACATGTGTGGTGTAGCTCCATAAGCCCAAATGGGCATGTGCAGGGGAATGCATAAAAAGTGCACGTCTTTAATCCCAGCACTCGGGAGGCAGAGCCAGGCGGATCTCTGAGTTTGAGGCCAGCCTGGTCTGCGGAGCGAGATCCAGAATAGGCACCAAAACTACACAGAGAAACATTGTCTCGAAAGAAATAAAAAAACAAACAAACAAACAAAACACAAACAAAAAAAGCAGGTCACAGACTCCTCCCCTTCCTTTCTCCCCCACTCTGCACATGTCTTCCACAGGTCTGATCACATTCTCTTCTGTCCCTCCCTTCTAATAAAACTCTGATAGCTGGGTTTTGTCTTGCCTCATGGCTTTTCGTGCACAGTAACAGCACAACTTAATGAATAACATTGCACCGTCACATAAAGCCAACAACTGCCCCTCCTCCCCCATATGGGTTCTGCCCCACACAATCACTGGGGCAGAGTCTGGTCAAACTACTTTGAACATTCACTCACTGTGGTCAGTCTGAGCTACCTTAGCACCGCAACTGCTCCACCTGCTGGTCAAACATGTTATTACACATGAACACTGTCAGTCCATTGCTGGACCCAGCCATCAGAGCATCAGCGCCACCTGCCGATCAAACATCATTACTCCATCTACGACAATTATCCAAGGATCTAAACTGAGGTAAGTGATGTGACAACTTCTAGAAGATAAACAAACAAACAAATAAATAAATGGAGGCTAAAAGAATACAGGGAAAAGACAATCTGTAAACCTTTGCCGGTCAAAGGTGGGAAATATCACAATGCAGGGAATTAGGGCCCTGCTCACTGTTACCATGGCTGAGACACTAGACAAATTTACTCAAGACATAAACAGTTTAGCTGGGATCAATACAATTTCGGTCATAATTGTTATTAGCCTAGCAATTCATATCTTATTCTTAAAAGATGGCTTGATAACAGTTCCCAAAACGAGAAATTGACTGAAAAGATAAGGCCTTGGAACATAATATGCATGCTTTACAGATAGTCACCAAGGAGGATAAGACATCTTTGATTGATAAAATAAAGACTTTAGAAATTCTTATAAATGAAGAGAACAAAAAAGTGACTGATAATATGAGAGCTTTAGATGATGGTGTTGAAGACAAGATGGTTATAGTTATAAATCTCCTGAATCCTTTGTAAGGATATATTAGGTACAAAATTTAGATGCTTCAGGAAAGGACGGCTATTGGAGTAATCGCTATAAAAATTGCCAATTACCTATTGTCTGGAAGTCTAGGATGCATTTTCTGATAATTGTTCTTCTTTTATGTTTTAATAGTTCTTATTGTATATAGTTTTTATTATGTTAGGATTAGAACCATCTTTCTTAGACAAGAGGGGGAAATGTTGACAAAATTATGATGCTGGTCCATTAACCAACTGTAGGGAGTGGCTTGGCCCAATGGGTGTGATATTCTCTGGGGAGACATGACCTAATAAAAAGATGGTGGGGAGTGGGGGGAAGGAGGTTCCCCCCCTCTCTGGCTATGCAGAGCTGGCAATGAGCCACTTACAAGCTTGCCTGGCAGTTTGGTCCCCATGTCCCTTGGGAATGAGGAGGCAGCAGCAGATGGATCAGCAGCGGCATGGCAGCTTCATTCTGTATCCTAAGGGTAGTGTACTGATTTTGTCTGTCAATAAACTCTGAACTGACCCCAGACTTCCTTCCCTTTTTAGCAGGTAGTTTTAGTAAGGATCTTTCAAAAAGATCCTTATTAATCAGCCCTTGAATTCCTAGAATGGAAGGTAGCTGGAAGGTTAGGACAATGACTAGAATCCTTTGGAGACCTGTCTGAGGTCTGAGACAGGATGCTGTAAAAGACAACAGTAAGATGGGTCCACCAGCTTAGAACTGTACTTTCAGCCTTGAAAAGGCATGAGAGGAGTTAGGTGTCATACGTTTCTTAGTGGACATCCTGGGTGATTAAAATGCTTGTGTGTAAAATGGAGCAGACAAATGACCCAAAATAAAAGAAAAAGATACAAAATAAAGGTAAAACAGTTTCTAAGTGTTAATTACAGTACCGTTTTGGGATCATGTTTTCTTACCTCATACAATCAGACATGACAAGATCAGTTTTTAGCTTAGATCAGTTTTAACATAGCTTTTCACTGGGTTTGGACCCCTGGCTATGACCTTTCACACAAGCTGTCAGAGAGCATTGGAATTAACGAGGGTTCTCCTGGCCTCCATATAGAAAGTTATTTTGGGCCTATAAGGCCTGAGTCCCTACCATGAGTCCCTTAAGGCTACCTTCTGGGGGGTCGTCGCCACTAAGTATTCACTCTAGCATTGGCTTTTGTAGCCACACTCTCTTTGCCTTTTTTTTTTGATGGGTTTTATTGTGAAAAACCAAACATCATTCTATTTCACTGTCTCGCTGTCCCTTTGTGTCCTCCTCTTGCTTCCTCTTTATCCCTGCAGAGTTCCTATCTTCTGCTTCCATGACACAGAAAGAAGTTCTAGTCCCCGTTCTTATCCATCTTTATACCTTTATCTCGCATAGTCCCCTTTCTATTTTCATAACACACACACACACACACACACACACACACACACACACACACACACACCAAATGTATTTAAATTTACATTCCAAATGTGAGAGAAAACATGCAATATTTTTTTTTCTGTCCCTGGCTCATTTTGTTTGTCATAATAATATCCACTTCCATCCATTTTCATGTAAATGTCAGAATTTCATTTTTCTTTATAGCCAAATAAAATTTTATGTTTACCTGTATCTCTTCTGCGTCTATACACCTGTGGATAGACATCTATGCTGGTTCCATTATCTTGTGAATAGTGTAGCAATAAATGTGATGTGTAAGTATCTCTGGAAGACTCTCCATGGAAACTGTATCATTTGTTAAAGCAGAATTTAATAATTTTGCTCATCATGAAAAGGTAACATTTTAATTTGTTTTTTTAATTTAATTAAAATATAAATTCCACCATTCCTCTCTCCCTCTAGGTCCTCTCATATCTCCCCCTTCCTCTCAAATTTGCAGCTTCTTTGTCTTTAATAATTTTATATATATATATATATATATATATATATATATATATATATTAAATATGCAACACCTGTTGAGTCATGTTAAGCTGCTTGAATGTGTGTGGTTTTAGGCCTGACCACTTGATATTAGATAACCAATTAGGAGACTCATTCCTGGAGAAGACTCATTTTCCTTCTTTCAGCAGTCATTAATTGTTTGTAGCTCTTTATCTTGGGGTGGAATTTGTGAGATTTCTCACATCATCATCAACTGATATTGTCATTGTTTACATCTTGTTCAAGTGGCCGTGTTGTTGAGATTTCATGAGTGAAGCCTCCCTGTCATATCTGGAAGCCCCAGTCTTTCAGTAGGCTTCATGGTTCTCTGGCTCTTAGATTCTATCTGCTCCCTCTTCAGTGAGCTTTAGGTGTAGATATATCAGTTGGGCCTGTGCACCTCATAGTCAGTTGTTTTCTGCATTTTGACCAATTGTGGCTTTCTGTAATGGTCTCTGTCTGTGTCAAATAGAAGCTATTTTGCTGAGGGGTGAGACCCACACTTATTCTGGGGTACAAGAATAAATTTTAGACTGCAGTTTAGAATTAGGTTTGTTTAGATGTTGCAATAGTATGTTTTCTAAGATCCATGACCTCGCTAGCCACATTGTTGTGGTTCACAGGAGTCACTGCTGGGTAAGACTGTTGACTGCTCTCTTTCCTTGGCAGCTTACTCAGCACCTTTTGAAACACCCTGAGTGGTGGTCCTCAGAGAGGATGCTTTTGGTCAGATTCAGTGCAAACCCTTTGAGTCCAAGGTGCATGGTGCCTTCAGCAGTAAAGCCATACCTTCAACTTCTGGGGAGCAACCAAAGGCAACAGCAGCAGCCTGTTTTGTTTTTAGAGTTAAAAATTATCTGGCTACTTCCCTTGAGCATTTTCTGCATCTATAATGTATTTCATGACTCAGTTTGGTTGTGTGACTTAAAGTCTTTAAGTAAGGTTTTGTCAGTGAGTCTCTGTAGCCAAGATGCCTGTGTTCCTTTCCTCCTTTGACTATTAATGTTCACCAGTGAAGAGCATCATTTTTCTCTTTGTACCTGACAGGAATCACTAGACTTTTTCTGGAATGACACTGCTTTTGAAAACAAATGAGAACATTATCGTAATTACTGTAGTTTGTATATACTTAGAGGCTGAGGTGATAAAAAAAGGTGAGAGATAAAAAAAATGTGCCTTGAGGTAAATGGTAATGCATGTTCATATCACTATGCCTTAAAAGCCTGAATGCCTTGGTGCTTATTGTTACTCCACAAATGCTTATTGTAATGAATTGAATTGAATATAAGCATGGCTGGCCCCAATGTGTTTGCCAGCGTACCTCCGAGAACATTCCTTTAGGTAAACACGTCTTTAAACCAAGTGGTGTGGATCCTATAACAAATGTTTCTAATTCTGTCACCAGAAAATGTTTAGTCTGTAGGAGTAAATCACTTTAGTAGGTTTTGATATAGTAGAGATAAGGTTCATAAGAAACAACATGCAGTTCACTGGGGACAGTTCAAAAAGAAACAGCTTCAGAACAGCATGGCTGGGGCTCACCAGCTCACTAAGAATGAATGCAAATAAAACTGAGCTGTAGGAGTTGAAAGAAAACAAGACTAGTGTACTAACGTGGTAAGCTGCATGCTGGTGAAGGGCACCAGCTCAGTTTGAAGAAAATAAGACTATTCTTTTATTGAAGATTTATCTATTTTTTTTTCTGTTCACTCAAAAGATGCTTGAAAATAATTTTTAAAAAATTAAGGGCAACTAATGTCGGTAAGAAGTTGAAATACTAAGCATGCACACTCAAGTATGCACTCACACATACATATTTTATCTAAGTGAGTTATGGTTAAATATGTACAATGTTAGCAGTAAACTGGAAAGTATGAAACCTAATCAGAGTTTTACTTGGTTTTAGGAAAGTAATTATAAATCATATTTTACCTAATCAAACATTTTTAAAGAAATCAGTTTAAATAATGTCATATTTGTGTATAGCCACATCAAGATAAAATATTTCAGTTAACTTTTCTATCAAATGGCTTCACATTTAATACTATTGTAGACCACAATCTACATATTAGTTTTTGAGGGTATACAGAGAGCCTTGAAGATAACAACAGTGATTTTATTATCAGTATCATACAGATTTGCTGAAGGAATAGAAAATCAAGAGATTCATTTTTGAAGAGAAGGCTGATCAGAACATTAGTAATATTAAATGTACAGAATCTATGGTAATAGAATGAAAAAGACATTGTTGCTTTATTATTACAGTATTCCAAATTCAGAAGTCTTGACATCTGGTAGATGCTCAACAAATTCTGAATGAAAGAGAAGTTAAAAATGTCCCTTTGGGTGAAGTCCCTGGACTTTTTCTTTTCTAACTAGCCACAGGGAACACGGTCGGGGGATGCACGGTGAATGCCTGCACCCGACACCCTTCAGTAGCTTCATGTACTTTGTTATTGTGGTTAACATTCAGAAGCCACACAGCCCCCTTTTGTGTATAGAGTGAAGATGCTTTCTGTTATGTTCCCTCTGAATTCTTTTAACCAGTTAATATTGGGTTAGAGATAAAGCAGAATTGTTTGTTTGTTTTTAAGGAAAAGGGACTGAAGGAAATTATGGTGTTTTAAAATTTAGTTATATTAAATTTCATTCTCAGTTTTTCACTTGAAGGAGAGAAATATCATTCTTTGAGGTGCCACTGGAAAAAAATATATACAATCATAATCTAGAGAAAATAGAAAACCAGAAATCCCATTTAAGTTATTATTCAACTGCTTATCTGAAGGCTTAAAGAAAAGACTGATTTGGACAGTAGTCAGGGAAGTCTCCTAGAATGGTGAAGTTTAATGGGTATAATCCCAATTTTCATTATCACATGAGAGAGAAAATGTATTACACAGACCAATTACATTGGCAAAACAGAGACTTCTAACAGTGCTAACAAACAGTCGAGCTTTGTGGTGAGGTGGAGACTACCTGTTGGTAGAATTGCAGTAAGGCAGCCTTCTCCCTGGTTTAATTTCAGTTAAAAGAGTGCAAACAGGCAGTTATGCTCCCGTGTGAAAAGAGCAGCAGTTCAAATAGGTGCACATGTTAGTGTTGGGAGGAAAGAAGGCTTTTCAAATTGTGTGAATCAAGGGCAATGTTTTGAGCTTTTTAGTACAAAGTGACATCAATATTCAGTAGGAAAGATGTTATGTTTGAGAATAAAATTAAAGTTCATAAATTTGGTATCTGTGTAGGAAATGGGCTTATTTACAGAGGACCTAAGGTTTGGAAGAAGGATTATAAAAAAAAAAAGATTATAAAAGCAAAAGAAAGTTTGACTAAAATCTATAAGGTACTTAAGCACACAAGCAGTTCTAATACATGCTAGCATGCTTAGCTAAGTTAGTTATTTTTTTTTCTCTCTAAAATAGTATATGTACATCTTTGTTCCTCTGTCAAGTTCAAACATTAGTCTATTATAGGTCAATAATAAAACTGAAGCTTACCCACATACTTACCTTAATTTGTTTGTTTGATTATTTTTCCCCCCTTTTCCCTTGGTTATCTAGATGCAAAACGTGAAAATAGAAGTTGATAAAGTCAAATACAGGACCACAGGATTTTGTTCTGCAGACCAATACTAGTTTCCAGTATTAATGATTTGGTTTGTTTCTACACAGACCAGTGGTATATACATTATCATTTTCTCATCACTGTAAAGAAAATGGCTTTATGAAGAAAAATGGTTTCTTTATCTCACAGCTTTGTGTAGCTGGAGTTTTCTCCAGTCCTGCCTGACCCATGGTCAGGACAAATCTCTCTTACCTGCCAGTGCCGCAGCTGCTCAGACCCAACCAAGTAAACACAGAGAGACTTATATTACTTATAAACTGCATGGCGATGGCAGGCTTCTTGCTATCTAGTTCTTATATCTTAAATCAACCCATTTCTATTCGTCTATAAGTTGCCACGTGGCTTGTGGCTTACTGGTATCTTGACATCTTCTCATGGTGGCAGCTGGCAGTGTCTCTTCACCTCAGCCTTCCACTTCCCACAATTCTCCTCTCTCCTTGTCCTGCCTATACTTCCTGCCTGGCTACTGGCCAATCAGTGTTTTATTTATTAACCAATCAGGACAACACATTTAACATACAGAACATCCCACAGCAGCTTTGGAGGCTTGAAGTCCAAACAACAGAATTCCAGCCAGAGCAAGACTCCATTGTAAATATTGAGAGCACATGTTGAGAGGAAATGACATCTTGAAACAGAAATCAGAGAGATTCAGTGGTTAGGCTGACTTTTATAAATTTATTAAAATGCTCAGTGGTTCTAAGATGCTTTCAGATGAAAACTAACCTGATAACTTTACACTAGTCCCTGTTTATTAAAGTTTCAGCACCTTGTAGATTGTGCATTGGAGTATAAGTTCTCAACACATGAACCTTATGTGCACAAATCATTTAAAAGCACACCGTATTTAGCTTCAAAGTGTAGCACACATGTCTAAAGAATCAAAACTAACGTGCACAGATAAGAGAAAACAAGAGATATTATATTTCTGGGTCTGTGTTGTATTTCTCAGGGTGGTTATTTCCAGCTTCATCTATTCACCTGTGAATTTCATAATTTCATTTCTCTAATAGCCGAGTAATATGCCATTGAGTAGATGTACATTTTTATTATCCATTCATCTGTGGGTTAACATCCAGGTTGTTTCCAATTCCTGCTTTTGTGATTAGAGTAGTGATGAACATGGATGATCATATATCTCTAAAGTAGGATATAGAGTCCCTTGGATATATGCCCAAGAGTGGTACAGATGGATCATGTGGTAGATCTATTTTAAAATTTTTTGAGGAACTGCCACATGACCTTTCTAAGTGGCTGTATCAGTTTTTAGTCCTACCAGTAATGAAAGAGTGTTCCTCTTCTCCTGCATCTTCACCAGCATTTCTTGTCATTTGTTTTATTAATCTTGGCTATTCTAAGTGGAGTAAGATGAAATATCAAAGTAATTTGCATTTCCCTAATGGCTAAGAATGTTGAACATTTGAAAAAATATTTCTCAGCTATTTGTACTCCACCCATTAAGGACTCTTTATTTAGTTCTATACCCCATTTTTAATTGAGTTATTTGTTTTCTTGGTTTTCAGCACTTTGGAGTTCTTTATATGTTCTAAATACTAACCCTCTGTCAGATATATAGTTAGTAAAGATTTTTTCCCATTATATAGGCTGCCTCTTTGCTTGATGATAGCATCCTTTGCTGTACAGAAGTTTTTTTAGCTTCATGAGGTTCCATTTATTAATTAGTGGTCGTAATGCTGGTCCTTACAGGCTAGCACCAGGTTTTTTCTCTATACCCATGATGTCTCTCTCTATCATTGCAATCCCCTTCCCTCTCTGTTGCAGTTCAATCATCCCATTCCCTTATGTTCTCATCTCCTATCCCCTACTTTCCATTGCCCATGGCTCATCACCAGTTTACTCATGGAGATCTCATCTATTTCCCCTTCCCAGGGCGGTCCATGCATCCCTCTTTGTGTCTTCCCTGTTAGTTAGCTTCTCTGAGTTGTGGGTTGCTGCCTGATTACCCTTTGCTTTATATCTAGTATCCACTTATGAGTGGGTACATACCATGTTTATCCTTCTGAGCCTGGGTTAACTCACTCAGGATGGTATTTTGTAGTTCCATCCATTTGCCTGCAAATTTCATGATATCATTGTTTTTCTCTGCTGAGTAGGACTCCATTGTGTATATGTACCACATTTTCTTAATGCATTCTTCAGTTGAAGGGCATCTAGGTTGTTTCCAGGTTCTGGCTATTACAAATAATGCTGCTATGAACATAGTTGAGCATGTGTTCCTGTGGTACGATTGAGTATTCCTGGGATATGTGCCCATGAGTGGTATACCTGAGTCTTAAGATAGATTGATTCCCAATTTTCTGAGAAACCGCCATAATGATTTCCAAAGTGGCTGTACCAGTTTGCACTTCCACCAACAGTGGAGGAGTGTTCCTCTTGCTCCACATCCGATCCAACATAAGCTGTCTGCAGTGCCTTTGATCTTAGCCATTCTGACAGGTATAATATGATATCTCAGAGTCATTTTGATTTGTATCTCCCTGATAGATAATTAAGGACACTAAGTAATTCCTTAAATGACTTTCAGCCCTTTGAAACTCTTCCTTTGAGAATTCTCGATTTAGCTCTATAGCCAATTTGATGGTGTATATTTACTTACCATGTACAACTACATTAGAACATGTTTCTTCTTACATTTGAAAAGTTTACTATAAAAACAGTATGATATGTCTTAAGGTCTTATACTTATAAGTTGTTGCAATATTTTTTCTCATGCTTTATTGGATCTCATGTTCTTTTGATAACCACGGCCATAGAAGTAATATCACACACACACACACACACACACACACACACACACACACACACACACACACACACACCTGTGTGTTTGTATAGATGCATCCTGTGATGTTATAACAATGATAAATGGACTGATGATTCACTTATTAGAATGTATTCTTATTGTTAAGCAATGTGTGACTTTATTTTCTAAAGGGATAATTTCATATTTTAATATTCTGTGCTCATCTTTGGTGGTGAGCAGCTCTGAAGAGAACACCACACAGTAGCCTTTTCTTAGGTGAAGTTCATCTGTGACTTGGAACACTTTGTTACTAGCTCTGTGCTCTCTCTTTGGCCATGATATGGTCTGTGTCTCTGCACCTTATGGAAAAAGTTTAAAAAGGCTTTAGATTTATGTAGATGGCTTGAAAAAGAAGAAAAGTACTCTTGACAATGAGTGGTTTCCAGTTCTTTCCAGTGTTTGCTCACATTTGTGAAATCATGTCATATTGATTGTAGGGCACTGGAGATACTGACTGTCATTTTAAAATCAAGAGGAACCTGGAAAATGCATCTATAAGTCTGGAATCTTTGAAGAGCCCAGGACTGTTTGTTGGACTTCAACCAGATGGACAGGCAAAACCAGTCATTTATACTAAAGATGAGAACGTTTGCTTCTACCCACGTGTCATCCAGTGTATGTTTACCTCAAATGCTTTAAAGTTGTTTGACTTTATGATGGGCTATGTAGAATGTCTGAAAATTTCATTGCAGTTTTAATAAGAAAATACCCATTCTTAGACCTTTTTCCTTATACTAATACTAAAAGTGGTATGAGAAATACAATGAAGACTGTTCCCCACAAGTTTTCAAGTAATTAATATAAAGTACAGAATTTTGACTATCTTTAAGTCCTTTATAACATTAAATTGTGTGTGCACATGTACATAGTTATAGCTTATGTCCAGTTGACAGGAAACTAGCCAGCACAATTAACCCCTTGTCAACTTGACAATCAAACATATCACTGTTAAGCTATAAACTTTCCTTTCTTGTTCATCCCCAAGATCACACATTAATATCAACATCATAATATAAAATATACCAACTTTTAAGAGTCCCACATTCAAAACATTCAAAAGTTCCAAGTTTCTTTCAAAATTCAGTTTCTTTAAAACTTGAAAATCTATTTAAAAGTTCAACATCTCTCAACTGTGGGCTCCTCCTACAAAGGAAAAAAAGTTAAATATTCTCTAATTCCAAGAGTGAAGCACCAGGGCACAGTCACAATTGGATAAAAAAAAAAAAAAACCAAACTCCCATCAGTGTAAATAACTCATCATCCAATGCCTGGGATTCACTCTACATCCCATGGGCTCCTCCAAAGGACCTGGGTCACTTCTCTGGCTTGGCTCTCTGCAGCACACACAGTTCTAGGCTCATGTTGGCTCCACTCCATAGCTTCTGCTGTTCTTGGCAGTCATTCCACTGGCATATTCAAAATGCTGGGGTCTCTGCTGCAATTGGGCTGCACTTTCACTAATGGCCTCTCTTCCTGAACTTCAGTCCTGCCATAGAGTTCCAAACCTCAGCTGCTTTTCATGACCCTCTTAAGTGTTCAAAGTCAGTACCATTTATGTGACTCTTACACCACCAAGTTCTGTTGCCAGCATGAAGTACAACCTTGCATGGCTCTGGATCACAGTCTCAGTGTGTTCACTCTGAGGGAACACTTTCCAGAAGTTTTCACCTCAAGGATGATAGTCTCTTCTTAATAACTGCTGATTTCTTAGCTCCAGGTAACCAGCATCAATTGTCCCAGCAAAGAAAAGGAATTACTTTAGTGGTTCTGTTATCTTGTAATTATCAGCCCATTTTCAGCCCCAAATGACTAGAACCACACATTCTTAATTTAAAATATGCAAGAGCCCCAAGATAGTCTTCAAGAGACTCTCTCACTTCCTTCAGAACTTCACAAACCAGGTGTCTACCATCTGCATTCCTCTCAATATCCTTATCTTCTAGCCTCCCACGGAACAGCTCAGCAAACTTTGAACACCCTGTGGCTTTTTTAGCCCAACATTTCAAAGTCCTTCCACAATCCTCCCCCAAACAACACAGTCAGGTCTATTACAGCAATGCCCAATGATACTGCTAGCAATTTCTGTCTTAATTAGGGTTGCTGTTGCTGTAATAAAACACCATGACCAAAAGCAGCTTGGGGAGGAAAGGGTTTATTTCACTCACAGTGCCTGATAGATGTGTTAATTCATCATCAAAAGCAGTTACAGCAGGAGCTCAGACAGAGCTGGAACCCGGAGGCAGAAGCTGTTGTAGAGGCCCTGGAGGAATGCAGTTTATTGGCTTGTTCAACCTGCTTGCTTTCTTTTTGTTTTTTGTTTTTGTTTTTCAAGACAGGGTTTCTCTGTGTAGCTTTGGAGCCTGTCCTGGAACTCTGTAGCCCAGGCTGGCCTTGAACTCACAGTGATCTGCCTGCCTCCCATGTGCTGGGATTAAAGGTGTGCGCCACTACTGCCTGGCTCAGCCTGCTTTTTTATGGAATGCTGAACCACCAGCCCAGCCCATTTACAATGGGCTCTGCCTTCCCATATCAATAACTAATTAAGAAAGTACTCTACAGACTCACCTGTGTGGTGGTATTCTAATTGTACTGAAATGTGATTTTGATTGTATGTTAATAAATAAAGTTGCTCTGGGGTCAGAGCTATTAGAGCCATAGACAGAGTGTGGCGGTGGTGGCGCACGCCATAGATCTCTGTGTGTTCAGGGATACAGCGAGCATTGGAGACATATGCCTTTAAGACCTGGGGGGCTGTACATACAGACAGTGACGAGGCAGTCACGTGTTTGGGTTTACAACCAATGAGAAGGCAGAATGACTATGAAACAACTTACACACAGGAAATAGCTCTCTTTCGGGAAGTTAGGATGATCGCAGGAGGAAGGGTGAGATGTTAGCTCTGAGCTCTGACCTCTTGGCTTTCTCTTTTACATTGGTTCTGTGTTTCTTATTTAATAAGACGGTTGGTTACATCTACACACCTGCATACAGCCAGATCTTCTAACGGCATTTTCTCAATTGATGTTCTTTTCTCTCCTCTCAGAAGTCTTTGCCTTGCATCATGACTTTATATCCTTCTGACCTAATTATTTATATTTATCTGCATTGATTCCATTTAAACCTGAAGTTTCTGTGTTTAAGACCTTATAATTTTTTTTTTTTTTTTTTTTTTTTTTGTTTTTTGTTTTTTGTTTTTCGAGACAGGGTTTCTCTGTGTAGCTTTGCACCTTTCCTGGAACTCACTTGGTAGCCCAGGCTGGCCTCAAACTCACAAAGATCCACCTGGCTCTGCCTCCCTGAGTGCTGGGATTAAAGGCGTGTGCCACCGCCGTCGCCACTGCCGCCACCACCACTGCCTGGCTCTTAGGCCTTATAAATTGTTGAGCTAGTAAACGTGTTTCCCACAGACTGTCACAGAGTGACACCCCATTCAGCCAAATGGGTATGCAGTCTGCCTGGGGATCTCTGCAGAGCAGCAGATAACCTGAGAACACATAAAAGGTTGCAGGGTGGAGTAGATGAGTGAGGAAGAGCTAGCAGGAGGCAGTAAGCTTCTAGAAAAAAGGATGAAAGGGCACATAATAAGGAAGAAGCAGAGAAGAAAAGATGAGGAAGAACAGATAATGATAATTATAAATAAATTTATAAAAATAAATAGAAGAGGAGATGGAAAGAAGGGATGCCCTGCAGAAAAATGAGAGATACTAGGAGACCACACTTGTCAACTTATAGGCAAAAATCACATTACACACTCTCCAATCTGTCCTGCTGTAGACCTTGAGCACTTTGCATTTCCTTCCCTGTTTGTAAGGGCAACTTGTTATTTTAGTAAGAGCAAAATACGGAGACACTGCTTCAGACGTCTCATAGCACTGAGTCATGAACATCCTGATATGTATGAAAGCTTTGGTGTTTCCTTCCATGGAGTTCCTGGCACTGGTTTCTTATGCTTCTGAGGGGGAAATCCCAGTGTTCGGGAAGTTACATGTTCACACTCACCACAAAAACCTCTTGGCTTCCATGGCAAATTTGTGTGTTTCCCATCTGGGATAATGAAGAGTGTGACTGTAGAGTAAGCAGCTGCAACTGCTCTCAGAGGTTTATTTTTGAGTTCTTTTTTTTGGGGGGGGGGGGTTCGAGACAGGGTTTCTCTGTGTAGCTTTGCACCTTTCCTGGATCTCTCTTTGGAGACAGGCTGGCCTTGAACTCACAAAGATCCGCCTGCCTCTGCCTCCCCAAGTGCTGAGATTAAAAGGCGTGCCCACCACCGCCTGGCCTATTTTTGAGTCTTAACGGATACTGAACATTCCAGAGAAAGAAAACACAAAGCTTGGTTCTTATGTGCAGGGTGCTCTTTGCTGAGCAGGAGCCACCGTGAGAACTCAGTGTGGTCAGATATTCATTCTCAGCCCACTTCACTTTGCTGAGAATTGCTGAGTTACCTGTCAGGCCAGGAAAGCACACAAGTGGGTATTCATCTGTAACTTACCCTGTCACTCCTTTGTTTTCCTGCTCTGGCATTAGCTGGCTTCTCTGAACACTGACACTAAGGTAGCACTTGACTCCATCCCATAGCATCTGCAGATGCAGCATAGTGCTTGTTTCAGAGCAGGTAAATTGGGTGTATTCGTTGAATGTGCAAATGCTGTAACAGTCACACAATGATGTATCATGCCTGGGTTTTATTTTTATGTGCTAGCAATATGTACCTAATTAAACATCTCAGATTCTGCTTTGTCATATGCACATAAAAATAGTAACATTATACTATGGTAAGATTTTTTTTTTGCTTGAATTCATGAACATTTGAAATTGCAAGTGTGTGTATTTTCAGTAAATGAATCATATGAAAATATTTGTATTTGAGATGGGAGTTATTGGTGATCTTCCTTTGGTCCTTCAAAAGAATCCTTCAAAAGTGATGCAGAAAATGCTTAAAACCTCTCCGAGATTGGAGCGGGAGGTAGCTCACTGGTACAGTGTTCTTTAATGTGCAAAGCCTTAGTTTTTTCCCAAAGTACCACAATAAAAACAGTTCTCTCCCAGAAAGCTATCACAAGCTTTTGTGGGGATGATAGAGTGTCTATTAAAACTTTTTTTCAGTAATTACCCTAGTAATCTTTATAATTTTAGAATAATATGAATCTTACAGAATCTGAACTATGTAAATATGGTTGATAGATTGAATCTTCTCCAAGGAAGAAGCAAAGAATACTAAAACTTTGAAATTGTTGAGTCTTGAATTATTTGTATTTCAACACAGTCCAAGTCAACAACTTATTTTTACAACACAAGCTTTTTCACACTATTTTTTGAAATTCGGAGTAGAATGTGCCCAATAAGGAGCTTGGTGGAGAGGAGAGAGTGGTAGGAAAAGAACAGAGAGGCTTCATACTCCTGTAAGGCAAGGGCATTCTAATAGATGGGCTCTGCCTACAAACAGCAAGATCTTTGGGAGGTGATGTTTTAGCATTTGGGCTGGGAGGGCAAAGCTGTCCAGATCCCAGATGGTCTCTTGGCAGCCTTGTGTCCACACTGGACCTCCCGCCTCTCTTCTATGAAACGAAGACAAGAATACCTTAACACAGAACTGGTGTAAGAACCATGTGAACTAACATCTAAGGGTGTCTGACACTCCATGAGTGCTCTACAAGTGTTTGCTGTTATAGTAATTGAAGAAAATATTTCACAGTGTGTCTTTTATAATTTAAACAGTTGATAGATTTTTGGAAGGCAAGAAATAATATTTCATCATGTCTTCTAATCATTTTCGGCAAATCACATTATTTCTCTGTAACTTGATTTCTTCATGTATAATTTGGTTGAGATTTGATTTAATTATTGAAAATAGAGAATTTATAATAAAACCATTTCCCACTATCATTTAGCTGTGATAGACAGTTTGTATAGCAAAACTTCATCTTCTTTCATGAATTTTACTCAGAACATATGAATCTCATATATAAGAGAAACTGAAAGTACTCAAATTTATATGAGCATTTATTATGCTGAACTGGGCAGGAGGTTCTCTATCTATAATCCAGATACATGGGTTATTTGGGAATCTCATTCATTCCTATTACTCCAGGTAATACCAACACTTACAAACCCAAGTAATGAAACCTCCCTCTGTGTGGGGTTACAAGATCCTTACAACTCGAACCTTTCTGTGGTGATATATTGTGTACCTCAATAAAGCTTACCTGGGAATGAGAGGACAGACCAGTCACTAAATTAGACATAGAGGTTAGGCAGTGGTAGCACACACCTTTAGTCCTATTACACCTTTAATCTGTCTGGATCTCTGTGAGTTCAAGGCCACACTGGGCTATATGAGAGACACAGAACCAGGCAGTGGTGACATACACCTTTAATCCAAGGAAGTAATCTGGCAGGACACAGAAAGGTATATAAGGTGTGAGGAATCAGGAACTCGATCTCTTGAGGATGAGGATTTCCTAGAGATAAGCTAGTAACTGGCTGTTCTGTTTCTCTGAATACATAAATCTCAACAAGAAAGTAAGCGAAAAACAGATCAGATGTGACATCAAAACTCTTTGTAAAGTCCAAAAGATAGGTTCTATACTTGGACTGAGAAAAATGAATTTAAGGTAAGAGTCTGGGGGAAGATCCAGTACCAGAAAATTCCAGCCACACAAATAACAAAAAGGTCACCAGGCTAGAAAGCATGTCTGCTCCAGCCCTGTGGGTAGGAGAACAGGTTTTGTGTTCCTTCTCTTGAAGAAACAACCCTGTGTGCTTAACATCCCAGGCTCGCTTAGTGCACATCTGTAAGCACAAAGGCCTCCATGTCCCTACTAAGTCTTACAGATATTTGTTGTAAAATGTGTTTAGAAAGTTCATTTTTGCTTGATTTTTGAAAAAAAAATCTAAAAATAAAATTACATATAAAATCTAAGTGCAATAGCAATTCATCAGATTATGTGTACAATAATCTCACTTATAAAATGTGACAGAAATTCATTACTATAGTTGTTTGGTTTTTTTTTGTTGTTGTTGTTTTTTATATTGCTTACAAACTGTATGGCCGTGGCAGGCTTCTTGCTAACTGTTCTTATAGCTTAAATTAATCCATTTCCATAAATCTATACCTTGCCACATGGCTGGTGGCTTACCGGTGTCTTCACATGCTGCTGGTCATGGCGGTGGCTGGCGGTGTCTCCCCGCCTCAGCCTTCCGCTTCCCAGAATTCTCCTCTCTCCTTGTCCCACCTACTTCCTGCCTGGCCACTGGCCAATCAGTGTTTTATTTGACATACAGTCCATCCCACAGCACTTCCCCTTTTCTTTTTTTAAAAAGGAAGGTTTTAACTTTTATACATCTCCAAAGCCAGCTTGGTATATTTGGGAATTTGGGCGTAGCTTCTCTTACTACTTCCTGCTGGAGGGGGGCGCTGTATCTTAAGGGGACACAAAGAAAATTTTAGGATCATGGAGTAGTCCATGAGACTGTA
Source organism: Peromyscus leucopus (assembly GCF_004664715.2). NCBI lineage: Eukaryota > Metazoa > Chordata > Mammalia > Rodentia > Cricetidae > Peromyscus > Peromyscus leucopus. The sequence goes on along the minus strand of NC_051064.1, from coordinate 28,469,109 downwards.
TCGTCTGAGCCAGTTGCCTTGAAACGATTCTGGATGTTGGATCATCTGGGCCATGGTGTCATCGGAGACCTTTCAGGTGGTCTTGGCTGGTCAAACCTGATGTATCTTAATCTGGAACAAATCCATAGCCTCTGGCTTTCTGTAGAAACAAAAGCAGAGCCTCTTTTCCAAAGCAACATATCCTTATAGCCAAATTTTGAAGTCAAGGTATCTTTAAAATATACATTTTGGCATAACTCAACAGCTTTTGCAATCAAATGTTTTTCTTCAGTTACGAATATCAAAGAGAACATAATCCAGATTCTCTGTGTGGTAGCCATCTTTATGTGGCTTATTTTTTATATTACCTTAAGCCTATTGCTTTAAACTGCAGCCTTTTAAGCCTGAAACGGCGCTGTGGCTGCTGGCTCTGTCCACTTCAGCTTTCCAACATGGCGGTGGTACGTTTTCCGCCAGCTCTGGGAGCCCTCCTGGGTCTATGCTTTTATCAAAGCAGCGTGTAGCCCAGAAACCTCTTTTTTTTTGTTTTGTACTAGCAAAGGCTAAATCCACCACGCAGCTTAATGTGCCACTTGCAGAGGCCTCATTCCCGCCAGGAACCCGCCAGTAGCTCAAACCGGCAGCTGCTGCTCATTTGAGAGAGACAATTAGGAAGCTGTTTTTAGCTCCGTTTTAGAATCTTTTCTCAGGTTTTAGGTGGAAACTCTTGCCCTCTCGTTGGGCGCCATTTGTAGCTAGAGTTTTCCTGCCTTGCCCACAGTCAGGACAAATTTTTGTCACCCGCCAGTCCCACAGCCGCTCAGACTCAACCAAGTAAACACAGAGACTTATATTGCTTACAAACTGTATGGCCGTGGCAGGCTTCTTGCTAACTGTTCTTATAGCTTAAATTAATCCATTTCCATAAATCTATACCTTGCCACATGGCTGGTGGCTTACCGGCGTCTTCACATGCTGCTGGTCATCAGTTGTTTGGTTTTTAATCTTTTTAAATATAAAACAAAATGTTTTTATTAATTGACTTTTTAGAGTCTGTTGGAATCTTGATATAACTGACAATATGCATATAATGATACCATCAGATGTGAATAATTAATTTTCTATAAGGAAAATTACAGTTCTTTTATTATTGTTACAATTATCATTTTACATTGCTGCTAATAAATTTTCACATTCAACTTTTGATTTTTTTAAATTTTAGTTTTTAAATTTAAATTTTAATTAATTACTTTTTTGAAACACTGTCTGATGTATCCAGGCTATTCTCAAACTCACTATATCCCCAAATAACCAAGGATGACCTTTGAACTACTTGTCTTCCTGTCTCTGCTTTCCAAGTGCTAGGATTGGACACATATACCACAATGCTCAGTTTTATGGGGTACTAAGTCTGAAATGTAGGGCTTTGTGTATGTGAGGAAAGTATCACCTTTCTTATGCTTGATCTTAAAGAACAAACGCAACTTAATTTTGAAATTCTAAACATAAGTAACACTTGTGAATAGACAGCTTCAATAGACATTGTTCAGCGAAGCTGGAGACATCTATTTTTGAAGCAGCCTCCCAAACTACTTGCTTTTTTTTTTTTTTTTTTTTTTTTATAGATGACAGAAAAGTAGCTAGTTTCTTTTTCATTCATAGATATGTATATATTTCTCTGGTTAGATATTCTGGTAAGATTGCATGAAGTTCTGTTTGAATGATGCTTTGCTCAGTTTTTTCTTTGAAGAAGGCAAAACAGCAGATTACTCAAGTAGCTCCCATTTAGAATCTGTAAAGAAAATATCTTGAATAAGTCATTTGATTCGTATTGAGATGTTAAGCTGTTGCTTGTTGCTTGGAATACAGAACAGTGAACAGGCTTTATAGGCATGCCGTTTCTGCACAGCCTGCTGGGAAGAATGAAAAGTCATTTTCTGGGAACTGTGTGAGAGGAGTGAAATGATCTTAATAGGCAAATGCAAACAATGGGAAAACTTAGACTGGATGCTGAGCATATGGTGAATATTCTGAGAAGAAATCGGGATTTTGAAATGATAGTGTCTTTCAATTTTTAAATATCTTAATTTCAGTTGGCAGAGAAAACCCAATGGGAATGTCTGCAACACCCAGCCAAGGGGAAGACAAGATCCATCTGTCAAAACACCAGAAAGAAACACCATTAGAATCCAAGGCCAGACACCCCTCACCGTTGTTCTCAGAAAGTAAGCAGCAGTCTTTTCCTCTTCTTTTGGTTTGTTTCTCTACTTTGCTTCTTCCCTGTAGTTGCTTTAGGAAGAACATTATATGATTTAACACAACCAAAATAATTTTCATTTCTACAATTGTAAAATTAGATGAATTGGGTGGACCATGAACAAAGTACTTCAAATCCTAAAGTTTTGGATTTCTACTTCCTATATTGTTTGATTATTTTCTTTTTCTCAAATATATTCTTACTAGTAGTTATAATGTACAGCATCCACCAAGTTCTGTGCTTTGTGATGTAACCATCAATGGACAGAAGGGAGCAGGACTCTTGCAGTATTGCCCAGAACTTGTGATCCTCAGCCAGAAGACTGGAAGTCAAGTTGTGTGCCACCACACCAGACTTTGACTCATTTTTTTCTTTCTTTTTTCTTTTTTTTCGAGACAGTCTCTGTAGCTTTGCACCTTTCCTGGAACTCAGTCTGTAGCCCAGTCGGACCTTGAACTCACAGAGATCCTCCTGCCTCTGCCTCCTGAGTGCTGGGATTAAAGGCATGTGCCACCACTAGCGGCTTCTTTCTTTTTTTAACAAGCCCATTTTTATATATAAATAGAATGTTACCTTTAACAAAATGGTTTTTAAAAATTACTTATTGGCTGTACTATTATTTCTTTCAAACAGCAATTGATAAAAATAGCCTCCTTGGCAAGATACGCCTACTAGTGCATGACACTATGACAGTAGCCAAATCCTTTCTAATTGGGTTTGATGCCCATTCTACAAAAGAAAACTGATGACTTGTACTGTAAGTCTGCCCAGGAGTCTGTAGCTGGAGAAGTCTTAGGCCCCAACAGAGAACTCTCTGCTGTGCTAAATGAACATGATGTCAAATTGGTGTCTCTCAAACATCATAAGATAATTTTTTTTTCTGCGGAGTGGGGCAGTTAAGGCAGAGATCATGGGTAGTCAAATTGTGGAGAATAAGTGATAGTAGGGTATTTGGCTTGAAATAACTCATGTACATCACCACCAGCAAGGCTCAGGGAACATTGTGAACATGGGATGGAAAGAATTTAAGAGCAAGAGAATGAGGAAGAGTGCCACAAAAATTTTCTGGGCATGATATGCTCATTGTATTATGAACTCACCAAAGCCATGATTACCTGTGTAAGATCTACAGAAGACCAGACTTGTTACTATTTTCTGATGCATGAATGAGGGCCTCTTAAGGTACTCATTCATGGTGTGACTATGGGTGGGTGGTGGGTTCTGAGGGAGTGATTTTCTTAAGTGGGATAGCCACTGATTAGTTGCCTACATTCCAGGAGGTAACTCCCACACCCACCCCACACCCAATATGCTCATGTGGGCAGCCTCAAACTTGATGATAAATAAATAAATAAATAAATAAATAAATAAATAAATAAATAAGAGAGAGAAAGAAAGAAAGAAGGAAGGAAGGACAGAAGGGGGAGGGAGGGAGGAGAGAGGGAGGGAGGGAGAGAGGGAGGGAGGAGGGAGGGCAGGGACAGACATCAAAATAGGAGGAGGCTTGTTGGAAAGAAGGTTTTCAGAGGAAGAGTGTGTAAGAGAATGTAATGGGGATTAAATGCCTCAAAACCAAAAAATACAGGTATGAAATTGTCAATGAATAAATAAAAAGTCTCTCTGATATGCCTACATCATTATGATACCAGCCATAGGTAAATCATCATTGTGACTTTTTGCTGTAATGGACTAATCCTAGACTGTATTTCCACACAACATAGATTCATGGAGCAGTGTGAAGAATTACTCACATGAGAAAAGTGCTTAGTTAAAATTTCTCATAGAAGAATTCAATTTGTGTCAGGAAGTAAAGGCTTTTAAATAAGAGTTGACTACTGCAAGCAAAATGTGACATGGTTCAAAATAGCATGCTAGCTGAAATCTTCTGAAATAGACTTTTTTTTGTGAGTGAAAAAAAAGCATAGAGAAAACTTTTATATTTCCTATAAAATTGCTCTTGTAAAATGTTGCCATTGTTAAAATTTTGAGTGGTAGGAACTATTGAATTTTTGAATGAAGCAAATGAAATATATTAGTTATCTTTGCATTACTATGACTAAGTACCACAGGCAATTGTCTTAAAAAGATAAAAGTTTTATTTAGCTCTAAGTTTTGGACTGCAAAGTCCATATAGTAGTATAAAACAGGAATTCTTTTTTACAGCATCATTTCATAGGTCAAAGGTAAAAATGAATTTTGAAAGCAAGTGGTTACATTTCAAATTGGAATAGAGATTGGAAAGAAAGGGAGAGAGGGAAAGGGGAATAAAGAAGAGGAAGAGGTGGGAGTCGGGGAAGGAGAGGGAGATTCCAGAATCTTCATTAAGGATTTGTCCTATAAGACATAAGGACTTCCTATAAGACCCACCCCTAAAGGTCTATCACCTAGCAACAGCATCACCCTGATGACAAAGGTCAGTCTGTGGACCATTAGCAGACACCTGTCTTCATTCAACATAACACTAAATGACTTGGGCAAAATAAAAGAACTAATCCTTATGATAATTCAGATGTTCGACACTGTTCTTTTGCTTAGTCCCTATAACGCACACACATACCCTGTGCCTAACCAATCAGCAATATAAGGTGTCTTAGGGTTACTATGCTGTGAGGAAATATCATGGGTGTCTTAGGGTTACTATGCTGTGAGGAAATATCATGACCAAAGCAACCTGGGGAGGAAAGGATTTATTCATTCTCAGCTCAACATTATCAAAAGTAGTGAGGGCAGGAACTCAAGCTGGACAGGAACCTGGAGGCAGGAGCTGATGCAGAGGCCATGTAGGGTTGGGTGCTGCTTACTGGCTTGCTCCCCATGGCTTTCTCACCCTGCTTTTTTATAGAACCAGGAACATCAGCTCAGGGATGGGACCACCCACAAAGGACTGGGTCCTCCCCTATCAATCATTAATTAATAAAATGCTCTACATGGTTGCCCATAGCTCTATCTTATGGAGACATTTTCTTTTTTTTTATGATTTCATGTTTATGAACTTTTATTACAACAGAATAGTAACCAATAAACATGAGCTTAGCAAAGAAGGTAACTACCCATTCCCACTTCAACTGACATGTCCAGAAGTCAAGAGAGATTCTTAAATGAGTCTAAATATAGACATTCCTGAACATGATCAGGGTTGGTCATGGAGCCCATGCTTTCAAAGTTAAATGATGGGAGTAAGAGACAGAAAAATAGAAGGATCCTGGCTAAGGGACAGGACACTTAGAAGGTGTAAAGACTCTTGCTGACTACAGAAACATGCTAAAGTTCTCACTAATGCTACTTAGAGAAGACACGAACATGTCAGAGACAGATGAACTGACAATCTCCCAGGGAGACATTTTCTTAACTGGGGCTTGCTCCTTCCTGATGACACTAATGTGTCAAGCTGGCCTAAAACTAGCCAGTACATAAGATAATACAGTGAGGAGGAATCAAACTTGGCCGTAGCAGTCTCAAAATATATTAATGAGTAAGTGGGTTGGATCAAACATTAAAGCATACAAAAATGACTACCAGCAGACTGGTAGTAGGCATTCTAGGTATAAAATAAACATTGAGTCCTGAATTTAGTGTAAAGTCTTGTAAATTCTTTGTTAGTAATTAATGACAACATGGGAGTGGAGACTAAAGACAAAAGGGAGAAGGCTGAGCTCACATTATTTACAGGCTGCTGACACACCACAGACAGCAGACACAGAAGCATCTCCTGTGACATGCTGCAAGGCATGTATGCATGGTGTGCTTGAACTTGGCCTTTTTAGGCTGCAGCAGGAGTGGATTTAAGAGATATATAATTTTGAGTGGAAAAATGCATTGAGCGTTCCTGTGTCTTTGCCACCCAGTCCCCACCAGATAGTTGTACTACTGTGCATTGCTTCTTTCAAGAAATACTTTCTTTTTGGTTTGACAATGTAGAAGTCACACTACATACATTTTGATTGAAATCATATGAAAACATAAAAACTTAGTTAAATTTACATGAAAATATAAGTTAAAACACTTTGGAAAACCTTTTGTTGCCTTTAAAGGCATTTAAAAGCAAATTGAAGATTATGTTTATCAATCCAGTCTTTCGGTATTTATAGACAAAAAAAACCTTGTCTTTGTTCAAAATGCTTAGTTATCAAGAAAGATAAAACTTTTCTCACTTATACCAGGGGGCAAGAGAATCAGAAGCTGACAACAGCTTGGTGTAATAATCACTGCACTGTCAAGAGCATGGTGTAATAAACACTGCACTGTCAACAGCATAGTGTAATAAACACTGCACTGTCAAGAGCATGGTGTAATAAACACTGCACTGTCAAGAGCATGGTGTAATAAACACTGCACTGCAAACAACTTGGTGTAATAAACACTGCACTGTCAAGAGCATGGTGTAATAAACACTGCATTGCAATAGCAGGTGGATCTCTACCATTACTAGAGCAGAGTTTTACTTTACATCAAGATGAATTCTAATCAGTTTTCTTGTAAGAGAGGATGTCAGGCAGAAATCTCTTTTTTGTTAAAAGTCGATATATTTTGTTATATAAATTTCAAACTTACATAAAAATAGAGACGGTATAATACATTCCCCATGTACCCATTACCTGGTTTAAATTGCTACCATAAGCCGATCTTGCTTGATGGCCCTTCACAGTATCTCATATCATCTCAACTGGGTCATTTTAAGCAAAGCTAAGGTCCCAAATCATTTTATTTATAAATACTTTAGAAACTCATATTCTTAAAAGTTATATTGTGAGAGAATATAAACTACTTCTGCCTAGTTTTAAGTTTGGAAACACTGCATTTAAACACAATCAGACAAAATATAGACAGGGAAGACATGATGTGAGCTCTGAACTGAACCTTCTTAAGATTCTTACAAATGAGGGCCACAGGGCCAATAGAGGGCGGTATGTTGGGGGTTTCCCCTGCAGTCATGGAGTCAGTACCTGCCTTCTGGTGCTGACAGGGTAGAAAGGCAGCCACACTGACAGTTTTCTGCCTGCTGTGAATGCTCAGGGTGCTGTTGGGTGTCTGTTGAAGCAAAGCCATTGCATCATTCTTATTGTTTAAGATTTGAATTAAATATTTTTGATATTATTTCACCATTTCTCCCTTCCCTTACCTCCTTCAAAAGCTTCCCATATGCCCTCCCTATTCTTCAAATTTGCATACTCCTTTTTCATTGTTATTGCCATGATATATATATATATTTATAATACAACTATATACAATATAATTATATACATTAAATAAACAATATATTACATATAATTACAATAATGAAACCTGCTCAGTTCGTATAATTCTACTTGTATGTATGCTTTCAGGGCTGACCACTTGGCATTGCGGCTTTCTTCAAGGACAGAAAGGTGCCAGTCCCCAAGTGTTAAAACTCAGAGAGAAATATGGGTGAAAAACATGGATTAAATTTTCCACTTGAAAATTAAAGCTTTTTTTCAAATCAGTAGTCCACAAATTAAATTTATTCTGAAAAAAGTAAAATACATAAAGCACAAAGCAAAATATTAAAAGCATCTACATAGGTTATGTTGGGTTTACAGTTTTATAATGTGCTCTCCAGTTAATAGGAAGTAACAAAAATTATAAGCATTTTGATAGTATTAAATACTCTTTTGTGAATCTACCTAATTGCTATAAGCAGTACAGTCAATAGATAGCACAAAACATATCCACTGGGTACTCTACTAACTTATAATGAGCACTCATCTGTACTGCATATCTGAATATAAACACACACAGACATTAAAAATGCTGTCTAGAAGTGGGAATTCTGGGTAATAGGCTGTATTCCTTTTTCTTTTTGTTATAGCTATAGTGTTGCTTTCCATATTAAAAAAAAATCCTCTCAGCATTGGGAATGAAATATGTTTACTGTTTCATGCTTGTACTAGTTAGTGTAGTAAATAGCATAAATAGTTGACATAAGTTTTCATTACTTGGAAGAACCTTTGATTGGAGAAGTTTATATGAATAATGTACAAATAATACCTCCACTTAAAATTATCTATTATTGTGGTGGTTTGAGTAGGTATGGCCCCCAGAGACTCATGTGTTTGAGTGCTTGGCCCATAGGGAGTGGTGCTATTAGGAGGTGTTGCCTTGTTGGAGGAAGTGTGAAGGTGGGCTTTGAAGTCAAGCTATACCCAGTGTGGACATAGTTGCTTCTGCTGCCTGCAGATCAAGATGTAGAACTTTCAGTTCCTTCTCCAGCAACATGTCTGCCTGCATGGCACCATGAAGATAATGGGCTAAACCTCTGAAACTGTAGGCCAGCCCCAATTAAATGTTTTCTTCTGTAAGGATTTTTGAGGTCATGGTGTCTCTTTACAGCAATAGAAACCTTAACTAAGATGGAAGTTGGTACCAGGAGTGTGGTATTGCTGTGGTAGGCCTGATCATGCTTTGTTTGGTGTCACTTGGACTTTAAGAGTTTGGGTTATGAAAGCAATGGAATGCTTTAAGTGCTGCTTAATAGACTTGTGTTCAAGGAGACAAACAGATTAAGAAATAAAATAAAGGGAGTGATGATCTCAGGACAAGACCCCACTCAGGTGAACCTCCAACTTGTGAAAAGGAATTAGGGAACAGCTTAGGTCCAGGCATGGAGGTGCATGCCTTTAATCTCAGTACTCAGAATGAGAGTTTGGCAGATCTCTGAGCTGAGCCAGCATGGTCTGTAGATCAAGTTTCGGGGCAGCCAAGCTTTGGCAGTGAAGGAAACCATGGAAAACAGAAAGCAGGTGAAGATGTAATTGAATGAGGGGTCCAGCCTCAGCAAACAGCAGAACTTGGTAGCCTTGGCCATGTGGTTCTGAATCTAGAGTTGTGGATAGAAGAAAGGGGTTTTGGAATCTTCCTTGGTGACCAAAGAAAGCTGCTGATGCCAGGCATGTGTCAGGGATGTCCCTACATGGAGGCCCAGAGAGGTGAAGCTGTGAAGTGAAGCCTGAATTGCCTTGGAGATCTCAAGATGTTGGAAATGCTAGAGCTGTGAGATATCTGTTGAGGAGCTACTAACAGGGAATAGACCCAGCTCAAGAGAATGAAGTGTGTTGAAGTCAACAAAGCAGAAAGTAGCTGGAGATCTGAATAGTGCTTTGAAATCAGACATAGAGATGTAGAGTTTGGAGTTTACCTGGCTGGTTTTTGGCCTTGCTTTGTTCCAGTATTTCCTTACTATGCTCTCTCTCCTCCAATTTGGAATGGTAATGTATACCCTATGTCATTATAAGTTGGAAACATGTGATCTGTTTTTTTATTTTTTATTTTAGAGGGGATTACAGTTAAGAGAGTGCATGAATCTCAGAAGAGACTTCGAACTTTGGGTTTTTAAACATTGTTAAGACTATGATAGACAGTGAGGACTTTTGAAGTTGTATTAAACACATTTTGCATTATGTGATTACTATAAGCCTATGGAAGCCAGGGAGTGGAATGTGGTGCTTTGAATAAGTATGGCCTTCATAGTCTCATGTGTTTGAATGCTTGGCCCATAGGGATTGGCACTATTAGGAGGTGTGGCCTTGTAGGAGTAGGTGTGGCCTTGTTGAAGGAAATATAGGTGTGGGCTTTGAGGTCTCCCATGATCAAGCTATGTCCAGTGTGGACACAGTTGTTTCTGCTGCCTGCAGATCAAGATGCAGAACTTTCAGCTCCTTCTCCAGTATCATGGCTCCTGCATACCACCATTAAGATAAGGGACTAAACCTCTGTAACTCTAAGCCAGCCCCAATTAAATGTTTTGCTTTATAAGAATTGCTGTGGTCATGGTGTCTCTTCACAGCAATTGAAACCCTAAGACAATTATTTTTATATAAATTTGTTTCACAAAACACATTTTGATCATTTCTTTCCAGTCTTCCAACTCCTCCCCAAATTTCTCTACCACCCTATCCAGCTTCAAGTTCTTTTTTCTCTCTCTCCTAAAAACAAAACAAAACAGAATCAGGAGAAAACAACAAAATACAAAAATGAAACAAAACAGACAAATTAAAATAAATAAAGAGGTAATAAAACAAAATCCCACCAAAATAACATTGAGTCATTTTGTGTTGGCCAACTACTCCTAGCCATCAGGTCTGCCCCTGAGTATGATTGATATTTCTAGGACACTTCAGTGGAGAAAACTGATTTTTTTTTCCATTTCCCAGATGGTATCTTGAGATGGTATTGTGTTCCCCAAAATATTGTACACCCTACACCCTAATAAACTTATCTGGGGTCAGAGACAGAACAGCCACGATATTAAACATACAGGCTAGGCAGTGGTAGCACATGCCTTTAATCCCAGCACTTGGGAGGCAGAGCTAGGTAGAAATCCGTGTATTCAAGGATACAGCCAAGCACGGTGACTCACGCCTTTAATCCCAGAAAGCGAGCCTTTAATCACAGGGAGTGATGGTAGAAGGCAGAAAGATATATAAGGTGTGAGGACCAGTAAGTATAAGCATTTGGCCTGGTTAAGCATTCAGGCTTTTGAGCAGCAATTCAGCTGAGACCCATTCTGGATGAGGACTCAGGCCTCCAGTCTGAGGGAACAAGACCAGCTGAGGATCTGGTGAGGTGAGGTAGCTGTGGCTTGTTCTGGTTCTCTGATCTTCCAGTTCACCCCAATACCTGGCTCAGGTTTGATTTTGTTAATAAGAACTTTTAAGATTCATGCTACAGTATCTATTGAAGATAGCTCCTTGGTTAGGGATGGAGCTCTCTGTTCACTTCCCCTTTTCAGTGCTGGCATTTTATCTAGTTTGAACATGTACAGGTCTTATATGTGCTGTCATTGTCTCTGTGAGTTTATATGTATATCAGTTGGGTTGTATCTGGAAATGCTGTCTCCTTGGAGTCATCCATCAACTCTGGCTCTCCAAATTTTCTACCTTCTTCTGCATAGATATCTGAGGCTTGAGGGGAAGGGTGTGAAAAAGACACCCTTTTTAGGGCTAGGTGCTGCAAAATATCTCACTCTCTATGCATTGTCCATGTGTGGATCTCTGTGTTATCATCTACTGCAAGAAGAAGCCTCTCTGATGAGGGTTGAACAATGCTCTGCTCTATGGGTATAGCAGTATGTTATCAGGAGTCATTTTATTTCTACGTCCCTTTAGCAGAGTAATAATAATAGGTTTGATCTTTGACCCATATAGTTTCAATTTCTTGGCCACTTTAGCAGTATTATGTATTGTTTCCATTTAATGGAGTGGTCCACAAATCTAACCAAAAAGTGGTTTCTTATTCCAGTGATAGTTGTGACACTATTGCACCATTATATCTTGCCAGTTTTAGTTGCCTGGTTTTTAGCTGAGTAGAATTGATGATTTCTTTTCTCCTCCAGCAGCAGGTAAAGCATCCTCTAGCACCATGAATTATAATCAGTAGGGATGAATCTTCTAGTTGGGTACCAGCTTGATTTTTATTTGTTTAATGACATAAATAAGTTGTATATTCAGCAATAGGGTCTTGCCAATAGGTTGTAAAGAGTTCCCAATAGTCTAGGCAATAACTTGTGATGCTTGGTTTTTTTTTTTTTTTTTTTTTTTTTTTTTTTTTTTTTTTTTTTTTTTGAGTCCCTTTGTTCATTGCCTCAACAAGTTTTACTTCATTCCTGACACTGGAGGATTTACTTGGTGGCATAAGATGTCCACTGGGCCATTGTCTCCCCATTATATGGCAACTCCATTAAAATTCCTTTCCATATGGCTTTTCAAAACTTCTTTAGCTGTAGTTGTCCTTCCCCACTTTCTTTCCTCTACCCTGCCCTCCCATTCTCCTCCCAATTTAATCCACTTTGGTTTCCTCTTTACCTTGTTATGACACTATATTCTGCCTTCTTTTCCTTGGAAGTCCACTCCTTCCCTACTATTCATTACTACTTACCTAAACTTTGTGGTTAAAAATATAACATCCACATATAAAAGAAAATATTAAATATTTGTGTTTTGGGGTCTGGGCTATCTCATTCAGGATGATTATTTCTGGAATCATTGATGTACCTCCAAGTTTCATGATTTCAATTCTTCTAAATAGCTGGAAAATATTCCATTGTGTAAATGTATTACATTTTCATTATCTAGTAATCAGTTTATAGACATCTATGTCACTTCTAATTTCTGGCTATTATGAATAGAGCAGAAATGAACATAGATGAGCAAGTATCTGTATAGAAATATACAAAGTCCTTTGGGTATATTCCCAACAGTGGCATATCTGAATCTTCTAGTACATCTCTTCAGCTTTTTGAGGCACCTACACACTGAAACATAGTGGTTATACAAGTTTGCATTCTAACTAATAATGAGTAAGTGTCCCTCGTCCACTGCATATTCTCCAAAATCTGCTACCATTTTTTTTTTCTAATTGATACTTCCCATTCTTCTGACTGGGTAAGCTAAATCTCAAAATAATTTTGATTTGCATTTTTGAAGGCTAAGGATGTTAAACAATTTTTAAGCATTTCTTAGCTATTTGCATTTCATCTTTTGAGAGCTTTCTGTTATATTTATACCCCATTTTAAAATTGGGCAAATTTTTTCTTGATGTCCAGGTTTTTTTTTTTTTTTTTTTTTTTTTTTTTTTTTTTTTTTTTTTTTTTTTTAGTTTCTTATATATTCCAGATACTAACTTTCTAGTAAATATGTATAGGCTGCCATTTTTCTCAATGATGGTGCCCTTTGCTATACAGAAGTAGTTCTTAAATGAAGCCAAATTAAACATGATGGATAATATTTTTTGATATATTTTGAATTTTCCCTGCAAGTATTTATTGAACATTATTGTGTTTGGGATATTTGTCTGTAATTAATTTTCATCCTCTCTCCCTCCCTTCCTTCCTTCCTTCCTTCTTTTATTTCTTTCTTTTTGGTTGGGTCTGTGTATTTTAGTTTTAGGATAATAGTGGTTTCATAAAAAGAATTAGGAAATGTTCATTCAGCTTCTATTTTGTTAAATAATTTAAAGAGTATTGTTTAGAGTTGTACCATCCTCTTGGTAGGTTTTTCCTTTAACAAATGGTTTTCTCTTCTGATTAATTTTGGTTTGAAGTCTATTTTGTCAGTTTTTAAGATCTTTATAATATTAATTCAGTTTAACTACTTTCTCTGAATATATGGTTTCTAGATGTTACTTATATAAATATTTCCCTTAAACTGTGAATCTTCATGCCATGCTTCCTTGACTCTGATGAGAGCCTTACCCTTTTTGAAGAGTGGAGAAAAGAGGTAGGGGAAGGGAACAGGAAGAGAGAAGGGAGAAGAAACTGTGGTTGGTATTAAAATAAATAAAAAAATTAATAAAGAAAACTTTATTTTTTTTTTTGATGAGGCCCTGAATGCTGACCTGACAGAATTCCAGACCAACCTGGTGCCCTACCCTCGCATCCACTTCCCTCTGGCCACCTATACCCCTGTCATCTCTGCTAAGAAAGCCTACCATGAGCAGCTTTCTGTAGCAGAGATCACCAATGCCTGCTTTGAGCCAGCCAACCAGATGGTGAAATGCGACCCTCGCCGTGGTAAATACATGGCTTGCTGCCTGCTGTACCGTGGTGATGTGGTTCCCAAAGATGTCAATGCTGCTATTGCCACCATCAAGAACAAGCGCAGTATCCAGTTTGTAGATTGGTGCCCCACTGGCTTCAAGGTTGGCATTAATTACCAGTCTCCCACTGTGGTGCCTGGTGGGGACCTGGCCAAGGTCCAGAGGGCTGTGTGTAGATGTAACCAACCGTCTTATTAAATAAGAAACACAGAAACAATGTAAAAGAGAAAGCCAAGAGGTCAGAGCTCAGAGCTAAAATCTCACCCTTCCACCTGCGGTGTCCCAGCTTCCTGAAAGAGACCTATTTCCTGTCTGTTCGTCTATTTATAGTATTTTGTTCTGCCTTCTCATTGGTTGTAAACCCAAACATGTGACTGCCTCATCACTGTCTGAATGTACAGCCCCCTAGGTCTTAAAGGTATATGTCTCCAATGCTGGCTGTATCCCTGAACACACAGAGATCTATGGGATTAAAGGCGTGTGCCACCACCGCCACACTCTTGCTATGGCTCTAATAGCTCTGACCCCCGGACAACTTTATTTATTAACATACAATCAAAATCACATTTCCGTACAATTAGATTACCACCACATTTCCCCTTTTCTATTTTAATAAAAAGAAAAAAAGCAAAAGGTTATAACTAACAAAAGGAAAACTATATACAAAAGTACAATAACTATATACAATATATACAAGTAATAAATACCTAAACAGGTATTTGACAAATCAGAGAAAATAATTCCATTATCTATCCTATTTTGGTAAATCCAAGATGTATCTAATGCACTTTCTATCCTAATTAATTTTCAACTATAACTAACTAATCTTCAACCATAACTAACTAATCTTCAACTCCCTCAGAGACCCAAGAAGGGAATAATATTAGCTAACAAAAAGAAAAACAGGAAGTACATGCAAGCAACTTCCAAAAAATTTGTGAGTTGACAGAAACAGCCAGCTGCCTGGACAGTCACCTGAGGTTTCTCCGCAGTGTTGGGGCATCATCTTCAGCCTATAGGCTTAGTGTATCTGACAGACTCATTTGTGATGTAGGATGTACACAAGGTCAACAGTTCAACCTCACATTGGGTGAGAGCAGTCCATGTACCAGAAACACCTGAATTCCACTAGTGTCCTGTCATGATTCAGGATTTTAAATTCTGGAAATTGTTGACAGTTTTTTAATTCAGCTGTTCATTCTTCTTGGCTGTGTATATATGGCTTCATCTCAGCATCCCCTTCTTCTCCACATCCCTCTATTAAATGCCAGTCTACTTTTGAGAGGCATGAGCTTTTAGCTGCTGTTCCATTGCACAACAGTAGCCATCAGTCCTCTGCCTGTTCAGCTGCCTTCGAAGAAAAGGGCACTGTACCTTTTCCGGATTGCGAAGGCCACTTCAGGGATGGGGCCATATTGTCCTGGCCTCAGAAGATGCCTTTTGATAAAGCCATAGCCACACTTGTTTTGGCAAGAATCAGTAGTCCTTTGTTTCGTGTTCTGTCTGTCCATTTTGTCCTGTTGATACGAGGATACTTTGTTGTCCAGTGGTTAACTTTTGCCACAATGAAAGTTGACTCCATATGCAGTTTCTTCAATGCCCATATTTTCTCTGAAGTAGATTGGTACTGCCAGGAGCCGACATGTCACAAAAAGAAAAATTTTCTAAGTTATTAAAACATTTTAAATGCCATATTCTATAGATCTCTGAAGGGTTTGAAGATGACCTGTCTAAAACATCTCTGCTCAATTTTTACAACATATCTAATATGACTACAAGTTCTATTGTAATGTCTAACTACTAACTTTCATTTCTTTATATCCTAATAGTTGGTAATAATAACATTCAAGGATCAGAAATTTGCATTACATTGTTAAATGAATGGTATAAATACAATTAGAAATATACATATAGCATTTTCTAACAATATCAGTTTCAAATTTGTATACAATATAAAACAATTCAATCCAATGTAAAGTATTAGTAATTGTCTTTTTCTTTTCTTTCTTTCTTTCTTTCTTTCTTTCTTTCTTTCTTTCTTTCTTTCTTTCTTTCTTCTTTCTTTCTTTCTTTCTTTCTTTCTTTCTTTTTTTTTTTAAACAAGAACCTTAAATCTAATCTCCTTTGCTTAGCCTTTTTCTTAACCCTTGACAATAACTTGTAACCAACCCCCCTAAACACTGAAAATTATCCCAGACCAAAAACCCATTAAAAAGACCAAAAAACCACCCGCCCCACACCACTCTTTGGGAATGTGGGCGTCGTATTCTTAAAATTGCTTCCTGCTGGGTATGGGCGAAGTTTTCTTTATCCTGAAAGAAAAATTTTAGGTTAATTGTCAAATTCTAGGAAAGGTAACTATATCCTTCATTATCCAGTCTATGTATAATGCCAAAGTTCAGGGTTTATCTCAAGTCCTTATTCAAGTAGTCTTTGAGACTGGATCATCTCAGCTAGTCATCTCAAAATTGCTCTGAGCACCTTGTAGTTCAAAGCTGATCTGTGGATGATGTTTGTCAGCTTAATGATATTATTATTGTCCAAGACCCCCTGAAAGATATCCGATGACACCATGGCCCAGATGATCCAACATCCAGAACGGTTTCAAGGCAACTGGCTCCCACAATACAGCCTCAAGGACTACCCCATAGGCCTAAAATTTTCTTTGTATCCCCATAAGATACAGCGCCCCCCTCCAGCAGGAAGTAGTAAGAGATGCTACGCCCAAATTCCCAAATATACCAAGCTGGCTTTAGAGGTGGAATTGGCTCACTCCCCCTCTAAACCCAGACATATTGCTTAAAAAAAAATGGTTAAGAGATTCTTGTGTCCCAAATCAGAAGAGCCCTCTGGTGTGGGACAGACAAAAACCAATATTTTTATTTAAAACAGGTTGATTATAAATGTGATCTCTTTCTAAAAAAGAAAAAGGGGATATGATTAGATATATAGGAGGATATGGAGATGATAAGATAAAAGGGTAGATTAATGAACCTACTTTTAAAGAAAAACTTGTTTAAAATGTTTTACATTGGTATAGATTTTAGTTTATGTTTAAAATGTTTTACATTGGTATAAATTTTAGTTTATTGATACAAACTTGAAGTTAATTTTGTTATACTGTATATATATATTTCTATTCTTGTTTGAGGTATTATGTTTATGTAACTCATTCAAAATTGTAATGGATAATTAAAAATAGATTAATAATTAGTCATCTATGATAATCATATTTGTAGCCATGTTAGTTAAGTCTTCTAGGTATACATAGATATATTTCAGATAGATAGGTAATCTTTAAACACTTCATAGACCTAGAGAATATGGCATTTAAATAACTTAAAATTCTGTTGACGTGAGACACAATTGCTCCTGGCTGCACCAATTGATCCCGAGAGAATGTTGGGCTTCTAAGACATTTCCATTTGGAAGTTTGTCTTTTTGGCACAAAATGGCCTACTGGCCAAAGAACTGCCCTTGCCTTGATGGCTGACAGTACAAATATAATGCTGTCCTTTCTGGACAAGCAGGACACAAGGAAAGCGACCACTGTACTCTGCCAAGACAGGGTAAGATGGTCTCTCAGAATTCCTGCTTCTAAAAATGGTCTGTCAGATACTCTAGGCCTGTAGCCAATTTAAATGCACCAACAATGCTGAGAAACATTAGGTGACTGTCCAGGCTGCCAGATGTCTTGGTCTACTTTTGCAAGATTCCCGAAAGTTGCTTGCATCCATCTACCATTTCTCAGGTACCATTATCTTCCTTCTCAGGTCTTTGATGTGGTTGAAAACTAGATAGTTGTAATTTCCTCAGTTATGATAAAAGATAAGTTGATATAAAACCTTAAACTCACAAATATAAGATAGATAGGACATCTTCTTTAATATTGTAACTATAATTCTTGCTCGGTAATTGCTTTGTTATATGTAATTTTACCATGTTAAAGTTAAAACCTTCCTTTTTAAAAAAAGAAAAAAAGGGGAAGTGCTGTGGATATTGCTCTATATAAATAAAACACTGATGGCCAGTGACCAGGCAGGAAGTATAGGCGGGACAAAGAGAGAGGAGAATTGGGGAAACAGGAAGAAGGAGGAGAGACACTACAGCCACCGCCAGGACAAGCAGCATGTGAAGACGCTGGTAAGCCACCAGCCACGTGGCAAGGTATAGATTTATAGAAATGGGTTAATTTAAGATAAAAGAACAGTTAGCAAGAAGCCTGCCACGGCCATACAGTTTATAAGTGATATAAGCGTCTGAGTGATTATTTTATAAGTGGATTGTGGGACTGTGGGGCTTGGGGAACCTGGAGAGAAGCTCTCCAGCAACAGCTGTGTGCATGCTGAGCAACACCACAGCCATCCCTGAGGCCTGGGCTTGCCTAGATCACAAGTTTGATCTGATGTATGCCAAGCGTGCCTTTGTGCACTGGTATGTGGGTGAGGGCATGGAGGAGGGGGAGTTCTCTGAGGCCCGTGAGGACATGGCTGCCCTGGAGAAGGATTATGAGGAAGTGGGTGAGGATTCTGTTGAAGGAGAGGGTGAGGAAGAAGGAGAGGAATACTAATCCATCCTGTAAACCCCTGGATCATGTCAAACTCCCAGAACTTCAACATTAGCTGACAGGCAGCACTGATGCTTCTTACTGTGTTACCTTCAATTCTGTGATCATGTCTTCTCCATGTGTCCCTGTATGTGTTTTCCATGATGTCTCAAAGTAAAAGCTTTAAGAAAAAAACTTCAAAACTCTTCTCATGAAGTGGGAACAATGTAGAATGATGGCATTCCTTTAATGTTAGTTGAAAGTCTGTACATAGTACTTCTACTTTAAGGACATTTTAAATATCTTCATTTCATTTCTTCTGTATATTGAATTGTGTATGGTACACTTAACACAGAGCTCAAAAATAGTCTTGATAAATGGTCATTATTGGGCATAGGAGATGGCTTAGTAAATAAAGTAATTGCCATGTAAACATGAGGACCTGATTTTTACAGAATTGACATGAAAATCTGGCCATAGTGCCTAAAATCTCAGTTTGGGAAAGGGTCATAGACAGGTGGCTCCTTCAAGTTCATTGGGTAGCCAGCTTAGCCAATTCAGTGTATTTTAGGTATGCTGAGAGACTCTGTCTCAAAAGACAAAGGTAGAGAGCAATCAAGGAAAGATACTCAATGTCAACCCTTGATCCAAACACCACACACACACACACATACACACACACACACACACACACACACACACACACACACACACACACACACACAGAAGGAGGGGAGAAATAAGCAAATAGTGATTATTATTGTATTGACAGATCATCCAAGCCAAGAGAAAGTAACTTTCAGTAAGTATACATTATTTTTAATAGATTTTTCATTTTTAATTTCATATGTAATATTATTTAAAAATTAGTTCACTGTAGCTATTTGTATATGTGAAAAGTGTCACTTGTGGGAGACCAGCTCCCACATTTATTTACCCCAGGGACTCTTGGGGAGAGAAGGATAAGAGACTTAGATAGAAATATAGAGGGGAGAGAAATAGATAGAAACACAAGACAGTCTCGGGTAGGCCTAGATCATTATCCACCGGCCCAGAACTTTACTCAAAAGTGCTTTTTATAACAATGCCAAAGGTGAGGCAAAAAGACCCCCGTCGCTAGACACAAGAGATTGTAGACTCTTCCAAACATCTGGCACTCAGGCCAGTGGTCTAATCATCCTCTAATGCAATTCTGCTGGGTAAAGCTACTAGGAAACCTCTGTGGGCTCCAACGCTCACTTTAATTCCAAATTCTTTTTATCTCCTTCTCTAGTTTGATATTTTTTAGAAATAGTTCGGAAAAAATTTTTCTGTCCTTGACATGCTATTTTAATGTTATTGAAAGCATGTTTTAATTCATTTTGTTACCTTCTATTAGTAGTTATTGGTTATATATAAAGCCCACAAAGCTAACAAGTAACTTTATGAAAAATCTATGGGCCCACAACTGCTGGCTCTAGCATACTCTCCGGTGGTGCAGCACCGAGTACAAGTAATAGCTCGCTGGGCATGGCAGGTAATTATTGTTTTTGTGTAGTGTCCTTCAGCAGTTGAGTCAGTTGCCCTGAACTTTGCTGTGGTGAGAGAAGCACAAGTCAGCTCCCTGGAGTCTGCACACTTCAGCACCTCCCTCACCCCACATTGTCCATGCTCCTTTGGGTGTTCTTTGATATTCTTGGACCCCAGTGTGACAAAGGATTCTGTTAGCCTAAAGTACCTTTTGTCCTTCTCCCACTCTATACAGAAGAAAGCAGGCATTCCCACAGTACTGAGACTCTTCTGTCAGAAGGTGAATGGAAGGTGCTAGTGGTGACTGGAGATACAGGGACACAGGCCAATGTCACACTCTGGGTGTATGGAGATGAAGGAGTCACTGGACCAATCAGTCTTACCAAGGACAGCCCAGAGCAGCTCTTCCTTCCAGGACAGAAGGATGAGTTTCAGGTAAGCAACATCAGCAGTCATTTTACTGTTTGAACATTATAAAGGCATGTAGTATGGGGGGAGGGAGGGAGGGAGAAAGAGAGAGAGAGAGAGAGAGAGAGAGAGAGAGAGAGAGAGAGAGAGAGAGGAAGAGAGGAAGAGAGGAAGAGAGACTGTATAAAATAAATTTAGTCTGTTATGAACACTGTTAGTTAATTAATTAATTTCAATTTCCTATTGTAATAATCAAAATAAGCATATTTGCTCATGTCATGTCTCTTGTGCAAGGAAGCAAGGAAGGTTACAGAAGAAAATTTCTTTTTTTAAGGACATTGCATTTAAAGCCATTGTCCTCAAAATCATCAATTCTAGTTCAAGTTGTCCCTGGATAAAAAGATATGGGAGACTCTTGGTGTAATGGAAGCTCCTCTCTCTACACTTAGTGTACTTTCAGACATTGCTCAGCTGAACTGCATGTGTGTGAAGTAATTTCCTAGGCATTTTCACAGGCCACGTTCTGAGGCTCTGCCCATGCCATTTTTAAATCTCCCTCTCACTTATTTCTTGCTGGGAGAGTTCTGAGCTATTGTGACTTGAATACGGCTGGCTGCTTGTCTGGTTTATAGGAACACTGGCCAAATTTCAATTAGGACAGTTACATTGCACTTGACTAATTCTCACCCCCTGCAGGGTGGTAGTTGTATGGTTGTTCAGTGCTTTAATTGAACAGCGGTTGCTCATCCTTGACAGCATCACTGTGCACACTAGGGAATAGAGAATTATGGTAGCTAACCCAAGTCACCAGGCTGCCAAAACTGTTTGGAGGACCAGCACCTGGCCTCACTATTATCTGGATGATTTTTGCATCTTTAGCTGTGAGCTTATAGGTCTACTTTTACACTCATTAATGGAGTTTTAGTGATGGAGCATGATTGTTTACAGTGATGGAGGGGTACTTTGATGTTGTCCACGGTGGTCACTCCCTATATACATGTGTTTTGAATGGTTTCTTGAAGATGATAGTTCATAATTCAGAATGCATGTTAGGGTTAGAACTCCAAGCCACCATCAGAAGCATGGCGTTCCTGATAATGTATCATATGTCATATGTATTGATGTGCTGGTAAATTATATCATAGTTTTTCTGGAAAATATTCACCAGGGTAGAATATTAGAGGCTCATGACTGCACACTGGAACACCTAGAGAGCTTTGAAAATTGATGATGACTGCCTGCACTTGCAGAGAACCTGGTTCAATTCATTTGGGTGCAGCCTGGGCACCAACATTGTTAAAAGCTCCCTAAGTGCTTCTAAAGTGCAGTCATTATTACTAGTCCTAGTCCCAACACAAGACTGTAATCCTGGTGTGCTGGACTGGTGCTGGCTTCCTGTGTGACAACTGTGTGACCTTGAAAGTGTCATTTAATTTCCCCATACCAATATTCTCTTTATGTGTAGAATGGGGGCAATGATTTCGATTCTTTTTAATCCCTGGGTGATGTATGACAGAAAGAACATGAATGAAGCTTAAGAAAGAATCCTATTTACTACATAATAAATGTATTAAGTCAGTAAAATTGTGTCAGTTTTTGCAGGGTTAAAATTTACAGTGTTGAAAATTGGAATACCTTCTTCAATAAATACAGTCAAGTCATACATCATTTTAATGTGTGTTTCTCCCCCTTTATGATTTTGGCTAATGACTTGCTGTTTGTTTTATATTTTTTTATACTCTGAAAATTATGTAAGATAAAAAGAAAATTCAAGATATATTCTTATTTGAGTTCAAAATGGGTCATAAAGCAGCAGAGGAACTTGTATCATCAAAACACATTTAGCTTAGAAACAGTGGTGGCTGGGAGGATCAAGTTGTTTTGCAGAGTTGAGTGGGAACCTTTATCATCAGGAGCCAGTGTCCCACCAGTGAGAGCAATGGTCAAATCTGCTCCTTTTACAGATACAGGAGACATTGCCAAAGAACTCAGAGGTGATCCTTTGAAGCAAACTGAAAAGATTCAGTGAATGAATGCTCGTGAGCTGACTGGAAAAAAAATACAATTTTTGAAAAGTGATTCTCTATTAATTCTATTCACTGATGAATGATGAGATTGTGGTGTGTGACATAAAAGCATACAGCAAGAAGCTCTTAGAGCATTTCCCAGTGCCAAACTTGTACAAAAACAGTCATGGTCACCATTGGGTCATCTGCTGCAGGATTGATCCATGGCAGCTTTCTGAACCCCAATGAAACCACATCTGCAAAATATGCTCAGGAACTTGATGAGATGCACCTGTAACTGCAATAGTGGTAGTACTGTTGGTCAAGGAATGAGCTCAGTTCTTCTCCATGATGTCCCACAATCTCTAATTGCATGTGAAACAATCACTGCTTCAGAAGATAAAAGTATTGGGCTAGAAAGTTCTGCCTCATCTACTCTTTTCTCTTGATTTTGCCAACAAATTACAATCTCTTCAAGCATAGCCATTGCTTTTTTTTTCAGGGAAAACCTTCCACAAAGTACAAACTTAATGTTACAGGAATAAACAAACTTATTTATTGCCAACAAAAATGTATATGTTTCCCTAATTTGATTAATTAAGATGTATTGGGGTTTAGGTATAATAATCAAAAGTTCACAATCTACAACCATAATTCCTTTTGCACCAACTTAATTGTAAATTGTAAAGAACAGAGGCCCTGGTGTTGTGAATATGAAATTAAGATTAAATGAACCTATCACTAGTTCCTTTACTTTGGATTGATTGCTTATCCAATTTCCAGCAATGAAGGATGGGTTTAGGAAGCCTCTCAGCCTCTGCAGATGTGTGAACTACAAGACAGTAATACCAGGTAATACCAGGAGTCAATGGGGCCTGCAGAATATCAGGTCCCTTTCCATACCCATTGGTTCAGAATCTAAGTTTTAGTAAGATTCTCAGGTAATGTTGTATGTATCCTAAAGTTTAAGAAGGCCTGGGCTGAGGACCATGAGGCACTGGGGCCATTGCCTCTTGTAATCGGATAATCCTAAATTAGGATTAGCTCATTCACACTCTTTAATCTGTGGTACTGTTTCCTGTACTCCTTTGCATTGCATCCTTTGCTGCTTCTGAATTTGTCTTTAACTTTTTCCTTTCAGTCTTCAAGTATTTATACAGGTGTATTTGAAGACAATGTAGCATATCTGATCAAACAGACTTGAGTTCACATTTTATACTCTGAGAGCCTGATGTGCATACAATGTGTATGCTTAAGGAAGTTACTTAACTTTTTTGAGTGTCTTTATCCTATAAAGTAGACTCCTTAAAGAGCCTTCCTTCCCTGTGGGCTGCTGGGCCATTGGAATAAACCATGCATTGTGAGGAACTGAGGAAGCTCTGAGTATGTCAAGTCCTTGGTGTGTGTGTGTGTGTTACTGACAAGAGCCAGCTAGGTCAAAGATCAAAGCTGCAGACCCATGGAAGTTGGCAAAGACTTCCTCCTAGGTGAGGCTCAGAGAGATGACATAGCATTCCTGAGGTCCATGTGCAGATGGTAGCAGTGTGTGGAGAAAATGCCCATCATAGCTTTCTCCCTGGATATTTACATACTTCAGATTGCTCCCTTCCAGAGACAGCTCCCTGCTGAAATTAGATATGCCTGCCTCATTGGTTCAGCTGTATACTATAAACCCTACCTCCATGTTTGGCTGTATATTGTAAACATACTGATATTTCTGCAAGCTGCAGTTTCTCTATCAGAGAGCTAATCCCACCTGCTCCCAACTTTTCTATGTTTCTTTGTTTTTGTATTTTCTTTATTCCATGGATGTCCTAGTCTGGTCAATCCCTGGAGCCAAGCTGTGCTGAAAAGCAATGCATATCAAACACTTGTACCTGGCTGCTATGGATATGATTACTGTGCTGGGTAGCTCCTATTTCCTGTGGTAACTTTTTTGAGACAAAATGGGCCCCAAAGATGAAACAACTTTCTACTTCCTCTCATGGAAAGAGCTAGCCTACAAGCTCTGCCACTGAGAACAATTCTAGAAATAAGGACGTTGGACCCTGCTTTCTCTTCTCCCAATCAACACTGGCACAATCTGTATAACTTGGTGCTGCTTCAGATCCAGAGATGCTCTAACTCCTAGTGTATAGAGAAAAACCATGGCAAGCACATGAAAATAAAAACATCAAAGCCTAGAATGTGGAAGTAAAAGAGTTTTAATGGCTTTGATTCATCTATGTGGGCCACGGATGGGCAATCACAGAAGTTCCCCATAACCTTCTCATACCTTCCTACAGTAGCCTGCAGCAGGATATTTTAATGAATTCCTACCTATGGTCTCTAGCAGTAGGGGGTTGCCTATCATAACAGTTACTAAAGTAGCTCTTAATTAAGCAACTAGTTGATTAGGTGATATTGTTCATTTTCTAAGTCTTCACAGGTCCATATCTGGGCCTATTTTATTATACTATAAAAATTTGCCTTCAGATTGACTCTTTTCTGTGTTATCATTTTTTCCAAGGTGAAGACTATACCACTGTTTTCATGTAGCTACAGTTTTTCTGGTCATGCCTGGCTCCTGAAGCCCTCAGACCCAAATGAACACATAGAGGCTTATATTAATTAAAACCGTATGGCCTAATGACTCAGACTTCTTGCTACCTAGATCTTACATCTTAAATTAACCCATAATTCTTATTTATGCTTAGCCATGTGGCTTGGTGCCTTTTCCCAGTTCTGCTTTCACATCTTGCTTCCTCTGTCTCTGGCTGGCAAATCCTGACTCAGCCTTCCTGTTCCTAGAATTCTCCTCTCTGCTTGTCCCGCCTATACTATAATTCCTGTTTGGCTACTGGCCAATCAGCATTTTTTTTTTTATCAACCAAATCAGAGCAACATATTCACAGCATACAGAAAGACATCCCCAGCACTTCCCCTTTTCTTTTTCTCAAAAAGGAACATTTTAACTTCAACATAGTAAAATTACATATAAAAAAGCAATTATCAAGCAAGAATTATAGTTATAATATCTAGTCTATTTGTATTTGGCAAAATTAAAGAAGCTATCCTATATTTGTGAGTATAAGATTTTATATCTAACTTATCTTTTATCATAACTAAGAAAATTATAACTATCTAGTCTTTAACTATATTAAAGACCTCAGAAGGATATATTACCTGAGAAACAGGAGAAGGATGCAAGCAACTTTTGGGAGTCTTGTGAGAGTAGACAGAGACAGCTGGCAGCGTGGACAGTCATCCAAAGTTTCTCTGTATAGATGGGGCATCTGTCTTCAGCCCACAGGCCTAGAGTTGCTCAGTCACTTCTCTCTGTGTCATTTAGAATGTCTGGCAGTTTTCTCTGCGAAGCAGGAACCTGAAGGACCATTTTGCCAAGCAAAGTTTAGTGGTCACCTTTCTATGGGTCCTGCATGTCCAGTAGATATAACATTTTGTCAACCAGTCCAAGCAAAAACAGTGTTTTTGCCAAAATGTCTATTTTTGCCAAAAAGAAGATAAATTCCATATAGAGTGTCTTTGATGCCCATCCTCTTCTCTGATGCAAATTGGTGCTGCCAGGAGCAGACTTGTCTCACTGTCCAGAAAGTCTAAATTTTTAAAATATTTTAAATGTCGGATTTTGTGGGTCTTTGAAGTGTTTGAAGATTACCTACCTCATTGAATTATATCTATGTATACCCAGAAAACTTAACATGACTATAAGTTTGACTATCATAGAAGACTAATTATTAATCTCTATTTTTAATTATCCACTACAATCTAAATGAGTTACATAAACATAATACCTCAAATGAGAGTAGAAATATATATAAAATATAACAAAATTAAGTTTAAACTTGTATCAATAAACTAAAATCCATAGCAATATAAAACATTTTTAAACAAGTTGTTGCTCTTTAAAAGTAGGTTCATTAATCTATCCTTTCATCCTACATATCTATACTACCCCCTTTTCTTCTTTATAAAGAGTTTGCATTTATAATTAACCTGTTTTAAATAAAAATATTGGTTTTTCTCTGTCCCACACCAGAGGGCTCTTCTGATATGGGACAGAAAAACTCTCAAACTTTTTTTTTAAGCAATATGCTTGGGTATAGAGAAGGAGTGAGCCAATTCCATCTCCAAAGCCAGTTTGGTATATTGGGAATTTGGGTATAGCTTTTCATACTACTTCCTTCTGGATGAGGGTGCTGTATTCTTATGGGGACATAAAAAAAAATAGGATTATGGAGTAGTCTGTGAGGCTGTATTGTCTGAGAAAGTTGCCTTGAAACCATTCTAGATTTTGGATCATCTGGGCTATGGTGTCACTGGAGACCTCTCAGGGGGTCTTGACTGGTCAAACCTGATATATCTTAATCTAGAACAAATTCATAGCCTCTTGCTTTCTGTGGAAACAAAAGCAGAGCCTCCTTTCCAAAGCAACTTATCCTTACATCCAAATTTTGAAGCCAAGGTACCTTTAAAATATACATATTGGTTTAACTGAGCAGCCTTTACAATCAAATGTCTTTCTGCAGTTAAAAATCCCAAAGACAACACAATCCAGATTCTTTGTGTGATACCTATCTTTACATGGCTTATTTTTTTATATTACTTTATTTTTAAAAAACTATCTATTTTTTTATATAACTGCATATATTACTTTTTTTTCTTTTCTTCCAAGCCTATGTAGATTTTTAGATGCATTGTAGACCATTTAGAGGTTTATCCCATTTGAATCTGTCTTATTGTGAATCTATTGCTTTAAACTGCAGCATTTTCTGCTCACTTCAGCTTCCCAACATGGCGGTGATACGTTTACCACCAGCTCTGGGTCTGGGAGCCATGTATACCATCAGAAGCAGAAGGTCTATGCTTTTATCAATGCAGCCTGTAGCCCAGAAATCTCCCCCCTCCACACACACACTTTTTTTTTCTACTAGCAAAGGCTAAATCCACCATGCAGCATAATGTGTGGCTTGTAGACGCCTCATTCCTGCCATGCTATAGGTCAAGCCCGCACACCACGAACCTGCCATAGAGTAGCTCAAACCCACAGGCTGATGCTAACTTGAGAGAGACAAATAGGAAGCTGTTTTTAGCTCCATTTTAGAATCTTCTTTCTCATATTTTAGGTGGAAACTCTTGCCCCATATTGGGCACCATTTGTAGCTGAAGTTTTCCTGGTCATGCCTGGCTCTTACAGCCCTCAGACCCAAATGAACACACAGGGGCTTATATTAATTAAAACTGTATGGCTTAATGGCTCAGACTTCTTGCTAGCTAGATCTTACATCTTAAATTAACCCATAATTCTTAGTTATGTTTAGCCATGTGGCTTGGTGCCTTTTCCCAGTTCTGCTTTCACATCTTGCTTCCTCTGTGTCTGGCTGGCAACTCCTGACTCAACTTCCTGTTCCTAGAACTCTCCTCTCTGCTTGTCCTGCCTATACTATACTTCCTGTTTGGCTGCTGACCAATCAGCATTTTTTTTATCAACCAAATCAGAGCAACACATTCACAGCATACTGAAAGATATCCCCCGCAGTTTTCATTTTTCATATCTGTGACCTTGCACAAGGTCTAGATTTTTGCTTTAAATGTATTATGTCCATTCAATATATAAAGGAAATATGGACCAGAGATGTATGCTATAATATTTTCAATTTAAAATCACAAGCATTTCCATTGAGTTCACAGTAATTCTGATGCCAGTTCTCCAAAATAAAAACTGATCAAGTAAATATATTTGTGGGTTGGGACTGTTTCTCTTTCTTGAGCATTGGTATTTTAGTGGAGGAGTGAAAGAAGTTTTTAAAGTAGAAGGAAGTTCTAGAATTGCTGTGGTGATATTTTATTTGTGCTCTAATAAATAAAGCTTACTTGGAGATCAGAGGAAAAAGCCATCCACTATATTAAATATAGAAGTCAGGCAATGGTAGCACATGCCTTTATTCCTAGCATTCAGAAAGGGGAGATTCATCCAGATCTCTGTGAGTTCAAGGCCACACTGAGAACAGAGCCAGGTGTGGTGGCACATTCCTTTAAATTCCAACACTAGTTAACCATAAAGCTCTGGAGGTCTGTATAGACAGACAGGAAGTGACAGAGCTGGGCAGAAAGAGGAAGTGATGTAGCTGGGCGGAGAAAGGAAGTGAGATGGCAGGGACAGAAAGGATATAGGCATGTGAATACAGGAAGTGGCTCTCTCTGGAGGCTGAGGGTTGGTAAAGTGTGGTTGGCTGTGGCTTGTCCTATTCCTCTGATCTCTCAGTTTTTACCCCATTATCTGGCTCTAGGTTTGTTTTTTTTTTTGTTTTGTTTTTTATTTTTTGGTTTTTTTTTGTTTTTATTTTTTTATTTTTATTAATAAGACCAGTTAGCAATTAGTAAGACCAAAAAGCACAGGTACTTTCCATAAACTTGTAACATTTTTGTACATTTAACTTTTATTCGGTAAAAATTTTTGTTTTTCTTCTTAAAGCCTCTTTATATGATTGACATGCAAAAAGTGTTGGTTCTAGTGAGAAATATGTGATGGTCAGAGGACATAGCATGCTCTTTATCCCATTCCTTCATCTCAGTTATTTTTGCATATTCTTAGTCAAGTTATGGAATATTTTTTCTCATTCTGTTTCTTCGAGTTTTATAGACAGGCTTCTGGAGAGGACTCTGTTCTGCAAGGTCTTCTAAGAGTATCTTAGCCATCATCAACAATTACAAAGTACATTCAGTCTGAAAAGAGCAAAAACAATGTGATGTGCTGTTTAAAATACCTTAGTGTCTTTTCTCCTTTGCATTTCATCCAGGTTGTTCTGAGCAGCATTGGAGAAATATACAAGATCAGGATAGGTCATGATGGAACAAGTGGGCAGCCAGAGTGGAGCTTGCAGAGGGTAATGACTTCTTTTGTAATTCATGCTTCATGCTGATGAAAAGAGTCAGGAATGGAAAATACTTCAGAAACTGTCCTAAGTAATATGAACAAAAAATTGTGGACAACACTCTATAAAGTGCTTCATTATGGTGAGATAGATTTTAACAATAGCATTTTATAATGGTATTTATAAAGAGAACTTTTATTAATGGGTGAAAACCTGAAGAATACAGGTGTAAGAATCAAAGGGCATTTTTATTCCGTGATATTTATCACCACCTAAGTAGCTCATGGTCTTTACAACTTTTCTGTGAATCTCTTCCATGTATACTTGTATCTTTACTCTCTCTCTCTCTAAATATATATGTATATAGATATAATCATATAAAATATGAATATATGTAAGAAATAAATAAATGTGCTTATTAATATAAATGTATTTATATTCAAATGCACATCTCTTATGTTTTTAATAAAATCTAATCATTTTATATATACACTTGGATGTCCTATTTATTTATATGCTTGCAATTAATCATGTCAATAATGTCAGCTGAATGCTTGCCAGAAACCAGCTGCCTTAACAGTGCTAGTGTATGTTTACTTAATAGCAGCTCTTTGATTTGGCTTTATTGTTGTTCCTACTTTATAGATGAGAAAACTGAGGTTCAATGAAGTCAAATAATTTTGCTACAGTCATTTAGTAAATGGTTGTCTTGTACATTTGTCTTGAGAGAATCTTAAGCATTGCCATTCAGCTATTGTTTATAAAAGTAGTAATTAAACCCTGGTGGTTTTTAAATTTCTAAATGGAAATAGTAAATTATACTGAAGTAAAATGATAGAGTGGAATTATAGATTATATCTACTTTAACATCTACTTCTGTCACTGATGTCTTTACAGTGTGTGATATGCTATATAAAATATCTGAGGTTTAAAATTTGGATACCACTGATAAAACCTGACAAATATTTTTCCAGTTTAAGTATTTTATAATCTTATCTGTGATCTTTGTTATGGTATCTTTGGTTCTGTAATGAAGGTAAATGAGAAAATATTCAGTTTGCTGAAATATTTGATGAATTTTTGTATAAGTTGTACTTATTACCATTTGTGTGCATGTGTGGTATGTGCGTTCATATGCATATGTTTGTATACGTGTGTGTGTGTGTGTGTGTGTGTGTGTGTGTGGTGTGTCACAGTGTGGGAACATCAGAGGGTGATTTTGTGCTAGATCTCTCCTTTCACCTTTATATAGCTACAGGGATTGGACTCAGGCCCTTTAGCTTGAGTAGAAGGTTTTAACCTGTTGGACCACTCGAGCACCCCTGAATCAGGCTTAGCATGTACCCAACACAGAGAAGTGCAGTTTTATAGCATGAGAACAAGAGGGTGCAGTCAGTTAGTCCAGAAGTCTGAGCAGGTGGGAGAGCCCTGTATGGTGGTCGATGGTATAGAGGAAGGGAGGGGATCGTAATCATTGAGAGAATTCAAGAGAGACAAGAATGAACTTCTAAGATACAAAACTCACAGAGCCTTCAAATTCACATCCCAAGCAGAACCTGTTGCATGTGGAGGTACCAAGTTCTGGGAACGAAGAAAGGGGCCATTCTTCCCCCACTTAGTGATAAAGACCTCTGTGAATAGCAGAGTGGGAGGACAGCAAATAACAGAGTCAGCAAATGAAATCAGCAGCTAGAACTGTGGTCCAAACCCAAAGTGATATGGAAGAAAGCATATCTGGATACACTTTCTTTTCAAGTGTTTTCAAATTTATTAAAATTGAAGTAATGAAAGCAGTTCCCATTTGTTCACTGGTGGGTGTGTGCTTCTTCGTTCTCTACTACGATGTGTGTGTATAATGTGTGTTTTGTCACTTATGGGGTGTTTTAGACCAGTGGCACTTTAGTCATGTAAATATCTTACTCATCATAAAACTCCCACCCACCAAGTGTAGGATCCATTGGTGATTCTGTCTTGAATCAGTCATCACTGTATTGGTTGCCAAATAGTGAATTTCTGACTACATTTTTACTTATGCATTTCCTGTCATTCTTCACTGAAGTAGAACTTTCTCTTTCCCTTGATTAAAGATTGCATTTATTTATGTAGTCAGCTTTCCATATCTGTGGACTCTGACTACACATTCAACCAACTATACATGAAAACATTTTGAAAGAAAAAGGGTCTTAAGTGAAAATTCCAGACTTCTTTGGTAGTTAATCCTGAAACTATCTAACAACTAGCTATGTAGAGTTTCATTGTATTAGTTATTATAAATAATCTAGAGATTATATAAACTGTTTATGAGACTATAACAGCTCTATGTAAAAACAATGTTATTTGTTATATGGACTTGAGCATTCATTAACATTAATGTCCATGGGGGCCTAGAACCAATCTCTGGTATATCAAGGGATGCCTACACAGCAGACTTTTATTTTGATAGGCTTGGTCTGTTCTGATTTTGATGCTGAAATTATTCTTTTGACATGTTGCTATCCATTTTAAGAGAGCTTCTTTACTTTCTTACATAAAAATATGTTTCATACTTATTTAGTACTTTCTTTTGTTCAAGTCATAGAATCAGCTACATTTTCAAGCAACCATAGCAGAAAAGGGTATTAATATTGAACAATATTTATGTGAGACAACACAAGAAGTTATTTTCCACTAATGCCTAAGCCTGGAGGATGCTTCCTCGGTGTGATAGGCTGGATGTGCATTCACAGGATGCTCCATAGTCAGTGTTTCCATGGTAAAATGAGCCTTTTATTCCTAGCTTGAGTGGGACAGGGTACACAGTAAATATAATAAAAGCTCTGTGTTGCCCAATGGCAAAAAAATTTGCTTACCAGTGCTTTTAAAACTAAATTTGCCATTGACAAAATATTTCTGAAAAAATCTATTAGCATGGCTGGGCAGTGATGGGACACACCTTTGATCTCAGCACTCAGGAGGCAGAGGCAGGTGAATCTCTGAGTTTAAGATCAGCCTGGTCTACAGAGTGAGTTCTAGAACAGTCAGGGCTACACAGAGAAACCATATCTCAAAAAAGAAAATGAAACAAAACAAAACAAAACAAACAAGAAACCTATCAGCATCATATAAAATTTATGTTATCCATTATTGAGGGAGTTTATGGTGTATGGGGTCCTGCTTAGAAAACAAATGTAACCATTAGACAGAGGCAGTAGCACACACAGATTGGATTGGATGATACTGTGGCAAATTTTCATAGAGGGTTCTTTCAGTAGGTGCCTGTCTAAGACTTTGTCAGGGAATGCTCAGGAGGGGAAGAGAACACAGGGGCTCTCTAGAGTCTTGGTTGGATTTTTGCTTGCACAGTAGGGATGTCTATCAGAAAGCTCCAAAGGGTGGCAGCAGCATTTGGGGCCTTATGTAACAAAATACGTCTTGCAAATACTAATTAGCAATTGAGCACATTTTTGTAGATATATGGAATAAGAAGTCTCTAAGTAGCTCAAGGTTTGATCATTGATATTTGCTTTCTTTTTAAAGAAGATTTATTTTATTATTTTAAATTATGTGAATGTCTGTATCTCTGAGACTACCGGCTTGCAAGTTCAGATGCCTTCAGAGGCTAGAGGTGCCACATCCTGCTGGAGCTGGAGTTGCAGGTGCTTGTGAGATGCCAAACATGGGTGCTAGGAACCAAACTTGGGTCTTCTGTAAAAGCAGTACATGCTTTATAACCACCTAACCACCTCTTCAGCCCTGAGGATATTTGTTTTATTGTAATAAAAATTCAGACTATTTTAAAATTTATTGGATGTTTAAAATTTTGAGTTTATTGTCTATGGGTTTTTGTGCTGAACTTCACAAAGAAATAAGAAACATAGGGACCAATATTCAGAGGCCATCTCTGTCTCATTAACATGACAATTATACAGTGGGAAACAATGGATATTTGTATGACTCTACTCATAATTAACAATACATAGGTGTTTATCACTGACATGACTTAGAAAATGAGATAATAAACATGGGATCCCAACAAACCATTTGATCTAGAAAAAGTTGTGTGTTATTAGTGAATTATTATGGTATATAAGAGAGATAGTCATAAATTTAATGGGTCTGGCCTTAGCCATGAAAATGATCCCAAATTAGAATAAAATGGGTCTCATGGTCAATTTGGAGAAGAAACAAGATTTAATAGCAAACAGAAATTAGAGGGTGGGTAAAGTTGAAGCCATAGTTACAGCAGTTTTCCAGCAAAAAAGGTAAATGTCTTCCTCAGAGCAGCTGGGAAGGACTTGTGGAGGGAAGATCTTGGAGAGTAGAGAGGGGTGAGCGAGTGCAACATAGGGGAGACGGGGTAAATGTTTAGAGGTTGCATCTCTCAGTTATCAGTGATGGGCACAAATTGTTGTGAAATGTTTTTAGTCACATATTTAAGTGACTTATTTGCCATTGCAAGTGGAAGTATCTGTTACTGAAGCAGCTTAGAGTTTCTTTGTACTTGAATGGTCTCTAGCTGGAATGAACTTTGGCAGATAAACATACCCTGATCTTATTCAGGTAGATCCAGCTGATAAATGCAGAGGTCTTTTGCCATCATCTCTTACGGCACTACTCAGTTTTGTAGACACAATCCTGTGCAAAACGTTGCCATTATCAGTCTGTCTGACAAATAGTCTCCTTGCTCGGTGCTCATGACTGCACTGGACAACACGCTTTGCTCAGTGGCATAATTTGGTAATTCTTATGTGCCTTCTCTATTGGTCCTCTTAATACTTTTTTCTTATATAGCATATACTAGTCATATTCACTTTATGTTTTAGGACAGGTAAGCCATGGCAATTTTCATTTCATACTTTAATATGTTAGAGTTTGAGGAAGAGAACAACAGCTCAGTCCTTGGACTTCAATGCTAAAATAATTAACAGCACAGACAAACAATTTGCATTCATATGCAAAATGTTTCAAGTATTGCTAGTGTACCCATTATAAAGAATGGTTCTGCTTGATGTTTGAACTCACCAAGATGACACAGGTATAGTTACTGTCTTCAAGAGTTCAGTCCACCATTGACATACTACATGCTTAGCCTTTCTTGGAAATGCAATGTTAATTTTCATAAGCCAGTAAAATTCCCTCCCTTCTGAAAGTTTTGTAAGAACTGAATTGATTCCTCTCCTGCTTTGAGATTCTGAGCAGAAAGCCTGGGTGACTGAGGTGTTATAGCCTAGGTGCTCAGTTCTACAGGTAATGCAGTCATTGGAAATGTTGCCATGACTCTCAGATATTTTTCAGGAAATCTGTTTGTCTATTGGGTGTAATTTCTTAAAGTAATCCAGAGATTTTAAGTTTCTAAGAAACACAGTGGTCTTGTATGGCAATGTTGTCTTGTACAAACCTTCATGTTTGGGCTATGATTGAGCAAGCTCTGCACTAGAGCTGCAGTTTCTGTCAACCTGGAACCTTTCTGTTCATTTAGGAAACTAAGCAAGTGCTGGGTATTTTATTGTAAAGACAATGCTTATTTTCTGTACTCTTGTTTAAGAAGGAAACTGAATAGCTCATATTATAATGCAAAATAACTTGCAGAAATTCACCCCTTTCCTTTCCCACATTTGACATTGAAGCTGGTGCCAGTCCTGTAGTTCACACTCAGTGGCTCTTTACCAAAGCTAGAACAAAAGTCAAAGTGTTACATCTTTTAATATAGATAGAATAATATAAGCTCATGCTTCAGCATGAAAGCCAGGAGAAAATACTATTTATGAATTAAAAAAGAAGCTTTGTTTCTATAATGATCCATGGCAGCCTTTAATGGACTGAGGAAATCTGAACATCTGCCATCATTAGGCTATGTCCCATGAGGTTCCTTCCCCAGCTGGTACTGATACACTCCTTACATCTTGTGATTACCAAGAATTTATTTAGAACACATTACTGTTTGGGGCAAGTCAGTGGGTCCAGCAAGTGTTTGCTGAACTTCTCAGAGTTTCAAGCTCAAAATCAGTAAAACATCAAAATTAAAATTTAAGAAGTGGTCACCTATTTCCTGACATTCTGACAACTGAGGGCCATTAGTGTACTAGAGGGTCTGTGTCATAGGCCGTCAGTGTACTAGAGCATCTGTGTCACAGGGCCATCAGTGTACTAGAGTGTCTGTGTCACAGGGCTTTCAATATATCTGGGGGGGTGTCTATGGCATTGTTCACTGTTTTACTTTTCTTTCTTATTCACAACAAATGTTAGGGGTGATTTGGAGGTCTGACTTCCTTTTACATATCGACCAAGTGTGCCGGTCAGTGCCCATGCTATTATAATAGAACAGTAATCTAGGTTATTGAATTGATTCTAACTTAACTTTTGAGTAGCTTGGGATTCAAAAGAAGGTGCCCATAGCTGAGCACAGTCAGACAGAAGTTAACTCTGTGGAGGAAAGAACAATTGGAGAGCATTTTAGCAAGTATTGTCAAATAAAAATTTTTAATCTTTGATTTTTTTATATTTCCTTCTCTGGAATTCACTTTGTTTCAAATCAAGTTATAAACTTTAGAATTGAAGTCACAGGCATAAAAGATGTTTAATTTCTCCCAATTTGTCACTTTCTAAGGCTTCTCTAACTTTAGTAGGGCACAATTTTACTTGTGCCCACAAGTTCTACTCACCAAGTGAAAGGATTAAGTGAAGCTCTATCAGAACTCTTCATCAGGGACCCACAGCTGCTCCTCCTTCAGGGTTACTTGCATGAGTAGATGGTGTTGCCACCCTCCTACACTATAGTCCAAGGCAGAACCCTGTACATTCTCCTGAGTTAGTTACTTCCCGTGTTTCCAAATCCTAGGAATCTCAGTGTCCTCACTGCTGGACCTTATCTCTATTTTATGTATTTTTTCATTGCATTATCATCATTTTAGTCTAAGTTCCATTCTTTAAAAGTTTCCTTTCTGCTGAAAGTCTCCTATAATATTTCTTCAGTTTCTTTTCCCAAACATTAGGGAGCAAGCTTCAGTGAGCTGGCATAATCTTAGAAAGAGAGAGAGAGAGAGAGAGAGAGAGAGAGAGAGAGAGAGAGAGAGAGAGAGATAGATCACATCATCTCTATCCCCAGCTGTCCCCCACTCCTGTGACATCTCTGTACGTGGTCATGGCACTCAAGCCTCACTGGTCTCATGCTGCAGACTGCCCTTTGACTCAACACTGAGCGAGCAGCCAGGGGCTCTCGATTATATCAATCCCTTTTTCTTTTCTATGTAACACAGTTTTTATCTACTATCTTTATATTTGTTTACTGTGTGACCTTCATGGGCAAGTGAGTAACAGAATAGGAGCTATGCCATAGATACCAAACCTACAATAGCGCTCATCAGATGTTGGGCAAATATTTGTGGAAATTAATTATAAATTGATAAAAATATATATTGTTCACTTAGGAAATATTTATAAAATATGTGAAAGAACTTTGTAAGTTCATGTTAATCAAAGAGAAATCATATAGTTAGTACTGCTTAGAATTTCATGGCTGAGCCATGACCATGTATGATGAACAGGTAAAAGAACATTTTGGAATGCTTGGCTCATTTATACTTCAAGAGGCCAGGGTGGCCGAGAGCTCCTTCTCCTACCTGCTGGCTGTCTCTGCTACACAGTGCTTGCATAAAGTGACTCAAATAGAATAAAGTCCTCCTGAAACCTTTCAATACTTTTGAGCCTTTGACTGTGTCATAGGTTTGGTGAATCTGGTAACTAACCCTTTCACTACAAGAAATGATAGCGTGATTGGTATGAACCCCAGGAAATCTTCAGATTTAGCTGAATTATTTCATAAGTATTTTCATTTTGGTTACTTTCTGACTTCAGAGTTCTAGAAAGAATCACTGAAAAGAAAGATCAGCCGGGTGGTGGTGGCACACGCCTTTAATCCCAGCACTAGGGAGGCAGAGGCAGGCGGATCTCTGTGAGTTTGAGGCCAGCCTGGGCTACCAAGTGAGTCCCAGGAAAGGCGCAAAGCTACACAGAGAAACCCTGTCTCGAAAAACCAAAAAAAAAAAAAAAAAAAAAAAAAAAAAAAAAAAAAAAAAAAAAAAAAAAAGAAAAAGAAAAAGAAAAGAAAGATCAAGTACTGAACTACAGCAGGAAAAATCGTTTTTGGCTCAGTGAGCAGCAGGAAGACCAGCTTCTTTTCTGAAAATCTTTAGTCAAATGTTTAATCCCAGAAGGTCCCAACAATTTATTGACACGCTCTCAAAATTGTGCTAGCTTATTTGAACTAAACATAAATCTGAGCATTTGAGAGAGCTGTTGTTCGTCCCCGATCCCTTGTCCAGTGCTCGTAACTAATGAGAGTAGCAAGAGGTGCAGGAGGAAATGTAAGTCTTCAGAGCCCTGGCTGACACTGCATCTGATTTGCAAGGACACTTACAATGTTCTTCAAGAGCAGTTAAAGCCTCATGACCTTCTCACATTCCAACACCAGAAAGAAATGTTAATCCCTGACCTTGGCACTGGCTCTCCCTGCCTAGAATCAGATCTTATAGCATATCTTCCACATTTCAAATGTTTATCATGTGTTGGTGTGTATAAAGCCAGCTACACACCAACATATTCCTCTGCATAGTACTTGGAAGATATTAGAAAGGAGCCCCAAACCATAGTTTAAAACATTTTTATTTCATTTTGCATTTTAAAAGGAACTTTGAATTTCTTTCAATGAAACATAATTTTTAAAATTTTATTTATTTACTTTTGATTTTTTTTATTTACTGAAAATAGATTCTTTTCTCATACAATGTATCTTGACCACAGTTTCCCCTCTCTCTGTTCCTCCCACTCCTTCCCCACCTCTTCTCTTCTCTGGATCTATTCCTTTTCTGTTGCTCATTAGAAAAGAATAGGCTTCTAAAAGATAACAACTAAAAATGACAAAATAAAATATAATAAGATTTTAAAAAAATCATAACATCAAGGCTGGACAAGGCAACCCAACAGAAGGGAAATAGCCCCAAGAGTAGACACAAGAATCAGAGACCCACTCCTTCATATACTCAGGAGTTCCATAAAACTACAAAGCTGAAAGCTGTAATATATATGCAGAGAACCTGGTGCAGACCCATGAATGCTCTGTTCTTGCTGCTACAGTCTCTGTGAGTTCATATGAATCTTGATCAGTTGATTCAGAGGGCCTTGTTCTCCTGGTGTGCTCATCCCCTCTGGCTCTTACATTCTATCTGCCTCCTCTTCTACAGGGTTCCCTGAGCTCTGAGGGGAGGAGTTTGATGGAGACATTCTGTTTAGAGCTGCATGTTCCAAGGTCTGTCTCTTTCTGAGAAATGCCTAGCTGTGCATCTATGTATTTACTCCCATCTGCTACAGGAAAAAAAGCCTCTCTGATGATGACTGAGCTAAGCACCAGTATAGCAGAATATCATTAGGAGTCATTTTATTGCTACTTTATTTTAAAGACTATTAGTATTTGGTTTTATCCTAGGTCTCTTGGTTATCTAGTCTCTTTCTCTGGCTTGGCCACCCAGATGGTGTGGGTTATGGATTCCATCTCATGGAGTGGGCTTTAAGTCAAATCAGACATTGGCTGTTCCTACAAGTTATGTGCTACCATTACCCTAGCATATCTTGTAGAGAGGACATATTGTAGTTCAAAGGTTTTGTGGTTGGTGTTTGTTTCTCTTTGGTAACCCACAGAGTCTAGAAAAAAGCAAACATCCTGAGTGAGGTAACCCAGATCCAGACAGATAAATATGGTATGTATTCACTTCTATTTGGATAATTAACTATTAACTAAATAGCCAACCTCCAATCTGTAGATCTAGAGAGGTTAGGCATAGAGGAAGGGACTAGGGGGACACATGGATCTCCTTGAGATGGGGAAACAGATTGGATTTTATAGGTGGACTGCAGGTGGGGTGAGATGTGAACTGGAAGATCAGTGGGAGAATGGAAAGGACGTAGGGTTGAGGAGGGGATGCAGGGAGAGATGGCTGGAACTGAGAAGCATTTGAGCGATGGTAAGGAAACCTAGTGCTGTGGGAAATCCCCAAAATATGTGAGGGCAATCCAAATAAGGTCTCTTTAATAATAGGGTGACAGAGCCCCATTTGGCCATCTCTTGTCACAGAATAAGTTTTCCAGTATAGGGACTGGGTGGCCAAGGGGGTCTCATAGAAATCCCCAAATAACCCAGTATATTGCTAAGACAATTGGGTTGCTTTCCACAAACTGACTGCAGGGCCCATTGCCGAGGACAACACCCACACAACTCACAGGCATTTCATCACTTATGTAGTTGGGAAGACAAACAAGTATGAAGTTACTTCGGGAAGACTTTTCTGGGTTTATTGGGATATGAAGACAATGACATGGGGAAATAGTCCAAAGGAGCAGGGCTTCTGATCATGTTATGTCAGCAGGGAGCCAAGGGCCCTGATGACATGCTAAGACAAGTGGACAGTTTGGGGCTTCTCTGCAGCTTGCATGTGTTGGAATGCACTTGCAGGGCAATAGAAAATTTAAAGCATTCTCTGGTGTGCCTTTCTTTGGTAATGAACATGAAAACAGATTCTCCTTTTGAGTTTCTCCAGTAGTTTACTTTTTTGGTCACTGCCACAGGCAGAATTGAGATCTTTCAGTTGGACAGAGTCTTTTCAAACGTCCAAGTTTCCATTTTCTTGTGGATAAAGTTGTCATAAATTTACCAACCTGCTTGGTGATGGTTAAAAGATTAATTTTTCAAAGATGAAAATAAGTGCTTAACAAAACATTTATCAAAGATCTGATGAATGATCCTAGCAAACCACTGCTACCAACCATCCCGCTGCCACAACAGTGACCACTTTGAACAATCCCTGTGTGTGTTCTGTATGTAGAGATGGATGAAAAATTATAAATCACTGCATTTGACCATTGTTTCTTTTAATCCCAGGTAACAATGGAACATATGAAGAGCAAGAAGACCCTAAATTTTGTTGCAAATGTGTGGCTGTCTCGGAATCAGGCAGATGGGGACATTGTCTGTGAGCTTCCTGTAATGAAAGAAGGAGGGCCTGTTTTTCCATGTGTGTTATTAATCTTTGGTAACAGATGTTGCATATGGTGACTATTTTGTAGGTGATTGAATTTGCTTCTGCACTATGTATTTGGAGAATATTTTTTCTGCTTCTCAGATTCTTGTTTCTCATTAAAAAGCACTACCCCAGTCACCAGTAGTTACAAGATTAAACAGATCTCAAAATGGTTCTTATGGTCTAGCAATAGTCAGAAAAGCTAAGGCTGTGAATATAAGGAGCATCATGCATGTGCTTGTCTGGCTTTCCCAGAGCCATCTGGCCACTCACCCATCACTGCAGTCTTGACTTATTTCCTTAGAACAGTTTGATATCATTTCAACATTCAGCATCACATATAAAAGCAGGTCGCTCTCACTGCTAAGGATAAAATACCTTTCTATATTATTTGTATACCAGCCTTTTAAGGAATTTTTTGTTTCTCCATTGAAAAATGTCTATTTAGAACAAAAATTAAAATCTAAACGTCAAAGGTTTTTCAATAGGAAGAAAATATAGATGGTAGATTTGCCTTGTAAATTTTTCTAGCTACTGCCTGAAAACATGTAGATCTAGGCTCTGTCTGCTTGAATTCTGAGGTAATGTATTTCTTCTTGATTTCTCTCCCCATTGCTTTGGCAGTAGTGAGATACCACGTTGATGTGTATACTGGGCAGTTGAAACAAGCAGGAACAGAGTCTGAAGTCTCCCTCTGTCTCTATGGGGAAAGGGGAGACTCTGGCCTTCGACTGCTGCACAGATCCAATATGCCAATGCGGTTTCAAAGAGGACAGGTGAGTTTCTACAAAGCTCTCTATGATGTGTCCATGTGAACGTTAAAAAGAGAAGGGTGTTTGGCCGTCTTCGACTAAGCTTTAGAGCACCTTTAATTCAAGTGTCACAACTTGACTTCCTCAAGGGTCTTGTTTTTGTTCATTTTCAAAGCTTTTCTTTGAGGTTGTTCTTGAAAGACCAATGGGGTCGGCTAAATCTGTAGTGAACAATAGAAGAAAAAATACATTAAATTAGTAGTGTAAGAAAAAGAACAAACTGAGTTGAAAAGATTTAAAGAAAAATATGCATGGACATGCCCCTAATGGACTCAAAGCATTGTTCTAGGTCAGACCACAGGGATTGTAACTTATTTCATGTCTTCCTTTAAGACAACTAG
This sequence comes from Peromyscus leucopus, assembly GCF_004664715.2. Lineage (NCBI taxonomy): Eukaryota > Metazoa > Chordata > Mammalia > Rodentia > Cricetidae > Peromyscus > Peromyscus leucopus. Next base: position 28,427,778 of record NC_051064.1, on the reverse strand, counting down.
AATGACATCAAGCCCATGTTAGGACCTTTTGCCCTACATAAAAGCATGTAATTGAACACTAGGGAGTTCTCTAAGTGCATCTGCAAATCCCTCAATTTCTGACACTTTTTGGTTGTATTTGGGAAGAAGGCACTACTTGGAAGTATAGGATTAACATGGGGAATTACTCAAAGATGTATTCCTAAGAAAAAGGAACTGTTTGATAGTGCTGTTCTCGGATCGTTTGTTTGACTTATGAATTCTGAAATATCAGAGAAAGTAAAACTCACCTGTGCCTTTTACTCATGAATGTTATAGAAGAGTTTCCATTGGAATGAGTAAATAAATGAGTTCTGATTGAATGAGATCAAAAATGTTATGCCCAATTTTTGTTTTCATGTGTGAACAAACCCATAGCAGAAACAAAGCTTAGATATTATGTCATTAATCTTACTCTAAGTGTTCAGTGACATTGTCCTCTGAATTAATTGGCTGGCTTTGCATAAGGTCCAGACTCTGTCATCCTCTCATTGATAAATGGTGAGGGCACCTTAGTACCCAGCTGACTTGCAGTGCTTTGAGGCGGCCTAACATCAAGTGAACTAATTAAGATGCCATGATAAGAATTTACAAGCATCTTCATAACTGGTCTTACCTTCATGGAACATATTTCCTATAGAGTGCGGCGGGTGCACTATAGATTGAAACTGAACTTGAAAAGGTGGTATAGCTGTATGCTGCACAAAGAGGAGTCAAAGTACAAGTTTAATGGCATCATTTAAAGTCTAGAATCAGAGACTAGTGGTTCATTTTAGAGTTTATCCTTTTAAAAAATTATTTTCCTTAATGCATGCTATATCACAGACTTACAAAACAGTGTTAAGAAGAAGCCAGCTGGCTTTGCATAATAGGTGACACTTTTCATTGGCTATCCTCTTGAAAGGTATCCTGGACAGTGCAGGAAGTTTACTAAGCACATGTAGGAGGATTCGCATCCTCACTGAACTAGGTGCAGCTTTTGTCTGGATGAAGCAAGAGAAGGTTTCTATCAATACCAACCAACAGTTTAAACTTGGAGTGTTTTGCAGTGACTAAGTGGAACTTTAATTTAGTGACACTGTAGACCACAGCTAAGACTGCCCAGCCCTGGAAGACAAAACAGGCAATTCTGAATTTACATTTTTCAAAACCAAAAAATAAAGTAACATTAGCTAAAAGACAGTTGTCTTTTCTGAACACTTGTCAAATTTAATTAAATTCATGACCCTTTCCTCAGATAAACCAGCAGTCTATGGAAAAGGCCTCTGGGGAGGAGTCTTTATTTTAACCAGCAGAGCATTTCATTCAGGTCTTGTATCGCTAAAAAAAAAGAGTGCATTTTTCATGCAGTAAACTGATTCTATTTAGGAGTGAAGATTACAGGGTACACTGTCATGACAAATCTGAAGTGCACTCTGTTTACATTTCCAGAGGGAGGTGGTGAGCAGTGTCACTGCAGAAAGGAGGAAAGGGAAGTGAGAAAGGCAAACTGTCTCTCATGCCTTTGCAAGTGCCGGAGCTCAACTCACTGCCAGCCGCTTCCATGGCAGCTGCTTCTCAGGGTGGGCAGCTGGGGGCCCTTTGTTCTGTTTTCTTTCAATTCTGAAAGTCCAATGAAGAAAATAAAATGGAAGAGAGAAAACAGCCAGAAATGTATTTTAATAAATAGTAATTTGCTTATATTTCCTTCCTTTATTGCCCATTTTTCAATTAACTGCAGTAAGGTTTTCTCTCTTCAAGCAATATGTCACTCCTGACAGTCTTGGGCTACTCTTATTGCCGATATTTGTCATTTGCTGGACTCTAGATATTTCTATGGGTTTTTCTCCACCAGATTGATACATTTCAGATAGAAGCAGTGTCTCTTGGAAACCTGCAGAAGGTGCTGTTGCACTGTGAGGCTAGTGACAAAGCCCAGTACTGGTACTGTGAGAAGGTCATCGTCAAAGATCCAGGCACTGCATTAGAATCCATCTTCACCTGTGAAAGGTAATCTGGTCTGGATGTTCTTCAGGAGGAAACTGCCGAGACTGAGCCTGTGTGTGTTCCTGTCCTTCCCTGGGGCTGCAAATAATGGGGCTGCACATTGATGGCTCAGTAAAGGCTCTTCACTATGAATTTGAGGAATTTTATGATTCATTTTCCAACTGTCTACTCAATGTATCACAAGGGGTTCAATGTTTAACCCTGAAAAGTGTTATGTGAATAGACAGTGAGAAAGTTTCTTTAGTAAAATTGTAGAATTAAAACAATTTTATAAGAATGGAGTCTAGAGGGAACTTTCATTACAGAATATGTGATAGACAAAGATTCATACCTAGGTAAGGTATGTTTTACTGAGTGCTGAAGGCAGCTCCCTCTATTGCTTACCTAGGACTGGTTTAAGCCCAGGTCCTCCTAAGAAATGCACACCTTGCTGAGACAGGGGTATTTGTTTACACAGAGGCAACCTTGGTCTTCAGATATTTGCCTAGACTTTCCATCTCAGAACTCCCAGCCTTAAAGATGACATTGTGTTAATTATTGTTTAGCTTCTCAGTCGCAAGTGAGGGCCCAGTCCCAACTTCAAGAATGGGATGGAGCATCTATAGTGAACCTCAAAGTAGAAAGTTTTGGATCTGATTTGAAATTTTTTGTTTTGGGATTGGATTGTGAGATTGGATTTAGTGTTGCTCCTGCTGAGACAAGCCTCTAGTCCTGGCTACATTCACATCCCCATCTTGGAATTTTGAATATTCAATGTCCTGAGCTTCCCTAATAGATAATCAGCAGAAATACAACTGAGACAGACAAAATGAAGGCATTGGGAAACCCAAAGGCATGGGTGTTGGTTTTTGTGGTGAGGAAAAGACACAAACATGGTAAACAGGCTAACAAGAATTTATCAAAAAGAAAAAGGAACAAAAGAAGATGTGCTCAGGCCTGTGGGAAATGCTTGAAAAGAGAAGGCAGGGTACGAGAGCCTGCCTTTTTTTTTTTGTTTGTTTGTTTGTTTGTTTTTCGAGACAGGGTTTCTCTGTGTAGCTTTGAGCCTTTCCTGGAACTCACTTGGTAGCCCAGGCTGGCCTCGAACTCACAGAGATCCGCCTGCCTCTGCCTCCCGAGTGCTGGGATTAAAGGTGTGTGCCACCACTGCCCGGCAAGAGAGCCTGCCTTTTAAGGACTAGCTTGTGCATGCACACTCGGGTCCATGCGGTTACTCCATGTATGCACATAGATTACATGGCCATGCTGTGAGTGAAATACGTGACCCCGTAGCTCACGGGTTTATGTAGGACATATGACCTGGAAATGACTGAGCGGAAATGATTGTCCCACCAGAGCATGAGTGATCACTGGGACATAACTATCATTCCAGACTCTGTTTTTATAAAAGATGGTGGACAAGTGGGTATGGGGGTGTCCTGTCTCCCAAAAACTGCTTCCAGCTGACTTGGTGGGCATTGGTTGACTCTTGGTGGGCAGGGGAGGGTAGAAGGGGACTTCTGAGGTAGTCAGGTGTCCTGGGATGGTGGCTGCCATCTGCTGTCCTGGAGCCGTACATCTTGGGGCTTTGTATCTGCGAGAGCACTAGTGAGTCAGAGAGAACTTAGCAAAAAAAAAAAAATTATGATTATTATTTTTATTTTTTCTTTTGGAGGGGGTCCCAGGGTGAGGTGGGGGTGGGGAGGAAGGGGTCCTGGCACCAGGAAAGTTAGTGTTATACTTATTCTGAAGCAGATCCAGTCCTTCAGGATGAATTCAAGCTCATTTCTGGAGCTTAGGGAAATTTTTTTTTCTTTTTTTACCTGAGATGTATCTCATCTGAGACAAATTCTAAGGCACCTGTTTCCTTTATTTGTTTAGCATCCAAGAGACACAGGTGATCAATTGCTGAGGACTGTTACTGTTCCTTACCACCTGGATATTCTCAATGGTCCTCTGCCTCTGGCCTTATAGTGGTCCTGTAACAATTAGCTGAGTGGGAACCAGGAAGGAAAATCTTGTGGGTTGGGACCTCACTGTTCTGCAGTTGGTGGCAGGTCAGTGGATCCTGGTGTCCTTTGGAGCATGAGAGAGCAGGGCCCTGTCTGTGTGACTGTGTATGAAGAGAGATTTTCCTGGGATGGAGGTTAAGTGAAAGGCTTCAGATGGGACAGGTGAATCCAGTGAGGAAAGCCCTCGAGCTTAGCAGCTGTGGGGGTTACAAGAACTAACTTGAAGGGTCCCTGCCATTTAGGAGAAAGGGGTGAGGGGCACTGGCCTGGAGAAGAAAGAAGAACCTGATCCCCAATGTGGATTGGAGCTGGGCAGGAACTATCACATGGCTGAGGTAAGGAATGGTCTGCCAAGTTCCACAGGATAGACCTGAGATGACAGAGTGCAGGAGTTAACAGGCTATCTGGAGAGATGAAGATTTGGGTAGGAGGCCTGGTGTTAAGGCCTGCCTCCCATACATTAGTTCACATGGGGAAATTGAAAGAGGCTTTTTGGGAAGGGTCCTGAGCGTAAAATGAGCCAGAGGCAATAATTTTACCCAGTCAAGGTGAAGTTCCTGTGACATCATAGTAAGAATAGATTTTAAAGACCGGTTGGTATGCTCCACCTTTCCTGAGGATGGAGGACAGTATGGGATATGAAGATGCCAAGGAATATTGAGAGACTTAGCTAGTGTCTGAGAAATCTACGAGGTGAACTCCAGACCATTATCAGACTGAAGAGATGCAGGAACCCCGAACCGAGGAATGATTTCTTGGAGAAGGAGATCTACAACTGTCTGAGCCTGCTTATTAGAAACTGAGTATGCCTCCATCCAGTTCGAAAATGAGTCCACCATCACAAGGAGATATTTAATTTTCCTGACGGTGGGCATATGGGTAAAATAGAGCTGCCAGTTGGTCCCTGGAAGGGACCTCTGGTCTGGTGGGTGGGAAAAGGCTGACTTCCATATTGTATTGGGGTCTATCTTTTGGCAAATTTCACAAGAGGTGGTAATAGCTCTTAAGAACTGCAAGTTCTCAGAGGTAGATTGCAAGTGAGCTTTCATGAACTGAGACAGAGAAAGATTATTAGGGTAAAAGAACTGGTGTAGATAGGACAGAATTTGCCTAGTGTCAGGGGTTCCCTGTGAGGGTGTGAGCTGTAATGTATGGATTCCATATGGTGGGTGGGATGAGTCTTGGCCCTAAAGGCTTGATGTTCTGGCTGCTTGGTAAGCCCAGTTATTTCCCTTGGAGATGATGGAGCTGTTGGTCTGATAAGACCGACATTGGATAATTCCTATAGCCTTGGGGAAGTGGGAACCTTTTAGCATGGCCAATATTTGGCCTGAGTTAGATATGGATCCTCCCTTTGCTGTAAGGAGCCTGTGCTCTTTCCAGATAGCAGCATGGGAAGGAAGATATGGAAAGCATATTTGGAGTCTGTGTAAACATTTAGGGATTGCCCCTGTGCCAACTGGAAGGCATGGGTGAGAGCTATCAGCTCAGCCTATTGGTTAGTAGTGTGTGTGGGTAATGCCTGTGCTTCTATTATCTCAGTATCTGACATTATGGCATAGCCTGCTTTATGGGTCCCTTCATATAAGAAAGAGCTGCCTGTGCTCGCTTCGGCAGCACATATACTAAAATTGGAACGATAAAAAGGAGCTGCCATCTGTGTACCAGGTATAAGTGGCCTGGGGCAATGTGCCCTCCTGTATGTGTGAAGGGTGTGGCAACAGTTCCTCCAAGGTTTCAGTGCAGGAATGAGAGGGGGAATAATCAGTGTTAGGTTGGGGGAGGAGACTTGATGTATTAGAGGCTAGCAAGTTTTGAAAGTAAGTGTGGCATCTTTCAGTAGCACCACCTGGAGAGAAAGAACCCTAGAGAGAGGTAAAGTTTGTAAACCTTTACAAGTTAAAAGATGGGACAGGTTGTGGTGGGAGAGGACAGTAGTAGGTGACCCAAAAGTTAGCTTTTTTGACTCCCTCATAAGGAGTTCAGCAGCCACTAGGGCATGAATACAGAGTGCCCATCCCTGAGTGGTAAGATCTAGTTTCTTTGACAGGTATGCTACAGGTGCAATGGAGGGTCCCAACTGATTCCCTAGGGCTCCCAGGGCAAATCCCCCCTTTTCTGTTACATAGAGGGAGAAGGGGTAGGTTAGATCTGGAAGATGAAGTGCTGGGGCCTGAAGGAGAGCATGTTGGAGCTTCTGGAAAGGTTTAGTAACAGGATGAAGAAGGGACTCATGAGGGGAGTCCTCATAAGGGAGCAAGGAGAGAAAAGGATGGAACCCAGGACTATAGGAAGCCAGCTATTCCTAGGAAGGACAGAATATCCTGTTCAGTCTCCTGCAAGAGACTGGATTAGATGCTTTCTATCTACAGTAATAGCCTTGTGGGTTGGAGAAATAGTTAGACCCAAATAGGTGACCTGGGGAGTGGAGAGCTGAACTTTAGAAGGGGATACCCTGTAACCTTGGCTGGATAAGAAATTTAGGAGAACAGAGGTGTTAGTTTGGCTAAGTCATAATTATAGGCTGCAGAGCAGAATGTCATTTACATACTGTATTAGCTTAGAGCCAGGGAGGGACAGAGAGAGGTCAGAGGCCAGAGCCTGACCAAATATGTGTGGACTGTCCCTGAATCCCTGTGGCAGAACAGTCCAAGTTAGCTGTATAGACAGATAAGTGTCAGGGTCAGTCCAGGTGAAAGCAAAGATTTTGAGACTGAGGGCTGGGAGGAATAGAAAAGATGACATCCTTGAGGTGAACTGAGAAGTGAGAGGTTCCTGAAGGGATAGTGGACAGGAGAGCATAGTAGTTAACCACTACGGGATGAAGGGGGGCCACTGCAGAATTAGTGGGCCAGAGATCTTGAACCAGGTGGTAGGTTCCATTAGATTTTTTTAACTGTAAGTATGGGTATGTTAAAAGGTGAAGAGGTTGGGTAGAGCAGCTTTTTCATGAGAAGGTCAGAAATGATAGGCTTAAGTTGTCTTAAGCTCTAGAGTGAGAAAGGATATTGAACTTGGGTGATATACCTGGTAGAGTCCTGCAACTGGATAATGATGGGGGGGGGTGCCTAGCGATAGAAGGGTCCCAGGTATCCCAGACATTTTGATTCACTTGAGAAGCTAACAAGGGAAATTAACTGTTAGAGTTAGTAGAGTGGGTGGCTAGCAGAAGGAGGAGAGGAGCTGCTGGTGCATCTGGAGTGAGGCGAATGTGGGGAACAAATGAAATAGATGTTCCTAGTTTGGTTAAGAAATCTCCTTCCAATGCTCAATCATACCACAAGGGCACTTGCTCAGCTATGTTCATATCAGCATTGTTTGTAATAGCCAAAACCTGGAAACAACCCTAGATGCCCTTCAACTGAAGAATGGATAAATAAAATGTGGTACATATACACAATGGAATACTACTCAGCAGAGAAAAACAATGACATCATGAGGTTTGCAGGCAAATAGATGGATCTAGAAAAAATCATCCTGGGTGAGGTAACCCAGACTCAGAAAGACAAATATGGTATGTACTCACTCATAGGAGGATACGAGATGTAAAACAAAGATGAGTAGACTGCTACTCACAACTCCATGGAGGCTACCTAGAAAACAGGACCCCAAGAAAAACACAGGGATTGCCCAATGACAGAGAAATGGATGAGATCTACATGAACAGCATGGACGTGAGTGGGGGTAATGAAGGGCAAGGGTCAAGAGAAAGATAGCTTAGGGGAGCGGGAGATCCCAGCTGGATCAAGAACAGAGAGGGAAAACAAGGAATAAAAGACCATGATAAATGAAGATCACACGAGAATAGGAAGAAGCAAAGTGCTAGAGAGGCCCACAGAAATCCACAAAGATATCTCCACAATAGACTACTGGCAATGGTGGAGAGACAGCCTGAACTGACCTATTCTGGTGATAGGAGGGCCAAACACCCTAATTGTCATGCTAGAAACCCCATCCAATGACTGAGGGAACCAGATGCAGAGATCCATGGCCAGGCCCCAAGTGGAGCTCCAGGAGTCCAATTGGCGAGAAAGAGGAGGGTTTGTATGAGCGAGAATTGTTGAGACCAAGGTTGGATAAACACAGGGACAAATAGCCAAACGAATGGAAACACACAAAGTATGAACCAATAGCTGAGGAGCCCCAAACTGCATCAGGCCCTCTGGATAAGTGAGACAGTTGATTGGTTTGATCTGTTTGGGAGGCATCCAGGCAGTGGGACCATTGTATGAGTTGGCTGTTTGGAACCTGGGGCTTATACAGGGACACTTGGCTCAGCCTGGGAGGAGGGGACTGGACCTGCCTGGACTGAATCTACCAGATTGAACTCAATCCTCAGGGGAGCCTTTGCCCTGTAGGAGATGGGAATGGGGGATGGATTGGGGGGGGCGTGGGTGGGAGGGGAGAAAACAAGGGAATCCATGGCTGATATGCAAAATTAAATTGAATTATATATATAAAAAAGAAATCTCTTCCCACTAGAGGTACAGGCCAGGTTGGCACTACTAAAAATGTGTGTGTAAGAGGAATGCCCCTGAAAATACAATTAAGTGGTAGGGTCTGATGAAGTAGGTAAGGCTGTCCCTCTACCCCGACAATAGGGAAATGAGAAGGAGGGGCTGGACCCCCAAACTCCCTCAGCACTGAGCAGGTGGCTCCAGTGTCCATAAGGAAAGAGATGGCCATCCAGCTACTGTCATGATTGCCTTGGGTTCCCAGTGTGAGAAGAGCATGGTTGGGCTGAGACTGGGCAGCTTCAGTCATCCTTGATCAAAACCAAGGCCAGGAGGTCAGCCAGTGGGGGTGGGGGTGGGGGTGGGGTGATCCTTATTTGATGACCCCATGCCACCAGGTACACGAGGGCCGTCAATGAACCAATGCCCTTCTAGGTGGCCCAGGGGGTGGGGGCTGGCAGGGAGCAGTGCAAGCCCAAGCCCGGTGACCTTTTTATCCACACTTGAAGCAGGGACCCGGTCGGACAGTGTGTGCCAGCATTTGGCAGTTTGGGTTTTGGGCCTTCTCATCTCTCCCATGATACACCTTAAATGCCACCACCAACAGTTCAGCCTGTGCGGTCAAGGGGCCTCTCTCCAAACATTTAAGCTTAGCCCTAATGTTGGGGAAACTCTGTGAGACAAAGTGGGTCATAAGTAACTGCCTGCCCTCTGGGCTTTCAGGGTCTAAGCTGATACATTGAAGGAGGGCCTTCACAGTTCTAGGAAATTAGATGGATTTTCATATTTATCTTAAATTATAGTTTTTAACTTTTCATAGTTCACTGGCTTTAGGGCAGCCTTAGAGAGGCCTGCCAGGTGGCAAGTGATAAATCTATGTCGGGCTAGAGACCTGCCCTCAGTATTATAATCCCAATGTGGGTCCCAGTCAGGAAGTGCGTTGGCCCCTGGTGGGTGGGTGGGGTTAGTCTGGTGTGTCTCATCTGCATGTGTTCTTGACTGTTCCCAAATGTGCCTGCACTCCTCAGGAAGTAGGTTATTAGAAAGTATCATATATACATCATAAAAGGTGAGACTATAAAATTGAGTAATATATTGAAATTCTCTAATAAAGGAAATAGAATTAGAGATCTAGGAACCTAGTTTTTGTTCTAACTGAGAGAGTTCTGAAAGAGAGAATGGGACATGAACTTTGACCAGTACATCCACCCCAGCTACCTCTCGCAAGGGGAGAATGGTCTGCAGGTTGGCATGGCTTGGGTCAGATCCCTTAGCAGTCCGAGAGCGGGTAGTGGGAGGTGTGAAAGTTGGAGCCAGAGGCGGGTTTTAGATGTACCCAGTACCAGAGGAGAAGAGGAAGCCAGAGGAGGAGCATCGGCAGCCCAGGGGTGGGGGTAGAGCAAAAGCTGCAGCGGAAGCAGGAGCAGAAGGTCGGAAAGGTGGAGGTTCATTGGCCGGGTCTAGAGTCAGAGGTTCCTCAGGTTCAGGATTAATAGCTAGAAGCACGTGAGCAGGAGAGAAGGAATTGAGAAGGGAAGGTTTAGGGCTTAGTCAAAAAGAGCCTGAATATAGGGCAACTTTTTCTATTTGCCTGTTTGCTGGCAGAAGTTAGAGAGTTCCCATAAAGTACTGGGGTCTAAGGAGGCACCAGGCAGTCAGTTTTTGTTATTAGCCAAAGCACACTTGGGCCATTTCTTAGTACAGAGGCGGATAAGCTTTGGGATCTTTAAGTAAGGCATTAAGCTGAGAGGTTTCAGAGCTTCCAGAACACATCCTAGAGGGGAGGTGGGACTGATATGACTGGAAGACTTATTTCCCATGTCTGCAACAGAGAGGAAAAAATAAAAAATAAAAAGGAGGACATCCAAGTCACAGCACCAAAATGTTGGTGGCAAGGAAAAGACACAAACACAGCAAACCCGCCAACAAGAGTTTTATCAACAAGAAAAAGGAACAAAAGAAGATATGCTCAAGCCTGTGGAAAACGTGTGAAGAGAGGACAGGGTGCGCAGGCCTGCCTTTTAAGGACTAGCCTGAGCATATGCACTCCAGTCCACACGGCTACCCCACCCATAGGTGTAGATTACATGGTTACACTGAGCGCTAATTATGTGACCATGTAGCACATGGGTTTATGACCCAGAAATGACTGAGCAGAAATGACTGTCCTGCCAGAGCATGTGGATTACTGGGGTGTGACTATCATTGGGTCTGGAGAAGCTAAGACAATCTCAACTTTGAGTACCAGCAAAAAGCAAAACCCAAATTAGCAAGATGATGCAACTAACAAGAAAAGCCATGAATACCGGAGGGTAGCAGAGTACAGAAGAGCAGTGGGGGAAGAGTCAGCGGCACAGAGCGCTACAGGCCTCTCCTTTGCCTGCCTCTTGACTCACTAAGGTCAGCCATTCCTTCTCTAGGACCTTGCTGAATTCCTCCTCCTTCTCTCTCTCTACCTCCACCCTGACCAATGCTCTTGTCTCATCAATATTAGATCATTGCAATCATCTTATTATTAGCTTCCTTTCCTCCTTCCTTACCCTTCCCACCACTTTCAAACCACTTATACCGCTGAGCTAATTAGTTTTCATCAACTTGGGAAATCATATGGGAAGAATAAAACTCAGTGGAGGAATTACCTCCATTAGATTGGCCACCAGGCACATCTGTAGAACCATTTTCTTGATTAAAGATTGATAAGGGAGTGCCAACCCACTGTGGGCAGTGTCACCTCTGCATAGGTGGTCCCGGGTTGTAAAGAAAGCAGGCTGAGCACGTCATAGGGAACAAATCAGCAAGCAGCATTCTTCCATGGCCTCTGCTCGCTTTCTGCCTCCAGGATCCTGACTTGGCTTAATTCCATAGTGGCGTGTAAACTGTAAGCCAAACAAACCCTTGGTACCTAAGTTACTTTAGTTCAATGTTTTATTGCAGCAACAGAAACTATGCTACATCAGCCACCAAAGTTTCCAGCATTACTCTGACTTCACCTGAACTTTTCTCAGTTCTCTTTGTTGTAATTTGAATTTTAACCTTTAATATTTTATCAGGTAGTTTTTCCTCTTAAACTTTTGAATTAAAAAGAGGGGAAATATTTTGAAAGCTACATTTTAGTCACATCTCTCTATGTTTATAAATTTTCAGCAATTTTAATTGCCTGACAAAAGAACAAAGCTAAGCAAAACAAACATACAAGACAAACAAACCAACCTTGCTGTCCTGTCTGTTAGAGGCTGTACCCTGAACTCCACCCTACAAACTTCTGATTTGCTCATATAGCTATCCTCTTTCAAGATTTTGTGAAATAGGAGCATTTTTTATCACCTGAAAAGGTTGTTTTACCTTCCCTCTGCCCCATGGAGTATGCCCTGGTTTACTCAGGAATGCCTTTTCCCATTCTCCTTTCCCTATCACAAGTTCATCCTTCAAGGTCTTGTTCAGACTTAACCTCTACCATAATGTGGTCAACTAGAAGCCACAACCCTCTCCATGTGATAGAGACACACAGTACTGAAGATGGCAGCCTGCTCCACACACAGTTTCCAGGCATCATAGACAGCGCTATCTTACACTCCACATCTGAGGGCTACAGAGTACTTGACTGGCCCTCAATTTTCATGTTCATCTTTGATTCTGTCATACCAAACCTGGTGATTTCTTTCATATGTAAAATCTTCCGACTTCTTATTTATGATGCTAACATAACATCATCTGAAAGGAAGAGATAATTAGTGCCAACTGAGTTGAAGTTAAAATAAGTTTCATGACAACATATATGAAACAACTAAAAGTCAGTTAAAAGATATGCACTGTACGGACATATCAAATGCCAGTGTCTGATGCCCTGAACATTAGATGCTAATGTTTGATACCCAAAACAGAGAAGGTCGTGATGAAATGGTGGCCACTGTTCATCCTTCCAGAACTCATTCCTTCCCATTATCCAGATATAAAGAGGTGGGAGAGAGCCTGCATCCTTAGTTCTGAAGGAAGCAGGAACACGACTTTGGGACTGAAACAAAACACAGCAGAAAACAATTATTCAGAAACCACCAGCAATGGCTTCTGTGTAGTGTCAGCCTGGGCAGATGGAGTCTGGAAGGTTGCATTCAGGGTGAGAGGAGTCAGCAGCCACACAAGGACTGGTGTACAAGGTCCTTGTTCTCCCGGAGGCAGGAGCTATGTAGGGTGTGCCTTTAGTCATTTTTTTTTTCTGGGGTGTGGGGGTAGAAATGTTCAGCTAGACACATCACAAAGGGAAAAAGTAAGATCATCTTGGTCATGTTCCTTGGAGAATCCTCCAAGAGCAAGTGTTGGCAGCACACCTGCATGTGTGTGTATGACTGTCATCTGCTTGTCCTTCTGCGAGCTAGCAGAAACTCTTAGGTAAAATGTAGAGCAGAGCTCATAGCGACTTTGCACTGTAGATGCTTCCTACGAGTTTCTCTTCACTCATTTCCCTCAGTACCCATATCCTTATGGTTTTGCTTTACTTTTATGCCTAAAGATACTATTTTTCTGCCCTTTGTATGAGCAATATAGATAAAAGTGCATGCCACAGAATGTCTTCCATGTAGGCAGGTTTGGCCACTTAAGGTTTGGAACAACAACAACAACAACAACAAAATTATCCTATTTGAATAAGGAAAATGTTTGTGTGAGTTTATTAATAGAGTCATATTTTCTTATTTATTATTTGCATTAACTTCCTGTGGCTGATATAATAAATGGCCACAAACCTGGTACTTTTAAACAACAGGAATTTAGGCATTTCGGAGTTGGCTGAACCATACTGCCTTTGACCACCGTGGAATCTTATCCCTGTTCACCCCTCCTGGCTGTTGATGGTTGCTGATGATCCTAGATGTTCCAGGAATCTTACCAGCATCACTTGGAAACCTGTTGCCATGGTCATGTGACGTTTGCCAATTAAGGCTTTTTAATTTTTTTTTTAAATAACATACTAGCCACTGGACTAAGTCCCTTCGACTCCAGTGAGAACTTAAAGATTACTTCTGCAAGCACCAGCTAGGTGCAGCTGGCTTTTGGGAGGATTCAATCTAGGATGCTACTGGAGTGAATCTTGCAGTAGATTGTGCAGTGAAAGCTTCAAGGTTTCTGAGCTATTGAATTCTGTGCAGTATTATGAGTGATCTTATTTGTAATGGTAAAATCATTAAAAATGAGTTAGTATCTGTATTTAATACAAAGACTATGATTTGTGATATGTTTTTGGTAACCTAGTAGGCTTAAAGAATCAAGGGTCAAGAATCAAGAATCAAGGGTCACAATCTGCTGTTCCTTACCTGTTTCTAAGATGACTTGACATGAACTTGCACAAACAAGTTATTTGAATGAAAGACCTACCTATGGGAGGAACACATGGGGATTGTAAAGCTAAATGCAAATAACTGATGTTTCCTTAAAAAACTAAATTGACTTTTCAAGACAGAGCATAGCACCAGCCTTGTTGCCTCCAAATAATACTGTGGTCAGAGAGGCAGGGTGACACTCAGGCATGTTGACTGAAGAAAGAGGGTGCTCCTTAGGATTAACAGCTCAGCCAACACCTTAAAATGTTCTTGCTTCAGTTCAGATACTCCTCCCCTTCTTCCTCCTTTCTTTTTCATCCATCACTTTCTCTTCCTACTTCTCCTTTCCTTGTTCTTCTCTTTGAGAAGGATTAAAAACACATACTTTGGGCAAAAGTGAAAGGGAAAAAAAAGGTATAAAGAGGTTTCTACCATGGATCAGACTAACCAGCCACAAATCCTAAATCCTGGGGTATAGTGTGGGTTCTCTATTTTGGTTCCAACTCATCTATTTTTCCACAGTTCTTGGTGCCTTCTCTCTATTTATTTGCCTTAAAAAATATTATTATAAAACTTGGAACTACAAAGCACTACACACTGAAATTAATAAGACCCAAGGTTTGTACATCTCCATGAACTCCTTCGTACCTTCCTCCTGACTGCTTTAAAGAGTCAGTTGTCTCACTGAAATAACCACAGGGCCTGCAGACAAATGAGGCCAGTCTTTGGACAGGGAGGCTCATGGACCTTCCTTGCTTCCTCTGGGGGCCATTGAAGCTGAGGCTGCCCCCAGACAGCAGGACCAGACCAGATCTGCAGACAGTGCTCTCTGCTCTCCTTAGCCTCCACTTTTCTCAGTGGGTGCTGCCTTTCTGTGTTTGCCTAACTCTTGGCACTGGTGCCTGAAGTCCACTTGGCATATTCACCACCATATTCACTGGTGAACTGACAGAGGCTGTGTAGCCTCTTTCCAGGAGTGTTTTCTGAAGCCTGTGTGGCTTCCAACATCACACAGTCTGTTAACCCAGGGCCTAATGTATTTAACCAGATGTGTGTGTTCATCTACCTACCTTATTTCATCTCATAATAGACATCCTCAAGGTTGGATGATGTCTCTCATGTTTACTTTCAGTCTCCACCATGTTTTCTAGAATATAATGGGATACTCAAGACACCATGATCTTTAAGGGAAATCATGCTGACTATTTGGAATTAGAACATGAAATCTTTTTTTTTCCTTTTTTTAAAAAATTATGAGATTTTCTATTCATTTCACATATCAACCACAGATTCCCCTATCCTCTCTCCTCCCATCCCCCATACCCCCCATCCCCCCCCAATTCCAACCTCCTTCAAGGCAAGGTCTCCCATGAGGAGTCAGCAGAGGCTAGTACACTCAGTTGAGGCAGGTCCAAGCCCCTCCTTCCTGCTCCAAGGCTGCTCAAAGTGTCTCACCATAGACACTAGGCTCCAAAAAGCTGGCTCATGCACTAGGAACAGGTCCCATCACACTGCCTGGGAGGCCCCCAGACAGTTCAAGTTAACTACTGTCTTGCTTATCCAGAGGGCCTAGTCCAGTACCATGAGACTTCTATTGGTCCACAGTTCATGTGTTTCCACTAGTTTGACTAGTTGTCTCTGTAGTTTTTCTAGTCATGGTCTCTATATCCCTTGCTCATAGAATCCCTCCTCTCTTTTGACTGGGCTCCTGGAGCTCTGCCTGGGTCCCAGCCGTGGATCTCTTCATCTGCTTCCGTCAGTCACTGGATGAGGGTTCTATGATGATAGTTGGGGTATTCAGCCATCTGATTACCAGAGTAGGTCAGCTCAGGCGCCTCTCTTGACCATTGCTAGTAGTCTATGGTGGAGTCATCTTTGTGGATTCCTGGGGACCTCCCTAGCACTCTGCTTTTCCCTATTCCCATGGTACCTTCATTTATCATGGTATCACTTTCCTTGTTCTCCCACTCTGTTCCTGTTCCAGCTCGAACCTCCCGCTCCCCTAAGCTCTCATTCCCCCATCCCTTACCCTTCATTACCCCTTCTCACCTCCAGTTTGCTCATGTAGATCTCATCCATTTCTCCATCACTAGGTGATCCATGCATCCTTCCTAGGGTGCTTCTTACTAGCTAACCTCCCTGGAGCTGTGGGTTGCGGTCTGGTTAGCCTTTGCTTTACATCTAGTATTCACTTGTGAGTGAGTACATACTAAGAACATGAAATCTTAAAGGTTTAATTATTCCTCAATTTTACTATGATTCATAAACAAAATGGTCACTTAATTCTCATTTTCAAGCGTTAACAAAGTCCAAGAGTAATTCTTAGAATTAACACAGGAATGTAAAAAAAAAAAAAAAAAAAAGAAAGGAAGGAAGAAAGAAAGGATTTATATCCTACTCATGTAGAATTTTAATAATAGCACAATATTTGTTTCAGGGTAATTTAGTTTTGAAAACTGGAAATTATCAGTTGACCTATGGTGAGAGATATTCTCCCATGACTACCTCTCCACTGCTACACTGTGCTTGCAAGACCCCTGAGTGCAGGTGGGCTGCATCTTATAGCAAGACATTATTGAGCCTCTGCAATCCTGATTATGGTCACCTACCCCCACTCACCCCTACCCATCCCACCCACCCCCATTGTTGTGATTTACTAAGCATTTCCCTTACTTAATGGTTTTGCAAGTTCTGGAGGTCATACCAAGAAGATCACAGGAAATGCCTGTGCCCTCAGGAAATTAATAATCAAAATCTTGTTCATAGGACAAACAAAACATCATGGATGCTCAAGAAGTGTTTTCTAAATTAGTGAACTTACAAATATGCTGTAGGTCGCAGGAATATATTATAAGAACTCATCTGGTTATGGCAAAGTCACTAGGCTGGTGGGGGGGGGCTTTTTATGTCCAATATTTTTTTCCTCTACCAGATAGGTAGCAATTACAATTCTCTCAGCATTTAAAGGTCATTGCTTAACCCAGATAGGAGCATCAGATTTACAAGTAATGGGGTCAACAGTGAACAGTGGCCCCTAGGATAAATTTTGATACCTTATGCCATGTCTGTCATTTATAGTTTCTGGAATAATGGGCTCAATTATGCCTTGAGCTTGTTTACTCAAGTTCCTTTAAGTTTGAAACCCATCTAATGCATTTGAAGTGATATTAGTTCATAGTAAAGACTAATGATACATCCATTTGTTACAGTATGTCTCTTTCCTATAGTGTGGTAGGTATGGTGGAGACATATGGGCAGAATATGTCATAATTTTATCTGTCTGACTATCTTAATATTTTTGAGTTGCTAGCAATAATACTAGGTTGACCTAGGCCTATAAGAGATGAAGGAGTAATAGTCATCTTAAGTACTTGGCAAATCTTTTCCTGAAATATAAGAAACAACCATGCTTATGTCTAGCAAGCCAATTATTTTTTCCTCTGTATTTTAAGTGTTTAGTTGGTCTGGAATATTTAATTTCTGAACCCAGAAAGCCATATCCCTAGAATCCAAACTGGCAGCTCCCTTAGGTATTGCCCTGTATGAATCTGAATTGTTTTTGTAGGAGGTTGTACAATGATCTTAATCTCTTCCGTAAAGTCAGGATCAACCTTTCCTGAGACAATTTTTATACCTTGTACAGCAGAGAAGCTATGGCTTATAATTAACCCCAGTGTCCCTTCTGGGGAGGTCCACAGACTCTTGTATTAAGGCATACATAAGTTCATTCTTTTTTTTCGAGACAGGGTTTCTCTGTGTAGGTTTGCGCCTTTTCCTGGAACTCACTTGGTAGTCCAGGCTGGCCTCGAACACACAGAGATCCACTTGCCTCTGCCTCCTGAGTGCTGGGATTAAAGGCGTGCGCCACCACCGCCCGGCCCATAAGTTCATTCTTAAAGCCTATATATCTATCTCAGACCTCAGTAAAAACTTTATCCATAGATCTAACTTAGGCATACATCCTCAGTATCTCTAGGTTATTTACTGAGTTTCATGTATCATTTATAACATATCTAGATGTTCATATCTTATATTTCTCTATCCCAATGATTTGCACTACATATATAATAAATTATTTCTTAATGTTCTTAAACATTCTTTATATCTAATTCTTCATATCCTTATAAAAACTTTACATCCAAAAGCATTTTTGTATGTAATTCATCAGGAGATATAGGTGATTGATTACTGAGAGGAGCCAAAGTGGTAAATTCCTTTAAACAAAGGAATGGTCAAAGATTACTTTGAAATCTGTTTTTAGGTGAACTATTTTTTGCTTGAAATTGGATAGTAAGGCAAATTATCTTTAAACCTGGTAGATGGGGATATAATCTAAATGATCTCAAAGCATAGTTTGGACAAAACCCTGACAATAAGGGGTATGACAGTTTTGTCCAAAGCTTAGACTTTTTAAATGTTAGGGGGCTAAGTAATGAATTGATTATATGAAATTTAGCATACATAGCATGTATATAAATATGATTTTGCTTACATTAGAGAATTTGATCATTTATAAGATGATTAACCCTTAATTTGTATCCTAATAATTATCTCTAATAGCTTATAGCTTAAGTACAACTTATCCTTAACAGTTTACAGTTTAGGTTGTCCAATCAATCAACAAGTTTTATTTCTTAATTGTCTTTAATTAAAGTAAACTTATTTTTAACAATTTATAAGTTAGTTGTCTTTATAAACTGAGAACTTAGGTTTTATACCTGTCAGCTTTAGCCTTAAAAATATTAAGTTTGTACTGAAGTTATTTTAACATGGAAACAGGAACTCTTATTCAAAAATATAGTCTATGAGGAGAATAACTATTTAATAAATCCTTTAAGGTATACCATGAAATGAGATAAGCTCAGTAAAACACTAAAACAAAGGAGGAAATTTTTTTTGGTAGCAGCTGTACCCAGTTTGTATCAAGCAGCCAGATAGCCACTGGAAATGGCAAGGTGAGGAGAAGGGTGGAGAGGACTCACAGGCAGAAGTGAGCTGAGATGCAGATAGCAGATAGTTAGGTTCAGAGGGAAGAAGGCAGATGTTTAGGATTCCAACCCCCAAAAGTCTTGTGTGTGTGTGGGGGGGCTGTCTGATGAATCCATACAGGTCGTAGTAGGGCATCCCCTAACCAGGACCTGTTTTTTGAAATAGTTTAACTGAAGTTCTTGTACTTGGCCAAGATTTTTGTAAATCACCAAGAACTTAAAAGTCAACCCAGAAAGAGTAGAGAAAAGGACATTTTTAGGAGAGTTGGGAGTTGCCATTAGTTTTTAAACCTGCTCTGGCTGTGGCGCTTGCATTGTTATTTAAATGATGGCTGTTGGAGTGAGCTCCTAGTTAGCAACTTAGAAGTTTGGGCTCAAGTTGGACCTTAGATCCACTTAGTTTAGCGGGCGCGCGCGCGCGCGCACACACACACACACACACACACACACACACACACACACACACACTGTTTGTAGCAGGACACTGCTGCTACGAAGAACATAGTGAACTTTATTAGCTCTAGTTTACACTCTCAGGAGGTCTGGTAGTGTGATAATATTGTGTACCTCCTTGTAAGACCCTGAATGAAGTAACGGCAGGTTTCTCCCTAAAAGGGTGGGGTTAGAATCTCTGCCACTTATCATAGTCTGATGGTAAATCAATTTCATAAGGTTGACAGCTTTTAGGGGTCTCCTAAATCTTTCCTTATTTTTTTGGGAGGTCTTATGGAATTAAGATAGTCTGTTGCTTCCTTATCTAAGCCTGTAAACAGACTGGAGCTGACTGAAATGCCTTTCATCTTAAGCCTGTGTCTTGTAACTTCTATCAAAAGCTGATTCTCTTCTGACTTATGGTGCAAGAAGGATTCTTAATAGGGAAGGGAGATATTCAACTACTCACCACAAAGAGGCCTGGGGTTCCTCCCAGTTTGCAGCACCTTTGGTGAGGTCCATCGGTACCTGGCACTTCAGGGGTCACCTTTATGACTCCTCAGAGAGACTGCCTCATCTCTGGACAGCCTCCGCCAAGCACACCACTGCTTTTTGAGTGTACTTGGTAGATTACTCTTCCTGACACTGGGTACCCAAGGGCGCCAGGTCTTGTGTAATATTAGAGGGACCAGCTTTAATATTATATATCCCAGGGGCTCAGGAGAGAGAACTACTAATGGAGAGAACTATTTTCAGGAAATAGAATCTCAGCACACCAAGCTCTATAGTCCACTTGCTTTAATTCCTCTGGCGTAACATCCTTTATACACAGCTTCAGTTCTGTTCTCGTCTAGCTCCTTTCTTGCCTGATTTCTCTCTTTATTTATCTACTGCTTCCTCTAAGTTCTATCTTAATTCTCTTGTCTTAACTCTGCCTCATCTAGGTCCTTTCATCTTGTTCTTACCCAGGTAGTACTTTCCCATCTGACTCTTCCTCATCTTCCATCTCGTTCCTCTGGTACTCTCTTCTAGCCCTTCAATCTAGTTCTTCCCCATCTCAGTTTGTTCCTCGTAAGTTCTCCCACACTCTTTTCTCGTCTCCATCTCTCTGTGCCCTGGAAGTCCTGGAATATAAAGCCAGGCTTTCAGGGTCAAACGGAGGGGTGATAAGAATCACATTGAGAGGCAATAACCGTTAATTATCATTTGCAACCCCAAAGGGAAGTGACCAGTGGGGAAATGAATTAACTAAAGGCTAAATTCAGGTAATATCTAAGAAGAGGGATTTTATGTGCTCAACTATTAAACTCTTAAACGTGATTAGTAGAAAATATTAAGAATCTATAAGTTGCTAGGTCAATGGGAGAAAATAAAACTGTCTTCTTTTTTCCTGTGGCTCCTATCTGTCCAAGTTATCTGCCATTTTTCTGCAGGGTGGGGGAAAGTGTGCTCAGTTGCTAGGCAACCTGTGTACAGCTAGATGCCTCTAGTGATAGTTAAAAAGAGATCTGGAACTGGAGGTAAGATTTGGGAAAGGAGGAAGTTAAGCTTAATTGGCACATCTGCCAGGCCTTCTCAAACAGGTAGCCTGGATGCTTAAGCCTGTTCTTAGAAAGTACAGAGGTAACTCTGATAAGGTACTTTCCTCCATCTGGGGATGGACCTGGCCGGATGCTGCCAATGATGATTACAGGGAGGCTTGAACTGGGGTTCTGACTGAGCATAGCTATCAGTGCAGAGGGTTATCTAAATATCCCTAGAAGTGGTTAGGTAAGGAGTTAGAGGTCTATAAAGTTAGTAAGGCTGTAAGAAAGGAGGGTCCGAGCTAAATTGTGTAAAGCTTAACATCCACCTGACCTAGGCAGTGTCTCCTTGTGAAATTTACCTTAAATCAGGAGACTTGCATGTGGACTGTTATTACTGCTAGTCCTTGAAAGTATCCAAGGGAGATACCTGATTCCAGAGAAAGCCTTTCCTGAGGCTGTTCTCCAAATACCTGGAATGTGTATGTCCAGAGAGTGATCAGTCCACACTGTTAGCCCTTCTTAGGGGAAAATCAATTGGAAAAACTATGAAGGCACACATGATTTTCATAACAGAAGACAGCTGATATATAACAAGCCAAGTAACACCAAAAACTCCTTGGGATTTGGCTTCCTCTGGAGGAATTCCCTGATTCCTCCAGGTAGTGACTTTGCCATAACCAGCTGAGTTCTTATGATATATTCCTGCGGCTTTCAGCACAAATAAGTCATAGACTCAGTCCTGTGCTGTAAAGGACAGGAAATGACCCTGGAGCAGCCATGTTGACACTGTACTCTTCCTTTGCATAAGTCCATTTGATAGGAAGAACTTCCCTGCAGACTGCTCCAGTGTGCAGGGTTTGTGGCGATGAGTTTCCAATGAAACCAGTTGACTTCCTTGGCCACAGTCTTAAAATTGTTATCAGTAAAGCAGTTTGGATCCTTCCTTAAATGTTCTCCATGTGAGTGCTCATCTCAAGACTTCATGTGTAGTAACTTATTTTATTCCCTCCTATTTGTTGAAATCTTCATCCTTACATGTGCAAGGCAAGCAGCTGTCCATCTCATGAAACTTTCCCTGCTTTCTCATCAAGACTGAACTCATGTTTACTCTCTTTAAAATCCTCAAGTGCTTCAATTAGCACTCCATTCAGTATGTATACATGGCATCAGTATCATTGTGAAAGTATTTTTCTTGGGTACCAGATGATAAGCTTGTTAAGAACAGGGCCTCGTATATTTCATTTGAATTTCCAGCATGGTTTCTTATACCAAGCGGGCATTTAGTTAATATTTATGAAAAAAAAAAAGAGAAGTAAGACAAAAGGGAGGAGAGGGTGAGCATCATAGAATACTAAGATGGGAATCCTTAGAGATCACATAATATTCATGTTAGTTCTCTACTGCAAGAACAACGTCACATGTTTCATTAAAAGTTTTTTTATGCATCTGCTTATTTTTAAAATAATTAACCTATGAACAAATCATTTCCTTTTTCCTTTCTGGAAATAGAAGGAAATAATGAGCAATATAGATTTAAAAAGATATAGACATTTTGATAAAGTACAGAAATGTAAAACACTTTTTATAGAAGAAAAGAATAATAAAAATTATCAGGAGATAGTGAGCAATCATTTAGCTTCACTGACTTTTTTTTTCTGAAAGAAGCTGGTATTAATCATCCCTTGCTATTCTGAGCATGTATTTGGTTGCCACATATTTCCATGTTCTTTGTCACTTTGAGCCATTTCTTGGTGAGAAAGTGACGCAAAGTGATGGTGGGAAAATGACAGGATGAGGTACAGGGTGAGTCTCTTGCTCTTTTTTTTTTTTTTTTTTTTTTTTGGTTGGAGGTAGAGGCAAAGACTATTATTTCTTCTACAATTTTCAATACCAGTAATCAGTTCCCTATTAAAAAAAATGAGGTCATGATGGCTATTAAAGTATTGAGGAGATTATTGTAGATATAAGAGAGAAAGCAGGCAGAGAAGAATCCAGGCTGAATTTGGCCAGAAGACCAAACTGGACCATGAGAGGAAAGAGGGGGAGTCAGAGCAAGAGAAGAGCCACTGACCAAGAGAGGTAGCCTGGGCCAAGATAACAAGAGATCTGTGTAGCCAAAATAGCTGGATAATACAAGAATCAGGCTGAGGGGAAGAAAGGTGGAAGCCCAGCCCCTGGGGCAGGGTGGGGGGAGAAGTTTAGGGTAGGGGCAGGGTGGAAATTTCTGGTAAGGACACACAGGTTTGTCCTGGGTCTGAGACCTGACATTGCAGCCTTCTGCTGATGATAAAGGAGTAGAGTAATCTCTTGTATAGCTAGTTCTTGCTGAAATTGGGGCATCATTGTCTGGTGGGGGGTGTCAGGAAGGTGTGAAAGGGTAGACAGGGGTACATCTCTTTCACTAGCTGCCCAGGTTCTGTGGAACCACCTGTGGCTAGGGAAGTACAGGATACTTTGGAGCCATCTGGGATGGAGGCTCCAAGGAACACCTAGGACTAGAGCACTGAAGGCCATTTGTAGTCTTTACTTGATTGCAAGTTTGTTGGGGCAGATAGAGACTAGAGATAGAAGGTAATGTCAAGGAGAGTAGGGGAGATTTTTTATCTTGGTGTACACTTCAAAGTCCTGGTAGTTAGGAAAGGTGAGTCTCAAGACCAGGGAGAGAGAGAGAGAGAGAGAGAGAGAGAGAGAGAGCGCCTACCCTCAGGAATAGCCAGTAGGTGGGGAAACTAAGGATGTTGGTTGACAGGCATACTTATCTGGAATCCTTTTGACCTGTGAGACAGGTAGATCAAAGTCTCCCTGAAGCTTACATGAATTTTTTAAGTTTACAAAAAGAGATCAATGTTTTAGATATGTTAGCATTCCCACTGTTTGTAATCTGTACTGAAATCCACATTGTAGAAAAAGCAGTAGACTTGTGCCTTTGAGTCATCATAAAAGATTGGGAACCCAAGATTGATTCTGGGTTATGAGTATCTGTGAGTTTATCTCCTTTTGGAGTCAGAGTTGGAATCAAGCAGCAAGGTCAACTGTTTGTCTTGTCAACTGGAGGCCTGATTTTTACATATGAAGAGAAGGCAGCTGTAGTCTTGGGGGAGGAGCTGGTATGTGTGCTGTTGTTAAACTGACAGAGCTACAGTTGTCAACACCTAGTTGTCAACACCATCAGAGATCTGAAAAGGATCAAAAATAAAACTTTAGATGTATATCTTTAAGTCAATTTTTGTTAATCTGAGTAAACTTTAGGATTCTATCCTGGTGTTGAATGTAGTTGGCAAAGACATAAATGGTTAGATTATATATCTCTAAGTCAATTTATGTTAATTTGAGTAGATCTTTATAATCTTAGTAATTTTTAAACCTTGATTATATTTAATCATAAAAATTCATCCTAATCCAAGATATTTCAGAGACCTGCTGTTGTCTCCTTAGTCTAAAAAGGAGATACAGTGACAACCAGTAGGACTAAGAAATTTTATAATTGTTGCTTTATACTGCATGGTCATTTTAACCAAGGTGATGGTGAAGTTACATGGCATGTATCCCTTAATCTTAGCAAAGATGGCTGGCAATCACATGGTTTCTTCCATCTTGATGAGGTCACCAGACAAGATGGAGGCAAGTCACATGGTTGCTATTTAAAATATGTATTTTCCTAGTAGATCTATTTTTTAAACAACAGTTGAACCCAAGTTACATATACAGTAAGTAGATCTATTTTTCTAAGTAAGAGTTGAATCACATATATCACATATAGCAAATTAAGATTCAACCTTAGGTTATAAGTTTTTGTTTTTATTTATTTATTCTTCTCTCATATATTACATTCTGACCACAGTTCCCCATCCTCCTCACCTCTCACTCTCTCCTCCCTTCCTTAATTCACTTCTTCTCCATTTCTTTTCAGAAAAGGGCAGTCCTCCCAGGGATATCAATCAAACATGGCATATTAAGCTGCAATAAGACTAGGCACCTCCCCTCATATTAAGACTGGATGAGGCAACTCAGTCAGAAGAAAAGGGTCCCAAAAGAAGGCAAAAGAGTCAGATGCCACAGTCCCAAAAGAAGATAAAGCTATACAAGCAAAACATATATGCAGAGGACCTAGCTCAGACCCTCATAGGCTCCCTGGTTGCCAGTTCTGTCTCTGTGATTCTCTAGGAGCCCAGGTTAGTGAATTTTGTGGGTTTTCTTGTGCTGTCCTTGAACCCTTTGACATCTACAATCCTTCCTCCCCCTCTTCTGCAGGATTCCCCAAGCTCTGCCAAATGTTTGAGTGTGGGTTTTTGTATCTGTTTCTATCTGTTGCTGGATGAAGCTTCTCTGATAATGATTATGCTAGGCTCCTGTCTGTGAGTATAGCAGAATATAATTTGGAATCATTTCATTGATTTTTTTTTTTTTTTTTTTTGCATTCGTGTTTTGTTCTTTCATAGGTCTCTGGACTATCCAGCCTCTAATTCTTGGCCCTCCAGGCAGTGTCAGAGGTGGGCTCTCTGTTGTGGCATGATTTTCAAGATTTCTCATTCATCCATTGGCCACTCCTATAATTTCTGTACCACCTTTGGTTACAAGTTTTAAGCCAACTTTTTGTTATAGATTTTACAGATTTTTTTTTACTGTACCCAATGAATGTACAGATAAAAAGTGTTTACACAATAGTATTGAAAGGTTTCTGGAGAGCAGAACTGTAGCTAGAGTTTTCCTGCCTTGCCCACAGTCAGGACAAATCTTTGTCACCCGTCAGTCCCACAGCCGCTCAGACCCAACCAAGTAAACACAGAGACTTATATTGCTTACAAACTGTATGGCCATGTCAGGCTTCTTGCTAACTGTTCTTATATCTTAAATTAACCCATTTCTATAAATCTATACCTTGCCACATGGCTGGTGGCTTACCGGCATCTTTACATGCTGCTTGTCCTGGCAGTGGCTGCAGTGTCTCTCCTCCTTCTTCCTGTTTCCCCAATTCTCCTCTCTCCTTGTCCCGCCTATACTTCCTGCCTGGTCACTTGCCATCAGTGTTTTATTTATACAGAGTGATATCCACAGCACAGAACACAAAGAAATTGTAGAGAGAAAAGACTTTCAAGACTGGAAAGTTGAAAAACTTTCAGATATAAGACTTTGGGATCATTTGCTTGTGCCATGAAGAGACTGTTAATATCTATGAAACTTTGGAACTTGAGTGCACCATCTTTGGCCATTAAGCTGTACTGAGGCCAAGTTGTTTGCTGTAAGGTAGCAAGGCTTTAATGAAAATCTTAGTCCAAGGAAAGAATTGAGTCCAAGGAGAAGAGAAAGGATAAAAAAACAAATTCCACCAGAGGGATAGTTCCAATAAGCTCCAAGAGGGGGCTTGGAGACAGAGAACAGTGTAGTCAGGAGGGATAAGGAAGAACAAGCAGTAACTCCACCCAATGGTGAGTTCTTATATTGTAGAAGCCATGGTGGAATAGAGAAGCACAGCTTTAGTAAGCCGAGAGTTGCCCAAGTGGGAACCTTGAGGGTGTACTAGGGAGATGCCTACATGTTGGGAACTCCAGAGGCCATAGCAGGGTCCAGAAGACAGAGAGAAAGAGAATGCCCAGGTGATGGGTGCCTCAAAAAGCATACCAGGCTTCAGGAGCCAGAGAGAGGACACTTACTAAGTAGGTGAGGAGAGGCAGATGGTTAAAACAGGTGGAGGGAAGAAGTGGCTGAAAAGTCCAGCTCTAGAGTTTAGAGTCATATATGTTGGGTGGCAGAAGCCAGCAAAACCCAGCTCACATGTTTTAGGGCAGTGCGGCCAAAATCCTTTCCTATTCTCATCATGAAGACACAGATAATCTTTAGCTTTAGATTTTCTATGGAGCCAGTGAAAAGGGGCTCCCTGGTAATTAGGGATGGGATGTTATATATTCACTTGCTAGGGTCTGAATACTGTGTGCAGTAATCTGGGGCAGCAAGCTTATATGGTTTACCTTGTATTCTACTCCCTTTACATCACTTCCTTAAAGCCCAGTTCTCCAGCACTCCTGTTTGGAGCTTTGGGGAACTTTCCTGAGCTAATACAAAAATCTGAGTCACAATCTCTAATTCCTAACCCTAGCTAGTGCTTTTGAGGGTTTTCTTATAACATAGTTTGATGTGCAAACTAAAGTATTCATAGAGGGGCTTGGCTGCATGCCTAGACAGACATGCCGAAGCAGATATATAAAAGAATAGATGGACTTAGCCACATGTTAGACAGGCCTGCAGAATCATATATATAAAAGAATAGAGAGGCTTGGCTGTGTTTATAGGTAGGCATGCAGAAGCACACATATGAAAAAAATAGAGATGTATACTGTAGGCAGATCAATTTAGGGTAGCAACAATACACTCTGCTGTCTTCATGAGCAGAGACATTGGAGGGAAGACTTGGTGGTGAGCTAAAATTCAGAGAGATTGACAGAGAGACTGTCCAAACTGGTCTTAGATTCTGAATCCTCCTCTTTTGGCCTCCTGAGTTTTGGCATCACAGGTATGTTTTACTGTGCCCAGCATATAAAACTATTTTCTAAAAAAATCCCTAGGATCAATTCTAAGGAATTCATTTATTTCAATTGTGATGTTCACTGAAGAAGATTAAAAGTAATAGTCTTGATTTCAGTAAATCTGAACCTAGCAGAAACTAGAAGGCATTGTATCTAATAATATTCAAGTAATGTGGTGGCTTTGGGTCACCATATCACTTTTACTGCATCTTCGGGAAAAAGAATGAGTGGTGAAAAAAGAAACAAGAGGCAAGACTAAAGAGTATGGTTTTAAGTCAGTCAACACACCTGGATTTAGTGACAAGAATGAAAAGTTCAGTAAAACTAGTTTTCAAAAGATAATCTTGAATGTGACTGTCATGTAACTCAGTTTTAAGAAAGAAATCTAAGTATTTACAAATTAGAACATCAAAGAACCAGTCATTCCCTTTGCATTGTTAGCACTGTCACTTTGCCAAAGTTTTCTGTTGTGGTTTGAACACTTGTCCTCAGTTGGTGAAACTGGGAAGGATTAGGGGGTGTGGCCTTATTAGAAGTAATGTATCAATGGGGGTGGGCTTTGAGGTTCCAAAACCCCATGCTATTCTCACTTAGCCTCTTCTCTGGCTTGTGGTTGTGTATCAAGATGTAAGCTCTCAGCTCCAGTACCTTGTCTGCCTGTCTGCCTGATGCCATGCTCCCACCATGATGTTCATGACTCATCCTCTGAAATTTTAAGCCTCAATAAATTCTTCTATAAGTTTTCTGGGTGGTGGTGTTGTGTCACGACAATAGAAAGGGAAAACTAAAATACTTTACATTTTTTCTTCTATTGGAAAAGTTTCTTTTTTGCATATTGTTCAGTCTCATCTGACTTTTGGTCTCATAAACCCAACCAGCCTCAGCAATATTGTGGTGACGCCTTTTGAGGTGAATCTGATCACCATTTCTGTGTCTGTTAGACTAAGAACTGGAGAGACTATCTAATTAACTAATCCAGATATCTCATTGTATTGCCAACATTAAAACCCAAGGTCCAGTTTTTCATAGCCTGTCTGAGAAAGGATGTGTTCCTGTTAGTTCACTAACAATCACTCGGAGTATATTTGCTATAATATCAATGAAGCATGAAGTACTGTGCTTGGCAGTGAGTCTCAAGAGTAATCACTGACATTTCTTACTTATTTATCTTGTTCAGAAATCATGACTGATTAATACATGTCTAATTCCATTTTACTATGTAATAGGCAGATCATTTTCCTCAGAGATAGGGAAATAGATTTAGAGAGATACAGATTCTAACCTATTCTCATTCTCTCCTCCCTCCCCCCTATAAGAGAGGTCTTATGTGGTCCTGGCCTTGCATTCATTTTGTATCTGAAGATTTGCCTTTGACTGTTAATTAAATGCTGGAAGGACAACTTTCACTACTATGCCCAGTTTATGTGTGAATGAATAGTCTACTAAATGGGCCTCCTCCCTCAACTCTGAATCTTATGTAAATGCTTTTTTTTTTTTTAAATCGAATTGCACTACAAATCTCTGTCCTGAAATTCACCATTCTCCTATCTCTATCTCCTGAATGCTGGAATGATAGTGGGTTTACTATACCCAATAGTTCAAATTTACTATGGAAACACTCTTTCTGGAAAGATGGGTACAGCAATCAAAACCCATTTAATTAATCAAGATTGTATAACTTGTGAGAACTAAAAGTATAGCATATATCATATATGCCATTAGATTGTAGCAGAGAAAGATTAAGTACAGTGTGAGTTGCAGCAATCAGGAGATGAGATCTCTTGTAGCTTTCTCAAATGAAGAGATAAATGACCCGAACAGCTGGCTAGGACTGTACATGCTCACAGTTCACCTTACAGCACCATC
Organism: Peromyscus leucopus; assembly: GCF_004664715.2. Lineage (NCBI taxonomy): Eukaryota > Metazoa > Chordata > Mammalia > Rodentia > Cricetidae > Peromyscus > Peromyscus leucopus. The sequence goes on along the minus strand of NC_051064.1, from coordinate 28,398,684 downwards.
TGGCCACCATCTGGTGATTTCAAGGCTAGTGTGACGGATTGGTCCTGTAGCTCTGGCTCTTGACATCTCAGATCCCCACACAAGTATCCTGTACCCCCACCACCTCACGTACCTAAGGTCTAACACATGAAGCCAGCCCATCATATGTTTTGACACTGTGGCTGTCTCTCTCTGTAGCACCATTCCTGACCTTGGCAGTGCCTATCAGGCAACTGCTTATTGTTCAGTCTCCAAATAAGTGCTGCCTCTTTGTTGGAATATTTTTACTCATTTTTTTTTTGTGCCCTTCAACCCTGCCATTCATAGTTGGTTATTTTCTTTACTGTATGGAGAAAAAGAGACTAGATATTACTGTTGTATTTCTTAAAACATTTACCATATTTTGTCATACACATTGTTTTTATATTTCTCTGATAGTGGGAGCTCCAGGTCAGAATCCATATTCTTGCTGCTCTTAGTTATAGCCCCAGAATTTATCAAATTGTCTGGCACACAGATGAGATTTTCTTTAGGGCTTTATTGAGTAGACAGGTAGATAGGAAGAATGGATGTACATTTGGAAACAGAGTAGCAATAATTGTTTTTTGGGGTACAATGATAACATTCCTGCACTGTTGGGTCTGGGGTCATGTAATAATGGGGGACAGAGTCTATTAGACCAAAGTCTATTAAATCAGAAGCAGATTTTATTGCAAACAAACAAACAAATAAATAAATAAATAAAAGGTCAATGAAAGAATGGAAATATCACCTCAGGGCACAAAAGCTTATCAGCTAGCTGAGACCACAGCCAGTATTCAGGATTCTGAGGTTTTGGCAGTTGGACAGGGGTTATGAGCTCCTATTTATAGTAAGCATTAGACATGGACAAAGGAATTTTTGCAATTTTGAAGTTAAAATTTTAGAGACAAATTGTTTTTAGGTTTTTACAATTTTCCATTAACAAGGTTTTAGCTAAACAATATTTGTATATCCCTCCAGCCCTTCATGACTCAGCTAATTGATGTTTGCCCAACCCCGCAACTTCTCCTGACATAGCTGGGCTCCCACAGTGGGGGAAATAGGAAACAATGCAAAGCAGGTTTGTTGGAATTCCTGGCCACTGGCCACTCCCCCAGCTACATGACCAGACATGTGCTGTCTAGTAGCCAAGCAGGAGGCTTAGTCATCCTGGGACCTTATGTCCTACGTAATCTGCTGCATGGTCACGTAATTTGTCCATAGGGTGATCACATAATCTATGCACATGCGTGGCATAGCTATGTAAACCCATATGTGCATGTGGGGGGAATCCATACAAAGCAGGTCACAGACTCCTTGCCCCTCTTCCTCTTCTTCCCCCCTCTCTCTCCCTGCACAATCTCCATAGGCCTAAAAACATTCCCCTCTGTTCCTTCTCCTAATAAATTCTTATAGTGGGTTTTGTCATACCTCGTGGCTTTTCTCTCAGGGTAAACAGTGCCGCTTATTGAATAATATTGTGCCTCCACAAAAAAATAACAAGGTTGTCACATAGAACTGATTAAAAGTTAACTTTTTTTTTGGTAATGAGTGGTAAGGGGTTATCAAAGAATAGCTAATTACAAAGGCCAATCTTAAATAAAAGAAAACTAACATTTGGGTTGTTGACAGAGCTGCCCATCATAAAACACAGAAGGACCCAGTCAAAGGCTGATTCCTTTTTGCTGACCAAGCTGATGGCTCTCAGTTTCATCCCTTAAGCTTATTCCTAAATTCCTGTCTTATTCCTGTATTACTATCTTATTCCTATATTACTGGACCCTACATGTACTACTTAGTAATACATAAAATTTTTTTTATAGCTTCTTCATTCCAGCTTGACAACAGTTCTATGAATGAGGCAGATCATTTAGTCAGCAAAACTAAGCTCTAAGAGGGCACAAATCAGTAAAGGAAAGTTCATTTTTTAAGTCCAGGTTGGTATCCAGGTTGATCCATGTCTTCCTGGAGGCCCTGGTGTGTGGAGAAATTCAGTTCCTTGTCTAAAATCAAGAACATGTTTGGCTGAGCCAGTAATGGCCTGGGGCCAAGGCCTTGAGTGAGCTGCATCTTTGGATCCTGAAAAACCAATTCTTTCCTTCTAACTGATTATCAGTGCCCTGTCTGTGGCACATGAGATATCCAGTTCTCTTTGTTCGACATTGTTTCATTAGCTTCCTGCTGACTTTGTCCCTGGTATGATAGTTTTCTGCTAACTGTCTCATTTCCCCACTGCAAACTTTATATAAGAAGCTATGATTCTTAATAAGCTTGCTTGGCATTAGACAGAGCTCATGAAAGACCTTCTGAGCCCAACATTTCTATCTTCTTTATTTCTGATATCCTGGTACTCTCCCTTAGGGTCCTAACACTGAAGAATGACCTGCTGGGCCAGGTCAGTCCTGTTTTGATGGTTTTATTTATTTTTATTGTGTGTTTTTTTTTTTTTTTGCAACAGGAAACTTGTGATACAGAAGTTTGGTTGATTTGGGGTAGCTGCTAATGTACAATATTATCTTATGCACATTCTCCAAAGTGGTTATATTTTCAATGTATTTTAAGGTAATATAATTCAGACATCAAGGAAAAGATTCTATATCAAGGCATATGACAACAAGACAGAATTCCCCAAAGGAAAGGTTAAAATGTGAAGTTTAATTTTTCTGTGAAAAGTTTCCCTCAGGCAGCGAGTGGGTCACATTTTCTTAGGGTTCTAGTTTAGTCCAGTGCAGCTTGCAACAGCTCCTGCCACTTTCACTGGAAGCTGGTGATTGAGGCTGATGAGTCCAGCACAGGTGCATTTTATTCTACAAGCTATATATATAGCCACAATGATGAGTGAAAAAAAAAAAGAAATAAAAAAGGAAGAGCATAAATGCTCCTAGGTATGGTGAAGGGGAAAGGTTATTGGAGAAAAAAGGTGTGGCCTGGGCCAAGAGACTGGCATAGCCAAAATGGTTGAGTTATATAGGGGCCAGAGGAGCTGGGGGAGGGAAGCCCAGCCCTGGGCTGGAGAGTTCATGGGTAGAGGGTGGGGCATGTCAGCCAGGAGGACCCTGTAATAGGGATGGTGGAAAAACCTGGTGGCTGAGAGACTGTTTTGATATGTTAATGATACCTCAGTTAGCTATTTGTCCTGGGTTTGAGACCTTACATCCACCTTTTTTAAATAATAAATAAATAATGGGTAATGATGTAGTCTTTTCTATGACTGCTTCCTGCTGACATTGTTATTAGAGATACAAAAGGCTGGAATGCTGGCCAAGGCCAGGCAGAACAGGCTGTTTCTTTAACTGTCCAGGCTCTGTGGGACCATCTGGGACTAGAGAAGTGCAGGGAACTTTGGAACAGTTTGTGGGACTCTTGCAGATACTAGGTCTGGACTCATCCAGGATGCAGAGGCTCAGGCTGGTTAGAAAAACTTGGGCCTGGTGAATTTGGAGCAGTTTTCAGTCTTTAGTTGATTGGAAATCTGCTGGAACAGATAACAGATAACAGATATATATATATATATATATATATATATATATATATATATATATATATATATATTTAGAGAAGGTAAAATTGAGAAGTTTAGGGGAAAATTTTCATCTTAGGTATACCTTTAAAACTTTCAGGCCCTAGGTCCTGGTAGTTGGGGGAGGTGAGTCCCAAGACCAGGGAGGCTACCCTCAAGAATAGACAGGTAGAGAAACTCAGGAGTGATTGCCTGGAGCCCATCTGGCCCGTAGGGGGTAGATTTAAATTGATTCCCTGAAGCTTATGTGAATTTTTTGAGTTCATAAACAGAGATACAAGATTTAGATATGTTATTATTTGTACTGTTTGTAATCTATACTGGAATCCACATTGTAGACAAGGCAGTAGACTCATTCCTTTGAGTCATACTAAAAGCTTAGGAAACCAAGTATGATTTTAGGTTAAAAGCATCTATGAATTTATCACTTTTCAGGGTCTGGTAGCAAGTAAACTGACCTTCCCAGCTAGAGACCTAGTAACTTTAGGAAAGTAAGGGCTGAGGCCTGGTTTTTACATATGAAGAAAAAATAACTGTATCCTTGGGGGAAAAGGTGGTATGCTTGGTGTTGCTAAATTAACAAAGCTACACTTAGCCTAGTCATTAACACCATCACAGATCTGAGAAGGATAAATTATAGCTGGAAATATAATGCAAATGTCCTCTGTATCAGTTAAATTACAGAGATGTGCCCACTACCAAGATAGGTGTCCTAGGCTCCCATGGTCTCAATAGCTTCACTGGGGGCAGTGGTGGGTATCCAGCTATCATGCAGGACAGCATTTAATCGTCAGCTGTCACACAGAGCAGCATGGCCTTCGGCTGTTAGAGGTTTTCCTGTGGAGAAGGAACTTGGGAAAACTGACCTTACTTTGACCAAAGTGTAGCAGTCAACCCAGAAGCATCCACAGTTTATGTAGGGCCCTCACAGCGGATGTGCCATGGGCCAGTTCCTTAACCAGTGGTTAGCAGCTTTACCACAACACAGGAGGAGCAGCTGGTGCCCTATCTATCTTATTTGGAGACTTTAGGGGTTCCTGCTAGGAGTGGGCAGTTCTGTCTATTACGGGAAACTCTTTTATTAAACATTTTAAAAGTCATGTCCAGCAGATCTCTAAGAGTTTGAATTTATTAAGAATATTTGAGTGAATTACTTGTTTTCCACTTAACCTTGAAAACACATATAGGAGACTAAATAAAGCTTGCCATTTAATGAATTACATAACACTTTACAAGTTAATAGCTTTTATAAGATTAGGGTTTTATAGCTTTATTGTTAGCATTTAGATATTACCTGACTGGCCCCTTGGGGACCTAGCTAGTAAGCAGGCAGTGCCTTGGCCTACTCAGGGTCCTAGTCATCCTATATAGCCCATTTGTACATTTGCTGAGCCCACTTTAAGATGTGGGCTCTGCCTACCTTTCTTTCTCTCTCTGCCTATCTCTTCCCATGAGACTGCATCTGTTTCTCCTCTCTTCCCCCTTTCCCATTTCCTCCTCTCCTCTCTTCTTCTACCTCTTCTCTCCTTAGCTCCCCTTTCTCCCTTCCCCCCACCAAAACTCTCCATGTGAGTGCTGTCTACATGCTCTCTCTCTCTCTCTCTCTCTCCCCCCCCCCTCTGCTGGGCATAATCTCTTAGTCTCACCTGCTGTGGGCACCTTGGCTACAACTCGCCAAGGTCTCTCTCCTGCCATTTTACAAAATTTACTTTTGTTAAGTTTGAGCCTTAAAAATTTGAGTTAAAGCTTTAGTTGAAGATTCTTTGTTGCTGGAGGGCTTCTCTCCAGGTTCCCCAAGCCCCGCAGTCCCACAATCCACTTACAAAATAATCACTCAGATGCTTATATCACTTATAAACTGTATGGCCATAGCAGGCTTCTTGCTAACTGTTCTTTTATCTTAAATTAACCCATTTTTATAAATCTATACCTTGCCACGTGGCTGGTGGCTTACCAGAGTCTTTACATGCTGCTTGTCCTGGTGGTGGCTGCAGTGTCTCCCTCCTCAGCCTTCTGCTTCCCTGAATTCTCCTCTCTCCTTGTCCCACCTACTTCCTGCCTGGCAACCTACTTCCTGCCTGGTCACTGGCCATCAGTGTTTTATTTATATAGAGCAATATCCACAGCACTTCCCCTTTTTTCTTTTTTTAAAAAGGAAGGTTTTAACTTTAACATGGTAAAATTACATATAACAAAGCAATTACCGAGCAAGAATTATAGTTACAATATTAAAGAAGATGTCCTATCTATCTTATATTTGTGAGTTTAAGGTTTTATATCAACTTATCTTTTATCATAACTGAGGAAATTACAACTATCTAGTTTTCAACCACATCAAAGACCTGAGAAGGAAGATAATGGTACCTGAGAAATGGTAGATGGATGCAAGCAACTTTCGGGAATCTTGCAAAAGTAGACCAAGACATCTGGCAGCCTGGACAGTCACCTAATGTTTCTCAGCATTGTTGGTGCATTTAAATTGGCTACAGGCCTAGAGTATCTGACAGACCATTTTTAGAAGCAGGAATTCTGAGAGACCATCTTACCCTGTCTTGGCAGAGTACAGTGGTCGCTTTCCTTGTGTCCTGCTTGTCCAGAAAGGACAGCATTATATTTGTACTGTCAGCCATCAAGGCAAGGGCAGTTCTTTGCCCAGTAGGCCATTTTGTGCCAAAAAGACAAACTTCCAAATGGAAATGTCTTAGAAGCCCAACATTCTCTCGGGATCAATTGGTGCAGCCAGGAGCAATTGTGTCTCACGTCAACAGAATTTTAAGTTATTTAAATGGCATATTCTCTAGGTCTATGAAGTGTTTGAAGATTACCTATCTATCTGAAATATATCTATGTATACCTAGAAGACTTAACTAACATGGCTACAGATATGATTATCATAGATGACTAATTATTAATCTATTTTTTAATTATCCATTACAATTTTAAATGAGTTACATAAACAATACCTCAAACAAGAATAGAAATATATATATATATATATATGTATATATATATATATATTATAACAAAATTAACTTCAAGTTTGTATCAATAAACTAAAATTTATACCAATGTAAAACATTTTTTTGTTTACTATCTTAACAATATTAAGATTTCTTTTTTTATTGAAAAATTTTCATACATTTTATTTTATTGCAGTTACAAAGAAAGGACCAATTACTTTATTACTTAATTTGAAAGGTAATTTTACAAGAAATCACAAACATAAACCTTTATATATGAAAAATAATCAGTCAGCTCTACTTTAAATCTTTAGGGTACATACACACTAAATAGTTTTTTTTTTTCTTTTTAAGTATTAGGAAAACATTTATTTTAGAATGGATCAAATACAGCACTATTGTGACCTGGAGTTGCCAGGTTTAATTCAGAAGGTTGAGTTGGAGGTTCACCAGTTCCAGGCCAGTCTATGATACATAGCAAAACATTGCTTCAGAACCAGACAAAACAAAACAGGACAATAAGAGTAACAAAAACAATTCAGCAATGAAAGTGCTTTTCCATATATTATTCAAATGAACTATTAAAGTGTTAGCATATATCCATATAAGCATATTCTTTTTTAATTCTGATCTTAAGTGAAGGAGGGGCTGTTCAGCAGAAATCTTGACAAACTCCAAACCCTATTAAGTTTCTCAATTTGGAAATAATCTCACTTTCATTTCTAGGATGTAGGACGAGCAGATAATATGAAAGAAGCCATGGTCAGTGCTCATTGTGAATCTAGAATGCAGTCACATCTTGAAAAAAAAAATATTCCCTGTGTGTTCTCATAAAAGGACAAAACAAGTCCTTAGCATTCTTTAACCCAACACTAGGAATAAGGTAAAGAATTCAATAGTGCGTCCTCATCCCCAAATACTCTTCCATGAAACTGTTATACAAACAATATGCCTACACAGTAAGAAATCACTCTCAGAAATTAACAAAGGAAAAGCTCTGTACAAAAAACCAAAACCATGAGGCTAACTGTGGCTAATACCCAAAGAAGAGCTGGCCTCCAGTTGAGGATGTCCTAGCTTGTATACACACCTTAGGCTTATTCTTTCCACAAATGTTGTCTGTCATCCTTAAATATCCCAGGTTCTGGCTCAGCTTATATTTCAAACAATTTAAGCTGACATAGGAGACTGCCAGTCTGGACACTTGGGCAGATGGCAGATTTAGATACAAAGATATTATACAATACACCGTGTTGTTCTTTTTGCATAGTTCCTACCCAGGTTCATCTTGCCAAAGCATGATGATTGTTGTCACCCTGCTCTGCCCCCTTGAGCAGTTCTTTGTTATGGGGATGAGGCCTAACTGGAGGTCAGTCTTGGTGAATCAACATTTAGCAGAAACTTTCTCAGCAATCCTAAACTTCAATTATGGCACACAATTTTCTCTCTTGGGTTTCTAAGGAACCTAGTTAGTACAGTACTTCTCTTCCAGTCAGCTTGGATGTAACACCCTTTGATTAAATACTACTTCATGTAACTTAATATTTCCTGAGCAAATTATTAGTAAATCCTTTATAGCTTCAATTTTGCTACTTCTAGTTTCTCTTCCATCAAAACTACTCTCTCCAACTCTTTTTTTTTTCCACATACATCCAACATATAATGTCATAGGATATACATTAACATTTCAAAATGTAGGGAAGGGAGCATAATGAGGAAATATTGCACCAAAGCAAGAACGAAACCATCTGGGCAAACTCCAAACTCTGCATCTCTTTGTCTGATGTCAGAATGCTCTTTAGGTCTCCAATGCTGTTCAGCTTTGTTGACTGCAACTCACTTCTTTCTCTTGGGCTGGTGCCATTCATGGTTAGCAGCTCTCCTCGACAGGTATCCCAGAACTCTGGCATCTCTAACATCTTGGGTAATTACAAAATTCGAACTGCCCTACATCTGGGATGCACTCACAATCTTCTAGAGTCCTCCAAAGGGATTGGGTCACTTCTCTGACTTTGCCCTCTGCAGGACACATAGCTCATCTTCTAGGCCCCAGCTGGCTCCACTCCACTGCTGCTGCTGTTCTTAGTGGTCATCCCAAGGTACTGACATCTCCAAAACACTGGGGTCTTCTGCTGCAACTGGGCTGCACTTTAAAAAGAGCAGTGAAGCCAGAACTACAGGAGTATTTGGCTGGCCTTGCACAATAGTTGATATTTATTCAGCGGCCTCTTCTTCATTACCCTTCACAATTTCATTACCGTTGGAAGTTATACCAACTCAAATTCGCAGAATGGCTGGAAGAGAGATGCAGCTGTTTGCCAGAACTCAGCACTCCACTCTAGATCAGCCATGTGGCCATGATGGCTTTCTCACAAGTGATATTCTCTAGTTTAAAGGATAATTATGTTGGGCTACAGATTTGCTATTTCCAAGGATGACTTGGAGTTCATCACTCATCACTTGATTTGAGTAACCATCCCAACATCAACCATCTATTGAAAAAAGAAACTCTTCAAAGAATGACTTCTCACTCTGTAAGAAATAAGCTAGAAACACCAAAGTAAAAAAAAAAAAAAAAAAAAAAAAAAAAACCTCTAATGGCTGATACTGAGATTAAATTGTGTTCAATATGGGATCTAGTGGCTTACTGCAAAAACCAGACCCGGAGAGCTGTAGAATTACACACATGCTCACCATCAAAATAACTTACATGAAACTGCTTCTGGCATAGATCAAGAGGCTAAGATTAAAAAAATAAAAACAATGGATTGAACCTGCATATTCCATTGCTCATAAACTTGCACACACTATTGTTCTGCAAAAAAGACAACTGCAGCAAAGAAAAATGGCCCTTTTGCAAACAAGCCTAAAAGTAACCCCCAAGAAGAAAAAAAATAACATGCATATATGTATAAAGTGTTACTATTATACACAATGCTATCTCTATGGGGGGGAATTAACTGCATAGGTTAAAAAAGAAAAACAAAAAACCATGTGCAACATCTTAAGCCAGTAAAGCACCAAAATAAAAAAAAAAAATTAAAAACCCACCCAAAATCACTTTTCATTATGATTAACATAGAAACACAAAATATCGAAACACATAAGTCAGGAAGCAATTACGTGGACAGATACAATGTCCACTGTTGAAAGAATTTTTCTTCATTTTAAATGTCTTTTCTCATCTCTAAAGAAACCTTAAAGTGCTAACTTTACTTATATAAAGCAGGCAAATTCTTCAAGTAATTTGCTACGCCAATTTTTATCAGCCTAAACAAGGAACTAAAAATAGCACGTGAAGTGAAAAGGGCAGAACACCTGACCGGTTCCACACAGGTAGACACCCTGGAGAACGTCACCTACCATCCCGCCTTTCTTCACTGCATTGCACAAGCTAACAGATTAAGTATCTGTTTTCTTACATTAACTCCCTAGGATTTGCTAAGGTTTTTGCAAGTAACACATACAGTCCTAAAGAAATAATGTCACTTAAAAATCAGCACTGGACACTAATTAAAGCGAGCTTGTGTGTGTCTACTGCCTTAAACTAAAAGTGAGGCATTGCTTACAAACTGTGACGAGCCGCCCTCCACCGGCCGGCTCACTACTCCTGCCCCTCGGCTGCTTTTTTAAGGAAATATACATTAACCAGATGGCGATTGAGGTGCTTGCTATAATTCTTTTCCTTTCTGAAAGACCGATTACAGAAAATATAAACAAACTCTCCCTCGGTTATTTTAACTGCCAACCCCTCCTTCCCACTTTTTGAACTTGCTTCTTGTGGCACTGGCCAAGCCCCATGCAGCCCAGAATCATCACTTCCCTCGGACATATTATCACTTAGGTCACTTTCATCATGGCTGTAGATGCCTTCATCTTCATCAATGTCCGGTGACTCGTTTTCAGCCAAAGTGATAGGAGGCGAGGCCGTTACGGTTGGTGATGGGACAGGAGGCAATGGTGACACCGGTTCGGGTGCTGAGGCTTTCACAGGGACACTGTCTGGGTTCTGCTCAGTGTCCACTTCCATTTCACAAAGCCCAGCTGAACCAGTCTGACACATAGCATGTAACGTTTCACCACCTGACCCATTTGAGTTTTGTTCTGAGGATAAGACACTGGTAGATTCCTTGGGAGCAGCAAGCGTAGCTAGACTCTTGCCAGCTTCCTCTGTTCCCACTTTCTTGAGAGGGGCCATTTTATTTCCTTCCCCATCAGAGCCAATTTCTTGGTCCTTGGGTGTCTTGTCTCTTCTTGAGTTTCCCTTTGGAAGATCCTGTGCGTGCCTGCTTCCCTTCAGAAGCTGGCTATCTCTAACAGGCACTAAGCCAACTTCAATAAGGACTTGCTCCTGCCGCACCACCTCACTCCCCATGCCCGACTTCTCCTTGGTACTCTCTTTTCGGGGAGAAGACCTTTTGGTGACTGGTTTCACTTGAAGAGGTGGCTCCATGACAGCAGGAGGCTCCTTCTGAACAGATCCCATGTGAGGAGGCCCTGTCTGAGCAACCTCCACCTGAGCATGTTCCAAAGGACAAAGCAGCCTCTTCTGACAATGTCCCCGCTGAGACTCCATGGGAGGAGGCGGCTCCATCTGATCAGGCTCCAGGGGAGGAGGCGGCTCCCTCTGAGGAGGCTCCAGGGGAGAAGGCAGCTCCATCTGAGCAGGCCCAGTCTGAGCAATATCCATGGGAGAAGGAAGCCCGGGCTGAGTAGAGCCTGTAAGGGTGACCACCACCTGAGTGAGCGCAGGACTGGAAGAGACCTCCTCCTGAGCCAGCTCCATGGAAGGAGGCTCTGCCAGAGCCATCTCCTTCTGCATCTCCTGAGCAGGTCTGCTGCCTTTCTTACTTGATTTACCTTTTTGAGGTTTCTTCTTTGCACCTTTTTTAATGGAAGTATTTTGCTTTTTATTGTCCCCCTTAGTCTCCTCCGTCTTGCTGTCATCCTTTGGCACCTCGGTATTATTTTTGGATTTGCTTTCCATCTTTTTTTTTTCTTTTTTGTCACTGGTTCCTCATTCACAGGCTCATCTAACAGATGGGCTTCAGCATCCACCTTTCTTTTGTTCTTCTTGGCTTTACTGACTTTTTCTTTATTATTTCCTGTATGTACAACTATGTGTTTCGTCTCTGCTGCTTTAGTCTCCGTCTTGGATTTCAGAGTTCTGGTAGTTACCTGGACCACTTAGGCATTGCCACAAGACTTCTTCTCTTTTGAAACATCTTTTTCTCTAGATATTAGGATAGCTACACCAGCTTGTTTCTTAGGTCCATTTGCTTGGAAAGCCTTTTCCCAGCCCTTTACTTGGAGGTAGTGTCTGTCTTTGAAGTTAAGGTGTGTTTCTTGTATGCAGCAGATGGATGGGTTCTGTTTTCTTATCCATTCTGTTAGACTGTGTCTTTTTATAGGTGAGTTGAGACTATTGATATTGATGGATACTAATGACCAGTGATTGTTAATTCCTGTTATTTTTTTGTGGTTGTGTTGTGTTGTCCTTCTGTGGTGTATGTTGGTGTGGGATTATCTATTGCTTGATTTTTCATGGATGTGTTTAGCTTCTTTGGGTTGAATTTTCCCTTTTAGTGCTTTCTGTAGGGCTGGGTTTGTGGACAGGTTTGATTAAATCTGGTTTTATCCTGGAATATTTTGTTTACTCCGCCTATGGTGATTGAGAGTTTTGCTGGGTATAATAGTCTGGGTTGGCATCCGTGGTCTCTTAGTGTCTGCATGAGATTTGTCCATGATCTTCTAGCTTTCATAGTCTCTATTGAGTAGTCTGGTGTTATTCTGATGGATTTGCCTTTATATGTTACTTGGTCTTTTTCCTTTGTGGCTCTTAATATTTTTTCTTTGTTCTGTATGTTTAGTGTTTTGATTATTATGTGGCGAGGGGACTTTTTTTTTGGATCCAGCCTATTCGGTGTTCTGTAAGCTTCTTGTATCTTCATAGGTATTTCTTTCTTTAGGTTAGGAAAGTTTTCTTCTATGATTTTGTTGAATATATTTTCTGTGCCTTTGAGTTGGTATTCTTCTCCTTCTTCTCTCCCTATTATTCTTAGGTTTGGTCTTTTCATGGTGTCCCAAATTTCCTGGACGTTTTGTGTTATGACTTTTTTGTCTTTAGTGTTTTCTTTGACTGATGAATCTATTTTCTCTATCGTGTCTTCAGTGTCAGAGATTCTCTGTTCCATCTCTTGCAACCGGTTGGTTATGCTTGTTTCTGTAGTTCCTGTTAGTTTAGTCAGAATTTCTATTTCCAGCATTCCCTCAGCATGTGTTTTCTTTATTGTCTCAAATTCATTTTTCAGATCTTGGAATGTTTCTTTCATCTGTTTAATTGCTTTTTCTTGGCTTGATTTGATTTCTTCCCATTTTTTGTTCATTTTTTCTTCCATTTCTTTAAGGGAGTTTTTTATTTCCTCTTTAATGGAGTTTTTCATTTCCTCTTTAAGGGAAGTTTTTATTTCCTCTTTAAGGTAGTTTTTCATTTCCTCTTTAAGGAAAGTTTTTAATTTCCTCTTTGAGGGAATGTTTTATTTCTTCTTTAAGGGCCTCTATCATCTTCTTAAAGTCATTTTTAGGGTTGATTTATTCTGTTTCTTCTGTCATGGTAGGTTTAGGTCTTGCAGGTGTAGAATCACTAGGTTCTGATGTTGCCATATAGGTCTTTATGTTGTTGCCTATATTTTTGCACTGGCGTCTACTCATCTCTTCCTCTGTGCAGTTCAGGTGGTGTCTGTGTCTGAGAGTGCCTCTCTTGTTCTAATTTTTAGTCTTGGTTTAGTAGGGGTTCTTGGTTAAATTGGTGCTATTGGGCTGTTTCTTCAGGGGCAGCTGATTTCAGTCAGTGAATTATATACTTATGATTCTGGTGATCTGGTTTGGTGGCTGGGCAGCGCCTTCTTCTGTGTTCCCAGGTCACATTTAGTTCATTTGTCAGCTCCGTAAAACATTTTAAACATAAACTAAAATCTATACGAATGTAAAACATTTTAAACAAGTTGTTCTTTAAAAGTAGGTTCATTAATCTACCCTTTTATCTTATCATCTCCATATCCTCCTATATATCTATATCATATCCCCCTTTTTTTTAAAAAAGAGATCATATTTATAATCAACCTGTTTTAAATAAAAATATTGGTTTTTCTCTGTCCCACACCAGAGGGCTCTTCTGATTTGGGACACAAGAATCTCTTAACCACTTTTTTTTTTTTTAAAAGCAATATGTCTGGGTTTAGATGGGGAGTGAGCCAATTCCACTTCTAAAGCCAGCTTGGTATATTTGGGAATTTGGGCGTAGCATTTCTTACTACTTCCTGCTGGAGGGGAGCGCTGTATCTTATGGGGATGCAAAGAAAATTTTAGGCCTATGGGGTAGTCCTTGAGGCTGTATTGTGTGAACCAGTTGCCTTGAAACCACTCTAGATGTTGGATCATCTGGGCCATGGTGTCATCAGAGACCTTTCAGGGGGTCTTGGCTGGTCAAACCTGACGTATCTTAATCTGGAACAAATCCATAGCCTCTGGCTTTCTGTGGAAACAAAAGCAGAACCTCTTTTCCAAAGTAACATATCCTTATATCCAAATTTTGAAGTCAAGGTACCTTTAAAATTTACAATTTGGCATAACTGAACAGCTTTTACAATCAAATGTTTTTGTTTAGTTACAAATATCAAAGACAATATAATCCAGATTTTGTGTGTGATAGCCATCTTTATGTGGCTTATTACCTTCAGTGTTTTTTTTTAAACAATTTAATTTTAGATACTATTTGTTTATATAATGGTATATTTTTTTGTCTTTTAAGTCTACGTACATTTTTACATGTATTATAAACTATTTTATCTGAATCAGTCTTATTGACTGTAGCCTTTTAAGCCTGAAATGGTGCTGTGGCTGCTGGCTCTGCCCCCTTCACCTTTTCAACATGGCGGTGGTATGTTTTCCGCCAGCTCTGGGAGTCATCAAGTCTCAGAAATAGTGGGTCTAAGCTTTTATCAAAGCAGCATGTAGCCCAGAAACCTCTTTTTTTTTTTTAATACTAGTAAAGTCTAAATCTACCACACAGCTTAATGTGCTGCTGGCAGACGCCTCATTTCTGCCATACTGCCGGTCAAACGCACAGGCCAGGAACCTGCCAGTGTTCAATCCTGCGTTTTGCGTGTCTAGCTACCCATTTGAGACAAGAAGCAGGAACCTGGTTTTGGCTCTGTTTAGAATTGGTTATTAAATATTCTTAGGTTTAAGGTGAAAACTCGAGCCGTTGGGTGCCATTTGTTGCTGGAGGGCTTCTCTCCAGGTTCCCCGAGCCCCGCAGTCCCACAATCCACTTATAAAATAATCACTCAGATGCTTATATCACTTATAAACTGTATGACCATGGCAGGCTTCTTGCTAACTGTTCTTTTATCTTAAATTAACCCATTTTTATAAATCTATACCTTGCCACGTGGCTGGTGGCTTACCAGAGTCTTTACATGCTGCTTGTCCTGGTGGTGGCTGCAGTGTCTCCCTCCTCAGCCTTCTGCTTCCCTGAATTCTCCTCTCTCCTTGTCCCACCTACTTCCTGCCTGGCAACCTACTTCCTGCCTGGTCACTGGCCATCAGTGTTTTATTTATATAGAGCAATACCCACAGCAATCCTTTAGCATCAAAACAAACCTTGAAACCATAAACACAGTTCAAAGAATGACTGGGAACTTTACTGATACTTTTATAGTGTACCATTGTAGAATATCATAGTTTCTTGTGTGACTCAGTTTATTCAAATAACTAAAGCTTAATAAAGTTAGCAAAGACAGAGAAGCTAGACGAATATCTTTAAATCAGTTATTGTTAAACTGAGTACATCTTAGGAATTTATAAATCTTATTTATTAAACATACCTATGTTGTTCCTTATTTAAAATATTTTAGAAGCTTTGTGTTGAGCACAGTTGGCAAAGACATAACTAGTTACACATGCATCTTTAGTCAGCTTTTGTTTGTTTAAGTACATGTCTATAACCTTAGGAATTTGTAAACTTTGATTATATTTAATCATAAAAGCCATGTAATCCAAGATATTTTGGAGATGTGTTGTTGTCTCCTTAGTCTAAAAAGGAGACATAATGATAATCAGAGAGGTCATTAAGACTAAGAAGTTTATAATTGCAGCTTTATTCCATGTGGTCCTTTTCAGATGTTGAAGTCACATGACATATATTCTTTATCCTTAGTAAAGTTGGCTGCCAGTCATGTGGCTATTATTTAAAATACAGTATATTCTAAATATGAATTGGATCAAATATATAGTAAGGTGTAGCAAATTATGAATACCTTTGTACAGACTTTTTAATTATAAGTTTATAAGTTTAAAGCCTGATTTTGTTACAGATTTTTATAGATTTTTAAAAACCATACCCAATGAGACAGAGTTTGTAGCATAGTCTTAAGAGATTTTTTTTAAAGAACAGAGTGCAGAGAAATTGTAGGGATAGAAGATTTTTAAGAGTGGGAGGTACAGGAAGTGTAGAGCCAAAAAAATTTAGATTGAAGAGATTTTGGGATCATTTATTTGTGCAGTGGCAGAAGTTCTTACAATCTGCAAGAATTTGGAACTCAAATGTGCCATCTTTGGCCATTGATCTGTACTGAAGCCAAGCTGTTTTCAGTAAGATTTTATTAAATCTCTTAGTTCAAGGGAGGAATTGAGTTCAAGAAAAAAATGGAGTAAGGTTCCCAGAATTAACTCCACCACAGGGAAATTTCCCATGTCATAAAGGCGATCAGGGCATAGAGAAGCTGCATGATTTCTAGAAGGGAGTTGAAGGAGAGGAGGGGCAAGGTCTTAGAGGCCCAGAAGGGCTTAAGAAAGCTGTGAAACCTAGCAGGCACCTCCCAGGGGAGGGAAAGAACACTTGCAATGTACAGGCTCAACTTTAGGAAGGAGCTGCAGGCAGGACAGCAGTCCCTAGCGGGCGGGTGGGAGAAAGTTAGCTGAGACCCTAAGTGCCTTTAGTAGAGATACCCAGATGGGTGTAGTAGGCCAGAGCCAGAGATGTAAGACGAGTACCCAGGTGTGTGCCTTGGGAGGGTATAAAAGGCTCAAGGAGCCAGAGAGATACTCATGGCATAAACAAAGAGAGTAATGGTTAGAGTATGTGAAAGGGAGAAGTAGCTGAGTAGACAGACTCTAGAATCTGGGATCAGATTTGATGGATGGATGGAAACAGCAGGACAAACAATCCCTACATACCTTCGTTGGGTCAAACCAGCAGCTTGGTTCTGTGAGGGAAGTCGTTTGTGCCACTCCTGGGGTCTCAGCACTAGATAAATGAAGAAAAGAAATAAAAAAAGGGAGGAAATAACTTCTTTGTATGGTGGAAGAGAATATTTATTGTAAATAAAAGGGAGAGCACAGGCAGAGACAGAGACATCTAGGAGAGTCCAGAGTGAACATGACCCTGAGCTGGGTCATATGAGGAAAGGGGAGAGAGAAAAGGAGCCACCACCAAGAGAGGTGGTCTGGGCCAAGAGACTGGCATAGCCAAAATGACTGAGTTAAATAGGGACCAGAGGAGCTGGGAGAGGGAAACTTAGCCCAATACCTGGGCTGGAAAGTTCAGGGTAGAGTTGGGGTATGCCAGCCAGGAGGGTCCTGTAACAGGTAGAAACTTAGGGATGGTAGAAGAACCTGGTGGCCAGAGTCTGTTTTGATGGATTAATAGGCACTTCAACCATTTGTTCTGGGTTTGAAACCTAAAAATGAGGATGTAATATGTTGTATTAGACTTGGCTATTTTTTTAAAAAAACAATTTTTATTGTTTTCTTTGAATGTACAGAAATGAAGCAAATTCAACTCATTATGAAAACCAAGAAGATAACTTTTCTTTTCCTTTTCTTTCTTCTGTTTTAAATTTCCTTCAGATGGATTCCCTTCATGTCTCAAGGTTCAATGCATTCAGAAATTGAACTTTATTGTCAAGGTGAGGATTAAGAAAACTGGCAGTAGAAGAAGGCACAAGAGGCTTTTGTTACAACTGGACATCATGGAAGATGACCTCCCAATTGTCCCAGAATGTCCCCGTTGCTAGTGTGACATGGACAGATATTCCAATGTTCCGTACAGAGGAAATACAAATATGTGGAAGTGTGTCTTGGTGATGTTTTATGCACCCCCATACAGTGTTAGGAATCAGCTGAAGGATTTCTCACTGTTAAAGAGTTTGAACTCACCCTATTTGTTGTTTCTCTCACTTATAATGTAATCAAACAGATCTAATATTAACTTTACTTCACTTTTACTTTTGCAGAAATGCAAATAAATCATCCTCCTAAAATACAAGAGGAAGCAAATGGTAAATGTTGTTGCATTTTTTAATCTCCTAATCATCTAGCATAATCCTTTGATATTTCCTGCCTTGAACATTTTTATAATATATTACTATTGAGTTTAAACAATTGATTAAAAATACTTTAAGTGAGTTCAAGAAAAAAACCATAAAATTTGATATATTTTAAAAAGCTGACATGAACAACTTTAGCCCCTCCTATCATTAACAAATATACATAAGAAACAAACACTTCCAAAATGGCTTTTTATGTTTTCTCTTTTCTAAAATATTTTTAGTATGCATTATCTATAAAAAATGCTTGATTTCATCATGACATTCTTGATTATTTTTATCTCTTACATTCTTTTGTCTGTAGTTACTTCTGCTTTGCCCTTCCCCAAGTCCCTCCTTCTACATTCATGTCATTTCCCCCCGATTCTTTCTTTTTCTGATGTAGAGTCTGAATATGAAAAAAACAAGCAGAATTTATCTTTCTGAATCAGACCCTTTCACTTAATATGGTTGCTTCTCCTTCCAACAATTTTCCTGTAAATTATATAATGTTATTCTTCCTTACAGCTTAATAATCCCCATTGTGTATACATACCACATTTTCTTAATTCTAGGCTAATTTTATGACTCAGCTCTCATGAATAGTGCTACAGGGAAATAGGGTGCTCAAGTATCTCAGTTTTATGCTGACTGTTTCATTTTGGTTCATACTTAAACGTGGAATAGCAAAATCTTATGCTGCTTCTCTTTTTAGTTTTTGAGGAATCTCCATAAGTGATTAGCTAATTCATATTTACACTAAGAATATATAGGGTTCCATTTATACACATCCTTGCCAAATTGTTTTTTGGTTGTGTTGTTGTTGTTGATAGCTATTCTGAGTGGAGTGGAATAGGATGATGGTACAGTTGGATTTGCCTTTACTTTATAGCTAAGTATGTTGAAACTTTTTTCATGTATTAATTAGTCACTTGTACTCCATAATTTGAAAACTTTTTGCTGAGTTCATTTGCTCATTCATTGAAGGAGGTAATTGTTCTTTCAGCACTTAGATTTTAAACTTCTATATAGACTCTGGATATTAGTGCCCTGACACATGAATGCTGTAATGATTTTCTCACACTATGTAGGCTTCAAATTAGTAATTCTTCCTTTGCTGTACAGAAGTTTTACAATTTCATGCAATCTCAAAAGTCAATTCTTGATATTATTTTCTAGGATTTGTAGTCTTGATTTTCAGAAAGTCTTTTTCTAGGCCTATATCTTCAAGTGTTTTTCTTTAGTAGCATCACAGTTTTAAGTCTTGCATTAATGACTTTGATCCATTTTGAACTGACTTTTTATAGGGTCAGAGAAAGAGACATAAGTTCAGTTTTCAAAATGTGGATATCAATTTATCCACCACCTTTTATTGATGAGACTACCTATCTGTTTTAATTCTCTTTGAGGTCAGGGATGATTTTCAAACTAGAAATCTTATTTTATGGTCTGACATTTCAGTCATTTTGGTATCACTGGATTTGGTTACTGGTGAACTGTGTATTTTTGGCAGGGTCATGTTCTCTTGTTTGTTCATATTTCTTGTTCACCTTTTAAACATGCAGTCTGTGCATCTGTTAGGATGAGAATCTCTTTTGGCTATATTTGACACCTGTCTCTGCAGGTTTTCCTTGTGTGCTTAATCCTTAGTATCCATTCCAGTATCAATATCCAGTATAAACTAGTTCATAAAATAACA
Source organism: Peromyscus leucopus (assembly GCF_004664715.2). Lineage (NCBI taxonomy): Eukaryota > Metazoa > Chordata > Mammalia > Rodentia > Cricetidae > Peromyscus > Peromyscus leucopus. The sequence goes on along the minus strand of NC_051064.1, from coordinate 28,379,136 downwards.
GCATCAAAAACTACCTATATATAACCTGGGAGCTGGCTAGCTCACACGTTAAACGTCAGCTTTTGGCTGTGCTCTCTGTGCAGGACTCTCTCTCTCTCTCTCTCTCTCTCTCTCTCTCTCTCTCTCTCTCTCACTCTCTGCATAGTGGCACTCATTTCTTGACCCACTTGTTCCATAGCCTCAGTCCACAGCTTTTACATATAGGAAACATTGAATACAACATGGATACAGGGCTCAAGGCTCTTGTTCTCATCCAACAATAAACCCTTTGTAACAGGGGCACAGTTCTGGGTGCTGAGGAATTACTGACAGTAGGCTCAGAGGCGTCAGCATGAGGAGATGAAGCTTATTATTTACAACACAGCATAAAGCCACCAATGACCATGTCCCTTACTGGAGCTCATTAACACTGAAAACTTCTGGGAATGTCTCAGCCCACCCTCACCATTTTCATGACTACTGTCAGCCATTTCCACATAGGCATTACGGCAAGGTGTCCTGTGCTTGCTGCCTTCAATTGTCCTTTGTTCTCAAGTTTCTAGAGTTAACCAATCTCAAGCAATAGACCCTTCTTTAAGATGGAACTTGGATACAGAACTCCAGTGTATCAGTAGTGACACAGTCAACTTAAAACTATGACCTGCTATGCAGGGGGAGTAACTATCACACCAAATTTCCCTACTGGATAAGGCTGTGATACTTGTGGGATACTTTCAGGGTTATCTTGCTGTTAGTGGCAGTCTGATGTCAGGTATTGCTGCCTGGGGTACCAGCCCTGACAGCCCAGGGCTCAAAAGGAATCCATGGCATCAGCACATACTTGACTTTTCTATCTGAGGGGGTTAAAGAAAAAGACACACACACACACACACACACACACACACACACACACACACACACACATTCTCTTGATGGTTTCCTTCAGACCTTTTCTATATTCTTCTTTTGCATTCCCTATTCTTTATTTTCCTGGTGATTTCCTTCTCTCATTCTTGATGTTTTCCTTCTAACTCTCTCATTCCTGATATGTTTCTTCTACATAATTTTAACTCTCTCATTCTTGATGTTTTCCTTCTAACTTTCATATTTGATATTTTCCTTCTAGACCATTTTAACTCTCTCTAACTCTATCTCTATTCTTTCCCTTATAGCTTATATACCCCAGCAAAATCTTTCAGGCAATATAAAAATTACAATGTAATTACATTCCATTTTTCAAGTGAATGATTGCAATGAATACAAAACAAACATTAAAAAACAGCATGTTTTCCATATCCCTTACATGATTAAACATTTTACATATTACAGGTGAAAAACAAATTATCCCAAGGAACCATGTACATTTATACCCAAGCAACTTGTTATAGATTAACTGTGTTGGCAAGGAAACTATTCACTGGCAGGATGCATTTTGCAGTTACCAAGAAAGGGCCAATTACTTTATTACTTGAAAGGTAATCTTATAAGGAATCTTAAAGGAATCACAAATCTAAACTTTTATGTATGAAAAAGAATCAGTCATCTCTACTTTAAATCTTTGGGGTGCATGCCCACTCATCAATAGTTTCTTATATTAGGAGATTGAGGGGAAAAATGGGCACAAGCAATTAATCAGCACCTTTGGTCGTCAACCAATCCTAGCAAGAAAAGTGCATCAGCTTTTTTTTTTTTTTTTTTGACTTGTTCTTGTTTCCTGACTTTAATGAGTTAAGCTACATGCCTTTATAAAACTTTATATTATCTCTTGGATTTTTTTAACCTCAAAGCTATTTCTCAAAAACATCTCAGTCTAATTTTAAGTTATTTTCAAAGTTTTGTTTCAGCTATCATGTACTCTAAAACCCATGAACACATTTCCCAACACTAAGATTTAAAAAATTTAAGGTAACTGGGCTAACTGGGACTCAATTTTTTTTTAATCATTAACCTAAGCCACAGTCTATACACCTTCTCAGTAGAAACTCACGTGTTATAGTAGTGTGATACTTCCTTGTTTATATTTTTAATCATCAAAACTCTATTTAAATTAACATTATTAATATCATTTAGACAGTACAGCTTAGGAAGAAATCATCTTCATAATAACCCACAGGTAAAAATGCTCAGTAGAATGGGATGTATCCATGAGATAAACACACTACATTACAGGCAGTGGGGATCTCCACACACCTATTCACACCATGCCCGACACCAGAGGAAGATGGCAGTGGCAAACATGCAAAGGCACAGCAGAAGCAAAAGGCATTCCATGGTCTGTGGTTACCAGGCCTTGCCTAATCAAAATTTACCCATCAGAGATTTTCCTTGCGGTGGGCTGACACCTTGAACTTCAATTGCCACCTGCTGCTCCTCTGACATGGCTACCAGCAAGGAGGGATGCTGGCTTACTTTATTCTCTTACATTTAATCTGGACCTGGGGATTATTTTCTACTTCCTTATATTAATTTTCTATATCTTTGTCCTAGCAATTTAATGTTTTCCTATGTTTTCTACCATTTGTTCTGCTGGAAACCTCTAGATTTCTTTACTCTGACTGTTCTCATTTATAGATCATGCTTAGGAAGCTTCTAACCTGTCATCTTACCCACTTTGTGAAGTAATAAATTTCTATAAATTTTTATTAATTGTGCTTTTATATTAGTTTAAATGTTTTCTGTGCAAGTCCTTTTTGACTATGTTTTTCTGTCAGATTCTTCTCAGATTAACCTGCAATTATGTTAAAAAATATGCTTATATTTTAAAGTACATCTTGATAAGATGGATGAATTCCAATTATTAGTATGCAAAACAGGTTAATACATTTCTATATCTTAAAGACGATGTGTGTGTTATTCAGTAATTTGGAACTAAGTAGGATTCATGCTGATATTATGACATTCCTTAAGATTACATTCATAAGGTTTCCCACTGAAAGACAAAGATTTCATTAAGACTAACATTTAAATTTACTTATATTAGAAATTGTATTTCAGATTATATTTTATTTTTTATGATTTTATAAGAAAAATATTTTATATGCATATACTGTAGGCTAAATTTCATCAATGTTCTGGGAACTTTTAGTAATCTTAAGTGGACTTAAACATCTGTAACAAATTATAATCTTTAAATAATAAGGCTTGAAGTGGCATTCTAAATAGAAAGTATGTGCTTTATTTCTAAAAATTAGAGAGCATATATAAATAATAAAAAACGATAATTTTAAACAGAAGATTATAATTATGGCTGAAATGTTGAAAGCATTTTGTCAATGATTATTATGATTTGAATGTGAAATGTATCCTATAGGTTCATTTATTTGAAGACCTGGACCCCAGGGTGCTTTTTTGGAGGCTGTGAAGCCTATAGATGATATGGTCCCAGGTGAAGGAAGTGGCTCACTAGCAAACAGTCACTGAGTGTTAAAGCCCAGCCCTGTTTCTGGCCCATGCTCACTGCCTCCTGATTCACTGATAAAAGGAATCCCAACTATATTCTTCTGCTACTGTAAACTCTCCCACACCTTCTTCACCATGATGAGCTGCTTTAGGTTACTTTATCAGATGATTTTGTTTCAAAGACAGACAATAATTGTCATAGTTAGCTTCAGCTTGTCAACTTGACATAAACTGAAAGTCACCTGGGAAGAGGAAAACTTGGTTAAAGAACTGTCTGTAGCTGAAAGTTTTGCCGTGTTCTGCCTGGCCTGTGGTCAGGATAAATCTCTCTCACCTGTCAGTCCTACAGATGCTCAGACCCAAGTAAACACACAGAGACTTATATTATTATTTTTAAAGTATGGCCATGGCAGGCTTCTTGTTATCTAGTTCTTATATCTTAAATTAACCCATTTCTATAAATCTGTACTTTGCCACATGGCTTGTGGCTTACTGGTACCTTTACATCTTGCTTCTTCTGGTGGCAGCTCACTGATATATATCTCAGCCTTCTTCCTCTCTCTCTCCTTGAATTTCCCACCTGCCTCTAAGCTGCCTTGCCATAGGCCAGAACTTTATTTATCAACCAATCAGAGCAACACATATTCTCAGCATACAGAAAGACATTCCCCCATCAACTGCCTCTATCAGATTGGTCTATGGACTTGTTTGTGGGGGAAATTTCTTGATTACTAGTTGATGTAGAAGGGTGCAGCCTATGTGATAAAGTTCTAAGAGAGTGGATCTGGGCCATATAAAAAAAAGGTAGATGAATTAGAGTCTGATAGCAAACCAGTAAGTGATATTCTACCATGATATCTGCTCCAAGTTCTTGTCTTGAGTTCCCGTCTCACTTCCTTCAGAGATGAATTATGATCTGGAGCTTGAAAGCTAAAATAAACACTTTTTGCTCCAAGTTGCATTTAGCCATGGTGTTTATCACAGAAATATTAAAGCAAACTTGGACTATAGCTGGTATAGAAAAGGTACCATGGAGTAGGGTAATTGGAGTGATAAATCTGACCATTTGTTCATAAACCTTCAGAATGGGTTTGAGGGAAGAATATAGAAAACTTCCTAGCTGTGGAGTAAAGGAACCCTATAATGCTGTAATCAGAGCTTAATAGGTCATTCTGGTGGCAGTACAAAAGGGCAGGATGGAAATAGGGGCAGTAAAGGTCAACGTCATGAGGTTTCAGGTAGGGAACAGGGATTCTATTATGGCAAAGCATCTGACTGCATTCCGTCCATGTCCTGAACATTTGAACTAGGATGAATTTATGAACTAATTTGCTTTGTTGAGGAAATGTTGTGGCATATTATTTTAACTGGGAAAAGGTGTTACATTTGTTTATGCTGTAGAATATTACTTTAACTGTGAAATGGTATGTTACATTTATTTGTGCTGTATTTGTTTAGTGATGGAACAATGCATTACATTTGTTTATGCTGTATATGTTTAATTAGGTAAACATGTGTTGCATTTGTTTCACCTTGCCTGCCTAAGGCACCTGATGGGTCTAATAAAGAGCTGAGCAGCCAATAACTAGGCAGAGAAAGGATAGGTGGGGCTGGCAGGCAAAGATAATACATAGGAGGAAATATCTAGGCTAGAGAAGAATGGAAGAAGAAGAGGAGATAAAGAGCAGGACATGCCTGGGGTAAGAAGCCAGGCAGCCACCACCAGCCAGCAGACATGATAAGCAGTGAAAGTAAAATTTACAAAAGGAAAGAAAAGTAAAAAGCCCCAAGGCAAAAGATAGCTAAAGAGAAACAGGTTAATCTAAGTTAAAAGAGTTAGCCAGCAATACACCTTAGTTAGGCCATGTGTTCAAAACTAATAATCAGTCTCTGTGTCATGATTTCAGTGCTGGTTGGTTGCCCAAAATTAAAAGCCTGATACAAGGGCATTTCAAGACATCCAAGTGCTCAAACCTTGGCATAGTTATTACTCACTCCATTTATCCAAGTTTATAATGAAAACTCACACCAAAATATGGAACAGGACATTATAAAAATGTACCATTTGGTAAGGAAAGATATTTGTTGGCTTCTGAAGTGCCACACAGGACAAGGTAGATAAAGAGAAAATGAAAGTAGCTGTGAAACAGAAATACTACACTTTTTACTGGGAGACAGGAAAGGTGAGGGATCCCAGCTACACTCTCCCAACTGTCATGAGTTCCTTCATGCCTTTCTCACTGTCATGGACTATTAAAGCCCAAATAAATCCTTACTCTCTAAGTTCCTTCCGCCATGTGCTTTGTCACAACAAGGAGACCCTCAACTAATACAGCAGTTTAAGCCACAGCATTGACTCTGTGCTGCCGAGAGAATGAAGGTGTATTACACAGAAGTATTTGTCTAGGACTTGCTTAGACATGTTTCATTAACTATACTTCTGATTAAAATGAACTATTTTTGTGTCTTTTTTGGTTATTAGATAATTAATAGCCTTGTTAAGATTACTTTTTTATCATACAAAAGTGGATTTGTCAGAGGCCTTAGTTCATGTGGTACTATCATTGTTTATGTTTTTCTCTTACTTAATTAAAAATTGTAAAGAATAATCTCAATATTAATTTATTAAATATTTAATATTTCTTGACACGATTTTAAGAAAAGCATTAGTAGTTTTATACTTTTGCAAAGGCACTAATTTATGGTATGAAAATCACATGAGAGTAAGTGACATGTTAGTTGAGAGAATTTCTTTTTACTTTCTCTTTAAAATTTTTACTCTTTACTCTTTACTCAGCCCCCACCACCTCCTCTCTCCCACAGATCCACCCCTATTCTGTTTCCCTTAAAAAAAAAGACAGGGCTCCCAGGGATATCAACTGAACATGGCATAACAAATTACAATAAAGATAGGCACAAACCTTCATATCAAGGCTAGACAAGGCAACACAGTAGGAGAAAAAGAGTCCAAAGTATAGGCAAACTTATCAGAGATACCAACCCCTACTCTTAGGAATTCAACACCAAGCTACACAACCATAACATATATGCAGAGGACCACACTGAATCTGTGATTGTTAATTCAGTCTCTGAGAGTCTCTATGAACCCTGCTTAGATTCTGTGGGTTGCATTCTCATAGTGTCTTTGACCCCTGTGGTTCCTTGAATTCTCTTCCCCCTCTTCTATGAGGTTCTCCTGGATTTGCCCAGTGTTTAGGTGTGGGTCTCTCCATCTGCTCCCATAAGTTGCTGGATGTTGCCTCTCTGATGACAATGGGGTAGGCACTGATCCATGAGTATACTAGAACATCATTAAAAATCATTTTATTGATTTTTTTTGTCAGTCGTATTTGGTTCTATTCCAGGTCTATGGGCAGGAAAGCCTATGGTTCTGGCCATCCACACAGTATCAGATGTGATGTGAATTGTCCTTCTGTACAATGTGATTATGTGTTGCTCTCATTGATTGATAAATAAAGCTGCTTTGGCCTATGGCAAGGAAGGATAGAGTCAGGTGGGAAATCCAAGCAGAGATACAGGAAAAGAAGGATGGAGTCTGGGAGATGACATCCAGCCACCCAAGGAACAACATGCCAGCAGACTGGTAACAGCATGGCCATTTGGTAATACTTAGATTATTAGAAATGGGTTAATTTAAATGTAAGAGCTAAGTAATAATACCCCGAGCCATCAGCCAAAGATTTGTAAGTAATATAAACCTCTGAATGGTTATTTGAAAATGGTTGCCAGACTAGGTGGGACATAAAAAAGCCTCTGTTTACATTTGGTGCCCAACGTGAGGCTAATACACACATCCACATAAAACCTGAGAAAGCTTTAAAAAGGTTCTAATGTGCAGAAACAGAGCCACATTGGGCTTCCTGGTCTCTCATGCCTGTGAAATTGGAACTGGCTGCCTATGGATTGCCCAGAGTCCAGGGAATACACTCCATCTGGCATGGGGTATCTGAGGGAAAAAAATCTACCTACACTATGCTCTTAAGTCTGTTAACTTTATTCCACTAAGACAAAATTTTATCTATACAGCCACAGCTCCATCAGGCATTCAGGGCAGGAATAAATCTAGACACACCAAGCTCTTTGTCCATCTACTTTATTTCTCTGGGATGAAATCCTGTCTACATAGCTTCAGATCCATCATGAGACTCAGTTCTCATTTGTCTCCTCATTTACTGTCATCTCATAGTCCTACTTGTAAGGATTATGTCCTTAATTACATCACCAGCCTGCGACGGTATCCCAGCCTAAATGGCGGGTGTGCCTTCTCTGTGCTCTTCCCGAACTCTCTCCTTCCGTATTCTCTCTCTCTCTCTCTCTCTCTCTCTCTCTCTCTCTCTCTCTCTCTCTCTCCTCTCTCCTCCCCCTCCCCCCAACCCTTCCTTCATTCCTCCCTCCCTCACCCAATAAAGCTTTAAAAAGGTAGCCATGGCTCATAATTCCGTTGGCATGGCCGCTGCCAGCCACCAGCCACAAGGGCCGCTGCTTAACCAACACTGCTAACAACTAAGCTCTTATGCTTCACGCCTCATCTTTGTCCTCTATTTTTTGCCCTCCATCTCTTCTTGTTCTTTACTCCTGGCTCCGATGAACTCTACAAGAGTTCTGCCTTACCATCTACAAAAACCTCTGTGTTCTTCCCTTCTCCCTGTTCCTGTTTTTCTATCTCCTTTACAGAAAAATGCCTGTTGCTTTTTCCCTGGCCACAGGGTTCTCTGCCTCCTGAGGAATGTTGCTCCATGCTACCTTCCACCTTGATATGTAATAGCCTCTTTTGTTCTCAGTCTGTTGCTCTGGAGAGCCACTAGGCCTCAAGGCAAGAGGATGATCTGAGCTTCATTAGCACAAGAAACAAAGCTATATGTCTCTGACTGCCTGTCTCCTAGGCTGGGGGTGAGAGAGTTAGTTACCTAGAGAAGTTCAGCAGGTCAGCTGAACTGTGTGCCGAATGGTCTGGGAATATTTGGGCATGCAAGAATTTCATAGCAGAAGACAGCTGAAATATTAAAAGCTGGATAACACCAAATATTCATAATGAATGGCTTGCCTTTGACAGACCCTTGGCCGGTCAAAGTATAGCTTTAATACACAGATGAATCTCTATAATTTGTTCTTGTGGCTCGCCACAACTGCCAACTGCATGATGCATGCCATGCGATGGGCTTCCAAAGCCTCTCACAGGGGCCATGTTACAGAGAGACTTCTCCCAGCAGGTGCCTGTGGGCCTAAGCTATCAGCACTAGCCCTGGCAGTGTACTGTGGGATGGGTTAAGGTTTTTGCTCTGATAGACAAAGGGTTAAAGATTCAGAGAGAAAGGCCTCTAAGGAGGTCATGGTATGTTCAAAAGATATATGTGTAGGCTTGAGAGAAAAATATAGTACAGCCTTAAATTAAAATATGGATTTAAAATAATAAAATAAAATTCTTAGAAAGGGAAATAAAATGATATAAAAATGGACCACATGAGGATGGAAAATGCACAAATGTCTGGATTGTGTGTATTATTATGTTGTCATCAAAATTTTTGACTGCTGGGGTTGGAGATTTAGCTCAGTGGTAGAGTGCTTGCCTAGCAAGTGCAAGGCCCTGGGTTCCATTCTCAGCTCTGGGAAAAAAACATTTTTTTTTTTACTGCTATGAAACATTTGATTATAAAAGCTGCTGGATTAAACCAACTTAAATATTTTAAAAAATCTTGGCATCAAAATTTAAATCAAAAGATATGCCATGTTGGGGGAGAGGTTATGTTTTTGTTTCTGCAGTAAATGAGAAGCTATGGATTCATTCAAAGTTAAAAATGATCAGATTTGATCAAGGAAGATCCCCTGAAATCCTGACCTCACACATGAAAAAATAAACCTAAAATAACTACAAGACAAGTAACATATTTTACTTCCCAAAAATGAAACAAAAAATTATCTTCAGCTGGCTTATGTAAAATACACAGTTTATATTCATATTAATGCAGATATATATGTTACCTTTAAAAATTTATATATTTTCAGAATGAGGGAACAGACACTAATGAAAACAAATGGCCTTGGTGATCCAGCATCTCAAAATGCCTCTGTTGCAGTTTCCTTTGAGTTCTGCATCCAGAATAACTTCAAGGTGACTGGCTGAGATGATCTACCCTCACAGAATACTCCAATCAGGACTTGACCTTAATCTTAAATTTTCTCAGAGTCCCCATAAGATTACCAGGACCCCCAATTAACTGGAAGTAGCCTAGACTATGCCCACATTCCCCCAAAATGGATTATTGATATTTGTCTTTGTTTAAGATATTTGGTTACAAATTGTTATTTGTCTTAATCTCTTTCTAAAAGAAGAAATAGGTATATGATATAGAAATGATAGGATAAAGGGTAGATTATTGAATCTACTTTAATAACAAACAACTATTAATCTTACATATTTTACATTGATGTGGATTCTGGTTTACTGATACAAATTTGAAGTTAATTTGTTATAATGTATGAATATTTCTACCCTTGCTTAAGATATTATGTTTATGCAGCTCATTTAAAAATGTAATATATAATTAAAAGATACAGATCATTAGTTAGTCATCAATAACAGTCAAATTTTAACCATATTAGTTAGGTTTTTTAGGTATACAAAGATATATTTCAATTAGATGGACTTCGAATACTTCAAATACTTCAAAGACCTGCAGAATATGGCATTTAAAATGTTTTGTTAACCTAATATTTTTCTTTCCTTTTCTTTTTTTCTTTTTTCTTTTTTTCTTACTTTTTTTTTTTTTTTTTTTTTGGTTTTTCCGAGACAGGGTTTCTCTGTGTAGCTTTGTGCCATTCCTGGATCTGGCTTAGTAGACCAGGCTGGCCTCGAACTCACAGAGATCTGCCTGGTTCTGTTTCCTGAGTGCTGGGATTAAAAGGCGTGCACTACCACTGCCCAGCTACCTAATATTTTTCATGACAATGAGACATTTCTGCTCTTGGCAGCACCAATTACTTCAAAGAGGATGATGGGCATGCAAGAAACTCCTTATGGAATTTGCTTTCAATGTGGCAGAGCTAGACATTTGGGCAAGAAACTGCTCTTGCCTGGACTGCTTGACAGTATGCTGTATAAACTGGACATGCAGGACCAACAGGAAAGTGATTGTTGAACTTTGCCAAAACAAGGTGAGATGGTCCTTTGGGGTTCCTGCTTCACAGAAGAAACTGCCAGACATTCTGCAGGACACAGAGGAAAGTGACTGACAAACTTTCCCCAAATATGTGAGACAGTCCTTCAAATTTCCTGCTTCACAGAAAAGTCTGTCAGATACTCTAGGCCTATAGGCTAAAGATGGATGCCCCAATATTGCAAAGGAACTTTAGGTGACTGTCTAGGCAGTCAGATGTCTCTCTCATTTATAGAGTTTTAAAAGTTGCTTGCAATGCACTTCCTGTTTACTCAGGTAATATTATATCCTTCTGGGATCTTTGATGGAGTTCAAGACTAGATAGCTATAACTAATGTTTTCCTTAGTTATGATAAAAGATAAATTATATATGAAACTTTAGACTCACAAAGATAGGATATGTGATAGAATATTTTATTTAATTTTTCCAAACACAAATAGACTTAATATTGTAGCTGTAATTATTGCTTGATAACTATTTTGTTATACAAAATTTTATTATGCTAATGTTAAAACCTTCATTTTTGATTAGACAAAAAATGGGAAATGATTTGGGATGACCTTCTGTATGCTGTGAATATGTATTGCTCTCATTGGTTGATAAATAAAGCTGCTTTGGCCTATGGCAAGGCAGGATAGAGTCAGGTGGGAAATCCAAGCAGAGATACAGGAGAAGAAGGGTGGAGTCTGGGAGATGACATCCAGCCACCCAAGGAACAACATGCCAGTAGACCAGTAATGCCATGGCCATGTAGCAATACTTAGATTACTAGAAATGGGTTAATTTAAATGTAAGAGCTAAGTAATAATAGCCTGGGTCATTGGCTAAAGATTTATAAGTAATATGAGCCTCTGAATGATTTTTTGAAAATGGCTGCAGGACTGGGCAGTACAGAAAAAAGCCTTCATTTACACTGATGTGCACTTACTCTCATGGTGTGGGCCTCAAGTTGAATCAGTCATTAGTTGGCCACTCTCACAAGTTCTACACCATCATTATCCCAGCACACTTTGTAGGCAGGACAATAGTAGGTAGAGGGGTTTGTGGCTGAGTTGCTGTCCTAGTCTCACTGCTAGTCTTGAGTGGTTATAGAAGATGGATTGTTTGGTCTCTAGCCCCCATTATTAGGATACTTGCTAGGGTCACTCTCATAGATTCCAGGGTTTTCCCACTGCACTAGGTTTCTACATTATATCCAAATAATCTCTAATTCCAGTTTCTCCCAGTTCCCTCTCTCTCCATCTTCCTCTCCCTAACCTGGACTCTCCTGTTCCAATCCCCACCTAACCTCAGTCCACCCACAAAATCTATTCTATTTCCCTTTTCCCAAGAAGATCTGTGTGTTTCCCCTCAAGCCCTCCTTGTTACTTAGCCTCTTTGAGCCTATGGATTGTAGCACGATTATCTTTTACTTTACAGCTTATATCCACTTATAAGTGAGTACATACCACGTTTGTCTTTTGGGGTCTGGATTACCTTGCTCAGGTTGATTTTTTTTCTAGCTTCATCCATTTGCCTGAGTATTTCATGATGTCATTGTTTTTAACAGGTGAATAATACTCCATTGTATAAATGTATCACATTTTCTTTATCCATTCTTTGGCTTCGGGATATCTAGGTTGTTTCTAATATCTGAATATGAATAAAGCTACTATGAACACATCTGAGCAAGTGCCCTTGTGGTTGGATGAGCATCCTTTGGATATATGTCCAAAAGTGGTCTAGCTGGGTCTTAAGACAGATCAATTCCCAGTATTCCAAGGAACATCCATATTGAGTTCTACAGTGGCTGTGTAAGTTTGCACTCCCACCAGCAATGGAGGAGTGTACCCATTGCTCCACATCCTTGCCAGTATAAGCTGCCTTTTATGTTTTTTATTTTAGCCATTTTGACAGATATAAGAAAAAAATCTCAGTTGTTTTGATTTGCATTTCCCTGATGACTAAGGTTATTGAACATTAAATGCACATCAACAACATCAATTCATAGAGAAATTAATTTTCTGTTAGTAATTTCTGTTAGTATTCGCTTTACTTTTTCTCATTTTGATGAAAACCCATTCATTAATTTTAACATATTTACAATATAAAATAAATAATTTAAAATGCTAATTTAAACAAAATTTTTCAAGATATTTTTTGAGAAATCTGATGTTAGTGGTCTCATATTTTAATGAGTACCTTTTATTTTTCTAATATGCTACATAGACTCTAGTATACTATAGTAACCTTAGAGAGAAACACATATGATATTTAGTGTTCTTTATAATGAAGTGGTTTTGCTAAATCACTTTATTTGATCTGTGTAATAGCTTCATGAAGTGCTTAGAATCCTTACTCCACTTCATAGGAAAGCAAGCTAAAGAACTTGGGTTTCTTTCTAATGGCTGAAGCGGCACAGGTGGCTAATGCAGATTTAGAATTTGAATGATCTTGGGTTGTCTTAATGGGTAGTGATGCTCTTGTTTAAAGGAGCTGCATCTAACTGATCTTGGTCATTAATGGAGTATGTGTGCAAGTGCACATCTTCCATGTGTTTGGATTTATTTTTTGCATTATTTTTCAAACTCAGAAGGCCACTTTTTTAGTTCTGTAGTGGTTTGCTTTGTCCCTGGCCCAAGTGAAAGGATGGTTTTGTTAGGAAAGGTCATGTGTGTTTGATCCCAGCAATCCTGATTCTGTTGTCTGTGTTCTCTATAGTGCTATGCATTTTGAAGGTGATCCTGGGGGTTTAAACTTAGGTCCTCATGCTTGGACAGTAAAGTGCTCTTACCTACTGAGCCGTCTTCCTAGGCCTCCATGTAATATTTCCTTAAAAATCTAGAATTGTGAATCTAGATTGGGTTTCAGCTAAGCTTCCTTTGTTGTCACTAATCTATAGTCCAGCTTTGGTTTGCTTCATTGTCTCAGTTGACTTTCTCATGCATGTGAAGACTGTGATCTCCAGTGGACCAGAGCTTTGACATTTATCATAGGTACGGTCCCAGCCTGCTTGTCTGTGGAATGCTCATTACTAGTTTCTGCTAATGGTCCCTTTGACTGTTACTATTATTATTGTTATATTGTTCAGAATCCAGTTGTGTTATAATGAGGGGGTTTTAAAATACTATTCTAGAAAATATGGCTCAGAAGTATAAGAGCCTTGTCCAACACTAAGCATTTTGTAAGTGATAAATTAGTATTGAATTTGTCTTTAATCATTATTTTTTTAGACAAAGTCTAGGCTAGTCTCAGATTCACTGCATAGCCCTGGCTGACTTCAAAACTTGTGACAGTTCTCCTGCCTCAACATCTAGAATGCTAATTACAGGTATGAACAACCATACCAGTCTTAATTCTCTCTGTCTCTCTGTTTCTCTCTTCCCCTCTCTCTCTTCCTCTCTCTCTCTCCCTCTCTCTCTTTATTCTTTTACAGGTGTCTTTTACATCATGTATCTTGATCTTATTCATTTTCTCATCCCTTCTCATCTGGCCTCTACCACTGCACCCCAACCCAAACTAAAAAAAAAAAAATAATAAGAAAAAAAGAATAACAGAGGGAAAAATTAAAAATCTCATTATGAAAGCTGCAATGTGACCTACTGAATCATGCCATAAACCCCTTTGTCCATATATCTTTACTTGCTAGTGTTCATTGCAAAGAGTCACTGGTCTGGTTCGAGGCCTCTGATCACTAGGACTCTTCCTGGGTATCCTGTTGTTCTGTGTTGTGGAATCCTGCAGCTTTGGGTCTGTAGGTCAGGTTGCTTCACACGTTCTAGCAGATCATAGATGGGGTGAATGTTGGGATGGGCCAAGTCATAACCCTGGGTCTGGGCCTGGGCAGTTATAGGGTTGGTCCACCAAGATGAGAAAGAGGATAGCTCTCCCATGGTTGCAACTTCGGGGCTGGCTTCCCCACACCTGCCTAAACAAGGTTGGATCTCCTGCTCTTATGACCGCAGGGCCAGCTCTCCCAATTGCCCCAGATGTTAATGTGGGGTGAGGAGGACAACTTTCTCCTCATGCTGCCACAAGACAGATGGGTAATGAGGACAGCTCTCTGATGCTCACAATTTTGGAGCTGGCTCACCCATACCTGCGCTAACAAGGTTGACTCTATTGTGCTGTCCTGGCAAGGTACAGGGCCTGCTCTCCCAAGAATTGCAGCTTGTAGCAGGCAGGGATGGCTTTCCCACTCTTGTTACCTCAGGGTTGACTCTCTCACTTGCCTTAAGAGTTGATGGGTGGGGGTGGGAAAAGGCCTTTCTCCCCACACCATGCCAACATGTGGGAGATGAGAGGTGGAGCTAGGTCTCTCCTGCTCCCATCCTCCAGGTTGGCTCACCTGTGCTCTCATCAACAGGGTCATCTCTGCTGTGCTGCCCAGACAAAGTACAAGGCTCATTTTGCCATGTGTTGCTGCTGGTCAAGGAGTCAACTCCCTCATCATTTCAGCCTGCTCTCTTCCTCTCTTGTCTCTTCAGATTTACCTCTGTTCATAGGATCTGAAACATTCTTTCTCTCTCTCCCCCATAAAATACTGTGTCATACCTCTGTTTCCTCTAATAGTGCCCATCTGGCTGGTGCTGTAAGGTGCCAGGTCTGTCCCTGTTTTCTCCCTGGAGCCCAGGGTGGACAGCCCCAGGCCTGCATGTAGGTCTCCCTCTCCCACTCAGGTCACCATGATGCTGGGCTGGGCCATGCTTCTTCATCACAAAGAGATCATTATAGTGATGAACCATCCAGCACCTATGGTACCAGGTGAGTTCTTGTTTAGTGCATTTGGCTGCTCTCCACCCTCCCAGCCACATGGTGTAGGGTGATTGGTTCGCTGGAGTTCAGTTGCAGGCTGCAATTAGAATCCTCAGTCCATTCCTGGCTGTGCTCCACCCACCCTGGCTATATGGCATGGGGTGGGTGCTTTGCTGGAGTTTGGTTGTGGGCCAGAATTCTTAATTCTTAAGTATTATACAAAACTACTCTATGACTCAGCTTCTTACATACTCTCAAAGATTTTGATTCGAGGGAATTCAAATTCTCAGAGCAATTACCTGTTTATTAACAGGAATTAATAATTCTTTGTAGTATGAATATGAGGGTTTTGGTGGATTATCTGTAATGAGTATAAAAATACTTTCTCTGCCCTCTCAATCCTATTTGTCCATCTATACTTGATTAGTCTTGGTGCCCAATTAGTGTCTACTTGAGGAAAGAAAGTTAAATGTAACAATTAGTTTCAGATAATTATAACTGATATATAAAATATCCAGACTATTATCACATATTCTGATGGCTTTCAATTGTTCCTTGCTCTGAATCATTCAGGGGACACATTTTTTATAATGATGTGGGTAATAATGAAGTGGTATACAGATCTCTTGGGTTGGAGAATTTAGCCTACTGAATCATTCTTGTGTCTTTCCTAGGAAGACACTGAGTGGTTACTTGAGAAGTTTGTGTCTTAGATAAGTGTCAAATGGTAAGAAATGAAGAAGAGAGAAGAGCCATGTCAATGATTACCCCATTAGTCCCAACACAAATATCATGAAACTGTGTTAACAAATTCCAATTGGGGTAAATAGGAAAGAGTAGTCAATGGTCTGAACACATTTCGAATCAGAACAGGGGAAGGTAAGCCTCAATGGATTCTACTTAGCAGACACAGTATTTGCTTAGTCTTAGAGTTTGGTTTCCTAGACCCTTTGTCATTAACAAGAAGAGTTAAGTGAGATGCCAGGACAGTACACTGCTTCCCAAGTACCCTTTTGGCTTAAACTTTACCTCTCTTGACAGTCAACAGTTACTATTTGATATTCACTTATACTACATTGATTCTAGAACATTGCTTTATCTTTCCTTATTTCAGACAATACCTATAGTTGAACACAGCAATGGGATGGATTTCACAGTGATATGGTTGTCTTAGTCTGGGTTTCTATTGCTGTAAAGAGACACCATTACCATGGCAACTCTTATAAAGGAAAAATATTTAATTGGGGTGGCTTACATTTTCAGAGGTTTAGTCCATTATTATCATGGTGCAACATGGTGGCATGTAGACAGACATGGTGCTGGAAAAGTAGCTGAGTGTTCTACATTTTGGGTTGAAAGCAACAGGAAGTGATCTGAGACATTGGGTGTGGCCTAAGCATATGTGAGACTGCAAATCCCACCTCCACAGTGACACACTTCTTCCAACAGGGCCACATCCACTCCAACAAAGCCATACCTTCCTAATACTACCATTCCTTTTGGGGGTCATTTTCTTTCAAACCATCACAATGGTAATGTAATAATAAGCTATCAGCATGTGCATAAACATTGTCATAAAAGTCACCTTCTCAACTAATTTGCATTTACAGATGTTTCTTACACAGAATCCATGGTATGGTTTGGAACACAATAGAACTCAGTCAGAATGAATCATAGGCCAGGTGTCTTAACCTTGGTACTGCTGACATTTTACTGTGACTAACTGTTATGAAGAACTTTTGAAACCTCAAAAACAGAATGTTTAGGAAAATACATGGTTACACATATTAGAAGCTCACCACACACACACACACACACACACACACACACACACACACACACACAGAGAGAGAGAGAGAGAGAGAGAGAGAGAGAGAGAGAGAGAGAGAGAAAGAGAGAGAGAGAGTTGTGTCTACAATAACAATGTCTTCACCATCATTAAATGTCCCTAATCAGCTCTCTCCCAGTTGATAACCATTGACCTTGAGACCAGGGTTCCATTTGAAAAGGATCCTGAACACTGTTGAGATAGGTAAGTCAAAAAATGGCAGATGTAACTTAAATGCCTTTAACTGCAACAACATTTTGTGTCCCATGTTTCTTTCTAGAACATTGCCACTTTCCTTTGAAAAGATGAACTCAACCATGGCTGGGCTTTGAGCTTGCTAACTACTAGTATGTACCAGAAATGATGCACTATTGCATGCTGAAATATGTTGTTACCCTTGCCTGGCTGGCTTTCTGCAGCTGTCAGTTCGGGAATGCACTCCTGTACCCTGAGGAGTCCTAGAGAACATAGAGAGTATTCATGGAGATGTGTGAAGGTCATTTGCTTGAGTGAGTACTGGCAGAGCCTTCAGCCAGCAGTATCTGTCCAGCCATGGGAACAAATCCTTCTGTCCATAGTTGAATGGCACCAGTTGATGTGGAACAAAGATACTGTTCTTCGCCAAGCCTGACTTAAAAGAGAAGTCAAAAGCAAAACAAACTGTCTTTAGTTACAAGCTTCAGAATGCTTTATCATGTGACAATATAAAATGCTGTAGCAGAACTGGGCTGTTCATGTAGATCTAAATATATAATCAAAACTTGGGTCTTAAGTATGTTATCTTCTTGGCCAGCATATATTAAAGCAATCTTAAAATTGGTTTTTCAGGAGGTTTGAACCTAGTATATTTGATAATTCTTAAATATTTTTATTAAAACAACAACAAAACCAAAACCAACCAAAAAAACCCAAAACAAACAAACAAACAAACAAACCCCAAAATAAGAAAAACAAAAAAACAAAAAAACAGAGAGGCAAAGAAGTGTTTCCTTGTAAGCCAAGGAAAGGTGTTGGTCTGAAAGGAGGCCGCATGAGGTTAAACGTGAAGGGCCTTAGAGTGAGGACAAGGTGGAATTGCCAGTTCTGAAACTTCAGGTTGAGAATGGTCAGTGGAAGCTTGAGGCATCAGTAAGAATCTGGTGTTCTTTACCACACTGTTCCTCCTGGCAATGACTGTGCTTTGCTATAGAATTGAAGGCTCTAGAGAGGGGCAGGCAGAGCTGAAGTTTAGTCATCTGGAATCAATACTGTTATGTAACAGTCTCCAGCCCCTGAGCTCCTGTCCTGATAATAGCATAGATTGTGAATCTCAAACCAAACCATTTATTTGCAAAATTCTTTATTTGGCAAAATCGTTGTTTCTCCTGGTGCCCCAGGTTTCTTCCTATGAATGAAGTCCTTATTTAAAACCCTTTCAGGGTTGCTGTAGAAATTTGATGCAATTGTAAGACATTGAACAGAGTCTAGGACATCTGAGGTGTCTAAAATATGTTGTTCTTTAAGCTGAACTTTCATAGACAGAATGCACCCAGGCTTCAGCACTGTAGCTGCAGACCTGCTGCATAGGCCCCAGGGCTGCTGTGGGTGCATACCCACCTGCCCCTTCTCTAGCTCTCTTAGTTTTCCCTGAAGCCCTATATAACAGGGTGTTCCTTCCTCATTACAAAAGAACAGACAGTATATTGAATCCCAGGAATTATAAGTGGTTCATGCTTAACTAGAATCAAGAAAAAATATATGGAAGATTATTTTTCTGGTAATTACATAGGGTTGTTTTATGGACTTAGAGAAAACTCAACTTTGTTTGAAATTATTCTAGACTAGGAAACAACCATCTTATCCTATGAACTGTGGAAGTCAGCATGTAATTTATACATTACTTTACATGAATACTAGGAGTAATGATACTTGTCTTTTGAAAAAAATTAAATTACTTAAAAATTTAAAATATTACATGGTCCTCTTATAAAGTCATTGTTTTGAAAGACATGAGCTTAGATGTATAGAATTTGTTGGTGATAAAATAATAAAAATTAGAATAAACTAATAATTTTTATTGTTCACAGGATCTTGGCTAAATCTCATCAAAATATATGTATATGTCCTTCAAAATATGGGTGATACAAGGACATTTGTGTTTCTACTATCTCTGTGCTAGTAATAAGACCAATTATAAGGCAGTGACAATGGCCTCATCCTTTGTATAATAACACTAATGACAAGTCATCTACAAGGTGTGTACAGTGTTAATTGAGAAAGCTACATAGTTTCCTGAAATCTTTGATAGTTTCTTGAACATCTTTCCCACATATGCAGCCTTTGCTTGCCTAAAAACTTCTTAAGGGATCCCATGGCCTTTTAGACATCAATGACTCATTCATTTTATGAGAGGCTATTGCATAACATTGTGCTAGACACCAGAGATGCAGAAACAGGGCAAACATGGCCTTTAAGGACATCACAGTCAGAGTAGGTAGGGATTGATTGATTTTTATAGGAAAATGTGGTTTTGGGGAGCATGGTTCCTTTTAGTTACAGGGAGGAATGTTTGCTTTTTAGGGAAGGTGATTTGTGAGATGAGGATGGGGAAGGAAGATGTTCAGAGGTGGACAAGAGAGGGCAATCTGAGAAAGGCATTTGACCAAGTCTTAGAGGTAGATAGGAGCCCTAGAGTCCTCCAGAATGACCAAAGAATATAATGAGGCAGGCCACTATGTGAGAGGAGCCTGCAGAAGGGCTTGATGCCATAGTGTCATAGATATTTGGGTGGTGGATATCATTAATACAAAAAGAACTGAGAGCCAAGCATGGTGACACACACCTATAAACCTATCACTCAGGAGACTGAGGGGGAATACCATAATCTCAGTACCAGCCTTGGCATAAGATTGCTTTAAAAAGTAAAAGCACAAAACAATAGAAATCCAAGAGAGACATAAAGAAAAAGCTACAAGGAACATTTGACAGACATCATAATTTGTAAGTAATTATATATATTTACATATATATTTATATACTATTACATACACACACACACACACACACACACACACACACCACCAGGGAATAGCAATCAGGAAAGTTTCATTTATCCTGATCTTTTTAATGGATGAAAGTGAATATGGACCAATCCCTACAGTACCTGGAAGACCCACAGAGAGCTTTTGTAGGGGTAAATCTGTTTCACTCCAGGACTTTCTCCCCCAAGCTACAATTTTTCATATTTCTCCACTATAATACTCACTTTCACCAACAACCAAGTCAAAGAAGCAATCCCTATACAATGATAGGGGTTTTGCATCCTGTCTCAGTCCACCCCAACTGCAATCAGGAGTACAAGGTTGCAGTCAGCAGAAGCCTGCTGGGTTTCCTCACATTCATTGCACACTGGGTCCCACTGTTGCAGACTCCCAGAGCCATGACTGATGCCTGTTGCATACCTGGATCAAAGCAGGTTGTCTTGGAGATTCTTCTATGTGCTATGGATACTTAAGTAAACTGTAAGTTTTTTCACTTGGTGGAACTAACAATTATACACATTAAGAGCTTAATTTCCATGTATCCTTTCTGCACATCTTTGAGTATTCAGTGGGAAGTTGCCATGTAAGTGAAAATGTGTCTAGACACAGATGTTTCTATATTCAACAATGGGTTTGATTTTCTGAGCTGCAAAGTCAAATGTGTGTAACCTTTGTGACAGCATGTGCAGACTAAGGGCAAGACAGATGTGAATATTTCAGGAAGGGCTATGGAACTTCACTGGCTGTAGGACTTTGTGAAACAAAATAAAACCATATTGAGAATGAATTTCCAGTTGGTAAGAACACTGTGAAGTAAATGGCTAGTGGCAGGCATGCAATTTTTTTGTCCCCCCCACTTTTTTTTTTTAAATTTGGGATACCTGAAAGACTCACTTTAGTTAAATTCCCTTGCATCAATCAAAATGACACCGAGAGACCATCTTACACCTGTAAGAATGGCCAAGATCGAAAACAATGAAGACAACTTATGTTGGATTGGATGTGGAACAAGGGGAACACTCCTCCACTCTTGGTGGGAGTGCAAATTTATATAGCCATGTTGGATATCAATATAGCAGTTTCTCAAAAAATTGGGAATTAATCTTCCTCAAAACCCAGCTATACCACTCTTGGGCATATACCCAAGGAATGCACAATCATACCACAAGAACACATGCTGGACTATGTTCGTGACAGCATTATTTGTAATAGCCAGAACCTGGAAACAACCTAGATGCCCTTCAACCAAAGAACTGATTAAGAAAATGTGGTACATATACACAATGGAGTACTACTCAGCAGTGAAAATCAATGACATTATGAAGTTTGCAAACAAATGGACGGAACTGGAAAATATCATCCTGAGTGAGGTAACCCAGACTCAGAAGGACAAACATAATATGTACTCACTCATAAGTGGATACTAGATGCAAAGCAAAGGACAACTAGAGTACAACCCACAGCTCCAGAGGAGCTAGCTAAGAAGGAGGACCCAGAGAGGGATACATGGATCACTCTGGGAAGAGGATCTCCATGATTAAACTGGGGATGAAGTGTGGGCAATGGAAGGTAGGGAATGGGTGGAGCTGGAGAGCTACTCTCCAGCTCCCACCAAGCCCCAGCAGTCCCACAACCCACTTATAAAATAAACACACAGACGCTTATACTATTTAAACTTGTGGGCCTAATGGCTCAGGCTTTTTGCTGTCTAGTTCTTCTACCTTAAATTAACCCACTTTTATTAATCGATATCTTGCCACGTGGCTCATGGCTTACTGGTACTTTACATCTTGCTCCTCATGGCAGCAGCTGGCAGCATCTCCCTGACTCCTCCTTTCTGTTCCCCCAATTCTCCTCTCTGCTAGTCCCACCTATACTTCCTACCTGGCTACTGGCCAATCAGTGTTTTATTTATCAATGAATCATAGCAACATATATTCACAACAGATGGGGGATGAGAACATAAGGGAATGGGATAGTTGAGCTGGAACAGGGATAGAGTAGGAGAGCAATGAAAGAGATACCATGATAAACGAAGACATCATGGGAATAGGGAGGAAACCACTGCTAGGAAAGTTCCCAGGAATCCTCAAAGATGACCCCAGCTTAGACTACTAGCAATAGTGGAGAGGGTGCCTGAACTGGCTCACCCCAGTAATTAGATCGGTGAATACTGTAGCTGTCATCATAGAGCCTTTCTCTAGTAACTGATGGAAGCAGATGCAGAGATCCACAACCAAACACTAGGCTGAGCTCCAGGAGTCCAGTTGGAGAGAGAGAGGAGGGATTCTATGAGCAAGGTGTATCAAGATCATGATGGGGAAACCTGTAGAGATGAGCAAACCAAACTAGTGGGAACTCATGAAATTTAGGTCAATAGCTGAGGAGCCTGCATGAGACTGGACTAGGCCCTCTGCATAGGAGACATAGCTTGATCTGCTTAAGGGGCCCCCTGGCGGTAGGATCAGAATCCATCCATGGTGCATGAGCAGACTGTTTGGAGCTCACTGCCTATGATGGGACTCCTCGCTCAGCCTTGAGGCAAGGTGAGGCACTGGGACCTACCCCTACTAAAGGTACATCCCCATGGGAGGCCTTGCCTTCTTGTAAAAGGGAATAGGGGGTAGGCTGGGAGGGGGAGGTTGGAGGGGCAGGAGGAGGGAAGAGGGAGATCTTTGATTGGTATGTAAAATGAATAGAAAAATTTTCTTAATAAAAAAAAAGAAAAAAATTCCCTTGCATCTCTGCCAATAGGCAGACTACAGTATTTATAAGTAAAAAGATCAAGGAAACCATGAAGGAGGTACAGAGCTATCATCTGAGATACTTGGTGACTGAGGCAAGAGGTCCATAAGTTAAAGGCCTGCCTAGACTACTCAGTGATTTTAAGTTCAGGCTGTGCAACTCAGCGAGATTGTCTCAAAATACTTGCTTGAAAAAAGGACTGGAGATAGAAATAAAAAGAAAATGGAGAGAGTTTACTCGGGAAATGCTTTTAACGATTGTTCAAGTCATGTGCTTCTATGTGAGGAGTCATCCCAGGCTACATAGCTTAAACTCTTTGTCATGATTCAGCAGGGTGGTATAGCCAGCTGGGTGATTCTTGCTGGGGCCCCTCAGTGGTTCCCACTCAATAATGCACAGCCACAGACAGCCGAGCTTACGCTGGGCTTTCAGAGGCCCAGCACATGCCACCTGTTGATGGGTTTGGAGCCCCACTGAGGTTGCACACTCAGAGGCCTATTCTCCTGTTCAGTTTTCACAGCTTAGCTTTTGGGTTCTAACAGAGAAGACCAGAGAAAAGACTTCTCACAGAGCTGGCTAGCCTTAGCCTCGGAGAATCTCAGTTTGCAGCATTTCGCCAGCCAAAGGCCCCTCACTCACAGAAATGGAAATATCTCATATCTTAACACACCAAGTTTAAATGACTATCTTGCAAAATAGTAAGTGGCTTGGGAGACATCTGTGTGGACATTTGTGAACAGTGTAAAATGCCACTGCAGAATGAATTGTCTATACAGGTTGCCTATTGTAAATGAACCTGGCACTGGTAGATTGATGGAGAGATGACTTATGATTGTTAGTAAGCATGGTAATCAAATAGCACTTAATACCTCTACATTTATTGCTAAATCCTGAATATTTAATAAGAATAAGCACATGTCCTAACACAGTACAGAGAGGGTATTTTTGAAGTACAGTGGTATCCAGAAGAGGAACCAGCAAACATTAAAAAATTATTATATTTATTTATATGTGTCTCTGTATGTGTGAATGCACACACCCTTGTGAGTATATATGAATGTGTATGTACATGTTCAAACCTGTTCATACACAGAAGCCAGTAGAGGGTGCCAGATTCCTCAAAGCTGAAGATGTAGGCATTTGCAGGACACCCAGCTTATTATCTGAGTGCTGGGATTCCAATTCTGATCTTCAAGGATTGTGCAGCAAACATTCTTAACCACTGGGCCATCTCTCTAGCCTCCAGATGAGCTTAATGATAAATGACCAGATGTATTCACCTTAGGTTTTATGGGCCATGTGGTGTTTGTTATACTGCTGTTGCAGTGTGGAAGGACCCATGGACAACACAGAACATAGTACATGAACCTTAGATCACAAAATAAGTGGCAAGACATATTTGACCCAAGAATTACCCAAGAATTTGCTTACCTGCTCTCTGATTTCTCCCAAGCAAGAGCATGTGGTGTCTTTCTATTAAACCATTAATAAACTGGGTTATGAGGTAAAGCCTAAAAATTGTTTCAGGTCTGATTTGATCTTGTGACACATATGATCACTTAAAGTCATGGTCACTAGACACTGTGTCAAAAAAAAAAAACAAATCCCTTTCTCTAAAGCAGTATTTCTCTAAATGGAAGGCACTGACTGCTATGGTGTAAGGTGAAGCCAATGACAAAGAATTGTTATTTAAGTCTGGCTAGCATCATAGTTCATTGTGTGACAACAAACTTTAGAGACCTGTCTGAATGCATGCAAATGTAAGGTAAATATTTAGACTTTAACCACAAGGCATTTTTCTTTCTTAAAAACTTTGCAATAAAAATAATTTCCAAAAGATATTAATAGAGAACATTATTTTTATTAGACCTAAGAGTTAAGTTAAGGTAGAAGCTATATGGAAATTGAAAGAGTGAAAAACTGAACACACACACACACACACACACACACACACACACACACACACACACCAAAACAAAACAAAACAAAATAAAAACGAAACAACCCCTGCAAAAGCAAAAAACAAAACAAACCCAAACAAACAAACAAACAAACAAAACAACTTTTTCTTTTTGGTGGAAATTTTACATTAGAAAAATATTTTTAAAACTTGCAATTTTTGACACGTAAATCAACAACTCAAAAACTGTAAAGATATTTTTAGCACTGTTATAAATAAACTATTTCATAAGGTAGTTTAATTTAGATATTAACTCAATGTTTTGTTGTGTTCTTTTCTACAAATGTTCTTTTGATGTTTGTGACAAGGTATTTTTATGCAGTCGAGGCTGACTATGAACTCAGGATCCTCTGTGTCAGCCTCCAGAGTGTCTGGGCTTTAGATGTGCACCATGTGCACCATCACACCCAGCTACAAACTGTCCTTAAGTGTTTTATATTTTTGGAAATGAGATATCCTTAAAAAGATGGAGTGATCAAATTTTAAAAGTACATTATAGAAATTATGAAAAACATTTTCTATTTTCAGAAAAGAAAAATATGCTTAGGAAAATTTGAGGAACAGTAGAAGTGACTGCAGAAAATGCTCGCTTAGTATTTCTTTGTTAAGACTTACGTCACAGTGATGTGCTGATTTTAAGGGAAGGACGCAGTTTTCTATAAATCAGCAGCTCCTTGCTAGTCATCTCTATTTTAATGAACTAAAATCTAAGTTTATACATAAACTCATATGTGTCGCTCTCCCCACAACAGTGTGAGGTGAAAATATCAGGGCCTTTGCAGATGGGGGGAAAGAGACAAGAATGCAGGAGGAAAGAAGACCTAAAAACAGGATGTTCTTTATCTTCTTGGATTATACATCTAAGCACATGTGCTAGGTTTTCTGTAAGAAGTATTATAACCACAGGCTTCTCAATGGGATTGCATCTTCAAAATACCATGGTTCATTTTATCACACAAGTCCAAGCTCCTTAAAGAAAACAGGCTACAGGGTAGACACCCTCTAGTTCATCCAGTGGGGTCTGCTAAAGCTTTCCTTGAGGCTGCACTTCCATCTTTGTTATCAAATGTAACACCACGTTATCCTTGACAGGAGTTTCACTACGGTGGCTAGAGGCTTTCAAATGGTGTTTGTGGTTTTGTGGTTGGGGAAATGACCAGAAGTAAACATTACAAGGAAAGAAATACTGAGAACATGTCCATAATGGTGCTGGGTCCTGATGTCTGCAATCAAAACATGGTGGTGGTGGGTCTTACTTCATCTTGGAATTGTCAAAATTATACACAGAGTGCTTGTTTATTGAACCTCTGAGAATGACAATAAAGATGTCCTTAAGTTGTCCTTGCCCTAGGGCTGCATCTGTGATAAGCAGAGATGTATGTGTTCCAAAGCATAGGGAAACCACACTGCCTCTTTGTAGTCTTGGTGTGTACCCAACGCCTGCTGTAAGGTTAGGGCAGCATCCAGCTATGAGTTTGATGGTGCAGTTTCCCAAAGAAGCATCATGCTAAAATGAATACTCTCTCAATTGTCTTCCCAACCAAACCAATCATGGCACAATGAACAGATTTTTTGAGATGTTTCTGGTCATGCGCTGCTTATCTCAACCTTTCTGTGCTTATATCCTTGCCTCAGCAGGAGATCAATTATCTGTTCTGTTTACAGGATTCATTGTCTTTCTCTATTTTCAGTCTGTGTTCTCTTCATGCATCCTCCCCCAGCTCAGCTCCTTCTGCTAGGAAGGGCCTATTTATCTAGAACTGCCTTTCCCTGTTCTGGCTGGTTTGTTTTTAACTCTAAGAGGACTTCAGCATCTTTTCATGGCAAAAAAGCAAATCTTAGTTTGTCTTTGTTTCTTTTTAAGTCTTCTCTATCCTTAATGCTCTCCTGTTATGCTCACGGTGCTGCCATTAACCCCAGCTTTACAGGGTATTCCCTGGGACAGATAATGACTTCATGTTCGCCTATCAGGATGTGTCTGTCATTCATCTTTAGTCAAAGATTTGACTGTGACACTGAAACCCACTTCTCTATGTTTCAGCCAAATGAGTAGTGCTAACTGCCTCAACCTCAGACACTTTGTTCCTAAGGGGAACATCTATTGTTCTCAAGAGACTACTGCGGTTTGTTCTGTAATTAAAATGCTGTACCATTTCCAAAACTGTTTCATATGCTAGCCTCCAAAGAGGGGGTCTGCAGTAAGCAGTTATTTTACTACATCTAGCTCACAAACTTCACTCCTCAATTAAGCCGATTAAGCAGAATTCCCTCTCTTCCTCCATCACTTTCCTTTCCTTTGCAGATGGAGACTGGAAGGTGACAGTTGTCACTGGAGATCTTGAAAATGCTGGCACCACGGCAACAGTATCTCTTTGTGTCTATGGAGAAGCAAGATGTTCAGGACCTATTATTCTGGGGTCTGGAAAGCACCACCTGTTTAACCCCAACAGTGCAGATATATTCAAGGTAAAATGCACTTGCCTGTGACTTGTTCACTAAGATGTACTATGGTATACTGTGGTGGTTTGAATATGATTAGCCCTTATAACCTCATAGGGAGTGGCACTAATGGGAGGTGAGGTTTTGTTGGAGTGGGTGTGGCCTTGGAGGAAGTGTGCTACTGTGGGAGTGGGGTTTGAGGTTTCCTATGCTCAGGATACTGCCCAGTGTCTCAGGTCACTGCAAGATATAGCACTCTCAGCTCCAGCACCACATCTGCCTTCATGTCCCCCATGCTCCTTGTCATGTGATAATAGACTGAACCTCTGAAACTGTAAAGGAACCACCCCAATTAAATGTTTTCCTTATAAGAGTTGCTGTGGGCATGGTGTCTCTTCACAGCCATAAAAACCCTAACTAAAATATATACCTTCCCAAAAATGGACTAAAGAATGACTTTTTGTTGTTTGCACTGCATTTTCTTTAAATGCATGAAAATTTTTATATTGAAGCAGTTTGGAAATGTCAAGAACAACAGAAAATAAGATATTTTGTTTCTCATTTTTCATTTGTGCAAATAAAGGGACAAACACATGAATGTAGAAATCTTAAAAACAAAGCAGGACATTTTACTACTAATGCTATGAGTACTTTTGTTTCTGAATATCTGTTACACACTTGCCAAAGCCCATGTCTGTTTTATAGCAGGACCTGCCATAAGTCATGGAGTTGCTTTGATGGAAAGGGCATATGGGAATAGGGTGACATAAACAGGCAAGTGATCAGGATTTGAAGGCTGCCTTTGATACTTACAAACATGGTGGTCTGTCCACAGTACTTCAAGTGCCTTAGTTTTCTTCACAAATACTCTTAACTTGACTTTAAAAGGATACAATGAAATTATCCTTATTATACTAAGATTATAACTCACATGAAATTGTGTTGCAATTTTTGTATATATTTTATAACTCATGCATGGGACCACCCAGTTTTCTTAATTATAGCTTTCATTGGTTATGAGGATTATGCCACAGACAAATGAAATACCTTGGTATTGTTGAACACTTAAATGGTTTCTAGGTTTTTACTATTATGAATAATGATACAATAAACATGTCTTTGACCTTAACTTTCTCCTTTCTTTTTTTTTTTCATTTTTCTTTATTAAGAAAATTTCTACTCACTCCACATACCACCCACAGATTCCCCCTCCTACCTCCTCCCCCCCCCCCACCCCTCTCTCCCAAGCCATCCTGCATCCCCACATCCCCTAAATTGAGGGGAGTCTTCCATGGGGAGTCAACAGAGCCTAGCATACTGAGCCTAGGCAGGTCCAAGCCCCTTCCCACTGCACCAAGGTTGTTCAAGGCATCACACCATAGGCTCCGGATTCTCGGAAGCCTGCCCATGCACCAGGGAACTTTCTCCTTTCTTTAACCAAAACTAATTTTTTTTTATAATAAACTTTGAGAAATAATAATTTTTTAAAAAGATTTTATTTATTTATCATGTATACAGTGAGTGTTCAGCCTGCAGGCCAGAAGAGGGCACCATATCTCACTGTAGATGGTTGTGAGTCACCACGTGGTTGCTGGGAATTGAACTCAGGACCCCTGGAAGAACAGCCAGTGCTCTTAATCTCTGAGCCATCTCTCCAGCCCGAGAAATAATAATTTTTAATCAATTTTTTTACCAACTTTATTTTTAAAACATCTGCTTTATATAATGTAGTCACTGGTGGGAAACAGTGAACAAATGATAAATTTTACTTGTTACTGATCACTGCTACACACCACATTGTACTCTATTCCTGCCATATACACTATTTAATACATTCTAATTTAAATTTCTGAGCTCCTTTTCCAGCCACAAACTGTGGTTCCAGGGAAGCTACCTCTTTCCTTCTTGTTTAAAGAGATTTATTGAAATGCAGTTTGTGCATTTTAACTTTCATACATTTACACTCTAGTTGATGGTGTTTAACATATTCACAGATTAATTAATCAGCACATTCCAATTTTATACTGTTTTCACCCTGAAAGAAAAGCCATAATCAAAATCAGTTTCTCTTCTAATCCCTTATTTCCCAGCCTTAAGAAACCATTTCCATTGTCCTGCTTCCTGTCTATAAAACTTGCTGGCTTTGGGCACATCACAAAAGTGGAATGATGGAGTGATACAACACAGAACTTTTGAGTCTGAATTCTTTTATTTCCCATAATGTTTTCAAGGTTAACCCGTGTTGGAACTGCACCAGTACTTCACTTTTTTGTGGCTAAATTACATTCCACTGTATGGGTGCACTGCACTTCATCCATTCATTAATTAATAGACATTTGGGTTCTTTCCATTATCAACTATTGTACATATCCATATACAAGTTTTTGTTATTGTTATTGGCATGTTATCATTTCACTTGGAGTATATTTACTGGTCACATGGCAACACAATACTTAACAATTTGAGAAAACACTTATTCTCCTCAAAAATGGCTGCATTGTTTGTTAGATTCCTGCCAAGGCTGTGCAGGATTCTTCTTCTCCTAAAATTCTTTATTGTATGTCCTTTATTTAAAAAGGCATCCTCATGGATATAAAGTACTATCTCAATGTATTTCTGATGAATTTCCTGAATAACTAATGGTGTTCAGTATCTTTTCACGTGCTTGTCAGTATTTTGTATATCTTTGAGAAATGTCTATTATTGTCTTTTGTTCATTTTTAACTGGATTTTAAAAAAATTAATGAGTGATCATATAGTCTGAATACAAATCTCTGATGTTATATTTTATTCACAAATATTTCCCCATTTTATCATTCCATTGTCTTGACACACATTCTCATTGCCCCCTAGTGCCCTTTTAAGTCACCCTGAGACTTCCTGTTAGTGTACCTGGTAGGATTATCTGCTGGTGAATTCCAGGTTTACTTTATTTGAAAACGTCTCAGCTGTGAATATAAAGGTCTTTGCTGATATTTTTCTCTCATCATTTTGAGGATATTGAGCCACTTACTATCTGAGGACCTCATGGCTTATGACAAGAAGTCATCCATGATCCCACCAAGGATCCCATTTTTGTGATAAGTTGTTTCTCTGTGCTACTTACAAGATTCTTTTTTCTCCATGCCTTTCAGTGGTGTGATTATGTTATGTCAAGATGTGGCTCACCTTATTTTGGTTTCCACAGTTCTATGTTTACAGGGTTATTAGTTTTCAATGATACTGTGGACAGGGGAGAGAATCAATAAATTTACAATACACTGACTTTGGTTCTTACCAGCTTGTATTTTTCATTGAATAACTGCTTTTCAAATGGCCTTTGATAAATTTCCATAGTTCTAAAAAAATGTTTGTTATTCATTTGTGGAAAAGGGAATTTTATGAAGTGGCCTCAATTAGCCATTTCATAAGTCATGGAAAATAGCTACAAAAATTCCTTCTGTTATTATAGTACAGACTAAAAGAGTTAATATTAAAATACTTTCTATAAAGTATGAAGCATTATTACTCTGTTGAGACTGACTCTTTTGATCCCACCCACAAGTTGGGAGAGGATGCTGATGGAGTGGGATTTTAGACAGTTTTTTAGATGAATGAAGGCAGGAAGGCAGATGGTTAGTAGGTGGCTATTGCTGGCATGGGGGTCTGTGTAGAAGAGTCTGGAGGCTGGAGTAGGAGGAAGAAATAGATGGAGCCAAGAGTAGGTTGGCTAACCTAGATCAAGTCATTGAGTGCACAAGTAATAGCAAGAACATTTATTCTGGCCTTTTTCAGTATTTAAAAGTTAGATTTTCATGTGTACCCGCATTGTTGTCCATTAGGTAGATTGTTGCAGAATATTTAACTATGTAAAGGTGTGTTGCACTTGTTTATGCTGTGGAATATTACTTTAACGATGTAAAGATCTGTTACATTTGTTTATGCTGCATTTGTTTAATGATGTAAGAATGTGTTACATTAGTTTATGTTGCAGAACATTACGTTAACTATGTAAATGTCTGTTACATTTGTTTATGCTGCATTTGTTTGATTGTGTAAAGATGTGTTGCATTTGTTTCACCTTGCCTACCTAAGGCACATGATTGGCTTAATAAAGAGCTGAATGGCCAATAGCTAGGCAGAGAAAGGATAGGTGGGGCTGGCAGGCAGAGAGAATAAATAAGAGGAGAATTCTAGGCTCAGGAGAGGAAAACAAGAGAAGAGAAGAAGAAGGAGAATGAGGGAGAAAAAGAGGGAGACGCCTGAGGCCAACCAGCAGCCACTAACAAACACAGAGTAGGACATGCAGAAAGAAAGGTAAAAAGCCCTGAGGCAAAAGGTAGATAAAGAGAAACAGTTTAAGTTAAAAGAGCTAGCCAGAAATAAGCCTACATTAAGGCAAGCATTCAAAACTAATAATAAGTCTCTGTGTCAAG
Organism: Peromyscus leucopus; assembly: GCF_004664715.2. Taxonomy (NCBI): domain Eukaryota; kingdom Metazoa; phylum Chordata; class Mammalia; order Rodentia; family Cricetidae; genus Peromyscus; species Peromyscus leucopus. Next base: position 28,347,441 of record NC_051064.1, on the reverse strand, counting down.
ATTTGGGAACTGGTTCATGGTTCAAAAGAAAGAGAAAGCCTGCTATACTAGATGGATGTCAACATACTGTCTTGATTTTGGCAGTGTTGTAACTTTCTTCTTGTCTCTTCTTAGCTCCTAATCTTATAAGTTCTTTTCCCCATTCTGGTAGAATTGAAGCTAGGGGCTCTGTAATACACAAGGCCAACTGCTGGATGGAGTTTATTATAGGAACTGTTTACCTTGAGCTTTTCCCTCAGTCACTAAGGCTAACACAGTTTAAAATGATGTCTAAATTTGAATCACTAAATTTTCACTTGTGAGTTCTTATCAATAAAGTCAATGGTACTTTTTCCCTCTAATATAGAATGAATTTTGAAATAGATACTGGCTTAGTTTCTTATTATTGCTGTAATGAAATAGCTTGTCAAAAACAATTTATAGAGAATGTGTTTATTTTGGCTCACAGTACCACGTTATTGTCAATCGTTTTAGGGAAGTCAAGGAAGTAGGAACTTGAAGCAGCTGAGAACACTCAGCTGATTCACTGTGAGTCCTTTGCTTTCTCCATCCTTATATAGTTCATTATTACCTAGGGAATGGTACCACCTACAGTGCTTGTGTTTTCCCACCTCAATTTATGTAACCACAATGCAACATGTCAACTCAATCTAAACAATCCCTCATTAATACCTACTTTTAAGGTGATTCTAGATCAGCCCAAGTTAATAAAACTAACCACCACAGATACCAGTACAAGTGACCCCAGAAAGGTAGCAGACTAGGTGGTCTAGTCCACAACCTTATTATCTTTGCTAGAAGGGCCACTTCCCAGCTATCAACTGATAAAAATGTCTTTGTAAAAATTCCAGAACCTGAGAGTAAAGCTAAAACATTCCTTGATCCAGGAACCCTAGAAGATCAGCATTAAAGTAATCAGTGAAGGTTTGCCTGTGTCATCTTCCTCTCAGTCTACTGAGCACAACTGCACAAAGAGGGTTCCCTGCACCTACATTACCTCTAGTGGGCAAAGGAGAATCTGAGGCAGTCACCCCATTGTTCAATGTTGCATCAGAGGTCCACTTGTGCTTCATTTTACAGAGAACAATGAGAAAAATGTGCAGGGCTAGACCACCTGGAGCCAACCATGAACACAGTAATATGGTATGGTTCTAAGTGAGAGAAGCATTATATCCCTGATGACTTTATTGTCCCCCAACCAGAGAGTTCAAACAGTGGTACCACTTCCTCATGAAGCTGAACTTACTGGCCATACATGGTTTTGCCTTCTTGGGTGCAGACTAGTCACAGAGCTCAATCTATGGCTCTACCTGAATATGGAACCAAGCCCACTGATTCCACTTGTTCCTCACAAATGAGCAAGCTTGCCCAACTCTGAGGTCCCTGACCAAGGGGAGAGGCCAACAATTCTGCTTATCTATGGTGCCTAGGCTATGGCCCCATATGGCCACAGAACCCAACTCATACCATGACTGATTATATTGTATAGTGCATAGCCCCAGTAGGCCAGAGCCAGTCAACAGCAAACCACATCCTTATAGCTCTGCTTAACTGCAGCATAGACTATGCAGATGTTTTAAGTCTAGAAGCCTAATATTAATTCTTACTAGTTGTAGAGTACAGATAGAAATTCAGTACAGGCAGAAAGCCTACTCAGTGGCTCTTACTATGAGGTATAATCTATAGCTCCATGCAATCAGAAAACCTAGCCAGTAGCTTACAGAACCCTGTTCCACATGAATATGGATTTTGGCCAATAGCACTGCCTTGTCAGGGAGCAGAGCTGAAATACCACTCATTCAAGGACAATTATTAAGCCCATCCTGACTCCATACCCAATAACTAATCCAAGTGGTTATACTATTAGACCAGAAAGCATAGCCTATATGCTGATTTGTTTTTAATTTAATTAAATTTTTTTTTTTTTGGCAATGGGTGACATAAGATAGTCAGTTGGAAAGAGGGAATCTCAATGGAGAAAATTAATCTATCAGATTGGCTTACAGACAAGTCTGAGGGGGTATTTTCTTGATTGATGATTGATGTAGGAAAGAGACAGATCCCTGTTGGTGGTGCCACCCTTGAGAAGGTGAGCCTGGGTTGTATAAAAAACAAGCTGAGTAATGGCTTCTGCTTCAGTTTCTGTCTCCATGTTCCTGCCTTGACTTCTCTTGATGATGGACTGTAATCTGTAAGTTTAATAAACAGTTTGCTCCCAGTTGTCTTTTGATTATGGTGTTTATCACAACAATAGAAAGCAAATTTATGTAGCCTGGGACTCTTCTTGGACAGAGGCAAGTTATCCTAGTCTGTGGCCCTGTCTGACTAAAGAGCCCAGCTGGTGGCCTTACCTGTCTAGGCCACCAATGCAGCAATCTCACTGACCAACCATTTCACCTGCCAATTGCATAGCAGAATAGCAGTGCCACTCAAGCTCTCAGAACAAGAAAACCCTGCTTAAGCAGAGATCCTGACAGCAAGCCATGTGCATGTGAATATAACACTAGCAGGTCTATCTAGAAACCAGCTGAAGACTGATAGTTGAAGAATTTCCCCTGCTTTAAAGTCTAGAAAAAAAATGAATGTTTTCTCAAATGCAAAGACACTAATGTAATTATACAGCGATCACAAATAGTCAGAAAATTCAGGAAAGTTGACATTGTAGAAAGAAGAAAGATTGAAGCTCCAAACAGCTCACCAAAATGGAGATGTCTCTGTTGATGGATTATAAAGTTCAGAACAAAAGTCCTAAAAAATTCAGCAAAGACTTGGAAAACAGAAAACTAAATGAGACTAGGAAAATGAAAGTTCAAGGAAATACTATAAACTATGAAGAAGTAGAAGAAGAAGAAGAAGAAGAAGAAGAAGAAGAAGAAGAAGAAGAAGAAGAAGAAGAAGAAGAAGAAGAACAACAACAACAACAACAACAACAACAACAACAACAACAACAACCAACTCCTAGAGTGAGGGACATGGTGACAGACTAAATAAATTAATAGAGGGATTCAGCAGCACACTCAAAAAGAAGACAGAATCAGTGGACTTGACTAGCAGGACACTTGAAAATATCCAGTCACTAATATAAAAAAGATAAATGATTGAAGTAGTGATGACAGCCTATGGGACTGATGGGGCACCAAGTGAAATTATATATAGAATTTTAGAATTTCAGGAGAAGATTAAAAAATTAGAGACAATATTTAAAAATAAGGATTGAGAAATGCATAGGCATATAGGTGTGGCACAAAAGTAACCTGGAGGATGAAATGATTGAGAATTTTGGAAGTATTAGAGAAAAGTGAGTCATCACATTCATGGAGTCCACAAATAACAACCAGAAAATTTCTAGGCAGAAAAACTTGTAGACCTGGAAATTACATGCTAATACTCTCAAAATATTGAAAGATGGCCAGCAAGATGGAGTTGGAGGTGGTCATAACTAAGTCTGACAACCAGCACTCCACCCCAGGAATCATATGGTGAAAGGATAGAAATGATTTCTACAAGTTGTCTTCTGACCTTTGGACAGGCTGTAGCATATGCCTCACCTCTGTCCAAAGTAAATGTAACAATTTTTTTAATTGAAAGGAAAAATGGCAATTAGTAATATTATATCTAGGAAACCTGTTCTTCATAAGTGTGTGAGAAAGACTTCCTAAATAGACAAAAGCCGGGATTCAACACAAGTAGATCTGCCTTATAAAAAATGCTGAAAGGAATCTTCAAGTTAAAGTGAAGGAATACTACTTCTCACTGAAAAGACACATTAATGGATAAATGTACATGTAGCTTCTATATATGTTTAAAATTAGCATTCTATGGGATAGTAATGATACTGAATAAATCAATTTCAAATATAATGTGAAAGGTACACCTATCAAAAGAACTATGATTTCTTTTGCATAAAACATGTAAGAAATAGGAGCTGTGTATCAGTAATCTAAAGATCTGATAGAGACAGATATAAAGTTGTATATCTACTTGAAATTAAGATGTTACTATAAACCAGAAAGGGAAAACTATAAGATATTTTATGTTAGCCTTATGGTAACTGTTAGAAAAAGGAGAAGATGCAGATGAGTTCATTCAAGGAAGGAGCTGATATGCAATCTATTGGAAAACCAAGAACCACCTGCATTCCAGAATCTGGTGTCTACCCCACCAACGTCCCTTAAGCAACTCAGTGCCAGCAGCCATACCATCACCAGCCATCAAGTGTGACACATTTCCACTGTCACCAGGAGGTGCATATTCTCCCTGTGCACATGCACTATACCCCTTTGTAAATCCCATGCCTTCATGGCCTGTCTCTTTCTTGTCCATTCGCACTCAGAGGCAGCCTTTGCAAACTTTCCCCACAAATAAATCTCTCAAGTGAGGTCTGTTGCATGGTATGACTTTGTGGCATTTTTTTGCCCCAGTTACAAAGCCCCCTTCTTTTAATAAAGTTCATTTCTCAATGATGATTGTTTTATGGTTTCATAGCAACTTTAGCATTTTGGGTTTCAAAGTGAGTCCTTGATTCACTTGGAGTCAAATTTCACCCCTTCTCCATGTGGATACTGAGTTTTATCAGCACCATGTGCTGAAGATGCTCTTTCCTCCAGTGTGTGTTTTTGGAATCTTTGACAAATACTGTATTTCTGTAGTTTTATGTACTCATGCTTGTGTCTTGTATTTTGTCCCATTTCTACATGTCTGTTTTTGTGCCAGTACCTTATTGTTTTTATTATTACAGCTCTGTAATATGGTTTAGGATCTGGACTGGTAATCCTTCCAGCATCATCCTTTTTGCTCAGGATTTTTTTTTCTTCTGTTTCTGTGATGAATGTTGTGGATACTTTGATTGGGATTGCATTGAATATATAAATTGTTTGACCTGTGAGCATTTTGTTCTGGGTACCCTGCCCCCCAGAACTTGAAGAGCCGGAGCTATTACTTAAGTCCTCAGTTGGTGGTGCTTTTTTAGCAAAGCACCTGGAGATTGCAATGGTGATCCCTCCATCTCTAACAAATATGGAAATGACAAATGGAAAGGAGATGAATTTGCAGCAGGGCTTGAGGTGGGTGGGAGGGAAGATGGGGGGTGTCAGTGGCTTCCAGAAGAGCCATGCTACTGATCTTGCTGAGACCCTACATGATGTACATGTACTAACAGGTCTGCCCCGGCATGCAGAGAAATGACAGTTATAGATACTGAACACTGGAACTTTCCATTTACTACAAGAATAGGTGACTGTAGCTGGGATTATCTCCTGGTCCTGCTTGGCCCACGGTCAAGACAAATCTCTCTCACCTACCAATTCTGCAGCTGCTTGGACCCAAATAAACACACAGATGCTTATATTATTATAAACTGTATGGCCGTGGCAGGCTTCTTGCTATATAGTTCTTATATCTTAAATTAACCCATTTCTATAAATCTATACCTTGCTATGGCTTGTGGCTTACTGGTATCTTAACTACAGAGATGGCATGACAAGGTAGAAAGTAGGACTGACTCTACCCAAGACCATAAACAATAAAACAAAAACAAAAACCCTGCCTATTTTGAATGGACAGCCAAATTGGCAGGTGGGAGAGATTTTTTTTTCTGTGGGAAATTATCAGATCTGTACATTTAAATAGCTATCAAGGATACAGTCAGAAGACTTACTTTTATCAGGAAGATGTCACTTCTTAGTTTTGAGACAGGAAATTAGGATATGAAATAAATGTAATAACAGATGTTAAGAGACAAAGCACATTCAATTTGGCTGAAATACTAGTTTTGAAAATATGAGTTTGTTCTAACAGGACTGTTAGATTAAAGTACAGTTTGGGCATAAACTAAATCTTCCTAATTGTTTATGCACATTTTACCCATGAGAAATGCTAGAAGAATGCCAAAAACTCTGCCTGGCTGAAGTAGTTTATGTAGGGCTGTAGAAACCACCTATGTTTGCTTATATATGTGTATGTGTGCATGTCCATACACAGGGGCACACATGCACATACATTTGAGTGAGAGTACACATGTGCATGCACACTTGCACGCACACATACACACACATGCACACACACATACATGCATATTTGAAATTCATTAGCTGCTTTAGTTCACCATGTGTGTTATGAGCCACACCCGGAGAAATTTTCTGATTCTAGATGACGCCCTTCCATCACCTGACAGTAACTCAGATGCTAAGACACTTTCCAAATACCTTCCATAAGAAAATGTCATGTCTTTTCAAGGTAAAATACCAGTTTGTGTTCTTAACCATGAACATGTGTAAAGCTGCAACATCATTTTTAAGTTCCTATTTTCTCTCTCTCTTTTTTGTTAACATTAATATTATTTTATGTGTATGGGCATTCTTCCTGCATGTATGTCTGTACTACTTGTATGCCTAATGACTCTGGAGGGCAGAGGAGGGTGTCAGATCCCCTGGAACTGGAGTTACAGGTGGTTGTTAGCTGTCTGTGGGTGCTGGGAATCGAGCCTGTGTCTTCTGGAAGAGCTGCTAGTGTTCTTAACTGCTGAGCCGACCCTCTAGCCCCATCTTTTATCTTAAGATACTGATGTCAGTGCTGCGGGTACCTTCAGTATATCCCAGTTTTCTCATTCCTAGACTGATCCCTGATGCGTGGCATATAATCTAATTGATCAATATTTGCTTCTCAGCTAGTTTTGGTCATCTACCTCACTTTGATATGTCCATTGCAGCTCCCTGAGCTGTATTTTATGATTAACACAACACTTGTTAGTGTGGTGATGAAAAGGCATAAGGTGTGTTCTCCGATGCTGTAGTTTGGCCTCTGTCTCAGACAGGCTCTGAGAACCCAAGTCTAGAGGACACGATCTTCATAGTGTTTCTACACTCCTCCAGATGTGGAGAGCCTAGTGTGAACCCACCACCATCTGATTGTCAGAGGCGTTGTTTCCTCATGTTGTTCTTGTTAGTATTCAGGCATTATGCTGGCCTACCCCTTGGGGATCTGGCAGGGTGCGTCATCAACCGCAGGCACTGTCTGTGCTCACGTGCTTGCTAAACATTCAGGCACCACATTGGTCTGTTCAGGGTCCTCAGCTACAGCCACTGAGAGTAACCCCTGTGCACATGCGCTTGTTAATATTCAGGCAGGTACACTGGCCAGTTTAGAGTCCTCAGAATACATCATCCAATACGTCCCAACATAGTCTCTGTGCACATGCCCTGCGTCGCCTTATACCCACCTGCCTCCCATCCCTTTTTCTGCCACTTCTTCAGAGACAGGCTTCCATGTCTCATTCTCTTCCTCACCATCCAATAAATCTTCAACATGAGTTTGTTATATGATGTTTTCCAGATGCTGCTAAACTACAACAGTTCTTTCCAAGTTGGAGGGTGTTCTACAAATGACTGAAGGGTTTTTTGTAACTCTTTTCCCTGCAGCTCAGAGATAGGAGATGTGTTTCAGGGCCTCAGCAGTGTTAGCCAACTCCTGGAAAGCACCTTTCTCAGTGTATCCACTCTGGAAGCATCTGGGGCAATGGGATTCTGGAAGGAAATGTCTGCATGGGGTGTTGGTTTTTGCACTGCACTTACCCTGCAAGAAAAAGACTCAAAACATGGCAAACCCGCTACCAAGGGTTTTATCAAAGAAAAAAGGAACAAAAGAAGCCGTACTCAAGCCTGTGGAAAATGCCTGAAAAGAGAGGGCAAGGGTGCCCAGGTTCTGTCTTTAAAGGACTAGCCCACGCATGCGCACTCCAGTCCACACATGCGCATAGATAACATGGTCACGCTGTGCGTGAATCAACATGAGGTATGACCCGGAATTGACTGCCCTGCCAGAGCATGCGACATCACCTGGGGTGTGACCATCATGGGTCATCAGGACCCTGGCTTGGCTCCCACTCACATTTTAGCAAATTGTTGAACATTCCTTGATGAATTTTTTTACTGACTTACATGACAGCTGTTGACACCGGCTCTCAATGAGCAGATGCTTAGATCTGCTTTGTCTCTGTGGTCTCTACTGAGAATTTGGGTTAATCGGCTGAAAAGCCGATTCTCATGGAAAGCCATTGTTAAAATTTGGATATAAAGTGTTCTTCTAAAACTTCCATACTGAAGGCTTGGTTTCCAGCTTGTGTGTCTATTTAGACAGGTTCTGGGCACTATCGGAGGTGAGGCTGTCTGGAAGAAATAGATCACCCAAGGGATGTCCTTCAGAACTGTATCTTGTTCCCTGCTTCCCAGGTGCTGGAGGTGAGCAGCTTTGCTCTGCCACATGTTCATCTCCAGTGAGAGCAACTCTCTAGTGTGGTTCCTGATCTGCAATAGGTTTAGCTTTTACTCTCCTGAAACTACAGCAATGGTACTTTTCCAGAAGTCACATTTCTGAGCTTAAGCTATGAATATTTCAATGTATAGGTAGATTTATTTACTTCTCTTACGTTTTTTTCAGAATTGTCCTCACTACTGCTGATAATGTGATACACACACACACACACACACACACACACACACACACACACACACACATACACACACATCAATTACTATGCAAAAACTTAAATCAACTCCTCCCCATAATTCTCTGAGAAGAGTACAAATGACTTATATGGAAACAAAAGAAATTCATATTTCAAGAAAGATCTAAATAAAACAAACCTTCGTATGATATTTATTATAGTTTCTTTTCCTTGGGCAATTAAGCAATCATTTGGACATTTTCAGTATTTCTTGTTTTAGATGAAGCAAACACATAAGCAAGAGATGGGGGTCTATAAAAAACTGTGTAACCATGGTTCTCAGTCCAAAGTATTAAATACTCAGAACATAGGCTTTTTTTTTTAATGAGGAAAAAAGCAAAATAAATGTCCAAATGCCAATGTGGAGTTAGGTAGACCAGAAAACCACTATCAAAATTCTTAGATAAAATAAAATAAAAATCTAAATTAAATGTTTCATACAGCTGTTCAAAAAACATGTTAGAATGATCAAATTGTTATTTCTTCATCCAATTTTTTTTTGTTGTTGTTGCTGGGTTAAGTGTACAATCTACCACTGAGGTACATCCCCATCCCCTTGCTACTTTTTTATAAATGTGACAGTCTTCAAAAGTTGTTGTTCAATTCAAGTGTTTCCAGAGGACAGGCATTCCACACAACACTGCTCAACCAAGTATAGACCATAAAATGAAGTAATTGCTCTTTTTCAAAAAAATATTTATTTTCTGGTTTTGTTTTATCTTGTTTTGTTACTAAGGAATTGTTTTATTAATTTTACATACCAATCACAGGTCCCCCTCTCCTTTCTCCCCTCTCCTCCCAACCTACCCTCCATTCCCTCCTCCAACAAGGCAAGTTTTCCCATGGGGAGTCTGCAGAGCATGGTACATTCAGTAGAGGCAATTGCTCTTTTGAGAGAGGACCTATACACATACAAAGATAAGATTTCAGAATGTTGAGTTGGGGTCCATTAGCCAGTTTACCCCAAAGTCCTTTAAGGCCCATGGAAAGGCCTCATGGTTCTATTCTGGGTGAAGGAAATCTGTAGTGGTACTAATGGACCTTGCAGCTGGGTGCACAATGTCACTTTTGGCCAAGGTAGCTTACTAAGCTAAAACTCATTCAGCCTTCCATTGTGCTTCCCACAGTTCTTGAACCCTAAAACAATAATAGTTACCCACTGCCAGCTGTTTTCTATATTTAGAACATACTAGAAAATCAGCGCCATGAAGTATTATTTTCCAAAACAATACATTTCTGTAATATTTTAAGTTTAAGCAGAGTTTATTTTTTAAAATTTTGTAGCTATAGCAGGGGTGGAGTTCCTCCCTGACTTAAGGATTCAGCCTCTGTGACTTACAGTCTTAGTTCACAGAAAGGCTTGGAGAGAGAATGTATAGGACTCTGTATGGGTTGGTACAACAGTCAGGTATCATGGGTAAACACAGAAGATAATTGTTGGGACATGCGTAGGATACCAGGGGTCACCAAGGATTTCTGGGGACTGTGAAAATTTCTTTAACTCTCATTGACTCTCAGAGGAATTGAGGTAACTGAGAATTGGCCTATGGGTCCAAAGCATGATATACACCATCACTACTGAGTATTATACTCCAAATGCCATAGTAAAAGATATTGTGGGGTGATTTCTTTAAAAGAATTGCTTGTTTGAAGGGATGGGGAAATGAATGGGATGGAGATGCATGATGTGAAAGACACAGAAAATAAATAAAAAGCAAGTTAAAAAGAAAAGTTGCTAGTTGGTGGTAGTGCACACCTTTAATCTCAGCACTCAGGAGGCAGAGAAGTAGGTGGATTTCTGTGAGTTCAAGCCCAACCTGGTCTACAGAGTGAGTTCCAGGATAACCAAGGCTGTTACACAGAGAAACCCTGTCTGAAAAAAAGCAAAAAAAAAAAAAAAAAAAAAAAAAAAAAAAAAAAAAAGGGGGGGTGGGGGGTGGGAGGGTGGGGGAGTGTTGCTTCTTGTATAAGTAGTGATGTTCTTATAGTAAAGATTATTTACATGACAGATTTTTTACTGAAAAATTGGATAATATATGTATTGTGCTATATAATAAGAAAATGAACCCTACCTGAGAGATATATACAAATGCACATAGGTATGTTTTTAATTAAAAATAAAAATCAGCAAACCATAAGACAATAAATAATTATCTATATATCTGATAGATGATAAATTAAGGAGTCAGGCACACGTGTGTGTGTGTGTGTGTGTGTGTGTGTGTATGCACACGTACACATGCATGTGTATACATACACATTTTCAAGTAATAATTTGGAAACACATAGATATTTATTATAGTCTTCAAATTAACTAAAAGGAATGAGCTTCTAGAAAGAAAAGACAGCACACAAGCCTTCATATAAAGGTGATACTGGTTACACAGACAAGATTATTCCCATCTACTTTAAGACTAGTAATTTGACTTGTGAGAATTCATAATCATTAGGTTGCTAGTTTGATAAGGAGACTGTTAGTGCAATGTGGGATTAAGTTCATGGGTCATTACATTTGTGCTAGTTGAGAACCACTTAACATTCTTTCAATGATTTCCCAAGCCAAACCACAAAAAGAAACAGTAAGAAAAACAAGGACAAGAATCTGATAACAAAACATAAAATCCCCAACGCCTTGAATGAGAGAAAAGACACTCAAACAATGCCAGAAGTTTCACTTAAGGCAACATCAGTGTGTAACACGGCACAGCCATCACTCTGAAAAAAACAAACTCATAAGGCTTTGGATAGCTTCCCAGTTATGGGAGACTAATACACGACTCTCACTTCACGATGGGCCAAGTGGAACAAAAGGAAGTGATCATAGTTAACGATCTAATAATGTAAACATAAGGTAGAAGTCTTGTTTCTATATCAAACATTGCACCTTGGTTGGCGAAGATATTTTCAAAGGCACCTGCAGCTGTTAAATCGTTGGATACAGTCCAGGGCCTGAGCTGCTCATGCCACCGTGACCTTCAGCATCCTCTGACAGAATTCTGCGGAAGGACATTGCACTGACAGTGAACAGTGAGAAACGCTCTGGTGCTGAGGTTGATTCTGAAAGCTTTCTAAGCAGCCCTGAAATTTTTTTCTGCTATGATCATTCAACCATCTTCTGAATATTGTGTCAGTAAGTGTGTTCATATTTTAGTTACATATTATGTGTTAGTGATGCTTGGATGGTTATCTATTTCTAACTTCAGATATCTTCCTGGGAAGTAGCTGTTTTGTGGGGGCACTGTTGACATCCTTTACGAGGTTCTAATACAGGGTTCTAGAATACCAGATAGAATTTGTGCTTCTAGCTTTTCCACAGAATGAAACAAAGTAATGAAAAGTGATGTCTTTCACATCTGTAAAGCCAACACCATTTTTTTAATGGCTTTACCTATAGATAGTGTATACTGTGAGACAGTGCCAGGCTAGTTAGACTGTGCTCAAACTCTGTCACAGGCTATATTAGTGGACAGTACACAGCACCTGGCTGACCTCTGAATGTCCTGTCAGTCCATCCTGGCAATGAAACCAGATGTTTGCTCACAGACTGGAAATGTTTCTCATTTCTCTAGAATATTTTGTCTGCAGGTGCCACAGACTCAAAATGAATGTTACCAGTGATATGGGAGCTGTTACAGAATCCAGCCATTGCACAAGGCACCTGGGAGTTTGTGAAGGATGGCTCCTGTGGGTAGCTTGTCAAGTGTGTACTTCCCACCACCATCCAGGATACTTGCTGGGTGCTGAGATGAGCACTAATTTTATGAGGGGACACACCTTACATTTTGTAGAATGCTTGTGCCACACCCAAAATGGGAAGGGTGTGATGATGAATGTTCTGTCTATTTGGGATTCTACCTGAACACAGAATTAGTTGAAGGGCTTAAAGGCAGATGTGCTTTCAGTATGCTACCACAGACATTTATCTTAAGTAAAGCTAATTTTAATAACAGCAACCCCAAAGGCATCTCTATAAGGTTTCCTTGGCTACATCATTGCAAAGAAGTGCAGTTACCATCTGGCAATCAATATGGTGCTGTTTTCAAGTTTGGAATTTCTCGGAGCTGTCATTTCTTCATCCTCACATTTGTTTCATGAACACGAATCCAGATATTATATGCCTTGTTATATGTCAACATACAATGTTAGTCAGGCTTCCATCACTATCACATAATTCCTGTGGTAACCAACTTGTGAAAAGAAAAGGTTCCTTCTGGCTCACAGTTTTGGTCTTCTAGTCCATGGTTTATTGGCCACATTGCTTGCTGCCTGTGATGAGATAGCACATCACAGAAGGAACACGGCAGATGAAACCAGGAGGCAGAGGGGAAGGGTCAAGTCCCACAGTTCCCTTAGGGGATGATCTTCCAGCAACATAAAGAAGCAAAACTAGGCCCTCTCAGTGAGGTTCCCATCACCTTCCAAGCTGTGGACCGAGACTTTAACACAGGGTCCTCTGGAGGAAATTCTGGTGGCAGGTTTCAAAGGAGGCCTGTTGTCTACCCCATAAGCATATTCCATTCTACTTTCTTCCTTTTAATCTTGTGAAAAACAGTCTTAAAAAATAAATTGTTGCTAATGATAGGTAAAGAGGATCAGTTAGTGTTTCAGGAGAAGAGTAATTTGTTTTCCTCTGAAACAATACTCTTCTTAAGGTTACCAAGTGACCATGTTGTGCCTAAAATCAGCTGAAAAGAGACATCAATTTAAGGTCATTTGTCTTTGAAGTCTAGGTAGCTATAGAATTAGATCTGAAGAGAACAGAATAAAATAGGCATGATCTTATATATGGTGATAGTTCATTCTGGTTTGTGTCATGGTGTGAAAAATAACATTTACCAAATACTTTCATAGGGCCAGGTCTTTTGGAAGTACATGTACATCCTAATTTTTTCCATCTACTAAACACAGACTGTAAAAGAGACCTTGCTAAGAGTAAGGGCACACATTTAGTGGGTCTAGGTTTGTGAAAGGGCACAATTCTTCTATGATATCATGCTGACTGACTTGGATGAGGGACTAGGGCAGGAAAGAAATACTTGTACGTTAAAGGACAATATTGATGAATTGATGAAGCATGGGTCCTGTTTTACTCTTTCAAATCAGTGAAGGTCGTGGAATTAAATGTTGAAAGTTTTGCTTTGCTAAACTTCACTATAGCATGGGTAACAATTTCACTGTGCAGATACTACTTTGACTATACGAGTAATGTAATGTGTGTATGAAATGTCCAACACATTTCTCTCTTATCAGCTCAATTGGTGGACTTTCAGGTAATCTCTTAACTAAGACAGGTGACTGAAGGGGAGGTCATATTATGATCATGGTTCTCCAGAAAACATAGGTTATAGGGTGTGTTTATAATAGAATTGATAGGATATGTGTATGTGTCTCTGTTTCTATATATACATATATATATATACATATATATGGTTTGTCTGTATGTGCCTATATATGTATAAAATATGGGTTATGTGTGCATCTATATTTGTGTACAATATGGTGTATGTACATATAAATAGATAAAACATAGTATTCATGTATGTGTCTATATCTATACAATATGGTATGTGTGAATGTGTCTATGTATGTATACAGTGTGGTATGTGTGGGAAATTTATCTATATATGTATACAACATGGTATATGTTTGTATGTATAAATATATGTATACAATTTATTATGTGTATTTGTCTATATATGTATACAGTATGTATGTGTGTTTATTTCTTTTTAAGATATTGGTCCATAATTCCTTAAATTTGCAATGATTGTAGAGGTGCAAGTGCAAAATTTACAAGATAGGGCTTGAGATCCAAAGGCTATTTCCTAACAGAACTCTTCCTTGCTTAAAAGAGATCTATCTTTATTCTAGTAAAACCTTCCACTGATTGCATGAAGCCATTTTCATTATGAACATAATCTGTGTAATTTAAAGTCCATTGATTTAAATCTGACCTCAAAATAACCTTCATAGACATTCAGAATAACATCTGACCACTTATCTGAGCCCCATGGGTCAATTAAGTTGTCACTTAAAATTAACTCTCATGTCCTTCAAATGTCTTTCTCATCAACCAAATGACCAGGGGGTCACAAGATGTGGGATTTATAAAGGTACATGAAGTTTCTTTTTGCCTGGAATTGGTTAGGATGAAGAAAATGGTACCTACTTAAGGGTCCTTTATCCTCAGTAAACTAGTGTTGACTGAATGGATGTTTGCCTTTATCAACAAATCTGGCTGTCACTTATCTCTCCAAAAGGCTCTTTTAGTATGTCTGAGGTGAACTGCAGATGATTTGAACCACTAACTTGTTGTCTGGCATCCTTCACTGTGAGGGTGAGGAAAGCAATCTTCACGTATCCTTATATCCTCTACAGATGTTCCATTAGCTGAGCCCTGAGTGTTGATGATTTAATGCTGAGTGAATGCATTTGCATAAATCATGAAGTTACTTTTCACAAAAATTTGAAGCTTTTAGCTTCATGGGCACCTCATTTTTATTGGTCTTATATAAAGTATTTGTGTGTATTCTACAGTTTTTCTTTTTCACTTCTGGAAAATGTCATTTAACATGTTTCATTGACATATTCTTATTGTAAGTGATTGGGTCTGTGCCAGGCTGATTTGGCTTTTGTTAACTTGAAAATCTTTCTAAAATTTAGGTGGGCCCTAAATGTTCACCAACAGACATGGTGCACTTTCTCTTGTGTGTATTCCCTTTCTTCATGCAACAGTGCGTAACTTAGAGCAGTGTCAGTATAAGTTATGTACCTGCTTCTGAGGGAGGGCTAATTCTCACAGGATAGCAAGGTAGCCTGGTGAGGCATGAGCAGCAAGGGACATTCAACAGGAGCTTGTTGATGTCTGAATTATGGAACAGTCAGACTCAAAACACTTTCCAAGTAGCAGGATACTGTTGTTCCCAGAGGCCTTCATTAATTTCAGCCTTATGCCGAAATGACATGCTGTAAATACAGATGATTATATTTTTCAGAGTTATTGTGGCATAAAAGAAATACAGACCCATTTTGCTTGGTGGCTTTGCTAGGACAAAATAGTAATACCTCTTAGATGACAAATATAAGCAGACAGCATACCTTGAAACCAAGGACTGTAGGCTCACTACTTAGTATGGTTAGGTCGATGCTGAAAATTAAGCAGCAATTTTGGCTCCTTACCTGTGGTGGGAATTAGACTATCATTTGCAATGCAGTGTGGCATAAAAACTTTTCTTCTGAATTCTGAGTGTAATAAAGAAGGCAGAAAGCATTTGACAGCACTCCAGTTGGCAAATGGTAGCATTTTCATACGTCGATACTGCTGAGAGTTAATGTGTTGGCTCATCTGAAAAATAAATCAATGAAAGCTTGAAACAGTGGCTCTCATTAAACTCAGTGTACACATGACTGGAACATACATGTGAATAACCTTTATAATAGCCAAACACCTGACCATATGTTCCAGTGGATGCCATTTAAAACACTGTGTTGGTTTTCATAAAGAATTCATAGTTTACATCTGGTACTAGTTTGGAGTTGTACTTATTTTGAGGTAGAATGCAGCTAAACAGTACTTTAAAATGCTGAGAGAGCCCTGCTCCTCATAGAAGATGAGACTCAGGTGAATGGGCTGTTTCCACAAGGAGGCTAAAAAGAGTTTCTGTAAGCCTACCAAATATTAGTTCTTTCCTGGGGTCAATTTCCTTATATTATGTGTGGAAAGAAAACATTGTTTAAATAGATGTTTAAATGCTTACCATTCTACTGCTTGCTTCTCGCATTTCCTATTATTAATAATTGAAATTGATTATGATAGTACTGTCCCCTGAGACCATTCACATTCCATGTAATCACTTGGCATGTAGTCTCCTAGAACTTTCCACACAGTGGATTTTTTTCCTTCTGTTGGGAACTTGGTAAATCAATAGCAAACTCCTGGTTCAAGTAATTTTCACTGATACCCACGGTTCCTTTCCCAGGAAGATAGATCTCTCATCCTAGCAACAAATGAAACACAATGCTTGTACACTGCAGCACAAAACCCCTGCTCCAGTGCTGTGCCCTATTGCTGCTGGGTGTTGCTGATCTTGAGCTGCAGTAAGGACCTGCCATGACATGAGATTCTGGAAGCACCTGGTCACAGGGAGGGTGGGGAAGGGAGCTCCATACAACATCTGGTTTCAGGAAGAACATGGTGGCAGAGTCTCTATTTGCTTCTGCCATCTGAATGTGAGAAGTTTCACATCTGTGAAAAACAACCCCCCAAAAGAGACAAGGCTAACCCAACCTACTGTCTTCAAGTGCTGTGAAACACAGTTTTGCAGAGACTTAGCATAAGGACACTTGCTGAATTTTGTCTAGGTCTCCTTCTACCCTGATATGTGATCCTCATTGCTTAATTTTAAAGAGCCATGTAGTCAGAAGTTTTCCTGTGTCCCACCTAGTCCTGTAGCTGCTCAGACCCAAGTAAACACACAGAGGCTTATATTAATTATGAACTGGATGAACTATGGCTCAAACTTCTCTCTAGCCTGCTCTTATAACTTAACCTATTTATATTAATCTATAAGTTGCCACATGGTCGTGGCATTACCAGACTGCTGACATCTTACTGCTCCTATAGTGGCAGCTGGTATCTCTTCTCCTCTCCTTTCTTCTCTCCATATATTTGCTTGGATTTCCTGCCTGCCTCTAAGCTGTCTTGGCATAGGCCAATGCAGCTTTATTTATCAACAAATCAGAAAAACACATATTCACAGCATACAGAAAGGCATCCCACAACAGAGCCAAATTAAAGCCTGGTACAGAAAGGTAAGTGAGTTCTGACACTGACCAAAGACACAGGAGGTTCTTTTCATATGGTTCAACTGTGATGAGCAGCATGGCCACCCCGGCAACTGTGGAGGTCACCAGCGCAGGGCCTCATCTCAGGTCTTCCTTGAAGCAGTCTTGTAGGACCCATAGCCAGGCCCTTTGTCAAAACCCACTTTCAGTATGTTAGCACCAGAACTACTGGTGATTTTAAAGACATTTAACATTCCTTCACCTTTTTTCAGTACTCAGCACCAGACAGATTCACTCTGACATATTTGTGAAAAGGGTAACTGAGGGAAACAGCAATTTCTGATTACTGATTTCAAAGTTTAGTTGATGATGATGATTGGTGGTGGTGGTGGTGTGTGTGTAGTGTATGTACAAGTGCATGTTTGTGTGTTCAAGCACATGGGTGGGCACATGGTTTGGAGACTAGAGGCCTATATTGTCTATTTTCCTATATTACTCTCTATTTTTAAGAGAGCAGGTCTCTCCCTGAGACCAAAGCTCACTGATTTGCAAAAATGGATTACCTGAGTGCTATAGGGATCTACCTGTCTCTGGCTACCAATGTTGGTGTTACAGATACAAGTCACAGTGCCTAGCATTTTTGATGAGTAGTGGGGGTCTGAACTCATGCTTGCACTGTAGGCACTTTACCAGCTAAATATCTTAGGGGCTCCTATAGCTGTCTTTTTATGTAGATCCCAGAGATTTGAAAGCTTAGTATGAGAAATGTTTGCTTAAGTTCCCAGGTTTTCATTCCATTCAAGTTTATAGCTAGTCTTGACATTTTGGCTTTTTGTACAATTTGGGGTTTTCTAGATAAATTCAAATTGAAAGCCTGTGTGCCACTTATTTCCTTTTGTCTTATTATTATTCTGCAAAGTTCAGTTTCTTTCTGTTCCTCACCAAAGCTGATGTACACTCTTTTGTGCTGTGGGACGGTCTGTATGTCAAATTGCTCTGATTGGTCAATAAATAAAACACTGGTTGGCCAGTGGCCAGGCAGGAAGTAGGTGGGACAAGGAGAGAGGAGAATTCTGGGAAGTGGAAGGCTGACTCGGAGAGACACTGCCAGCCGCTGCCGCCATGACCAGCAGCATGTGAAGTCGCCGGTAAGCCACCAGCCTCGTGGCAAGGTATAGATTTATGGAAATGGACTAATTTAAGCTATAAGAACAGTTAGCAAGAAGCCTGCCACGGCCATACAGTTTGTATGCAATATAAGTCTATGTGTTTACTTGGTTGGGTCTGAGCGGCTGTGGGACTGGAGGGTGACAAAGATTTGTCCTCACTGTGGGCAAGGCAGGAAAACTCAAGCTACACTTTTGAGGTAGCTGAGTTATGATTAAATAAGAACATTTACAAATGGACAAGATGAATGTATGCATTTTCAAGAACAGTTTGTAGCCTCTTCTCTTAAAGTAATCAACAGAGTACTAGCATTATGCCATGTCAGCACTGAGGACAACAGATGTCATCAGCACAATAAGAAATGTGTATTTTTACCCAAGGTTTTCTTTTTCAAAACCATACTTCCTGTCAGCTGCATTGGTTCCAATTGTGACAATATGTAGATGCCTGTTCAAATATCTCACCCACATGCACAGCTTCTAGGAATCAACCTTAGGAAGGTTTAAAAGATTGTACATTTTAAATGTTTACTCCTAATTCCTTTGTATTAGAAGCATATGTTAACCTTGTCTTTCTGAAATTCTGCTAGCATCCAAGTTTATATGACTGCTATAATCCATCTATCTTCTACTGAATTACAGATTAAGGAAGTAGAAATGATGTTTCCAGTAACTCTACACAACCTCCTACGGTTCCTTGTTTGTAACTAACTCCTTAAATGCCTGCTGTAACCCATTCTCACGAATCCATCTGGCTAACAGATTTTATTGGTAGGAGCACTTCTGTGCCACAAGTCAAAATGTGGTTCTTGCTCTGACTTTCTGTGAGAATATTACTGTGGGTAATGGCAGAAAGTGTGGTCAGGGGAAACCCTTTCTGATCTGTGGCTTATAGGCCAAGCAGATGAGTCAGAGTTCAAGCATGAAAGTGAAACCTCTAATTATACTTGAATTGAAATCTAATTATACTTGAATTGTCATGAGCAGTTTCCTAAATGTAGTAACAGTAGGTGATCAAATCAATATCTACAGGGGTCCTGTGGGGTACTTTCCTTCACTCTTTAGCTGGATCCAGAGGCTCCAGAGGATCCACAGCAACAGCACATGATAATAGGAAACTCTCCATTTGGCATGCTGCATACTGTAGTGATGGTGAGGGGTCTGTATTCCATGAGAAGCCTGCTCAGAAAGCAGCAATGCCCCTGAGAAGTGCTTGTTCTGCCCTCTCTTCTGTGAATTTCCTTGTCTCTCCTACATAGCAAGATGGTGCTCTCCCTCTGGGAAGTTTCATTTTTACTCACACGATATAAGTATTGCATCATGGCAACTGTACTTGGAAATGTGCTATAACAGTGTCAGCATTTGTAAGCATGTACCTTAGCTCTTAATGCAAACAGAAATACACTTCTATGACACAACTGGGCTGCGACTAGGAAGCAGGGATATGCTGCATGCATACTTTGAGAGGAATCCCAAATATCTCCTCCCATTCTGTGAGTATAAAACACATTAATTCAATACATTTATATATATATATATATATATATATATATATATATATATATATATAATTTTACAATACCATTCAGTTCTACATATCAGACATGGGTTCCCCTATTCTCCCCCTCCCACCCCCTCCCCTTACCCCCAGCCTACCCTCCATTCCCACCTCCTCCAGGACAAGTCCTCCCCCGAGGACTGCGATCAACCTGGTAGACTCAGTCCACGGAGGTCCAGTCCCTTCCTCCCAGACTGAGCCAAATGTCCCTGCATAAGCTCCAGGTTTCAAACAGCCAACTCATGCAATGAGCACAGGACTTGGTCCCACTGCCTAGTTGCCTCCCAAACTGATTCAAGCCAATCAACTGTCTCACCTATTCAGAGGGCCTGATCCAGCTGGGGGCCCCTCAGCCTTTGGTTCATAGTTCATGTGTTTCCATTCATTTGGCTATTTTTTTCAATAATTGAGTAAAACTGAAATTTATTATAAGCCACAGTCGTCCTAGGGACCTCCATGCTATATATATAGCCTCTATGGTTCTATGGGTTGTGGTCTGATTGTTCTTTATTTTATATCTAGAATCCACCTATGAGTGAGTACATACCATAACTGTCTTTCTGGGTTTGGGTTACCTCACTCAGGATGATTTTTTCTAGTTCCATCCATTTGCCTGCAAATTTCATGCTTTCATTGTTTTTCTCTGCTGAGTAGTACTCCATTGTGTAAATGTACCACATTTTTTCATCCATTCTTCCTTTGATGGGCATTTAGGTTGTTTCCAGGTTCTGGCTATTACAAATAGTGCTGCTATGAACATAGCTGAGCATGTATCTTTATGGTATGAATCAGCATTCCTTGGGTATATGCCCAAGAGTGGGATGGTTGGGTCTTGAGGTAGTTCGATTCCTAATTTTCTGAGAAACCACCATACTGATTTCCACAGTGGTTGTACAAGTTTACATTCCCACCAACAGTGGAGGAGTGTTCCCTTTGCTCCACATCCTCTCCAACATTGGTTGTCATTGGTGTTTTTGATCGTAGCCATTCTAACAGGTGTAAGGTGGTATCTCAGAGTCGTTTTGATTTGCATTTCTCTGATGATTAAGGATATTGAGCATTTCTATAAATGTCTTTCAGCCATTTGTAGTTCTTGTTTTGTGAATTCTCTGTTTAGCTCTTTAGCCCATTTTTTAATTGGACTGTTCAGTACTTTGATGTCTAGTTTCTTGAGTTCTTTATATATTGTGGAGATCAATCCTCTGTCGGATGTGGGGTTGGTGAAGATCTTTTCCCAATCTGTTGGCTGTCTTTTTGTCTTATTGAGTGTGTCTTTTGCCCTGCAAAAGCTTCTCATTTATTAATTGTTGTGCTAATTCAATACATTTTTAAGAGCAAAATTTGACCTAATTCCATGGAAAACACAGGAATATTTGCAAGCTAGACTTCATAGGTAGAATGACATACACATCCCCATAAGTTCTCTTAAGAAGCACAAGGTGTGTCTACATAGAAGGTATGGTACTGAGACCTTGAGGCACATGCAGGACACACCACTGACGGTTTCTGTTTTTATTTCATCTGTTTTTCTAGATAGATCAGGTTCTGGTTTTAGGATGCAATTTTCCATATCTTTTGGAAAGAGAATCTTGCTGGCAGTTTGAGCACTTGCTCCGTTGGTCAGTGGTGCTGTATCTCTGCTGTTAAAGAGCTCACCTAGTACCCATGAGGCCCTGGTCTCACTCCCAAAGTGTTTGCTCTTTGGAGTTCAAGAAGATGGCCTGACCTGAAGCCCCCCCCCCCCCCCGCGCCCCACTTTTTTTTGTTCAGTGAGGTGAATTATGTGTATCTCAAAGAGTTTCTGCTGGGATTTGTGATGGTCTATGAACAGAACTTGGTAGAGACCCCCTTCCCCCCATGTAAATCACCCCTGCTGCTGCTGGCCTTGCTGCTGGTGTCAGAACAGATTGAAGTCTTAAAAGAACTTGGGTCTTATCTGCTAGATAGCTAAAGAACTATAACAAAATGTTTGATTCTTGGCCTGGTTTTTGCTGTAAGAATGGGTTAATTTAAAGTGGCAAGATGTAAGGAGTTTTCTATGTGTACATGTGAATGTACCCACATAAGGGTTTAGGCTACTCATACAACACTAAGAATGGACCCATAAAAGAGTTCAGGCTGTTTATGCAATACTGAAAATTAGCCTTAGAATAAATTCAGTAAGGAATGAATGCATGTTAATAGTTAAAGTGAAAACAAGATTCAAAACATTTCACAGGGACTGTGTTATTTGCAGCGCTTAGGATTTTAATACCGCCATAGTGTGGGCACTGAATGCTGCTCTGAGGTTATCGTGTTAAAGGCTTGGTCCCCAGAATGCTGCTATTGAGAGATAGTAGAACCTCTAGGAAGTACACCCTAATGAGAACTTGGGTCCTCAGTTCTTTGGGGCAGCCCAGAAGGGAACTTTGGTATCCCAATCCCTTCTTCTCTGATTTTGCTTCCTACCCATGGGTTGTGAGTCTTTGCTTTGTTGTATGCTCTTGTTCTGATTATTAGCACAGGCCCAACAGAATACAGTCAAGCCATCACAGACTATAAGCCAAAA
Organism: Peromyscus leucopus; assembly: GCF_004664715.2. Classification (NCBI taxonomy): domain Eukaryota; kingdom Metazoa; phylum Chordata; class Mammalia; order Rodentia; family Cricetidae; genus Peromyscus; species Peromyscus leucopus. The sequence continues at coordinate 28,324,885 of NC_051064.1, read as the reverse complement.
TAAACCTCCCTTCATAAGTTTGTCTCAGCTATTTTGTTATATAGAAAGTCAACTAATAACATGCATCTACAGAAAACAAAATGCCATCCATGATAGAGAGTTAGTAGATCATGTAAAACTTGGAATATTTTCATAGAACTCATCAAAGAAATTCTTGTAGCAAGTTAGTTCTGAAAAGGGGGCATTGGTGGTTATATTAGACCTGTACTATGGTCTTCTGATTTGCCTGTGAAAGAAGGGCTTTTGTTGTGATACTTTTTGAAATGTTCTCAGTTCTGATGGTCACTTAACTCTTTCACTTGATAAATTGTTGTAGAATGTTATTTTAACTATGTAAAGATGGTTACATTTGTTTATGCTGGGGAATATTACTTTAACTGTGTAAAGGTGTGTTATGTTTATGCTGCATTTGTTTAAGGATATAAGGATGTACGTTCAGTTATGTAAAGATGTGTTGCATTTGTTTCACCTTGCCTGCCAAAGGCACCTAATTGATCTAATAAAGAGCTATATAGCCAATAGCTAGGCAGAGAAAGGATAGGCTGGGTTGCCAGGAAGAGAGAATAAATAGGAGGAGACATCTAGGTGCAGGAAGAACCAGAGAAGAAGAGATGGGAGAACTAGGTAAACACCTAGGGTCAGAAGCCAGGCAGCCAGATGTAGAGACAGCAAGAAAGTAAGAAAAGGTAAAATGCCCTAAGGAAAAACATAGATAAAGAGAAACGGATAAAGTTAAAAGAGCTAGCTAGAAATGAGCTAAGCTAACGCCAAACATTCAAAACTAATAATAAGTCTTTGTGTCATGATTTAGAAGCTGGTTGGTGGCCCCAAAAGAAAAAGCCTGGTACAAAAAATTATTAATTTTATTAAGCTGATGTTTGATAGTCCTCAAAACACTTTGATTGTCTTATCTCTGTCTTTGTGAAGTTAACCATTAATCATAAAATGGAATTGTCATAGATAAAAGTGGAAATTTTGTTTAAAAGAAAAAAAAGGGGGTGGGAGCCTTAGCACCTAGTGTTAGTTTCAAAGATTAAGTAATCTAAGAGTCAAACCTTTTACTCCCTCACCCAATTCCACTGCCATAGCTAGTGCACAGAGGCCTTTGCTTCTGAAAGTATCTTTGGATGTCAGGTGGTTTATGGAAGAAATAGTTCCAAAATACTTTCAAACCATGCTTTGTGAATGACTCATCACTATAGAGAAACAGGCTAGTTCCCAAGTAGGAATATGCTTTTGAGGCCAGTTGGAATGCTCCACTGATAGTGTAGTGGCAACTCACAGGTATAGGTTGTCTATATACATTAAACCTGACATTTATACATCAGTCAGACCTCAACAAATCTGTTCAAAACAAAAAATAAAACTCTTCCTATGCTTCCAGTGAGTGGAATATGGAAACAACCCATTTTATGATTGCACAAACTCAATGCAGAAGGGCACTTTTCAGAGGTAGCCTATCAACAGGACCTGTACAAGTTACTACACACTAGACAACGTAGCTTGGGCCCAGCATTACTGCCTATGTTATGAATATTGAGGTAATTACAAAAAAGTGTAGAATTTTCTCTGTGGTCTGGGATGCCCAGTTTTAGATCTTGTCATGGCTGAGAGACGGTTCAGACAGCATTATGAGCTCCTATGCAGCCCTTAAAGTTCAGAAGAACTTTTATGAGAGAGAGAGAGAGAGAGAGAGAGAGAGAGAGAGAGAGAGAGAGAGAGAGAGAGAGAGAGAAAGAGAGAGAAGTAATAATTAAAAACAAGTCTAAATTGTAATTTTCATCAGTGATGCCTACCTCCAAGTTCTTTGTTAATGCTAATATTTTTCAGAAATAGTTTGATATTCAGCCAGACCACAATTAATTATTACAATGGGATTAGATTATGTCTAGACATGCACATGTTGCTTTTGCTTCTTAGGACTTTAATAGTTGAGCAATTTGTTTACATGGTGGATTAGATTGATGGATTTTAGTATGTTGAACCTTCCCTGCATGTCTGGGATGAAGTCTACTTGATGATGGTGGATTATCTTTTTGATGTGTTTTTGGATTCGGTTTTCAAGTATTTTGTTGAGTACTTAAGCGTAAGGTGACTAGATACATATGTGGTGTGAGGAGATGGAGAGATGCTCAGCAGTCAAGAGGGATGGCTGCTCTTGCAGTATAGTTGAAAGACACCACATTGGGTCATAACCATCTTTAACTCCAGTTTTAGGGGACTCAACACTATCTTTTAGCCTCTGAAGTCATTATGCAAATGTGGAATGCAGACAGAAATGCAGGCAAGACATACACATAAAATAAAGCAATTAAAAATATATGTGACATGGAACCTGTCCCCCTTCCCTTCAGTAGTCTTTTGAATCCCGTCTATCCATTCATTTCTGCCTAGGAATGAGCACATCATTGCTTTTTAAATTATTTGTGTTTCTTATCTCTCATACCCTGTGAGGAGCTGTGTACCACAAGGGTCCCATGCTCTCACTCAGACTGACACTACAGTCTCTCAGGTGTAGCTGAGCTCACTCTGCTTTCCTTGCAGATACTAGGGAAGTTTTAAAAGCAAATGCAAATTAGGTCATGTTCTCTCCTATTTAAAGCTTTGACTAGCCTATTCCCATCTGAAGTGATCTTTCTATATTGTCCTTCACACAATCTGTGCTTCTCTGGGATCTGGAGAGCCCAGACAATTTCAGTCTTCTATAAACATGAACACTCCCAACTCTCCCTGACTTAAGCTCTTAAAAGATGATGGTACTTGTCTCTGTTTGCAGATTTTCTCCTGTAGTATTCACTAGCAGCAAGTCTTCTTGTTGTTAAGTTTGCAGTCTGAACATCATCTTCTCAGAGAAACATTCTGGGTCATCTATCTAGAACAGTGGCTCTCAACCTTCCTAATACAATGACCCTCAGTTATACTTTCTCATGTTGTGGTGACCCCCAACTATAAGATTATTTTAGTTTCTATTTCATAACTGTAATTTTGCTACTGTTATGAATCATGATGTAAATATCTGATTTGCAGGATATCTGATATACGACCCCTGTGAAAGGGTTTTATTGACCCGAAGGGGTTGCAATCCACAGGTTGAGAACTGCCGATCTAGAATGCCTATCCATTCATTTCTGCCTAGGAATGAGCACATCATTGCTATTTAAATTATTTGTATTTCTTATCTCTCATACGCTGTTAGGAGCTGTGTACCACAAGGGCAGATAACCTGACTGCTTTATTTCTTGTTCTTTCTTCCCCTCACCTAGATGTGATTCCCATCTTATGTGATCTTCCCTAGAACAATATCTGGCATATGACAGACTCAAATTTTGGATGACTGACTGACTTAGTAATTGGTAACTAGGCATATCTGGGCTGCATATACAGCCAATAGCATACCACATGCTTGGTGTGCCTGAGGCCCTGGGACTGACTTCCAGCATATAATTCCTAACTTCAAACTGAGTGACAGCAACAACCAAATAACTTGGAATTCTAAGACACAAGAAATCCGTGTGGGTTAGAGATGATGTCTTGGGGATTAGCAAGTGGTGTATTTGAGCTAAAACTTTGTGTGGGGCCTGCTGGTGGCTGGAGAAGGTGGAAGAGAGATGTGGGCCAGTGGTACAGGGGTAGGAAGATGACTGGGAAAGCTCACACTTTGGAAAGTGGGCCAGAGCAATTGTTAGATGAGCTCACCAAAACAGTGAGATTAGTGAGGATTGAGACAAACCATAGGAACAGATAAATGATGAAGAGTGTTTGAAAACTAATGAGAACTGCTGAATGTTTCCATACAAAATTTAGCATGCATTTCTATGTATTTATGTGCAAAATAAAATTATGCTTAACATCAAAGGAATTATGATGCTATAATTACACCATAGCTATATTCTCAAGGATCTCCTCATTAGTGTAGAAATGTTTTTCTTAGTAAATTATGCTACAATATGTCTTTATTTCATTGATTAAATCTCCTGCTCCTCATATACGCATGATGTATATAAGATAATTTTCCTCTGAAAGTAACAAATTGTTTGTCTCAGTTGATCATATTCAGGTGTCAGTATTACAAACTTCTATTACTAAAGAAAATCTTAATTAGTGGTCAGTCTGTTTGATATTATTTTTCACAAAGACCTTTAACATTTGGAAAACATGATAGTCCCTTGCAGAAATAGTAGTTTTTCCATGAAGCTTGACCCAAAATATTATCCACAGAGATAACAAGATATAACAATAACAAGATATAACAAGATAAAATAACAAGAAAAAAAAGCCAGGAAACCACAGAAAGGTATAAAACCTTCCACTAGTTTTCATATTGCAGATTAACTGCTTAGGGCATTTTTTATGTCAAAGTCATCTTATTTAGTTTGATCAGGAGTGAATCTGACTGAGAGTTTTGATGTTCACTGGAGGATGGTATTCTCCACTGTGCATGCTTCCTGTGAAACCTGAAACTGGCTCCTGTAGCTCAATTTCTTCAACTGTGAACTGGATTCAATACACAGCATCCTCACAAAAATGCAAATGGTAGCTGAAATAAGCCTTATGCTAATGACCTTCTCTGACAAGAGATTTCCTACCTCTTCACTTCTATCAACCCTAAGAGATGCCATTTTTACAAAAATCCATCAGCAGAGGAAGGAGGATCTCTGTGAGTTTGAGGCCAGCTGACTCTACAGAGTGAGTTACAGGACAGCCAGAGCTGTTGTTACACAGAGAAACCCTGCCTCAAAAAACAAAAACAAAAACACCAAAAAAAAAAAAAAAAAACCAAAAATTTCAAATTAGATTAAGTTGAAACTTTTTGTCCATAATAGCCTCAATCTCATTTGAAACATGAAAATTCAGAAAGAATGCAAAACTACCATCAGAGAAACCCTAGCAGATCCCTCGATGAGAGATTTCTAAGGTGCTGGTGAAGGTTCTGACTCAGCTTCACCTACTGTGAGTGGACTGAAGAAGAAAACGCAGGGAGAAGGGCTGATGGAGAACTCCATGCTGGTTTCCTGAGTGTGTGTCAAGATCTGTGTCCACAGGAAGAGGGAAAGGTGTCGCCCCACCACCACCATACCCCACCTATGTGAAACTTCTTTGTGATGCAATTTACTATTTGCTTTGTCTTTTTCAAGCCAGAATCTCAGAACAGCAATCACAGAGCAATAAATAAGAGAAAATTGGCAGTGGTGGGGTGCATTCTATGAGGTAGGATGTTTCAGGGTGAAGTACTCAAGCTGGGCAGAAGAGATGTGAGAACTCAGTAAGTGCTGTACAGGGCCCAGCAGGAAAGGACGGGGCACCCAGGTTAGTTGTTTCTGTGTGTTTTCTTATGATGTATTTGAACACTCTGTTTGGCTGTGGATCTCAGCATCTAGTTCCATCAATTACTGGATGAAGGCTCACTATGACAATTGGGATAGCCATCAATTTATGAATATAGCAGAATATTGTTAAGTATTGTTACAATGACTTTTTTCTCTCCAATCATATTTGGTTCTATCCTAGGTCTCTGGAACATTCAGCCTCTGGGTTCTGGTATTCCAGGTAGTGTCAGAAGTAGGCTCACTCTCATGGCATGAGTCTCAGGCTCATGACAGTCATTGGTTGGCCACTCCCACAATGTCTGCACCACCCTTACCCCAGCACATCCCAAAGGTAGGACAGACTGCAGGTTGTGTGGCTAGGTTGGTGTCCTAGTTGCTCCACTGGAAGTCTTGCCTGGTTATAGAAGATGGTCAGTTCAGACTACATATCTACGATTGCTGGGACTCTTAGCTAGGGTCATCCTCGTAGATTCCTGTGAATTTCTGTTGCACCAGGTTTCTACCTGACCCAGAAATGCTCCCCTTTCCCCACTTTCCAGTCATCTCTTTCAGTGTTCTCCTCCTCCATCCACCCACAACCCAATCCTTCATGTTCCCATCCTTACCTGCCCCCACTATACCCACAAGATCTCTTCTATTTCCATTCCCAGGAAGATCCATGTGTCCCCCCTTGAGGCCTTATTTTTATCTAGCCTCTTTGGGACTGTAGATTGTAGCATGGTTATCCTTCACTTTACAGTTAACATCCACTTATAAATGAGTACATTCCATGTTTGTACTTCTGGGTCTGAGTTATCTCCCTTAGGATGATTTTTTTTTTTTTTTTTTTTAGTTTCAACCATTTGTTTTCAAATTTCATTGTTTTTAACAGTTGAGTAATACTCCATTGTATAAATGAGCCACATTTTCTTTATCCATTCTTTGCTTGAGGGACATCCTAGGTTGTTTCCAGGTTCTGGCTATTATGAATAAAGATGCTATAAGCACAGTTGAACAAGTGTGCTTGTGGTATGACTGAGCATCCTTTGGATATATGTCCAAAAGTGGCATAGCTGGATCTTGAGGTAAGTCGATTTCCAATTTTCTGCCAAACTTCATATTGATTCAATAGTGACTATACAAGTTTGTACCAGCAATGGAGTAGTGTTCCCCTTACCCCACATCCTCTCCAGCATAAGCTGTCATTTGTGGTTTTGATCTTAGCCATTCTGAGAAGTGTAAGATGGAATCTCTGAGTCATTTTGATTTGTATTTCCTTAATGGCTATGCACGTTGAACATCTCTTTAAGTGTTGCTCAGCCTTTTGAGATCCCTCTTTGAGAATTCTCTGTTTAGATCTGTACCCTGTTTTTAAAATTGGATTATTTGATTTGTTGGTGTCTAGTTTCATGAATTCTTCATATATTTTGGAAATTAGCTCTCTGTTGGATGTGGGGGTGGTTTCTACTTTGTGGAATAATTTGAGGAGTATTGGTGTTAGCTCTTCTCTGAAAGTCTGGTAGAATTCTGCATTGAAATCATCTGGCCCTGGACTTTTTTTTGATTGGGAGACTTGCTTAGGGGTTATAGATCTGTTTAAATTGTTTATCTGATCTTGATTTAATTTTGGGATGTAGTATCTATCAAGAAATTTGTCCATTTCTCTTAGATTTTCCAATTGTGTGGAGTACAAGTTTTTGCAGTATTACCTAAGGATTCTCTCGATTTCCTTCATGTCTGTTGTTAATGTCACCTTTTTTGTTTCTGATTTTGTTAATTTGTATATTCTTTCTGTTAATTTGGAAAGGGATTTGTCTATATTGTTGATTTTTTCTAAGACCCAATTCTTTTTATCATTGATTCTTTGTGTTGTTTTCTTTGTTTCCATTTTATTAATTTCAGCCCTGAGTTTGATTATTTCCTGCCATCTACTTTTCCTTGGGTGTAGAGCTTTTGGTTTGCTGTTAAGTTACTAGTATGAGATTTCTCCAAATTATGTATGCAGACATTTAGTGCTATGTTTCCCTCTAGCACTACTTTTATTGTGTCCCATAAGTTTGGGTATGCTGTGAATTCATTTTCATTCAATTCTAGGAAGTCTTTGATTCTTTACTTATTTGTTCCTTGACCCAGTGGTAATTCAGTTGATAAATGTTCAGTTTCCATGAGTTTGTCGGCTTTCAGTAGTTTGTACCACTGTTGAACTCCAGCTTTAATCTCTGAATCCCTCCCTCCCTCCCTCCCTCCCTCCCTCCCTCCGTCCCTCCCTCCCTCCCCCCCCCTCTCTCTCTCTCTCTCTCTCTCTCTCTCTCTCTCTGTTTCCCTTCTTTAGGCTTTGCTGGTGTGAGATTATCTATTGCCTATTTTCTCATGGGTGTAGCTTACTTACTTGGGTTGGAGTTTTCCTTCTAGTACCTTCTGTAGGTCTAAATTTGTGGACAGTATTATTTAAACTTCACTTTGTCATGAAATATCTTGTTTTTTTATTTATGGTGATAGAAAGTTTTGCTGGGTATAACAATCTTGGCTGGCATCTGTGATTTCTTAGAATCTGCAAGATGTCTTTCAAGGACCTTCTGGCTTTTAGAGTCTCCATTGAGAAATCAGGTGTAATTCTGCTAGGTCTTCCTTTATATGTTACTTGGCATTTTTCCTTTGAAGCTTTTAATATTCTTTCTTTATTCTGCATATTTAGTGTTTTGATTATTATGTGGCAAGCAGACTTTTTTTTCTGGTCCAGTCTATTTGGTGTTCTGTAAGCTTCTTGTACCTTCATAGGCATGCCCTTTTTTAGATTAGTAAAAATTTTCTTCTATTACTTTGTTTATATATTTTTTGGGTCTTAGAATTGAGATTCTTCTCCTTCGTCTATTCCTACTATTCTTACATTTGGTCTTTTCATGGTGTCTCAGATTTCTTGGATGTTTTGTGTTAGGAATTTTTTAGATTTAACATTTTCTTTGATTTATGCATCAATTTCTCTTATTGTGTCTTCTATGCCCAAGGTCCTATCTTTCATCTTTTGTATTTTGTCGGTGATTCTTGAATCTGCAGTTCCTGTTCCCTTACCCAGATTTTATATTTCCAGAATTCCCTTGTTTAAGTTTTCTTTGTTGCTTCTATTTCCATTTTCAGGTCTTGAACTGTTTCTTTTACCTGCTTTTGTCCCCTTGGCTTTCTTTAAGGGATTTATTGATTTACTCCCATTTTTTTGTCTTTTCCTCAATTTCTTTAAGGAACATTTTCATTTCCTCTTTAAGGACCTCTATTATCTCTATACAGTTATTTTTAAGGTTGTTTTCCTGTGCTTCAGATGCATTTGAATGCTGAAGTCTTGCTGTCGCAGGACAGCTGGTTTCTGGTGGTACCATATTGCCCTTTTTGTTATTGATTGTGTTCTTACACTGGCATTTAGGCATCTTGACAAATGGGATGATAATAGGTCTAGATGTTGATCCCTATGTTTGTCTTTGTTGGATGGGTGTTTTATTCCTTTGATTTCTATTTCCTCTCTAGTCTTCTAGTGTAAGTGGTCAAGTGTTCTGTTGACTGGTGAATCTTCAAGTCCAGTAGGATGTCTTTGCTGGTTTTTTTTTTTTTTTTTTTTTTTTTTGATTTTGGGTCCCTAGATCTAGCCTGGCCCCCACTAAAGCTTAAGTCTTCTTCTGAAGTTGTAGGCATGAATATGAGACCAGCAGAGGGGGTACAGTCTGGAATTATTGGGGAGCTTTGCAGAGTGTAGGCAGGGGTCTTACCTGTGGTCCCTGGGACCAGCTTGGTCTCTGGAAAAGCTTCTGTGGGTGAAGAGGATGGCTACAGGATGTGCCCTGGGGATAAGGTACTGGGAAGTGGGACAGCTCAGCTGGAAAGCAGAACATTCTCCTGTTCTTCTGACTAGTGTGGACTGTACCTGGGCCCATGGTATCTTCCAGAGCTGTGGGGAAGTGTGACTGTGGGAAGGATGATGAGGTGGGAGGAGTTGGGTGGTGGAGTGGGTCTTGGTTGAACAGAATCTAGGGGATGGGGGCAGTCCAGCTGGCAGGCGGGTCACTCATCCACTTGTCAGCTGGTGAGGACTCCACCAGAGCAGTGGAATTCTAGAGAGTTGCAGGGTCCAGCAGTGGTTCTGGTGCTGAGATGGGAGGTGGGGGACCATGGGGATCAGGGTCTATGGAGTGGGGCAGCTCAGCTGGGAGCCAGGTCATTCACCTATTCTTCTTTTTTCTTTTCTTTTATTTTACAATACTATTCAGTTCTATATAACAGCCACAGATTCCCTTGTTCTCTCCCCTCCTGCCCCCCTCCCCTTCCCCTCAGCACACCTCCCATTCCCACCTCCTCCAGATCAAGGCCTCCCCCGCGGACTGAGATCGACCTGATAGACTCAGTCCAGGCAGGTCCAGTCCCCTCCTTCCAGATTGAGCCAAGCGTCCCTGCCTAAGTCCCAGGTTTCAAACAGCTAACTCATGCAACGAGCCCAGGACCTGGTACCACTGCCTAGATGCCTCCCAAACAGATCAAGCCAATCAACTGTCTCACCTATTCAGAGGGCCTGATCCAGTTGGGGGCCCCTCAGCTATGAATCACCTATTCTTCTTACTGGTATGAACTGTATCTGGGCCTATGGTGTCTGCTTGAGTTGTGGAGAAGTCAAGACGCACATTTTCTAATATGTGAACTCAGTGATGGCTTCTCTTCCCCTACACTGACTCTCATGGGTCCTGAAGTACCTGTATTGTATTTCTAAACTGGACTTCTTTCAAAGAACCAGGGATCTGGAAGGATAGCTGATTCCATTCTTCAAGAAGGAAGAGGAATAAACAACAGAATTGGCCTGGGACTTCTTGTTGCCTGGAGCCAAGCATAACTTAAAACACATCAAGGACACAGCTGAGAACATAGCTCAGTGTCAACTTGCTTGCCTAGTGTGTGTGGGGACCTAGGTTCACTTTCTAGTATAACAAACAATAGAAAAAAAATTATTTGTGGTGATTGGTTTTAATTGTCAACTTGACACAATCTAGTATCATCTAGGAAGAGGACTTAAGGAAAGATTGTCTGGATCATTTCAGCTTATGGATGTGTCTGTGGGAGATTCTCTTGATTGAGGTGGGAAGTCAGTCTCCTCAACCCTTTCCAGGGTAGCACCATTCCCTAGGCCTGAATTGCATGAGTGGAGAAAGTGAGCTGAGCAATGGAAGTGGGAATGAGTTGATTTATTGCTCTGCTCTGACTGTGGACATAAAATAACTAGTTTTCTCAAGCTAGGGCCACCCTCACTCCATGCTATGACAGACTGTAACCTGGAATTATGAGCTCAAATTACTTTCTCCCTTAAGTTGTCAGGATATTTTATGACAGCAACAGAGAATGAAACTAAGATAACAGTGAAGGGCACTGTTCTAGGACAGAAATACAAATGTAAAGGGGCTTCCATTGGCATGTAGCAAGTACCATCATTTTAATGGTGATCATAATCACAGTTGTTAATTTAAAAGTGGAGAATGTGAAAGGCCATGAATTAGTAATAATATTCAAAAAAGGAAAGTGAATATAAAATGTACAAAATATAGGTATAACAAAGAACTTATATAATGGTGTATGTTTAATTATTTATTGATTTTAATAAATAAAAGAGAGTTAATAAATGGGATTTCTGTAAAGCCCTGTGCCATTTGAAATTTTAATAAAATTCACTTCCATAAAAGATGTAAACAATCTGCAAAATGTCACTGAGGAAATTCATCCAAAGGGCAGCATGAGTTACCAAAGAAATCTTATTCTAGATGATCTATCATGACTTTAGATAATGATACTAAAGTCATTAAGCATAGTATAGTATTTAATAACTGGTCATATAAGACATTTTAAAAAAGATGAATCCTTAACAATTTTAAGTAATGACCACATTAGATATCTTCTATTTATCAAAAATTGTTCATATTCTCTATACATACAAGGGTATTAAAATTCAAAATTCACATTTTTGAATATCTTGGATATATCAGTATTTTAATTCTCACTTTAAATATCTGTTCATAAGTACCAAAATGTTCTGGTTTTTATCTGTGTGGGAAGGGAGAAAAAAACATTGAATTGTGGGTCCAGGAAAGAAAACTATACCAAATTCTGATGGATATTCCTGCCTCAGTTCCATGTCCATTCACAGTGTCTTACTGAGTGCTCTAAAATGACAAGTCAGCCAAACATCTAGAGAAAGGCTAGTTCTCATGTGGATGAGACATCCAGATGAAACTCCTAACTACAGCAAAATGCTAATATGCATCTTTCAAAACTCTAAAGTTTTTTACTAAATATTATTGTATGTGCCTGTGATAGCTTAAGCATACAAGTGCCTCTCATGTCAGAGGACAATTTTCTGGAGTCATTTCTGTCTTCTTCTGTGTGTCCCAAGATTGTGCTCAGGTTCTCAGCTGTCCGTAGCCAGTGTTTTTATCTGCTGAGCTGTCTTGCTGCCCCGCTAATGTTTCACTTTTCTATTTTCAGTGGCTTTTTAATGTAAACTGAATTTATTTTAACTGATACAAACAAAAACCATGCACATTAATGTAATACCATGATATTTCTGTCATACTGTATATTGTTAAATTTATGTTAAACATCTATATTTACTCAAACATTTAATATTTATTTATGACAAAAGCTATCAAAGTCCTGTCATCTAGTTTTCTTGAAATGCATAATTCACTGTTACTTTACACACTGGAGTTGCTTGCTTCTCACTGTCTAATTGGAACTCGGTATTCATGAACCAATCCTACTGACCAACTCTGGTAATAACCTCCTTCTCTTGCTTCCACAAGCTTGGCCTTTTCAGATTCAGTGTGAGTGAAATCATGTGGCATACTGTTTTATTTCACTTATCACAATGAACTCCAGCTCAATTTTACTTTTCATAAGAATAGCAAAGAGGGTCCCACATAGCCTCACCCAGTGCCCCCACCCTGGTTTCACATCATATTGTTAGAAAGCAGTGTGAAACCAAGAATACCTTTTTGCAGGAAGGACAGGACTGTTTAGTTTCAAAAGAAAATCTAGTAATTTTAGGAGTGAATATCCTTGCACACTAAGTTAATAAATATTATATCTGTATACAAGTGTCATGTACTCATTAAGCCAGAAAAGTTCCCTTTTCAAGTCTTTTCACAAAGAATGTCATGATAGCTGTCCAGAAGGGATCTACAGGAAAACCACCGGAGAAGAGAAGCCCAGGACAAAGATTAATTTCTATTTTTCTGGTATTGAATATACTAAGATTATTTTGCCCAGAAAAAGATGTAGTGAAAGAGAAAAGCAAGCTTTTTCTCTTTTGATGTTGTATACTATAACAAATTGCCTGTTTTTTGACAAAGTTTGCTATTGGTTTTGTGCCTTTTTTTGTAGACTCATGTTTTCTTGTAAAATTTACCCAAGGATTCCAGTTTTTCTAAATTATTCAAATTCAAGAGTTCAGTCAGCTCACCCACATTTTTGTTCTTACAGGAGCTAGCATAGTTTCTTGATGGGAAGTAAGTATATAAAATAAGGGTTGCTAGCTATTGAGTTAAATCTCTACCTCCACAATGCATATATTTCAATAATCACAAAACTATATCTTTATTCAAGATATAATGGTGTTCCTAAAAGATAACACAGACTGTGGACTTGTAATTTCCATCTAGGATTGAGTTTTAAAAAATAATATATATAGTACCTACTAAGAAAACAGAAATTTCTCACAAAGAGATTCAGAGTATCCACATTAGGAAATTTCACTGGGCAGTTATTACACATGCAAAGTCTAGAGTTACATTTAAGACAAGTAGCTAGAAGAGATTGTTCCTTTCCATAAAATGCTAGTATGAATAGTTTTCTGGCTAGTTTTATATCAACTTTGACACAAGCTAGAGTCACCAAGAGAGAAGGAAGCTTCAATCAATTGAAAAAACACCTTAAAATCTATCTGTAGGCAAGTCTGTAGGGCATTTTCTTAATTAGTGACTGATGAAGAAAGGCCCAGGCCATTGTAGGTGGGGCCATCTCTGGGCTGGTGGTCCTGGGTTTCTATAAAAAAGCAGGCTGAGCACACCATGAGGAGCAATGTAATAGGTCTTTCTTTGCACTACCAGCTACCGAATAATAACATGGATACATCTTATTAAGTATAAAAGCTTGGCCTTAGCTTAGGCTTGTTTCCAAATCACTCTTTTTTTTTTTTTTTTTTTTTTTCCGAGACAGGGTTTCTCTGTGTAGCTTTGCGCCTTTCCTGTAACTCACTTGGTAGCCCAGGCTGGCCTCAAACTCACAGAGATCCGCCTGGCTCTGCCTCCCGAGTGCTGGGATTAAAGGCGTGCGCCACCACCGCCCGGCCCAAATCACTCTTAAAACTTAAATTAACCTGTTTTTCTTAAACTACATTCTGTTTCATAGTTCATTACCTCTCCTCAGTATCTTATGTCCTCTGCATGTAGCTGGCAAATCCCTGCCTCTCAGATTCTTACCCTGAGTTCTCTCTCTCCCTGAAGTCCTGCCTATCCTCTCCTGCCTAGCTATTGTCTATTCAGCTCTTTATTAAGTCAAGCAGAAGGTGCCTTAGGCAGATGAGGAAAACTAGATGCATCATCACACAGTGTGATCAAATATCTCACAACAGCAAGACAGTAACCATCACTCCTTCATGCCCTCTGCATCAGCTCTAGCCTCCTAGTTTCTACCCTGTTTGAATTCCTTCCCCAACTTCCTTTAGTGATTGACTATGATGTAGAAGTGTATGTCAAATAAACACTTTCCTCTCAAGTTACTTTTGGTCATGGAGTCTCATCACAGCATGTGGTAGTTTGAATGTAATTGTCCTCCATAATCTCACAGGGAATGGCACTATTAGGAGGTGAAGCTTTTGGTGTGGGTACAGCTTTGTTGGAGGAAGTGTGTCATTGTGGGGGTGGCTTTGAGGTTTCCTATGCTTAGGCTACTACCCAGTGTGTCAGTTGACATCCTGTTCCCTGTGAGCCAAGAGGTAGCCAGCACCACTTCTGCCTGCATTAAGCCGTGCTCCCCACCATGATGATAATGAACTGACCTCTGAAACTAAATGTTTTCCTTATAGCAGTTGCTGTGATCATGGTGTCTCTTCACAGCAACAAACAAACACCCTAACTAAGACAGCAATAGTAAACCTAACTAGGATATAAATAGTCACAGATCCAGTTTGCTTGGCTTTCTCTTTTTCAGTCTGACCATTCTCTAGGTGCTGAAATTTTTGTGTAGAAAAGTCTCCATACTTGAAAGTTTAGAATGTACATTGTACTATGGAATTTGACAAGGGAACGTACTTTATTGACATGCAGTTTTCAACTGTAAGCATCTTGGGTTTTTTTTTTTTCTATTTTTTTGCATTAAAATGAAGAAGTCTCTTTTTGTGATCTTCAAATTATCTCTTGATTAGCCTTCTAATTACTCTATGATTTTCCCCAACAGTGTTAATCAAACAAGCACCAAGAAAAGGACTGTGGTGGTCTGAACACAAGCTGCCAAAATGAGTTTTCTGGCTTCATTGTAGAAGCCTGTCCTCAGATGTGTAGGGGGTGACTTGTCTGTAGACTAAAATGTGTGTCCTAAAGATAACCTTATTTGCTCATTACAACACTTTCTATTTACAAACAGGGACTTAGGAAAATGAAATGAAGTGAGTGCTATGTCAAAAGAGGAATGGGTGAAGAAAATGTGGTACAAGATGGTGGCTTTTTACTCAATCACAATGAAGAATGAAATTATGCAATTTGTAAGAAAATGGATAGAACTGGATGTCACTATGTTAAGCAAAATAAACCAGACTCATAAAGATATTACAAATATCACAAATTTTATGTCATATGTGGAATCTAGAACATATGTATATATTCTAGCTGAAAAAAGAGGGAGACTATTTCAGGAAGGAAGTGGGGAGAACCAACTGAGAGAAGAGGAGATATAGAGGGTATTGGGGCTGAATATAAGCAGCACACAGACTATGCTTGGGTGATGCTATAATGGAATTTGTCATTTCATACAATGAATATACACTGATAGTAAACAACAATGAATGAAAACAAATGTAGTGAGAGGCCCAGACTTCCATGTAGATTTTTCAGTGACAAGCTTTATATGTTTCTTCTCATTCCCTGATGTTTAGCAAATTCTGACCTAGTTAGGCCAGTGACTATGTAGAAACTGGATCCCTGTCATGCTGCCTGTACACACATGGACACATACACACACACACACACACACACACACACACACACACACACACACAAACTCACACATGGCATACACACATATGTGCAATAAATGTAGTTTTAAAATTAAAAAAATTCTACTACCCAAATTAGAAAATTTTCAATAGTATTTTTTTTCTGTGTACTCCAGTTCCATAGGGGGAACTTAATCAGTATCATTTCAGTTTTGAAAATGTGCCGTTTGAAATCAGGGATGTGGTTTATTTCTAGATTTCTCTGCCCTGCTCTCTCTGACGATGTGTCTTTAAATTCATGTCTCTTTGGTACTTGAGTTGGAAACAATTTTATTTTAACCTATGCCTATGGCCTCCATTGAGCACATAAAGTTGCTGAGCCATGGCTTGGTGCATCTTTGTGATGAAAGTTATCCTACATTTTGGAGTCACTGTCCTTTTTATTTTCAAATGTTGAGAGCTAAAGACAGAAACTAAAGCAGTCATGCATAAGAATAATTCCTTGACATGTTATATTTTTATTTGATTGAAGCTGAGGTGACCCAGGTTGGCTATATATATAAACCTAAAAGTTTTTAACCATCTGAATTATGTGCTAGAAGAAGTCTGAGAGCACTCTGTCCCATTAGCCTGTGATGTGGTTACTGTAGCTCTGGTTGGAATAGACTGACTCAAGCATGAGTGATATATGTGTTGCTCAAATTTCATCCTAGTGGGAGACATAAACAGTGTCTACTCTTCTTCTTAAGGTGCCAACAACAAAGTGAGGCATAATTCCAATGTTCACTCTGAGAAGTCAATGAGTTTATCAGGCCTCCTTGAAATGCCTAGGTAGAGTTACTTACAGGAGGTGGGTGCTCCTTCTCCCTCAACAGGCTGTACCCGAAAGCCTTTACTCTGTAGGATGAGAACTTCCCCATAGAAAAAAAAGCCCTAGTCTAGTCTTCTCCAGGCCTGAGTATATATAGGGGTATAAATAGTCAACAAGCCCAGCAGTGATGATATTTTGTAAGAGGGCACAGCTGAATACCCCAAGATGGCTCAGAGGACAGTTGCTCATGATAGTAATTTAGTCCTTGTACCATAGCACCCTTCTATAATCATTTGCAAATATTTATTTTTCTCAGCAGTGTTAACAGGGTTTAGCAATTTCAGGTTCCTTTATGAGAGCCAAATACTAGTTCTTATTTGCTCTGTGAGTCCTTCCTTGATCTTTTCTGTTATCATTAGATTAAGTTAGATTTAGACATTTTTTTTGTTATAGTACAGATTTCTGATTAGCAAAGCAATAGTTACTAATATTTTAGAGCAGTAGTTCTCAACATGTGGGTCACGATGCTTTTGGGCATCAAACAATCCTTTCATAGGGGTCGTCTAATACCACTGAAAAGCACAGATAGTTACATTATGATTCATAACAGTAATAAAGTTACACTTATGAAATAGCAACACAAATAATTTTATGGTTGGGATCACCACAAAATGGAGTATTGTATTGTATTAAAAGTTCACAGCATTAGGAAGGTTGAGAACCACTGTTTTAGAGGGTTATAATTCTTTTTAAGATTATTAGTAGAAGTTGAGTATTTTTCATCACGAATACTTAGGAAGGGAAGTGTTTTAGATTTGGGAATATTTGCATATAGACAATTGCTGTGGGATGGTTTTTCTGTATGTTGTAAATATGTGTTGCCATCATTGGTTAATAAAAAAGCTGCTATGGCCTAAGGCAAGACAGGTTATAGCCAGGTGGGAGATCCAAGAGAGAAACAGAGAGGAGGAAGGTGGAGTTGGGCAAATGCCATTCAGACACCCAAGGAGCAATATGCCAACAGACTGGTAAAGCCATGGCCACATGGCAATATATGGATTAATAGAAATGAGTTAATTAAAGATGTGATAGCTAGACCCAACAGTTTGTAATTAATATAAGCCTCTGTGTGTTTACTTGAGACTGAGCACCTGCAGGACACAGGAAAACTTATGACTACAGACAATGAAATGTAATGGAAATAGGATATGAGTCTAACATGGAATTCATTTCACATGTACCTATACTCACAGGCTAAAGGTGATTTTATGCAGTATTTTCAAAGGTGTGCATGAAACAGTTCAATGGGATATAATTTTCCCCTCATAGTATTTATCTCATCAACATAAAAAATGTTTTGGATTTTGGAGAATTTCAGATTTGGAATATTTGCTTTAGGGACTCTCATATGTATTATAGTACTCAAATAGGAGTAGGGTTCTGAAGCTTAATGTCTTAGGGTTTCAGTTACTGTGAAGGGACACCATGACCACGGCAACGCTTATAAGGAAAACATTTAATTCAAGTGACTTACAGTTTCAGAGGTTTAGTTCATTATCATAATGGCAGGACATGACTGTGTATAAGCAGATATGGTGCTGGAAAAGGAGCTGAGAGTTCTACATCTTGATCTGCAGGCAACAGAAAGTGAACTGAATCTACATTGAGTGTAGCTTGAGCATAGCAGACCTCAAAGCTAACCCCCACAATGACACACTTCCTCCAACAAGGCCACACTTCCTAATAGCGCCACTCCCTATGAGCTTATGGGGGCTAATTACATTCAAACCACCACATTTTGCAAAGTTGAGAAACTTGAAGTTTCTATAGCAAACAAAACCAGAAGGAGCTTTCACAACTAGGTGTTTTTGATACCAAGTTCAAACTCAAGTTCTACCCACTATACTATATTTCCTCATTGTGCCTTTAGGACATAGATTCTGCTTTCTATCATATTCTCTTCTCATTGTAAATTTCAGGGAGACTTTAGAAGTTCATTTACCTATACTGAACACCCACATTAACACATTTCTATGAGATGGGGCTTCAATAATTGCATGACTTTAGAATAATACTCAGAGCTCACTCTAAATCTAGCCTCAAATTCTTGTTCCATATACCACAACTAAGAGCATTTTTGTTATGAGACAAATTTACTCAGATTATTTATCACCCATATGGTAAGCCAGAATTATATTGCCAATAAAAACAGTTTAGTAGGAACGGGTGGCAGGCATACATCAACAAAGAAGTAACTTTATGTGGCAATATGTTTATAGTAACATCAGAGAGAAGAAAAGATGTTGCATGTGGCTGTGGTGCGGAGAAAAGACAAACTACTGGAAGACAGACACAATTGTTTTAAGTAGAGCATGTAGCAATAAGAATTTTGATCAATTTCATGTACTTTGGCCCCAGTGTTATGCCTATGAATATGTTGTGCTCTGTGGAAGAAGCATTTACAGATATAATTGGGGGTGCTGGCTTTAAAGTAGGGAGATTTGCCTGGTTTATGCAAGTGGGACTGATGTAAATCACAGAGGCCTCTAGAATGAGCAGCTTCCTTTGCTGAGAAGCCACAGGTTTCAAGCATGAAGTCTGCTGTGCTTTTCACTGGACTCTGCCAACAGCCTGAAAGGCTGGAAGCTCCCAGGGCCTTCTGAGAACACACCAGCAAGTCAGCACTCTAGCTGTGGCTTTTGAAGTCCAAAATGGAGGGCTTAGCTGAGCCACTATGCACAAAATTCAGCCTCACAGAACAAGAGGAAAGAAACTTCTCTGATTTTAAGTTATTAACATTGTGGTAATTTGTTATGGCAGATTAAAAAAAATGAAGTATATAATTAATCAAATTTTAATATGGCCCTTATAAGAATTTTCAAGAGAAAGATAGTGCTTATTCTAGGTTGTGAATAATATATTTGATTGTTTGTTGTATCAGTTCACTGGGTGATGGAAGGGGTGTGCAAGAAAATTTAGCCACATTGTCACTTGTGTGGGGAGTCCAGTGTGTTGGTGCCTGTTTCAGTGCTGTGTGAGCAAAGCCACTTTATACCTCTCTATTCTTCAAGGTTTGATTCTGATAGCAACGTTCAACCAATTACACCAAATATTTCAATCATCGCGTTTCTTCAAGTCTCACTATTAAATAAGTAGTAGTATCAGCAATTACTGAAGAACAGTAATTTTGTAAAATAGTAATTGGAAAGTTGCTTTTATAAAAGGAAGAAGTAATGAGAGCTAGGTTTCTGCACACTCAGTGGACATGTGCCTCACTCTAGTCTAGAACAGCATCTCACTTGTTAGCCGTAGCTAGTTTTAAGGGAATCTAGTAAGTAGGATTTGTATGCTTTATTTTTTAAAGTAAATATTTAATTTAAATTGAGTATAAATTTGGGATTAAAAAAAAAAAACAAGTTCGAGAGGCAAGGATTTTTATTTCTTTTTTCCTCTTTGTGTTACAGATTAATCTTAAAGATTTTGGAGAAATCTCCAAAATACGCATTGGCCATGACAATGGTGGAGAGGATCCCGGGTGGTATGTGGAAGAAGTCACACTTGAAAACATGGCCACACATGAGCGATTTTTGTTAACTGTTGATTCCTGGATATCTGACCGTGAAAATGATGGACAGTATACATGGAAAGAGGTGCCTGTTATAAGGTCTCACAGAGGGCCACTTCTGGGTATGATACTGCATTTTTTTTTTGAGTTTTTTCAAAACTGAAATAATTGGGATTATTTAGAACAGGGGATGGCACTTTTTCCATAAAAGACAAGACACCACATATCTTGTACTTTATGAGTCATAAAAGTATCTATCAGGACTGCTCAGCTCTGCCAGCATAAGTGAGACATAGCTGTGAATAACACGTAATCAGAGCAGGAATGTGGTCAGTAAAACTTTATTTTATGGACATTAGAATGAGAGTTTCCTATAATATTTATTTGTCAACATATACTATTCTGTTTAATTTTTTTAACTACTAAGAAAAGCAGAAAATCTTTGTTTCTGGGTTGTACAAAGACAGGTAGTATTCAGTTTTAGCACACAGGTTGTGTGAGAACTTCCCACCCTGCCTAGGACCATTGGTTTTGTGTCTGTGCAAGGTAAAAAAAAATGTGCAGGGATGTGCACAAGGCCAGCTCATTTTGGAAGGGCCTTTACTACCACTCAAATGTAACTTAGCTATACTATGCTAATATCAGCAATTGTGAACTCAAGAGCACCTGATTTCCGTTACTAAGTATTTGTTGCTGTTGCCAATCATAGTTAGGGTTTCTATTGCTGTGAAGAGACACCATGACCATGGCAACTCTTTTTTTTTTTTTTTTTTTTTTTTTTTTTGGTTTCTCAAGACAGGGTTTCTCTGTGTAGCTTTGGTGCCTGTCTTGAATTGCCTGCCTCTGCCTTCCTAGTGCTGGGATTAAAGTCATGTGCCACCACTGCTGGTCCATGGCAATTCTTATAAAGGAACACATTTAATTGGGGCTGGCTTATATTTCAGAGGTTTAGTTCATTGTTCTCATGGCAATAAGCATGGTGGCATGCAGGCAGACATGGTGTTGTAGAAGGAGCTGAGAGTTTGACATCTAGATCAGCAGGCAGCAGGAAGAAAGAATGATACTGGGCCTGGCTTGAGCATCTGAAACCTCAAAGTTCACTCATTCTTCCAACAAGTGACATGCTTCCTCCAACAAGACCACACACACTCCAACAAGGCTGCACCTCCTAATAGTGGTACTCCATATGAGCCTATTGGGGCCATTTTCATTCAAACCACCACACTGCCTAAAAATTAACTTACACACTGCCTTAATTTTTCCTGTTCCCTGTATTTCTTATAACCATCTTGATTTTGTGTCTAATACTGTAATGAAAATGTTTTTCTCAATGGACATTATTGAATGACTATGTAGATAAGATATAATATATGTACATGTGCATTGAATATTTATGCACATTTGCGTGCATATGGCTTTTTGTTTATGTATGCATGAGTATGTGCCTGTATTTGTGTATGCTAATCTTATGTGTTTGTGTGAGGGTATATGAACACATGAATATGGACAGGTTTGTGTGTGTGTGTGTGTGTGTGTGTGTGTGTGTGTGTGTGTGTGTGTGTGTGTTTAGCTTCCCAAGCCTCTTTTTTATACTTGACCCTGTTGATTCTAAAGAAGTTTCCAGAGTTCCTAGAACCATCCTGACTGGGTTCTAGCCTTGGTTTGGTGATATGTTCATCTGTGGTACCTTGAATCTCTTGATTGGCAAAAACATTCTCATAAGAACAATGTTTATGTTACAGGATAACTTTCAGATCTTGAGACAAGGCATTGATAGTATATAGGCTACTATAGTTAGCAACATTCCTAGCATACAGTAGCCACAAAATATTAACCAGTGCTATCATCACTGCCATTAAATATTTATTCAAACTTGATTTCTATTATATGAAGTGAACCTAGTTCTTTGACTGATATAAGTAAAGCTTCTGTCTTCAGCCTTTGATCTTCTTGAATGGAACCCATTTTTCCACTAAGCCACCCCTTCATCCAGTCCCCCTGGAGGTGAGCACACACAGGTGCACAAGTGGCAATTACTTCCTGTGGTTAGGGAAGAACACCAGAGGAGGCACTGGAAATTTGGACAAGGCCCTTGATCTTAGGAACATGCTCTGTTCTCTTACCTTTAGCAACCCTCAACTTAATGTCTACTCTGTCCACGTTCCCTGGAAACCTTTGCTAAGCAGCTCACTGGTACTAAAGTACCACCCACCCCATCCTCAACTGAAGTCATCTTTCCTGACACTTCATCTTTTATTCCTTTAAACTTACAGAGAAAGCCTGGTTTTGTCTCCATCACTTGCTTATTCAGTAGCTGCTAGGGTTCCACACATGGTCTCGGTCCCTGTTACAGTATCAGTAGCACAGAACACGTGGCTGAACAGCAGAGAATATACGTGCCAATTAATCTAGAAGTGGCAAGAATGACAGAAGAAACCTATCACACCAATTCTTTATATCTGTAATAATCTGATAATTTTCAAAAATATTTTCTCAAATCTAATTTAATAACCAAGTTCCTGATTCTGCTGGTTTGCACTGCCCCACAGGCATCATGTGAGAGTCTCAGTAGAACTCACCATTTTCAGAAAATGTTGACCTGAAAAATGCCAAATATCCTATGAAATGTGGAAACCTGTTTTGTCCTCTGCACATCACAAGCCTGTGTAGTCTATTCATCCAGATACTAACATGAAGAAGAAAGAGAAGAGGAGGAGGAGGAGGAGGAGGAGGAGGAGGAGGAGGAGGAGGAGGAGGCACTCAGAAGAATTTGAGACTCACAGTACTCACTTGTTCCAAAAGAAACAAGGGACTTTTACAAGCACCTCTATTGTTACTTTCCACTTGTGTTTTTCAAAAGGTGCACTGTTTTCTGATGAACATTACTTAAACTATTTTAGACTATTTTGTATTTTTCTAGTAGCTTCTTAATAGGCATATGTGCCACACCAACTCCAGTGTCGTCCGTGTAACATGAACAATTATGTCAATAATAGTGGACAGGAGATACATGTCCCATGGGACTAAGCTCCCTGGAGGTCCCTGGCAGAGTGCCCATGTTATGCCTCCTTCTCGAAGGAGATGTACTTCACAGATCATGAGCTCCCTGGGCTATGGGTTCTGTATAACTGCTTTTCTGATAATGTTCTAATTAATCTATAAAACACAGCCAAAATTAATTAATGCTTGGGTTGTGAACTATGGAGGAAAGGGGAAGCTGGACATGGACCTTATTTAGATATAGCAGAATGAGCTATTCCTTAAAGACCCCAAGCCGCTAGATAATGGAAAGTATAATTGTAGATGCAACCAACCATCTTATTAAATAAGAAACACAGAGCCAATGCAAAGAAGAAAGCCAAGAGATCAGAGCTAAGAGCCTTACCCGCCTGCTGCAGCTAGCCTCTTAAGCCAAGAGACCTCTCCGAAAGAGAACTACTTCCTGTCTGTTTGTCTTTTTATAGACTTTCTGTTCTGCCTTCTCATTGGTTGTAAAGCCAACCACATGACTGCCTCGTCACTGTCTGTTGTACAGCTCTCCAGGTCTTCCATGGTTGGTATTGAGATTAAAGGTGTGTGTCTCCAATGCTGGCTGTATCCTTGAACACACAGAGATCTACCTAGCTCTGCCTACCAAGTGCTGGGATTAAAGGCATGCACCACCACTGCCCAGCTTTTGCTATAGCTCTAATAGCTCTGGCCCGTGGGCAACTTTATTTATTAACATACACTTACAATCACATTTCAGTACAAATAAAATACCACCATATATAACAGTTCAGGCACTTCTAGGGAATGAACACTCACCCACTAGGAATCCTTTAGGAATCCCAACTAAAGTGATTTATGACAGAAAACGTTATCTCATAGGAGGCAGAAGGTGGGCCCCTCCATTGAGGAAGTTCAATATGGGAAACTTAAGGACGACAGAAGAACCCCTTCCCCTTCCAGGCATAAAAGTACAAGAGTCCATATTCCAGTAGATAAAAAAGTTTTATATTAAAACAGATATGTAATAAAAGAACTGAAGAAAAACATAGGGAGAATCTACAGCATCCAAATTGGCTAAATGGGTCATGAGAACCAGAAAAATAGAAGTGCATAATAAACTAGAGAGAGGCTGAGATAAAGATGAAGGACACAGCTGCAAGAAGCCAACACAAGTCTAGGGACTGTACTAAGTTTAAAAAACACAGACTGCTCTTTGGGTCATAAAGTTCTTGTGGGTGAAGGGATATGTCTAGAGCCGATTAATAATTGTGTGCTTGCTGTTTTTTAAAGATGATGTAACTGAAGTATTGCCAAGCTCTTGTTGCTCCTTGAATGACTTGATAGTTTTCTTTTCTGTATATAAACTACTGATTTGCAGAAGTAAAATTGCAGCAGATTCAAATCACTTCTGAGTGTGTTGTCTGTCTGTCATTCGCCAAATCCTTGTCTTCCTGACTACCCAAGCCCTGGTCCCCCTACAGTCGTGGTACCCCCGATGGGCAAGTCCATAGCATATATGCACGAGAGAACAATCTAATTTGCTACAAACTAATCCACAATGTAAAGAATTGAAACATTTTTATGTGTGAAAAACAATGTAAGAATAAAACTGCATTATACTTTAAGTGAACCATTGATTTGGGGCTGATTTAACATGGGCAGCAGTAAGGCTCAGCAGGTTTCTCTGCACCTTCCCCAAACCAGCTAATGACACTTTATCCATTAGCACTTCCTGTTTCAAGGGGTTGTTTCTTATTGGAAGCAAACCATCTAGTTCTTAAGGTTCCTTTTTCAACAAAATTGTGTAAAAATGGAATGTATATCTAAGGTGACACAAATTCTCACTTTTCTCAGTTTCTGGCAAGTCAAACCAGTATCTCCTTTCCCAGATTGAAGATTACTCATTTTGGGGAGAACAATAAAAAAATAAGATGAAAGAATGACGTCATCCCAATATTCAGGAATTAACTAGAGACGAGGACCAGTGAGCAAGCAGCATTCTGCTGTTGACTGACACCTGTTTGCGGCATTCCTCATGTGCCAGCTAGGACTCCAGTGACATCTTTTGAACCCACAGCAGATAAGGACTACTGACTTGAGGCTTCTCTACCCTGGGCTCAAAAGGAGAAGGAAGGTGCACTGACCTTTAATATTTTAGGATTGTCTTCATATCTGTCAAAGCATTCCACAGTCAGCTCAGGGAAGAACTCAAACAAGGTTGATGAAGGAGAGCTCTTTAAAGTCAATGATTAACATTTAGCTTGGAGTTCCTGGTCTACATCCAGTCCTCAGGACCTGCTACAAAATGATTTTTTTTCTTTTTAATTTAGTTGCACAAGATGAATGGTTTCCATGCAGTTTGTACTTCCACTCTGAGCCCATTAATTCTGTAATTTTGCCCTTCCTTTTCTGAAGATTACTGGAAGGCTTTCAAAAGTCAGGGTGCTTGGGACCAATGGTCTATAAATCATTGCTCTTTGGAGGCTGAACTAGACTGCTGGTGGAATCAGAGCTTTTCCTCCCAGGGTGAGCACTGCCAAGTTCAACTGGTTACATGCCTTCCTCTGATTTATGCACAGTCTGGCATGTTGGCAATGAGCAGTGCCAAGGAGCAGCTGATTGCCCTTGGTTTGTTGTCCTTAAGGATCTTTAGTTAATGACCTGGCAAGGGTGCTCAGGGCTGATAAGAACACCAGCTCAGTTCTCGGTGGCCACTTTACAAGCTCCAGTTCCAGGCTATCTTCAGAACAGATGGATGATAAGGGGGGCTAAGGCTTGAGGTCACATCTATGGGTGAAGGAATGTTTGATGCTGGACTTTGGCGAAGAGGAAGGCGGGAAGCTCAGCACAAGCACTAACTCCCAGAGGACACATGGGGACGCGGCTGCTGTCAATCAGGCCTGCCTTGGGATATTTACACTTGGAGTGGGGGACTCTCACCACCAGACAAAGAAATACAGACTGTCGACTGCAAGGAGAGGGAGAATCAGCATCTCCCAGGGATGAGCCTCTTTCCTGGTTGTCCAATGCAGAGTGGTCAGTCCTGAAACCATATATACACAAACAAAAGCAGACTCAGCAGGTTGCATTTCTATATCCATGTGAATACACACATAGACATTTACATGTATGTAACAATAAGAAGCTATCACCTTGAGGGTGGGGGGCCACTTGGGACAGCTCCAGGAGAGGGGCTGTAAGGAAGAGAGGGAGGGGAGTGACATAATTTTATTTCAATTAAAACCACTTTAAATAAACTTTTAAAAAAATTAAGCACTAACAGTCCTGCTTACAAGACTTTAGGAAACGAAGAAAAGTCTGAGAAAGTTGTGAAAAATCTCAAGTAAGGTTCAGGTAATTGCTATGTTAGGTTTGTTATTAAATTAATCCTCCCCTCCCTTCCCCTCCCCTTCCCTTCCTTTCTCTTCTCTTCCCTTTCCCCTTTCCTTCCCTTCCCTTCTTCCTCCTTTCCTCCCCTCCCTCTTCCTCCCTTCCCTTCTCCCTCCCTTTCCTCCCTTCCCCTCCCCTCCTTTCCCTTCCTCCTCCTTTTCCTCCCCCTTCCCTTCCTTTCCCTTCTCTTTTCTTCCCCTTTTCTTTCCTTTCTCCCCCCACTAATCTCCCCTTCCCTTCCTTTCCTTCTCTTCCCTTCTTCCTCCCTTTCCTTCCCTCTCCTCCCTTCCCTTCCCCCCCTCCACTTCCCTTTCTTTCCCTCCCCTTTCTTTCTCTTCCCTCCCCCTTTTCCTTCCCCTCCCCTCCCTCTGCCCTCCCCTCTCCTCCCCTCCCCTGCCCTCCCTTCCTCTTCTTTCCTCTTTGTTTCAACACCTATTCTTGTCCTAGGGCAGATGTGGCTTCCCAGTAAGACAGACAATTTAACCCCTGAGATCTCGGAGGCTCAAGTGAGCAATCCAGGTTCATTTCGTGGTCTCTGTCCCCAGCTTTGTGACTCAGGGCAACCTAGCCAGGTTTTCTAAGTCTCAAAGACTTCACCTAAGAAATGAGGTATCCAGTACCTTAGTACTAAAGTGATCACCACACAATTTACCATTGAACCCAGATTTCTCTCAAGAGGAAAGCTACTTCCATGAATGATTGTGACAGGGCAAGAGGGTGCTGTGGTCCCATTCCAGGCAATGACAGCTGCCCGGAAGTTTCTGCATAGGGTGTGCATGTGGCAAGCACTCAGCTGATTCCCCTGTGCTGTCCCCTCTGCTTGCTTCCCTGTCACCTTCCTTGAGAATATTTAACTGTTCTCATGGGAACAGGGATTAGAAAGGACAATTTGGCATCAGTGTGGCCTGTTTTCCAATCCATGGTTGAAGTGGCAAACTCAAAATAGCAATCAGTTAATACTCCTATTCTTACAACTCTCCAGTTTCCCTAGCTGGCTGGACCTATAGGTGACAGTTCTCATGATGTCCTTCAAGATCCTACTTGTGTTTGTACCTATTGTCACCTCCAGCCTGATTCCTCCTCAGTAGTGCCTGCACACTATACTAGAATCTCAAGGCCTCTGCCCCGTTTGCCCACCTGCTGTCCTTAGGGAAAACCTGGGTGGCCAGATCCTCAACCTTGGGCCTCAAATCCAAAGGACCTTCCAGTGATATCTTACTAACAAGGCTCTGCATAACAGTGAGCAACTCTACTTTCCAACTGACCTTCATTTCTCTCTACAGCCTTCCTGTCTCTTTTCACCAACAAGAGAAATAATCAGCCAATAAATACGTGTAGATCTAGCCCCCACATTCCACTGTGTACATGATTGGGCCACAAACCTTCAGTAAAGATTGTAACTGAACTGCAGGTACATGTTTTAACACTGACTTTTATTTACCATCTGTTCTGAGCTCTGATTTCAACAGAATCACCACATAGTAAGTGCTGAGAAAGCTTAATTCTTGGAGACATGAGAGAAAGTCCTCAAACAGCCCATTAATTAAATGAAAATAAATATTGGGTCCAGAAGTTCACCTTCAGAAAGTACATCGTTACTGCTGGCCTGTAGAGTCACATAGATAGCAGGTCTACCCAGGATCCTGCTCCTGTCCTGTCTGCTGTTGTGGGAGCCTGCAGACAGAGGTGCCATGCAGGTGCCTAGGTGTAGAGAGGGCTGGTTTTCTGCAGGAAAGAAGTCTATCTCAACAACCTGTAGGGTGAAGTCATGCAGTATTACATAGATACATTTGGGAATCATCACTTAAACAAGGGAAGTTCTCTAAGTTCTTTGCTCCTTTCTTATTAAGAATGTATAAAAACAAAAAGCTTACATTCACTAAAATACCATATTTTCTGAGACAAGAATGGGGATATAAATGATAATTGATTATTTTCCAGCCTTCTGCTTGGACTTTTGTATTTATTAGTCAAATGATCCAAGTGTGGCAGGACCTGAAACATATCCAGAGCTTGTTTTCCAAGAAGAGGTTAGGATGCTGAGATACCATGGTCTAGGATGGTTTGATATGTGGAGAGCAATACATCAGAGAATGTTCAAGAGCACTATATATATATATATAACCTATAAATTGGGCAGTAAAATATTTGAAATGGTCTTAGTGAAAAATTTCCACTGCTGAAGGAGTGGGATTCCATGAGTTCTATTGAGCAGCAATGGTGTTTGTCCCTAGCTCAAGACCCTATAAAGCAGTGGTTCTCAACCTGTAGGTCACGACCCTATGAAAGGTGAATGACCCTTTCACAGAGGTCACCTAAGACCATCAGAAAACATAGATATTTGCATTATGGTTCACAACAGTAGCAAAATTACAGTTATGAAGTGGCTACAAAAATAATTTTATGGTTCAGGGTCACCACAACATGAGGAACTTTATTAAAGGGTCAAAGCATTAGGAAGTTTGAGAACCACTGCCTTATAGTATGAACTCTCTGTATGTCTCACATTTACACAGGGATCTAGATTCATGGGTCATTTGTCAAGGAAATTTGAAATATGTAATGCATCAGGAGAATAGAAATCTGTAACATTAGAGATATAGCTGGAAAGCTCTTCCCCTCCCCTTTCTCCTCCTCTTCTTTTCTTCCTTATTCTTCTTCTCCTTCTTCCTCTACTTTTGCCTTTTCCTCCTCTTCCTCTTTTTTTTCAGCCTCCTTTTCTTCCTCCTCCTTCTTTCCTGTGCTGGGCCTTGTATACTTGTAGATAAGTGTTTCAGCTCTGAGCTCTACCACTCCACTTCTCTTCTAAGCTATGTCATCATCCCTAGCAGGATATTTTTATGTGAATACAATATTTATTTCACAAATAGAGAAAAATTGGGTAGTATTATAGAAAGAGAATGAATGATCCCTCTGGGTCATATGCTAACTGAAGATGAATACTGTTGTGGGATATTTGTATTTGTACACTGTATGAAGATGTATTTCTGTGATTGGGGCAATAAAAAGCTGAATGGCCATGAGCTAGGCAGCAGGTATAGGTGGAACTTCCAGGAGAGAGAGAACTCTGGGAAAAGAAAGGCAGAATTGCTAGCCAGATAAGGAGGAAGCAAGATGGGCAGTGTGGAGATGAGGTAATGCCATATGGAAGAACATAGATAATATAAATGGGTGAATTTAAGTTATAAGAGCTAGCTGGGGACAAGCCTAAGCTAAGGCCAAGCATTCATAAATAATAATAATTCTCCATGTCATTATTTGCGGGCTGGTAGTCCTGACACAAAAGTATGACTACAGAACACAAGGAAGCATTTTAAATGGCTTGTCCTAGGAGAACTTTCTACATCTCTGTCAAGCATAAGGTTTGAAGAATGCTATCTGTAGTTCCATGCTCAACATCTTTCAATAATACCACATAGTGGTTGATGACAGTACCTAGAGGCCAAGTTATGATCCCTTACTCCAGCACATGAAGACCTAAGACAAGCCCAAAGCTGAAGGTTAGTTGGAGGCCTAAAGTAGACTAGGGAGCAAGAGCAATGCTGGGATGAAGAAACAAGTTCCCTTTACCCTGGTGGTGGTACCTGTTTTGGGACTGGGGTTTATCATATCTGAGAACACAAGCCTGGTTAAGGTCACATGCACAGAAGTACTGGGGGCAGAGCTGCCAGGGCACTTTAGATAATTCATACTTGAGTTGGATTGGGGCAATGAGCATCAGGGAATGTACAACACAGTTCTAGGAAGATGAACAGCCTTTGTTTATTCTGTAAATAGTACATGTGCCCAGAGCTAAGAGTTCTGAAGTAGATAGGAGCCCTGCTCTTGTGAGATGGGGGAGGAGTTTGAGAGCAGGAGGTAGAGATGGCCCATCCACAGATGAGCACAAAGAAGTATACTCTGTGTTCACTCTGGCTGGATTGGTGCTTGGGCTGCAGACAGTCTTGTGGACATAGTCACTGCTTTAAAGACCATTAGTAATTTCAGGTGACTTTAAAGGCCAGAATGGCAAATATTCTTTTCATGCTTTATTTAAAATTGCCCTAAATTAAGAAAACTGCTTCCCAGGAATTCTCTGGCAGTAGTTCTCTACATCTATGAGGGAAGTTGCCTGCCCTCTCTAACTTATTTTGTTCTGATACTGACAAATGTCACATGTGCCTCATGCATCAGTCTGTGTCTTGTCATTTTTTTTTCTTCTTGGGCTGACAAAATTTTATCCTCAGTACCTCTCCAGGCATTCAGTGTGATATCTTATACTGGGTTAGTAGTGGCCCTTCTCTTCAGATACATACATTGGTCCCTAACACTCTACATTCCTCACAACATATGTAGATGTCTCGTGGGGGTGGACTCACTCCAGTTTCACAAACAAACTTGTGATATCTAAATATGTAAAACACACACCACTCCAGCTACTTCTGAGCACGGCTGTGTTCATCTTCATTTTTCTGCAGCCTTCCCATTTCACTGAATAATTGAGGAATAGGCCACCAAGAGAAAGTGAAACTTGGTTTTTATTGAAAGTAATGCTTTCCATACACTATATTTGAATGACAGTTTCTCCCCTTACATCTCCTCCAAGACCCTTCGCACCTCTGTATGCATCCAACATTACTCTTTCTTTCCCTCTGTCTTTAGAACACAAACAAATAAAAAACAATCAAACAAAAATAAAATGATTATTTCCTGGCATCTATTTCTCCTGGGTGAATTTGTCTCTTTTTGTTCTAGAGCTTTCAGTTGTATTGTTAAGTCAATGGTATGAGATTTCTCCATCTTCTTTATGTGTGCATTTAGAGCTATGAATTTTCCTCTTAGTACTGCTTTCATAGTGTCCCATAAGTCTGGGTATGTTGTACTTTCATTTTCATTGAATTCTAGGAAATCTTTAATTTCTTTCTTTATTTCTTCCTTGACCCATTGGTGTTTTCGGTGGGCATTATTCAGTTTCCATGAGATTATAGGCTTTCTATAACTTTTGTTGTTGTTGAAATCTAACTTTAAGGCATGGTGGTCTGATAAGATACAAGAGGTTATTCCAATGTTTTCATATCTGTTGAGATTTGCTTTGTGACCAAGTATTGGGAATTGATCTACCTCAAGACCCAGTCATACCACTCTTGGGCATATACCCAAGGAATATTCAATCATACCACAAAGATACATGCTAACTATGTTCATAGCAGCACTATTTATAATAGGCAGAACCTGGAAACAACCTAGATGCCCATCAACTGAAGAATGGATTAAGAAAATGTGGTACATATACACAATGAAGTACTACTCAGCAGAGAAAAACAACGACAGCATGAAATTTGCAGGCAAATGGATAGAACTAGAAAATATCATCCTGAGTGAGGTAACCCAAACCCAGAAGGATAAACATGGTATGTACTCACTCATAAGTGGATTCTAGATATAAAGCAAAGAACAATCAGACTGCAATCCACAGAACCAGGGGGGACCCTAGGATGACTGTGGCTTATAGTAAGTTTTGGTTTTACTCAATTACTGGGAAAGCCTCAATGAAACATTTCACTATTAGGATAAGAATTTATACTGTATCAAGTTGATAATAGAAAAATGAATAAATCAATTAATTAAATAAAGAATAAAATGAAACAGAGAAAGAGAACAAAAAGGATAAATCATGAGAAACACACACACACACACACACACACACACACACACACACACACATATATATATACCCATCCAGTGACACAAAACCATGAAAACACAAAATTAGAAACCATAATGTAGAAACAAAGGATCAGTAAGGTTAAAACAACGACAAAAACAACCTAAATAAAGCATTATGAGTTAGAACATCTCCAAAAGTGCCATTGAGTTAATTTCATGTTTTGCCATCTACTACTTGTCATGGAGCCTTCCCTTTAGTGTGATTTGTATACCTAATAAGACTACATTGAAAAATGATTTTTTTTTCCTCTTCAAGTGGCTGTCAATTGGAGGTAGAGCCTGGGTTAGGGATTGGACTCATATTCACTCCTTCTGTCAGTTCTGGGACCCCATCTGGCTTGGACCTGTGTAGGCCATGTGCATGCTGCCACCATCTCTGTGAAGTCATATGTACATTACTCATGTATCTGTAAGGCACTGTCTCCTTGGTGTCTTCTATCCCCACTGGTTCTTACAAATCTTTCTGCCTCCTCTTTGGTATAGTTTCCTGAGCCTTGAGGGGAGGGATTTGATTAAGACATACTGAGTATTCCAAGATCTCTCACTTTCTGCAAATTGTTCAGTTGTGTGCCCTGTATTAGTTCTCATCTACTGCAGGGGAATATTTTTTGATGATGGAAGAGCAGGACCCAATCAATGAGTACAAAAGAATGTTTTTAAGAAGTGATTTTATTGCTGTTTTCTGTTAGCAGGATATCATTTGTTTTTTTCCCTAGGCTCATGGTATATCTAGTCTCAGATTCTTGGCCACCTGAGCAGTGTCAGGCATAAGTGTCAACTCCTGGAGTGTACCTTAAATCATATAAGATAGTGGTTGATTCCTCCTACAACTTTTGTGCCATAATTGCAACTGTTTACCATTGGGCAGGTCACCATTGTAGATCAATGAGTTTATAGATGGGTTGGTGTTTACTTTTCTCCTTTGGTAACATGCAGAGCACCTTTCAGTAGCATGAACACTAGTCAGTAGGGGTGAAGGCTCTAAGTAGGCACCAATTAGACATCTATGAAAGATGTCCAGTTGGGGCTTTGTCTCCTCTGTTATTTGGTGATTACATTTAAATTTCTTTCACACACACACACACACACACACACACACACACACACACACACACTCCATTGTGGTAGGTTTCCATATGGCTCCTCAAATGACCCTTAGTGTTAGCTGTCCCTCTCTATGTTCCTTCCCTCTCCCCTTCTCCCTTTCCTCCACTCTACATTTAATTCTTCCATTCTAGTCCCCCACTCCATTTATCCTTAACTATACTATTTAGATCCCCTTCCTTGAGAGGTCTTTTCCTCCTCCTAGTTCCTTACTCTATATCTGACCTAAGTGGTTATGTAGATTATAGCATGCCTATCAAAAGTTTAAAAGCTAATATCCACATATAAAAGAATATATACTATATTCATTTTTTGAGTCTGGATTACTTCACTCAGATGATATTTTTCTAGCTTTATCCATTGACCTGTGAGTTTCCTAATTTTTTAAAAGTTGAGGGATATACCATTTTGCAAACGTGCCACATTTTCATTGTTCATCCATCTGTTGATGGACAGCTAGACTTTTCCCAATTTCTGGGTGTTATGAATAGAGCATCAATGGACGTGGTTGAGCAACTGCCTCTGTAGTAGGATGTAGAGTCCTTTGCATATATGCCCAGGAATGGTGTAGCTGGAGCTTGAGGTATCTATATTTACAGCTTCCTGAGGAACTGCAATGCTGACATCATAGTGACTGTACAAGTTTACAGTCCTACTAGCAATGGATGAGTGTTCCCCTTACTCCTCCTCCTTGCCAGAATGAGCTGTTGTTTCATCCATCTTTATCATTTTGAAAGGTGTAAGGTAGAATCTCAAAGTAGTTCTGTCTTGCCTTTCCCTAATGACTAGGGAGGGATGTTGGACATTTCTTTAAGTGTTTCTCAGTCATTTAGGTTTTTCTTTTGAGAATTCTCTGTTTACATCTGTATCCCAATTTTTAGTGGAGTTATTACTTTTCTTGGTGTCCATTTCTTTGTTCTTTATATATTTTAGATATCAGTCCTCTATTTGATGTGTAATTGGTAAAGATATGGTCCCATTCTGTGGCCTGCTAATTTGTCTGAATGATGGCATCCTTTGCCTTACAGAAGTTTCTCAGTTTCATGAGATCCCATTTATTAAATGTTGATTTTAGTGCCTGTGCTTATGGTGTTCTGTTTAGAAAGTCTTTTCCTGTGTCAGTGAGCTCAAGGTTATTTCATACTTTTTCTTCTTTCAGGTTCATTGCATCTAGACTTATGATGTCCTTGACTCATTTGGATTTGAGTTTTGTGGATGGTGATAAGTATGGATCTATTTGCATTTGTCTGCATGTAGCCATCCAGCTTGATCAGCACCATTTGTTGAAGATGATATCTTTTTTCCAGTGTGTATTTCTGGTTCTTTGTCAAAAATCATGTGTCCATAGGTGTGTGGACTTACGTCTGGTCTTCAATTTAATTGCATTGATCAATGTGTCCATTTTTATGTCAATACCATGATGGCTTTTTTTTTTTTTTTTTTTTTTGGTTTTTCGAGACAGGGTTTCTCTGCGTAGCTTTGCGCCTTTCCTGGAGCTCACTTGGTAGCCCAGGCTGGCCTCGAACTCACAGAGATCCGCCTGCCTCTGCCTCCCAAGTGCTGGGATTAAAGGCGTGCGCCACCACTGCCCGGCTCCATGATGGCTTTATTAGTACACTTTGTAGTACAACTTGAAATTGGGACTAGTGATAACTCTTGCAGTTCTTTCACTATTCAGGATTGTTTTTAGCTATGCTGGGTTTTTGTATTCCCATAAAAAGCTGAAAATTGTCCTTTCAAGATCTGTGAAGAATTGTGTTAGAATTTTGATGGGAATTGCATTGAATTTGCCTTTTCCTGGCCTAAGACATGTCCTGATGGCATTTTTACAGGACTGATCCTGTAAAAGTATGGTTTTCTGGTTTGTGGGATGTCCTGCCTAAGTACTTCCTCTGTTCTTGTCTGATATCAATTGGGTCTGTTCTGGTTTTCTCTCCATTGTTGTAATAAAACACTCACTAAAACCAAGACAGAGGAGCAAAGTGTTTATTCCTTTTACAGTCCATTATTTAGGGAAATCAAGGCAGGAATCTGGAAGCTGCAACTGAAGCAAAGGCCACAGAGGAACATTGCTTCCTGGTTTGATCCC
Source organism: Peromyscus leucopus (assembly GCF_004664715.2). Classification (NCBI taxonomy): domain Eukaryota; kingdom Metazoa; phylum Chordata; class Mammalia; order Rodentia; family Cricetidae; genus Peromyscus; species Peromyscus leucopus. The sequence goes on along the minus strand of NC_051064.1, from coordinate 28,289,692 downwards.
AGGATCATATTCAGCTAGCATTATCATACAACTCAGGCCCACTTGCCAGGTGTGGCACTGAACACATGTGGCACTGACCACAGTGGGCTGGGCCCTTCTCCTTAATTTTGCAATGAAGAAAATGACCCATAGAAATGCCCCAGATTAGTTTAATGGAGCTAATTTCTCAACTGAGGCTTCCTCCTTTGTGGTTACTCTAGTTTACATCAATTTGACAAAAGCTAAGCAAGCAGTAGAGAGCTCAAGGACACAAATGCAGAAGATGCACCATGGTGCCTGGTAGATGCTCATCCCTCATGCACAGCACTGGAGAGAGAATGCTACACCACATGCAATATCACCACATGGACCTCAAATTACAGTCATGTCATCTCTGCAGCACAGTTGTTCCAAAAAAAAAAAACCCTTGGAAACTACATCATAATTATTATATATTATTATATTTATATATATAATTATTATTATATATTATTATTCACATTATTTATATATTTATTTGTATTTATATATTTATTTATATTTATATATAATTATTATTATATATATTATTATCTCACATAATTATTATAGTGACACTGTAACAAAACCCCAAAATTTTGAAGACTTATCATAGATATAAAAAAAAAGACATTACTAACTGTTGCTAAAATTTATTTCCAACAGGGTAAAACTGCTCTTTTTCCTAAGGGCCTTAGGACAAAAAGAGGCACTATTCCACCAATGTTCAGTCTGGGGAACCAATGTGTTTTTGAGCATCCTTACAGAGAATAGGTGAGGGATTTCTTAGATGGTATGGATTCACCGCCCCCAACAGACCACGCCTGAAAAGCCTTACCTAGTAGGGATGAGGGTTTCCTTGCAGCCACATAGATTGAACCTCCTCCTCTAGTCTTCCCTGGCATAAAAATTCTATGCCCTCCAGAAGACCGCATGCAATTAAGACAGAGTTATATACAACAGGTGGTAGGGATCAGGTGGATACTCAAGTGAGGGTCTTGTGACCTTCTCCATCCTCCACGAGGGGCCATAAATAGTCAACAAGCCCAGCTGGGATGATCTCTTGAAAGCTAATACCCAAGAAGGTGATTGCTTGGGTCAGAGAACAATGACACACACAAGAGCAACAGAGGACATTTAATTTAAACAGAAATACTGTGTGTCTCCATACACTTCATGACTAATACGCCGGCTGGCAGGCAGCAAAGATACGCAACCAGGTTAACACATTTGGTGTGGCAATGCTGTTGCAAAGTAGGCAGAGGTGGGGAAATGCCAACAAATTGAAGTCTGCAAGTCAGATTCATTCACCTGTGCTTTGTTATGTAAATATGAAAACGAAAATATGCTGTTTCCTTCTTTTGTTTCTTACTGGTTCAACAAGCAACAGGGTACCTATAGTTTTATTCCTCCACTGCAGTCAAATTGGACTAGAAAAAAACATGAAGTTGTCTAGGACACATGCTTTATCCATCCCCCTCCTGAACACCTTCAGTGAAATTTCACACCAGGGGACGTTATTTCAGCTCACTTCCTGACAGCAATGTGGCATATTAATGAATTAAATGTCTCCATGAAGAGTAAATATATGATATTTTTTTCACTATGCATTTACAGTTAGAAGACTGAAGAATTCAAAAATGAAGGATACTATTAATGGTGATGTTAATGATTCCAGTTGATGTTGATAAATCAACATTAACAAATACTTGACAAAGATTTTAGCCTACAATGGTGTTGGTGTTTGAAAATAAACCTACATGTAAAGGCGTTGGAAGATTTTCAGGTGTCTAATGAGATGCTGTTAAATCTCATTACAACAGCCTCACACTCATCAACCCTAAGAATAAGGTAAAGAGTGCTGACATCACAAAGCTGCTAAGCTTTGACATGGCCACTGATGCCTTCCCTGAGAGAGGAGGAAGCTGCTGGAATGATAGCAACCACAGTGAACGGAATGATGAGAGTGTTGAACATGAGGCAGCAAGAAAACTTTTTTAATGGTGACAACTGAGTGTAGCCATCAGTGAAGTTGGCCTACAGTGTGACAAATAGGAGGACAAGTGGTGTTTTGCTTCTGTGGACTTTCAAGGTGAGGGAGGTATTCATAAGCAGCTGAAAATATTGTCAGAAAGAAAACAGCATGTGTGAAATTTGGGTATAACTGTCTAGCATACATAGGTAAACTACACAGACAACTTTCACTGCTACTTTTAATTGATGATGCTGATACTTACATTAAGTTAATGATGATGATATTGATAATAAGAGCTACTTCTTAAAACAGATTCTGGAAGTACAATTATTTGTCTCAGCATGATTGAGTAGCAATGCTTGTCATTTCAATTTTTTTTTCAGGTAAAAATGGTCTTTTTTATATATCAGATATCCAAATCTCAAACACCATCCCTGTCTTTTCAATGCAGTGCATTCAGTTAAAGCTCATTTTACATAGGCGTTAGTATTGTGTTAATCTCCACTCAGAGACTAGCTCTCTCTTGGACTAAGGACAATTTGTTAGACTTATCCATTCTTGCAACAGACTGTTAGTGAGGACATATGGCTCTGCCTTAAATCAACCACCCAAACCCTGATGTTTCCCAGCCAAGCAGAAGGACTAAGGAAAGGATTTGCTATGAGTTTCTTTTCTAGGTAGATCACATTTAAAACACATAATATTTCAGGGTTTGTTGAGGTGGCGTGCTAAGCATTCTTTAAATTCTGCTTTTGGGATAAGTGAGATGAAGAAGAATTTTTTAAGGATCATGAAAAGTCTAGACTAGAATTTATTATAAATTTAGCAATAAAAATTTGGGTTGTTTTTTTTTTTGAAGTGTAGGAAATGTTTATTGAACTATGTTGTTGAATTAAGTAAAATAGTCAATGTTACAGACTCTAGCAAAATGTCTGTTTCTCTGGGTGGGCTTGTGTTTTCTTTTGTCTTCCAATTCAAAGTATGAAACTCCCTTTAATGTAGTTTATTATAAATTTAGTGATTAGTCACAATAGCCACCTGATTCCAGAGTTTAGATGCATTTGTTTCTCCTCTGAGTTGTCAATGGCAAGGAAGTTTGGTTTGTCTTCTGTTTATTGTTGGTGAGTGTGTGTTTAGTCTAATCAATTTGTCCAGTTTCCCAGTCACTCCCTTGAGGTGCACCTGAGGCCATGTGCGGATTAGCTGCTGCAGGATTTTATTAGGGTGTTCATGCAACACTTGGGGACAGTTCAAGTGTTGTCCCTGCTGCACATGGGTGAATGTGTCCTCCATGATTTTTGATGTCCTAAACCTGTAACATTTTACATAATTATCTTTGTGTGTTTTAATGTTCCCCCTTGAAAGCAATAAAGACAATTTATTCTTCCCCAGAAATGGAAAAATTGTTCTCAGCAGATGGGAGCCAGCCTTCTCTACAAAGACCTCACAGTACACTCGGCTTTATTTTTGCTGTAGAGAATCAAACAGCAGTTTGGGCTTCTGCTTGGGCAGCTGCATAGGTTGTCAGACCAGCTTTGCTCAATGCATACTTTGAAAGATGCCTTGAGGTTGTCCAGAATTCATGAGAATGTTGTTATTTTCTGTTTAAACTCTGCTGACTTTCACTCTGGGGGTATTTCAGAATATATCAGACTGAACAAGGAAACTGATTATTTTCTCTGCTCATACCATTTCCCAATACACTACATTTGTCTTTTTAAAGGTCAGGCATGAGAGACACAGGCAATGGGACTCATGTGCCTTCTTTTATTATTTGTTGGGTTTTCATGTCTGGATTCTTTGGAAAATGTTAATGTTAATTTATATAAATGTGGCTGATCAATTGCAGTGTGTGATTTATGAAACATTCTAGGGTCTGGGAATGCATATTGTACCCAGGATATGACTCATGTCACTACTTTCAGCAAATAATCTCTTTTCTAATGAGTGACTCTACCAGTGTCTCAGAATGACCTTAATTCTAAGGTCAAGTGCAGTGGATTCTAATTGATACAGACTTCACTGGCACTGGATTTGCTCCCTGTCCCTTTCTCTATCTGTCAGATCTTTGTATTCTTTTCTTTCTCAAGGGCTATTTAACGTATCTGTTGTTAGAATAGTAATCTCTATGATGTAGCAGGGGTGGCCAACTGTAATTAGACCAGTCAAACTTCAGGCAGAAAAACCTGCCAACTTCATCTAATTAAAATTGGGAAAAGATTTGTACTTTAATTTCAATGTCTTATGATACCTATAAAAAAGCATAGTGGTTAATGGAAGTTTATAACTGTTTACAATCGTCATTTTGAAACAATAGTTCAGGGAATAGTCTTTCTGTATGAATGACATAAACATGTGTAACCAGGACCATGTTTGAAGGTTAATACTTAATTGAGAGTTGGGGCCAGATCATGGAGCAACTTACGTATTTAAAAGAACATTTTGTTCCCTTACAGTGTGTTTAGTTCCTTAAATACAAATGAGAAGGGTGATACCTGATTTCTGATATTTCAGTGGTGGCTTATGAAATTGAGATATACACTGGCACAAAGCCAGAGGCAGAAACAGAGTCTAAGGTATCTATCAACCTCATTGACACTAAAAGTGATTACGGGAAAGGAAGGCTTCATTGATCTAGGGGCAACAAAGCCAGGTTCCAGCGTGCACAGGTAAAGAAAGGCCTCATCATACCTGCAATCATTCCTCTAGTCTCCTTCACGGGAGACATACAAATGGAAAACTCCTGAGAGGCTCACTTGCTACCTGCCTGGAAATACTGGGCATTTGGTGATTTTCCCTGAAAGATTGTTCCAGAGTTGAAGGGATATGCACTTAACCAGGGCTGCATAACAATACATGGGTCCTGATGTTGTTGTCATTTCCTTTAATGCAAGACAGAAAGGATGCCCCAGATAGAGCCAAGTAGTAAGAGTGGCAGCATCCCGCCAGGAAGACGAGAAACATTTTCTGTAATAACTTGCAAACTGGTCTTACCCACTAAGCATCTACGAAAGTCAAAGTGGCAACCTGGGCTTCAAGGCCTGGCATCCTGATGCAGAAGCAAGTGCAGAGGACAGTATTCAGCCGGTGAGCTTCCCTAGATTCGCAAGTAGATGCTCAGATGAAAACGCTGGCCCAAGAGTCTGTGGGGTTTGTGAGACTGTGGTGATTGAGGAGCTTTAGCCTGGGATTCTCCCCAGCAGAAAGTAGGCCTCACAGACCCATACTATAACCTGGGATATAGAGACTTACTCATCTGTGAGGTTACTCAGAGGAGAGCCTGCACATAACCTGTAGGCATGTGTGTGTGTGTGTGTGTGTGTGTGTGTGTGTGTGCATGTGTATGTGAGTGTGTCTGTGTGTGTCTGTGTGCATGTGTATATGAGTGTGTGTGTGTCTATGTGTGTGTGTGTGTGTGTGTCTGTGTGTGTGTGTGTGTGTGTGTGTGTGTGTGTGTGTGTGTGTGTATGTGTGCGTGCGTGTGATAGAGCTGAGGTGACACCTGCATGCGATAGAGCTGAGGTGACACCTGGAAGCAGTGTAGGAATGAAGAGAGGGAGAGGGGGAAGAGCCAATAGTGAGAATTCTAGAGTTTGCATTTATTGGCTACAAGGACTGGATCCCTCTGGAAACTCAGTCCACAGACAGAACTCTGTAGCAGGGATAGTTGAAGCAGGGCTCTTGGGCAGAGAACAGGGACTACACACAGATGACTTTCTCCTTTCACCATGGTTAAACCATCTACTGGGGTTATTGTACAACAGTTATGCTATGGCAGTCAATACTCTACTTGAAAATTATAAAATGTCATTAAAATATAAGATACAAGTTAATAAAGACATACACAGTGATCCTGAGTTGTAAGACTCAAAATATTGCACTAACATCTGTTTAGTTGACTGACAGCTTAATTTCAAAGCTAATCAAAATCCCAGAAAGATTTTCTCCTTTAATAGAAAGCAACATTCTAATTCTAAAGGTTGCATGGAAATACATAGTCAAACAGAGCAAAGAAGCTCAGTGGGCCCAGACACAGCTCATCCTGATGCAGGCTCAGGGGAGGGCTTGCCCTTTCAGTTCATGATTATATACCTCAAACATCATTATAGAGAAAAAGGAGACCAGGACCTTATTTTACACTGATCTTAGAATCAGTTTAATATAAATTTAGGTTTAAGTGTAAAACAAAAAAACTAGAAGATAATAGAAAAAAGGTGTCATGATCTTGGGGGCAGACCAGGATTTTTAAAAGTTAATTACAGTAAAATGATCATAGCATAAAATTTACCATGTTAAAAGTTTTTTTTATTAACAGATAGTATTCTATATTTACATTATTTGGAATACAATATATATTTTAGTGGAGTTAACTACATCCACATTATTATACAACTATCCCCACCATCTAGCTGCATAATACTTTTCATCTTGAAAAACTGAGACTCTGTGCCCACAAAACAATAAGCCCTGTTCTCCCCCTCTGCAGCCCCTGGCAGCCTCTATTCCACCTGTCTCTGTGGATTTCACCAGGTACCTCATTTAAGTAAAGTCCTATGTTTGTCCTTTGTGCATCTTGCTAATTTCAATAGGCATAATGCCGCTACGTTTTGTGCATGTGTAGCATGGAGTAGGATTTTCGTCCTCTTTAGTGTGAGCAGCATTCTGTTCCATGAGCCTATTCTTGTTTACTCAATTGCTCATTAGCAAATTCTAAAGTTTCTTTCATTCTTTGGCTGTTATGATTGATGATGCTATATGCATGGGTGAACTGTTAAACACTAAGATTGTAAGGGCTAAGCAACAACCAAAAGGGAAGAAAGGTTTACATGAAAAGGAAAATGATGATAAAAATCCAGAGATCAAAAAGAAAAAGACATGTACCTGAATTAAAATATAGGCATGACAACTGAGTATGGACTTTATAAAATAGGATAGCCATCAACACAAATACCCAACATTGTTAATAATCAGAAAAAAATATGTCCACCACAAAGCCCTAATTGTGTAATAAATTTAAAAAGGGAAAAAATACAAGGTATTGCTAATAATCAGAAAAAAATGCCCACCACGAAGTCCTACTGTGTCTAAGCCTAGAAAGAAAAAAAAATACAAGGTATTGGTATTTGATGCAGCACTTTAACCTCTCCCCTATTCTGCAGATAGAGTCTGCACTGGTATCAATATTTTCAGAATAGAGAATCCATGACAGTGGAGTGTGTAAATGCCCTGCAATTCAGCTATTCCCCAACAGAAGTGAATGCAATTACCATGAAAAGGCATTAAAAAACATTCTGAGAGGGACAATGCCAGCAGATACATTGTTGGCTAGAAAAATTCTCAGGCCAAAGCTGCTGCAGTTATTATTCAAATTCTGGCATAATACAATGTTTACATCTTTATAGAACTTGTCTTTTTGTCTAATCCTGTTGTTCCTTGGTCATATGACATTACCGTAACTCTGCATATGCTAACTTTTCTAAGAAAGGGAGGTCCTGACGTTTTATACTTTTATCATCTTTCCACTCCATACTTTGCTCATCAGTATGTCTCTATGTAGGGCAGAGTTGTATGCCATGTAATTGTCTGGGTTGGAAGAGGCTTGTAATCTGAACTGTGGCCAACTCCTCTAGTCCACCAAATAATCCTGACCTTTTTAAGTTTACTTTGTTTTGAATATCTTGTTCCTGTAAGAACAGGACAGATGTTTCAAGAATGTCTCAGAGCCTTATGAAGAGACTTTTGGCTTCTTTATGTGTATCACAACCTCCAAGGCATAAAGAAGACCTTCAAGTAGATAAAGATATCGCCCTAAAAGTGCGCGCGCGAGGGTGGCGGGGTGATAGTATGTTCAGGACTGTCCTGGAGAAGCTTAGAAGCAGTATTCCTGGGAGAAGGCATACATGATTCACAGGAAATTTTCCATCAATCCAATATCCTTAAAGTGCACAAATATTAAAAGTGCCCCAAGCATGCAACAGGTGGAGATGAAAACCAAAGGTGACATGGCAGCCATCATGTGGCTCAGTTTTGGTGGATTTTTGTCAAGCAGCTATGTTGTCTTTATGACTTCTGCCAGTCTATTCAGATATGGCTGTGCCACAGAAGGTCAATGTTTACATTGCTATAAGAGAATGTAAGTCACAGGTGAAAACAATACATTTGTTCAGTCCTTTCACATGAAATGGGAACTTTCAGAAACGAGGACCTAAAGACCTGGGGGAAAGCATCTAGTCTTTTTCTTAGATTCAATTCAGTTAAGAATAGACATTGCAGCCAAATACAAGCGAGAAAAAAGGTGTGATCTAATGTTGACTGATGGAGGGGAAACATACCAGTGCCTGTCTATTGATTCTCCTGGGCATCTATGTCTTCGGTATAGGACAGGACTTCTCTGGAGGGAGAGTCTTGAGCCTGCTTCATAGAGGTAGGACATAGAAAGGCCAGCTGCTACATAGAAAATCCAAGGGTGGGTATAGAGTGTACAATAATATTTCTAGGTTGTCTAGCTTACTTGGTTATAGAGGGGATCAAGTTTCATGGCTTGCCATCTGAGGAATTAATGCTAGTCTCTGACCACTTTGAGGGAGAAGAATGAACAGGAAAAACCAAGGAAGTAAGATGTAGAGAACTCTGATGCTTCTTTGGCCACCAATAGCCCTTAGTTCAGTATTCAACATGCTGAAGTGCCAGACTTCTGGTGATGTGTTCTGAGTCCCAAGTACATGTCTGGGATATGCATATTGAGTGTACACTGCATATTCATGTGGGATGGTCTGTATGTCAAATTGCTCTGATTGGTCAATAAATAAAACACTGATTGGCCAGTGGCCAGGCAGGAAGTAGGTGGGACAAGGAGAGAGGAGAATTCTGGCAAGTAGAAGGTTGAGGCAGAGAGAAACTGCCAGCCACCACCATGACAAAGCACATGTGAAGTCACCGGTAAGCCACAAGCCACGTGGCAAGGTATAGATTTATAGAAATGGATTAATTTAAGCTATAAGAACAGTTAGCAAGAAGCCTGCCACAGCCATACAGTTTGCAAGCAATATAAATCTCTGTGTTTACTTGGTTGGGTCTGAGCAGCTGTGTTACTGGCGGGTGACAGAGATTTGTCCTAACTGTGGACAAGGCAGGAAAACTCTAGCTACAGCATATCATACTTATTTCAAAGTTCAGCACTTCATGTACATATATGTGCATTTCTGAATAAGTATTTAACAATAAAGAATGGCAAGAAAACAATGGTCACAAAGCAAACACTGGGAGCAGACCCAGACCCTGCAGTGCTGGCTCTGTTCCTACCAGATGTCTAGGTGTGGCACATCACATAACTGTGCTTGATTTCACTCTCTGTGAAATGAGGAAGTGAGCCCTATTCTCTTCATGCATTGTGCAGAGGGATACACAGTTAATATATAAAAACAGGGGAGTCAGACACACAGTTAGGCTGTCATTACCTCACTCACAGATATTAAACTAATATCCTGATTAAATCTCTAAAATCCTTTTGTAGACTCCATGATAAAGTATAGGGTAGACCTTTGCACATAAAATAGTAAGTAACAATATACTAGTGAAATAGTGGTAATGTACATCCAGGTAGTAATGGAGTAAGGACACATTGGTAGAATTATTTTTCTCTTTTATTTCTAGAGAAAGAAACTGTCTCAATGGTTCCTGAGTATTTATCTTATAAGTGGGCATTTTTTTTCCATATAGACTGACTCTTAGAAAATTGAAGGAAGTTCTGGTCAGTCATGATGGGATGGGTCCAGGTAAGATTTGGATTTTTGGTTAAAAGTTTGCTTTCCAAATTTATTAAAGGTACTATAAAAGGCAGGTGGAGTCACAAGTCATAGAATGCTGAGAAAGCACATCTAAGTGAAGTGTTTCTCTAAATGAACTTCTGTTTTAGTTCAACCTGCACAAATGTCATGCAGGTAGACTTCCCATACACCCCACGTGGCCAGAGTTAGCACAGCTGATGAGCCAACACTGCCACATCAGCAGCAGCTAAGCTTAGCGCTCAATGAAAGTTTCATTAGCTTTTTTAAGTGAAATTTTATAAAGTTAGGCTTATCATATAACTAACAAAAACAAACCATATGTCATAGAAAGGGGATTTTTCCAGAAATGCAAAAATGTACAAGTGTATGTGCATGTGTGTCTGTTCTGTCAACCTATGGTGGTATTTTCAGTCACTGCTCTCCTCTGTGCCTCACTCAACCTGACCCCCAAAACTGTGGTTAAGGGGCCTCCCTTCATCCCCGTTACCCTCCTGCCACTTGTTTCTGGAACAGCTGCAAGTCCTGTCAATGTAGTTCATTAACAATTATTTACCGTCTCCTTAGAGCTGAACTCAAGCTATTCAATTCAAATCCAGAACTGTAGTCTTTACAGCTGTGATGCAGTTATATGTTTTAATTCACATCACAGGAGAAATAACATTATGCCTGTATTTCTGCTCTCTCCTTAGGCTAGGCTTTCATTTTCAAAACTTGGAATTATGTATCATTTACCTTTATCTTCCTAGTCTTTGATATGCAGTATCAATATTTAATGACCATTTATTGAAAAAATAGATTTAAAAAACTGAAATGAATTCACTAATGATTTTGAAAGGAATCAGAAAATGTTAAAAATACTATCTCAAGAAAGACACATGCTGTGGATATCACTCTATATAAATAAAACACTGATGGCCAATGACCAGGCAGGAAGTATAGGCGGGACAAAGAGAGAGGAGAATTGGGGAAACAGGAAGAAGGAGGAGAGAGACTGCAGCCACCGCCAGGACAAGCAACATGTAGAGACTCTGGTAAGCCACCAGCCACGTGGCAAGGTATAGATTTATAGAAATGGGTTAATTTAAGATAAAAGAGCAGTTAGCAAGAAGCCTGCCACGGCCATACAGTTTATAAGTGATATAAGCGTCTGAGTGATTATTTTATAAGTGGATTGTGGGACTGCGGTGCTTGGGGAACCTGGATAGAAGCCCTCCAGCAACAAATGGCGCCCAACGGCTCGAGTTTCCACCTTAAACCTGAGAATATTTAATAACCAATTCTAAACAGAGCCAAAACCAGGTTCCTGCTTCTTGTCTCATAGGGGCAGCTAGATGCAAAACGCAAGTTTGGACACTGGTGGGTTCCTGGCGGGTGCGTTTGACCGGCAGTATGGCGGAAATGAGGCATCTGCCAGCGGCAAATTAAGCTGTGTGGTAGATTTAGTCTTTACTAGTATTTAAAAAAAAAAGAGGTTTCTGGGCTACACGCTGCTTTGATAAAAGCTTAGACCCACTATTTCTGAGACTTGATAACTCCCAGAGCTGGCGGAAAACGTACCACTGCCATGTTGGGAAGCTGAAGTGGGTGGAGCCAGCAGCCACAGCGCCGTATCAGGCTTACAATGGTACAGTTTAAAGCAATAGGCTCAAGGCTCAAGGTAATATAAAACATAAGCCACATAAAGATGGCTACCACACAGAGAATCTGGATTATGTTCTCTTTGATATTCATAACTAAAGAAAAACATTTGATTACAAAAGCTGTTGAGTTATGCCAAAATGTATATTTTAAAGGTACCTTGACTTCAAAATTTGGATATAAGGATATGTTACTTTGGAAAAGAGGTTCTGCTTTTGTTTCCACAGAAAGCCAGAGGCTGTGGACTTGTTCCAGATTAAGATACATCAGGTTTCACCAGCCAAGACCCCCTGAAAGGACTCCGATGACACCATGGCCCAGATGATCCAACATCCAGATCGGTTTCAAGGCAACTAGTTCACACAATACAGCCTCAAGGACTACCCCATAGGTCTAAAATTTTCTTTGCATCCCCATAAGATACAGCGCCCCCCTCCAGCAAGAAGTAGTAAGAGATGCTACGCCCAAATTCCCAAATATACCAAGCTGGCTTTAGAGGTGGAATTGGCTCACTCCCCCTCTAAACCCAGACATATTGCTTTAAAAAAAAAATGGTTAAGGGATTCTTGTGTCCCAAATCAGAAGAGCCCTCTGGTGTGGGACAGAGAAAAACCAATATTTTTATTTAAAACAGGTTGATTATAAATGTGATCTCTTTCTAAAAAAGAAAAGGGGATATAATATAGATATATAGGAGGATATGGAGATGATAAGATAAAAGGGTAGATTAATGAACCTACTTTTAAAGAACAACTTGTTTAAAATGTTTTACATTGGTATAGATTTTAGTTTATGTTTAAAATGTTTTACATTGGTATAAATTTTAGTTCATTGATACAAACTTGAAGTTAATTTTGTTATACTGTGTATATATATATATATATTTCTATTCTTGTTTGAGGTATTAGTTTATATAACTCATTTAAAATTGTAATGGATAATTAAAAAATAGATTAATAATTAGTCATCTATGATAATCATATCTGTAGACATGTTAGTTAAGTCTTCTAGGTATACATAGATATATTTCAGATAGATAGGTAATCTTCAAACACTTCATAGACCTGGAAAATATGGCATTTAAATAACTTAGAATTCTGTTGACGTGAGACACAATTGCTCCTGGCTGCACCAATTTGATCCCGAGAGAATGTTGGGCTTCTAAGACATTTCCATTTGAAAGTTTGTCTTTTTGGCACAAAATGGCCTACTGGGCAAAGAACTGCCCTTGCCTTGATGGCTGACAGTACAAATGCAATGCTGTCCTTTCTGGACAAGCGGGACACAAGGAAAGCGACCACTGTACTCTGCCAAGACAGGGTAAGATGGTCTCTTAAAATTCCTGCTTCTAAAAATGGTCTGTCAGATACTCTAGGCCGGTAGCCAATTTGAATGCACCAACAATGCTGAGAAACATTAGGTGACTGTCCAGGCTGCCAGCTGTCTTGGTCTACTCTTGCAAGATTCCCAAAAGTTGCTTGCATCCATCTACCATTTCTCAGGTACCATTATGTTCCTTCTCAGGTCTTTGATGTGGTTGAAGACTAGATAGTCGTAATTTCCTCAGTTATGATAAAAGATGTTAGCTATAAAACCTTAAACTCACAAATATAAGATAGATAGGACATCTTCTTTAATGCTGTAACTATAATTCTTGCTCGGTAATTGTTTTGTTATATGTAATTTTACCATGTTAAAGTTAAAACCTTCCTTTTTAAAAAAAGAAGAAAGGGGAAGTGCTGTGGATATCACTCTATATAAATAAAACACTGATGGCCAATGACCAGGCAGGAAGTATAGGCGGGACAAAGAGAGAGGAGAATTGGGGAAACAGGAAGAAGGAGGAGAGAGACTGCAGCCACCGCCAGGACAAGCAACATGTAGAGACTCTGGTAAGCCACCAGCCACATGGCAAGGTATAGATTTATAGAAATGGGTTAATTTAAGATAAAAGAGCAGTTAGCAAGAAGCCTGCCACGGCCATACAGTTTATAAGTGATATAAGCGTCTGAGTGATTATTTTATAAGTGGATTGTGGGACTGCGGTGCTTGGGGAACCTGGATAGAAGCCCTCCAGCAACAGACACATATATGTTTTTGACAAATGCGGAGAAGAGCAGACAGAGGACAGCAGGGGAACAGTCAGTGGAGAGAAAATGATACATGAGTTGAGGCTCATGTGGGGAAAATTATTAGAGCAAGGTAAAAGTGAGAAATTTTACTAACAAAGGATGTAGTAATATGATGTATTTTACTTGTGGTGCCATTGTACAAAAGTATCATACAGAGGAGTGCCACTACAGATGGTATCACTGCAGAGAGGTGTTATATAAGGATGTGAATAGACATGGATGTCATACTGGAGTGATGTCACTACTGAATGGCATCACTATAAATAGAAGAATGTCACTGTAGAGGGATGTACCTGAAGAGATATGTCACCGGAAAGGGATGTCACTATAGTATGATGTCACTAAAGAGGAGGGTCACTATAGAAATTTATACCTGTAGAGAAATGCCTCTACAGAAGGATGTCACTGTAGAATGATGTCACTATAGAGGAATGTCACTAAAGAGAGACATCACTATGAAATGATGTCAATATATAATGATGTCCCTACAGAAAGGCATTACTATAGAAGGCAATACCTGGAGGGATGTCACTATAGAATGGTGTACCTGTAGCAGAATGTCACTATAGAAGAATGTCACTAAAGAGGAATATCAATCTGGAAATGTACACTATAGAAGGAAATGCCTGTGGAGGGATGTCATAGGGAGAGGTGTCACTATAGAAAGATGTACCTCTAGAAGAATATCTCTATAATGGGTGTCACTAAATGAAGATATCAGTGTAGAGAGATGACATTATGTTTCACTAAAGTTGGATATCATTACAGAAGGTGTCACTAGTAAGTGATATTACTATAGAGAGAAGTCACTGTGGAAAGGTGGCACTATAGAGGGGTATACATTTAGAGATTATCACCATAGAGAAATATCAGTAATGAGGGATGTCCCCTCATGCCATTATAGACTGGAGTCACTGTATAAGGATATCTTTGTAGAAGATGTCACTAGAGAGTAATGGTACTACAGAGGAAAATCACAGAAGTGGGATGTCACTATAGAGAGGTGTCCTACAGATGAATGTCACTCTACAAAGATTTCACTCTAGAAGCATTTGAAAATAAGGAACACTCACTGTTGCAGTGTGTAACTATAGAAGAGTGTCATAATAGCAAGAAGCATTACAGCGTGATGCCAGTAGATAGAGATGTCACTATTCGGATGTACCTCTAAAGATGCATATTGTTACAGAGGATGTTACTATAGGTGGGTGTCACTATAGAGGATTTCACTGTAGAGCGATATCACTTTTGGTGGATGTCAATATAATGAAGTATCATTATTGAAGAATTTCTTGGTGTGGGGATATCACAATAAAAAAATGTTAGTATAGAGGGTTGTCACTGTACAGAGATTTTAGTATGGAGAAGTGTCACTGTAGAAGGATCAACATAATGGTATGTCACTCTAGAAAGTGTCAGTACACAGGGGCGTCAATGTAGAAGAATATAATTATAGAACAAAGTCATTATATGTCAGTGTCATTACAGAGAAATGTCATTTTAGAGCAGGACATTGTAGAGAATGTGACAATAAAGAAGTGTGAGTGTAGGGAGATATCTCTGTAAACATCACTTAGTGTCACCACAGAGGAATGTTACCACAGGTGTGTAATAACAGTGAATTTCCACTACAGACTGATGACAATGTAGAGTGATAAGAATCTGGTGGTGTGTTAGCATAGAGAAGTGTCTATTGGTGAAATTATTATGGCCACTCCATGTAGTTAAAAGGAAGATTTATTTAGTGGGTAACTTAAAAAAAAGGAAAAGGTAGGTTGTGGGGTCTAGGGAAGGTGTATCGAAGTCCAGCAGTGTCCTCTGGAGCTCTGCTCGGTCAACCTCCACCATCTAGGGTCCTGGAACAGAGAGAGTGCTCGCCCATCCAGATCTTGGGTCTCCAGGCGCCTCCCCTGGCCCTGCCTCGTAGGCGTGACAGTTGCCAGAGTCTCAATGGGGGTTGGAACTTCCAGATCCAAGCTGGAATGGCTACCCACTACATCTCCCCCTTTTTGTCTAAATAAGAAGGTTCTAAACTAATACAAGACTATGTACAAAGGAATGGTTATCAAATATTGCCCAGGAATAATGAGGGATAATGACCTAGTAAGATGGAACTACAACCAATGCAAACAATATCAAGCAAGAAACACATACAAAAATCAAGAGAAGTATAGAGCATAGGTAAATGGCATGTTATAAAGATTATTCCAAAAGGTGTCCTATCCTAAAGAACCTGAATCTAATACTTAATATGTTCTATCTAAGATATTATATATACTAAGTTGTAACTATAACTGCTAGTCATCAATCCCATCAAAGACCTGAGAAGGAACATAATGGTACCTGAGAAATGGTAGATGGATGCAAGAAACTTTTGGGAATCTTGCAAGAGTAGACCAAGACAGCTGGCAGCCTGGACAGTCACCTAATGTTTCTCAGCATTGTTGGTGCATTGAAATTGGCTACAGGCCTAGAGTGTCTGACAGACCATTTTCAGAAGCAGGAATTCTGAAAGACCATTTTACCCTGTCTTGGCAGAGTACAGTAGTCACTTTCCTTGTGTCTCGTTTGTCCAGAAAGGACAGCATTGCATTCATACTGTCAGCCGTCAAGGCAAGGGCAGTTCTTTGCCCAGTAGGCCATTTTGTGCCAAGAAGACAAACTCCCAAATGGAAATGTCTTAGAAGCCAAACATTCTCTCGGGATCAAATTGGTGCAGCCAGGAGCAATTGTGTCTCACATCAGCAGAATTCTAAGTTATTTAAACGCCATATTCTCTAGGTCTATGAAGTGTTTGAAGGTTATCTGTCCATCTGACCTATGTATCTGTAAACCTGGATAACCTAACTAATGTAACTATAGAGATGACAGGCATAGGTGACTTTAAATCTATGTCTTATCTACCAAAATAACCTAAGGACTAAAGCTTCACGTAAACAAGGTAAACAGTCTCTAAGCAAATGTATGTTGAAGAACAATGACTTCAAAATTGTGACAATACACAAGATATTTATAACAGAGGTAAGAATATATAGTGCAATATGCAATATGACAATAATCTTAAATATATATCAATATACCAAATATCCTAAACAGAAGTGGAACATACATAAAGTATGACAAATATAAATTTACATTTGTATCAATATAAAAATATTTCAAATAAGAGTAGAAATATATGTACCTTATAACAAATATAGTTCTGTATTTGTATCAGTATACAAATTATTTTAAACAGGAATATAAATAGTTTACATATGTATTGACATATAAAAATCCATAATAGTACAAATTACAGTGCAAATTATCTAAGGTTGCTATTTTACTAAATTTGTTTACTAGTATATACAATGATCTATCATCATATCTTATACCTATCCATTTCATTTCTTCTTTTCCATTTTTTTAGAATACTGAGTCTAATATTTTCTTCCACCCCCAACCCTACAACCATCATTCATAACCCTGAGAATTATGAAACTTAAGGGAGAAGGGGTGTCATTTTCTTAGAATTGCTTCCTGCCATTTAGAGGGTGATGTTATCTCTGTTGGGTACTGTGAGAAAGCTCAGATAGTTTAATCTCAGTTAGACTAACTGTAGGTTCTGCAGCAAGCTTTAGAGTAATGGGTAAGATTGTCTGAAATTCTGGCAAGAAGTGTAGTATGATGATGATTACCATGGCATCATTCTGGATTGGGTAGAGTTGTTGTTATTGGGGCCCCATCTTCCTTCTGGAGACTTTTGAGATTGCTATTGGAAAAACTTATTTGTTATCAAAAATGGGGGGTTTGGATTTAAAGAGGACATAGCATGTAAGAAAGGATTCTGAGAAATCAAGAGTAAGCATGGAGAGAATTAGAATTTAGAAGACAATGGTCCCTTTTTATTGGTTTCCTTTTGTCTCACACCAGAGGGCTCTTCTGATACAGGACTCAAGAATCTCTCAAACTTTTCTTTTAGCAATATGCTTGGGTTTAGAGAAGGAGTGAGCCAATTCCACCTCCAAAGCCAGCTTGGCTTATAATTGAATTGGAACCACAACTTTACTAGATTGATAGAGAGATAGATGTTAGATAGTGAGATTTTACCTTGTGTAGATTGGTACCAATAGATTCTTTCTTTTTGCTGTAAACATCTGGATATCCAAGGCCTTATGATTTCTGGAAGAGGGGTATTTCCATTATCCTGGAAAGATAAAAACAGAACCCTATCCTACCTTTTGATTGTTAAAATTTTCTTACAACTTATAGAGATGTCATTTCGGTGGATGATCTTTCACTTCTCTTCATCAAGGGGTTTTTCCTGTTCAAATCAAATTTTTATTAATTTTTTTTGGTATCCATAGCTTTTCTTCTCCTGCAGAAACAAAGGCAAAACTCCTTCCCCAATGTAGAACATATTCAGGTTTCCATTCTGAGGTCAGCACATCCTTGAAATAAACTGGTTGGTTTAGCTCAGGAGTTTTGTCTGTCGTCCAATGTCTCTCTGCAGCTGTTGTTCCTTTCTCATCAGCATTGAGAAAATTCAAGGTTAATAAAGCACTATGCAGTCTATTTCTAGGAGTCATTGTTACCCTTTGCTGTTTATTTAGCATATCCTTGAAAGTTCGATTGGATCTTTCTATGACTGCTTGGCCTGTGGGATTGTGTGGTATACCTGTAACATGCTTTATATTGTAATAAGCAAAGAATTTTCTCATTTTATTGGAGACATATGCTGGGGCATTGTCTGTCTTAATTTGTACAGGTATTCCCATGATGGCCATAACTTCTAATAGGTATATAACCACAGAATCAGCCTTTTCAGAACTCATAGGAGTTGCCCATTGAAATCCTGAATAGGTGTCAGTGGTATGATGTACATATTTTAATCTTCCAAATTCTGCAAAATGAAACACATCCATCTGCCAAATTTCATTTCTTTGTATACCTTTTGCATTGCCCCCTGCACATAATGGAGTTTGGTTATAGATGGAACAAGTAGGACATTTTTTCACAATATCCTTAGCCTGTTGCCAAGTGATGGAGAAATCCTTCTTCAAACCTATGCTATTTACATGGTGTTTCTTATGACATTCTGAGGCTTCTAGCACATTACCTAGTAGTAACTGATCAATCTCATCATTACCTTGTGCTAGAGGTCCTGGCAGACCTGTATGGGATCTGATATGTGTTTTATATATATATAGGATGTTCCCTTTTTCTGATGATTTCCTGCAATTGTATGAATAATGAAGTTAATTCTGTATTATCAGGAATAAATTCAGCAGTTTCAATATGTAAAACAACTCTCTCTGCATATTGAGAGTCAGTGACTATATTGAGGGGTTCTGTGAAGTCCATCAGTACCATAAGAATGGCATACAGCTCTGCCTTTTGTACAGAGCTATATGGACTTTGTACCACTTTACTTAAGTCTCCTGATTCATATCCTGCTTTACCTGATTTATTTGCATCAGTATAGAATGTGAGGACTCCAGAAATTGGCTTTTGTCATACAATGTGAGGAAGGACTCATTCAGTCTTCTTTATGAATTCTATTCTCTTGCTTTTGGGATAGTGGTTGTTAATCTCTTCCAGAAAGTTACTGCAGGCTCTCTGCCAGTATTCATTATCTTTCCATAGTGATGAAATTTCCTCATTAGTTAAAGGTACTACAATTTCTGCTGGGTTCATTCCTGTCAACTGGCAAAGTCTTAATTTACCTTTTTGAATCAAATCAGAGATCTTTTCTATATAATTCTTTAATTTCTTATTTGGTTTACGTGGTAGGGATATCCATTCCAATATAATATCTTCCCTCTGCATCAAAATACCTGTTGGGGAATGTCTGGAGGAGGATATGAAAAGAATGCATGTAAGTTCTGGATCCACATGATCCACATGTGCTTCTCGAATTGTCTTTTCTACCAGAGCCAATTCATTCTAAGCTTTGGCTGATTATTCTCTTGGACTATTTAATTCTTTGTCCCCTTCTGTTGTATTAGCAAAATTTTGCAGTCCATCTTTGGGTATTCCCATGCTACCCAGTAAGTTGGAAATGCTTCCTAATAACTTTTGAAAGTCATTAAGGGTCTTCAATCGATCTCTCCTTAGTTGTACCTTTTGGGGTCTAATTTTTTGTAGCTCTATCTTATATCCTAAGTAGTTAACAGAATCTCCTCTTTGTAATATTTCAGGAGCAATTTGCAGTCCCCAGTGAGGCAAAACGTTTTTTTACTTCTTCAAACATGCTTTCTAATGTATCTAACTTTGGATCAGCTAATAGGATATCATACATATATTGATAAATTATGGATTGTGGAAACTTTACATGAATTATCTCCAATGTTTTCTGCACAAAGTATTGGCACAAAGTAGGACTGTTTAACATTCCCTGTGGAAGGACCTTCCATTGATATCTCTTGACTGGCTGAGAATTATTATAATTAGGTACTGTGAAGGCAAATTTCTCTATCATTTTCTTGTAAGGCTATGGTAAAGAAGCAGTCTTTTAAGTCAATAACTATTATAGGCCATTCTTTGGGTAGCAGAGAGGGCAAGGGCATCCAAGTCTGTAGAGAGCCCATTGGCTGAATTACTTTATTAATAACTCTCAGATCTGTCAGCATTCTCCAATTACCAGATTTTTTTAAAATAACAAATACAGGAGAATTCCAAGGGCTGGTAGATTCTTCAATGTGTTCAGCATTTAATTGCTCTTGAACCAGCTGTTCTAAAGCTTGTAGCTTCTCTTTTTTCAAAGGCCATTGTCCAACCCAGACAGGTTTATTAGTTAGCCATTTTAAAGGTAAGGCAGTTGGTACTACTGAGAGTTCAGCAGCAGTTGTGCTCTGTTTGTATACAGCCTGAACGGTTGGTGACTGTTTTTTATAGCATGTTATGATATTATTCCTAGAAACATGCATTTGTCTGTATTCCTTTTCTGAGAGTTTAGGAATTTTAATCTGGGTATTCCACTGTTGTAACAGATCTTGGCCCCAAAGATTTACTGCTACATTTGCTAGATATGGCTTCAACCTTCCTCTCTGTCCTTCTGGCCCTATGCATTCCACCCATCTCAAACTCTGTTTTAGCTCAGATAGGGTGCCAATCCCTAGCAGTTGGACATCTATCTCTTGAAGAGGCCAATTCAAATGCCATGATTTTGGTGTAATTATAGTCACATCTGCACCTGTGTCTACCAAGCCCTCCAGAACCAGGCCATTAATTCGAATTCTAAGCTTTGGTCTTTGTTCATTTATGGAAGTCTGCCAAAATATTTGTTTTATAGTGTTCTTTGCAAACTGTGATCCATCTATCAGAGCTATTTTATCAACTGTTGCAATATCAGTTTTTACCTTAGGCTTTGGTTTATTCAGGTGTCCTGGAGAGGAATTTCTTCCACAATGGATGGAAATGTTCATACTGTGTTTGATTTGGGGGCCTGCAAGAGGCCCCCTGAGGCATTTCCCACCAGTGAAGGGTTGCCTTGTATATCTATTTTTGATCTGCATTCAGTGGTCCAATGTTGGCCTTTGCCACACCTTCTACATAATCCAGGAGGTGGTTGGGGCCTCCTATTTAGGCTATTCCTAAAAGGAGTATTACTTCTAGGAGTACCCCACATACAGTTTTTACTTATATGACCTGGTGTACCACATTTAAAACATTTGGTAACATGGGGCCTTCTCTCACCTCTGGGATTTGTCTCTCCTATCCAAGCCTCATTACTGTACTTAAGAGACTCAACACCATTAATATACTGAATCCATTCTTCCAAAGGAGCTGATCTGATCTTTAATGGTGTAAGTATTCTTCTGCATTCTGTATTTGCATTGTCGAACGTCAAGGACTCAGTTAATACTTTTCTTAATTCTTTATCTGATACAGCTTTTGTTATAGCAGTGTTCAGCCTTTGTAAAAAATCAGTGAAGGGTTTGTGCGGTCCCTGAAATATCTCTGTGTATACCTCAGTTGGTTTTCCAGGTTCTGGATTTTTTCCCAAGCATTTAGAGCTGCTGCACAGCATAGGGATATTGTATGCTCATCTTAAGTGGCTTGTACATTCCTGTCAGCAAAACATCCCTCACCAAGTATTTGATCTTGAGAGATCACAAAACCTCTGAGTTTACCTTGTTGTTCTAAAATTTTTGCCTCTTCTCTCAGCCAGCTTTTCCACTGTAGCTGCTGGCTATATTCTAGAACAGCTGAAATTAACTGATGCAAGTCATCTGGGATGATTCTATGTGAGGTAGACCATGAATTTAACATCTTTTTTATGTATGTGGAGTGTATCCCATATGTAACTACTGCTTCCTTTATATTTTTAAAGTCCCTTGTTGAATTTTGTTGTAATGTATATGTATTATATGGCTCGGGGTGTGTGTCATCTGCTGACTTTTCATGGATGATAACAGGATAAGCCATTGTATGAGAGCCATTTGGAGATGTTACAACCTCTATGGTTTTGACCTTCTGCTTGTTAGTTCCCTTGTCATGTTTACTGAGAATTTCTTCTAGGGTTTGCAAATGAGCACCTAGGGTCTGTTCTAGGGAGTCAACCTCCTCTCTTGCAAGGGACTCCAGATTTCTCATGGAATCAAAGAAGTTTTTATGTTCCTCAGAAACACATGATTCCATGGACCTTATCTTATTAATTAATAATAATCTTTCTTCCTTATGTAGTGTCTGAGTAGCCATAACGTCACTCTGGAGAGTTCGTGTTCTATCCATTAGATATTCATATTTATTATCAATAAAGTCAATTTTGGGTACAAGCCTGTTTTGTAAATTCTGATTACCAGATTCCAGAGAAAGATTCTTTTTCTGTAAGCCTTCATTGCTATCTTTGAAGGCAGATTCCAGAAAGAGATTCTTTTTCTGTAAGCCTTCATTGCTATCTTTTAAAGCCTGTATCAGTCCCAATAATGGCTCATCTTTGTTATTATTAAACCAGTGTTTGAACACTGTGTGAATTATTATGATGAATGCCAAAATGGTACAGGCCAGATATGCCTTATGAAGGTCACATATTTCCAGGAAAATGTTATTCATCATACAGGCAAAAAGGTTTTCAAATTCTTGTGAGGTAATGTTGTCAGCCATATTACAAGAGTTACTCAAAATTTGTTAGTCATTATTTTTAAGCCAGTACAGAGTCTTTATTAGCTGCCCAGTGATTGCACAGGGTGTTCAGGATCCCAGCATAGCCCTGAGCTATTGTTTTAGCTTCTGCACAGATTCTGTGCCTTAATCTCTGCTGTTTGAGCCAGCAGTTGCAACTCTACAGTTATCAGTGGCAGTGATCCAGCCACTCAGACTGCAACCTGGCAGGAATTCTGTCCCTCAGGCACCAGCTCTGCTGCTCCTGCTAGAGGGAGCTTTAATTAAACCTCTATCATTCTATTTACAAACAAGACTAGAGATTCAAATGCTGGGGTGAAAACATGCTAGCTCAGAAAGGTTGAGTAGTTAACCTCTTCTTGCTGGCATCTCCTGAAGAGAGTGTCCTTCCTCTCCACCAAACAAACAAACAAACAAAAAAAAAAACCCATGCCACTCCAAATCCCTCTCTACTCCTTCCAGGGTGTCTCTTTATCTCTGATTACTTTCTGTCAACCAGTTGCTAACTTAGCATCCTCACCCAAGGTTAACTTCAATTAATTATTTAAGTAATGCAAATACAAACTCGAGGTTTACAGTGCAATTGAATATCACACAACACCTTTCTCCAGGTGAGCTTGTAGGCACAAAAACCATGTCCTGGCTTGACATACTTCGGTTAGCAAGAACAGTTAGCCAGAAGCAGAACTACAGAAGCCAAAAAGCAAGGTTAGTACACTTAGAAACTTTCCCAGAACTATAGATTTTGATAGATTAGGTCTTTGTTTACATTTTTTGGCAGGTGGTGTTGTCTACAAGCTGATTTTTTTTTTCCTTTTATTTTATTTTACAATACCATTCAGTTCTACATATCAGCCACAGGTTCCCCTGTTCTCCCCCAATCCCAATCCCTCCCCTTCGCCCCAGCCCACCTCCCATTCCCAACTCCTCCAGGGCAAAGCCTTGCCAGAGGACTGCAACCTGGTAGACTCAGTCCAGGCAGGTCCAGTCCCCTCCTCCAAGACTGAGACAAGCGTCCCTGCAAAAGCTCCAGGTTTCAAACAGCCAACTCATGCAATGAGCACAGGACTCAGTCCTACTGCCTAGTTGCCTCCCAAACAGATCAAGCCAATCAACTGTCTCACCTATTCAGAGGGCCTGATCCAGTTGGGGGCCCCTCAGCCGTTTGTAGCAGGAATCTTAAAAGTTCTTATTAATAAAATCAAACCCGAGGCGAGTTATTGGGGTCCATGCTGGTAGATCAGAGTGAAAGAACAAGCCACAGCTATCTCACCTCACCGGATCCTCAGCTGGTCTTGTCTCCTCAGACTGGAGGCCTCTGAGTCCTCATCCGGAATGGGTCTCAGCTGAATTACTGCTCAAAAGCCTGAATGCTTAACCAGCCAAATGCTTAACCAGCCAAATGCCTCTAGGTTTTGGTCCTCACGCCTTATATATCTTTTTGCTTTCTACCACCACTCCCTGGGATTAAAGGCTGGCTTTCTGGGATTAAAGGCATGTGTCACCATGCTTGGCTATTTCCAATGTGGCCTTGAACTCACAGAGATCCAGAGGGATTTCTATCTCTGGAATGCTAGGATTAAAGGTGTGAGTGCCACCATTTTCTAGCCTTTGTATCTAGTGGCTGTCTGTTCTCTGACCCCAGATAAATTTATTAGAGTACACAATATTTTGGGGAACACAATACCACCACATTTCCTCTCTTTTTGTCTAAAATTAAAAAAGCTTATAACTAAATACAAGAAAAACTATCTTCAATAAGTATATGCAATATACAGTCAAAAATTACATTAGCAATGTCTAGTCCATTAATATTTGACAGATCCAGACAAAAAACTCCATTATATACATATTAACAATGTCCAGTCCAGCAACATCTGATAAACTCAGACCAAAAAATTTTCATTACTTATCTTATTTAAAACAAGTAGTTTCTTTTTAAAAGTAAATTCCACAATCTCCCTTTTTATCTTATCATATTCATATTCTTTCTCTTTTCTTTTCATAATAGATTCATTAGTCTACCTTTTGTCATTTTTATATCTTCCCCTTTTTCTTCAGTGTAGATTCATTGATCTACCTATTTATCCTATTATTTCTTTACCTTTTTTCTCAGAATAGATTCGATGATCTATCTCATATCTATATTCTCTTTTTTGCTTTCTAGGGGTGAAGATATCTTTAGGGAATCTTGAAAAGAAAATTTTGGGGTTAATCATCAAGTCCTGTATCGTTTGTCCAGTGTCTGCATAATAGGAAAGTTCAGGGCTTGTTTCAAGTCCTTGTTTGAGTAGTCTGTCAGGCTGGATCATCTCAACTAGTCCTCTCAAAATTGTTCTGACCAGTTTGTAGTCCAAAGTCGATTTTTCCATGGTGTTAATCAGCTTAATGGCTTTATCATAGTCCACGTGGAATCATCATTATAGGATCCTGTCATCTTTTTGAAGATTTCAAAGTCACTGTTAGGCATGGTCATGGTTTCCTGCAGACTTTTTTTTTTTTTTTTTTTTTTTGCCTCCTCTGTGATTTGGAGCAATCACAGTCTGATAAATGTCTGTCTCTCAGAACCATGAACATTCTTCCCTAGAACAGAAAATCTTCACAGGAATTTCTCCCCACCATTTTTCTTGCCAAACTTTTCCAAACTGACCTTTGCCGATGCTTGCTTGTAACACAATGGTCCTGGTAATTCTTCTCTGAACCAGCAGCAGTAAACCCTTCGTCCCAGGTAGCAGCATCACCGCAGTCACCAACATGATGAGCTGGCAACGTGGAGCAGTAGCCACTGCTTCCATGGTCCCACCACTGTTTGTGGCTCAGTCCAGGCCAAAGCTTCTCTCAAGCCTTCTAGGCCAGCCTCAAACTCGGGATCCTACTGCCTCTGTCTCCTTCAGCATATCCTACCGGTGCGCGCCACCACAACCGGCTGAGTGTAGCTTGGGCCTGAGCTGGGGCTCACAAGGCCACAGGCAAACAGCTTTTTCATGAATTCGTAACACGAACATTGGGCGCCAGATTTAGCAGGAATCTTAAAAGTTCTTATTAATAAAATCAAACCCGAGGCGAGTTATTGGGGTCAATGCTGGTAGATCAGAGAGACAGAACAAGCCACAGCTATCTCACCTTGCCGGATCCTCAGCTGGTCTGGTCTCCTCAGACTGGAGGTCTCTGAGTCCTCATCCGGAATGGGTCTCAGCTGAATTACTGCTCAAAACCTGAATGCTTAATCAGCCACATGCTTAACCAGCCAAATGCTTAACCAGCCAAATGCCTCTAGTTTCTGGTCCTCACACCTTATATATCTTTTTGCTTTCTACCACCACTCCCTGGGATTAAAGGCTGGCTTTCTGGGATTAAAGGCGTGTGTCACCATGCTTGGCTATTTCCAAAGTGGCCTTGAACTCACAGAGATCCAGAGGGATTTCTATCTCTGGAATGCTAGGATTAAAGGTGTGCCACCATTTTCTAGCCTTTGTATCTAGTGGCTGTCTGTTCTCTGACCCCAGATAAATTTATTAGAGTACACAATATTTTGGTGAACACAATACCACCACACAACTCCTTCACCCAAGGATCAGGAAAAATTGCAGAAGATGAGGGAGAAAGATTGTAAGAGGCAGAGAATCAGAGACTTTGCTGTAAGATTGTGTCTCTTAGAACTGTTAGAAACTACACTCATAAAATCTCACCACCATGACTTTAAAATGAATTGAACAATGATGACACCAACAGAAATGCAAATGTTTTACAAATAAATCTGGGAGAAAAGATTTTAATAATAAAAGGTATCAACTAAAATATAATAGGTATTAGTTGGAAATTTCTAACTCAAAAACTAGAGGTCTTTCTCTGTTTAATGGTTCACCATCCCTGCCAATTCAGAGAGAGAAAGAGAGAGAGAGAGAGAGAGAGAGAGAGAGAGAGAGAAGACAAATTCAGTGTTTTGGGCTATAAACATAATATATAGGTCCTGATATATTCTACTTTATAATATTTAAAAGAAGATTGCTTAAGCTGCTCTACATTCACAGTAAATTAAAAAGAAAGTACAATTTCTTGATTGTAGCTTTCTCCTTCAAATACCCACCATTACCAAACTCCCACCTGAATGACACATTGTTAACAATGAATAATTTACATGAACACAGTAATACCACCCAAATATATAATTTACTTTTCTTAATGTACATTCTATAAGTCAGGCCAAATGTAGAATGATATATATTCACCACTGTAGTTCCCTGTGGTGAAGTTTCACTGACTAAAAATTCTGTGCTCCATATTTTAGCTGAAGTTTTCCTGTGTCCCCACTGGTCCACAGCCACTCAGACTCAAGTAAACACACAGAGGCTTATATTAATTAAAACTACTTGGCCATTAGCTCAAGCTTACTACTGACTAGCTTTTACACTTAAACTCAGCCCATTTCTGTTAATCTATATGTTGCCACATGTTCTATGGCTTTACATGTGTGTCATTACATGCTTCTTCCTGGATAGCAGGCTGGCATCTCCTCATTCAGCTTTCCTCTTCCCAGATTTCTCCTTGTCTACTTATCCCACCTATACTTCCCGCCTGGCTACTGGTAATCAG
Organism: Peromyscus leucopus; assembly: GCF_004664715.2. Lineage (NCBI taxonomy): Eukaryota > Metazoa > Chordata > Mammalia > Rodentia > Cricetidae > Peromyscus > Peromyscus leucopus. Next base: position 28,262,465 of record NC_051064.1, on the reverse strand, counting down.
TGTTTCATTAAACAAGTGTACAAAGCATTATCTGCTGTGGGACGGTCTGTATGTCAAATTGCTCTGATTGGTCAATAAATAAAACACTGATTGGCCAGTGGCCAGGCAGGAAGTAGGTGGGACAAGGAGAGAGGAGAATTGTGGGAAGCAGAAGGCTGAGGCGGGGAGACACTGCCAGCCGCAGCCATGCCCAGCAGCATGTGAAGATGCCAGTAAGCCACCAGCCATGTGGCAAGGTATAGATTTATAGAAATGGGTTAATTTAAGATAAAAGAACAGTTAGCAAGAAGCCTGCCTGGCCAAACAGTTTGTAAGCAAAATAAGTCTCTGTGTTTACTTGGTTGGGTCTGAGCGGCTGTGGGACTGTGGGTGACAAAGATTTGTCTTGACTGTGGGCAAGGCAGGAAAACTCTAGCTACAATTATCCCACAGCATTTCACCTTTTCTGTTTAATTACAAGGGAAGGTTTTTACTTTAACATGGTAAAATTACATATAACAAAACAGTTGTCAAGCAAGAATTATAGTTATAATATTTAGTCTATTTGTATTTGGCAAAAATCAAAGAAGATATAGTGTCTATCCTATATTTGTGAGTTCAAGGTTTCATATCTAACCTTATCTCCTGTCAAAACCAAGCAAAATCATAATTATAAATATCTAATATTCAACTACATAAAAGACCCCAGAAGAATATAATATTATCTAAGTAAACAGGAAGATCATTGTTAGAAACTTTCAGAAATCTAGAATGACAGAGACAGTGCCTGCCTGCACAGTCATCCAAAGTGCCTCTACAAAGTAGGGGCATCCATGTGCAGTCCATAGACCTAGAGACTCTCAGTCACTTTTCTCTGTGTCCTGTAAAATGTCTGGAAGTTTTTTCTGTGAATCAGGAACCTGAAGGACCATTTTGCTTTGCAAAGTTCAATGGTCACCTTCCTATGGGTCCTGCATGTCTAGTCGATACAACATTTTATCAAGCAGTCCATGCAAGAACAGTTTCTTGTGCCGATGGCTATTTTTGCCATTTCATATGGAGTATTTTCAACACCCATCTTTTTCTTTGAAGTAAATGATGCTGCCAGGAGCAGACATATCTTATTGTCCAGGAAAGTCTAAGATTTTTAAAAACATTTTAAATGCCATATTTTGTAGGTCTTTGAAGTGTTTGAAGATTATGTACCTAATTGAATTATATCTATGTATACCTAGAAAATTTAACATGACTATAAGTTTGACTATCGTCAAAGACTAATCATTAATCTGTATTTCTTAATTATACATTACAATTTAAATGAGCTGCATAAACATAATACCTTAAACAAGAGTAGAAATATATATACAGTATAGCAAAATTAACTTTAAATTTGTATCAATAAACTAAAATCTATACCAATGTAAAACATTTTAAACAAGTTGCTCTTTAAAAGTAGGTTCAACAATCTACCCTTTTATCCTACCATATCTATATTTCCATATGATATCCCCCTTTCTTCTTTTAGAAAGATATTGACTATGACCAATAACAATTTATAACAAACAACCTAAAAAAGATAAACATCCATAGTCCATTTTTTGGGAATGTGGGTGTAGTGTTCTAGGTTACTTTCTGCTGATAAAAGGTGCTGTATCCTTATGGGGATCCTGAGAAAATTTGAGATAATGGTCAAGTCCCTGGAGAACTGGCTATAAGCTTTGTTGATAGGTACCATCTGTTAAGGTTCAGGAGGTCTGGCTTGATCAAATCTGATTTATTTTAACCTGGAACAAATCCATAGCCTCTTGCTTCCTGTGAAAATAAAAACAGAGCTTCCTTTCCAAAGCAACATATCCTTAGATCCAAATGTTGAAGTCAAGATACCTTTAAAATATACACATTGGTTTAACTCAGTAGCCTTTACAATCAAATGTCTTTCTGATATTAAAAATCCCAAAGACAACACAATCCAGATTCTCTGTGTGATATCCATCCTTACGTGGTTTATTTTTTATGTTACTTTTATTTTCCCTCTAGAGACTTTATTTTTTAAAACTTTCTATTTCTTTATAGAACTGTCTTTGTTCCTTTTCCTCTGTCGTCCAAGCTTACATATATTTTTATACACATTGAAAACCATTTAAAGTCTTATTTCATCTGAATCTGCCTTATTGTGAATCTATTGCTTTAAACTGTGGCAGTTAGTACTGACACAGCTGCCTTGGCTGCTGACTCCCACCATCCAGCAGCATGCAGCCAAAAAACCTTTTATTTATTTATTTATTTATTTATTTATTTATTTATTTATTTGTTTGTTTGTTTGTGTGTTTGTTTGTTTTTTGTTTGGAGCTGAGAATTGAACCCAGGGCCTTGTGCTTGCTACATAAATGCTCTACCACTGAGCTAAATCCCCAACCCTCTGAAACCCTTTTATTTCTTTCCTTTTTTTTTGTCTGTACTAGCAAAAGATATATCTACCATACAGCATACTGCAAAGCTTGGAGACACATCTGTGTACTGTGGCGGGAATCCATCATGCTTTACTTAACCCCACACGTTGCTTCGAAACCGCCATACTGTAGCTCATGGCTTACCTGAGAGACACAACTAGGAAGCTGTTTTTAGCTTCATTTTAGAATCTTTTTTTAAAAGCTTTCTCAGGGTTTAGGTGGAAACTCTCGCCCCACACTTGTAGCTGAAGTTTCTCTGTGTCCTGCCCAGTCTGCAGCTACTCAGACCCAAGTAAACACACAGAGGCATATATTAATTAAAATTGCTTGGCCATTAGCTCAAGCTTACTACTGACTAGCTTTTACACTTAAACTCAGGCCATTTCTGTTAATCTGTATGTTGCCACATGTTTTGTGGCTTTATCCATGTGCCATTACATGCTGCTTCCTGGACAGCGGGCTGGCATCTCCTCACTCAGCGTTCTTCTTCCCAGAATTCTCCTTGTCTGCTTATACCACCTATACTTCCTGCCTGGCTACTGGCCAATGCTGTGGGATTATCTGTAAGTCAAATTGCTCTGATTGGTCAATAAATAAAACACTGATTGGCCAGTGGCCAGACAGGAAGTATAGGCGGGACTAACAGAGAGGAGAATTGAGAGAATTCTGGGAAGTGGAAGGCTGAGGAGGAGACATTGCTAGCTGTTGCCATGACAAGCAGCATGTGAAGATGCCAGTAAGCCATGAGCCACATGGCAAGTATAGATTTGTAGAAATGGATTAATTTAAGATATAAGAACAGTTAGCAAGAAACCTGCCATGGCCATACAGTTTGTAAGCAATATAAGTCTCTGTATTTACTTGGTTGGGTCTGAGCAGCTGTGGGACTGGCAGGTGACAGACTGTGGGCCAGGTAGGAAAACTCTAGCCAATCAGTGTTTTATGAAACCAGTGTACAAAAGCATTATCCCACAGCACAATATACTTCACCCCAAGACCAACCAACTTTAACAACTGTATTTTCTTGACACACATCGACAGTTTATTTCATTCATACTATAGGAAACTAAGAAAACCTTGTGTTTTTTTTAATTTTGTTCCATACCTTTCCTTAGGTTTGACAGACACTATAATTAAATACTCCAAATGTATTTGAGAAGCAAAGAAAATGTAAAGCATTGCAGTAGTCACTTTCCTTGTCACTGTGACCCAAGAGGTTGACAGCAGGGAGGAAAATTGTATTTTGGCTCATATTTTAAGTGAATAAATAAGAGTATTTGTAGATTTATTCAAGCAACATAATTCATCTAGAAATTCAATAGGATAAATTTCAAAACTACTTAATGACCATCCATGCACCCTCATCACATTCACCTTCCAATCCTCCCATTTCCATCCCTACTCCCCAGTCCCCCCACAAAAGTCCATTTTGCATTGTTCATATACTCAGTGGAGGTTGGTAATATTCTTAGTGGTCAGAGGAGTCTTTTTCTGCCTGCATCCATGCCAGAATCCAGAAATCATCAACTGAAAAGAGGCCTATGGACACTGGTTTTATACCTAAAGCACTTTCTATCAAAACTATATCAGCATCCTAAAAGTATCTTTTTAGATCTTAAAACATTTTCTTAGAAAACAATTGAAGCTTTATGTTTATGTCTCTCAACCTTATACACTGTGGAGGCCCACAAAGGTTTTCTAGTGAAAACTGAGCTTGCTTTACCCAGCAGGGATGCATCAGACTCTGGGGGAGGTCTTTGACTCAACCCTCTTGGAATTCCTATAAAAGGACCTTTAGAAGAGACAGAAGGGGGCAGTGGATATTGATATAGGCCATCCTGAGGCCATTCTGTGTTGCTATCTTTTTCTCTCTCCTCTATCCTTCTATCTAAATATTTCTCCCTCCTCCCTCTGTAGCAGGAATCTTAAAAGTTCTTATTAATAAAATCAAACCCGAGGCGAGTTATTGGGGTCCATGCTGGTAGATCAGAGAGACAGAACTGGCCACAGCTATCTCACCTTGCCATTTCCTCAGCTGGTCCTGTTTCCTCAGACTGGAAGCCTCTGAGTCCTCATCCGGAATGGGTCTCAGCTGAATTGCTGCTCAAAAACCTGAATGCTTAACCAGCCAAAATCTTCTAGCCAAAATGCTTCTAGTTTCTCGTCCTCACGCCTTATATATCTTCCTGCTTTCTACCACCACTCCCTGGGATCAAAGGCTGGCTTTCTGGGATTAAAGGCATGTCACCATGCTTGGCTGTTTCCAATGTGGCCTTGAACTCACAGAGATCCAGAGGGATTTCTATCTCTGGAATGCTAGGATTAAAGGCGTGTGCTATCACTGCCTAACTAGTGGCTTGTCTGTTCTCTGACCCCAGGTAAGTTTATTAAGGTACACAATATTTTGGGGAACACAATACCGCCACATCTCCTCTCTTTTTGTCTAAAATTTAAAAAGCTTATAACTAATACAAGAAAAACTATCCAATAAGTATATACAATATATACAGCCAAAAATTACATTAATGATATCTAGTCCATTAACATTTGACAGATTCAGATAAAAAACTCCATTATATATATTAACAATGTCCAGTCCAGTAACATCTGATAAACTCAGACCAAAAAATTTTCATTACTTATCTTATTTAAAACAAGTAGTTCCTTTTTAAAAGTAGATTCCATAATCTCCCTTTTTATCTTATCATATCCATATTTTCTCTTTTTTCTTTTCATAATAGATTCAGTAGTCTACCTTTTGTTATTTTTATATCTTCCCCTTTTTCTTCAGTGTAGATTCAATGATCTACCTATTTATCCTATTATTTCTTTATCTTTTTTCTCAGAGTAGATTCTATGATCTATCTCATATTTATATTCTCTTTTTATCTTTTTCCTCAGAGTAGATTCGATGATCTATCTCATATTTATATTCTCTTTTTTCCAGTCTGAGGAAACAGGACCAGCTGAGGAAATGGCAAGGTGAGATAGCTGTGGCCAGTTCTGTCTCTCTGATCTACCAGCATGGACCCCAATAACTCGCCTCGGGTTTGATTTTATTAATAAGAACTTTGAAGATTCCTGCTACATCTGGCGCCCAACGTGGGGCATTGGAGACATATACCTTTAAGACCTAGGGGGCTGTACATTCAGACAGTGACGAGGCAGTCATGTGTTTGGGTTTACAACCAATGAGAAGGCAGAACGACATACTATAAAAAAACAAACCGACAGGAAGTAAGCTCTTTTCGCGAAGCTGGGACAGCAGAAGGAAGGGTGAGATTTAGCTCTGAGCTCTGACCTCTCGACTTTCTCTTTTACATTGTTTCTGTGTTTCTTATTTAATAAGACGGTTGGTTACATCTACATCCCTCCTCAAAAGCACCTTGGGGAAATGTGGCAGCTGGGCCACGAAGCTCTAAGCTTTATTTGGTAACTGAGGGTAAAATTCCCTTTTCTTAATTTTTTAAAAGCTGCAAGTCCTATCTCTTCTTCAAGCCAGTATTAGAAAAACAGCAGATACTTCTGACCCTAGCCAGAGTCCCCTGCAGCCACAGCCTATACCCAAGAGAGTACAAGTGGAAAGTCAAGCAGGAGCAACTTCCCGAATGGTGGCACTGCAGCAGAGGTGGTGAAGGACCCAAAGAGCGGCTACTGGCATGGAGGAGGCAGTGGAAGCTTTGGGATTCTTCCTGCAGTGAAAAAAAGCAGGGTCTGTGTTCCTACCACTAGCTGTAACTTGGAAAAAGCTGAGGCAAAATTTGGCCATACAGAACCAGGAACATTAGCCCCTATCCCCAGAACAGAAAGTGGTTAGCAGAGGAACTGAGCCATGACCAAGTCATTGGGAAACTCTGCATCTTGGGGAAGGGGACAAGTAGAAGATCTATTGGGGAAAATATTTTTCTCAAAAAGCTCTTAAAAATCTGATTAGGGAGGTACATCTATCAAACAGTAATGCAGATGTCCTAATATGACCTTAGGGAAGACAAAAAAAAACTGTGCCCACAATTGTCCATAGATGAGTTTTCTACTGGACCCAGAAAGGCAATCTGTGAAATGTATTTCATAAGGCAGCTTGGGAAATGTAGTTCATTATAGCATGACAATATAAGTAAAGACAACTTGAGAAATTTAGTCCATAAAGGAGCAGCGAAATGCCCAAAATAAATAATGCCAGTATTGCACCACCCCAAAACTCTGCTTTTTCAGCTCAAATCATTGTTTTTTTCCAAGCAGTGTTAGAAAGCTTAGTCTTACTTCCTGAGTACTAGAAACAGGTGAACAGCTTGCCTTTCAGGAGGCAATTAAAATGCTAATACCGTTTGTCAACAAGCCTCTTTGAAATGCTCACAGTAATCTTAAAAATCAGCTTTTAAAAAATTAAGAAAAGGGAATTTTACCCTCAGTTACCAAATAAAGCTTAGAGCCACTTATGAATTAGGCTCTGACTTCAAACTCTAAAGAAAACTTTCAGAATAATATCAAAGCTGATTATAAACTTCCAATTTTAGAAAGGAACCACATTTGATTTCATCTATTTTAACTGTAGTAACTCATGATTTGCAAACTCTGTCTTGTTGAAAGAAAATATAAATAGTTCTATTAATAAATCTCTTTCAGATGTTTCCTAAAGTTTGTAAAGTAGTCCTGTAGAGTTTGCTTTTGAATGTAAGTTAGTTCTGTTAAAAGATACCTCCAAATATTTACTAAAGTTTGTAAAATAGTTCTATAGAGTTTACTTTTGAATATCTTTATAAAAAGTATAAGTATAGTGATATTCATGTTAGTTGTAAATATGTATAGAGATGTTAAGAGATCTTTTCTGGATGTGTGCTAAAGTTTCTAAAATAGTTCTCTAGAGTTTCCTTTTGAATATAAGTTTGTAAAAAGTGTAATTATGTATAGTGATGTTCATGCAACTTGTAAATATGTTCAATGTAAGTTTGTAAAAAGTGTAAATAGTGGATGAAAAAAGTGCAAATGTTGAATGTAAGTTTGAACAAAGCATATAAATATGTACTAGTATTGTTTTTATTATTCTATCATTATTAGTCTGGACAAATTGGGTAACATTCATTTTTAAAGAATAAACCAAATTAATCACATTAGAAGCATCTAAGAAATTTTTATTACTCTTTTAACTTCGGATATATTTGAACACTTTATGATAAATAGGGTCTCAGTGACCCCTAGAAAACTTAAGTGAAGGTGTCATAATTAGGGCAGCTTTTCTTTCTTCTTTCTAAAATTTTCTGTTCCTCCTCTGTTTCTGTTCAGGAAGGGGTAGGCCTCCCGCAAAGGAGTTATAATCTCACAATTTAGTTAGATTTTACAGAAATTATAGCGCTGTGTTAGGAGCACCTGTATATATAAGCTACTTAAACAGACAAAAGTGTCTTTATAATTAGCATGGGTTTTTGTTTACTTGAGTGGATACTTTGAAGTGTTTTGAAATGACCGTTTTCTCCTGGAAATCAAGATAATCTGTTGGAAACTTACTGAACATCTGTTAGGCGATGGTTTTGATTTAGAAAAAGGCTTGATGCAGCTAAGACTGTTGTAGTCATCTTAGACCCATTCCAAAAGGGATATTCCATCTTTATCACCCTTTACTCCTTTACTGAGAGGTGTGGCAGCTATAAAAAAATCACTGTGGATGTTTGCAAGATCTCAATAGAGACCTGGGTCAGAGCTGAGTTAAGCTCAGTACCCCTTCTTGCCAGAGACTGGTAGCCAAAGATGGACAACTTTCTTCTTGATAGCTTCCAAACTAAGTAAGAGTATGCTTGATGGAAAGTGTATCTTCATGATGTGTAAGAAAGATTATGCAAGAAGAATGACCTAAGACAGGGACAATTTATCTGAGGGGTGAGGATGGGGTATTTTTATTATATCAAGAAAGGGGAGTTGTAGAGGCCCACAGAGGTTTCCTAGTGAGATCTGAGCTTGCTTTATCCAGCATAGCTGCAATAGAGGATTGATTGACCACATATATAGTTACAAGGTGTTTGGAAGGGTCTGCACTTGGCTGTGCTAGGTGGAGGACTTTTGCTCCACCCCTTGACATTTCTATAAAAGGCCCTTTAGGAGAGACAGAAGGGGCCAGTGGATATTGATCCAGGCCCTCCCTAGGCTATCCTGTGTTTCTATCTCTTTCTCTCTCCTCTATCATCCTATCTAAATATTTCTCCCTCTTCCCTTCTCAAGACTACCCTGGGAAAAAGTGGGGGCTGACCTCCTGCAGAGAAAAGGGTAGACCTCCCACAATGTACTCTATAACTTTTGTGAGTTCCTTTTCTGAATTTGGAAATAAAGAAAATGGTATTACTCTATAATTTTAAACCCCCATTAGAGACCCAAGAACGATAAAATATTACCTGAGTAAACAGTAAGTGCACTACAAACAACTTTCAAAATGAAAAAGACTGACAGAACTAGCTAACTGCCTAGACAGTCACCCAAGTTTCCTCTGCAATGTTGAAGCATCCATCTTCAGCCTACAGGTCTAGAACACCTGATAGATTTTTCTGTGAAGGAGGAATTTTTGAATGACTGTCCCACCTTGTATTGGCAAGTTTGGTAGTCACTTTCTTTTGTGTCCTGCTTGTCCACTCTGGACAGCATATTCTCAGTAGTTGAGGCAAGTACAGCTTTTTTTTTGCCCAGTGGCTAACTTTTGCCACAAAGAAAGCAAACCCCAAATGAAGGTTTTTCAATGTCCATCATCTTCTCTGAAGTAGATTGGTGCTGCCAGGAGCACATGTATCTCATTGTCCTAAAAAGCCTTATGTTACTAAAATATCATAAATGTATATTTTGATGATTTCTGTGATGTTTGAAGACCACCTATCTACCTAAAATACATCCCTGTTTTACCTTGAAAAATACACCTAACATGTTCACAAATATGATTGTTACATGACTAACTACTAACTTGTATTAGTAATAATCCTAAATAGTTTGTAATAATAACTTTCAAGGACTATAAATTTACATTACAATATTAAAAGAGCTTCATAAGAATAATATCTTAAGAGGAGAAAAATATATACAGCATAACAAAAATAACCTTAAATTTGTATCAATGTACAAAAATCCATACCAAAGTAAAACATTTAAGATTAGTAGATTTTTTTAGTTTAAAAGTAGATTCAATAATCTACCCTTTTATTCTATCATTCCTATATCCCTCTTTTTGTTTTTAGAAAGAGTTCCCTGAATCTAACTTGCTTTGTTTAGTATTCTCCTGACCATGGCCAAGAACAGCTTGTAAGCAAACCCCCTAAATGAAAACAAGCATCTACAAACCACCAAATGACTCAAAACCACTGACCCCACCTCTTGGGAATGTGGACATCATTTTCTCTAGACTGCTTCCTGTTGTATGGAGAGCAATGGCATTTTTAGGAGACCCTGAAAAAATTGGAATAATAGTCAAGTCCTGAGAGATCTAGTTGTGCTATACTTTGTTTAGTCTCTGTGTGATGGGAAAATGTAAAGCCTATCTGAAGTCTTGGCTAGATAGTCTGTGAAGCTGAACCACCTCAGCTGGCAGCTTTGAAGATGTTCTGGATGCAGAATTTTGAGGAAACTGCAACAGAGGTATTTTGAGAGGCTGGGTCACCTGGGGCTACTTGTTTTCATTGATGTCTAGTTCCTTTCTTTCTGAAAACACATAAACTTTTAAAGGTAACATATATATATATATACATACATATATATATATATATATATATCTGCACTAACATAATATAAGATATGCAGTGTACACAAGTCAGTTAAACATGATTTTTTGTTTTATGTTTCAGCAGGTAAAAGGCATCTGTTAACTTTATAAGTTTGGGCAGTATAATCAAATTATAATTTAAATCTCTATCCATACATAGGAAAGGATGACATATAATACAAAGTCATGAGGACTGTGTAGCCAACAAGATTTATCATGTCTCATCCAGTCTCAAAGCTGTTGTCATGCAGAGAGATCAGCATACATGTTACCTGTCTTATAGTTTTTCTTACTTTATTTTGTCTGTAGCCAAGATTTTCACAAGGTCTTCCCTGGTCAAATCTGATCTTCATTAATTTTGAAGAAAACCATAACATTTTGCACCCAGTGGAAACAAAGGCATAACCTCTCCCACAATGCAATGCATTTTCCAACTTCTGTCTGAAGCCAAAACATTTCTAAAGTATATAGACTAGTTTAATTCAGCAGTTCCCTCCATAATCCAATATCTTTCAGCATCTGCCATTCATTCATAAACATTCAAAAAGTTCAAAGTCAACAAAACACCATACAGGATCCAGGTACACTGTTTATCTCCCTCATTATGTGGCTATTATTATTGTTATTATTATTATTATTATTATTATTATTATTATTATTATTTTACTCTTTAAATACTTTTCTTTATTATTTTAAACTCTTTTTTCTATCAATGTCTATACCCATTTTTTTTTACTTTATCTGTCTAAAGGTTTGTTGGTCTGGACTGCTATACCGTGTGCCTGCAGAGTTCTCTGACTGTGAGACAAACCTTCAACAGCCACACCATCCGTGACCTGGGGCTCTGGTGGCTGGCTCCATCCACTCAATTCCTTGACAGCCTAGCTTCATGCTGGGACATTTATAGTCTCATCTCTGGGAAGCTGCTGTGTTCACCATATAGTGAGCATTTGTACCCAGTGCTGGCTCCTCAAGCACTCTGCTGCATACCAGGGTCTCTTAAAAGATCTGCATCTCTGTACACCCAGCCTAGCTGAGAGGCCACTTTCTCAGGCCCTGTGTGGATATTTGAGCCTCCATACTGAATGCCATGTGTAGCAAGCTTTCTTGTCAGACTATCTTTGAACCTCCAGCTCAAATAATGACCTGGAGACTTATTATTAATTATGAAAGCTTGGCCTTATCTTAGGCTTTTTTCCAATTATAACTTAATTAACTCATACTTTCTAAATCTATATATTACTACATGGCTCGGTTACTCTACTTAGTGCCTCTACATCTGGCTTGCTCTGAGTCTGTGAGTGAAATTGCATACCTAGATTGCTCCTCCCAGTTTCTCTCTCTTTGCCCAGAAATCTCACCTACACCTCCTACCTAGCTATTGATCATTTAGCTTTTAATCACACCAATCACAGCAATAAATTTTCACACAACATAAAAGTATCCCACAACACCATTCTGCTTTTCTATCTTTCCCACCTCTCCATCTCATATTTGTACTTTGTAGTGGTGTCCAGTGCCAATGTCCTGGTCCTCGAGGGCACAGGACTGTGCTTGGCTGTCTTCTCACTTAGGCTCATAATTTTAAAGCATGAAGTGTGTGAAGCCTCCTGATGGTAGTACTATGCAGCCCTGGCTCCTCACATAGTAGATCAGAAGGCAGAGAAAACAGGGCTGGAAGTAAGACCAGGCTATAATCCTTAATGCAGCCCCTAAAGAGCTATGTCTGCCAGCTAGGTCCTGTATCTGAAATGTTCCACAGCCTCCCAAAACAGTGCCACCAAATATTTAGACGTGAACCTGTGTAGAATATTTCACACTTTATCAATTAGAAGAATTAAATATCTTTGATAAGATTACTCATTGTTCAATTGTACTGAATACTTACCATGCAGCTCAGCATAAAGCAAAATATATATAATACTAAATTTTAACAGCACAAGATCACATTTTCCAATAACAAGCTATCTTTTAAATTACTTTTGTGAATCATAATTTGCTAATTTGTAAGTCACAATGAAAGTTGAGAGTCTTTAGAGGCAAGGGATTCATTCCTTGTATTTGTCTCTAGCAATCTTATCAATGGATATTTTATTGGTAATAGTTCTAAAAATAGTAACTACTTTTTACTTTTGTACTATGGTTCTGCCTTTTGTATCATTGTTTTAATTGATATGTAATAATCATAGATACATTGATACATACATAGATACATGGTACAATGTACATGTGTATCATGTATAATGATCTGGCCAAAGTCATTAGCATTTTTTCTTTCTTCTATGCTTAGAAACTTTGAATGTTTCTACTTTTTTTGAAAAATATATTGTAAGATACATGATAAGATATGGTATGTCACCCTACCATGCTGTGGAACATTGGAATAATATTTTGGTACTCATTATCCCAGCTGCTTCTATATGCTGTCTCTATCTTTCTCAGTCTCTTATGATTATTACTCAACCCTCTACTCATAAAAATCACCATTATTAGCTTCCACATAAGAGGAAGAAAATGAGTCATTTGTCTTTCTGGGCCTAATAGAATGTTTCTCAGTAGTAGGTATGCATGAAGCTCCACAGCTTCCAAATGCCTATTTTATAGAATTAATTGAAATGTTATAGAATACGGGTCTTGTTAGTTTTGATGTGTGATTTTTTTATTTGCAAGTTTTTTAAATAATAAAATGCAAAAATTAAACATTGGTAGGTATATATATATATATAATTTTCACTTTTAAAATTATGGAAGAATTGAACTTCAACCCCTTATCAACAATGCCAATACCACAGTAAAATACACAAACACAAGCAAATATCAAGAGAAAGGAAAATAATAACACATACTATTTCACTGACTTGTTTTGAAGCCTCATTGACACTGCTTCTTTCTTCATTATTATTTTTACCTGATAACATTTTTGGCCCTTTCTCTCTGCAAAAAAATACCTTGACTGCTTCCCTGCTTGGTGTTAAGAGAAAATAGTAGCTGCAGTCAAAGTTCACCACATGTTTTGTATGTCCTTTTTTCACTTGAAAAGACTTCAAATGCCAGGCCTCAAAGGCTTACAGCCAACCCAAACCGTGTGCATGCTTCCCACATCTAGGACCCAATTCTAAAATAGAATCAGAAAGAAAGCAGGCCTTCTGGCTGGGCTATATTAACAGAAAATCATATTCAATGGCTGTAGGGCACTGTGCAGCATGAAAAGCTCAAGTGCAACAGTTCTTCCGTGATCTCCACAGTGGCCCTGTGAACCAGGCCCTATGAACCCACTTTACCAATGGAAACACAGAGTTTCAAAAACAACCAGAAGAGTTAATATTTACACTTTAGTCATTCTGACACCAAGTTAACCATTCAGTGAATCTGTGTATATATTGCAGTATATGTAAAAATTATAATTTATATTTGTTATTTTAAACCTAATTAGTAGTAGAAATTGTCTCCTTATTGATTTCATGGTTGTCTTAATTTTTAGATTTTTTTTTTTGTTTTGTGTATATGAGTGTTCTATCTGCACATATGCATGCAGGCCAGAAGAGGGCATCAGATTCCACTATAGATGGTTGTGAGCCATCATGTAGTTCCTGGGAATTTAACTCAGGACTTCTGAAAGAGAAGCTGGTATTCTTAACCACTGAGCCATCTCTCCAGCCTGTTTGTCTTTTAAAAACCTATATTATATTAGCAAGACAAACTAAGCAACAAGGTTAGTACTGTATTATCTATTTTTGTGGGCAGAATGCTTTCAAGATATGGATTTTTCAGTATGTCATGAAATATTCGTGGAAAAAAGTGAGCACTAATACAGCATGATTCGTAACTATTTTCAGTTCTAGTTGTCAATCTAAGAAAGTCATGAGTCTGACAAAGGCAGACAGAGCAAACACCCATTTGGGGTTTTCTTTGTGCTTGTGACTTTCACCATTGTTTTCTACTTCATGACTATCCTGGGTCACCACGAGGGAGATAGAGAGAGATAAAATTCTCTGTGCCCTAGGGCTGTCCAAGTTTTCCCTTTATTATTTTTTTAAATAATTGGCTAAAAATGAAAAATCTAATGCATTTGATACACATACTAGATACTAGAAAGAATGTTGGCAAAGCAGGGTGGCTGTCCTTGTGCTGCTGATTGTTGTTTATAGACAGATTGTAAATGTTTGTTTAAGAGATGTACTAAACCATTTTATCGATCTATGGACTTGTTCTTTTTAATTAAAAGCTCCAAGGAAGCCAATTTGTTAGATATTAAGTAGTTCACAAGATTTAAGGCACTTACCCATGTAACAAACCATATGGAATCTTTTGAATCTTAACCTGTTGGAAAGAAAGCAAAGTGTTGATGGGACCTGAGGACCACCCATGTCTCTCCAGTCTCTGGATGGATGACTATTAAACAGGGTACCAACTTTGTGTCCTTTACAAAAATCTCTGCTGCATCATGGACTTTGAAAAACTTGCTGAACTGGTTAGTAATAATTATGTCACAGTTTTGAAGAAGTTTCATAGATTTAGGAAGTAGTTCCATTGTTTCATGACTCCAGATATTTCTGAACTTCCATTATTCACCTGTTGTCTCATCAGCAAATCTCTGAAGATTCATATCTGAAATCTCACATAAAGCATATGCTGTAACTCTCTAACATTGGCAGTGTCAGGCTCAGAAATTTTAGATATCTCATTTAAGTTTCTCATTTAAGTTTTTAGGGTTATAGCATTCATTTTTGTGCAAAATAGTATTAAATACTTTGGAGTTCATTTTTATAATTTGTTAATAATTTATATATTGAATAATTAACAGGCTATTTCTAATCATACCATTAAGATCAACTAAATATTTATGTGCATCAACTGCAGTAGATTTCTCATTTTTAGCTCATTGTTTAAAAAATAATAAATGGAAATCTTGGACAGCTCTAGGGCACAGAGAGCTTCATTTCTCTGCATCTCACCCATGGTGACCGGGGCAGTCATGAAGTAACAGCAGTCATTTGTCTCCATGAGAAATTTGTTCTCAGAATTCTGGCTATTGTTTTGTTCTGTTGTTTGTTTACTTTTGGTTAACAAGGTTTCCTACCAGTACATTTTTTATTTGATATTTTTCTTTGCCTTATCTATACCATAGTTATAATCACAGTCGATGTCCTCACATCCACAGACTGTTGGTGCTTTACATTTTACTGAAGTCCATCAGAGCCTTGGCCTCCAGCTATCTGTTCACTGCTTTATTTCTTTGATACTTTTTTTTTGACACTCAGTATATGTCAATTTTTTACTTCAAAATTGAGCTTCTAAGCTCTGTATCTAATTTAGTTCTTTTCACCTTTACTTTTTAGGGGGTATAGTATTTTTCATGCCAGGGTGTTTCTCTTCAGTAGAGTTAACATGATCTGTTCACGACACCATTGTCACTGAATAAAATTCATGATAATAACTACATATCACACTCAACCTTCTGCAAGGCTGGTTCACTGACTAGAACTTCAATAATGTAGACAAAGTAGACTGTCCCAAGTCAAGGGCCAAATTATCTTAGGCCACTTTCAGCGTTCTTTTTTTTTTTTTTTTTTTTTTTTTTACATTCTTTGAAATATTTTATTAGTTTCTTAAGATTTTACATTTATTTTTATGTGTGTATGTTAGCACAGGTGTGTATGTGGGGGTCCAGTTCTCTTCTTTCCAAGTGGACTCTAGGGATTGAACTCAGGTCACCAGTCTTGGTGACAATCACCTCTACCCACTGAGCCATCTCCCTGACCCCATGTTTTCTGAAGTATTTGAAAACAACCTTCCTATATGAATTATCTGTCAATAAAAAAAACAAAAACAAAAGCAAAAACTGGGGTTGGGGATTTAGCTCAATGGTAGAGCGCTTGCCTAGCAAGCACAAGACCTTGGGTTCAGGCCTCAGCTCCAGAAAAAAAAACAAAAACAAACAAACAAAAAAACCCAACTAACTAAAACAACTACTTTATTTTTGAGACCTGGAACTTGCTCTGTAGATCAGGCTGATCTCTAACTCAGAGATCCACCTGTGTCCACCTCCCAGGTGCTGGATTAGCAGCACGCAGCACTATGTGTGATTTTGTTTTAATGGGCTTTATAACTGTCCTTCAGAACACCCTGAACTCAAGAGAAAAGCTTACTTACTATTAGTCTGCAGTAATTCCTTGGACACATTGGAAGCAGAGCCTTGTGGCACAGCACTCACATTCCCCTCTTGGTCAGGAGACATGGGCTCTTGTTTAATCTGAACTGATGAATCAGGGACAGTACCATGGACTTGGAAAGAAGATGCGGTTATCTGGAGAGGGGTTTCAGTGGACGGTGGAGACACATGGCAAGGAGGTGGCTCTAGAAACCCTAGGGAAAAGGGAGTAGGCAGCAGTGTGGTCTCAACAGAGGCCTGAGATCGGCTATTCCTTTGTTCTCGTGTGGTGAGGCTACAGGGAGCCTGGTCTGGCTGCTCAGAAGGTTCATACGTTTCTTGTAATCCTTGTAGAATCTGTATTCTGTGAGTCCTCAGTGCACTCATCTCCATAGTTATCTGCTGCTTGAGCATGAGCAGCCTCTGAACTTCGACATAGGCCGTCTGCAGTGCCGCGCGTGCCTGCAGGAGGTTGCTGTCCATGCACTGCAGTGATTTGCTCAGCTCTTCCTCTCTTAAGGAAATATTCAGTAGCTGGTCAACCTGAGAACGTTCTTTCTTTCCTTTAATTTTCCTTCTTTTATTTTTTCTCTCAAGACTTGGTAGTTCAGGGGAAGATCCATCCCCGGTGGCTCTTCGCTTCTTTCTAACACTGTGGCCATCGTTTTGCTCAGCACCAGAGGTACAGCTACTGTCAGTGGCTGCGTCTGCTAAGCTGGAGACCGCGTGAACTGAAGACGCATTTGATGAGAGTGAGTTCCCTTCTCCACTGCTCTCCTGGGCATGGTACTCCAGCGGTGGTGTAGACCTCTCCTGGCTGTGCAGGCCTCTGGCCGAGTGCGTGAAAGGTGTCACATGATCAGATGGTGACTGTGCACTATGTCGCCTTTGGGTAGGAATGTTTCCAGCCCTTCCACCTGTTCTGACAGAGGGAGTCAGAGGCACCACTTCCTGTTCAAGATACACGGCCTCCTTTTGACTCTGGGCAGCACTCAATGTGTTACTAGGTGAAATAATACGCTGGGGTTCATTTTCTTTGCCGGTACCTTCCTCACTAAAGAAGCTATACACAGGAGCCCTGTCCATGATCACGCTGCTTTCAGAAAGGCTTCGCTTTCTCGCCAAGCCAGAGGATGAGGAAATGGAAACACCTTCCCACTGGAATCCTTCCAGGCTGGACAGATCAGGTTCCTCATCTAAATCCAAGACTTCTTGTTCATTTTGAACCAAAGGTACCATTTCTATGCCAAACCTGGGTAAACCTTTGCCCAGCTCTTGCTTTTTCTTGGTTACATGTTGAATGACCTGTTCCCAGTTGACATTTCTCCTTGATGCATTTAGAATCTGTCGTAGAGTTGGCTTAAGCCCAGACTCCTTCTCTGTTTCATTCTTTCGGTGGCCACTAATATTTCGAATACGTCGAGCACTATTGAGATTTGGCTCTGGAAGATGTGTTCCAGTTTTGCTCTTCAGACTAATGTGCCGGGTCAGATCTCTCTGGAGTGAGGCGGGAAAACCAAGTTTACTTAGTTCGGGAAGGAGTGTGCCTGGGGGCTGATTATTGATATCTTTTTGAAGCTCTGCATCCAAGCTAGTACCCTCAAAGCTTTCTGTTTCAAAAGGTCCATCAGACTTAACAAGGCTGTTATCCTGTGCATCCTCCAGGGAGGTCTTCAAGTCTAGCAGTAAGCCAGTGTGTGGCCCGGCTGCTGCTGTCACCTGTAACTCAGGCTCCTTCTGGGGAACTGTGGAATTATGGGGGGAGGTGGAAAGGTTCCCAGATGTTCCCAGGATCTGGTTCCCTGGTTCCTTATCCACAGTGTGCATGCTACAGGACACAGTCTCTGTAGTTGCCAAATCCACAGCTCCACTTTTGATACCATGCTTTTCTGGATCAGATGTTGCACTATCGTTTTCAGCTGAGTGTGCCTGAAACTCAACGTTCACAGAGTCTTCGGCTGACTCTTCTACACTCCTTCTTTCTTTTGCATGGCTCTCAGGCCGTTTGGACTTGCTAACAAGTGGCTTTCGGGGTGCTTTGGAACACTGGGGCGCCTCCTGGGTTTTCTGTGATGTGTCATTTAACTTCTCATCAGGGTCTTTTTCGGTGCCTGACACAGTTTTATTCCCCTTTAAAACAGGAGGACCTAAACCATGTGACTCGGACATGCAGGAAGAACCATGGCTACCTTCTAAAGGGGATTTGTTCAAGAGACGTGAGCAATCTCCAGGAGAAAAAGATTTTGTTTCATTGTTTTTTGAGCGGTTCTTTAAATTATGCTTATGAGGGCCTGATTTAGGAGTTGGAAGGAGCGGGGATTTTAATAATGGAATCTTATTTGACTTACGATGTGGCTCAGACTGTTCAGTAATGGGGCAAGCTCTCACCCCCTCATATAAAGCAGTGACATCAGGAATGGCTTTGTGATTGGGAGATCCAGGATGTATTTCCTTTTGTGTTTTTAGCATTGGGGGATTACTTGTTTTATCAATCGGTTCTTGCATTCCTGCAGTTATTAAGCTAAAATTAAAGAGAGGCTTGTCAATCGTTTCTGACGTGTTGCCAGTGACTTCCTTCAGGGCTGACTGTAAATCTGGAGTCTTCTGGGCAGGGTAAGGTGCCCAGCGGCGGAACTTTTCCCGTGCCATGTTGGCACTCTTTCCGTTCATTTTTGAGACCGCTGCGTCTGTTTGTTTAGTCGTCTGACTTTCTCGCTGCTCAAAGTTGAACTCAAGCAAGCCTTCGGCGGCAGGGAATTTCTCCCCCGCGAGCCCCTCGGAAGGGCTTCTGTATTTAGCAGCCTTGTCGCTGTCCTGCCACTGCCATTTGTATCTCTCTTGGTTGTACTTGCTTGGCTTATTAGACTTCTTGCTCCACATCTTGGTCATGTCTTCCATTTGGTAGTTAGAGTTTCTGTTTCTGCCTTGTTGAAATTTGTCTCCAGGGCCATTGTAATTCCAACTATTTGTACCACGTACACTGGATTTCCAGTTTCCGTGACTGCTGCTCCCGTGCCAGCTGGAAAAGCCACCTGCTCCTTCAGGATGCCAGCTGGAATTCCTTCCTGCACCGTTATAATTCCAGTCCACCATTCCACTGTTCGAATGCCAACCTCCTCCAGAATTACTGTGATTATGGAACCAATTTGAAGAGCCTCTTGGAGCACCTTTATGCCACCCAGAACTTCCTCTTGGCCCACCACTATTCCTCAAAGAATGTGGAAAGCTACTTTTCCTACTATTATTAAAGCTATCCTTTTCCCATTTCCAGTCCCACTGCGGAGGTCCACGATGATGCCTTGCTGGCTGATTATAGCTCTCTCTGTCTTGGTAAGGGATTCGGTCTTCGCGTCTCCACTGGGGTTGCCTGTCATCCGAGTTTATTTCTTGGCTGTTACTGGAAGGCTCATCTTGTCGACTTTGTTCTTTTCTTTCCTGTATTAACTGAACAAGTTCCTTGTCAAAATAATCTTCTTCTTCTTCTTCCTTTCCACCATCTTCTCTTTCCTGGGCATCAACATTATCTTTGTGCAACTGGCCAGAAATGTGCTTTGCATATGCAGAGAGACCCACTTCTGTGACCCCGCACACTCGGCACTCATGACTACTGTCCACTCACAGCCCGTCCTTCCTACGCCATTAGGCCGCCCAGGGCCCGGAGAGGGAGCTCCCAAAGGCCCCCTGTGCCTCCGGTCCGGCGGCGGCCTGGGACCCGCTCCCCGCCGGGCACTGACGCCGCCGCCGCCGCCACTTTCAGCGTTCTTATAACCTAGTACTTCCCTCTTCCATGTGTGACCTAATATCTTTGGGACTATTGGGTAAAATCTTTGCAGTGTGTAAACAGAGCTTCTAGCAACCAAAGTCAAAAATAAGATAAGATGGCAACTATGACTTATAACCTGCTCACCTGATGTTCCTACCAACATTTAAAAAGCAACCTATGACTTTTGTTGTTATGTTACTATAGAAATTCATCAAACCATTACGATATTGGAGCACAGACTTTGAGGTAAATTGACTTTGTGTTCCCAAGACACAATCACTCATATCTTGCTCCAGAATACATATAGTCTCATCCCCTATGATGTGAGAGTTGTGATTTTTTTGTTGATATTACCCACACCATTAACTATTGTAAAAGCTATTTCCAGATTTCTTCAGAAATTCTAATTTCTGTAGAACTGCTGATGAAAGCAGAAAAAAAATATTTACAAAACTTAATGATATCAATGCATCTGGTTCTTTCTAATAGACTGTTCCACAAACATTAACTTCATATTGTTGTACATTAATGTTTTGATAATTATTATAGTATTTAAAAATTGATAAAACATCACAATTCATTCAGAATAAGAAACTTAAAATCTTGAAAATTTGTAGAAAAATATTGTCACTTTAAGGATACTCTGTTCTATCATGATCACATATGAGTACAGATTAACTTCATTTTCCTCATAAAATTTGACCAATAGGGTTCTGAATGCCCAGCAGGCTATGTGCCTGAGCATAAATGTACAATGTGAGCAACACCAAACAGATAAAAAGTAAAACCAAAATTTGATAAAATTTTGCTAAATAATCTTCCCCCAAAGGATGATTCAGTGAAACTCAAAAAATATAATCATGTTCTTTGTTCATTCTCTTTTATGGAATCCCAAGGTCACGTGCTTTTTATGTGACAATAAGACCAGGAAATAATTCAAAGCAATTCATAAGATTTCACACTCGGAGGAAAGAGGAGAGTGGGGATTATACCCCTGTGTATCTGAGTGACCATAAGTTGGAAGTATCTGGAAGACATTTGGCAATAACAGTTTAACACCAGAGGGTATCAGTCTGAACCAAATTCAGCTCATGAAAAAGCCCTTTGTTATGACCCCAGTGGAGAGGAATATTCTTTGACTTCAATAGAAAGGACAAAGTTTAATATACACAGAAGATTCTATGCCTTAGATTCAACTTTGCTTTTTCAGAAGAGCTGGTAGTCAGATAGGCAGAGATTTTGGGAAGAGGATCCTACCTAATCACTACTTTACAAGAAGTATATATAATATACCAGGATCAATTTACAATTATTCCCAGTTTAGTGATAAAGATATCCCACTTTAAATGGGGCTATTACATGGTCTATTAATTAGAAGTCACTCATATTCAATTTTTCATCAAATATTTAGAGGGCTTACTCTGAATCAGTCACAAGTCATGGCCCTGGAGTTCTCTACAGAATCACTGTTTTTGTATTCAAGCTTACTTGGGTAGAGAAGCAACATAAAAAATAGGACTCTCAGCCGGGCGGTGGTGGCGCACGCCTTTAATCCCAGCACTCGGGAGGCAGAGGCAGGCGAATCTCTGTGAGTTCGAGGCCAGCCTGGGCTACCAAGTGAGTTCCAGGAAAGGCGCAAAGCTACACAGAGAAACCCTGTCTCGAAAAAACCAAAAAAAAAAAAAAAATAGGACTCTCTTGAACAATAAGCATATGTAGCAGATTAATGGGGTAAGAGACAGCCTTAGAGGAATGAAGGAAGGAAATGGCTACAAGCGGTAGAAGTCCTCTCTGCACAGGCATCTCTAAAACGGATACTGATTAGTGAAAACATGGAACTATGGAAAGGATCACAGCACAGACATAACCAAATGGTTCAAAGATCCTGAAACAGAGCTTAATAACAGCTATGGTGTTGGAAATTTGCTCTGTAAAGTAGCCCGCCATATGTGTTACACATCAATGCAGACAGAACCTGATGAAAAGCTGCTGTGGTCTAACTATGAAGCAGACTTGTGATTTGAATGCCCAGTCCTTAGCTTGTGGCATGATTTTGAAGACTGTGGAGTAGAACATTTCTAGCAGAAGTGGGTGAATAAAGCTGGGTCTTTAGTCTGTGCCTTGACCCTGACTCCAATCCACTTCTCTACTTCTTGTCTGCTACCATAAGAACAGTCCCCACAGTGTGCTCCTCTCACCAGGAACTCCATCACCATCCTTTTCATGATGGATTGAAGTTTCCTTGAAAGTGTGAATCAAGGTGTAGATATCCTCCTAGAAGTAGTTTTTGTTTGGTATTTCATTATTGAAATGTTAAAGTAACTAAGATGACAATTTTTTTCACTTTAAAATTTATGAAAGTCATAACATTTTCCTATATCAGAAGAGCTCCCTTCCCAAGAACTGCCTCTTTCTGTTGGATTTCCAAAAAGTAATAAATAACGTACTGGTTAATGATTTACTAGACACTCAACATTAGCTCCAGGAAGGCTCACTATTTTCAGTTGATAATGATGCTTGCTTTCCTTTGAAGTATGATCCATCCCTGTTATTCTGAATTCATAGCTTTTATAGTCTTCAAATGACTTAATGTGTTCAGTCTATTCTCTGATTACAACTTGATCTTTCCTGGTCTCCATGACTTTCAGACAAAATATTCTAACTTTTAAAAATTACAAGGTTGAAAATTACTGAAGGTGATAAATATATCAGAAATTTAAACTGACTCTAGGTTTAACTTTCAAAAATAAAATTTAATAAGAAAATTCTTAAATATATTTTAGCCGGGCGGTGGTGGCCCACGCCTTTAATCCCAGTACTCTGGGAGTGAGTTCCAGGACAGGCTCCAAAGCTACACAGAGAAACCCTGTCTCAAAAAAAACAAACAAAAACAACAACAACAACAACAACAAAATGCCTTTAATCCCAGCACTCTGGAGGCAGAGGCAGGCGGATCTCTGTGAGTTCGAGGCCAACCTGGGCAACCAAGCGAGTTCCAGGAAAGGCACAAAGCTACACAGAGAGACCCTGTCTCGAAAAACCATATATATATATATATATATATTTAATATATATATATATATATATATATATATATATATATTTAAATTTCAGATTATTTTAAATGCCTTTGTAACTTTGATGTTCATGTCAAGCTAAGCTTTGCCTGCTGAACATGGATAGTTGACCTATAAAGACCTTAAAATCTACTGGAGATAATGTTTGAAAACATAAAACTGCAATTTATCCTAAATAAAATTATGCATATGTTCATGTTTTGGTTGCTTTTTGTGAATATGTATTTTAGAAGTAGCATAGACTAAACATTGAATAAAGGAAATAGATGTGATACAAAAATTTTCTAATATAAATTTATTATATACATCTATTGTCCTTGTTTTCCATATGAACACACTTTACTCATTGGCAAAGCACTTATGGCTCTAAACCTGGTCTACTGAGAGCCATATCATCTGATTGCAGGGCAAGTTACATAAAAGATGACACCGAAAGTCAAGCATAGGTGCTGTTCTCACTTGGGGACAGCAACACAAATGCTAGAGAAGGGAAAGGGAGATGACAAACAGGTTCATTGCCCAGGCCAATGACAGACATCCTTAGAGGATGGGAAACTGCTGTAAGATGTCTTTCTGTATGCTGTGAATATGTGTGGTTCCCACTGGATAATAAATAAAACTGCATTGGCCTATGGCAGAGCAGGATGGAGCCAGGTGGGAAAAATCCAAAATAGAGAGTAAGGGAAGAAAGGCAGAGTGGAAAAACGTGAACCTGCATTCCAAGGAGTAATGTAAGGGGACATAGGCAAAGCCACAGTACACATGGCAATACATAGATTAACAGAAATGGGTTGAGTTCGGTTATAAGAGCTAGTTAGCAAGAAGCTTGAGCCGTAAGTCCTTCAGTTTATAATTAATATTAAGCCTCTGAATGATTGTTTTATAAATAGCTGCAGGATTGTGGGGCTGGGTGGGACTGGAGAAACTTCTGAGTACAGAAAATTATCCCTTATTATTTGTTTAGGTTTTGTTGTTACAGGTGCTTAAAAAAAGTTTTATTTCTATTTTTATTTGACACATCTTTTAAAAATATTTTTCTTATTTCTTTCTTCTGTAACTATGGGCCTTTTATAAATTCTGTTTTAGTCAAAATGATCAAGTTACACAGAGCAGTTCAAACACTTAGATGTATAATTTATAACTTTTCCTTCTGTTCTCTTCACTTTTTACTTTCCTTATTATTTAAGATCTAATTTTGTGGACCTGCTTTGAGCTGCTCTCTCCAGCCTCCCCTCTCCTTTCCTCCCCTTCACCATCCTTCCTATCTACTCCTCTCTCCTCTCCCACACAAATTAACATGGGGCTGGGGGCTCTTGGCCTCAGCTTTCCCTGTGGTGGAAATGTTTTTGTTGGCCAACAGCATTTATATTCTTCCCTTCTTTTCTCACTCTACCATTAGCTGAGCTGCCTCATCTCTTTCTTTTTTATTTTTGCCCCTTTTCTATTTCCTGTTGCTTTGTTACTGTGCTTATTTTCTCTCCATTCTTATCCCAATAGTTCAGTACAAACTATACTGTCCTTGTTCCTGTATTCCCCCAAAAGATATTGGATTTAAGGATTCCTCATTGTCAACTTGAGATCTAGAAGCCAATAACAGATGTTTTTCTAGGTAGCTCTGTGAAGGTATTTTACACAAAGATAATGAAGAAGAATATCCTCCTCTGCCCTGGGCAGCATGTTCTTTTGGCAGTCATGGTACAGAGTATGGAGGAAAAATAGTTTTTCACCTGGCTGCCTTCATCCATTGCTAACATTGACATCCAGTTCCTCAGCCTTCTAGCATATACTGAAGATCAGTGGATCTCCAGGAATCCTTTAGATCATCAGCATCATATTGGAATTGCTGAAGCATCAAGCAATTGGGTTCTTGGTCTATCCAGTGTGTAGACTATCATTATTAGACTACCCATATCATATTAAGTAAAGAAATCTAGTACATTCATCCTGTTATATATTCATTCTATTGGTTCTGATTTTCCAGGGAACACTAACTAATATAGATTGTCATACCAGAAATGGTCCTAGACAGACAGAATTATGAGAATTAGGAGTTTCTCTATTGATCTTGGCAATATCTAGAGCTGGATCTCTAACTCAACTAAACCTACAGTTGTCATAAAGACTCTCCCAATAAGAAGAACACTGTGTGTGTGTGTGTGTGTGTGTGTGTTGTTTCAAGAATTTATTGTTAAATGCAATTGGCATTACTCACTCTCTGCTTGTGAAGAGGAAATTAAGGAAAATAATGATGCTGGCTGATTGCTTTTACCATATCTGGATAAAGTGGCAAAGGAAAAGGATGAACTCAGAGGTGAAACTTTCCAGATCCAAATGTGTATAAACAAATTAAAAGTTCCAAAATGACCCCTGGAAGAAAGTCCCCTCTTCAGCAGTCGTTGACTTGGAGTTGCTGAAACCAAACCCAAGCCCTCAATATCAAATTGATGTACTTAAAACATCAATTTAGATTCCAGCCTAGGAAGATATCAGCAGTTTACATGATTGAAAAAGAGTGCTAATTGAAAAAGAATGGAATCCTGTATCTTGAGATAGAGATAGGAGGTGTGAGGATCCTGAACATGCTGACAAGTGCTATCAGATTTTTTTTTGACTGCCAGTTCCCAAATGATAACATGAACACTTATTAAATATAAAAGCTTTGCCCTACCTTATGCATGTTCCCAACTAGCTCTTATAACTTAAATTAACCAGTTTATCTTAATCTATATTCTGCCATATGCCTCTGCTACCTCTCCTCCATACTGTACATCCAACTTCCTCTGAGTCTCTGGTGAATCTCTGCTTCTCTGATTCTTCACCCAATTTCCTCTCTCTTCCTGAAAGTCTCACCTATCCTCTCCTGCATAGCTATTGGTCACTAAGCTCTTTATTAAACCAACCATGAGGTGCCTTAGGTAGATGAGGTAAAACAAAGACAACTACACACAATGTGACCAAATATCCCACAACAGACTGGCACTGAACTTTCAGCTTCTGGTTGGTTTATTTTTACCAGGGGAAAAAAAATCTGATAAAATTGAGCAGGCAATCACATGGTCTCTCTCTCTTGGGTGGTTGGAGCAGGAGCAAGTGGCAGAAAGTGTGGTTTGTGGTTGGTCCTCATCACCCTTGGGCAGAACAGCAGGACACTGGTAACTGGACCAGCATCTCCTCATCCTTAGCACCTATGTGTTCTTATCTCTACTCCCCAAAACATTACTCCAGGAACCTGAGTCAGACCTAAATCAGCCTGAGCCTATCTGTTTTGGTGCCTCACCTGTGACACCTGCTGGCCAAACACTATTATTACATTGTAAAATTTTCTTAGGAACAGCCATCTGAATGAATATCGGATTTACCTGCAGGTCAACAAAGATTATTTCACTTATGGCAATCTTCCAAGGATTTTAACAGAGGTAAATTACTTGATAATTTCAAACTTTGGAGTAATAAATAAATAAAAAGAAAGAGAAAAGTTTACAATTTGTAAACCCTTTCCACACCAATGGCGGGAATATCACTATGCAGGTAATTAGAAAGCTTCTCATTTCTGCTATGTATGGGACACTAGAAGATATAAGTAGCCTAGCTGAGATGAGTACATTTTTAGCCACAACTGTTATTAGTCTGGCAATTCATATCTTATCGTTAAAAAAATGGTTTGGTAGCAGTGCCAAAATTGAGAAACTGACTAAAATTATATGGATTTACAAAATTGTTATGAGAAATTGGCAGAAAGAACACTAATTTTGGAAGGTAATTTGCAAGCCATAGTCATTAAGGAAGACAAGGCAGCCTTGACAGATATGATAAAAGCTTTAGAAGTATATACAAATGATAAGAACAGGAAACTGACTGATTTCATGAAGGCTTTAAAAGCACGAACTGTTCAGGAGATTCAGACTCTACAAAATGCAACTGCTAATAGATTCCAAGCCTTAGAAGAACTTGCTAAGACTGATAAAAAGAGCATTCAGACACAGACAGAAGAATTTACAGGAGAGTAAACCTGACCATTACCTTATAGAACTAGAGATGAGCTGCCTAGAGGTATTAGAATATCTGCCATGGTTTATCCTGTTACTATTTATTAAAGGCCAGCAAATAACAATTATTCTGAAGGATATGCTGAGGGATGACTCATCCCTAGCAGGCTTGAGGCTCAGCCAAGTAAAAAAGACACTTTCTGAGAGCCAACTGGGGTCTGCCTAAGGGCCTTAGCAACAGCAGCTGAAACATGATCTGGAGATGACCTGGAACAACAGCCATGTCACATCAGCAGATGCATATTCATCAGATCTCCCCTCAGGGAGGGGTGGAGGGTACATAAGGCTTGCCTCTAACTGAATAAACTGAGCTTCTTGTTTCAACATTCTCCCGGAGTCTGTGCCATTGACTCTGCACCTATTTGGTCCCCTCTCCCAAGAACCCTGCTACATCTGGTACCAATGATTATGACAATTAATATAGATATTAGCACATCTGCCATGATTTATCCTGTTATTATTTATGAAAGGCAAGTAAATAACAATTACTCTGAAGGATATGCAGACTGTAAAAGGGAACCTACACATATGAAATATTTAAAAAATATTAAAGATTTAAAAAATATTTAAGAAGCAATAGTTTCCTTTGGTGTGCATTCAGCACATGTGAGGCAGGTGTTGAATATGTGGCCCTCTGGGAACAGAATCACCCCAAATGACTGAAATCAATTAGTCTCAGCACTATTTAGATTATGGTCTTCAGTTAGAATGGAAAAGCTGGTTGAGAGAAGATAAGTCCCTTGAACAACAAGGTAAGATTAGAGGTTTTGAGATTTTCCAAGATCAAATACTTGGCAATGGCCATTATGCTGATGTGAATAGTCAGGCTACATTTGATGAACATACCTTGTCCCTATGCCATACTGCAGCCTTAAATGTTTGAGACAAGATTCAAGAATCAGGAAAAAGAATTAAGTCATATACTAAAGTTATACAAGGCTTAAAAGAACCCTTCACTGACTTTTTGTAAAGATTGACTATAACTGTAAGTAGAACAATATAATATCCATAAGTTAGATGAGTACTAATTAAATCTTTGGCTTTTGAAAATGCTAATTTAGAATGCAAAAAGTTATTTGGGCCTTCAAATGTCAGAACAGCACTTGTAGATGAATGGATCCAACACATAGTCAATATTGAGTTGCTTAACTATGGTGATGAGGCTTGGCTAGGAGAGGCAATTTACAAAGGCCTGAAGACACATCAAGTGTCAAATGTTTTGATTGTGATAAATCAGGCCATCTAAGAAGAAATTGTAGACAGAATATTCCTAGAAATAATGTTTCTTCTAGGAATAACCCAAATGGAAGGCCCCAATCTTCTGGATTATACAAAAAAAAAAAAAAAAATGCAGCAAATGTCGACATTGGACCAATGAATGCAGATCAACAAGAGATAAACAAGGCAAACCTTTACCATTCGGAAATGCCTTTGGGAGCCTCTCACAGGCTCCCATGTTGAATGTGGTCCAGTCATTCCCGGTCATTGTGGAGGAAACTCCTCCCCACAAAAATTAGAGGAGCCAGTGCCTATTGTAAAAAACCATACTGCTCTGGATGATAGAACAGCTTTGGAAAATGAATAAAAAAATTCCAGGAAGAACCATAAAATGAATATTTTGGTAGACTTCTATATATAATCAAAGACCAAAGCTTAGAGCATGTATAAATGGCATTGCAATTGAAGGTCTTTTGGACACAGGGGCAGATATGACTATAATTGCACCAGAATCAGGGCAGCCAAATTTGCTTCTTCAGGGGGCAGATGTTCAGTTCTTAGGGTTTGGAACCATATCTCAGTTAAAACAAAGCATGATATGGGGTGAATGTAAGCTGGGAGATGGTGGTGCAACCCTTTAATCCTAGCACTTGGAAGATAGAGGCAGGCAGATCATTGTGAGTTCAAGGCTAGCCTGGGCTACAGAGTGAGTTCCAGGAAAGGCACAAAGCTACACAGAGAAACCTTGTCTCAAAAAACCAAAAAAAATTCGAGGCCAGCCTGGGCTACCAAGTGAGTTCCAGGAAAGGTGCAAAGTAACACAGAGAAACCCTGTCTCAAAAAAAAAACCAAAAAACAAAAAACAAAAAAAGCATGATATGGGTTGAATGTATAGGGCCAGAAAGACATAGAGGAAAATTGAAGCCATATGTGGCTGATGTAACAGTGAATCTATGGGGTCATGATCTGTTGCAGGAAAGGAATAACCAGATTAACATTCCTCCAATCTCAGAAACAAACCATAAACCAACTCATGTTTCTGGGAAGAATATTATAAGGCACTATAAAAACACTCACTGACAATTCAGGCCTTACAAAAACAGGGCACAACAACCGTTGATCTCTCAGAGGTACCAACAGCCCTACCTTTAAAATGGTTAACTGACAAAATTGTCTGGGTGGGGCAATGGCCTATGGCATCAGAGAAACTACAGGTCTTAGAACAGCTACTTCAGGAGCAGCTAAATGTTCAACATATTGAAGCATCAATTAACCCTTAGAATTCTCCTGTATTTGTTATTAAAAAAGAAAACTGGAAAATGGAGAATGCCTACAGATCTGAGAGTCACAAATAAAATAATTCAGCTGATGTGCTCTCTACAGCATGGAATTCCAATTTCTTTGCCTTCTCTGTTACCTAAAGGATTGCCTATTAGAGTTGTTGCTTTGAAAGACTGTTTTTTCACTATACCTTTACAAGAAAAAGATTGGGAAAGTTTTGTTTTCATGGTGCCTACTTATAATAATTCTCAGCCTGTTGAGAGATATCAATGGAAGGTCCTCCTCCTGGGAATGTTAAATATCTCCACCCTGTGCTAATATTTCATGCAAAAACCATTGGAAATAATTCATTTACAGTTTTTAGAACCTATAATTACCATTATATGCATGATACCTTATTAGCTGATTCAAATGTAGAAAAAAATGTTTAAAGAAGTAAAGAAAGTTTTGCATTGCTGGGGATTACAAATTGCTCTTGAAAAAAAGTACAAGGAGGAAATTCTATTAGTTACTTAGGATATAAAATATGTCTACAAAAATTTTGACCCCAAAAGTTACAAATCAGGAGAGACTGATTGAGGACTATTAATGACTTTCAAAGATTGCCAGGAGACATTGCCAATCTATGGCCCACCATTTGGATAAAAAATGATGAACTGAGTAATTTTTTTTTTTTTTTTAGTTTTTCAAGACACAGTTTCTCTGTGTACCTTTGGATCCTATCCTGGAACTCACTCTGTAGACCAGGCTAACCTTGAACTCACAGAGATCCACCTGCCTCTGCCTCCTGAGTGATGAGAGTAAAGGCATGCACCACCACCACCTGGCTTGAACTGAATAATATGATCCAAACCTTACATGGTAACAAGTATTTAAATGTCCCAGGATATTATCAGTGGAAGTTGAGAGAGAATTGGCTTTGATACAAAAGAAATTACAGAATGCACATGTGGATTGTATGGATCCAAAGCTTGACAGCATTCTGGTTACATTCCCCTCCACACATTCCCCTACAAGAATGTTAATGCAGAGGAAATGTATGATCTTGGAATGGATATTTTTTCAACATAAACAGAGTGAGAAATTACAGACACATGGAAAAGCTTTCTGATTTGGTTTTAAAAGGAAAATTAAGTCTTCATCTATTGACAGGAATTGATGAGGCAGAAATTGTAGCACATTTTACTAATGAGGAAATTTACTCTTTATGGATAAAACATGAATATTGGCAAAGAACTTGCAGTATTTTTTGGAGAGAGATTAACAACAGTTATCCCAAAAATGAAAGACTTAAATACATAAAAAGAACCAGTTGGTTCCTTTCTCACATTGTAAGGGGAACACCAATCTCTATAGCCTCTACATTCTATACTAATGAAAATAAATCATGAAAGGCAGGTTAAAAATCAGGAAACAAGTAAAGTGGTTCAAAGCCCTTATGATTCCATGCAAAAGTCAGAATTGTGTGCCAGTCTCATGCTATTAATGGGTTTTACAGAATCTCTCAATAAAGTTACTGACTTTCAATATGCAGAAAGAGTTGTTTTATATATTTAAAATGATGAATTTATTTCTGATGCCTTAGAATTAACTTTGTTATTTATACAACTACAAAAAATAGTCAGGAATAAGAATCATCCCATACATACAACACAGATCAGATCCCATATGAGTCTGCCAGGTCCTCTAGCACAAAGTAATGATGAAATTTGTCAGTTATTAGTAGCAAATATCCTAGAGGCCTCAGAATTTCATAAAAAAAAAAAACACCATGTCAATAGCAAAAGTTTGAAAAAGGATTTTCCATCACTTGGCAACAAGTCAAAGAATTTTTTTTTAAAAAGTCCTTGTTCCTTGTATAATCAAACTCTATTACCTGCAGGAAGTACCCTAAAAGTATGCAAATAAATGAAATTTGGCAAATGAATATGTTTCATTTTGCAGAATTTGGAAAATTAAATATGTACACCATACACTAGATACATTTTCAGGATTTCAATGGGCAACTGCTTTGAGTTCTAAAAAGGCTGACTCTGTAATTACACACCTGCTCCCTGAGACACAAACTTACCCAACTCTGATTGGACCAAGATATGAGTCTTTATTCTCCCAAATAGTCATTCCAGCCTCTAAACCTTAGGTCCAAGGGCACAAACCATGCCTCCATACCTCTAGCCATGGCAGCCCCAGCTGCAGGCTAACAAGCAAGACTTCTGCAGGCAGGCCTGGTCACCACCAACCCCTATCAGACACTGTAATCTACAACCCCACTCTATCCCCCAAAACACCCATCCTCAAAGACCACAGCTGTGCCTGAGACATAGACCTGAACAGCTCTGATTGGACAAAGAATACCAATTAGACAAAGAGTGGCACCATGAAACACAGACATCATTTGAACCAATTAGAGGACAAGATGGGTAGACACCAGTGTAAGAATACATTCAACAACACAAAGAGCAGTATGGTACCACCAGAGTCTAGTGGTTCTACTACATCAAGATCTAAACATTCACCATAGAAGAAGCAAATGAAAATGATCTTTAAAATGACTTTATAAAGATCATAGAGGTCTTTAAAAAGACTAAAAAATTTCATTACAGAAATTGGGGAAAACACAAACAAAAATGGAAGAAATCAATAAATCCCTTAAAGAAAGTCAAGAAACCTAAGAAAAAGCAACCAAACAGGTGAAGGACAAGTTCAAGACTTGAAAATTAAAACAGAGGCAAAAAGGAAGATGCACACTGAGGGAATGCTGGAAATGGAAAATCTGAAAAATGAACAGGAACTACAGATGCCAAAAAATGCATGAGATGCAATAGAGAATCTCTGGCACTGAAGACATGATAGAGGAAATGGACTCATCAGTTAAAGCAAACATTAAAGCTATCAAAGTCATAGCACAAAGCATTCAGGAAATATGGGACACCAGGAAGAGACCAAACCTAAAAATGATAAGGATAGAAGAAGAAGAAGAAGAACAGCTCAAAGGCACAGAAAATATATTCAACAAAATTGTAGAAGAAAACTTTTACAACCTAAAGAAGGAAACACCTATGAAGATATAAGAAACTTAAAGAACACCAAATAGACTGGACCCAAAAGAGCATCCTTACCACATAATAATCAAATCACTAAACATACAGAATAAAAAAAGTATATTAAGAACTATAAAGGAAAAAAGCCCAGTAACATATAAAGGCAGACCCATAAGGATAACATCTGATTTCTGGAAACTCTGAAAGCCAGAAGGTCTGGAACAAATGTTATGCAGACACTAAGAGACTATGGATGCCAGCCGAGATTATTATACCTAGCAAAACTCTCAATTTCCATAGACAGAGAAAACAAGATATTCCATGAAAAAAAATGGATTTAAACAATACTTAACCACAAATCCACCCTTACAGAAAGCACTACAAGGAATAATACAACCTAAGGAAGTTAGGTGCACCCAAAAAACACAGGCAATAGATAATTCCATACCAACAAATCCCAAAGACTGGAAGCACACACACATTACCACAAAAATAAAAAGAACTAACAATCACTGTTCATTAATATCCCTTAGTATCAATGGACTCAATTCACCTATAAAAAGACACAGGCTAAGAGAATGTATATATGAACAGGATCCATCTTTTTTCTGCATACAAGAAAGACACCTCAACTTCAAAGGCAGACACTACCTCTTAGTAAAAGGTTGGTAAAAGACTTTCCAAACAAATGGACTTAAGAAGCAAGCTTGTGTAGCTATCCTAATATCTAACAAAATATATCTGAAACTAAAATTAATCAAAAGATATCAAGAAGAACATTACATATTCATCACAGGAAAAATACATCAAGATGAAGTCTCACTTCTGAACATTTATGTCCCAAATATAAGGACACACTCATATGCATAAGAAATATTACTAACGCTTAAATCACACATTAAATCACACACAGTAATAGTGGGAAACTTCAACACCCTACTCTCACCAATGGACAGGTCTGCCAGATAGAAATTTAGCAGAGAAATAAGGGAACTAACAGATGTTATAATTCAAATGGCCTTAATAGATATTTACAGAACATTCTACCTGAACCAAAAATAGAATATACCTTCTTCCCACATCCCCAGGGAACCTTCTCTGAAATTGACCACATACTCGGTAACAAAGCAAATCTCAAGTGATAAAAAAAATGGATTAACCTCCTGTGTTTTATAGAACCACCAAGGCTTAGAGTTAGAATTCAACAACAGCACAAATTATAGAAAGCCTTCAAACTCATGGAAACTGAATAATGCTCAGCTGAATCACCAATGGGTCAAGGAAGAAATAAAGAAATAAATTAAAGACTTCCTATAATTCAATGAAAATGAATATACAATGTACTGAAACTTATGGGACACTATGAAGGTAGCACTAAGAGGAAAGTTTATAACTCTAAAAGCCCACATAAAGAAGTTGGCAAAATTTCATACTAGCGACTTAACAGCAAACCTGAAAGCTCTAGAACAAAAAGAAGAAACTCATCCAGGAGGAGTAGATGCCAGGAAATAATCCAATTGAGGGCTAAAATCAATATAATAGAAAGAAAGAACAGTGAAAAGAATCAATGAAACAAAGAGTTGGTTCTTTGAGAAAACCAAGATAGAAAAACCCTTGTCCAAACTAGCCAAAGGCAGAGAGAGAATATTGAAATTAACAAAATCAGTAACAAAAAGGGAGACATAATAACAGACACTGAGGAAATCTAGAGAATCATCAGGTCATACTTCAAATTCCTGTACTCCACAAAATTGGGAAAAAGTAAAAGAAATAAACAATTTTTTGGATAGGTACCACATACCAAAGTTAAATCGAGAACAGATAAACAATTTAAATAGACCCCTATGGAAATAGAAGCACTCATTAAAAGTTTCCAAACCAAAAAGAGCTCAGGGCCAGATGGATTCAGTGTAGAATTTTACAAGAATTTAAAAGAAGAGCTAATATCAATACTTCTCAAATTGTTTCACAGAGTAGAAACAGTAGGAACATTGCCAAATCATTTCTATGAGGCTACAGTTAACCTGATACTCAAATCACACAAAGATGCAATAAAGAAAGAGAATTACAGACCAATTTCCCTCATGAACATTGATGCAAAAATACTGAATAAAATATTGGCAATCCAAATCCAAGAACACATCAAAAAAAAAAAAAAATCACCCACCATGATCAAGTAGTCTTCATTCCAGAGATGCATTCCAGAGATTTCAATAAACAAAAATCTGTCAATGTAATTCATCATATAAACAAATGGAAAGAAAAAAAACCCACATGATTGTCTCATTAGATGTTGAAAAGCCTTTGACAAAATTCAACACCCTGTCTTGAAAAAGGTCTTGGAGAGATCAGGTATACAAAGAACATACTTAAACATAATAAAGGCAATTTACATCAAGCTGACAGGCACAATCAAATTAAATGGAGAGAAACTCAAAGCAATTCCACTCAAATCAGGACCAAGACAAGGCTGTACACTCTCCCCATGTCTGTTCAATAGAGTACTCAAAATTCTAGCTAGAGCAATAAGACAACAAAAAGAGATTAAGGGGATACAAATTGGGAAGGAAGAAATTAAACCTCCACTATTTGCAGATGATATGATAGTATATATAAGTGACCCCAAAAATTCTACTAGGGAACTCCTACAACTGAAAAACACCTTCAGTAATGTGGCAGGATACAAGATTAACTCAAAAAAATCAGTTGAACTCTTATATACAAATGATAGATGAGCTGAGAAAGGAATCAGAGAAACATTCCCATTTATAATACCCAAAAATAGCATAAAATATCTTGGGGTAACTCTAACCAAACAAGTGAAAGACCTATATGACAAGAACTTTACATCTTTGAAGAAAGAAATTGAAGAAGATATCAGAAAATGGAAAGATCTCCCATACTCATGGATAGGTAGAACCAACATAATAAAAATGGCAGTCTCACCAAAAGCAATCTACAGATTCAATGCATTCCCCATCAAAATCCCAACACAATTCTTCACAAACCTCTGAAGAACAATACTCAACTTCATGTGGAAAAACAAAAAACCTGGCATAGCTAAAACAATCCTTTACAATAAAGAAACCTCTGGAGGCATCACAATTCCTGACTTTAAACTCTAATATAGAGCTATAGTAACAACAACAGCTTGGTATTGGCATAAAAATGACATGTGGACCAATGAAATTCAATTGAAGATCTTAATTAATCCACATACTTATGAACACCTGACAGGAATTCTGACAAGGAAGCCAAACCTGTACAATGGAAAAAAGAAAGCAACTTCAACAAATGGTGCTGACATAACTAGATGTCAACACAAAATATAAAAGATTGCATATAGATTCATATCTATCACCATGCACAAAACTCAAATACAAGTGTAACTATAACTTCAACATAAATCCAGTTACACTGAACTTAAGAGAAGAGAAAGTAGGAAGTAGCCTAGAATACACCAAGAGCAACAATTAATAAAAGGGACCTCCTGAAAATGAAAAGCTTCTGTAAGTTAAAGAACATGGTCAATAGGACAAAATGACAGCCTATAGAATGGGAAAAGAATTTTACCAACCCCACATCTGACAGAGGGCTGATCTCCAAAATATATAAAGAACTCAAGAAAAGAGACATCAAAATATCAAACAGTTCAATTAAAAAGTGGACTACAGTTTTAAACAGAGAATTCTCAACAGAAAAACTTCAAATGGCTGAGTGACATTTGAGGAATTGCTCAACATCCTTAGTTATCAGATAAATGCAAATCAAAATGACTCTGAGATACCATCTTACACCTGTCAGAATGGCTAAAATCAAAAACAATAATGGCAGCTTATGTTGGAGAGGATGTGGAACAAGGGTAACACTCCTACACTGTTGGTGGAAATGCAAACTTGTGCAGCCACTTTGGAAATCAGTATGGCAATTTCTCAGAAAATTCAGAATCAATCCACCTCAAGACCCAGTGATACCACTCTTGGGCATATACCCAAAGGATGCTCAAGCATACCACAAGGACACTTGTTCAGCTATGTTCATAGGAGCAATATTCATAGTAGCCAGAATGTGGAAGCAACATAGATGCCCCTCAAACCAAAGAACAGATAAAGAAAATGTGGTATATACACACAATGAAGTGTTATCAGCTGTAAAAAACAACGACATCATGAAGTTTGCAGGCAAATGGATGGAAGTAGAAAATATCATTCTGACTGATGTAACAGACTCAGAAAGACAAACATGGTATGTACTCACTCATAAGTGGATATTATATTAAAGCCAAGGAGAATCAGACTACAACCCACAGCTCCAGAGAAGCTAGGAAATAAGGAGGACCCTAAGAAGAACACATAGATCACCTTTGGAAGCAGAAACAGAGATCTCCATGAATAAACTGGGGATGAGGGAGGACAACAGAGGGGAGGGGATGGGGGATGAGAACATGAGGGAATGGGATGGTTGAGCTGGGAGAGGGATAGAGTGGGAGAGTAATGAAAGAGATATCTTGACAGAGGGAGACATTATGGGGTAAAACATGCTAGGGAAATTCCTTGGAATCCACAAGGATGACCCCAAATTAGAATACTAGCAATAGTCAAAAATGTGTCTGAACTAGTCTACCCTGGTAATCAGATTGGTGAATACCCTAACTGTCATCATAGTGCCTCCATCTAGTAACTGATGGAAACATCTGCAGAGATTCTTAACCAAGCACAAGGCTGAGCTCTTGGAGTCCAGTCAAAGAGAGGGAAGAGGGATTACATGAGCAAGGAGGATCAAGATTATGATGTGGAAACCTACAGAAACAACCAAACCAAGGTTGTAGGAACTCACGAACTTTAGACTGACAATTGTGGAACCTGCATTGGACCGGACTAGGACCTCTGCATAAAGGAGACAGTTGTGTAGCTTGATCTGATTGAGGGGTCCCTGGCAGTAGGATCAGGATTTATCCCTGGTGCATGAGCTGACTTTCTGGAGCCTATTACTTATGGTTGGATGCCTTGCTCAGCCTTGATGCAGAGTGGAGGGTTTTGGTCCTGCCTGAACTGAATATTCCAGGCTTTCCTGACTCCCCATGGGAGGCCTTACCCTTTTGGAGGAGAGGATAGGAGGTAGGTTGGGGGGAGGCTAGGAGAAAGCAGGAGGAGGGATCTGTGGTTAGTATGTAAAATGATTTTAAAAATTTATATTAAAAAAGAAATGCTTAATAAACAGAAAAAGGTAATAAATAACCCAAGAGATAGATTGCATAATGCCTTATTAACTTTAAATTTTCTAAATGCTAATGAGAAGGGAATAACAGCTGTGGAGAGACACTGGACAATGAAACAAAACAAAACAAAAAACTACTGAACTAAATCAACCTGTGTACTTTAAAGGTATGTAGACCTCAGAATGAAAACCAGAATATGTGTTATGTTTGGGAAGGAGTTTTGCTTCTGTTTCTACAGGAGAAGAAAAGCTATGGATACTATGAAAATTAGTAAAGATTTGATTCAAGCATTAGAGATCTCATAATAAAGAGAAGTGATAGCTCATCAACTTATTTGGCAGTTCAACATGTCAAAAAGAAAACTCACCCTATAAGTGGTGGTGCAGGGCCCTGTTTTCTTTTGTCTTTACATGAAAATAGAAATACCCATCTTCAAGAAGTCAAAACACTTTGGACATACAGACATCTAAAGAAGAAAGGAAAACTATCTGGAAAAAAATTACTAAGCAAAGTAAAATCTGACCTGGTGGTACTAACATTCTCTACAGTGCAAAATCTCACTATCTAGAAATTAATTCTCTTTATTTCTCAAAAAAGGTAATGTCCCAACTCAATTAAAAATTAAAGCTGGCTTTGGAGTTGGAGTGTAGCTCTCTCCTTCTATAAATCCAAGCATGTTGTTAAAAAAAATCAGTCTCTGTCTCATATAAGAAGAGCCACCTGGTGTGGGACAGAAGAAAACCAAAATCTAGGGACTATTGCTGTCACACCCTCTTTTCCCTCATACTCAATTTAACTCTTTAGAACCTTTCTTTAGATATATTACTACCTTAAATTTTAAACTTTCTGTTTTATATTAATAATGTTTAAGTTTTCCACAGTGAACACTAAATTTTCTTTAATAACAATCTCCAAAGTGTCTGAAAAGATGATTTGGCATCAAAATAATGAATCTACCTGGTCTATAATAATGCCATGGAGCTGAAAAACACCACGCAAAGATTGGCTTTGGACTACAAACTGCTCAGGACAATTCCAAGTTGGTTAGCTGAGATAGTTCACCCTATTACACAACTCTAGCATAAGTCTTACACATTACTCTGAGACTGGTTACAAATATTACAGGTAGTCCTCATGAGATTTAATCATTGTTTTATTATTTTACAGAATCCTATAGAGATACCATCACTCCCAGACTGCACAAAGCAATTCTAAGAAATTGACACCTCCTCTCGAACAAGTTTTTATTTTCCTCGGGGTTATGGATAATTATCATCTGTAAGGGGTTGGTTATAAGTTGTTATAGGTTTGAAGGAGGAACAATAAAGATTAGACTCAGACTCTAGAAATCTTGCTAGGTATTAAAAAAAAAGAAAGATAAACAGGATAAGACAATAAGGTAGCTTATAATAGCTGCTTGTAAACTAAATTAGAAACTATTAGTTTTAGATAACTTGCATTGGCATGGATTCTTATATATTGATTTAAATGTTTAAGACATTTTAAGACATTCCTGTTTAAGACAATTTTTATATTGATACAAATTCAAAATTATATTTGCCATATTATATATATACATATATATATATATATATGTTCCTACTTCTGTTTAAAATAATTTTATATATTGATACAAATGTAAAATTATTTTTGTCATAGTGTATGTATGTTTCTACTGTTTAGAATATTTTGTATATTTGTGCAAATTAAGGATATTTTTGTCATATTGCACTATACATTTGTACCCCTGATTAAGATATTGTCACAATATCAAGGTCATTGTCCTTATGCTACATATCTGTTTACAGATTGTTTAATTTTATAATGTGAAGCTTTAGCCTTTAAGCTATACAGGTTATTAGGAATTAAAAGTTAGAGTCATTGAAGCCCCAGAGACCTGGCAGCAGCCTCCTCCCTCTTCACCATGCCGACCATCCTCTGCAGCACTAGTGACCACCAGAGCCATATTCACACCCTGCACTGATTGAGAACAGTGACCACCAGGGTCATATGCCTGCTCCTACACCAGTTGAGAGGAAAAGCAACCACCAGAGCCAGAGGCCCCAATTGCACCAATTATAAGAAGAGCAACCTGGAGATCCACCTGTTTGGATTAAAGGAAGAAATGGGTAGACTGCAGTATGAGAACACATGAAACAACATAAAAAGCAAATCAGTACCATCAGAACCTAGTGATCCTATAACAACAAGACCTGAACATTCCAAAGCAAATGGTCCAGAAGAAAATAACCTTCAAAACAACTTTATGAAGATGATAGAGACCCTAAAAGGAGAAATGAAAAATTCCCTTAAAAATTGAGGAAAAGACAAACAAAAATTGAAGTAAATCAATAAATATCTTAAAGAAAGTCATGAAACCTAAAGAAAAAAAAAACATCAAACAGGAGAAGGAAACAGTTCAAGACTTGAAAACTAAAATAGAGGCAATAAAGAAAACACAAACTGAGGGAATTCAGGAAAAGGAAAATCTGAGTACATGAACAGAAACTACATAGGCAAGCATAACCAGCAGAATACAAAAATTGAACAGGGAATCTCAAGTGTTGAGGATACAATAAAGGAAATAGATTAATTGATCAAAGAAAATTTTAAACCCAACAAAAATTTAGCACAAAACATTCAGAAAATCTAGGACACCATGAAAAGAACAAACCTAAGAATAATAGAGGTAAAAGAAGGAGGCAAATTCCAGGTCAATGGCATTGAAAACATACTCAACAAAATTATAGAAAGAAAATTTCCCAACATAAAGGAGGACATGCCTAGGAAGGTACAAAACGTGTACAGAACACCAAATAGACTGGACCACAAAAAAAGTCACCTGGCTATATAATAGTCAAAACACTAAGCATACAGAATAAAGAATATTAAGAGCAACAAAGGAAAAAAGTCAAGTAACATATAAAGGCAGACCAATTATAATTAAACTCCACTTCTCAATGGAAACTCTGAAAGCCAGAAGGTCCTGGAGAGATGTTCTGCAGCTACTAAGAAACCACAGATGCCAGCTCAGACTACTATACCCAGCAACTCTTTTAATCTCTGTAGATGGAGTAAACAAGATAGTCCATGAAAAAAAAAAAAAACAGATTTAAATATTACACATCCACAAATCCAGCCTTACAGAAAGTATTAGAAAGAAAACTCCAACCCAAGGAAGTCAGCTGCAACCACCAGAACATAGGCAATAGATATAACCTCACACCAGTAAACCCCGAAGAAGGGAAACACACACATACTACCACCAAAAAAAAAAATGAGAATTAATAATCATTTGTCATTAATATACCTTAATATCAATAGACTCAATTCACTTATAAAAAGACATAGGCTAACAGAATGGATGCAAAAACAGGATCCATCCTTCTGCTGTATATAATAAAGACACTTCATCCTCAAAGACAGACACTACCTCAGAGTAGAGGGTGGGAAACATTTCCAATCAAATGGACCTAAGAAACAAGCTTGTGTAGCTATCCTCATATCGAACAAAATAGATTTGAAACTAAAATCAATCAAAAGAGATGAAGAATGACATTTCATATTCATCAAAGGAAAAAAAAAACATCAAGATGAAGTCTTAATTCTGAAATTTATGCCCCAAATACAAGGGCATCTACATTTGTAAAAGAAACATTTCTAAGGTTCAAATCACACATCAAACCACACACACTAATAGTGGGAGACTTCAACACCCCTCTCTCACCACTGGACAGGTCTGCCAGACAGAAACTTAAGAGAGAAATAAGGGAACTAACAGATGTTATGACTCAAATGGACCTAAAAGACATCCATAGAACATTTCACCCAAACACAAAAGAATATACATTCTTTTATCACCCCATGGAACCTTCTTCAAAACTGATCACATACTCAGTAACAAAATGAAATTCAACAGATACAAAAAAATAGGAATAGCCCCCTCTATCTTATTGGACCACCATGGCTTAATGTTAGAATTCAGCAACAATACAAAATGCAAAAAAGCCTACAAACTCATGGAAACTAAATAATGCTCAACTGAATCACTACTGGGTCAAGGAAGAAAGAAAGAAAGAAAGAAAGAAAGAAAGAAAGAAAGAAAGAAAGAAAGAAAGAAAGAAAGAAAGAGAGAGAAAGAAAGAAAGAGAGAAAGAGAGAAAGAAAGAAAAGACTTTTTAGAATTCAACAAAAATAAATGCATAACATACTCAATTATGGGACACTATGAAAGCAGTGCAAAGAGGAAAGTTCATAGCACTAAGTGGCTACATAAAGTTTGAGAAATCTCACACTAATGAGTTAACAGCACACCTGAAAGCTCTAGAACAAAATGAAACAAACTCACCCAGGAGGAGTAGATGACAGGAAATTGTTGTGGTAACACCTGCATTACCCATACCCTTTCACTATGTCTGAGCAAGGGGCTGTGGATTAAAAAATAAGAGACAAGAGACAGTGAGTCATTCACCAAGGCTGAATGCAGAATGCTGGTTATTGAAAGAGGGAGGAAACCTTAAATACAGGCTTACAGCACAATGGAGGATCCCCGGAGGGCAGAAGTTTGCTACTGAACATTCTTGCATCTTAGCTGTTAACACCAAATGCAGGATACAGGAACAAAGAACCTCCAGAGGACATCTGGTCAAGATCAGCAAGCAAGGCGGCAGCCACTCACAGTGGGGGCCAAGGTCCATAGGAAATAATCAAATGGAGGGCTGAAATCAATAAAATAGAAACAAAGAGAACAATACAAAGAATCAATGAAACAAAGAGTTGGTTCTTTGAGAAAACCAACAAGATAGACAAACCCTTATCCAAACTAGCCAAAAGGCAGAGAAAGAATATCCAAATTAACAAAATCATAAAAGAAAAGGGCATAGTAAGAGACACTGAGGAAATCCAAAGAATCATTAGGGCATACTTGAAAACCTGTACTCCACAAATTTGGAAACTGTAAAAGAAATTAAAATTTTTTTGATAGGTACCACATACCAAATTAAACCAAAATCAGATAAACAATTTAAATAGATCAATAACATCTAAAGAAATAGAAGCAGTCATCAAAAGTTGACCAACCAAAAAAAGCCCAGGGCCAGATCGTTTCAGTGCAAAATCCTACCAGAATTTCAAAGAGCTAAAACAAATACTCCAAAAATTATTCTGGACAATAGAAACAGAAAAAACATTGCCAAACTCTTTCTATGAGGCTACAGTTACCCTGATACCCAAACTACATAGACAACTAGGAAAGAGAATTATAGATCAGTCTCCCTCGTGAACATTGATGTAAAAATTCTCAATAAAATACTAGCAAACAGAATCTAAGAATACATCAAAAAAAATCATCCACCATGATTAGGTAGGCTTCATTCCAGAGATGCAGGGATGGTTCAACATATGAAAATCTGTCAAAGTAATCCACCATATAAATAAACTGAAAGAAAAAAAAACACATGATCATCTCTTTAGATGTTGAAAAAACCTTTGACAAAATCCATCACCCCTTCATGAAAAAGGTCTTGGAGAGATCAAGGATACAAGAAACATAAGTAAACATAATAAAGGCAATATACAACAACCTACATCAAACTAAATGGAGAGAAACTCAAAGAGATTCCACTAAAATCAGGAACAAGACAAGGATGTCCATTCTCTCCATACCTATGCAATATAGTACTTGAAATTCTAGCTAGAGCACTAAGACAACAGAAAGAGATCAAAGGGATACAAATTGGAAAGGAAGAAGTCAAACTTTCAATATTTGCAGATAATATGATAATATACTAAGTGACTCCAAAAATTCTACCAAGGAACCCCTATACCTGATAAACACCTTCAATAATGTGGCAAGATACAGGATTAACTCAAACAAATCATTAGCCCTCCAATATACAAATAATAAATGGGCTAAAAATGAAAGCAGAGAAACATCACCCTTTATAATAGCCACAAATAATATAAAATATCTTGGGGTAACTCTAACCAAACAAGTGAAAGACGTGTATGACAAGAACTTTAAGTCTTTGAAGAAAGAAATTGAAGAAGATAACAGGAAATGGAAAGATCTCCTGTGTTCTTGAATAGGTAGGATCAACAGCGTAAAAATGGCAGTCTTACCAAAAGCAATCTACAGAGTCAATGCAATCCCCATGAAAATTCCAATGCAATTCTTCACAGACCTGGAAAGAACAATACTCAGTTTCATATGGAAAAACAAAAAACAAAAAACAAAAACAAAAAAAAAAAACAGGATAGCCAAAACAATCCTGTACAATAAAGGAATTTCTGGAAGTATCATCATCCATGACTTCAAGCTCTACTATAG
Source organism: Peromyscus leucopus (assembly GCF_004664715.2). Taxonomy (NCBI): domain Eukaryota; kingdom Metazoa; phylum Chordata; class Mammalia; order Rodentia; family Cricetidae; genus Peromyscus; species Peromyscus leucopus. The sequence goes on along the minus strand of NC_051064.1, from coordinate 28,218,184 downwards.
AGCTATAACAATAAAAACAGCTTGGTATTGGCATAAAAACAGACATGTTGATCAATGGAATCAAATAAAAAACCCTGATACTAATCAACACACCTATGAACACTTCATTTTTGATCAAGAAGCCAAAATTATACAGTGGGAAAAAGAAAGCATCTTCAACAAAGAGTGCTGGCATAACTACGTATCTACATGTAGAAGAATGCAAATAGATCTGTATCTGTCACCATGCACAAAACTCCAGTCCAAGTGGATCAAAGACCCCAACTTAAATCCAGTTACACTGAACCCAATAGAAGAGAAAGTAGGAAGTAGCCTTGAACACATTGGCCCAGGAGACCACTTCCTAAATATAACACCACTAGTACTGATGCTGAGATTAACAATTAATATATGGGACTTCTTGAAACTGAGAAGCTTCTGTAAGATGAAGGACACTGTCTATAAGACAAAAAGGCAGCATACAGAATGGAAAAAAATCTTTATCAACCCCACATCTGACAGAGGGCTGATCTATAAAATATATAAAGAACTCAAGAAACTAGACATCAAAATATCAGATAATCCAATTAAAAAATAGGCTACAGATCTAAACAGATAATTCTCTATGGACGAATCTCAAATGGCCAAAAGCTATTTAAGAAAATATTGAACATCTTTAACCACCAGGGAAATGCAAATCAAAACAACTATGAGATACCATCTCACACCTATCAGAATGGCTAAAATCAAAAACCCTGATGGTAGCTTATGTTGGAGAGGATGTGGAAAAGGGGAACACTTCCCCCACCACTGGTGGAAATATAATCTTATATAGCCACTCTGGAAATCAGTATGGTGGTATCTCAGGAAACTGGGAATCAAGCTACCTCAAGATCCAGCAATACCATTCCTGGGCATATACCCAAAAGATGCTCAACCACACCACAAGGTCATTTGCTCAACTATATTCATATCATCATTATTCATAATAGGCACAGGCTGGAAATAACCTAGATGCCCTTCAACCAAAGATTAGATAAAGAAAATGTGGTACAATTTTACAATGGAGTTCTACTCAGCAGTAAAAACAATGCCATCATGAAATTTGTAGGCAAATGGATGGAACTAGAAAAAAAATCATCCTGAATGAGGTAACCCAGACCCAGAAAGACAAATATGGTATTTATTCACTCATAAGTGAATATTAGATGCAAAGCAAAGGATAACCAGGTTACAATCTACAACCCCAGAGAAGCTAGGTAAAGAGGATGCCACTAAGATGGACACACATGGATTGCCTGATAAAATGAAAAGGGTTAAAATCTTCTGGGTAAACTGGGAATGGGGAATAGAGGGGAAGGGAGGTGGGAACCTGAGATCTCGAGATGGCCAAGTTGGGGGAAAGATGGGGAGGGAGAGTAATGAAAGAGATATCTTGACAGAAAGTACCATTAAGTGGATGGGGAGAAATCAGCAGCTAAGGAAAACCCCAGGAACTCACAAGATTGTCCCTAGCTAAGACCCATAGCAATGGTGGTAAGGTGCTTGAACTAGCCTTCCTCTGTACTCAGATAAGTGACTATCCTAATTGTCATTATAAAACCTACATCCAGTGACTTATGGAAGCAGATGCAGAGACCTACAGCCAAGCACTTGACCAAGATCCTGAAGTTCAGTTGAAAAGAGGGAGGAAGGATTAAAGGAGCAAGGTGGATCAGGATCATAATGGGAAGAACCACAGAGATAGCTGACCCAAGCTAGTGGGAGCTCATGGACTCTGGACTGACAGCTAGGGAGCCTGTATGGGATAGCATTAGGCCCTCTGAATGTGGGTGAAAGTTGTGTGGCTTAATGTGTTTGTGGGTCCCCTGGCAATGGGATCAGGACTTACTCCAGGTGCACAAATTGGCTTTTTAGAGCCCATTCCCTATGGTGCCATGCCTTACTCAGCCTTGATGCAGCGGGGAGGGACTAGGTCCAGCCCCAACTTGGTATGCCAGGCTATGTTGACTACCCAAGGGAGGTCTTACCCTCTATGAGGAGGGGGTAGGAGAAGATGAGGTGGAGTGGGAGAAGGAGAGGGAGGGGGAACAGAGAGTGGTATGTAAAAGTAAAGAAAAATAATTTAAGTAAAAAACAAACAAAAAAAAAAAACAACCAAACAAAAGAAAAGAATTAAAAGTTAATAGTAACCCATGTTTGTCATACTTATAGTTATGCCAGTTAGGCTTTCTAGATGGACGATGATGTATTCTATATAGATAGGTGATCTTCAAACACTTCAAAGACCTATAGAATATAGCATTTAAATGTTTTAATAACAGAATTCTGTTGACATGAGACACAACTGTTTCTGACAGTACTGACCTATTCCTGAGAGCATGATGGTCACTGGAGACACTCCATATTTAGTTTTCTTCTTGGCAATACTGGCCTACTGGGCAAAGAATTGTCCTTGCCTCTGCTGCTGACAGTAAGCATGCTGTTCAATCCAGACAAGTAAGACACAGGAAAAGTGACTACTGAAAATTGCCAGGACTGGGTAGAACAATCTTTAAAATTTTCCTGCTTCTGAAAATGGTCTGTCAGTATTCTAGGCCAATAGCCAAAGCCAGATGCCCCAATGTTGCAGAGAAACTTTGGATGACTGTCCAGGCAGCTAGCTATTTCTATCATTTCTTGGATCTTTTGGAAGTACCTTGCTTTCACTTTCTACTTACCCAGTAATATTACTTTCTTTCTCATGTCTTTGATGTAGTTGAAGACTAGATAGTTACAGTTAAAATCCTTTCACATTTTAGTTAAGGGCATGTTAGGTACAAGACCTAGCCTCTTCAGGATAGGACAACTATTGGAGTAGTCTCTATACTTTGCCAATAATCTGGGTATCTAGAATATGTTTCTTGCTTGATGTTGTTCTTATTGGTTTTAGTCATTTTTGTTTATGTTATTACCTTTTCTTTCTTCTGGACAATACTTGATAGTTTTTCTTATTGTATATAGTTTTACTTTAGGATTAGAATCTTCTTAATTAGAAAAAAGGAGGAAATGTTGTGGGAGTTCAATCTGTTTAGCCAATGACATTTGGGGTGACTAGCCCTGTGGGTGTGGTTTTCTCTGGGTATGTGACCAGATAAAACTGATGATGGGGTTGTACACTCTCTGTCCTGGGTGGTTGGAGCAAGAGCAAGCAGGGAGTGTGTGGCTTGTAGTTAGTTGGTCCTCACCCTAGGGCAGAACAGCAGGACAATAGGAACTGGATCAGCAGCAGTGTCTACTTTGTTCTATATTTGTGAGTCTGTTTTGCTATTGCACCCCTTAATAAATTATTGACCAGACTTTTCTGTGTTCTCACTTTACCACATATTGGATACAAAGCATGTTTCAACAGATAAAAGAAACCTGAAATAACTCCCTGCATCCTATCAGAAAACCATGGCTTAAAGCTGGATATCAACAACTACAGAAACAAGAGAAAGCTTACAAGCTCATGAAAACTGAACAGCTCTCTCTACTGAATGAAAAATGTGTAAAGACAAAAATAAAGAAATTAAAAACTTTCTAGAATTAAGTGAAAATGAATACACACCACATCCAAACATATGGAACACAATTAAAGTAGTATTAAGAGGAAAGAGGAAAAACTAAGTGGTTACATAAAAAAGGAGAAATCTCACACTAGCAACTTATCAGCACATTTGAACACTCTAGAACAAAAAGAAGTAGTCACACCCAAGAGAAGTAGATGGCAGGAAATAATCAAACTGAGGGCTGAAATCAATAAAACAGAAACAAAGAGGACACAAATAATCAATAGAACAAAGAGTTGGTTCTTTTAGAAAATCAACAAGATAGACAAACCCTTATCCAAACTAACCAAAATACATGGAGAGAATATCCAAATTAACAAAATCAGAAATGAAAAGGGGAATAACAACAGACACTAACAAAATTCAGAGAATCATAAGATCATACTTCAAAAAACTGTAATCTACCAAATTGGAAAATCTAAAAGAAATGGCTAATTTCTTTGATAGGTACTACTTAACCAAAGTTAAATCAAGATCAAAATTATTTCACACAATAGAAAGAGAGAACATAGCCTAATTCACTTATGAGGCCACAGTTACCTTGGTACACAAATCACATAGAGACTCAATAAAGAAAGAGAATTACAGATTAATTTCTCTTATGAGCATAGATGCCAAAATGTTAATTATAAAATACATGCCAACCAAATCCAAGAACTCATCAAAAGTTCATCACCATGATCAAGTAACTTCATCTCACAGATGCATGGATGGTTCAATATACAAAAATTAATAAATGTAATCCATTGTATAAACAAAAAAGAAAAAAACAAACACATGATGATCTTATTAGATGCAGAAAAGGCTTTTGATAAAATCCATCATTCCTTTATGATAAAAATCGTAGAGATATTAGGGATACAAAGGACATATATAAACATAATAAGGGCAACTTACAGTAAGCCTATAGCCAACATCAAATTAAATGGAGAGAAACTCTAAGCAATTCCACTCAAGTAAGGCACATGACAAAGCTGTCCACTCTCTCCATATCTACTCACTATAACATTTAAAGATTTCAATAGATCAACAAGACAACTGAAGGAGATCAAGGGGATACAATTTGGAAAAGAAGTCAATATATTGTTATTTGTAGATAACAGGTTGTTATACAAAAATGACCCAAAAGATTTCACCAGAGAACTCCTTCAGCAATGTGGCTGGATACAAGATTAACTAAAAGAAAAAAAATCAATATTCTTCCTATATACAAATTTAAAATAAATTGAGAAAAAAATCAAGAAAATAAAACTGTTCATGATAGCCTCAAGTAACAAAATATCTTGGAGTAACTCTAAAGAAGCAAGTGAACATTTTTATGACAAAAACTTCAAGTCTTTTAAGAAAAAAATTAAAGAAGATATCAGAAGATGGAAAGATCTCCCATGTTCAAAGATCAGTAGGGTTAACATAGTAAAAATGGCCAACTTACCCAAAGAAATCTACAGATTCAATGCAATCCCCATCAAAATTCCAACACAATTCTTCACAGACCTTGAACAGTCTATTCTCAAATTCATGTGGAAAGACAGAAAGAAAGAAAAAACCCAAAATAGCTAAAACAGTCCTAAGCAATAAAAGGACTTTTGAAATCCCGCCATTCCCTATTTCAAGTTGTACTACAGAACTATAGTAATAAAAACTGCATGATAATGGCATAAAAACAGACATATTGATAAATTGAATCAAATTGAAAACCTAGATATAAATTCACATACTTACAGACACGTGATTATTTTTATAAAGAAGCCAGAAATGCACAATAGAAACAGACAGCATCTTCAACAAATGGTGCTGATCAAACTGGATGGTGGCATGTAGAAGCATGCAAATCAATACATGTTTATCACCCTACACAAAACTCAAATCTAAGTGGATCAGAGACATCAACATAAATCCAGCTACACTGAACCGGATACAGGAGAATGTGATAAATAGCCTTGAACACATTGGCACAGAAGAAAATTTTCTCAATAGAGCACCAATAGCACAGGCACTAAGATAAAAAATTAATAAATGGGACCTCATGAAACTGAAATTCTTCTGTAACAAAAAGGACACTATCATTCAGACACAGAAGTAACCTACAGAATAAGAAAAGATTTTCACCAACTCCAGATCAAGGGCTAATATCCAAAGTACATAAATATATATTTTGATATTAAAAAACAAATATTCCAAAAAAGGGGGTACAGATTTAAACAGAAAATTCTCATTAGAGGAGTCTCAAATGACTGAGAAACACTTAAAGCAATGTTTAACACCTTAACTGTCAGGGGAATGCAAATCAAAATTACTTTGTGATTCCACCTTATACCTGTCAGAATAGCTAAGATCAATAACACAGTGATAACTCATGCTGGCAAGAATGTGGAGCAAGGAAAACACTCATCCATTCCTGGTGGGAGTGCAAGCTTGTACAGCTGCTGTGGAAATAAGTATAATAGTTCCTCAGAAAGTTGGGAATCTATCCACCTCAAGACCTATCTATACCTCACTTGAGCATATATCCAAAGGACACTCTATCCTACTGTGTGAGCCTGTTTTCAGGTTCCTCATGGCTTTACCCAGAAGTTCCACATAGAGAGGATGATTAGGACCATGGACCTGAGTGCAGGTGTCTGAAATGGTCTGCATTTGGCTGTGCTAGGGGGAGGTCTTTTGCTCTGTCCCTTGGCATCTCAATAAATACCATGGGGCAGAGACAGTCAGGGCCTGTTGGAATAGGTTCCAGGCCCTCTCGAGGCTATCCTTTATTTTCTATCTGTTTATCTCCACAATCTAAATCCTTCTATCTAATATTTCCTGCTGCTCGCAATTAAGAAAACTCTAGGGAGCTGTGGGGTTGGTGAGTAAATGCCCTGCATCCTACCACAAGGACACATGCTCAACCATGTTTATTGCAAGTTTATTCATAATAGTCAGAAATTGGAAACAACAGAAGATGTTCCTCAACAGAGGAATGAATAACAAAAATGTGTCACATTCACACAATGGAGTATTACTCAGCTGTTAATAAAAATGACATCATGAAATTTGTAGGCAAATGGATGGAACTAGAAAAAAAAAATCATCCTGAGTGAGGTAACCCAGATCCAAAATGACCATCATGGAATGTACTTACTTAAAAGTCGATATTAGCTGTCAAGTAAATGATAAAATCTATAGACCCAGAGAGGTTAAGTAAAGAGGAGGAGTCAAGGATGATGCATGCATCTTCCTGGGAGGGGAGACTAGAATAGGTTTTATGGGCAACCTGGGGGTGGATGTAAATGAGAGCAGGGGGTGGAGATTAGGTGGTGGGATAAGGTGGAGAAAGTATGGGGAGAGATGGCTGGGATTGGGGAGGGTTTTTAGAGTTGATGTGGATTCCTAGTGCAGTGGAACTTCCTGGAATCTATGATGGTGATTTCAATGAGGACTCCTAATAATGGGGAGTACAGAGTCTCGACTGGCCATTCTTTGCAGCCAGAGGAAGCTTCCAGTGGCGGGACTGAATTCCATTCAGTTGAGTTGTTGGCCAAGGTGTCCCAAGGAAATCCCAACAACCCAGCTTGTTGCTAAGATGAAGGGTTGCTTTCTACAAACTGACAGTGAGACCTCCTTGCAGAAGACAAAATCCATACAAATCATTAAACATAGAGAAGTCAAGCTGATGCCCACATGGAGTCCCACCCCTACATTCTAGTCTCTGGCTACCAAAAGAGAAATGAGCCACAAAACCTTTGACCTATAATCTATCCTGCTTGAAAAGCATGACAGGGCAATAATGGCACAGAACTTGTGGGGAATATCTAATCAATGTCTAATTTGACTTAAGACCCAACCAACTAGAAGGAACCCATACTTGACACTGCTTGGATAACCAAGAATCAGAGACTAGATAGCCCAGAAATATAGGATAAAACTACAAACACTACAGGTCTAAAAAAGTCAATAAAATGATTCCTAATAATACTCTGCTATATTCATAGATATCCAATCATCATCAATGAAGCTTCCTCTGACAGAAGAAGGGAAAAGATATAGAAACCCACAGGAAGACATTATGTGAAGAAAAAGTCTTCATCAAATCCTTCCCCTCAGAGCTCAGGGATTCCTGAGGAAGAGGAGGTGGAGAGAACGGAAGAGCCAGAGGGGATGGAGGGCACTAGGATAAGAAGACCCTCTTGATTAACTAAACAAAGCACATATGAGCTCACAAAGACTAGAGCAGCAACCACAAGGCCTATATGGGTCTACACCAGGTGTTCTGCATACATGTTATAGCTAGTGACTTAGTATGTTATTGGGACTCCTGACTGTGACAAGTGGGTCTCTGACTTGTGTGCCTTCTTTTGGGACTCTACTCCTCTTTTTCGGTTACCATGCCCAACTTTGAAAAAGATAGGTTTTGCTTTATCTATTATATTTTATTTTGTCGTGTTTGGTTATCTCTTAAAGGCCTATTCTTTTCTTTCTTTCTTCTTTTTGAACATTATTTTTTGTTGATTCTTGGGGAATTTCACATCATGCACCCCAGTCCCACTAATTTCCCAGTCCCTCCATTAGTGCCTTTCACTCTTGTAGCATCCCCCAACAAAGAAAATTTTAAAAAGAAATAAAAATAAAAGTTAAAAAATACAAATAAAAATAATTTTAAAAAGAATAAAACAAAACAAAAAGTACACTTTGCTCCTCTATCTTTCCTGCCTTTCCATGACTTCTTCATTCATCTTAGTAGCACTGGGAGCTGTGGTATGTCACATAGAAGACCATTTTGTCCAAATAGCTCTACTTGCAAATGTTCACTGTGTAATGAGTTGTTGGTGAGATTCAAGGCTGCTAGCTTCTGGCACCATCAATACTGGACCCTCACTGAAACTCCTCCTAGATATCCTGCTATTGTTCCTAGTTATGAAGATACTGCAGCTATCATTCCATAAGACCAGTTTCTTCACACACTACAGCAGGTCATAGATGGGGTAGATGTTGGGGTTTGTGAACTCAAAGCTCTGAATGGGTGCCTAGGTGATAGTTGAGTCAGTTAGTCTGGGCTGCTGGGACACGCCCCCCTCCAGGTGGGAGGTGGAGCCAGCTCTCATATACCCATAGTGAGGGGTGGAACCAGCTTTCCCAAGTGCAGGGGCCAGCTGTCCTTTGCCTGGGTCATCAGGGGCCACTTTCCCAGTTTTACTGAGGGACAAGGCCAGCTCTCCAGTCAAGGTCAGGGTCATCTCTCCCAAGGCCAATGAGGGGTGGGGCTGCCTCAGCACAGCTCTCAGACTTCAACACACATGGATCCCTGTAGTAACACAAGTAACATACATCAACATAGACTTCAGATGCTGCAGAACCACAGACCCAGACATGGCTGGCTCTCAGCAGCAGCTTGGGCCTAGATGTCACCATGGCCCTGGATGGCAACACAGGCCACTCAGATTAGCCTGGCTTCAGCAGTTCCATGGCCCTTGGACACCAACACTGCCTCAGGTGTCGGCCCAGACCCGAGCATCTGCAGAGCCTTTGGTGGTAACAGGAGCCATGGACATCAATGCAGACACTGGCTGCAGTAGGGCCACACACCCAGACATGTCCCTCGGCTGCAGCTCCAGCCCAGATGTCTCCATGGTCCTTGTTGACAGCCCAGGTGACTCAGATCAGCATGGCCACTAAACACCAATATGTCCACAGGTAGTGGCCCAGACCACAGGCATCCACATAGCCTCCAGCAGTAACAAGAGCCATGGACATCAACACAGACCCAGACATGGCCCTTGAGAGCATCCTGGGCCCCGATTCCACCTTGGCCCTAGGTGGCAAGCAGGCCACCCACACCAGCCCATTCCTCATTGCCTTCACCTCTTCAGATCTGCCTCTCACAACATCACATCAACCATTCTGCCTCTTTCTCCCATTTCCCCACCATATCTTCACTAACCATAATGGCAGCACCAGGCAGGCCAGTGGTGGTCTTCTCCCTGCCCAGGTCAGTGGCACTGGACAGGCATGTGCATGTCCTCCACCCCTGCTGAGCCTAATGGCACTGGACAGAGTGTCTTCTGCTCACCCAAGGCAAGTGGCCAGAAAGCCTATTGTGTTCTAGTGAGAGGCAGAAAGGGAGTGGATCAAGAGGGCAGGGGAGGTGGGGGTAATTGGAAGTAGAGTGAGGAGAAACTATAATCATGATATATTGTATGAGAAAAGAATCTACTATCAATAAAAATGAAAAAATAGATAACAATTAAATTCAGAAGATTATTAAGAAATTCTTTGAAAATCTATATTCCAATAAATTAGAAAATGTAGAAAAAAATGGATATTTATATCTAACAACTTCTACATATAATACTAGATAGAAGTCATAGTATCTGTAGGAAGGAAAGGGTATAACACAAAAAGGAAAGGTAGAGAAAAGAGAGGGAGTGGGAGATAGATGTGGCAGAAGTGTAAGATATACCTAGATGTCTTTGTGAATCCCATCACTACATATAATTAATATATACCAATTGAAAATAAATTAGTCAGATATGTGTAAAATAAATAAAAGGCCTATAGGGCCAACAAGTATAATGTAGTGGTGTAACTCATCTTCATTTAGAAATGTTGAAATAATTTAAATTGAAAAACCGAGCTAAAATATTGAAGAAACATAAAATCCTAAGGGAAGGATGCATTCTCCCTGTGTGTGAAGTTGTAGGATGTGTTTAAAAGAGACTTCCCAAACAACATACGAATGTAAATCGGTGGAAGTACTTATTTGTTGAGAATATTTTGTTCAGTATTAAAAGCAAATTAATCGTCAATCACTTTAGCTAAAATACATTGCTAATCAAAATCACTATTGTTTAAAAATATGACATTTAACACCGTACACTAAAGATGACATTATGATAGGCTGCAAGTTGAAATGCTTTAAACTGCCTTTCCTTACAATTGGGTTAAGGCTTTCCTTTATTTGTATCAGTGCTTAGAACGCATGTTTATGCTTCTTTAATAACTCTACTTTATATGATATGATTGAAACAAAGATTTACAGAGAAGACCTAATCCATCATAAATGCCAAAAGGACATGCCAAAGGGACACTGGGCCTATGAAAGCTTCACTTAAAGGTGTGCTAAAAAATGTTTAAATGGGGTATAATTTTAAAATGTGGACACTATAAATAGAAGCAGAAATTTCACATGCAGAGTGAAGGGACACTCAAGAATACTGGGGGAGTGCATTCAAGCAAGGCTCAGAGTTCAGTGTGGCTTCCAGATAAAATATGCAGGAAATTAGACATAATGAACAGGAGATGGGGAGAGGTGTAAATTTACCAGAAAACAATATTAAACATTCTGTTCTGCATCCCATGAGAGACTGACCTCCATGTTGGAGATGTGTGAAGAGCTGGGTGTTGTAAGCAAACATCCTGACTACATCGTAAATCTGTTTTCTCATTGACGTGTTCATCTCAATCCTTCATTTTTACAGTAGGTCACACCATATGATAGGCCAATAAGTGACTGAGTCTGCTGTAATTTATAAACTATATAACTACTTTCACACTCTAAAATCCATTAGTACACAATAGTCTTTACAGTACTTGTCAGAATCTAGGCTGATTGGCCACAGTAGGATATAGAACCTTGGAACATTGCAAAAATAGCTTTCTATCTTGACTATGATTTACAGGTGCATGTCTCTCAAGTCAGTGGCCTCCTCCCAGAATTAGCAGGATGGCATTAAAGTGTGGCCCTCACCTCTGCCACACTAAGATCCCTGAGAATGTATCATACACATGTTACCGGTGTTCCAAGACGTGGTTAGGGAACAAGTTTACAGGATATTCTTTGAAGAGTGTATTGTGTGTATGAATAATAAGATAAATACATTAGCCTCTCAGTGTCTATAGGTTATACATATGTGACTTCAAAAAACACACACTGAAAATATTTGGGAAAAAAATTGTTTCTCTGCTAAACAAATGCAGGTCTTTCTTGTCATTGTTCTCTAAACAATAGTGTAAGAACTATTTATGTAGCATTTATATTGTATAGGTATTCTAAGTAACCTGGATCTGAATTACTCTCGCTTCAATGTCTAATAAAGAATTTTCTACTTCTATGTGATAGTTCTTTTTGTGTGCATTACAGAAAACATGTCTATATCTCAATAACAGTATTTTATATATGATTCACCTAAATATTTATAGGGCAAACCTAAGATACTGTAAATGATAAAGAGAGGGTGTGCATAGTCACTATCTAAGTATTATGGTCACGTTATATATGGGAATAGAACATTCAGAACCAAGAGAACTTAAGCTCTTAAGTCAAATATTCGTGAAGCCACACAAATTCTGAAGGGAAACAACACCGGCTAGTCTTAATTGACACATATTCTGAAACCTGCATGTCTGAGCTATCAGGGTTCTGGAAGGTAATCATGACATCCAGTGAAGATTCAGAGTCTCCTGGAACTATGGTTGTGAGATCACAGGGGTTGGAGATGGTACACATCCACACACATGTATTTGCTTGTTTATAGGAATCCTTTGAAACTTTCCAAAGACTCGGAAGCAGTCCCAGCTAGCCTCCCCTGAGAACACAGGTTTGCACCCCTGAGAGCACAGATCTGCACTGGAACAGAACCTCAGTCCTGCTGTGCTTTGCCTGCCAGCTGTGCCAATTGCACCAGGGATCCGTGAAGATAAATCTAATTAATATTTCAGCAAGAGCAGCTCAGAGAAGAGTGAGTGACATAGTGTCTGACAACCTATGGGACATCTTTGGCCCCCTTTGCACTGTTGGGCTTTGAAAGAATTTAGAGCAAAGGTATTTGAAGGCCTGGGGTTAAATAGTTAAATTGGGTCTTCTCTTTAAATTGGCACTGGAGATGTTGTAAGCATTGTTTCACACATGTGTATTTGCTCACATTTATCCCCTTATTATCTCCTGTTCACTCATGCTTTTTATTACTAGTCCCATTTTTCTCTGAAAATAGACCTCTTTCTGTTTTTGTATGATACATCTGGATTAGGAGACCACATGTGATCCTTGTCTTTCTGAGCCTAATATATTTAGAATGACAACGTTTTTTAACCACACAATTTTCCTATAAATAACAGAAATTTTTTGAAGAGTTTTAAATTTATATGTGTGTGTAAGTGTGTGTGTGTGTGTGTGTGTGTGTGTGTGTGTGTGTGCGCCTATGTGCACACACATGCATGCATACCAGCTGCCGGTGGAGGAAAGAAGCAGGCATCAGGTCCTCTGGAGGTAGAGTGCTTGTGAGAAGCCTGAAGTGGGTGCTAGGAATCAAACTCTAGTCCTCTACAAGAGAAGCAATTTCTCTTAACTGCTGAGCCGTATCTCCAGCCTTGTTATTCTTCACTAATGTCTACAGTTTCATATTCTTTAGCCATTCATCTCTTGATGGGCATCTAAACTGGTTTCATAAATGGCTATAATAAATATTACCATAATATACATGGCTGTAATGACATCTTTGTCATGTACTGACTTAGATTTATTCAGGAAAATACTCAGGAATGGTACTAGACGCTTCCACCTCTTTTTTATTCATTTCTACCTGTTTCATACCAACCAGAAAGAACCAACTACTGCCTATACTCCTAACTTGTTCTATACAATGCCTTACCTCTGGTTACAGGCCAGTAGCACACACTCAGGAAAGAATGTTTCTCTCCTCTAATATAATCTTTCCCTCTCTTCCTGTCTTTGAGTCTTAGACTAAATTCCAGTAACAGTGGCTAACTCCCTTGTTATAGCACACTAAGACTACACAACTGTTGCTCTTTCATTTGCTTGGTCTTTGATTCCACACAATTGTCAAAGTAATTTCTAAAAACACAGAAAAAGAATTGCCCCTCTTCCTTAAAAATTCCCATTCATATCTCATACATATTAAAAGCTGATATTAAAGAAATGATAGGGAGAGGCATAGACAGCTTACTAGAACTCAACAGATAGAAATCTAGTTGGCATATGCAGTGGGGGATTAAGCTTTGTATTAGTTCATTTTAAGTTGCAGTAATAAAATATTTGAGTCTAAGTAATTTATGAAGAAATTTACTTAGCTCATTAGCTTTGGCAGCTTAAATCCCATGATTGTATAGCCCCATATATTTCAACTCTGGCTAAAACCTCATGGTAAATGGCATCACAGTGATAAGAGTATGTACAGAGGAGGGCATATAGCAAGATAGGAAAACACAGTAAGCCAGAGGCCAGGCCCTGCCATTGCATAATTCACTATAGAAATTAGCATGAATGTCTTCTGAGTGCATCACCCTATGGCTTAGGTCTATCAAGCACCACTTTATGCTTTTACCCCCCTCCAATACCTTAGTCCAGCATGTGAACTTTGGAGGCATGCTCAAACTGTATCCAAACCAAACAAACTAATGGTAACATTTTCAAGTGTCATCATCAGCCAAGGTTCAAGTCCAGGCACTAACTCTGCTGCAATCCATAGCATTGCCCCAGCCAAAGGAGAGTGAGAGGTTAGAAGAACTTGCCACAGAAAGAAGACTGATTCCTCAAAAAGAATGCTAGGCAGCTGAAAGCCAGTGCCAGCCGGACCATTAGGAATGGGATTATATAATACATCATCCTCTATGTATACCATTAAGACTAAAGGAGGCAGGATTTGTGCTACTGAATCCACAAAATTATATACATATGACATTCAAATGACTGTAGGATATAGTCATTGCTGCTCCTCCAATAACCACTAATTTCACTCTTGAAATTAAAGCAGATATTGAGTAAAGAGTTCTGAGGGGGAGATGAGTTTCATCAGCCAACTTCAGTTCTGTGATCCACCATTGCTCATGTTGTCATGTTGCAGAAAATTTGTACACTATATGAAGATGTGTTGCTGTGACTGCTGTAATAAAAAGCTGAATGGCCAATAGCTAGACAGGAGAGGATTGTAGGATTTCCAAAGAGAGAGAGAAAGAAGAGGAGAAATCTAAGCATGTGATTTCAACAGCAGACTGGGAGCAAGTTGGATGTGTCATACTAAGAAGAGGTAACTGAGCCACGTGACAGAATACAGATTAAAATATATAGGTTAATTTAGTTATAAGAGCTAGTTGGGGAAAAGCTAAGGCTAAGATTTCATAATTGATAAAAGGTATCTAGGTTATTATTTGTGGGCTGAAGGTCCAAAGATAGTCCAACAAGTGAGCATGATACATTGTTTCTTCATGATTGTGCTGGCTAGAGTCACTGGAGAGGAGGAAGCCTCACCTGAGAAAATACCTCCATAAGATCATGCTGTCAGCAAACCTGTGTGGCAGTGGTTCTCATCCTATGGGTTGAGACCACCTTGGGGACTGACCCTTTTACAGGGGTAGCCTAATACTACCTGATACCAGAAAACATAGATATTTACATTATGATTCATAGAAGTAGCAAAGTTGGTTATGCAGTAGAAATGGAAATAATTTTATGGTTTGGGGTCACCACAACATGAGGAGCTGTATGTATTAAAGGGTTTCAGTATTAGTTATGTTGAGAACCACTGCTCTGGGGCATTTTTTAATTAGTGATTATTGGGGGAGGGCTCAGGCAATTGTAGGTGGTCCCATCTCTGGGTTGATGGTCCTGGGTTCCATAAGAAAGAGAGCTGAGCAAGCCATGAGGAGCAAGCCAGTAAGAAGTAGCCCTCCACTGACTCTGCAATGGCTACTGCCCCCAGGTTCCTGCCCTGCCTGAGTTCCTGCCTTGGCTTCTCTCAGTGGATTATGATTCAGGATATGTAAGCCAAATCAACCCTTGCTTCCCAAGTTGTTTTTGCTTTTGCTGTTTCATCACAGCAGTAACAACCCTAACTAGACAATGATAAGTTTTTAACCTGCTAACTTTTTCTGAGGAGTCTATCCATTCCTATTACCTGACAATAACACTGAGCTAAGAAAAAAAGTCTTCTCAAGTCTCTTTCCAAAGATTTCACTCCAGGCAAATAAGAATCACAAAAACAGTTAGAATGAAAAGCAAAGAAAGCAATGTTAGCTTTCCTGAAATAATTTTCCTAGGATATTTACATTTTTCTAAGTCTTCCTATTGATCTCCATTACTCATAAATACAGTTATTTTATATTGGAAAATCATGTTTCTGTGAGCTTGTCCTGACCTAGGAATAGAGCTCCAGAAAGATAATGGTAAATGTGATGAAAATTCTCAGTTTCCAAGAATTCTTTCAAAACAAGAGAAATGGTTGAAGGTCACAGCACCAGGACAGAGCCGTTCAAGCTTGGCTTCTGCTCACTTGTCCATTCTCTCTCCTCTCACAGACAGGAGCCCAGGCTCAGTAAGACTCCATCTCCATGATCTTGTTGACAAGAAAGACTGCAACTTCCTGGAGGGCCTATGTGTCATTTATGTTCAGAAACTTGTTCATTTAATGTTTTAATTCACACATTCACTCACTCTTTACTTGGACACAATGATTCCAAGCAGTCAAGCAACATGTAAAGACTTGTACTTACTCTTACCCTCTTAGCCTTCATTCCTATGCTCTTATGCAACAATCTTTTCTTCATTTTAAACTGTTTCTATAGCTGATTTTTCTATTTAATTATGAGATAAACATAGATTTTTTTTAAAGGTGTAAAATGTGCTTGGTAAGAAATCAAATATGTTCTTAAAATAACATGGGATATTGGTCAGCCTGGAAAACAGGAATGAGTTTCTAATACATTGAACAACATAGATTGACATTGAAATATATTTTGGACATTTTTTTTTTTACTTTTGAAAGTATAATTACATTATTTTCTCCTTTCCCTTTCCTTTCTCAAACCTTTGCTTTCTCTCAACTTCATGCCCTTGTTTTCTTAAATTGTTGATTAAGGATACAACCTGCTTAGGTTGCATAATGTTACCTATATGTATATGATCTTAGAGGTGATCATTTGGTATTGGAAAACTAATTGAGGGGCTCTTCCCTGGGGAAGAACATTTTCCACACTCTAAGCTTCCCATTTCCCATAGTTCTCAGAATCACTGATTCTTTATGAATAGTGAGAAAAGACAAATAATTTAAATTTTTAATTTACAAGAAAAGTCCAGAACTGATCTGATAGAAAGTAGATTGGAGATTACCAAGTACTGAAGGAATGGGAGAACAGAAGAGTGTCAAATGGACACAGTGCTTATGTCTGAGATGATGGAAGTTCAGGAAGCGGTGTTAATGTCTGCACAGCCCTGTCAATATGCTCAATGCCACTGAATTATACTTTTACCATGGGCAAACCTATAAAATGTATGTTAAATTATCACATATGAGCAGGGTAAATAATAATTCTACAGATTAAACACAACCACAATCAAAATTCTACCTCAATTCTTCACAGAGAGTGAAAAAATCTTAAATTTCACTTAGAAACACACACACACACACACACACACACACAAATACCAGGATACCCAAAATAATACTAGGAAATAAAAGAATTGCTAAAAGTATCACTCCCTCTGATTTTAACTTATACTGTAGAGTTACAATTGTAAAAACAGCATGGCATTGACTTGAAAACAGACATGTTGATTCCTGGAATAAAGCTGAGGATATAAATCCATACAGCCATGGATACCGCTGCTGCTCTCATTGTTGTTTGTTTTACTTTTAACATGACACATAATTTAATAGCAAGGTTTTTTAACAACTAGTTACACACTTGTTAAGGAATTCCAATATAAAAATGTTCAGAGTATAATCTTATGTGGTTTAACTTAAATTGAACCATCCAGCCCTTTTGTCTTGGGATTATGCAACAGTTCTCCCCCAGAGAGGAAAACTCTTTAGCTAAATTGATGAAATTTAATTGAAGATATCAAAAACAACTAAGTTTCATAATTAGCTGAGCCAATAATACTATCATGACACTCTGTCTGGGTCTAGGCTTTGGGCACCTTTATTGCATTTCTCCTGGGAGTCCTGAAGGCCAAACTCTTCAACAGCATTTGGAAACTGCCTCCTCTGGGTTTTGTTGGTTGACACAAATGTAGACATATCAGGAAGAGAAAATCTCAATAGGGGAACTGACTAGAGTCAGTTCTGTGGGGATATTTTCTTGATTAACAATAATAATGTGTGAAGGCCCATCTCATTTATATGTATATATATATTTATTTTATTAGAGAGGTTATAGGCTGTGGTCTGAGTAGTTCACCAATGGATGCTTCCTGCTAGAAAAGACAAGGATCTGAAAGTTGTTCAGTCCAAGTGATTGCATATATCTGAAGTCCCAATCTGATTCTGGACTCGCAAAGAGTTCCTAGAGAGCTGCTTATCCCCACTCTCTGTTGGAATCTGGAAGAAGTAGCTTCTAACACCAGCAAACAAATTCCTAAGGGCTTGCTAGTAAGAGTCAGGGTAAGCAGACAAGAAGCAAAAGTTCATTCTTCCATTTTCTTTCATGTAGGTTACTTACAGAAGCTGTGGCCTGCTTTGGGATGGGTCTTCCCATTTCAAATGATCCAATCAAGAAAATCCTTCACAAGTATGCTCAGCTATTTGGGTTTTAGTTGATTACAAAAGCAGTCAAGTTGACAACTAAGATTACCCTCATAGACCCCATCTTCATGTGTTTACTCACTGCATTTGACAGTAATTTTCTCTCAAGCTGTTTTCAAGTTCTTCATGATCTTTGTATTTCATAGTTTTACTACATTGTCTTTATGATGTTAATTTACTTTAATGTATCCAATTAGAGATTTGTTGATCCTCCGGAAATTTAGAAGTCAGCAGCGGGATCAGCATTTCTGGAAACTTCTCAATCATTAACTCTTCTGATACTGTCTCTGTACAATTTGTATATTCTCTCTATCAATTCAGATGGATATGTTACTGTCTTAGTTAGGGTTTCTTTTGCTGTGATGAAGCACCATGACCAAAAAGCAAGTGGAGGAGAAAGGGTTTATTTGGCTTATACTTCCATATCACTGTTCATCATCAGATGCAGGAACCTAGAGGCAGGAGCTTATTCAGAGGCCCTGGAGGGGTGATGTTTACTGGTTTGCTTTACATGGTTTTCTCATCCTTTGGTATAGAACCCAGGACCACCACCCCAGGGATGACACCACACACAATGAACTGGGTTCCCTCTATCTTCAACAAATTAAGAAAATGCCCTACAAGATTGCTTATAGCCCAACCTTATGGAGGCATTGTTTCAATTGAAGTTCCTTTCTGATGATTCTAGCTTCTGTCCAGTTAACATAAAACTAGCCAGGTCAGTACGATTGTCATTTCTTCTTCTTAAAATCTTAAAATCAACACATATCATTTTCTTTTTTTTTCTACTGCATTCTGTAAATTTTTTCTTATGTATACTTTGGTTAAAAAGTTGTCTTTTCAACGTAATTTGCTGATATATCTGTAAAGAACTAGGCTTCAATTTTCAAGATTCCATTTTTTAATTTGCAAATGTCCTGTTTTGTTGGTTTTCTCTTCAGCCTAGTAGATTAATTTTATTGTTTTTACATTCCAGCAGATATTTTACAGGCTTGTGATTGGGTTTTTTTTTTTGGCGTTTGATTTCAAATGTTATTATTATTATTATTATTATTATTATTATTATTATTATTGGATATGTATTGATTTATGGATATAATGATAAGACATTAGAAGTCTGTTTAATACTACACTCATCTAGTAGACTAGTAGCAGTATATTCTCCCCTAGGGACTATGCCCTGTCTAGCCACAGGCTCTTGACCAAATAATAGTGCCAGGTATGGTTTTCATCTTGTGGAGTGAGTTTTAAGTCCACTCAGAAAGTCGACGACTACTTCTATGATGCATGTCTTGTGGTTCATAGCCTACTTAGGTTGAGGATTACTTTTCTCCTCCAGTATTGTGCATATCATCCTTCAGCATTATGAAAGCTAGCAAGCAATAAGGATGAAGTTTTCAGGTGAGTACTACCTCGCTATTTCCACATTTAAGAGGTTTTCAGTAATAAGAGCTTACTATCAAGTTATGAGGGGTAACCAGGAGCATCGGTTATAGCCTGTAATGTTTGGGGGTATATGGAGCTTCCCTGGCCACAACTTCAAATGAGGTAAACCATTTCTTGCTCTGGGCTTCTTCTGTTAGCCTATAGTGTCTAGTATGGGTACTGTCTCCCTGCTGTAGGGTATCTCCATTTAACTCTTTCTACAAAAATATTAGGAAGCATCTATGGTAGTATGTCGATTTCTATATTACTTTTTGAAATTAATGTAGTGTTATTTGTCCCTTACTATAGTCCCTCCTCTATCTTGTTCTCTCATCCTACATGCCAATATAATCCCTCCTGTTCCATTATTTCCCCTTAAGCCTTAATACCTCTACATTTATCTTGCTTCCCTTGAAAGCCACCGACATCTGCCATGGCACTTTCCTAATTTTATGACCTCTATGGGTACTATAAATGAAACATATACATATCTGAAGATTCAAAGCAAATTAACATCTACAAATGAAGGAGAATATTTGACATCTGTCTTACAAAGTCTCAGTTACTTTACTCTCACACATTGGGCACCGTATATAGATGGAAGTTTTCCTATGTCCCATCAGGTCCCACAGCCGCTCAGTCCCAAGTAAACACACAAAAGCTTATTTTTAATTACAAATTGTATGGCCTATGACTCAGGCTTCTTGCTAGAATAGCTCTTTCATTTTAAATTAACCCATTTCTATTAATCTATATGTTGCCATGTGGTCATGGCACTACCGATCTGCTGGCATCTTGTTGCTCCTTGAGTGGCATGCTGGCATCTCTTCTGACTCTACCCTTCTTTTCCCCCCATCTTCATTTTGAATGTACAGCCTAACCTTATTCTGCCTTGCAGTTGGCCAAACAGCTTTATTTATCAATCAATGAGAGCAACCCATATTCACAGCATAAAGAAAAACATCCCACAGTACTTTACCTTTTCTGTCTAATCAAAAAGAAGGTTTTCATTTTAACATAGTAAACTATATATAACAAAGCAGTTATCAAGCAGGAATTGCAATTATAATATTTAGTCCATTTAGCAAAATTAAAGAAAATACTCTATCATCTATCCTATTTTTGTGCATCTAAAGTTTTATATCTAATTTATTTTTTTATCATGACTAAGGAAAATTTTAATTATAACTACCTAGTCTTCAACTCCATCAAACCCTAGAATGATAAAACATTGTCTGAGTAAACAGGAAGTGCATTGTAAGCAGCTTCCAAAAATGCAAAAAATGAAAGAGACAGATGGCTACCTGGACAGTCACCCAAAGTTCCTCTGCAATGTTCGGGCATCCATCTTCAGCCTACAAGCCTAGGGTGTCTGGCAGACTTTTTTTTTGAAGCAGGAAATTTGAAGGATTGTCTCGCTTATTGGCAAAGTTCATCAGTTGCTTTCCTCTGTGTCCTGCAGAATGTCTGGCAGTATCTTCTGTGAAGTAGGAACCTGAACAACCCATTATGCCTTGTTTTGGCAAAGCTCAGTGGTCATTTTCCCGTTGGTCCTGCATGTCCATTTTATACAACACACTGTCAAGCAGTACAGGCAAGAGCAGTTTCTTGCCCAAATGGCCAGTTTTGCCAAGAAGAAGTTAAACTCCATATGGAGTGTATTTGATGCCTGTCTTCCTCTTTGAAATAAATTGGTGCTGCCAGGAGCAGACATGTCTCACTGTCCAGAAAAGTCTAAGTTTTTAAAACATTTTAAATACCACATTCTGTAGGTCATTGAAGTGTTGAAGATTACCTACCTAGTTGAAATATATCTATGTATACCTAGAAAACTTAACTAACGTGACTATAACTTTGATTATCATAGATGACTAATTATTGATTTGTATTTCTTAATGATTCATTACAATTTTAAATGAGTTGCATAAACATAATACTTTAAACAAGAATAGAAATATATATATATATATATACATTATAACAAAATTAACTTTAAATTTCTATCAATAAACCAAAAATTTATACTAATGTAAAATAGGTAAGATTAATAGTTGTTTTTTGGATTAAAGTAGATTCAATAATCTATACTTTTATCCTATCATTTCTATATCATACATTTCTATATCACCTGATGGCTAAGGATATTGAACATTGAAAAAACATGCATTTAATCTTTTGGGAAATAACTGTTTAGTTTATTGCCCCATTTTAAATTGGGCTATTATTTTCTTGATTAGTTTTTTTTAGTATTTTTTATTCTTTAAGTACTAATCTTATCTTGGCTTTTTTGCCCATTCTGTAGGCTGCCTCTTCACTTGAATGATGGTGTTCTTTGCTGTAGAGTAATTGTTTGTTTTCATGAGGCCCCTCTTATTAATTGTTGGTCTTGATTCCTGTGTTTTGGGGTCCTGTTCAAAATGTCCCTTCCTGTGACAATAAGTTCAGCATATTCCTGGTTTTCTTCTTTGTCAGAGTCAGATTATGGGGTCTTATCTTGAGGTCTTTGATCCACTGCAGTTGATTTTTGTGCAAGGTAAAAGATGAGGATCATCTTTGATACTTCTACCTCTAGCTATCCTGCTTGATCAGCACCATTTGTTGAAGACATCTTGGATTTAGGCATTAAGTTAGTGTATAGAAAATAAGAGAAGTAATATTATACTTGCCACACTTGAGTTTGTGACCAAAAATAACAGCCATATAAAAATGACAGTTACAAAAAGAAAGGGAGGACAAGGTGATATGGAAATGCAGAGACTCACCTTAAGCTGACTGATGCTAAGAACTTGAAGCTTGGTTCTAGAAAATTTGCATTTGAGACAGGAAGAATCTTCCAAACCAGCAAGCCAATATGATGGTTAAAGGTTTCAAAGGTGTTGTGTTTTCCAGGTTTGGTAAATTGATATGGTTGAGTTTGCAAATATTAATGCTGGCCTTACAATAATGTTATTGTTACATTCTCAAGTGACACGGCTCTAGTGGCAGTTGGACCTGGGAGAATGGAGACAATATGAGGCAGGCTAAATTCTAATGCAATAGACAATTTCATTCAGAGCATCAGATAATTTATATTCTGAGGGTTAAGAGGAGGCACATGAGTAAAGTGTAAGATCACAAGGACAAGCCATACATGGCAAAAATGTGTTTTCCACGGAGGCATATATAAACAAATAACAATAGCCAGTTGAAATAATTAATATGAAACAAACTCACTTCTATCTACTACATCTGGGAGGGACACAAAAGCATATTTCAAGAACAATTCCTTGTTTTGAAGAAATTAAGGTCACACGACTCTTGCCTCGTTTTCTTGAAGTTTTTCACAAGCACTCAGAAATCTCCTCACATAATTCCATTCTTGGACCATGTTTTGACAATAAACTCATTAGTCAGAATAAAGGCATGCAAAAGAAGGTTTAAGAAAGCTGACATTGCAGCCCTAGGACTTCAGACTTACTGTACTAGAGAAATAAGATTAATTTTTTATCTCACTTTATATATGTTGTCCACTGAATAAACTAAAATGAACCTCCACTTAAAAACCTCAGCTTGCTTGGCTGCTTTCCAGTCTCTTTGCTTTTAAAATGAACTTAAATGACTATTCAAAGGTATTATCAGCCCTTGATAATTAAACAATAAACCTACCTCTGGAAAATTCTCTGACAGCTTCTCCTTACATTAAAGGACAATTAGCAGTGCACTCTAAAAATTGCATGAATTAAAACCACAGAAGAATTGCATCATGCTTGGGTACCATTAGCCCCACCTGCACCAGCTTTCCAGCTTCGTATGGTGCACATTAGCACGATCATCCCAAGATCCCACTGCCGTTGCTCCATCACTGTTAGTTATTTACTGAGGTAGAATGTTCATCCCATCTAGTGAGATTATTCTTTCCTCCATCTTGTCTTGGTTTTCTCTGAAATGGGTCACACTCTCTTTCTGCCTGTTTCTACATTGTCTCTCAATTCTCGGTGTTTCTTAGGGGTGCACGTGCCAGTTTTCTGAATGCAATTGTCACATTATTCTTTCCAAAGGGGGGAAAAGGAAACCACATGTATACACTGAACCTTTAAAAATTTTACCTGCGTTTGGGCTATGCACTCTGAAAACTGAGAAATAGATATGGATTTGTCTTCCCACCTTTCAAGGAACAGCTTTTTTTTTTTTTTTTTTTTTTTTTTTGGTTTTTCGAGACAGGGTTTCTCTGTGTAGCTTTTGCGCCTTTCCTGGAGCTCACTTGGTAGCCCAGGCTGGCCTCGAACTCACAGAGATCCGCCTGGCTTTGCCTCCCGAGTGCTGGGATTAAAGGTGTGCGCCACCACCGCCCGGCTAGGAACAGCTTTTTGAAGGTTAGAGCAACACAGTCCCAGAATCTGGATAATGTATAGGAAAATGGCATTATAAGAATAAAACAAAGGCCAATGAGAGGACTCCAGCTGCACCTTCATCCCATGCCATTCGGTTGGGGCTGCGGGACTCAACCAAATCCTGCCTGGGGTTTCTAGCCTTGGCCTACAAGACCTCCGCACCAACCAGAAGCCCTCTGAGAGCCAGAGGCACTGGGCGCTTAAGCACTATTATGATCATTTTGTGATGAAGAAGCATGGTCCTTCCCAGTGCCGTGATGGGCTGAGCTGGACAAGGAGACCTATATGTAGTCCTAGGGCTCTCTGCCCCAGGCTCCAAGAAAACATGGGCCCTCCAGGCACCTTGCAGCATCTGTATGGTGCGCAAATGTATGGGGTGGTATGGGAGAGAGAGAGACAAAATGGTTCATGTCCAGTGGTAAGAGACAGATCTGAAGAGGCAAAAGAGGAGAGGAGTGGCTGAGGTGGGGGGTGGCTTGATTGCCACCCAGGGCCATGGTGATGTCTGGGCCTGCTCTGCTGCTGGGGCCCATGTCTGGTTTTGTGGCTCTGATGCAGCCTCAGTCTCTGTTGATGTCGTTGGCCCTGACACTACCAAAGTCTGAGAGGATAGAGCTGGACAAAGTGGGCCCCATATCTCACTGTTTGCAACACTAGGGAGAACTGGTCCTGCCCCACATAGGGAAACTCAGGAGAGAGAATACTACAACTCACCACAATGGAGCTGGCTTGGAGCATGTGAGAATGGGAGAGCAGGTCACACCCTTCACTTATGCCATGTGGTGGCATGGGTCAGATAAAGATGCCCTCCCCCCCAAACTCCTTACCACCTGCGGCAGGTGGGAGAACCTGACCCAACCCTGCAACAACTGCAGCAGGTGGGGGAACCTGATCTAGGCCCTCACCAGCTGCAGCCCTTGGGAGAAGAGGCCCTACACCTCTCCAGGGCAGCACGGTAGAGTTGACCCTGTAGACAGGCACAAGGGTGAGGCAGCCCTGAGGATGTGAGAGATGCATAACCGGTACTGCCTCCCTTGTCTGTGGCATGGTGGTGTAGGTGGAGGAGAGGTGCCTCACCATGACCACTTCCCACGTGTGGCAGGTAGGAGAGCTGGCCTTGAGGCCCTAAGAGTGGGAGAACTACTCCTGCCCCTCACCAACTGCAGCACTTGGAAGAGCAGGCCCTGCACCTCACCTGGGAAGCACAGTGGAGCTACGCATGTTGACTGAGGTGGTAGTGAGCTGGCCCTGAGGGTGTGAGAGTGGGATAGCTGGCCACATTTCATTGTGCGCTATTTGGTAGAGAAGTCAAGGGGAAGATGGCCTTCCCCCCTTACCCCTACCACCTGTGGTGGGCCAGGGAGCTGACCCTCCCCCTTACCAGCTGCAGCACTAGGGAAAGTGGGCCCTGCACCTCAGCTGGTCAGCACAGCAGAGCTGACCCTATTGATAGCCTTTTAGGTGAACCAGACACAAGGACATGAACATGGCAGCTCTGGTCCTGCCCCTCATCTGCCATATGGTATGCCCTCCCCCACCACCCCTCACCTCTGTGGCAGGTGGGAGAGCAAACCCTGAGGTCATAAGAGTGGGAGAGCTATCCTCGCCCCTAACCAGCTACAGATCTTGGGAGAGTGGCCCCTGCACCACACCTGGACAGTACAGTGGAACTGGCCCCGATGGTCCAGGTGTAAGAGAGCTGACCAGAGAGTGTGAAAGCAGAAGAACTGGCCCCACACCTTGCTCATTGCTGCAAGGGGTGAACTAGCCAGGACAATGCTGAGCTCACCCGGGTAGTAAGGACAAGGGAGGACTGGCAGGCTGACCAACCCTGCAACTACCCAGGCCCAGAACCAGGGCTATGAGTTGACCCACTCCAACATCCACCCCATCTGTGATCTTCAGGGACTGGTCCTGCAGACTCAAAGCTGCAAGATCTCCACCACACAGGAGAACAACAGGATATCCAAGAAGGGTCCCAGTGAGGGCCCAGCATCAATAGTGTAGCAGAAACCAGAGGACTTGATCAGACCAATAACCCTTTGCAATGAACACTTGCAAGTAAAGACATAAGGACCAAAAAAAATTAAAAAATAAACAAGTCAACAAAAATTAATCAAATCAGCATTGATAATACCTTACTTCTCAAGACATAGACTATGAATATGATGGTGGCCAGAAGTGAGAAAGATCTTTATGAGGGAGTGGGCAGTGTTATGCTCAGACTCATACTGTTGTAGAAAAGTCTATTAGGATAGAGGCAGAGAGTGCAATTATTTACAAGAGTTTGAGTGCTTGTCTCATAGAAACAAGAACTGCATCTGATACAATGTGATATTCTGACCACTAAAAGATATATTGCAATGCAGAGATGATTCATACATTTAATAGACACTAGGCACTTATCACAATACAGGCAGTGTGCTGAGAACTAGCAGTGGGCACTGAAGCAGAAAGTGCTGTCTTCCTTCTCTGTATTAAAGCATGGATGTTTCCTCAACATCTCCTGAACACAGGTCCCTCTGAGGGTAATAGAATACTGCTTTCTAGTGTGTGCCCCGAGACTGGTTGTATGTCTGGCTCACAGAAAATCCTTAATAATTTCTCAGAAAAAAAATAAATGTGTTTAAACAGTATTACTTTGAGTATCATGAAATAAGTGTCACAAACAGCTGAAGTTATTTTCCATGTTTGTTCACTGCTTGGATTCAAAAGCTATTATTTTTATTCTCACCATGATCTGTTCAAAAGTTGTGTTAGTTAGCTTCACATTACTATAACAACTACTTGAGATAAATGACTTAAATAATAAAAGTCTTTATTTTGCTCATAGTTTTAGAAGTTTCAGTCTGTATTTAGTTGACCTGATTTGTGCATTCTCAGCTCATCTTGGCCGGACTGTGAGGTGGGAAAACAACCCATTCCATAGCTTAGAAGTGAAGGAGACAGAAAGAGGAAAGATGAGGGCTACAGTCCTTCTCAAGGGCACACCTCCAAAGTCCTAACTCCATTCTACCCAACCACCCTACTGCTGATAGCCTAAGCTTTTAACAAATGAATATTTGGGGACATTCTAAACTACAGCAAACCCTTACCTGAAAATTACTGAAACTATAACCTTTTTACTACAACGTAAAATAAATTGATACATATAGTATTAGGCTTTATGATGCTATTTTAAAACAAATTTTGTTTCTACTGATATTCCCATCCTCTTTGTTTTCCCACCCCTGGCTCCCTACTATACCCACCCACCCTCCCATATTCTTTCTTTTGTCTTGTCACATTGTTTTCTCTGTCTCTCCTCCTTCCTTGACAACTCCTTTCTCATTTCATGACCAATACCCACATACACTCCACTTATATGTAAGAAGCATTGTGAGCTAGCTTCCTCATATGAGACAGACATGAGACTCATTTTTGAGTCTAAATTACTTTGCTTGATTTAATACATTCTAGGTCCATGAATTCTTTTGTAAATTCTATAGTTTCATTTTTCTTTGTAGTTGGGTAAAATTTTGTTGTGTGCATATGCTATATTTCCATTGTCATCTGTTGATGGATATGTAGGCCATTTTCATTTCATTGCTGTGTGAATAATATAATAAATATGGATGTGCAGGTATCACAGGGGCAGGATATGTAGCCCTTTGGGCATATGCTCAGGAGGTCATATGTTAGTTCTATTTTGATTTTTTGAGCAAACTCCACAGGATTTTTCAGAATATCTGTAAAATATTACTACCACCAGGAATGAGTGTGATTTTATCTTTACCTACATTGTCTATAGCATTTGTTGCCACTATGTTTGATGATAGCCATTCTGACTAGAGTGAGATAGAATCTCAAAGCAGTTTTAATTTTCATTTCTCTGATGACTAAGGATGTCGAATGCTTTTAAAATAATCATTGGGAACTCACATTTCTTCCTTTTAGAACTGCCTGGTATTTTCATTAGCCAATTTTTTGACAACAGATTTTTGTTTTTCTTCTTTTACTTTTAATTCTTCCAGTTCTATATACATTACAGTCATGAATTTGCCAGAATCAATATTGTAAAAGTGGGAATACCACAAAAAGTAATCTATAGATCCAAATACAATCACCATCAAAATTTTACTTACATTCGTCACATAACTAAAAGAAAACAATTTAAAATTCATATGGAAACACAAAAGACCATGTAAAGCAGAAGCAATCCTAAGTAGAAAGAATACTGTGGTGGTTTGAAAGACAATGGCCCCCAAAGAGAGTAGCACTATTAGGAGGTGTGGTTTGTTGAACTAGGTGTGGTCTTGTTAGAGGAAGTGTGTCACTGTGGAGGTGGGCTTAGGAGTCTCATATATGCTCAAGATACTTCCTGTTGTTTGTGCAAGATGTAGGACTCTCAGCTACTTCTCCAGCACCATGTCTGCCTGCACACCCCATGTCCCACCATGATGATAATGGACTGAACCTTTGAACTGTAAGCTACCCAATTAAATGTTTTCCTTTAAAAGAGTTGCTGTGGCCATGCTGTCTCCTCACAGCAATAGAAACCCTAACTGAGACAAAAGTTGGTACCAGAGACTGGAGTATTAATGCAAAAGGCCTGACCAAGGCCGGGCCGTGGCAGCACACGCCTTTAATCCCAGCACTTGGGAGACAGAGCCAGGCAGATCTCCATGAGTTCAATGCCAGCCTCGTCTACAAAGTGAAATCCAGGACAGGCACCAAAACTACACCGAGAAACACTGTCTTGAAAAAAGCAAACAAAAAAGGCCTGACCATGCTTTTGTTTGGAGGAATTTTGGCTTTAGGAATTTGGGTTAGGAAAGTAGTGGAATGTTTTAAGCACTATTTAGTGGGCCTTATTAGTAGGAACATTGAAGACAGTGGTGCTAGGAGTGATTTGAACTGTGAGGGGCTGGCTGAAGAGGTTTAAGAGGATTTTAGTTTGTTGCCTAGAAATTGTTCTTGTATTATTTTGGTGAATGTACCTGCTGTCCAAAAAGTTTGCCTGAGACCAAAATGAAGAGTTTTGGATTAATTCCCTTGGTAGGGGAAAACTCAAAACAGCCTAATATAGACTCTATTGTGTAGTTAACTCTAATGAAGATATAAAATAAAAAGGAGCAAGCTGAGCAAGGAAAAATATTTGATGAAAAAAAGAGAACCAGAAAATGGAATGAAGTTAAAAATTCTGTGTTCAAGAAGATAAACAGATTAAGAAATGGAATAAAGTGAATAGTGAGCTCAGGGCAAGATCTTAACCAGCTGTTTCCAATTTGTGAAAAGGAATTAAAGAAAAGATTAGAGCTGGGTTTAGTGGTGCACACCTTTAATTCCAGCACTGCAGAGGAAGAGGCTTGCAGATCTCTGAGTTTGAGGCCAGCCTGGTCTACAAAGCAAGTCCAAAGACAGCCAAGCTAAGGCAATAAAGGTAACAATCAAAAACAGAAATCTGATGAAGATGTAATTGAACATAGGAGCTATGGCCCAGCCTCAACAAGGAGCAGAACTCGGCAGCTTTGGCCACATTGTTCTGGCTTTAGAGTTAAAGATAGAAGGAATAGGTTGTGGAATTTGCCTCCACACCAAAGGAAAGCTGCTGAGGTCAGGCATGTGTCATGGGTGTCCTGAATGGAGGCCTAGAGAAGCTATTGGTTGAAGCTGTGAAGTTGAAGCCTGGATTGCCTTGGAGAATTCAAGATGTTAGAGATGCAAGAGTCATGGGACACCTACTGAGGAGACCTGCCAACAGGGAGTGGAAACAGCCCAAGAGTAAGAAGTTTGTTGAAGTCAACAAAGCTTAATGGAGTTGCAGATCTGAAGAGCATTTTGACATCAGACATAAAAATGAAGAATTTGGAGTTTGCCCAGCTGGTTTGTTGGTCTTGCTTTGGTCTAGTGGTTCCTCACTATGGTCCCTTCTCTACATTTTGTACTGGTAATGTATATCCTGTGCCATTATATGTTGGAAGTATATGACCTGTGGTTTATTATTATTATTATTTTGACAGTTAAGAGATTGTATAAATCTTAGAAGAGACTTTGAACTTTGGACTTTTAAATAATTGTTGAGACAGTAGTAGACTATGAGGACTTTTGACATTAGACTAAATGCATTTTGAAACATGATATTGTTAAAAACTTATGGGGGCAGGGAGGGGAATGTAGTAGTTTGAATGTAATTGACCCCTATAAGTGCATAGGGAGTGGCACTATTAAGAGGTGTGGCCTTGTTGGAATGGATATTGCATTATTGGAGAAAATGTGTCACTGTGGAGGCAAGCTTTGAGGTTTCCTATACTCAGGATACTGCCCAGTGGTTCAGTTCACTACCTGTTGCCTTCTGATCAAGATGTAGCCTGCATTATGTCTGCCTGCATACTGCCATATGTCACCATGATGATAATGGACTGGACCTTTGAAACTGCAAGCAAGCCTCTTCAATTAAATGTTTTCCTTTATAAGAGTTGCCACAGTCATGATGTCTCTTCACAGCAATAGAAACCCCAACTAAGACAGTGATAGTTTGAAAGAAAATGGCCCCCAAAAGGAGTGGTAACAGTGGGAAGTGTGGCTTTACTGAAGTAGGTGTGGCCTTATTGGAGAAAGTAAGTCACTGTGGAGGTAGACTTTGAGGTCTCATATATGCTCAGGCCTTGCCCAGCAAGACAGTTTACTTCCTGTTGCCTTTGGATCAACATGTAGAATTCCCCAGCACCATGTCTGCCTTCATGTTGGCATATTCCCATCCACCATGCTCCCTACCATGATGGTAATAGGCTAAACCTCTGGAACTGTAAGCTGCCACCTCAATTAAATGTTTTCCTTTATAAGAGTTGATGTGGTTATGATATCTCTTCACAGCAATAGAAACCCCAACTAAAACAAATACCACTGGAGGTATAATAATGCCTGACCTCAAATTATACTACATGTCAAAAAGGGACAATGACAGCATGGTATTGACAAATAAATAGAAATGTAGGCCAACTGATCAAAATAGGAGACCCAGGAATGAACTCACACAGCTATTCCCACTTAATTTATTTTGTAAAAGTCTTAAAAACATATACATAAGGAAAGATAGCCATTCAAAAAAGGGTGCTAGTAAAACCAGTATCAACCTGTAAAGATTGAAAACAAATCTATAATTCTCACCCTACAAAACAGTTCATTCAAAGTGATTCAAAGACCTTAACTGAAAATTTGAGATATTGAAAGTGCTAGAAGAAAACATAAGATACATACTTCATGACATAGAATAGGCAAGAACTTTATGCACAGAAAACATCTCCAGTTAAAAAATTAACAAATGTGACTACATGAAATTTTAAAGTTTCTGTACAGCAAAGGAAACTATCAGTAGAATGAACAGATAGTCCATAAAACTTGGGAAAATTTCTCAGCTACACCTCAAAGGAAATAACTCATGAAAATACATGATGGTCACTCTACTCTTCGTGTGTTTTACTTCTCAATTGTAAAATGTATCATCCATGGGAATAAAGGAGTCATTTCTACTGACTAGAGCAAGCTCATTTTCATTCAGATCATCTCAGTGCTTTTCCAAATGCAGAAATCTTAACTATTCTGCACACACACACACACACACACACACACACACACACACACACACACACTTTAATATTTTAGGAAAACTTGCAATAATGTATTAATTCAATGATTTCTTGGATATTATCAATGTAAGTTTCAGATGAGATGGCACTCTTCTCTTCTATGGCCAAATAACCTGTTTTAAACAGGATTTAATGAAAACAAAGTAAAGTACATAATATAGGGTGTACCTGTGTATAACAGAAGCCATGAAGGTAGTGGATGAGATTTGACCCTCTAGGCCTCCTTAATGTCACAGGATACTAAAATTACATGGTCTAAAGAGTGGTGGGTTAGAACTATGAACAGGTCTGTGGCTGGAGTCAGTCTACAAAGTCCAGATTGTGGATCCTGCTTTATTTCAGCCCCTGATCCCCTGGTCTGTACAAGTCACTTCATGCTAAGTCTTGGTTTTCTCAGTGGCAAAAATGCTAACCATGGTGTTCTTTAACTTGGCAGTGGCAGAATTAAGACTGAAACAGATGTAATTGTTGACAAAAACACCTAAGACCTCTTCTGACTTTCATATAGGTTTTAGATTATATGTCAAATTGAAGGACTAGAAATTGCCTGTTGCCTCACACTGATGAATATTTAAGTCTTCATGGGAAATGGTGATTAACGGATGCTAGATGTATAACACAGCCTGCATTCCTTGAGCAATGTTCTCTGCTGTTTACTTATACTTTCCACATTTCCAATGACTCTGTCCCATGGAGACAAGTGGGAAGCTCAATGGATAAAAAGTAATCCAACCCCTTGAGAAATGTGAGTACCACCAATGTAAAGACTGATACATAACTAAGATGACCACTTGGAAATTAACAGGTTGCCACAAGGGTTTTATATGGACTCAACATTTTTGGGTACCTGTCCAGGTACCTTCTTCAAAGGATAGCTATTTTACCCTCCAAAGGGTAGACATTTTTGTAAGCTTAGCAGTTGTTTCACTTTTTTTTTCTGAAATAGAGAAGAGAAGGGAAGAGAGAAACAGCAACATGTGTATCACAGGCCACTCTTGGCCAGCCATCAGCTGAGATCCTGATGCATTCTCTCAACTTTTGAGGTCTCAAAAAACAGTGAATGTGTCCAGTATGAACAGACTCTCTCAGGGCATCTTCTTCAGTCTGAGTAAAGAGAAAACACATGATCACCATCAGATAAGCAGTCAGATAAGAAAGTTGGTGGCCCAAATAAATCCTTTCAGGAGATGGTAGGTCCTTTCTCTACTCAGGCACCATGCCTACTTCCTGGGAATCAGTTTTCATTCAGTCTTGGCATTGTCTTGGTATTCATCTAACCATCTGCAGGTCCAAGAGAAAATAATGAAAGAGAATTCTGAAAGAAGACATGCTTATCATAAGGGAAAGTGAAATTAAAAGAGGCTCTGGGGAGAAGCTCAACATTTTCAACAGCTATGTAAGACTTTCAAGTCACATTAAGTTATCTTTACTTAATTTCATCATATCTGTATCCTACACTCAAGTCTCAAGATCAAATTGGCTCAGTGTTAAATTATGGTCTTTAGAAAACTCTCTGAGTATAACACAAATATTCTAGTACTGACTTAAAGCCAGTAAGTACTTTTCATTTGACATGTTCTTTGTGATAGTCTTTATTTCTCTCTTGTCATATCATTAGTGAGGGTATACATTGCCTAACCCTCAGACTAAGTTAGGCATTCTTCAAGGAAACTATCATATGAGGCATACAAGTTTTAAAAAATTAAAAGGTAAAATTAATTTTGCTATTTTGATTTTCATGAATTCAAAAGATCATTTTAAGGTACAAGTAATATAAAACTGTATTACATTCTTCTTGAAGCGACCTCACTGAAATGTCCTATTTACCCTATATCCACAGATACTCTCAACTTCCATCTGTCCCATTGAATTTTAGTAGATTCAAGTGGCAATTTTTCCTGTGTAGGACAGTGCTGTTCTGGAGTTGGACAAACTCTGTCCTGAATGCTATCTCCAATGATATTTGGGTAAGAGATAGTTTTTTGTTGTACTTTTCTTCTCTGTGATGTGGAAGTTACACAGAATGTGAATCAGTCTGCTGAGAGGTAAGGATGTCAGCATGGTGGCAATGAGATCCAGCTCAACACTGCTACCAGCAGCCAGGGAAGTTCCTCCTGCTCAGGGACCTCACCAGGTAAAGCTAGAGTCTTGACAATGCCTCTGAAAAGAACTTCAGAGTGAGCCAAAATGAAGCAGGTGAGGTAAGAAAGTATTTAGACAGCAATACAAAGAAAGGTCAGTCACCAAGTCAAGACATGGGTGCAGGCTTCCTGAGGGAAACATGCTTTAGTGCCTTTACAATGACTGTATCTATGATCGTGCAGCATTCTGACTTTCATTGCTCAAAAATGTAATTTACAACAAATTTTAAACATTAAGCAACATTTACAATATAAGTTGTTATATATTTCTTTATTTCTTTCATTTTTTTTTTTTTTTTTTTTTTTTTTTAGTGTTACAGGGTTTCTCTGTATAACCACTTTGGCTGTCCTGGAACTCATTGTGTAGACCAGGCTGACCTCGAACTCACAGAGATCCACCTGCTTCTGCCTCCCCAGAGCTGCAATTAAAGATGTGCATCAGCAGAGTTGTCTAACCTGGGCTCATATGGGCTCATGGAGAATAAACCAACAACCAGGGAGCCTGCATGGGACTGACCTAGGCACTCTGCATATATGTTAGTTGTATATCTTGGTCCTCTTGTAGGACTCCTAACAGTGGGAACAGGGGCTGTCTCTCACTATTTTATAGGCTTTTGGGACCCTACTCTTCATACTGGGTTGCCTTGCCCAGCCTTAATATATGGGCAGGTGCTTAGTCTTACTGCAACTTGATATTCCATGTTTTGTTGATACTCATGGGAGACCTATTCTAAACAGAACCAGAGGAAGAGTGGATTGGTAGTGGGAACAGAGGGGAGATGGGAGTGCTGGGAGGAAAGGAAGGAAGAAAAGCTGCATCCAGGATGTTAAATAAATAAGTAAATGTATTACATAAACAAATAAAATTTAAGTTGTCAAATTAAGTAAAAATACATAACTTAATTTACCCATTTCTCTTATCCTAAAAAATTTCCATTTGTAAATGAAGTTGTAAGGTATTCATGGAGTGCATTGTTTAGATTTGGGACCAAGGGAGGAACACTAAACTGTAGGTTACTCAAATTCTGGCCCCAAGGAAGCAGTTATTTTGTTGTTTTTAACATCCTTGTTTGAGATGGCTTTAGAAAAACATGAATTATCTCTCTAGGCCAGCAGCTTTCAACCAGTGGGTTATGACCCCTTTGGGGGTCACATGTCAGATATTCTGTATATCAGATATTTACATTATGATTCATAACAATAGCAAAATTACAGTTATGAAGTAGCAACAAGATAATTTTATGGTTGAGGATCACCACAACATGTGGGACTGTATTAAAGGGTCACAGCACTAGGAAGGTTGAGAACTACTGTTCTAGGCAGTTTGGCTCTATTAGTTATATTGATGTTTCCTGACTCTAGTTTGCATTTAAGGCTAACTAGATCCTAGCATGAGATACTCCTTTCCCTTCTCATTTTTCCTTAATTTTCTGTCTTTCTTTCTTACTCCAAAAATAGTCCATGTGTGGACTTCCAGCTTCATGAAAAAGCCCACTCCTAAGTTAAGAGTTTAGTAACTGCATCTCTGGGCATTAAACTGTTTATCCAGTAACACAGAAGATACACAGGGAGATCTGAGATGGTTCAATGACAAAATCAACCCTCTGGTTTTGTTTATAATTTAAGGAATTTAAGTTTAAATATCTAATAAATTATGATGGAAGGACACTAAAACTCGTATTTTTCAAACTTCAAATTCTAAGCAGAATTTTCAGAAAAAAAAAAAAAATGACTTCAGAGCAAACTCAGCCTTGGGTGCAGGCATCCATTCCCAGGAAAGTAGTTCCCAAATCACACTGTAATCTTGGAAACAACAGACCAAAATATTCAGTTTGAATTGCCCAGGATGCCTAGAGACCCAGAGACCCTGTTCCCCAGCTGATTCATCTGTGAGTTGCACATGCCACCCATATCTATGAGCACTACTTTCCTGTCAAATGAGGCTTGAAACAAAATCTTGTCTCTGCTTTCTTTCACCTCTGTAGAAGTAGCATGAACTTTTCTCCTTAAGTCTTTTCTAAAATCTGGGTCCCCAGAACGAGAAGCAAGGAAGAAAATGTGAACACTTGCATAGTTCAACTGATGATAACAGGCAATAATGGAATTGTCTACAGAATTTAGTAACAATAATAACAGTAAAACACCTTAAATATTTTGTCTGTATTTCTTTGTCCTTATGAGTCCACTTTTTAAAGTTTTCAATTATTCTGCGATGTGGGGTGTGTCACCTCCATCTTGACTCTATGCCTTGCCAGTAATATTAATTTTGTCTCTGAAGAGAATCTGACTCTGGAGATTTTGCTAAACGTGATAATTTTAGAGTGTAATAGAGTGCAATTATCTTTTATTTATTCTTTGTATTATTTCATGGACATTGTCATATCAAAAGCAATGAAACTATACTGTATAATATTAAACATAGCTTCCTATGATACCAAATACCTAGACTACAGAACAACCAAATGTTGTGTGTGTGCAAGCCAATATAGCAATCACTAACCATCTGTGTCTAGTGAGCATTTTAAATGTAGCTAGTGCAATCAAGCAACTGACTTACAAATTTGATTTGATTTTAATTAACTTAAATTTAATTAGCCATATGTGGCTAATGGCTACCATATTGGATTTTGCAGAAACCAGATTTTTTAAAAAATAAAAGTCATTTATTTGCAGATTTCAAAATACTTTACAAGCAGTCTAGAAATAGAGGTATGGTTTTCTTAGTTGTTCATATGTATGGTTTTGGGTCTGAAGAACTGTTTAATCTGAATTGCTTCCATGACAATGACATCTACTACCCTGTAACCTAAATATGTTGCCTTTTTACAGGTACATCATACACGTTGCTCAAAATCCCCAAACAGGCGTCTTTGCCACCATTTTTTCATAAGATTTTCAGAGACAGTCAGTAAAAACAAACAAACAAAAAAAAAAAAAAACAGTGATTCAAATCCAATTCAGAAAAATGTCCATCTTTCCTTTCACCTCCTCGTTGTTAATAACATGATTTCTTACAAAAATAAAAATATAAGTTCTCTTTCTGGGCTTGACTTTTGTAAATGGTGATACTGCTGTGGTGCACATGCATTTTACATGTGTGTATCCTAAGGAAAAATAGAACAGAGAGGAGTTTCAAATTTGTTTGGAGGGAATGTAACTCATTATTAAATTCCAGAAGAATGGATATTACTTAGAATCAAAAATAATCAAGTAAAACCCAGTCGGTCAGTATGCATCTCTGTAGGTCTGGAAGAATATGCACTGTTTTAGGGACAGTGACTCCCAAGCTGCCTGCTAGGCTCTCAGCACAGATAGCTCTCTAACTTTGTCTAGAGGTAAAATTGTCCTCCCTTACCGGTCAGGTGAGATCTCACTAAGTTAGAGGCTCTGTGTTTTCATCTCCTTATATCCTGGTCTCAATACAGTGCTTAACATTTTGCAAGCATACAATATTTTTACATGAATAAGGTAATATATAAATACAAATATGAATGTTCCATATTCAAGGAACATGCAGTTATATAGATGTAGGACTTTGACAACTAGGTTCTTACTACATGTGAGTCTCCATCAAATTTGCATCATTAAGACCATATTGCATCACTGTTATTCTGGATTCCTACTGAAGCAGTTTGAACTACCTTGTTGATAGAACTCCATCATTTACTCCATGTCCAGATATGGTAAGTATTCAATTACTATGGGCAAGGATTTAATGAAGGGATAAACACCATCTTTATAATCTACTTAACAATGCTTAAAAGTTAATTTTATATTTCACATTTTCATATCACATACTTAAAGTACATTTAATCTTCAATTTATAACAACTCTATAGGGTATATAGGAAATATTTAATTGTTTTCATAAAAGTTTGAAAGCTGAATGTCATAGAATTTCAGTGGTTTACCTGTGGCCACATAGCCAGGGAATCAGATTGGCACTTGGAACTTGATTCTCTTACAAAACTACACTACATTAGTGTGTATTTTGCAGAATAAAATACAATGTCATTCAGGGTTCAAACACAAAATTTCATTTGAGTTTAAGTTATTCAAATGCACCAAAAAGAATAGGTTTTAATTCCATATTACACATGAGAATATTGAACCTTAGAGACATTGAGTGTAGCAAGTAGGTAGAACTGATAGACCATATTTGAGAGGCAGAAACAGGAACTAGTCTCTAAGACCGAGTCCAGTTTTCCTTCTAGCTCAGTGCTTACTGCAGAAGGAGAAAATGCTGACTCTGTAAGGTGGGACTGCGAGTGCTGCTGCTGAGAATATTCCCCAGGAGAGAAGCTTTGACTTATTTAAATGCACGGAATGGCGTGGTCCAATAGCTGGGAAAGCCATGCTAGCTGACATGGCTGCAGTAAGCTGGAAAAGTAGAACGTAACTGTGGGAGGGCAGTACGTGGAAACGGCGCCTCCAACAGCTCTCTTTATACTTAACAACAATATTCTCAAGAAACTGTCCATTACCTGTTTAAACAGACGAAGACAATTTTGATGTGTCAACAGCTAGTGTTGTGATTCTATTCATGGACTCTAAGAACGTTCTTTAGAAAGTATTCTTGTCAGGCAATTTGGGTACAGTAATGGACACATCTAAATTGTGCCATTGAGAGGTGAAGGCAGGAGGGACCCAGGGTGGTAAAGACAGAGCAAGACTGTCCTCATGTCCTCTGTAATTCTCTTACAGAGTTCTTACAAAGTACATAAATGCATTTACTCCAAGAACAAAGGGAAAGACGAACTGACACTCGCACTTCAGCTACACTTAGATATAGATTCATATGTAAATAACAAACACTCAGAATCCATCACCATTCTTAATATAAAACTTCCAACCTATCACTGATTATTGTACTTGACAGTGCAATTTAAATTAGAGAAACATGATGCAGTAAAAAACCAAAGGAAAAAAAGAAAAGGATAAAGGAAACTGGTGTGCTTGAAACAAGCAATAAAGATCCAGAACATGCCCATTGACCAGAGAAATACAGTTTAAAAATAATTGATTCAATAAAAGTTATAAAACTGAATTACCATAAAAAATCAGAATGTAAAAATAAATCTAGGATCAGATGCCATAAAACTTACAAAAAATCATCTAAATCTAAGGAATGAGAGCAAAAAGAGTTAGAGAGCTACTTCTTTTCTCACTATCCAGATAGTGGAGGGATATTAGTTTCTCATAAACTAATCTAAATGTGATTAAATAAAGTCCACCATGGTGTTCTAATGGAAAGTTGACAGCCAGGTGGCAATATTTACACAGACTGACAAAGAGAGGTCCAAAGAACTATCAGAACATTTCTGAAAGAGAGTAAGATAAGAAGTCACCGCACTAGTTGCAACAATGTATTATGAGTCCACAGAAATTATAGTTATGGTGATAGTACTATATGGAAAAAATGAAAGTGAATTCTACTGTCATGTTCTACAAATGAAGCAATATGTACGTGTACATATAAGCATATATATGTATGTGACTCTTTATCCCTCCTCTTTCCCTCTTATTCTTTCTTATCTTCTATTCACTTTCTCTGCATTTTCCTCTCTCACTCCCTCCTCTTTTTTCTAACCCCCTATTTCTCTCTCTCCTAACCTCTCTTCACCATCTCTCTGCCCCCTTCTCTCTCTCCCTCCTTCCTTCCTTCCCTGCCTCTCTCCTCATTGGAATGCCCTAGGGATACAGAAGACTTTCTTAAATAAGACATAGCATATGCTGGTTAGTTTAAATATAGCATATTGTTAAATTCAGCCATATTAAATATTAAAATCAAGTATTTTCATCATGATGATGACACAGCAGCTTTAAAGATCCATTATGGGAAAAACTTCTGGTCAAGAGAATGAAATCTCTAACCTAAGTGGAGACCTAACATTCCAGTTGTACAGAGTTAAGGAGCTGGTAAGGAATGACTCTTAGGAAAGTAGGTTCACCTTGAGCCACACTAAAGAAGTAGGAAGGAATAATTATTTCTTTAACGTGATAGTGGACTTTTCCTTTCTAGAATTCTTGCTTCCTGGGTTGCAAGCAAGCAGCTTCATATGTCTGCCTGATTTTCTGAATTTTTCAGAAAAGTATAACTTTTCCTTTACTTCTTTTCTTCTCTCTTCCCAACATGCTCACCCTAGCTCTGTGGACTCACCTAATACTTTGGGCTTTTTTTTTTTTTACTTCATCTTTAAAGCCCTCCTCCCTGTCTGGCTGCCTACGATCTTGTGGCTGACCCCTATGACATCTTAATTCAAACAATAGTGTTTGAATAGGTATCTTCCTTTTCTTCTCCATTCCCCTCCTCTGGGAAGTCTCCAATACTTCCATCTTGCCTGGCCTGAGATTTCCTTTTAAACTCTAACAAAATAGTTCTTTAACTTCCATTTGAGTTCATTCTTAAATTCTTTTACTAATGAGACTGCAAACTCCAAGAGGAGAGTGTATTTCTTCATTATCCACTGGTGATCTAGATGGGACCCCAAAATTTCTGATAACAAAGATTTCATGCTGAAAAGGTGGTGTGAATTACTACTGGATGCTCCTTCCTCTTTGGCATCTCTTGGTGTCTTGAAGCTGTGCATGAACTCTATATGTCAATTCTCACTAATGAATGAACTGTGACCAGAAACTCTGTGCACACTACCCATCTCATCTGCTTAACAGACAGTCTTTCCATCAGTTTCTCTTCTTATCTGTGTGCTGTGACAAGCTCTGACCACACAGAGGTACACAACACTTTGGTAATGGGACAACATGATTAAAGACAGCAAGCCTCTAGGCCTAGGTGAATAGTATTAATAACCTCATAAAAAAGATTTACCCCAAATGTCATTAATAATGTTAATGATGAGAAACCTTGCATCAGTGTAAAATCAGCTTTTTCCTGAGTTGCAATTCATCTATTCCTATCAATCTGAGAAGATCAACAAAATTCCCAAGTATTCAAAGTCTAGCACAAATTCCACCTACCAACCAAATTTCATTTTGCCTTTGGAGATCTTCCTATTTATGGACTCAGTGGCTTCTCTATATGTGGAATAATATCTTTCTTCCAGATCATAAGCAGAATATTTATCATATTTTACTAATTTAATAAAATTTTTCATTTCTATCTATCTGCTGCCACTTGACCCTTCCTATGTCTGAGAAGCAAGAATGCTGTATCTTGCCCACCATTGCAAGCACAGCCTCTGCTAAACACCCAACCTAGAGCAGCTCTCAATAAAGAACTGTTATACTGTGGATCAGCTCATGTGAACCAGACGCCCTGTGTACCATGTGAAAGCCATAGAACAGAACTCATTCATTCCTGCTACTAAGTACTTGCTAGATCACAATATCTGAGACTGGGCCCAGGTGTCTGCTTTATTCAATTTTGAAACTCAAAAAACTTCTTGATATCTGAAATTTTATAGTTTTTTGCAACATGATGTTTCCTGTCTATCCTCTGAGATTAGCTACCCACAGACAAACTACACTGATATTAATACTGTCGGGCACACTTCTTTTTTTAACGTGGAAATGAACTCAGGCATGATGGCACCTGCTTCTAATTCCAGCTACTCAGGAGGCCAAAGCTGAAGGGTTATAAATTCAAAGCCAGCCTAGACAGCATAAAGGAATTCCATCTCAAATAATTAAAAAGGAACAGTGAAAAGAAACAGAAAAAAGTTCTTGAGAAAATTTCACTGTAACCTCTCCATATCTTCAACAAGTTTCTGTAACAAATCCTTCCTTGGAAGGCAAATCAGTTTTCTTAAGGCTGCTTTTACACAGACAACCCATCCTATATGAATAATTTTGTATGACAAAAATTCAGAATCACGATGCTCCCTTCATTGTCTTTGCTGTCATTTTCTTTATTTTATAGAAGCAATTGTGGTTAGAACATGTTCGCATACATATTCCAGACCACGGAATGTTCCTGCTGTGTTTCTTTCCCTGTAGTAGTTTCCACCCAGCTGCTCTTAGTGCCCTGACTTTACTCCAGCTTTACAAGGCTGGATTGGACTTTCTATATCACCTTTTTCAGTCTGTACCAAAGCAAGTTCCAGAGTCATTTTTAAAAGCACCTATACACATACATACCTTTCCATATTCAAGCAATTTGCACTTAAGACACAGGGCTAAACACCAAACTACATAATCATAAAAAGGGAGGAGGCAACATGTTCTAGATCTCAAGCACTTTTAAAGTGTGGTGCTTGCATGGGAATTTCTTGTGGGATACAGACATAAGACAAAAAACAAATGCATTACCTCTTGTGTTTTAAAGGAGAAGGGGATGTTTTCACACACAGGCCTGAATGCAGCATGGAAAAGAGGGGGAGCTATAAGATCCTGTTGCTGAAGACACCACAGACTTGAGTTATCAAACATCAGACTGGCACTTATTTTGAAGCTTCGTCTATACTAGCTAGCTTTCATAGTGCTACCACAGAAAGAAAGCACTCATCAATCTTAACCAGCAATAACAATTGTCATAACAAGATATGCCCATTGGTACAATAGTGGCGTGATTTCTATGGGAATAAGAAAACACTTTCTGATTGGATCTAAGGCAAACTCCATAAGAAGAAATTCATACTTGGCACTATCAAAGAAGCTAAGAATCTATAGCTAGATAGGTCATAAGCACTAGAGGAGGACCTATTACAGTTGTTCTGGTAAGTAGACATAGAATTAAAGTGACTTCCAAAGATTTATTTCTATACCCATAGATCAGTGCATCTTTCAACTCTCACCAGAGAAGCTTCCTCTTGAATGGCAATTAACATAGATAACCTTAATAATCAATATACAGTGAATAAGAACTGGGGAGTTGTCAGTCATAAATGAGAATATTTATGACTTATTCACACCCATCCCCATAGGACTTGGAGACCTTTGCTGAACAGGGGGCAAAAAGATTGTAACAATCAGAGGTGGGTGATTGGTGACATTAAGGAAACAGTGTTTGCTGTCCACAACAGGGTAGTTCACATATGAAGTCACAGGGATTTGACCACATTCACAGGACTAGTACAAACTCAAGCAACACAAAATGCCAGCAAATGAGTTAAGGAGGTGAGCATGAAGTCCCACCACTAGCTGAGGAAGCATCGGCATTTGATAGATGCTGAGAGGAGAGTCAGTTTGCTTTAACGGTATGACCTCTGGTAGGGTGATTACACTCTAGAGCAGGCCCCACACTAAAGAGCAATTGAGCAATACAAACTGGATTCAATTTTGTTTGTTTGTTTGTAGACGAGAACTCAAAATTGGCTTGGTAGGGAAATATGAGTGGATATGGTAGGTGGTGGGGGAAGATAGTGAATATGACCAAAATATGTAGTATTAATCTCTCAAAGAATTAATTACATATTATTTTGAAAGTAGGAGCTGAAGGGATGGTTCAGTAGCTAAGAGAGCTTGTTGCTCTTACAGAGGACCTGGGTTCAGTTCTCAGCACCCATGTGGTGACTCACAAGTGTTTATCTGTAATTGCAGTTCCAAGACATCCTATGCCTTCTTCTGACTTACATGGCACCAGGCACATATGTTGAGTATACATATACACAAGTAAAACACTTATACACATAAAATATTTTTAACTAAAGGCAAAAGAAAAGCCTACAATGCTGAAAATCCTGGGATGTCTACCACCTACTTTGTTCTCATCCATGTTCAGCCTTCAGAAAAATAGTGGAAATGCACTGTTGGCTTTACCATAACACCTTCTGCAGGTACACTATTCTAAGGTGGCATTATAAAATGGTAACATTCTATAATGATACCACTGCAATAAGACCCTCTGTAGTGACATAATTTTGTACTAACGTCTCTTTGTAGTGAAATAACTTTATAGTGGTGTCCCTGTTGTGATGTCCTCTGTAGTGACATGCCATAGCAGTGACATGCTATTATAGTAACACCCTGTAATAGTATCGCCATTCTAAATTGGCATCCCTGTATAGTGACAGCCTTCTACTGGTAAATCCCTTTACAGTGTCACCCACTTAATGTGACATTCCTCCATAGTGGTACCCACTATAATTACACTCCTATAAAGTGACATTCCTCTGCCATGTCACCCTCTAAAGTTACACTTTTTCTCAGTGACACCCCACTATAGTGATATCCCTCTACAGTGACACTTTTTAGAGTAAAATCCCTCCTCAGTGATACATATATATATAGTGGTATCCCTCTACTGTGATGTCCATCTATAGTGACAGTACTTTAAAGTGACAGTACTCTATAGTGATATCTAATTATAGTGATCCACTTTTAGTATATACATCTATATAAAATGATAGCACTCTGTAGTGACATCCCTTCATAGTGACACGCTTGTGAATTGATTCTCCTCTATAGAAACACCCCTATGTGGGGGCATCCCTCTATAGGACATCTCTATATATAATACACTTCCACAGTGTCAGCTCTTTTTATTTTTTGTATTTTTTCATTTTTCTTTATTAAGAAATACTCTACTCACTCCACATGCTATCCACAGACCCCCCTCCTCCCTACTCCCACCCTCCAACCCTTATTCCCAAGCCACCCCACATCCCCACATCCCCCAAATCAAGGTCTCCCATGGGGAGTCAGCAAAGCCCAGCACACTGACCCTAGCAGGTCCAAGCCCCTTCCCACTGCACCAAGGCTGTGCAAGGTGTCACAGTACAGGCACTGGATTCCAGAAGCCTACCCATATACCAGGGGACAGATCCCGATCTCCTTGCCTGGATGCCCCCCA
The DNA here is from genome assembly GCF_004664715.2 of Peromyscus leucopus. NCBI lineage: Eukaryota > Metazoa > Chordata > Mammalia > Rodentia > Cricetidae > Peromyscus > Peromyscus leucopus. Next base: position 28,173,789 of record NC_051064.1, on the reverse strand, counting down.
AACAGTTCAAGCCAAACAACCATCTTCTGTATCCAGAGGGCCTGGTTCAGTCCCATGGGGGCTCCATAGCCACCAGTCCACAGTTCATGGACTTCCACTAGTGTGGCCAGTCATCTCTGCAAGAACACATGCTCAATTATGTTCATATCAGCATTATTCGTAATAGCAAGAACCTGGAAACAACCTAGATGTCCCTCAACTGAAGAATGGATAAAATATGGCACATATACACAATGGAGTACTACTCATCAGTAAAAAACAATGATATCATGAAATTTGCAGGCAACTGGATGGATCTATAAAATATCATCTTGAGTGAGGTAACCCAGACTCAGAAGGAAAAACATAGTATGTACTCACTCATAAGTGGATACTGGATGTCAGGGAAGGGATGGCCAGAGTGCAACCCACAACTCCAGAGAGTCTAGCTAACAGGAAAATACCCTAGGAGGGACACATGGATGATCCTGTGAAGGAGAAGTGGATGAGATCTACATGAGTGGACTGGTGGTAGGGGAGTGGCAGAGGGTGGGGAATGGGGGATGAGAACATAGGGAAATGGGAAGGTCAAGCTGGAACAGGGACAGAGTGGGAGGGCAGGGTGGAAGATACAATGATAGATAAGCACATCATGGGAATAGGAAGAGGCAGGGTGCTGGGGAGGCTCTCAGGAATCCATAAAGTTGACCCTACCTTGGTCTGCTGGCAGTGGTCCAAAGGGAGCCTGGACCAGTCTACTCTGATGAACAGCCTAGCAAATAACCTAGCTGTCATCATAGAGCCTTTGTCCAGTGATTGATGGAGGCAGATACAGAGATCAACGGCCAGGCACCAGGCTGAGCACTTGGGAATCCAATTGGCAAGACAGAGGAGAGATACTTTAGGCGAGGGATGTCGAGATCATAGTGTCATATCTTTGCAATGATATCTCCAGTGAAACTGCTCCGTAGTGAATGTTTTTACACTGATGTTCTTTTACAGTGACATCCCTGTAAAATAAGTTTTCTACAATGTTATTCCTCCATAGTGACTCCTGTCTGTAGTGACACTTTATCTAGTGACATCAATCTGTGAAAACACTCAAAAGTGAAAACAACTGTAGCTGGACTTTTCTCCAGTCCTGCCAGGCCAGTGGTCAAGACAAATCTCTCTCACCTGCCAGTCCTGCAACCACTCAGACCCAAATAAACACACACAAGCTAATATTATTTGAAACTGCTTGGCCATTAGCTCAGGCCTACCACTGACTATCTCTTACCCTTAAACTTAACCCATTTCTGTTAATCTTTATGTCACCATGTGTTCCGTGGCTTTACCTGTGTGCCTGTTACATGCTGCTCCCTGGACAGAGCGCTGGCATCTCCTGCCTCAGCCTTGCAGTTCCCAGAATTCTCTTCTCTGTTTGTCCTGCCTACACTATACTTCCTGCCTGGTTACTGGCCAATCAGCATTTTATTTATCAATCAATCAAAGCAACACATTCACAGCATACAGAATGACACCCCTAGCTCCATATCAGATACCTGTAGTGGGTAGCCATTCCAGCTTGGATCTGGAAGTTCTAACCCCCATTGAGACTCTGGCAACTGTCATGCCTACGAGGCAGGGCCAGGGGAGGAGCCTGGAGAACTGAGATCTGGATGGGCCAGCGCTCTCTCTGTTCCGGGACCCTGGATGGTGGAGGATGACCAAGCAGAGCTCCAGAGGACACTGCTGGACTTCGATACACCTTCCCCAGACCCCACAACCTACCTTTCCCTTTTTTGTAAATTACCCACTAAATAACTATTCCTTTTAACTATGTGCAGTGGCCATAATAATTTCACCAATATCTGGCGCTCATGTGGGACAAATTCCAAAGGCCTGGGTGGCTCCCACCCTCAGCTTCATCCCTGGCTGGCTGGCGGCACTTGAAGCTACAGGGTACCACCTGCAGAGATCCATAAAACCAGGGAAAACCTACACGGTTCCATTACTGAAAAGGAGCTAATCCGGTCTCAGTTCCGCAAGTTTAGCCCCCAGACCAGCCAAACCACTGTGAGTAAGGCTTTCCTTCTCCTCTTTGAACACCAGCTCCCCCCCAGCCTGAGGTTTCCACAGTTTCACCTAGTCAAAATAGACAAGGCACTGTCTCCAGTGGTGGCAGTGGTGGCATCCTACAGAGGCACAGAGAAGGCTTGGAGTCCAGCCTGCTGGCAGACCTATTGTCTGTAGAGGCAGAGAGGGGCTTAGAGCGGCCTGGAACTCTCCACTCACTGAAGCTCCAGGGAGTCACCAAAACAACTGCCTACCACCACCTCCTGCCTGTGCTCACTCTGTGGCCAGCCAAGGCATTCAAGAAGACCTGCTTTGGAGCTATACCAACGCCTCTTGCTGGCTGAAAAGCACTACTACACCCCCCAAACCATGAAAAGGTAAGATAGACAAACCAGCGTCTTATCAAGTAAAAGTACTTGATAATTTTAAACTTTAAAATTGACTAACAAGACTTACAGGCCTGGCGGCAGCTGGCAAACACATACAGGCCCTGCAGCAGCCCGCAGGAGTAGACAGGCCTGGCGGCAGTGATAGGCAGAGGCAGATAGGTCCGGCGGTGGTGGCGGCCAGCAGGAACATACTGGGCCGGCAGAGACATATGGGCCCAGCGGCAGCTGGCAGAGACAAACAGGCCTGGCGGTGGCCCGCAGAGGTAGACAGGCACAGCAGCAGTGACAAGCAGAGGCAGGTAGGCCCGGTGTGGATGTAGGCAGGACCAGCAGGCGGCGGCCTAAACACAGTCACAATAAAGACCAGAAACAGCTATTACCCGCTGAAGAGCTAGCGAAAACAAACTCTTAATCAAAAGCTTGGAACAGCGACGCCTCTAACCCAACACCCGGGGAAGAAGCTGTCTCCGAGGGACGGAACCAGAATGAATCTGAACACTCCATCTGAGGACAACCCAGGGCCCAGGTGCTGATCCTAAGAAACCCAACAACTTGGAGGTGTTGGTGAGACTACCCCGCTCAGCTAAAATCCATCTGGGAGAGGATTCAGATCCCTACAGTTTGAAGTCTGAAGAAACAAGATCAGCTGAGGAGTTGATC